>NC_090374.1:86607737-87822532 GCF_036365525.1 Heterodontus francisci
TGACTAGAATGTGGTGGAAGAAGGTTCAATCGAGGCATTCAAGAGGGAGTTGGATTGTTATCTGAAAAGGAAGAAAATGTAGGACTACGGGGAGAAGGCCAGGTAAACTGCTCTTGCGGAGAGACGGCACAGACGTGATGGGTCTTCTTCTAAACTGTAACAATTGTGTGATTCTTGATAGCTTAACCATATCTGGACTAATTATTGGTTTCAAACTTGGACTTGTATGCTGCAGCCCAATTGCTCATTTTTTTGCAATAGAAATATTCATTGAAAATTGGGAATTGAAGTTACTAGTCAAAACGGAAGATTCCATTCAAAGTGCAACAATTTCTGTCTCCCTATTCCCTTTTCCAATTTCATTATTTAAAAAGAAATGGTATTAAGAAATGGTGTGCTTTGTTTCAAATCTGAACATTGCGCAGCAAAGAGATACTATAAAGAAGCTGCAGTGCCCTTCGGCTGGGGTTAGGACAAGTCAGAGAGAAGAGTCACACCGTAGTATTATGTGGTAATTGCTGAGAGCTGGCTGCAAAATTTTGGCAGCAGGCTTCTCACCAGATGGATAACGAAAAGGTTGGAACCGACATAAAAATAAAGTTTAAATATATCTGAATTCTGATAAATATTTCCATTTTACTAACTTCCCTCCTTTCTTTCGTTCATGTCCCCCAGTCTGCAGCCAAGAAGGCTTTCCCCCTGATATTCTGTAACAATATCATGAGTGCCATTCTGGCCAAATTCAACTTGGCTGTATAGAATTTATTTTGATGCATTAATCTACACTGTTCATTTTAAACTGTTGTATCTAAATGATTAACCAGACACAATACCGCCCACAGACTTTAGTGGTGAGCAACCTCACAATGTGCATTTTCAAAAATCGACTCTTGAGATAAGCATACTTCCCTTGCAGGAAATGCTTGTGATTGGACTGCATTGTCTTTTTAAATGTACAGCTCTATTTGTCCAACAAAAAAAAAATTTTGAAAAGATTGTTAAACTTCTTGGCCTAAGTTGAACTAATCAATGTTTTATTTTCAGAAAATGAGTATCCACTGTGTTTAGTATTAACTATTAGTATTAACTAATTTAGTCAATTAAATTATTTAATAACTAATAATTTAATAACTAGTTATGTTGATGAATGGAAGAGACCTAATAGTTAAAGTGTTCACTTGTACTTAGTAGCACTATAGCACTTGTAGTTCACAAGCTATTATAGAGCAGCTCAGGATCACTTAACAGAGAAGAAAACTGAACGCTGGAAATCTCAAAATCTGCTGACTTCACAAAACAGGAACATCAGCCCCAGAGACAGGATAACTGAGGGATAATAGAGAAAAGGCAAAAATAATGAACCAGACTTTGTGGTCACCAGTGAATCAACGGGGCTTGCCACTGCCCTCAAAGAAAGCTGCGCACAAAGATCTAGAGATCTCAGTAGTAAGGACTTCCCCTTTCCCGACGGCAATTTAGATCTGGCGCCAAGTCATGGGGATCTCCAGACATCCAGGAACAGTGATTTTTTTTTTATTTGTTCATGGGATGTGGGCTTCGCTGGCTAGGACAGCATTTATTGCCCATCCCTAGATGGTACACACTGCTGCCACTGTGCGTTGGTGTTGGAGGGAATGAATGTTTGTGGATGGGGTGCCAATTAAGCAGGCTGCTTTGTTCTGGATAGTGTCAAGCTTCTTGAGTGTTATTGGAGTTGCACTCATCCAGGCAAGTGGAGAGTATTCCATCACACTCCTGACTTGTGCCTTCTAGATGGTGGACAGGCTTTGGGGAGTCAGGAGGTGAGTTAACTCGCCACAGGATTCCTAGCCGCTGACTTGCTCTTGTAGTCACAGTATTTATGTGGCTATTCAAGTTCAGTTTCTGGTCAATGGTAACCCCCAGGACGTTGTTAGTGGCGGATTCAGCGATCGTAGTGCCATTGAATGTCAAGGGGAGATGGTTAGATTCTCTCTTGTTGGAAATAGTCATTGCCTGGCACTTGTGTGGCACGAATGGTGAGGTGAGAGTGACAGCCCTTGACATTGAGGCAGCTTTTGGCCGAGTATGGCATCAAGGAGCCCTAGCAAAACTGGAGTCACTGGGAATCGGGAGCAAACTCTTCGCTGGTTGGAGTTGTACCTAGCACAAAGGAGGAGGCTTGTGGTTTTTAGAGGTCAATCATCTGAGCTCCAGGACCTCACTGCAGGAGTTCCTCAGGGTAGTGTCCTAGGCACAACTGTTTTTCTGCTGCTTCATCAATGATCTTCCTTCAGTCATAAGGTCAGAAGTGGGGATGTCTGCTGATGATTGTACAATGTTCAGCACCATTCATGACTCCTCAGATACTGAAGCAGTCCATGTAGAAGTGCAGAAAGACCTGTACAATATCCAGGCTTGGGTTGGGCTGATAAGTGGCAAGTGATTTTTTTTTTATTCGTTCTTGGGATGTGGGCATCGCTAGCTAGGCCAGCATTTATTGCCCATCCCTAATTGCCCCTGAGAAGGTGGTGGTAAGCTGCCTTCTTGAACCACTGCAGTCCACATGGGGTAGGTACCCCATAGTGCTGTTGGGAAGGGAGTTCCAGGATTTTGACCCAGCGACAGTGAAGGAACGGCGATATAGTTCCAAGTCAGGATGGTGTGTGACTTGGTGGGGAACTTGCAGGTGGTGGTGTTCCCATGCATCTGCTGCTCTTGTCCTTCTAGGTGGTAGAGAACGAGGGTTTGGAAGGTGCTGTCTAAGGAGCCTTGGTGCATTGCTGCAGTGCATCTAGTAGATGGTACACACTGCTACCACTGTGCGTCGGTGGTGGAGGGAGTGAGTGTTAGTGGATGGGGTGCCAATCAAGCGGGCTGCATTGTGCTGGATGGTCTTGAGCTTCTTGAGTGTTGTTGGAGCTGCACCCATCCAGGCAAGTGGAGCGTATTCCATCACACTCCTGACTTGTGCCTTGTAGATGGTGGACAGGCTTTGGGGAGTCAGGAGGTGAGATACCGCAGGATTCCTAGCCTCCGACGTGCTCTTGTAGCCACAGTATATATATGGCTACTCCAGTTCAGTTTCTGATCAATGGTAACCCCCCAGGATGTTGATAGTGGGGGATTCACTGATGGTAATGCCATTGAATGTCGAGGGGAGATGGTTAGATTCTCTCTTGTTTGAGATGCTCATTGCCTGGCACTTGTGTGACACGAATGTTACTTGCCACCTATCAGCCTAAGCCTGGATATTGTCCAGGTCTTGCTGCATTTCTACACGGACTGCCTTAATATCTGAGGAGTTGCGGATGGTGCTGAACATTGTGCATATCTCCAACATAGATATTGAATCATAGAAGCATAGATAGTTTATGGCACAGAAAGAGGCCACTTGGCCCATCGTGTCTGTGCAAACCGAAAAAGTGTTCCACCCTTTCTAATCCCACCTTCCAGCATTTGGTCCATAGCCCTGGAGATTACGGCACTTGAGGTGCATTTCCAGACTTCTTTTGAATGAGTTGAGGGTTTCTGCTTCAACTACCCTTTGAGGCAGTGAGTTCCAGACTCCCACCATCCTCTGGTTAAAAAAGCTTTTCCTTATCTCCCCTCTAATCTTTCTACCAATCACTTTAAATCTGTTCCTCCTCATCACTGACCTCTCTGCTAAGGTAATAGGCCCTTCACCTCCACTCTATCCAGGCCCCTCAAAATTTTGTACATTTCAATCAGGTCTCCCCTCAGCCTTCTCTGTTCCAAGAAGAACAACCCCAGCCTATCCAATCTTTCCTTATAGCTGCATTTTTCCAGTCCCAGCAACAGCCTGGTAAATCTCCTCTGTACCCTCTCTGGTGCAAATTACATCCTTTCTGTAATGAGGTGACCAGAACTGCACACAGTACTCAAGTTGTGGCCTAACCAATAATTTATACAGTTCGAGCATAACCTCCCTGCTCTTATATTCTGTACCTCAGCTAATAAAGGAAAGGATTTCATATGCCTTCTGAACCACCTATTGACCTGTCCTGCTACCTTCAGGGATCTGTGGACATTTACTCCAAGGTCCCTCACTTCCTCTACACCTCTCAGTATTTTCCCATTAATCGTGTATTCCTTTGCCTTGTTTGACCTCCCCAAGTGCAACACCTCACACTTCTCCTGGTTGAATTCTATTTGCCACTTTTCTGCCCATCTGACCAGACCATCTATTTCTTCCTCTATAGAGAGATGCATGTGTATGAGAAAGGATTTTAGCACATTTTTTGGGATGGCACATTGGAGCATTTTGGAGAGGGAGGGATCAGAGGACAACAGTGTGGTGGGTAAACAGCAACCAAAGGTATCATAGAGGAAGCAGGGAAGAGCAGATAAACAGATGTCAGTGGAGCAGAGGCTGTATGCTGGGACATATGTCTGGAAGAGATGACCGACTTAGGGTTGGATGAGACCATGGACAATTTGCAACCAGTGGTAAGTATCTTGAAGACAATTCTCTGGAGCAGTGGGAGCCTGACAAGGAGTGAGGATATTTTTAGAGAATTTAAAGTGTAGCTATCTGAATGAATTGTAATTTATGAAGAATGGAAGCTGGCTAGGAGGATATTAAAGAATTTGTTTTGGCAACAATGGGTCAGAGAAGAGGAAGACTCAAGATGGATTTTCGAGATAAAAAGAAATCATAATATTAGAATGAATGTATGAAAGCAATATGCCCCAGTTACACTTTCAGTCTTAGATGATGCTGAGTGCCAAAGTGCAAGGCCTCATGCCTCCTAATGATGTCATCAAAGGCTAGCGTATAAATAATAGAGATTGGCAAAGAGGGAGAGAATATTAGGAGAGGGAATTGTCTTGACTTCATTCAAAACAGGAGTAAGATCATGTCTCTTCTGGTTCTTGGTAAAGTCAATAAATGAGGTAGGGAACTTTGGTAACAGCTGAAGTAGAATGGTAAACATTTATACATCATCTTACATCGTAAGATTGAACAATACATCAGTCATCGAATTACTAATCATATATGTTATATCTTTAACAGAGACCTTGCTGCTAGGAACTGTCTTGTAGGTGAAAATAATGTACTAAAGATCAGCGATTTTGGCATGTCGAGACAGGAGGATGATGGAATTTACTCATCATCTGGCTTGAAGCAGATTCCAATTAAATGGACAGCTCCTGAGGCCCTAAACTACGGTAAAAAATGCTTTTATTTTATCTAAACAGTGCAATTTTATGCAGTGTATTAGTACCACAGCTACTTATTTCCAGTGACTGAATAAGTCGGGTTCCATTCTTATCGCATGGCATTCTGGAATCTTTGCTAGCATTCCTGGAATCTAATTCCAATATACTGCCATTTTTTCCTTGAAACTGTCAATTAGTGGCCCTGATGATTATTATATATTCCTTCATTTATGTGTTCAATTTTAAATCTTACCTTTTCATAAAGTCCCTATAATATATACGGCAATATGTTAGGCACTATGGCGGACAGCCATTAAGGCGGGGCTAAAGTGTGGCGAGTCAAAGAGACTTAGCAGTTGGCAGGAAAAAAGACAAAGGCGCAAGGAGAGAGCCAACTGTGTAACAGCCCCAACAATCAAATTTTTCTGCAGCACCTGTGGAAGAGCCTGTCACTCTAGAATTGGCCTTTATAGCCACTCCAGGCGCTGCTCCACACACCACTGACCACCTCCAGGCGTTTACCCATTGTCTCTCGAGATAAGGAGGCCAAAGAAATGTTAGGCACTATGGCCAGGCTGGAGATGGGTGCTTGGTGTTTAGTAGTACTGGGGAGGAGAGGGGTGGAGTAGCACTGCTTTGAACTTTAGAGATATGACAGTCCATCAGTAGGATTCTCTCAGTGGAAAGGTAGATCTCCTCTGGTGCAAATGGATTTTTTTGAGTTCTAGCGATGACCCTGTGGTTTGCCAGAACAGGAACAGGAGTTTGACAGCACAACAGGCAGGATCGGTAATACTTTTATAATAAAAACAGAAAATGCTGGAAATACTCAGCAGGCCTCGCAGCATCTGTGGAGGGAGAAACAGAGTTAACGTTTTTAGGTCGATCACCCTTCAACAGAACTGGTAAAAGTTAGAAATGTAATAAGTTTTAAGTCGGTAAAATTGGGGAGGGTGGGAAAAGAACACAAGGGAAGGTCTGTGATAAGGCAGAAGATGGGCGATAATAAAGGACAAAAGAGTTGGTGGTGCAGAGCCAAAGGGAGTGGTAATGGGACAAGTAAATCTTATTAAATCCTCAGCTTCAGAGGATGGACAGGGAGCAGAGTTTGTGGCATGCATCAAAGTCACTGACTTCAGTCTTCCCGGTATACAGTTGGAGGAAATTTCTGCTCATCCACCATTGGTTGTCAAATGAGTGGTGTGATCCATCAGTGAGAGTGATTTATGATACATTTCATCACTTTAAAGCAGTGGTGACAGGTTCTGGCTCATACTAATAGCCCATTAGTGATCCAGAACATTGGTTGCCAGCAAAATACAATGTTGTCCTCACTTTAGTGGTGCTGTTCTTTGCAATGTCAGGTTTCAAACAACTCGAGCAATTACAAATAGAAAATAAAAATAGAAAATGCTGAAAATACTCAGGTCTGGCGGCCTTTGTGGAGAGAGAAACAGAGTTAATAGTTCAGGTCGATGACCTTTCACCTTTTGACATTTTTTTTTCTCTTTTACTTGCTCAAAAGGAGTTCCGAAATTGACATCCCTTATTTACACATTTGTACTAATTACAATAATATCTAATAGTGTTAAACAAAGCACAGCTGCCAATATTTAGCTTTTGGCTTTGTGACAAGTTTTCAAATTCGTTTATGTTTTGTTTGGAAAAATAAGTTCAGAAATCAATTTCCAACATGAGATATGACACAAGTAAAATAAAATATTCTATTAACTGAATATATAATCAGTATTCACATGTCAATAAATAGTTGTTTTTAATACAGTAGAACACAGATGTGGTTATGCCTCTCCTAATTTATTTCTGTATGTTTGACATGTCTATTCTCTGAACTAAGAATGTGAACCTTTGTGAAAAAGTATTTCTGCAGTTTATTTTCAAATTATTTGGGAAAAAAAATCATAAATCTTTTTTGCACCACAAAAGATCTACGTTTCCACCAGCAGTGAAAGAATTCTGCTGGTCTACAACAGGAAGAGTGGACTCGGACTGTGGCATCTCCTTTCCACTAACAAAGTAATTTCGTTTAGTTTAGAGATACAGCACTGAAACAGGCCCTTCGGCTCACCGAGTCTGTGCCGACCATCAACCACCCATTTATACTAATCCTACACTAATTCCATATTCCTACCACATCCCCACCTGTCCCTATATTTCCCTACCACCTACCTATACTAGGGGCAATTTATAATGGCCAATTAGCCTATCAACCAGCAAGTCTTTGGCATGTGGGAGGAAACCAGAGCACCCGGAGGAAACCCATGCAGACACAGGGAGAACTTGCAAACTCCACACAGGCAGTACTCAGAATTGAACCCGGGTCGCTGGAGCTGTGAGGCTGCGGTGCTAACCACTGCGCCACTGTGCCGCCCTAGGTGAAAATTATCAATTCCAACCCCAGGCTTTCCAAGGAGGCAGAGGCCCTCAATTGAAAATGTTAGTGATATAAACAAACACAAAAGACTGTTTTGTAGTTAATTTTAAACATGTTTTGAAATATGCAGTATTTATGCCTTTATTATCTTAAACCTTATTTTGAACATTTTGATTTTGGATTTTTTTGGTGAGATTTGATTTATTCTGCTCAGCTGTATTTCTCAAACTTATTAGTATTTTGAAAGTAATGAATAAACCATCAACAGTCAGCAATTTCTATCAGAGAGAACCAATCAAATCACTAAATATTTTCTGAAAACCCTTCCAGCCCTCATCCTACTTCGTCTATTAAGCTGAGCACTGACTACTAGAAATAAGATGTGGAACATATGAAAGTTTCTAAGTTTACAAGAAATTATTAGTTAAGACTCAAATTAACCGACTACATATTGCAGTGTGCAGTCCTTATACAGCTTTGTAAATACTTCCTTTGTGTTGCATTACTTTGATCGCTGTGTCATGTCATTATAAATTAATTCACGTATTTAAAAAAAATTCTGAAGCAATCCCTGCTGACTTACTTGGTAAACACTCTATTCAGTGTGGAACTGAACCATACAGATTAATAAGGTCACAGGCTGAAACCAATGTCTGTGCTCTGTTAGCTGATTTCAGTCTGGGTACTACAGTTGTTCTCAGCACTGCAGGCAATGGAGAGAAAATATCATCCAGGGTTCTTGCTCCTGCCAAGCAGTCGTGCCTACTTAAAGTATTCCAAGAGTGTACATTGGATAAGCTCAGGAACAGGTACGACGGTGATATTCTACATGGTTGTAAAACCTGTCAACACTTGATATCTACATTTGCACATGAAGAAGAGCCACTTGAGTTAGGTAATGGAGGGAAGAACTTTATCCAGCATGAGTTGGCATCTTTACGAGAGAAGAACAAAGAACATTTAGCCCACCTTGCTGCACTCCCTTAGCCTCTCTAGACTTTTATAATAAATTCAGATTCATCTACTTTTAAGTACTGTTTATAATGCAAAAAAAATTTCCAATGCTTGCTATAGATGAAGGGACTTTTGATGTCCTGTTTTGTCATGTAGGGCGATACAGTTCAGAGAGTGATGTATGGAGCTATGGGATACTCCTGTGGGAGACATTCAGCTTGGGAGTCTGTCCATATCCTGGAATGACCAATCAGCAGGCACGAGAACAGGTTGAAAAAGGTACAGTTATGAGCATCAACACTAAAAGCTTAATACTGGTACAGTATTACATACAGATCTCTGAGTAGTTACAGTTTGGGCCTGTATTATTTCTTGTTATTTTTCTGTGAAGCAATGTAAGCCACTTTTACTCTTTCTCCCTATGTAGCGTGGTGTAGAAGTCTTTTCTAGTTCGGATATTACAGATGCATTTTACAGAGAAATCTGCTGAAAGGACCATCTGTAGTGAGCATCTGCTGTCAGTCCCTAAAACATGTGTTGCAGACTTGAAGCTAAATTAAAAGATATGTGAGAGTCCATCCCAAGAGAGGAGGTTGTAATTTTGTAAAGGCATATGTGAATAGGCCAGACATGTAATTAGGACTACTGCTCATGCAGAGGATAAACAGCAACTTGAGCTGAATGGCTTGCTTCTGTGTTACAAACAAGCTTCATTATTGTGATCACAGCCCACATTTACCAATCAACTGTAGATTATTTTTCTTTAATGCTATAATAGCACAAATCCATGACTTTTTTTCTCGTGAATGTTTACTATGCTGCTCTCAATTATTAGGTTCCATAAAAACCAAAAATGAACTAAACCTGCATTACTTAAAAGCTACATTTAATTTTTTTTAAATTTCCCACTTCTATCAATGCTTTTCTCGTTTCACTATTAGAATGAGGTGAGTACTGTTTAACCCACCAACATGAGAAGTGCAGCTGACATTGTGACATGTCTACTACTTCTCGTCACAGGATTGTAGTTGAAGTAGGAAAGGAACAAATACGAACATTATAAAGCAACAAACATTGGCCCAGATTTTACAGTGATAATGATGGCAAAACTGTTAGTGTTCACTGTCATTACTTCACTGAAACTGACACCAACTTCAGAGGTCCGCACATGCACAATTAAACGCAGAAATCCAGAAGTTGCTGTCACTGATTCTACAGGCCCGATTTTAACTCCGTGTAAGTGAATGTATTTTGAATGAGCTAAAATTAGGCCCTATGCTTCTCCATAAGTTGTGCTGTTGAGATTTCCCAGACTGCAATCAATGGGAAATCTATGAACTGACGAGAACTTCTGCTCTTAGGCTGTTAGTCTCGGTGTAAAACCCTTGAAAATGTTAAATTTTGTTGAATGAGGTGTACCTGTTTTTAACGGCGTACTAACTTCATAATTACTGCTAACCATCCTCACTGTCTCTGAAAAGCTAATTTTGTATTTGTGGAATGTCATATTTCTCCCATTATAATAAAACAAAATCCTGCATATCTTTAAAATGTATTTTTTTAAGTTTGTTTATCTTTATTTTAGTTTCTATTTTAATCCATTTAATTCAATAATCATTTATTGCATTATCTGAAATTTGAAATTAAAAGTGAAGGGTTTCAGTGCTTTCAACTTCCTGAGAATATTTCAATGTGATTGACTGCTTACCCTGAATGATGACATCACTGTTGCTGCACACCTGGAGATCTCCTTGACTTGGTGCCAAATTTAAATTGCCATCAGGAAAGGGCAAGTCTGTGCCACAGACATCGCTAGATCTTTGTGGGCAATTTTCTTCAAGGTCAGCGCTGAGCGCAGTTGCTTCACTGCTGACCGCAAAATCCGGGCCATTGTAAAATAAGAACTGGTAGAAGGGAACGATTTCTGCTTTCCAGCCGAAAACCTAGCTTGCTGCCAATCAGTATGAACTACTTGTGACATTGTTCTAACTCTTCTATTAGGAGACAACCTGATAATCACTCCTCTATTTCCATCATTCTCCATATATTTAGTAGTCTAAACACCTTGCATAGTATTTCATTTTAAATTGAGTCTGCCTAATGCAGTTAAAACCTAATTCATTCAATGTCATTTGTGTGAATGCTAAATACATTTGGAGGGAAAGAAGTGTGTTGAAAATAATAGTAAATGCTTAGAGTGGCTATAAATGATTTGCACTTTTAGGCAGGGATTTTGTGTGGCCTCCTGAGGCAGGGTCGGAGGCCGGGGGGGCACAGAATATCACGACGGGTGGTGGAGGAACAGGGAGCCCTTCACCTCCCCACTGCTCAGTGATCTTCCCGGGGGTGAGTTAGGTCGATGATGGCTTCCCACCCCGAGGCCAATTGAGGCTCTTAAGTGGCCTATTGACGGCTAATTTAAGGGCCTCTTCCCACCTTCGCTGGATTCTTACCAATGGCGGGGGAGTACCTCCTTCGTGGGCAATTTGTGGCCCACGGGGGACCTCTACCAGGAACAACTTTACCCCCCAGGACCGCCCCCACCCCCTGGACTGCACGACCATCCACACCCCCCCCACCACCCCCCCTCACCGGGGCCTTCTGGACTGGCCCCAGTGACCCTGTCTCACCTACCTCTGTTCTGGGGTTCCAGTGCTGGGCTTGGGTCCGAGGCCGCTGCAGTACCGGCAGTGGCCACCGCTCCCTGTGGAGCTACAGATTTTAATTTTTTTTATTTAGAGACGCAGCACTGAAACAGGCCCTTCGGCCCACCGAGTCTGTGCCGACCAAGAACCACCCATTTATACTAACCCTACAGTAATCCCATATTCCCTACCTACACTAGGGGTAATTTACAATGGCCAATTTACCTATCACCTGCAAGTCTTTGGCAGTGGGAGGAAACCGGAGCACCCGGCGAAAACCCACATGGTCACAGGGAGAACAGGCAGTACCCAGAATTGAACCCGGGTTCGTGGAGCTGTGAGGCTGCGGTGCTAACCACTGTGCCGCTGAGATCCAAGCTGCCAACCCTCTGATTGACTGGTAGCGCTTGGAGGCGGAATCCCCGTCTTTAAAGAGACGGGGATCCCACCTCCTCAAACTTTCATTTAAAATAACTGGAGAGTCGCTCGGGGGCGGCACGAAGAGGCCCGCCTTTTCAGCCTGGTACTGGGAGCGCCACCTCCAGCACAAAATCCAGCCCTTAGTGTTTTGTGACTGCTAACCTTAATAGATTCATAACCTGAAGGATTTTGTGGTACAACGTGGAATCAAACTAAAGTGACCATTAAATACAGATGTTATGCACTCAGTGCACATGCACAGAACTAAAATAGAAAAAAAAGTGGTAAACCTGGAAATTATAGGGGCGCAATGAAACCTTGCTTTGTTATTTCTCAGGTGCAAAATGTGCCCACAAATTACCAATTTTTGTCCACAATTACACAACCAAATTACACAGGTCACCATATTGGTTAGAGTGCCTCTTAGTCATTGTGTCCACCTGTCTGAAACAAGCGTCCAGCCCGTTGCCTATGCAAATAGATGGCTAAATTGGATTGTATCTAACCACAGCATGTACCATGCATGCTGTGGTTAGTTTTCTCAAGCCTTAAAACAACCAAACCAGCAATCTATAAAAGCTCTGCTTTAGGAAGCTCCCAAGAAAGAAGTAAGTTTTTAAAAATGTTTTACTTACCTGAATGTGGAACAAATGTGTCTTCAAAACAACAACAGCAACTTATGTTTATATAGCACTTTTAGCGTCATGAAACATCCTGTGGTGCTTCACAGGAGCATTACAAAAATATGACACAGAGCCACATAAGGAGATATTAGTCAGACAACCAGAACCTTGGTCAAAGAGATAGGTTTTATGGAGTGTCTTAAAGGAGGAAAGTGAGGTCGAGAGGCAGAGAGGTGTAGTATTCCAGAGCTTAGGGCCTAGGCAGCTGAAGTTGTGGTCACCATTGATGAATGCTTAAGAGGTCAGAATTAGAGGAGCGCAGATATCTCTGAGGGTTGTGGGGCTGGAGAACATTACAGACTCGGGGTGTGGCCATGGAGCGATTTGAAAACAAGGATGAGCATTTTAAAATCAAGACATTGCTTGACTGGGAGTCTGTGCAGGTCAGGAGTGATAGGAGAACAGGACTTGGTGCGAGTTAAGACACGGGCAGCAGAGTTTTGAATGACCTCAGGTTTATTGGAGACCAGCCAGGAGTTTTGGAATAGTCAGGTCTAGAGGCATGAATGAGGGTTTCAGCAGCAGATGAGCTGAGATAGGGGTGAAGTCAGGCACTGTTAGGAGGTAGAAATACACGGTCCTAGAGATGGCAAGAATATGAGGTCAAAAGATCTCTTGGTGTCAAATATGACTGGTTTAATCTCAGACTGTTGCTAGGGAAAGAGATGGAGCTCGGAAATGGAGTTTGGAAAAGGCACTGAAAACAATGGCCTAATTCTTCCCAGTATTTAATTGCATGACATTTTTGCTGATCCAGTACTTGATGTCGGATAAGCGCTCTGATAATTTAACAACAGTGGAGGGGTCGAGAGAGGTGATAGTGAGGTAGAGCTGGGAGTCGTGAGTATACATGCGAAAACTAATTTTTTATTCATTTCATGGGATCTGGGCATCACTGGCAAGGCCAGCATTTATTGCCCAGCCCTAATTGCTGCAGTCCATCTGGTGCGGGTACACCCACAGTGCTGTTAGGGAGGGAGTTCCAGGATTTTAATTCAACAACAGTGAAGGAACAACGATATATTTCCAAGGTGATGTTGCTGTGGGGCAAAATGTAGATCAGAAATAGGAGGAGCGTCAAGGATAGATCCTTGGGGGGCACCAGAGCTAACCGTGTGGAACAGAAGCTATTGCAAGTGAAATTCTGGATATGATTAGATAGATAAGAATGAAACCAGGTGTGAGCAGTCGCACCCAGCTGGATGACAGTGGAGAGGCATTGGAGGAGGATGATGTGGTCAACCGTGTCAAAGGCTGTAGACAGGTAGAGAAGGACAAGCAGGGAAAGTTTACCTTTGGAACAATCACATAGGATGTTGTTTGTGACTTTGATAAGACCTGTTTGGTACTGTGGCAGGGGCAGAAACCTGATTGGAGGGATTCAAACATGGAGTTCCAGGCAAAATGGGCACGGATTTGGGAGGTGACAACACATTTAAAGACTTTGGAGAGGAAAGGGATGTTGGAGATGGGTTGGTTGTTTGCAAGGGCGGCGGGGTCAAGGGTTGGTTTCTTTGAGGAGAGGGGTGATGACGCAGATTTAAAGGAGAGAGAGACAGCATCTGAAGAGAGAGAACTGTTTACAATATCGGCTAACATGGGGACCAGGAGGAGAGGTTGGGCGGTCAGCAATTTAGTGGGAATAGGGCCAAGGGAGCTGGAGGTGAGTCTCATGGACAAGATGAGCTCAGAGAGGACATGAGGGGAGGTAGGAGAGAAACTAGAGAAGGACGCGAGTTCAGGGCTAGGATAGGGGATAGTATTAAGGGAAGTTTGACCAGGTGGGCTCATGGAAAGGAGGGAAGCGGCAGAGGCAGCTGATTGGATGGTCTCGATGTTAGGAACAAAAAAGTTCATGAGCTCCTTGGACGTTTTGTGAGGGTGGATGGGACAGGGGAGAGGGGTTTAAGAAGATGGTTTGCAGTCGAGAAAAGAAGCCGGGGATTATCTTTGCATTCCAAATAGTGAGCAGTTTTAGCAGACAAGAGCAGGACCTGATAGTATTTTAGTGGGAGCGGAGCGGCGACTGGTGGACCTGCGAGGAAGCTGATCCAGAGCGGCGGCTATAAATAAAGAGCGGGGCTCGAGGCCCTTACTTACCTGGGAGCGGAGCGGCGACTGGCGGACCTGCAAGGAAGCCAATCCGGAGCAGCGGCTATAAATAAAGAGCGGGGCTCAAGGCCCTTACTTACCTGGGAGCGGTGCAGCGACTGGTGGACCTGCGAGGAAGCTAATCTGGAGCGGCGGCAGGCTCCCTGTGTCTCTTGGCGCACGCTGAGACTCGAAAGAGGAAAAAAAAAGACTTACGGTGACATCACGGGAAATCTGCAAGGTGATTGGTTAGGTAAGTAACAGCTGTTAGTCAATTTAAGTAGCTTAAAAAAAAGGGGAAAGTTGTTTTATTGTTTGAAAAAAAAACCTCAAGTGGTAAAGTGAGTACTACTAGTGTGTTTTTTTTTTAATTAGTGTAATTTAGATTGTAGTGGGTAGTGTTAGGAGTAGAACAAGGCCCCTAGTGTAATTAATATTTTTTAAAGGGATTGACTAATTAATCTAAAGGTAAGTCATGGCAGGAGAGCTCGCACCCGTGATATGCTCCTCGTGCGCTGTGTGGGAAATCGAGGACGTTTCCAGTGACCCTGACGACCATCTGTGCAGGAAGTGTATCCAGCGGCAGCTACTGGCTACCCACATTACGGAGCTGGAGCTGTGGGTGGATTCACTGTGGAGCATCTGCGATGCTGAGGACGTCATGGATAACACGCTTAGCGAGGTGGTCACACCGCAGGTAATGGCTGCAAAGGCAGAAAAGGGATGGGTGACCACCAGGCGGAGTAGTAGCCACAGGCAGGTAGTGCAGGAGTCCCCTGTGGCCATCCCCCTCTCAAACAGATATACCGCTTTGGATACTGTTGGGGGGGATGGCCTCTGAGGGGAAAGCAGCAACAGCCAAGTTCATGGCACCACAGATGGCTCTGCTGCACAGCAGGGGTGGAAAAGGAGTGAAAGAACTATAGTGATAGGGGTTTCTATCATAAGGGGTACAGATGGGCGTTTCTGTGGCCACAAACGTGACTCCAGGATGGTATGTTGCCTCCCTAGTGCTAGGGTCAAGGATGTCACGGAGCAGCTGCAGAACATTCTGAAGGGGGAGGGTGAACAGTCAGAGGCCGTGGTACACATTGGTACCAATGACACAGGTAAAAAGAGGGATGAGGACCTGAAACAAGAATTTAGGGACCTAGGTAGCAGATTAAAAAGCAGGACCTCAAAGGTTGTAATCTCTATGTTACTCCTGGTGCCACGTGCTAGTGAGTATAGGAATGGGAGGATAGAGCAGATGAATGTGTGGCTGAAGAGATGGCGCAGAAGGGAGGGCTTTAGTTTCCTGGATCACTGGGTCTGTTTCTGGCAAAGGTGGGACCAGTACAAGTTGGACGGGTTGAACCTGAACTGGAACAGGACCAACATCCTTGCTGGGAGGTTTGCTAGTGCTGTTGGGGGGGGTTTAAACTAATTTGGCAGGGGAATGGGATACAGAGTGGAGGTACAGTAGGGGGCAATGCTCAGTCAAATATAGGAGAGAAACAGTCAGTCTGGAAGGCAGAGCAAAGATAGACCTGTTAAGGCACAAGTGAAAAATGCAAGGCTGGATTGCATCTATTTTAGTGCAAGGAGTCTTAGTAGTAAAACAGATGAATTGAGGGCATTGATTAGCACATGGGATTATGATATTGTTGCTATCACAAAAGCATGGTTGAAGGAGAGGCAGGACTGGCAGCTCAATAGACCAGGGGATAGAATCTTCAGGTGTGACAGGGGAGGGGATAAAAGAGGAGGTGGCATTGCACTGTTGATCAAGGAGTCAATTACTGCAGTAAGGAGGGACGATATCTTAGAAGGTTCTTCAAATGAGGCCATGTGGATAGAACTTAAAAACAAAAAGGGGGCAATCACTTGGCTGGGAGTGTACTATAGGCCTCCAAACAGTCAGGGAGAGATAGAGGAGCAGATATGTCGGCAAAACGCAGTGAGGTGTAAAAATAATAGGGTAATAATAGTAGGGGATTTCAACTAGTCTTAGTATAAAAGGCTTAAAGGGGATGGAATTCTTAAAATGCATACAGAAGAGATTTTTGAGCCAGTATGTAGAAAGTCCGACAAGAGAAGGGGCAGTACTGGACCTAATCCTAGGGAATGAAGCTGGACAAGTGGTGGAAGTGTCAGTGGGGGGAGCATTTCGGGGATAGTGGCCATAACTCTGTAAGATTTGAGGTAGTTATGGAAAAGGACAAAGACGGGCCGGAAATAAAGGTACTGAATTGGGGGAAGGTCGATTTCAATATGATAAAACAGGATCTGGCCAAAGTGGACGGGAAGCAGCTACTTGTAGGAAAGTCTACATCAGACCAGTGGGAGTCATTCAAAGAGGAAATAATGAGGGTTCGGAGCCAACATGTTCCGTAAAGGTGAAGGGTAGGACCAACAAATCCAGGGAACTCTGGATATCAAGGGATATAGAGGATTGGATCAGGAAAAAAAAGGAGGCTTATGGCAGATTCGGAGCGCTGAAAACAGCGGAGGCACTAGAGGAGTATAGAAAGTGCAAGGGGGTACTAAAAACAGTAATTAGGAGAGCAAAGACGGGACATGAAAAAGCACTGGGGGGCAAGATAAAGGAAAATCCCAAGGCGTTTTACAAGTATATTAAGGGCAAGAGGATAACCAGGGAAAAAGTAGAGCCCATTAGGGATCTAAGTGGCAATCTGTGTGTGGAGTCGGAGGACATAGGTGAGGTTTTAAATGATTACTTTGCATCTGTGTTCACTATGGAGAAGGACGATGTAGGTGTACAGATCAGGGAGGAGGAATGTGATATACTTGAACATATTAGCATTGAAAGGGAGGAAGTATTAGCGGTTTTAGCGGGCTTAAAAGTGGATAAATCCCCAGGCCCAGATGAGATGTATCTTAGGCTGTCATGTGAGGCAAGGGAGGAGATAACAGGGGCTCTGACACAAATTTTCAAATACTCCTTGGCCACAGGACAGGCACCAGAGGACTGGAGGACAGCGAATGTGGTACCATTATTCAAGAAGGGTAGCAGGGATAAACCAGGTAATTCTAACATCAGTGGTAGGGAAACAATTGGTAAAAATTCTGAGGGACAGGATTAATCTTCACTTGGAGAGGTGGGGATCAATCAGGGATAGTCAGCATGGCTTTGTCAGGGGGAGATCGTGTCTGACTAACTTGATTGAATTTTTCGAGGCGGTGACTAGATGTGTAGATGAGGGTAAAGCAGTTGATGTAGTCCACATGGACTTCAGTAAGGCTTTTGATAAGGTACCGCATGGGAGATTGGTTAAGAAGGTAAGAGCCCATGGGATCCAGGGCAATTTGGCAAAGTGGATCCAAAATTGGCTTAGTGGCAGGAAGCAGAGGGTGATGTTCAAGGGTTGTTTTTACGAGTGGAAGCCGTGACCAGTGGTGTACCGCAGGGATCGGTGCTGGGACCCTTGGTGTTTGTAGTGTAAGTAAGTTTGCAGATGACACGAAAATTGGTGGTGTCGTAAATAGTGAGGAGGAAAGCCTTAGATTACAGGACGATATCGATGGACTGTGGCGGAGTAGTGGCAAATGGAATTTAATCCTGAGAAGTGTGAGGTGATGCATTTTGGGAGGACTAACAAGGCAAGGGAATATACAATAGATGGTAGGACCCTAGGAAGTACAGAAGGTCAGAGGGACCTTGGTGTACTTGTCCATAAATCACTGAAGGCAGAAGCACAGGTAGATAAGGTGGTTAGGAAGGCATATGGGATACTTGCCTTTATCAGCGGAGGCATAGAATATAAGAGCAGGGAGTTTATCATGGAGCTGTATAAAATGCTAGTTAGGCCACAGCTGGAGTACTGTGTACAGTTCTGGGCAGCACACTATAGGAAGGATGTGATTGCACTGGAGAGGGTGCAGAAGAGATTCACCAGGATGTTGCCTGGGCTGGAGCATTTCAGTTATGAAGAGAGACTGAAAAGGCTAGGGTTGTTTTCCTTCGAGCAGAGAAGGCTGAGGTTTACAAATTTATGAGGGGCATTGATAGGGTAGATAGGAAGAAACCTTTTCCCTTAGCGGAGGGGTCAATAACCAGGGGGCATAGATTTAAGGTAAAGGTCAGGAGGTTTAGGGGGGATTTGAGGAAAAAAAATTTCACCCAGAGGGTGGTTGGAATCTGGAACACACTGCCTGAAGAGGTGGTAGAGGCAGGAACCCTCAACATTTAAGAAGTATTTAGATGTGCACTTGAAACGCCATAGCATACGAGGCTACGGGCCAAGTGCTGGAAAATGGGACTAGAGTAGTTAGGTGCTTGATGGCCGGCATGGACACAATGGGCCAAAGAGCCTGTTTCTGTGTTATATAACTCTATGACTGTATGTAGTCCAGGCAGATCTGGTGGTGGATGGCTAAACCAGTTGTCCACCATATCTTTTCAATTTTGTGTCCCTCAGACTTAAGGGAGTGGAGATGAGGGCTATAACGGGAGAATGGCCAAGGTGAGAGAGAGATGTTTTTGTTAGGGACTAGGGCATCAAAGGTGGAGTTGAGGGTGCGGTTGAGCAAATCAGTAGCTGCAGAAATGTTGTGGCGATCAGAGAACCAAAGGCTAGACAGTGGGATTTTGAATGTGCAGTTGTAAGTAAATTGGCGCTAGTTTTTTCCAGGGACCAGTACGGAAGGCGGTAGAGTTAGGATGTGAAAGGTGGATGTGGTTGGAGAGTGATACAAGATAGTGATCAGAGATGGCCTTATCTGTAATTGATATGGTGGGACTAGCATGACCACATGAGATGGCAAGGTCAAGCGAATGGCTGTGAATATGGGTTGGGGAGTTTACATGGGGGGAGAGATTTAGGGAGGGTAAGAGGGCAGTGAACTCAGAGGAGAGAGAGCATAATAAGTTGAGATGAATGTTGAAATCATTGAGGATAAGACATCGTGGGTCCAGAGGATGAGGGAGAAAAGCAATAAAGATATCTGAGAAAATTGGTATCGTACTTGGGAGGGCAGTAGAGAATGATGATTTTTTGAATGAGAGGTGAGAAGAGTGGAACAAGGTGAGATGCTCAAAGAAGGAGAAAGTGCCAGAGGAGTAGAGGGGGTGCAGGCCAAGGTGTGATCTGGTGAAAAGTGCAACATCGGAATTGCAGTCCTGCCAGCCACCGCTCACTCCCCTCCCGATCTACGATAAGTTACAGATATGAAATGATCTACCTTATAATCTCTTCCATGGTTCCTTCATTGCAAGAGCTAAATGTTTGAAGAAATTCAGCCCAACCCGTCCATGTTGGCATTTATGCTCCACTTGAGCCTCCTCCCATCTTTCCTCTATTCCCTTCTCCCTGATCTGCTTGTCTCACTTCCCCTTAAATGCATTTGCACTATTCGTTTCAACTGCTCCCTGTGGTAGCGAGTTCCAGATTCTCACCATTCTTTGAGTTAAGAAGTTTCTTCTGAATTCCCTATTGGATCTCTTGGTGACTACCTTATATTGGTGGCCTCTCGTTGTGCTCTCCCCCACAAGTGAAAACATTTTCTCTCATAGTCATAGAAAGTCATAGAGTTATAAAGCACAGAAACAAGCCCTTCAGCCCACTATGTCTGTGCCGGCCATCAAGCCTATCTATTCTAATCCCATTTTCCAGCACTTGGCCCATAGCCTTGTATGCTATGGCATTTCGAGTGCACATCTAAATACTTCTTAAATGTTGTGAGGGTTCCTGCCTCTACCACCCCTTCAAGCAATGTGTTCCAGATTCCAACCACCCTCTGGGTGAAATTTATTTTCCTTAAATCCCCTTTAAACCTCCTGCCTCTTACCTTAAATCTATGCCCCCTGGTTATTGACAGCTCCACTAAGGGAAAAAGTTTCTTCCTATCTACCCTATCTATGCCCCTCATAATTTTGTATACCTCAATCAGGTTTCCCCTCAGCCTTCTCTGCTCTAAGGAAAATAACCCTAGCCTATCCAGTCTTTCCTCATAGCTGAAATGCTCCAGCCCAGGCAACATCCTGGCGAATCTTCTCTGCACAATCTCCAGTGCAATCACATCCTTCCTCTCATGTGGCGATCAGAACTGTACACTGTACTCCCAACTGTGGCCTAACTAGCGTTTTGCACAGCTCCATCATAACCTCCCTGCTCTTATATTCTATGCCTCGGCTGATAAAGGCAAGTATCCCATATGCCTTCCTAACCACCTTATCTACCTGTGCTGCTGCCTTCAGTGATCTATGGACAGGTACACCAAGTATCCAAATCTTTCATAAATTTAAAGGCCTCTGTCAGGTCACTCCTCAGCCTTTTTCAAGAGAAGAGATCCAGCCTGTTTTCTGAGAAGTATACCCACACATTTCTGGTATCATTCTTGTAAATCTTCTCTAAACCCTATTCAGTGCCTCTATATCATTTTTATAATATAGCGACCAGAACTGCGCGCAGTACTCTTAAGTGTGGTCTAACCAAGGAAATAAACTTGCTTGGCTGTGGAGATCAAGCAGGGGAATGGGATTAACTGGATTGCTCCTTGGAGAGCCGGCATGGACTCGGTGAGTTGAATGGCCTCCTTCTGTGCCGTAAATGACGCTATGACTCAATACAGGTTTAGAATAACTTCCCTACTGTTCAGTTCCATCCCTCTAGAAAGAAAGTCTTGTGCATAGATTGCGTTTTTTTAATTCATTGCTAACCTGTGGTGCACATTTTAGTGATTGGTGTATTTGTACTCCAAAATCCTTTTGTTCCTCTACCTTACTTAGACTCGCACCTTCCAAGTGACCTCCTTATTCTTCCTACCAAAATATTTTACCTCACATTTATTTGTTGAACTTCATTTGCCAATTATTGGCTCATTCTGCAAGTTTATTAATGTCCTCTTGTAATTTGTTGCAGTCCTCCTCAGTATTAACTATCCCCACCCCAATTAGGGATCATCTGCAAATTTTGAAATTGTGTTTTTGATTCCAAAGCCCAAATCGTTAATGTAAATTGTAAACAGCAGTGGTCCTAGCACTGATCCTTGTGGAATACCACTTCCCACCTTCTGCCACTCTGAATAACTACTCTTTATTCCCATTTTTTGCTTTCTTTCTTGAAGCCAGATAGCAATCCATTCTTCCACTTGTCCTCCCGACTCTGCATTCCCTAACCTTATTCATTAATCTATTATAGGGCACCTTATCGAAGGCCTTTTAAAAATCCAGGTGAATTATATCTACCGCATTACCATTGTCTACTCTCTTTGTAACACCACAATTCAAGAAAGGAGGGAGAGAGAAAATGGGGAACTACAATATCAAGACATCACTCATCAGGAAATTGCTGGAATCTGTTATTAAGGAAGTCTTAACAATGCACTTAGAAAATCATAGTATGATCAGACAAAGTCAACATGATTTTACAAAAGGGAAATCGAGTTTGACAAATTCACTAGAGTTTTTTGAGGATGGAACTAGTAGCTTAGATAAAGGGGAACTAGCAAATGTGAATTTCCAGAAGACATTCAATAAGGTGCCACACAAAAGGTTAATAAGCAAGATAGGAGCGCATAGAGTTGGGGTAATATATTAGCATGGATGAAGGATTGGTTAACTGACAGGAATTAATGGGTAGGAATAAACAGGGCATTTTCAAGTTGGCAGGCTATAACTAGTGGAGTGTCGCAAGGATCCAATGGTGGGCCCTCAGCTATTTACAATTTATATTAATGGCTTAGGCGAAGAGACCGAGAGTAATGTATCTAAGTTTGCTGACAATACAAAGCTAGGTGGGAATGTAAGTTGTGAGGAGGACACAAAGAGGCTGCAAAGAGATATCGACAGGTTAAGTGAATGAGCAACAAAGTGGCACATGGAGTACATAGGAACATAGGAGCAGGAGTAGGCTATTCAGCCCATCGAGCCTGCACCGTCATTCAATATGATCATGGCTGATCATCCACTTCAATGCCTTTTTCCCACACTATTCTCATATCCTCTTATGTCATTTGTATTTAGAAATCTGTCAATCTCTGCTTTAAACCTACTCAATGGCTGAGCTTTCACAGCCCTCTGGGGTAGAGAATTCCAAAGATTCACAATCCTCTGAGTAAAGAAATTTCTCCTCATCTTGGTCCTAAGTGGCTTTCCCTTACTTTGAAATTGTGTCCCCTGGTTCTAGACTCACCAACCAGGGGAAGCATCTTAGCTGCATCTACCCTGTCTATCCCTTTAAGTATTTTGTAGCTTTCAGTGAGATCACCTCTCATTCTTCGAAACTCTAGAGAATACAGGCCCAGTTTCCCAAATCTCTCTTCATAGGACAGTCCTGCCATCTTGGGAACAAGTCTGGTGAACCTTTGTTGCACTCCCTCTATGGCAATAATATCCTTCCTAAGGTAAGAGGACCAAAACTGCACATAGTACTCCAAGTGCGGTGTAACCAAGGTTCTGTACAATTGAAGCAAGACTTCACTACTCCTGTACTCAAATCCTCTTGTGATAAAGGCTAACATACCATTAGCCTTCCTAATTGCTTGCTACACCTGCATGTTAGCTTTCAGTGACTTATTGACAAGGACACCCAGGTCCCTTTTTACATCTACACTTTCTAATCTCTTATCATTTAAGAAATACTCTGCATATCTATTCCTTCTACCAATGTGGATAAAGTGGAGTATTATGTGGGGAAGTGCGAAATTAGTCACTTTGGTAGTAAGAACAGAGAAGAATATTTTTTTAAAGGCTTGAAACTTCTAAATGTTGATATTCAGAGATACTTGGGTGTAATCATACAAGGACCACATAAAGTTAGCACAGATGCTGCCAGACCTGCTGAGTATTTCCAGCACTTTTTCTTTTTATTACAGAAAGTTAGCATGCAGGTATAGCAAGCAATTAGGAAGTCAAATGGCATGTGGGCCTTTATTGCAAGGGGATTGGAGTACAGGAATAAGGAAGTCTTGCTACAGTGTACAGGGCTTTGGTGAGACTGCAGCTGGACTACTGTGCGCAGTTATGGTCTCCATATTTCAATAGTCTCCATTGAATTGGAGGCGGTACAGAGAAGGATCACTAGATTAGTTCCTGGGATGAGAGGGTTGTCCTATGGTGAGAGGCTGAGTAAATTGTGCCTATACTCTATGGAGTTAGGAGAATGAGAAGTGATCTCGTTGAACCATACAAAATCCTGAAGGGGCTTAACAGAATAGACGCTGAGAGATTGTTTCCCCTGGTTGGGGAATCTAGAACACGAGGGCAGAGATTCAGGATTAGGATCAATCATTTAGTACTGAGCTGAGGAGAAACTTCTTCACGCAAAGGTTTGTGAATCTTTGGAATTCTCTACCCCAGAGGGTTGTGGAAGCTCCATCGTTGAACATATTTAAGGCTGGGATAGACAAAATTTTGGTGTCTCAGGAAATCAATGGATATGGGGAGCAGGTGGGAAAATGGAGTTGAAGCAGAAGATCAGCCATGATCATTTTGAATGGCAGATCAGGCTCGAGGGGCCATATGGTCTACTCCTGTTCCTTTTTTTTTATGTTCTCTGTTACCTCCTCAAAAAATTCAATAAGGTTAGTCAAGCAAGATTTTCCTTGCTGACTTTTCATCATTATATTTTTCTCTTCTAAATGTTCTTCTATTCTCTCCTTTCGTAGGGTTTCCATTATTTTCCCTACCACCAGTGTTAAGCTGACTGGTCTATAATTCCCTGGCCATGTTCTGTTCCCTTCTTAAATAGAGAAATTATGTTAACTATCAGCTAGTCCCTCTGGTACAATACCTTTTTCTAATGAATTATTAAATATGTGTAGCAATGCCTCTGCTTTCTCTTCCCTAGATCCTTTCAAAATGTATAGATGCAATCCATTTGGAAGAGTGGCTTTATTCTCTTTAAGTTTGGTTAGCTAATTTAATACATTTTTTATTATTTTAAATGCTCTTATCTCATTACTAAGCTCATCATTCAATGTCATGTTTACCTGTTCTATCTCCCTGATAAATACTGAAGTGAAATATTTATTCAATATTTCTGCCATCTCTCTATTGTTACCTGTTGTATTATCCTGTCTATCCCTTAATGATCCTATTCCCATCCCAGACTTCCTTTTTTATTGATGTGCCTGTAAAATTTTACTATTTGTTTTATGTTCCTTGTAATTGAATTTCGTAGTTTGTTTTTGCCTTCCTAATTGTTTTGACTTCTCTCCTAATCTCTTGTATTCTCTCTTATCTTGCACTCCTCTGCTGTCTGTATACTTAATGTATGCTTCTTTGCTAACCCTCAGTTGTTCCCTTGTGTCTTTACTCATCCATGTGGTCTCAGTAGTGTTTAGTTTGTTCTTTCCTTTTAGCCAAATATATTTTTCCTGCACTCCGTTGAACACCATTTGCAATATTTCCCATGTTGTTCTACATCGTTGTTTGTCAATATTGTTTCCCATTTTATTTTCCCAACTTCTATTCTCAGCCCTTCAAAATCAGCTTTTCTCCATACTATTAACCTGGTTTTTTGCCATACTTCTGTCCTTCACTATTGTCATCTTAAAGTGTATTCTATTATGGTCGCTATAGAACCATAGAAAAGTTACGGCACCAAAGGAAACCATTCAGCCCATCATGTCTGTGCCGGCTGTAAAAACTAGCCGCCCAATCTAATTCCACCTTCCAGCACCTGGTCCATAGCCTTACAGGTGACAGCACTTCAAACCTTTTAAATGAGTTGAGGGTTTCTGCCTCCACCACCATTCCTGGCAGTGAATTCCAGACACCCACCACCCTCTGGGTGACAAAGCTTTTCCTCATGTCCCCTCTAATCCTTCTACCAATCACCTTAAATCTGTGCTCCCTGGTAATTGACCTCTCCACTAGGGGAAACAGGTCCTTCCTGTCTACTCTATCTAGGCCCCTCATAATTTTGTCCATCTCAATTAAGTCACCTCTCACCCTCCTCTGTTCTTCTGAGTGCGACTTACAGGCTCTATGACATAAGGAGATACATACTAAAGTTTGGAACAGCAGCATGCTTCCACAGCGAGGCTGTGTAATTTATATTTCTGTCTGTTTGATGTTACTGAGTCCTTCAACTCTCTCGAGCCATTGCCTAGATGCTACACTACTTTCACATCTCTTACCTGCTCTGGTTTATTCCTCATTACTAGATCCAATGGCGAATCTTCCCTTGTTGGGCTATTTACATAATGGGTTAGAAAGGAGTCCTTTACATTTTTTAGCAACTCCATTGCATCATGCCCAATGCATAGCGGGGTAGTTGAAATCCCCCATGATAATTCTATGTTTTTTACTCAGTTCCCTAATTGTCTGCATATTTCTTCCTCCACCTCCCTTCTACTATTGGGTGATATGTAGACTACACCAATTAGTGTGATTGATCCTTTATTATCTTTCACCGAAGAAGGGTCACTGACCCGAAGCGTTAACTCTGCTTTTCTTTTCACAGATGCTGCCAGACCTGCTAAGTCGTTCCAGCATTTCTTGTTTTTATTTCAGATTTCCAGCATCCGCAGTATTTTGCTTTTATTTATTTATTTTTTTATTTATTTAATTAGTTAGTCTTTCTTCAATGATTATTTGTAGTTATATTCAGCAGTCATAGTCATTGTGGAGACCATTCGTCCCATTGAATCTGTGCTGGTTCGCCGTAGAGTAATCCAGTCAATCCCATTCTGCTGCTTTTTCCTCATAGCCCTGCAAGTTTATTTCCTTCAAGTGTCCATCCAATTTCCTTTTGCAATCATTGATCATTTCAGCTTCCACCACCCTCATAGGCAGCGAGTTCCAGGTCATTACCACTCGCTGTGTAAAAAAAATTCTTTCTCACATCCGCTCTGCATCTCTTGTTCAAAACCTTAAATTTGTGTCCTCTAGTCCTTGTACCATCAGCTAATGGGAACAGTGTTTCCTTGCCTACCTTACTTAAACTTGTGGTAATCTTGCACTCTTCTTTTAAATCTCCCCTCAATCTCCTTTGCTCCAAGGAGAACGACCCCAGCTTCTCCAACCTAACCTTGTAGCTAAAATTCCCCCATCCCTAGAACCATCTCCTCTGCACCCTCTCAAGGATCCGTACATCCTTCCTAAAGTGTTGTGACCAGAACCAGATGCAATATTCCAGTTGGGGCCTAACTAGAGCTTTAAAAAGGTTCAGCATAATTTCACTGCTTTTGTACTCAATGTCTTTATTTATGAAGCCCAAGATCCCATATGCTTTGCTCACCACTCTCTCAATATGTCCTGCCACCTTCAAAGATCTGTGCACATGCAGCACCCCCAAGTCTCTCTCTATGCCTGCACACTTTTTAGAACTGGACCATTAAGTCTATATTGCCTCTCCTTATTCCTTCTGCCAAAATGCATCACCACACACCTCTCTGCATTACCACACACCTCTCTGCATTAAATTCCATCTGCCATTTGCCCATTCTTCTAGCCTCCTGTTGCAGTTGATTTCTACCATCCTCACTTTTTGCCACTCCTCCAATTTGTCATCATCGGCAAATTTTGACATTTTACTCTGTATTCCAAAATCCAAGTCATTCAGATATATGAAAAAAACTGTGGTCCTGGCACTGACCCTTGGGGGAAGCACCACTTTCTACCATCCTGCAGTATGAAAAATAACCATTTACTACAACTCGCTGTTTTCTTTCCTTAAGCCAATTTTTTAAGCCAGCATCTACTGCATTTCCCTTTCTCAATCTTCTCTGTTACTTCATAAAAAAATTCAATTAGATTAGTCAAACACAAACTGCTTTTTAAAATCCCTGCTGGCTGTCCTTGATTAACTCAGCTCTCCTTAATTAACACAAACCTCTCCAAGTGCCTATTAATATTTTTTCCCTGATCATTATTTCCAAAACCTTACCCACCACTGATGTTAAACTGATTGGCCTGTAATTACTAGGACTGTGCTTACACCCTTGAATAAGGGCGTCACATTTGCCACTCTCCAATCCTCTGGCGCCTCCCCAGTATCGAGGGAAGATTGGAAGATTATGGCAAGCCCTTCTGCTGTCTCCATCCCCACTTCCTTTAGCAACCTGGCATGCAAGCCATCTGGGCCAGGCAACTTATCCACTCTAAGTATAGCCAGCCTTTTCAGTACATCCTGTCTCTCAATTTTCACCCCATCCATTAGCTCTACCATCTCCACTTCTACCGATAAATTTATCCACTTCCTCAGTAAATACTGCTACAAAGTACTCTTTAGGTATTCTAGCCTTGCCCTGCACCTCTAAACATATATCACCCTCTTGGTCCATAATAGGACTCCACCTCTGACTGCACACTTACTATTTACATGCTGGTAGAAGATTTTTGGGTTCCTTTTTATGTTGACTGCCATTCTATTCTCATATTTCGCCAACCTTATTTTCCCCTTCACTTCCCCTCTCAAATTATTGGGCTGGATTTTACCAAGCCCTTGACGTGGAGGAGGGCCGCCAAAGATGGGGCCGGCAGCGGTCCGCCATGGAGCCCGACGTCGAGAGGGCCTGGCCCAATCCTCCCGACAGTGGCAAGGCTCCATGGCGGCCCCCCCGCCATGTAAATTAATTACATGCATAAATTTAAATGGACTTACCTTCGATCTTCTGGGCCCGCCGCGATCTTTGGCAAGGCAGCCAGCACTCCAGCGTCTTCAATTCCCCATCCGGGGAAAGCCAGTGTGTCACTGGTGAGGAGGGGGGACTGGGTCAGATAAATGTAATGGGTGTATGGAATGGTGGGAATGCGTGAACTTCAAACTTTATGCAGTCTTTGGGGGCGCAGGGACAGTCAGATTAAAAGGTAAGCCGCACGTGAGTTTGCGGTGGTTCTTTGGCATGTGCAGGCCGCCATTTCTTAAAATCCAGCCCATTATATTTGGTCTGGTTCACGGTTGAACAAATCACCTGACGTGCATCAGCGACCCTCTTTTTTTTGTTTCATCATATTCTCTGCCTCCTTTGTGATTCTAGGAACCCTGGCTTTGGTTCTCCTGCCCTCCCCTCTTGTTGGAATATACCTAGCCTGTACCTGAAACTTCTCCTCAAAGTTCATCCATTGCACTATTTCTTGTCAGTATTTGGTTCCATTTTACCCTGGCTAAATCCTTTCACATGCCATTGAAGTTAGCCCTCTTCAAATTTAGATTGGACCTTGCTCTTCTCCATTACTAGTCTAAACCTCATGATATAATGATCACTCCGACCCAGGGTCCACTTGATACACCTCATTCTCCAGCACCAGATCCAGCAATGCCCCCTTCCCGGTTGGACTGAGAATATACTGGTCAAGGAAGTTCTCCTGAACACATTTCAGAAATTCCTCCCCCTCCTTTCCCTTTACTCTAACACTATCCCAATCAATATTTGGGTAATTAAAGTTCCCCAATACTACTGCTCTATAGTTCTTTCAAATCTCTGCGATTTCCCTGCAAATTTGCTGATCTATCGCTCTTTATTGGAAGGCCAATAGAATATCAGCAGTAGCATGATCAAACCTTTTTTGCTTCACAACTCTAACCAAATGGATTCTGTCTTTGCCCCCCTCAAAGACATCCTCTGTTTCCAACACTGCAGTATGGGTAAAATGTTGGAAAAGGTTATAAGAGACAGGATTTATAATCATCTTGAAAAGAATAAGTACATTAGAGATAGTCAGCACGGTTTTGTGACGGGTAGGTCGTGCCTCACAAACCTTATTGAGTTTTTCGAGAAGGTGACCAAACAGGTGGATGAGGGTAAAGCAGTGGATGTGGTGTATATGGATTTCAGTAAGGCGTTTGATAAGGTTCCCCACGGTAGGCTATTGCAGAAAATACGGAAGTATGGGGTTGAAGGTGATTTAGAGCTTTGGATCAGAAATTGGCTAGCTGAAAGAAGACAGAGGGTGGTGGTTGATGGCAAATGTTCATCCTGGAGTTTAGTTACTAGTGGTGTACCGCAAGGATCTGTTTTGGGGCCATTGCTGTTTGTCATTTTTATAAATGACCTGGAAGAGGGTGTAGAAGGGTGGGTTAGTAAATTTGCAGATGACACTAAGGTCGGTGGAGTTGTGGATAGTGCCGAAGGATGTTGTAGGGTACAGAGAGACATAGATAGGCTGCAGAGCTGGGCTGAGAGATGGCAAATGGAGTTTAATGCGGAAAAGTGTGAGGTGATTCACTTTGGAAGGAGTAACAGGAATGCAGAGTACTGGGCTAATGGGAAGATTCTTGTTAGTGTAGATGAGCAGAGAGATCTTGGTGTCCAGGTGCATAAATCCCTGAAGGTTGCTAACCAGGTTAATAGGGCTGTCAAGAAGGCATATGGTGTGTTAGCTTTTATTAGTAGGGGGGTCGAGTTTCGGAGCCACGAGGTCATGCTGCAGCTGTACAAGACTCTGGTGAGACCGCACCTGGAGTATTGCGTGCAGTTCTGGTCACCGCATTATAGAAAGGATGTGGAAGCTATGGAAAGGGTGCAGAGGAGATTTACTAGGATGTTGCCTGGTATGGAGGGAAGGTCTTACGAGGAAAGGCTGAGGGACTTGAGGTTGTTTTCGTTGGAGAGAAGGAGGAGGAGAGGTGACTTAATAGAGACATATAAGATAATCAGAGGGTTAGATAGGGTGGATAGTGAGCGTCTTTTTCCTCGGATGGTGATGGCAAACACGAGGGGACATAGCTTCAAGTTGAGGGGTGATAGATATAGGACAGATGTGAGAGGTAGTTTCTTTACTCAGAGAGTAGTAAGGGCGTGGAATGCCCTGCCTGCAGCAGTAGTAGATTCGCCAACTTTAAGGGCATTTAAGTGGACATTGGATAGACACATGGATGAAAATGGAATAGTGTAGGTCAGATGGTTTCACAGTTCGGCGCAACATCGAGGGCCGAAGGGCCTGTACTGCGCTGTAATATTCTAATTCTAAGTATATTCCTAATTAGTACTGCCACCCCACCTCCCTTTTTCCCTTCCCTATCTTCTCTGAACACTTTATATCCTTGAATATTAAGCACCTAGTCCTCAATATTTTCAAACCACGTTTCAGTTATTGCCACAACATCATATTCCCACACGGCTATTTATGCTTGTAGCTCACCAACTTTATTCACCATACTTTGTGCATTTACATAAATGCATTATAAACCTGTCTTTGTATTCCACATAGTCTTTCTTACTCTGCTCCTACCTAATATGGTAAAGCCTTCTCTAGTACTAATCAGCACTGTCACTTTATGCACCTTATTCCTCTTTTCTGCTTTTATATGTTGGTGCCCATCTCCCAACCAATTTTGTTTAAATCCTCCCCAACCACCCTATTGAACGTCTCCACGAGGACATTGGTCCCAGTCCTGTTGAGGTGCAATCTGTCCCTTTTGAATAGGTGCCTCCTGCCGAAGAACTGGTCCCCATGCCCCAAGAATCTGAAGTCCTGCCTCCTACACCATGCCATGTATTGATCGTCCCTATTTTCCAATTTCTCCTCCTTCTAGTGTGTGGCACTGGGAATAATCCAGAGATTACTACCTTCGAGGTCCTACTTAATTTCCTCCCTAGCTCCTGAAAATCTGACCGTAGGACCTCAACACCTGCCCTCTCAATGTCATTGGTACTGTCGTATACCACTACTTCTGGCTCACTCCCTTCCCCCTGCAGAATATTCTGCTCCTTTTTGTGATGTTCTTTACCCTGGTACCAGGGAGGCAACACACCATGCGGGACTCATGATGGTTACAGAAATGCTTGTCTGGCCCCCTGACTATGAAATCTCCTATAACAACTGTGTTTCTACTCATTACTGTTCCCTCCTGGGCAGACCATTGCCCGTGAGAGCCATGGTCTGCACTGCTCTTCTTCAAGGTACTCAACACTGCCAGTAGTCTCCAGTGTTGAGTACCTGTTTCAGAGTGGCACACACCCCAAAGTCTCCTCCACTTCCTGTCTCTTCCCACCCATCTACGCTCCTGAACTTTCCCTGCTTGTGGGATAGCCACCTCCTGGAAGGTACAATCCACAAAACTCTCAGCAATCCTAATGCTCCCCAGTGATTGCAACTGCCCCTCAAGCTCAGAAATCCTGAGCTCGAGCTGAAGCAGCTGCAGACACTTCCTACACATGTGGTCCCCCAAGACAGGTGAAGTGTCCTGAAGTTCCAACATGGCATAGGAATTGCAAGCAGCAGGTCTCAGCTGCCCATCCATAATCAAAAAAATCTCTATTCCCTCTTTTAGAATCTAGTTAGTACCTTGTATAAATTATTAATTTTAATTAATGCCTCGACCTGCTCTCTGCTAATACTCATTAATTCACTTCGTGTTATACATACCCTGATTGAAATTTTTAATTTCCCAGCTCCTATTTAAATGAATACTGTAGTTTAGAGAGAAAAAGAGAAATACTCATGAAGCAATCACTTGCCTGCTTTCCTGTGCTCTCACACATTGATTTTTTTTCAACATGGTCAGTCCACTCTGAATACCCCCCTATTTCTTTTATCCTCCATGCCGGTCTCGCTGTGCCCTCTGTCTCTCAGGCCTGCTCTGCTGCCAATCTTTTATCCTCCCTGCCAGTCTCCCTGTGCTCTCTCCCAGGCCTGCTCTGCCGCCAATCTTTTATCCTCCCCGCCCATTTCCCTGTGCTCTCTCTCAGGCCTGCTCTGTCGTTGCTCTTTTATCCTCCCCACCAGTCTCACTGTGCTCTTGCTGTCGGAGCTGCTCTGCCACTGCTCTTTTACCCTCTCTGTTGGTCTCGCTGTGCTCTCGCTCTCGGGAAGCTCCTTGCTTTGTAAAATACCAGAGCAACACCTCTTCCCTCACTATGCCGAATTCCCTCACTCACCAAATTCCCCGGATTAAATACTCTGTAGAAGCAGTACTCTGTTGAGCTGGACTTGGTGCTACTCACTTACCTTTGCCTATGTACATTGAATTTTTTTTATTCATTCATGGGTTGTGGGCATCGCTGACAAGGCCAGCATTTATTGCCCATCCCTAATCGCCCTTGAGAAGGTGATGGTGAGCTGCCTTCTTGAACCACTGCAGTCTGTATGGGGTAGGTACACCCACAGTGCTGTTAGGAAGGGAGTTCCAGGAGTTTGACCCAGGAACGGCAGTATAGTTACAAGTCAGGATGGTGTGTGGCTTCGAGGGGAACTTGCAGGTGGTGGTGTTCCCATGCATCTGCTGCCCCAGTCCTTCTAGGTGGTAGAGGTTGCGGGTTTGGAAGGTGGTGTCTCAGGAGCCTTGGTGTGTTGCTGCAGTGCATCTTGTAGATGGTACATACTGCTGTCACTGTGCGTCAGTGGCAGAGGGAGTGAATGTTTGTGGATGGGGTGCCAGTCAAACGGCTGCTTTGTCCTGGATGGTGTCGAGCTTCTTGAGTGTTGTTGGAGCTGCACCCATCCGGGCAAGTGGACAGTATTCCATCACACTCCTGATTTGTGCTTTGTAGATGGTGGACAGGCTTTGGGGAGTCAGGAGGTGAGTTACACGTTACAGGATTCCTAGCCTCTGACTTGCTCTTGTAGCCATGATATTTATATGGCTACTGCAGTTCAGTTTCTGGTCAAGGGAAACCCCCAGGATGTTGATAGCGGGGGATTCAGCGATGGTAATGCCATTGAATGTCGAGGGGAGATGGTTAGATTCTCTCTTGTTTGAGATGGTCATTGCCTGGCACTTGTGTGGCACGAATGTTACTTGCCACTTATCAGCCCAAGTCTGGATATTGCCGGGTCTTGCTGCATTTCTACACGGACTGCTTCAGTATCTGAGTCGTCGTGAATGGTGTTGAACATTGTGCAATCATCAGCAAACATCCTCACTTCTGAACTTATGATTGAAGAAAGGTCATTGATGAAGCAGCTGAATATGATTGGGTCTAGGACACTACCCTGAGGAACTTCTGCAGTGATGTCGTGGAGCTGAGATGATTGACCTGCAACAACCACAACCATGTTCCTTTGTGCTAGGTACGACTCCAACCAGTGGAGAGTTCTCGCCAGATTCCCATTGACTCCAGTTTTGCTAGGGCTCCTTGATGCTATACGTGGTCAAATGCTGCCTTGATGTCAGGGGCAGTCACTCTCACTTCACCTCTTGGGTTCAGCTATTTTGACCATGTTTGAACCAAGGCTGTAATGAGCTCAGGAGCTGAGTGGCCCTGACGGAACCCAAACTGAGTGTCACTGAGCAGATTATTGCTAAGCAAGTGCCACTTGATGGCACTGTCAGCGACCCCTTCCATCACTTTACTGATGATCAAGAGTGGACTGCTGGGGCGGTAATTGGCCGGTTGCATTTGTCCTGCTTTTTATATATAGGACCTACCTGGGCAATTTGCCACATTGCCAGGTAAATGCCAGTGTTGTAGCTGTACTGGAACAGCATTGTTCGGGGTGCGGCAAGTTCTGGAGTACAGATCTTCAGTGCTATTGCCGGAATATTGTCAGGGCCAATCGCCTTTGCAGTATCCAGTGCCTTCAGTCCTTTCTTGATATCACGTGGAGTGAATCGAATTGGCTGAAGATTGACATCTGTGATGCTGGGGACTTTAGGAGGAGGCCAAGATGGATCAGCCACTCGGCACTTCTGGCTGACAATATTTGCAAATGCTTCAGCCTTGTCTTTTGCACTGATGTGCTGGCTCCCCCATCATTGAGGATGGGGATATTTGTGGAGCCAACTCCTCCAGTTAGTTGTTTAATTGTCCACCACCATTCATGACTGGATGTGCCGGGACTGCAGAGCTTAGATCTGATCCATTGATTGTGGGATTGCTTAGCTCTGTTTATCGCATGCTGTTTACGCTGTTTGGCATGCAAGTAGACCTGGGTTGTAGCTTCACCAGGTTGACACCTCATTTTGAGGTATGCATGGAGCTGCTTCTGGCATGCCCTCCTGCACTCTTCATTGATCCAAGGTTGATCCCCCAGCTTGATGGTATTAGTAGAGTGGGGATATGCCAGTCCGCGAGGTTACAGATTGTGGTTGAGTACAATTCTGCTGCTGCTGATGGCCCAAGCGCCTCATGAATGCCCAGTTTTGCATCGATAGATCTGTTTGAAATCTATCCCATTTAGCATGGTGGTAGTGCCACACAACACAATGGAGGGTATCCTCAAGTGAAGACAGGACTTTGTCTCCACAAGGACTGTGCAGTGGTCACTCCTACCAATACAGTCATGGACAGATGCATCTGCGGCAGGCAGGTTAGTGAGGACGAGGTCAAATATGTTTTTCCTTCTTGTTGGTTTCCTCACCACCTGCCGCAGACCCAGTCTAGCAACTATGTCCTTTAGGACTTGGCCAACTTGGTCAGAAGTGGTGCTACTGACCCACTCTTGGTGATGGACATTGAAGTCCTCCACCCAAGAGTACATTCTGCACCCTTGTCACCCTCAGTGCTTCCTCCAAGTAGTGTTCAACATGGAGGAGTACTGATTCATCAGCTGAGGGAGGGCGGTAGGTGGTAATCAGCAGGAGGTTTCTTTGCCCATGTTTGACCTGATGCCATGAGACATCTTGGGATCTGGAGTCGATGTTGAGGACTCCCAGGGCAACTCCTTCCTGACAGTATACCACTGTGCCACCATCTCTGCTGGGTCTTTCCTGCAGGACATAACCAGGGATGATAATGGCGGCGTCTGGGACTTTTCAGTGTGGCTGAAGGTTTTTATCATGAGGGCCACAAAGTCTGCTTTGCATCTTTTCTGCTAAACATCTCTGCAATAGTGCTCATTTTATTAAAGAGCTCCTACTGGTATATCTTGTCAAAATTCAGCTGCTTTTATGCAGAACTCCCCTTTGCAGTCAAACAGTGATACATTCCTTCTAAGATTCCCCTCCTCTAGATGAACTTTTAGTCCGCTGGTCTTGTTTCTATCTTCTCTGCAATACATACAATGGAGATTCAACATTCAGAACATGCTCTAAAATAATACAAAGTAATTGAACATACTTAAGAAATGTGAATTTTAAAAGCTTCCCACTTTTAATCTTATTTCACTCATAAAAAATTATCTATGGATGGTTTTGCCTAACCTAAGTAGCTTACTTGAATATGTATTTGATTTTCAGATATGAAAATTAATGGACAGCCACCCCTGGAAACAACTGTCCAGTTGGAAAAGGGGTGGGTGCCCATCCTACATGAAATGTTACCATGCAGAAAGTAGACTTGTGCCCTATAAATAAAGACAAGCAATATTTTACTCACGTTGCCTGCATATATCAGAGTTACACAACAATAGGACAGCATTATTGTTTTAAAAAATTCTTTAAAACTGTTTCAGGTTACAGGATGTCACCACCGCAGAAATGTCCAGAGGAAATATATAACATAATGCTGAGATGCTGGGAATACAAACCGGAAAACAGACCAAATTTCAGTGATGTGCACAAAGAACTCTTGTGTATCAAGAAGAAGATAACGTAGTAACACATGGAGTAAATGTTGACTGTAGGAAATTCAGTATTCAGTTATTAAAAAAAGTCAGTAGTCACAAGATACCATTTTTCCTCCAATATATTGTAATTAAAATTATGTATGCTTGTTATATTGCATCAGCACGTTTTTGTTGCCACCTATAAACATTTGTTTCCTGTTTTGGTTCTGGCTTAAAAATATTTGTAAGGTACATCATGGAGTAAAGGCTTCTCAATGCCTTAAAAAACACAAACTGCCAAATATTTTCACACCTAACTTCAATAAGTAAAATTCTATCATTTTCAGAAAATGTAAATAGAGCACAGCGGTTATGGCATATTTACTATTGAAATGCAATCCAATTTTCTGTGGAGCTGACCCCGAAGCTGGTCTATTTTGAATTAGTTTTGTAGAACTTAAGTAATATTTTTCCTGAAATGGGAACAGAAAGTGCCCAAAATACTCAGCAGGTCTGGTAGAATGGTTCTGATGAAAGGTCGCAGACCTGAAACGTTAACTGTTTCTCTCTACACTGATGCTGCCAAACCTGCTGAGTATTTCCAGCACTTTCTGTTCTTATTTCAGAGTTCCAGCACCCGCAGTATTTTGCTCTTATTTTAATATTTTTCCTGGTAGTATGTAGACTGAGACGGGGTGATTATTCTCACATATTTTGGAAAGCACTGAATTGTCCAGGTTGGCCATATAAAACATCAGAAATACCATCAAGAGGCCTCTGTGTTAATCTTATACCATAGCTGATTGTTTATGCACATAATTCTTTGAGTTGGTGTTGTTGCAGACTTGGGATAAGCCTTCCATGATGTGCCTGAGATTCCAAAGTACTGTATAGTGCAAGTGTCCTCTCTTGTAAAACAAAACTGTTAATATTGTTTGGTATATTTCAGTTTTGAAATCTTTGATCTTATTAGCTTCCAAACGCACCTTGTAGCCTGACTGTTAAAATGTTTGAATATTTTGCGAGCATTGGCATTTGGCCAAGCTTTAACAGGAATTACATTGTTTTGCTGTCCATATATCGCTGCTGAAAGTTAACCCTTTGAGAATTAACATACTTTTCCGGCTTTCAGAGAATCTGAAATAATGATTTCTTTTAACTTCTAACAATGAATCATTTAAAATAGGATTAGAGAAGCATGCAGAGCCATGCAGTGTTTCTTAATGCATAACTGCTGAGAAATAATCCTCCAAATTACAACTAGTCTTTGATTTTGGTGGTGTAATGTTATTACAACACTCAACAGGTAAATAACTAGATGTATTTTGCCTTATCAAAATTTAGAAAGGAATGCACCTCTTGTCAACACTAATTCTGTTTCAGTGATGACATACGCCATTTCATTATTATTTAAATTGTATATGTCCTATTATTATAGAGGGGACTTATGATTCTGTTGCTTCAGCGTACACAAACCTCCATAATCAGCATTGATTGCTAATATGGCATAGATTTATACATGGCTTGAGAGGGTGCAAAGGCAACTGGAGACCACTCTACAGAATGGGTCATAGCTCCTCATTCTGTTGACCTGGCAAAGTTTTCAATGTGAATTTATGCAGTCAGAGCATAGGCATCAGCTTCTGACATTGATATGAACATCAGACGCACAAGGCCATAAAAAGGGACTTGTAATGAAGCTGTGATGTTTCAAAGCTTAATATGTTTATCGTGCCTTCAATGCATAGATGCCTGATGCAGTCCTTTAAGGCTGGTTCCAATTTCTGTTTCCACATTTACCTTCTCTACCTTGTTCTGACCTTTTAAGAATTGTAGGAAATTTCAAAACTCCTAACAAACTGTCCAAGAAACATCCATTTCAGAAAATAGCATTATGATAAAGATTCACTGGTGTGACGCAGAACCAGCCTCTTATTCATGAAGCAAGAGTAACTGAATCATTTAGTTTCACAAGTGGGTCCTATATACTTCGCTAGTCATGGGTTGTAATATGTTTTGCTCCACATCTGAATCTTTTTCTAAAATTATGTTGAATATTATGGTGTTCAGAGATGATTACAGAACATTGATCTGCAGTGCTCTTCAAAATCTCATTCCTTTGGACTGTGGGATATTCAGTAACAAACATGAAAAACCTTGAAATCCTTACTGTAAATTATGATTTTATTGGCAATATTTGCAATATTTCTAAAACTATTGGTTTAACATTTCCTTGGTTTTGTTTTTCAAATATGTTTACAAAGTATGAACTGATGTAACTTTCAGTTTGTTTAATCTCTTTAGTCAATTTTGATCTTTGACAAGTTTCGAATTTGCAGAAAATAACTTGGCTGACAGTACTTCTAAAACTAAGCCTGTCTTGTAAACAACAGTACAATATATAGGAATTTTATGGATTCAGATTCTATGGAATTACTGTATTAATAGAAACTAAATGAGCTGTGCTTAGCATATTTTAAGTACTTTGCGCAGCATTTACTGAAAATTTTTAACATTCTTATTTAACAACCTTTCTACTGAATTTATTTGAAGTGTTGTAGCTAATCCATTGTAAGGGCTTTCCTCCTAAAAAGAATGAAGTTTACATTTATGCCTCAATACTTCTACAGACAGTAAATGTTTAATTGCCTTCATTGCACTGTTTCACAGCAAATTCAGCTCTACACGTGGAAAATAAATGCGAGGCAAATTCGACAGAAAATGTCAGTGCAGTAAGAATATTAAATGTTTACAAGAATATCAGTATTTTTAAACTGGTGATTTGGGTGCTGCAGAGGAGTTTCCGCTTTATTGGAAAATCTTGCTGTCTTGTTAAAATCGTCTTTGTAAATTGAGTAGTCACAGTAAAGTCAGTAAATTCCTTTAGGTTTGGAAAATGGTTCTCTTGCCAAACCAATTCCAGAGGGATCACAATTGCCGTTAGCAGACTTTGATTTTATTGTGGGTGGCGTGCTATTACACCATGCTTCCATTCCAAAGTGGTATGTGAACTAAGTCGTAAAGTATATTTTCACTTCATGACAAAAAGCCATATAGTCATGTTTGAACGACATCCAGCCATTGGTGGAGATTATTTTAAAAATCGGCTCTAAATGCTTGTATATACATTTAAATTCACAATCAGATAACGGTAATAAGTCCATGATAGAATTCAACTGTGTATTTTGAATTTCACTTAACTTCTTGTGGCAATGAAAGTGCCATTTCTGAATATCTGCCACATTAGAATCCTAAGCAAAATGCTGCATGCTACAGTAGACTTGCCTCGCAGCTACCTTTGGGAGAGAACTCATCATCTCCTAATACAGGTAAAAATCTTATTAGTAGATGGGACTGATATATAGTTTAAAATCTGTGAAGACAGATGAGATTTTACATTGAGTTGGTAAATATAAACTGGAGAAGAAAAATGTGGGAGACTGTATATATCATTTTGCCATTCTTTCCTTTCTTTCTTTTGGGCCTCCTTATCTCGAGAGACAATGGATACGCGCCTGGAGGTGGTCAGTGGTTTGTGAAGCAGCGCCTGGAGTGGCTATAAAGGCCAATTCTGGAGTGACAGGCTCTTCCACAGGTGCTGCAGAGAAATTTGTTTGTTGGGGCTGTTGCACAGTTGGCTCTCCCCTTGCGCCTCTGTCTTTTTTCCTGCCAACTACTAAGTCTCTTCGACTCGCCACAATTTAGCCCTGTCTTTATGGCTGCCCGCCAGCTCTGGCGAATGCTGGCAACTGACTCCCACGACTTGTGATCAATGTCACACGATTTCATGTCGCGTTTGCAGACGTCTTTATAACGGAGACATGGACGGCCGGTGGGTCTGATACCAGTGGCGAGCTCGCTGTACAATGTGTCTTTGGGGATCCTGCCATCTTCCATGCGGCTCACATGGCCAAGCCATCTCAAGCGCCGCTGACTCAGTAGTGTGTATAAGCTGGGGATGTTGGCCGCTTCAAGGACTTCTGTGTTGGAGATATAGTCCTGCCACCTGATGCCAAGTATTCTCCGAAGGCATTTTGCCATATGATTATCATAATATGTCACTGCTCAGACCCTCGTAATTTTTTTCAATCTTTTGTCTGAGTGGTACAGGGAGTTAACACACTGACCTCTCAACAATGCAGCCTAAATCTGAAACCAAATCAGCCCAAATTAATGGGAGGAAACCCTCCTGTCTATGCTGCCTGTATGGTTCTACGTGATATGAGCTCGGATAGTCTGCACCTTTATTCTGGTTGGCACAAACCCACATGTTTTAGCTTCTATATTGTTGCATTCACTTTAACAAAATACAAGAATAGGCCTGGCCCTTTGCTCTGATGTTGGTGTGACTATATATAAATGCAGAATATTTTTCTTTTTTTCAGTGTAAAGATTAATCTTGCCTGATGTCCCATTGTTCTCGGATTTATCCTGCCACAGACCAGTGGTAATAAGCCTTCAGTTTCCTGCTGTGTGCCATACATAATCTCCTTATATGAACCACATGGTAATTTTTCTGCCATTTTACTTATAACTCCTGTCAGTAATGAGTGAAACGGCAAGCTGTGTTGTGCTTTTCAAAAGCTCCAATTGTGTTTCATTTTGTGCCACAATAAAGACAGAAATCCTGATTTTTTTTAAAATATAGAAGTGCACCTTTTTCTAACGTTAACCTTCTGTGTTTTTAAAGAAAAGAAAACAAACTTTCAACACTGGAACTATTTGATTCCTTTAAATGTCTTAAACTTTCTGTCAAAGGCTAAAATGTACTTTTAAAAATAAATGTTCACTTTAAAATTAAAGTCTTACTTTTAAGGATGTATATATAATATTTCTGCTCCAAAACAATAAAAAGAAAATCAGACTGAATTCTGATGTGTCCATTGGGGGAGTAATGTTCAAAATATCACAGACAGAAATGCTTGTCTTTTGTAATTTTTTAACACAATCCTGTGTTGTAACATTTATTTATTTTGTACTTTTTTACATTGAATTTACAGGGATTTTGAAATGACTTTATCAGTTATCATATTCTCTGTATTCTGTGCTCTTGTGAATTGCAGATTTGTTCCTGAACTGCTTCTGTGTCATATTGGACCAAATACCACTAACAAGTCTGTCGTTGATATTTATAGGGTAATCTCTTAATAAACAGAATGGACTGTCAGTGTAATTGTAGTCTCTTTTTTTCCAGCAATATTGCGAAATTGCCTTCTGATGCAAAGTGCAACATCAGGCCATGCTGTTGTGCATAACTAATTATTTCACACATTAATTCTTTTTACTAATCTGTCTGTTTTGCCTAGCTTAATGTCTTCCTGACCTAATGCCATAGTAGAGATCAGATTGGAAGTGATATTTCTTTGGTGTGAAGGAAATAATTTGTTTTTAAAATGCAATTGTCACCATGGTAATGTCTCTTGAAAGCACTTCTGTATTTGTATATAGAGGTGTGCACAGTGACTTACAATGTGATGTTTTGGAGTTATTTCTCCACTGATCCCTTCTGATAGAAATATTCTTGAACAAAACACTGAGCAGAACCTGACCAATGGACCTTATGTACCTGACGATATGCATGCTTAATGTTCACCACAAGTAAATTATGGGCTTTTATCTGTTTCACCTTTTGTGAGCCTGCCATTCATTTATTAGCAAACTCCTAAGACTGCACAATCCTAGTATTGGGACGCATAGCGCTTCTTGTTCCATTACAAAGGTCAAAAATCCAACAAACACACATAAGAAAGCTATTGCCCGAACTACTAGCTGAATGGTTATATTTATGCTTGCAAAGATCCATCAGTATTTATTTTCCACTTGTCTGCTACCAGTTACAAAAACAGCCAACTGCTTCCCAAAGTGCACAACAACCTAGATAATTTCCAATGTGTGTTTCACAGTATTTATGAAAATCTATCACTGAAATAATTGTATCATTTAGCTACCTGTGTACAACTTGTTCATACTTGCCAGTTGCAGCAGTGAGAATAAGGCACTCGAATCATTTTGGGAACATTACAAAACCAAATATACTACTGCTAAGTTGAATTTGCAAACATCTCCTCATGATGCAGATATAGATTTCTGAGTGCAAGTATGACCTCATTAAGGTAGAGCCATTTGCTGCAAACGTGATATATGAACATATGAAATTAGAATTTTTAAAATGTAATACTTCAAAGCCCTCAGTTAACATCTAAACCATGTCAGGATAAATGAGTGTCTTGGTTAATACCATGCTGCTACTATTTGCTGAACAAAGAAAAGCCTTCTCATCAGGCTTATACTTGATAGGAATAAAAACAGAAAATACTGGAAATACACACTGGATTTGTCAGAGTGTGTAATGAGAAATGACAGATTAGTGAAGGGTTTCCATTAAACTTTGCAATACTTCTCTTTATTCATGGTGCTGTACCCAATACAACAATACCATACGAATTAGGAGCAGGAGTAGGCCACTCAGGCCCTTGAGCTTGCTGCACCATTCAACAAGATCATGGCTGATCTGATTGTAACCTCGAACTCCACATTCCCGTCTATCCCCGATAACCTTTCACCCCCTTGCTTATCAAGAATCTATCTACCTCTGCCTCAAAAATATTCAAAGACTCTGCTTCCACGGCCTTTTGAGGAACAGAGTTCCAGAGACGCACGACATTCTGAGAGAAAACATTTCTCATCTGTCTTAAATGGGTGACCCTTTTTTTTAAAACAGTAATCCCTAGTTCTAGATTCTCCCACAAGAGGAAACTTCCTTTCCACATCCACCCTGTCAAGACCCTCAGGATCTTGACTTTTTCAATCAAGATGCCTATTACTCTTCTAAACTCCAGCGGATACAAGCCTAGCCTGTCCAGCCTTTCCTGACAAGACAAACCACCCATTACAGGTATTAGTCTAGTATACCTTCTCTGAACTACTTCCAATGCATTTACATATTTTCTTAAATAAGGAGACCAATACTGCACACACTACTTCAGATATGGTCTCACCAATGCACCGAATCATAATCTCCCCACTTTTATATTCAATTCCTGTTGCAATAAACAATAACTCTATTAGCTTTCCTAATTACTTGCTGTACCTGCAAACTAAGCTTTTGCAATTCATGCACTAGGGCATCCAGATCCCTCTGCAATCTCTCACCATTTAAATAATATCCTTCAATTTTATTCTTCCTGCCAAAATGGACAATTTCACATTTTCCCACATTTTACTCCATTTGCCAGATCTTTGCCCACTCACTTATCTGTATCCCTTATGTCCTCTTCACAACTTACTTTCCTACCTATCTTTGTATCATCAGCAAATTTAGCAACCATACCTTCGGTCCCTTTATCCAAGTCATTTATATAAATTGTAAAAAGTTGAGACCCCAGTACTGATCCCTGCAGCACACTACTCGTTACATCTTGCCAACCAGAAAATGACCCATTTATGCCTACTCTCTGTTTCCTGTTAGCTAACCAATCTTCTGTCCATGCCAAAATGTTACCCCCTACAACATGAGCTATTTTTTGCAATAACCTTTGATGTAGCACCTTATCAAATACCTTTTGAAAATCTAAGTGCAGTACCAATTCCTTTTATGAACAGCACATGTTATTTCTTCAAAGAGCTCCAATAAATTGGTTAAACATGATTTCCCTTTCACAAAACCAAATTGGCTCTGCCTGATCACCTTGAATTTTTCTAAGTGCCTTGCTATAATGTCTTTAATATAAGCTAACTGGCCTGTAGTTTCCTGTTTTCCATCTACACTACCACCACCGCCCACCTTTTGAATAAAGGAGTTACATTGACTATTTTCCAATCTAATGGAACCTTTCCCGACTCTAGGGTATTTTGCAAAATTAAACCCAACATATTTCATTAGCCACTTCTTTTCAGACCCGAGGATGAAGTCCATCAGGACCTGCGGACTTGTCAGCATGCAACTCCAGCAATTTGCTCTGTACTGCTTCCCTGGTGATTGTAATTTTCTTGAGATGCTCCCTCCCTTCCATTTCCTGATTTACAGCTATTTCTAGGATGTTACCTGGATCCTTTGTAGTGAAGACCAGTGCAAAATACATGTTCAATTCATCTGTCATCTACTTATTTTCCATTTCCAGGATGGCGTGTTGCCTCCCTGGTGCCAGGGTCAAGGATATCACAGAGTGGCTGCAGGATATCCTTCTGGGGCAGGGTGAACAGCCAGAGGTCGTGGTCCACATTGGTACCAATGACATAGGTAAGAGGGATGAGATCCTGAAAGCAGAGTTTATGGAGTTAGGAAGGAAATTAAAAAGCAGGACCTCGAGCAATAATCTCAGGATTACTCCCATTACTAGCCATGTGCTAGTGAGTGTAGGAATAGGAAGATTGATCGATTGGTGTCGGAGGGAGGGCATCAGATTTCTGAAGCATTAGGACTGGTTCTGGGGCAGGTGGGACTTGTACAAGATGGATGGGCTACACCTTGACAGGACTGGAGATAATATCCTTGCAGGGAGATTTTCTAGAGCTTTTGGGGAGGGTTTAACGTAACTTGTCAGGGGGTTGGTAACCTGAGGGGTAGCTCAAATTGGAAGGAAGTAAAGCTGGTAACAGGAGGGAGAAAAGTAGCAAGCGACATTAGAAGGCAGGCGAAACAAAAGCGAGCATCAACTAGGCTTAAAATGCAGAATAATGTTAAGACGACAAGGTTAAGGACACTCTACCTAAGTGCATGCAGCATTCACAACAAGGTAGATGATGATTTAAAGGCACAAATAGAGGTAAATGGGTATGATCTAATTGCATTATGGAAATGTGGCATTATGGAAGGGTGACCAGGACTGGGAACTGAATATTTAACGTTATTTGATATTTAGGAAGGACAGGTACAAAGGAAAAGGAGGTGGTGTTGCACTGATAATAAAGGATGGAATCAGTACATTAGTAAGGGAGATTCTCCAATCGGAAGAACAAAATATGGAATCAGTTTGGGTGAAGCTAAGAAACAGCAAGGGGCAGCAAACATTGGTAGGAGTTGTTAATAGGCCACCAAACAGCAATGGTGGTGTGGGGCATGGTATTAATCAGGAGATTAGAGAAGCATGTACTGTGGGTAATACAGTAATCATTGGTGACTTCAATCTGCATATAGACTGGGTAAACCGAATGAGCACGGATGCTGTGGAGGACAAGTTTCTGCAGTCTGTTAGGGATAGTTGTCTAGAGCAATAAGTTGAGGAACTGACGAGAGAACAGGCTATTTTAAATCTAGTATTATGTAATGAGAAAGGGTTCATTACTAATCTTGTTGTAAAAGAACCTTTAGGGATGAGTGACCATAATATGATAGAATTTTACATTATGTCTGAAAGTGAGGTAGTTCAATCTGAAGCCAGGGTGTTAAATTTGAACAAAGAAAATTATGAAGGTATGAAGGGCAACTTGGCTGAGGTGGATTGGGAAAATACATTAAAAGGTATGACAATACATAGGCAATGGATAGTCTTTAAAGAATTATTATGTAGTTTCCAGCAACTATACATTCCTTCAGGGCACAAAAACCCCAAAAGAAAATGCAGGCAACCCTGGCTAACAAAGGAAGTTGACGATTGTATAAGATGAAAAGAAAGGGCCTGTAAAGTTGCCAGGAATAGTAGTAAATCTGAGGATTGAGTGGATTTTAGAATACAGCAAAGGAAGACTAAGAAACTGATAAAGGGAGAGTAGAATATGAATGTAAACTAGTAAAAAGCATAAAAATGGACTGTAAAAGCTTCTATGGGTACAGAAAAAGGAAATGTTTGGCTAAGACAAATGTGGGTCCATTACAGGCAGAGTCAGAAGAATTTATCATGGGGAATTGAGAAATGGCAGAGAAGCTAAATTGTGCCTGTCTTCACTGAGGAAGATACAAGAACTTGCCCAGAATTAGAGATTCAAGGATCTAGGGAGAATGAAGAATTGAAGGAAATTAGTATTAGTAAGAAGATTGTATTGCATAAATTAATGGGGCTGAAGGTTTTTAAGTCCCCAGGGCCTGATATTATACATCCCAGAGTTTTGAAAGAGGTAGCTATGGAGATAGTGGATGCATCTTCCAAACTTCTATAGATTCTGGAATGGTTCCTGCAGCTTGGAAGGTAGCAAATATCACCCCACTATTTAGGAAGGGAGGGAGAGAGAAAACAAGGAACTACAGAACTGTTAGCCTTACATCAGTAGTAAGGAAAATGCTAGAATTTATTCTAAAGGATGTGATAAATGGACACTTGGATAATGTCACTGGGCTAGTAATCCAGTGCCCAGGCTAATGCTCTTGGGACATGGGTTTGAATCCCGCCATGGCCGATGGTGATATTTGAAGTCAATTAATAAATGTTTAATTAAAAGCTAGTCTAATGGTGACCATCAAATTGATTGTTGTAAAAACCCATCTGGTTCACTAATGTCCTTGAGGGAAGGAAATCTGTTGTCTTTACCTGGTCTGGCCTACATGTGACTCCAGACCTACAGCAATATGGTTGACTCTTAAATGCTCTCTGAAATGGCCTAGCAAGCCACTCACTTCAAGGGCAACAAGGGGTGGGCAATAAATGCTGGCCTCGTCAGCGATGCCAACATCCCACAAGCAAATGAAAAAGAATTATGAATGGGAACTCATGTTTGACAAACCTGTTGGGAGTTTTTTGAGGATGTTACTAACTGAATTGATAAAGGGGAGTAGGAGGGCGTAGTATATTTGGATTTTCAGAAGGTTTTTGATAAAGTCCCCCACAGGAGGTTGGTTAGCAAAATTAAAGCACAAGAGATGAGGTAATACCAAATTACATACCAGTAATAGCAGGTAACCAAGGACTAATAAGATGAGGAACTTAAGGTAGTTAATATTAGCAGAGAAAAAATATTGGAGAAACTTAACAGACTTAAAGCCAACAAAACCCCAGGACACGATAACTTACACTTTAGGGTTCTCCAAGAAGTAGCCACAGAGATAGTGGATACACTGGTTACAATATTCCAAAACTCCTTAGATTCTAAAATGGTCCCAACAGATTGGAAGTTAGCAAATGTAACTCCATTTTTCAAGAAAGGAGGGGGAGAGAAAACTGGGAACAACAGGCCAGTTAGCCTGACATAAGTCATCAGGAAAATGCGGAATCTACTGTTAAGGAAGTCTTAATGTACTTGAATCATAGTATGATCAGACAAAGTCAACATGATTTTACGAAAGGGAAATAGTGTTTGACAAACTTGAGTTTTTTTGAGGATGTAATTAGTAATGTAGATAAAGGGGAACCAGTAGATGTGGTTATACTTGGAGTTCCAAAAAGCATTCGATAAGATACCACACAAAAGGTCAATATACAATATATTAGCATGGATGGAGGATTGGTTAACAGACAGGAAGCAGAGATTAGGGATAAATGGGGCATTTTCAAGTTGGCAGGCTGTGACTAGGGCCTCAGCTATTTAAAATCTATATTAATGACTTAGACAAGAGACTGAGAGTAATGTATATACGTTTGCTGATAGAAAGTTAGGTGGAAGTTTAAGCTGTGAGGACACAAAGAGGCTGCAAAGCGATAGAAGCAGGTTACGTGAGTAGCAGATGGAGTATAACGTGGGGAAGTATGAGGTTATTCACTTTGGTAGGAAGAACAGTGTCATCGAGAGATACAGCACTGAAACAGGCCCTTCGGCCCACTGAGTCTCTGCCGACCATCAACCACCCATTTATACCAATCCTACATTAATCCCATATTCCCTATCACATCCTCACCTTCCCTCAATTCTCCTACCATCTACCTACACTAGGGGCAATTTACAATGGCCAATTTACCTATCAACCTGCAAGTCTTTGGCTGTGGGACTACCCGGTGGAAACCCATGCAGTCACAGAGAGAATTTGCAAACTCCGCACAGGCAGTACCCAGAACTGAACCCGGGTCGCTGGAGCTGTGAGGCTGCAGTGCTAACCACTGTGCCGCCCCAAATTAATTATTTTAATTGAAATTCCACAAACTGCCCTGGCATTGGCCTGGGCCTCTGGATTACCAGTTGTGCTAATACCACTATGCCACCATGTCCGCCAGAAAAGCAGAATTTTTTTTAAAGACATGAAACTTGTAAATGTTTATGTTCAGAGAGACTTGGGTGTGCTCGTACAAGGAACACAAAGTTATCATATAATCATACCTGTTTACATCTATTTGCACGATTAATTCATCCACTTTATTGTGAATGCTCTGCGCATCAAGGCACAAAGCCTTAAGGCTTGTCTTTTTGACATTACTTGTCCTCTTCCCAATATTTTTCACTTTGTCCCTGTTTGATTCTGACCCTTGATTTCTCTGCCTATCACATTTCTTTTTCCCCCTTCCTGTCTTTTGTTCTCGTCTTTGATCCCCCCTCCTCTGACTCCTTGCAAAGGTTCCCATCCCCCTGCCATTTTAGTTTAAACCCTCCCCAACCACTCTAGCAAATACTCCCCCTAGGACATCAGTCCTGGTCCTGCCCAGGTGTAACCCGTCCAGTTTGTACTGGTCCCACCTCCCTCAGAACCGGTCCCAATGCTCCAGGAATCTAAAACCCTCCCCCTCACATCATCCCTTCAGCCACGTAATCATGATATATCCTGCTATTTCTACTCTGATTAGCACTTGGCACTGGTAGTAATCCTGAGATCACTACCTTTGAGGTTCTACTTTTCAACTTACTTCCTAGCTCCCTATATTCTGCTTTTAGGACCTCATCCTTTTTTTTTTACCTATGTCGTTTGTACCAATGTGTACCACAACCACTGGCTGTTCACCCTCCCCTTCAGAATGTCCTGTAACCGCTCTGAGACATCCTTGACCCTAGCACCAGGGAGGCAACATACCATCCTAGAGTCTATTTTGCGGCCACAGAAACGCCTATCTATTCCCCTTACAATTGAATCCCCTATAACTATTGCATTCCCACATTTTTTTACTCCTCCCCTGTGCAGCAGAGCCAACTGTGGTGCAACGAATTGGGCTGTTGCTGCTTTCCCCTGAGAGGCCATTCCCCCCAATAGTATCCAAAGCAGTATATCTGTTTTGCAGGAGAATAGCGACAGGAGATTCCTGAACTGCCTGCCTAGACCTCTTGCTCTGCCTGGTGGTCACCCATTCCCCTCCTGCTTGTGGGATCTGAGCCTGCGGTGTAACTACCTCTCTATACGTGCTATCCATGGTACTCTCCACCTCGTGAATGCTACATAGTGACCCCAGCTGCCGCTCCAGCTCCGAAACCCGGGCTTCCAGGAGCTGCAGCTGGACTCACTTCCTGCACCCATGCTGGTCCCAGGCACTGGAATTGTTCCCGGCTTCCAACATGAAGCACAAGGAGCGTACCACGGCTTTGAGCTCGCCTGCCATGACTTAACCCTTTAAATTAAATTAAACCTTCTGGAAGATCTTAATGTCTAATAATATCAGTTACTCTCGGGCTCTTCTTCCCTGGTCCTCGTTACTACAGAATTCCCTAAAAAAAACACTACTTAATTTATTTGAAATAAACTTTAAACTTTTCTTACCTGAGACCAGCTATTTGCAGCTATTCCCTAACAGTAGTGACTCACCGACCAATCATCTTGCAGCTCTCCTCTAATGTCACTGTTGGCTTTTTTTTCAAAACTCCGGCGCGCTGCAAGAGCTCCTCTCCGCTCTGCTCTCCTAATTCTTGGCACACTTTTTAAAGCTCTGCTCCTGCTGTGTTTTCTCTCTCTTTCCAGTCTCTGAGTTCTTGGCACATTTTTTAAAGCTCTGTTACCGCTATGTTTTCTCTCTCTGTCTGTTAACGAATTCTCGATCCATACCAGCATATTAATCTCAAATCCCATGTGCTCTAATTTTGTTTACCTTATTTGTTTACCTTTGGGCCATTATTAAATGTCTTCTGAATATCCAAATACACCATATCCGCTGGTGCTCCTTTATCTATGCTACAAGTAACATCCTCAAAAAACTCCAACGGGTTTGTCAAACATGATTTCCCTTGCATAAATCCATGTTGACTCTGCCCAATCATATCATTATTTTCTAAGCGTCTAGTTATATCCTTTATAATAGATTCTAACATTTTCCCTACTACTGACGTCAAACTAACAGGTCTGTAGTTCCCCGTTTCTCTCTCCCTCCTTTCTGCTTTTGGGAAATTAGATTCTAGCAATGAGTTGCTGCACTGTTTTCTCTGAAGGTGCATAGTTTAAACCAAAAGTTTATAAACCAAGCTTTTTTATTTCTGAGTTACCAAGTAAGCAGATTCCCTATATGTAATTCTGATCGGTAACAGCTAAAATTCGACTCCACCACATTCAGTGATCTATGTCATATGAGATCATGTGGCACTGGTCTCACACACAGAATGTGGAAGAGAATGCAAAGGATTCTTCATTTTAAAAAAGTATCAAATATTCATGCTATATAACTACCCAATGCAAAGTCTTTTAAAATAGATGTTCCAGTTTTAAATTTTGTTAAGAATATTTCCTCCTCAGGATTTTGAATTCAGAATAAAATTTAATTTCATTTAAACAGTATGACAGAGTTTGCAATTTTAATAATGCAGTTTATTGGAGGTGAAACAAATCTCAATACTGCTGTGATATCAGATGATGTCTTCGTTTATGATCACTGTTCTGGTCACATTGAAAGAAACTAAACTTTTTAATCCCATGGAATTAAGACAACTTCCTCACGCTCCATCACCCTATGTAAAGTCAGTGTGTTACTGCATTAGACAGAACAAAAAAACCTTAGAATTAACTTCCAAAATAAACTTAATACATTTGTGTCCTAAGCTCTGTGCAAATACAGGTATCAGCATCAAAATACATGATAAGATTTTTAACCAAAAAGCATATTTAGAATTTCATTTAAACAGAGAAATAAATCAAACACATCATAAATCCCCCCCCCCCAAATATTAACAGCAAAAGGTCTCATTTCTGTCACAAAAATACAACCATTAATGAAGTTTTTTTTACATATAATTATAATGCAGAATTAACACCTCACCAGTGGTAAGACAGTTTTGTCAGCCTTTAACAGAATAAGCCTACAAGTAAAATCACAAACATATTTTTCATACTTTCTGCTCCTATTAAAATAGTGCAGTTCCCTTTCACATTCATTGGGCAAACTTTGGCTTCATCGGATTGCAGGACCATCACGGGTAGAAGGAGGAGTCTCTGGTTCTGATAAAAACGCAGTAGTAGCAGCTTCTGGAAGTGTCGATATAAGAATGTGACGACATACAGGACATGTCCCAGACTGTAAAAGAACAAGTAGTCAGTCAGCAAAGCCAATGCAATCCCCTCTACTCTTTCACTCTTTTCACTCAGTCTCCAATCAGGAATGTTGATCAGAGATGTTTATGTCAACACTGAATTAGAAAAAGATGACTCCATAGAATTTGAACTTCTTTAATTCCTACAGTGTTGGTCCTCTGAAGTTATTAGAAATTCTTGTAGTGGCTTGTAGTAACATTGTAAATTCAACAGTCGATCTTATGAATACACATTATCAATGGAGGACCTGGTTACTGGCAATGTGCCCGACTGGCAAGCTGGCTCTCCATTGGGAAAGAGCTCTCCATTGGAAAAATGGCGCTCCATTTTTTTTTGGAAGGAGAATGGGTACTTCCTTATCATAAATATTTAAAGAAATATCAATGGAATTCCAATGTGCCTTGCTGAGGAGTGCAGGTTTTTCATTAGACAGTAAAAAGAGCAATACTGAGTGCATTTTCCATGATGGCCAGTTACAGCATGTTCTTAGGTGCTGTTAATTGAAACAATAGTAAGTGTGTTGGTAGCTCCAATGTTTCAAGATTTTCTAACCATTTTTCCCCACAGAAAAGATTTGAAAAGAACTACCACTAGTGTAAGAGCAGAAAACGCTGGAAAAACTCAACAGGTGAGGCAACATTGGTTTCAGATTTCCAGCATCTGTAGCATTTTGTGTTTCTTTTATTGCTTTATTCACTGCCCTCCACAGATGCTGCCTCACCTGCTGAGTGTTTCCAGAATTTACTTTTTTTTTAAATTTCAGATTTCCAGTATCCACAGGACTTTGCTTTTGCTTTAGAACTATTGTTAATGTCGGGTTTTTAAAGTAAGGTACATTCACAGAAGAAACAAAGGGCACACAGATCATAGATGGCTAATGTGCTAATTAGGCTGTTATTCCCAAAGACTGCAACAATAAGCAATTTATTAGCTTATCTCTGTAATCAATAAACATCTCACACTCATCGTATTGGGAAGTCTGTTATCCTGGGCACTTGCAGGGGTCTGGTAGGCCTTCCCTTCTAGTAGTCAACAGGGGGAGTTTTTTTTTAAAATGGGGACATACAGGCACAGTCAGTTAGTTAGGCCCATCAAAGACCACGAAGGCAGTCAGTTCTTTTTTTTAAACCCAAAACAGTAGAGGGCAGTAAGGCCCAGCAAAGGTTGAGAAACGTTTAGCACACAGAAGACGAATCAGAAACTATTTTAAGTGAAGTCAGATGGCCCATTGATGTGGAGAAGAAGCATGTGTGTGAACAACACGAATATTTATTGCTGATGATAGGGAAATATTGGAAAGTATGGGTTCAGTGTTTAAGGCAAAATGCTCAGACTACTTACAAGAGTGACTAAAACTACTGAATCTGTGAGGATATCTAAACCAAACCCCTAAACTTATAACAATAACATGTCAACAATGGCTCACATGGTAGCACTTTTGCCTCCGAGTTAGAAAGTTGAAGGTTCAAATCCCACTCCAGGACTTGAGCATAACAATCAAGATGGACACTGGTCATTATCACATTGGTGTTTGTGGGAGCTTGTGTGCAAATTGGCTGTTGTGTTTTATACATTACAACAGCGACTGCACTTCAGAAGTACCTCATTGGCTGTGAAGTACTTTGGGATAGCCTGTGGTTATAAAGAGCACTATATAAATGCAAGTTTTTTTTCTTTAGTTGGTTATAGCATGGAATTAATACACATTCACTGACTTGACCTTATTAAACCTTGCAACGTAAGGCCAGTTTACGTACTAATGATTCTTAAGTTTATTGATGGCTTTAGGGGTATATAGTAAGTGTTGCCTTTTGACTTTTTCATAAGCTTTATGGTCCTCATTCCCTGCCACAAACTCAGTTCTCTAGCCATTGGCTCCATCCCTCTCCCCAGCAACTGTCTGAGGCTGAACCAAACCCCGAGATGAGTTTCCAACCACATATCTGCGCCATCACTCTGCCTACTTTCATCTCCGGCCCTGTCTCAACCAATCTGCTGCCGAAATCCTCAAACATCCTTTTGTTACCTCTAGACTTGACTATTCCAATGCACTCTGGCCAGCTTCCCATCATCCACCCTCCATAAACTTGAGCACATCCAAAACTCTGCTGCCTGCATCCTAACTCGCTCCAAGTCTTGTTCACCCATCGGTCAGTACTCGCTGACCTACACTGGCTCCTGATGAGCAACATGTTCATTTTAAAACCCTCAACCTTGTTTTAAAATCCCTCCATGGCCTCTTCCCTCCCTACCTCTGTAATCTTGTCCACCTCTATAACCCACCAAAATATCTCCGCTCATCCACTATTTCAATCGCTCCACATTAGGAGCTGTGCCTTCAGCTGCAGAGGCCCTACACTCTGGAATTCCCTCCCTAAATCTCCCTCGCTCTCTAAATCTCTATTCTCCTTGAAGATGCTCGTTCCAATCTACCTTTTCTAGCCAAACCTTTGGTCATCTGCCCTACTATCTCTAAGTGGCTTGGGGTCAATATTATGTTCACTAACCCTCCTGTGAAGTGCCTTGGGATGTTCTACTATGTTATAAAGTGCTATATAACACCAGCAACTTGGGTAGCACAGTTTTGGATGATCTCAAGTTTGAGGAGGATAGAATGTGGGAGCCTGCCCAGGTGTGCCTTGGAATAGTCAAGTCTAGAGGTAACAATGGCACGGATGAGGGTTTCAGCAGCAGATGAGCTGAGGCAGGGACAGAGTGGAGCGATGTTACGAAGGTGGAAATAGACAGTCTTAGTGATGGCACGGATATGTGGCTAGAAGCTCATCTCACAGCTTGCGAACAGTCTGGTTGACAGTTCCAGACAGTTGCCAGGAAGAGGGATGGAGTCAGTAGTTAGGGAACAGAATTTATAGCAGGCATTGAAGACAATAGCTTCAGTTTTCCCAATATGTAATAAAAAAATATTAAAATTATATAAATATAAATAAAATTATATAAATTCAAGTTGTATATTTTAATCATTAGTCTTACAGATTACAAAAATATTAAATAATATAGTAAAACTTTTTTTGGACATGTAGGGCAAATGCAATCAAATTACATAAGTTTCCTGAACATTAGTGTTTTGCTCTCAGGCATGTTTAGATTAGAGTTTAGATAAGAAGTACATACCTTCTGTAACCAGAGAGTCACACATGGCCTATGAAATAGATGGTGACATGGTAACTCTGTCACCACCTCTTCCTTCACATATTCACTGCAACAGATAGCACAGGATTGCTCCAGGCCTGCAGGATCAATAGTAGAGTGTTCATACATTACAACACAGATCCAAAACAAGATTGTACAATTCTGGATTGAAACAAAAAAACAACTTTTTTTTTAAGTGACCAAAAGAGAACTGCATTAGGAGGTCTTAATACATTACTATTCTACTCAGACTACAGCAATAATATTTCTGCGCCTCTACAAATTATCTCTGATTTTATTTTTTCTTTCAGACATTGGTTATTATGCAGCTAGTTAGCAAGAAGCGCATTAAATTCCCTTCCTCCTATTCAAATATTTGAATTAGTTCTGCACAGAACTGCAGGTGACACCCAGTTTGTGAAAAGGAGAAAAACATACAAATCGGTCATAAATTTGAATAATAACCAGTCTGATTAGGAATTAAGCATTCAGTTAGAATGACATCAGATTCACACTTTTTCATAATGGAGATAAACTGTTTTGTTATTCTGTTAACACCTCATATTACACTTATCTAATGTTACTTTGGCAGCACCTACAACCTCTGCAATCTCTGGCACCAAGAAGAACAAGACAGCAGTGTGGTGGAATCACCATTACCTCCAAGTTCCCCGACAAATCACAGAACACCCCAGACTTGGCTATATAATTGCCATTCCCTCAACGATGCTGGATCAGAATTTTGGAATTCCCTATTCAACAGTGATTTAAGACAGCCTTCCACCACCTTCTTAAGACAACTGGTGGCCTTACCAGTGTTACCCACAATACAAAAACAAATTTTTAAAAACCAACATTGGATAATCTCTCTTTTTTTTTAAAAAAAACAGTTCAATGTTGAGAGGTCGAGGGCGTGAACAGGTGAAATCGCTAAGGTAATAGGTAAGATTTTGTCATTAGACAGGGATCAGGTCATTTACATGTCCCTGTTGTATTATACGCATGAGCCATATCCCAGAGAATAAATGCCAATTGCAGCACTGCCATTGCTGAAATCAGCTAATTTAGCCAACAAGAGAGATCAAATCTGTTTTTTTGTTCAATTTACTTTTGAAGAAGGGGAAGGCAGGCACTTACATATCAAATTACAATCAAAACAATCAACAGGAGTTTTGCTGCACTTTTGATGTCAGAGTAAGATCAGCTTTGAGGAAATTCCCATTGTATGACTCTTATTTGTTCTTCCACGATGGTACCAAATTATTTCACAGAATCACAGAATTGTTACAGTGCAGAAGGAGGCCATTCAGTCCATTGTGCCTGCACCAGCTTTCTGCATGAGCACTTAGTGCCATTCCCTGCCTTCTCTCCATAACCTACTACATTCTTCCTTTTCAGGTAACTATCCAATTCCTGAGTGACTAATTTTCAGAAACACCAATGTACCAAATAATATCAGAAATATCTGCATTGATAATCATATGACTTACCATTGTGCTCCTCAGAGACTGCAACCTGTGGTAAGCATTCAATCGTTTCCTTGGGAGCTGGAGGGGGAGCTTGCTCCCCATCTATGGCTAGAGATTCGAGGTGTGCCAAAGCAGCCTTTCAATAAAAACATATTTAAAACTGAATCATTCAGGAAATTAGAATGTTTAGTCAGCATTTTGTGTGCATGTGTGTTTGTATAAAATGTGTGCATGTATAAAAGCACTCAAGTTGTGAATGGAATCAATTTTGTACAAAATGACTGCGCAAGCACCACTGAATCAGGTATAAGAGAACTACACACAAGGGTACCATTGCATTGTACTTGGGCAGTGTACCTAAAAGGGTGAACCATCACATTCAGATGGGCTCAATACTTGTATTTTAAGGTTGCAAATTTTCAATTACAGCAAATTTCTCATCTCAGTGGGGCCATCAGACAGCAATGCAGCAAGCAACGGTAAATATTTCACATAGTGGGATACGGCAGATGAAACTTGCAATTTAGTAACATTTCTTAATCCCTCTTCCCATATTCCCTTAACTTAAACTTTTACACAAATTTCTTGATTGGGGATAATTCTATCTTAGGCACATAAACAGAGCAACCAGAGCTGCAAGACATACTTAAAACCGCCAGAGCAGTTATGAGCGCCTGTAATGGTGCATTATGATGCCATATGAGGCCACTAGCAAGATGAAATAGGATTAGTGGGTTGTGCTCATCTGAAGCGTGCACAATTGCACAAAAATGATCCCAAATGTTTTTCTACTGGTTAAAGTCTACTGTCAATCATGTTTGAAAGGGTTACTCTGGGCAAGTGACAATGACTTGAGAAATTCAATGCTCCCCAACATTCCCAAGCCACCCTTGGAGTCTGGTGGGAGTATTATACTGGTTTATTATCTGGTTCAATAGGCCATATTAAGCAACTATCTGCATGGGAGTTGGAAAAGCGTGTGAAGTCTACTATGCAGATAGGCTTCATAAGCTGGTTTACTGAAAGCAGGTAGACTCCACGTTACATTCCTTAAATCATGGTAAGGTGGCAGATATAAACTGTACTCGAGCCAAGTTCCTAGAAGCAGCTATTGCCAGAATGGGGGTTAGCAGCAATGGTTTTCGAGGCCATGTGCCAGGAACCACTGACACGCCTTGGGCCTATCTTTCTGTGGCTGGGCAATCTGATTCAGTTTGAAGCAAGTATACCCTCGATAGAGCAAAGAGCAGATATAGTTTCTATCCAGAAGAAGCTGGATCATGGTGAGGCCAACAAACTATAGAGGAATCTCACTATCCATTGCTCTCAGGTTGCTGTGGTAGGTACATTGGTTGCTTTGGAGGCCAATGGAGTTATGCAAGGAAAAGACTGGATTTTGATCTTGAGGAATGTGTAGGGCAATTTTTAACTTTGTAAGCAATTGTGTAACATCTTAGGTACACATAAATTGCTTTCATTGATTTTAATAAGGCTTTCAACATAGTTTCATTAAAAAGTTGGAAGCTATGGAAATACTTGGCTGGATTTTGGATTTTATTCAAGATGCATGTTCTAGCTCCAAGATCCATGTAATGGGCGGCACAGTGGCGCAGTGGTTAGCACCGCAGCCTCACAGCTCCAGGGACCCGGGTTCGATTTTGGGTACTGCCTGTGCGGAGTTTGCAAGTTCTCCCTGTGACCGCGTGGGTTTTCGCCGGGTGCTCCGGTTTCCTCCCACAACTGAAGACTTGCAGGTGATAGGTAAATTGGCCGTTGTAAATTGCCTCTAGTGTAGGTAGGTGGTAGGGAATATGGGATTACTGTCGGGTTAGTATAAATGGGTGGTTGTTGGTCGGCACAGACTCGGTGGGCCGAAGGGTCTGTTTCAGTGCTGTATCTCTAAATAAATAAATAAATAAAATCATAAATGAAAAAGACCCAATTCCTCTCGAAAGCAGTCTGTCACCTAACTTATTTGATACCTTGACCAATGATGTGTTGGATGGTACTTTAAGTGATGAACTCAAAGTGTCTGCTTTTGAGAAGAAATTTGGTGATGTGGTATACTTTATTCACCATACTGAACAATAGACTAACCAATGTGATATGCATGGATAACTCCAATGACAGCTTTGTCATTGGCTCAAGAAGGAATATCAGAATTACAGCTTGCAAGAATCTCAACTGTTCATTCATATTGGCACCCCATATACTGAAAAGGAGCAAAGAACACTTTGGTCTTTCTTTAAAAAAAAGCAAAAAATTAATCTTGTGGAATACAAGATATATGTCCAGATTTTCTTTATGATTTAGACCTCCTAGGTATACAATAGAAGTGTTTCCTTGTGCCTACCCAAGAACAAGTTCTGATATGCATTTGTGGCAAATGAACAACATTTTCTGGGAGGGCTCTAGCCTACATAATCAAATCACTTAACTATGGAAGGAAATTTAGCTTCATGGTAGGCATAGCTCTTTGCCAAAGTCACTCACATAAAGACCTAGACTAAACCACTGGTGTGCAACACTGTGCTTGGGCATGAAACATCAAGGTGGATGGCACGTTGTTAGGTCGCTAAAGACAGATCCCGTTTATGCAGATGATTAGGAAACTCAAACCTGGAACATAGAGCTACTGAAAGGAGCTACCTAAAACAAAGTTATAAGAAAACCTACTCATATATCCAGGATTCAGTGTCTACCATGACTGGAATACAAAGAGGAAGACAGTTGCTGATGAAGCCCTGCAATTATCAAATGGTGGAGCCATAATTTGATGGTATGATCACTATATATTGTGCTCTTAATGATGGTGGTGGCAAAGCATCATCAGACCTGGCTGGCACATATCAATCTCTACCAAGCTTCACTCTCTGCCAAAACTGCCCACAACTTTAAGATCATTCTGGAGAACAAAAATAACATTTGGCTTCTATCTCCACTATCAACCGCATCCTTAAACCCCTCTTCCCTGCCACTTCTATCCTCACAACAACAAATGCAAGGAGCTTGGAGTTCTGTGTGACCAAGACAGAAACCAAACCATTCTGCTGCTTACCCATCCCCTTGTCCAAGCCAAACATGCCACAGGTTCTGCCTACACAAGCACTAAAGCCCATTTCTCTCCCATTCTCCATTGTTGTTACGATCACCTGGTTCATGATTTGTATTAATTTTCCAGAAGTAACTTTTAATTTTGGAGTTGATTTTTTTAATGCAAGACAAATGAAAACACCCATGAGTAGCTAGCAAACGAACTTAAGAGTACTTACAAATCAAAGGATAGCCCATATTTATTCAGTAAGGTCATATTGGGAAGTGTAAAGACCCTACACAATGGGAACCCCTCTTAACTTGTTGACAGGGATGGTACGTTTGTAGCTGCTACAATCAGGTATGCATATGATTTAAAGTTCAAAAATCTCTCCATAAGTGCTTACAGAAACAGAGTTAGAGAGGTGACAGCCATCACACTGCAGGTGGCCTCGTTTAATTGGGCAGTTGGAACCAGAAGGTTTAGGAAAGTTTGTTCTGTCTTTGTTAACAATATCAATTATTCATGTGGGTATCAGGAATCAAAGAGAAGATTTAGAGTTAGAAATAATTAGTTTAAATTGCTATCTGGGACATCCCACATTGCTATGAAGATAGATGATGCAGAGGTTGTCTGTTGTTTTTTTGATCTGTGTGCTTGCTAACACATTCTGTGGGCTTGTGGGAAAGCTGCTGGACTCAGAAGCAGAGAGGCCATCAGGAACCAGAGGCGTTTCTGTTTTGAGGCAGGCCCATGCTCAAGCTGTGAAGTCCAGATTTGAGCGGTGATCTCATACTTCAGAAGACAGCTGTGAAACTAAGGAAATCGAAGTGAATTCCTAAGAGCAGTGGTACACTTTGGATTGGTGCCAGGAGAAGTGAACAAACCGCCAAGATCCTGTTATGTATAGGGAAAATTCTTGGAGTGGAAGTAACAGTTGAATAGGAGTGTCATGTTGAGACGTAGAGTTTGAAGTATACATCTTCATGTTCTGAAAAGATTTTAAGTTTAAAATACAAGTGTTTCCAAATTGTAGTTTTGCTAATCTTTTGCTTTGTTTAGTTCTTGTACAGTAAAGATTTTTGTTTAAATGTGAAATCTTGTAATAACTGGGAATTCGACTTTCTCTTTTTAAACATTAATGGTCCCTAACGGGATTGTAACACCATGCCTACTCCAAGTTCACCTCATCTGAGACTCACCTCCTGCTTTCTCAACTCCATTTCTACTAAATTGCTGACATTCCAACTTTTCTTCAGAGCCTCCATGCCAGTTGATATGGTCAATGGTTCTCTCTTCAGCCATAGCTCCCTTCAATGTTCCCTCTTTTTCTTTGTAGGGCACGGCTATTCACTTAAATACACGGGCCCTTTAAATTTTTTTTGCGCACCTGCGCGGTAACCTAATGGGGTCAACTTGTGCTTAGCCTGTGCGGGAACATCTGAGTTGTTGTGTGACCGTGTGGCTTAGAGAGAGCATCGATTCCCTTCCTTTCCAAAACCACAATCGACATCATCACTACTTGAACACTTTGTTCTTGCAAGCCATCATTCCGAGTTCCAACCTCCTTTCTCTCTCCAAGATACTTGAATGCGTTGTTACTTCTCAGATCCAAGCATGTCAATTCCGCCAGGGGCACTCAGCTCCAGATCTCATTACAGTCTTGGTCCAAACATGAACAAAAGAACTGAATTCTAGAAGTGACGTGAAAATGACAGCCCTTGACATCAAGGCTGCATTTGAATGAGTGTGGCGTTAAGGAGCCCTAGAAAAATTGAAACCAATGGGAATTGGAGGAAAACTGGTTGGAGTCCTACCTAGCACAAAGGAAGATGGTTGTGGTTGCTGGAGGTCAATCATCTCAGCCCCAGGACATTGCTGCAGGAGTTCCTCAAGGTAGTGTCCTAGGCCCAACCATCTTCAGCTGCTTCATCAATAACCTTCCCTCCATCATAAGGTCAGAGTGGGGATGCTTGCTGATGATTGTATGATGTTCAGTACCATTCGCAACTCCTCAGAGACTGAAGCAGTCAGTGTCTATATGCAGCAAGATCTAGACAAAATTCAGACTTGGGCTGATAAGTGGCAAGTAACATTTGCAGCACACAAGTGCCAGGCAATGACCATCTTCAACAAGAAAGAATCTAACCATCTCCCCTTGACATTCAACAGTATCACCCACTATCAACATCCTGGGGATTACCAATGACCAGAAACTGAACTGACCTGACTAGGCACAAGTTGGGAGTGTGATGGAATACTCTCCACTTGCCTGGATGAGTGCGGCTCCAGCAACACTCAGGAAGCTTGACAGCATCCAGGACAAAGCAGTCCACTTGGTCAGCAACCCATCCACTCCCTCCACCACTAACACATAGTGGCAGTAGTGTGCACTAAATACAAGATGCACTGCGCAACTCACCATGCCTCCTTCAACAGCACCTTCCAAACCCACGACCTCTTCCACCTAGAAGGACAAGGGCAGCAAACACGTGGGAATATCACCATCTGCAAGTTCCTCTCCAAGCCATACACCATACTGACTTGGAACTATATTGCTGTTCCTTCACTGTCACTGCATCAAAATCCAGGAACTCCCTCCCTAAAAGCACTGTGAGTGTACCCATACCAGATGGACTGCAGCAGTTCCAAGAAGACAGTTCGCCACCACCTCGACGCCCATGTCCCGTGAAACAAATTTTTAAAAAATTCCTCCAGATAAACATTGGTTGGACAGAAACCATTGTGTTCAGTTCCAAACAAAAACTTGCTACCAACTTCTTTCCCACCTTTCTGTCAGACTGAATCAGATTGTTGCAAGCTCAGCGTCAGAATTATGTTCCTGACACTGTATGCTCTCTATTACAAAGATTGCCTACTTGCACCAATGTAACATCACGAGCTTCGGCCGCGACCACAAGCCATTTGCTGCTGAAACCCTAGTCATGCACAGAGGGAGCCATGATGAAATAAACAATGAAATGGAAGAATTATGAATTTAAAAAGTCAACTGTTAAACAAAACCACAAGAACATGGGACACTTGTACCACAGTCAAGATGGAGCAGTAGTAACCCCTCCTACAATGGAAATCACCAAACCTGTCTATATGGATAGAACTCGTTAACCTTGTCTGAAACGCCTCTGGGAAGAACCCCTTTGAAATTGAAAAGAGCACCATTGCACATTAACGACTCTTATCGACATGAATGAACAAAGGATTCTGGAGACAGATGGACTTCACAGCCTGAAACAAAATTGAATAGGTGCAAAATAGCACTGTAGTAACAGAATGGTCCCCATTCAGACATCAATCGATAGCTATGGTCTCCACATCCTGGTCCATTGTGTGGTCACATCAGAGGAGAGGGCCATGTGTCTCTTAACAAACTCCAATGTGATAGATTTTTACCTTAAAAAGGTAACCCTCTGGAGAGAGAGGGGAGATCAAGCCAACACCTTCAGAAAATAGTTCAGAGGCTGTGCAAGAGATCCAGCCAAACAAGGAGAAGCCCTGTTGCTAACTGTACACCAACTTGCTGCAGCAGACAACTTCAAGTGAACGCCACCTCCAGTCTAAAGCCTTAACCACCAGAAATCTACAACACCGCAACAAGTTCAAGAGTACAAACACCCAGGCCTGCACCTTTAAAAGACTGTCCTCCTGAAAAGATTCAACAGGTTTATTGTAAACTACGAACACCTACCTCACTTAGAATTACATCCTACTCTTTTCTCTCTATCTATTCTTGTGTGTGTGTGTGTGTGTGTGTGTGTGTGTGTATGTGTGTGAGAGAGAGAATGAGATTGCGACCATTTCATGAATTTGGTAAAAATAGTTCTTTTTTTAAAACCTACACAAAATCCTGTCATTTGTCTGCTTATTTGACCCTAAGTAGCACCATTTTTAATAAAGCATGTTTACGGTCAGTCGGGAGGTGAACAATGGGAACTACCCATACCCCTTTCTACCTGTCCATAACACAGTCATCCACATTTCTGTCACCTAGGGCTGGATTTTATGTGGCCGCTGCCAAAAAAGATGGGGGCCCACACCTGCGGCATTCACTCTGCGGAGCCGCCACGATCTTAAATGCGGCAGCTCATTAACATGCCCGGGGTGGACCGCCAGCTACCCCCCCTCAGCTCCCGATGACTGAGGGGGCGTGCGAGCCGTCCCTGGCAATGGCGTCCAGCACCACTGCGCAGGCACGCTGCCATTTTTTAAAGGGCTCAGAGCCCTAAATGACAATTTAAAATTTTTAAACGAACAGTTAATTTACAATTATTAAAAGGTATTAAAAAAAAAAATCTTTCCAGGCCCTCTCCCACCGCCACCAATAGCATTACATGTCATTCCTGCCTTTTCCCACCCCGACATACTTATCTTGAAGAAATGACCTTTTCTCCCCCCACCCCTACAAAGTTCAGAACCTCTTACATTTACCCCTTCCCATCACCCCCAAGACCAATCAAGTAAGTTTGACCCCGCTCCACCCTCCCGCACTGATAAACTTACCTCCTCCCACCTCCCCACAGATGTTGTGCCTCGTTTCCCCGGACGGGAATTCGAAGACTTGGCAGTGCCAGCCAGCGGGATGAAGATCGCAGCTGCACTTCAGGAGGCAACGGGTACTTCATTACCCAAGGTATGTTACTTAATTTGAATATTTAAATGGAGGTCCCATTGCCGAGCGGCCGGGGGGGCTGCCACGAGGCTTCGCCAATGTCAAGATCAGGACGGGCCCTGCCAGCCTGGAGGTAGGTGGCAGGCCTCATCCGGAGCAATCCTTATGTCCCCCCTCCCCCCCATTCCTGACGTTGAGTCCTCGATAAAATTCAGCCCCTACTGACTTTACTACAAGAAAGCTCTCCTAGCTTCCCCACCCTCCATCTTCCATAGAGTTCAACTCATTCAAAAATCTGCTGTCTCAATCCTATCTCACACCAAGTCCTCCTGACCCATCACCCAAGTCCTCACTGACTTATTCTAGTTCCCAGTTCCCCAACATCTCAAATTTAAAATTCTCATCCTTATCTTTAAATCCCTTCCAGATTTTACCTCTCAAAATGTCTCACCTCCTCCAGCACTACAATACTTGTGGTCTCTCTTTTCCTCAGGATCTGACCTCTTGCATCAAATCGGGGTTGGGAACCCAACACCCAGATAATTTTAGTATCCTGACCCCACGACACTATCTTGAAATGTAAATGCCCTAATTGGGCCAGCAGCGAGCTCAGCGCCCAGTTAATGGGGCCGATCGAAACCAGGAGGCGGGAGATGCCTGTAGAGCGCGAGTGGCAAAGGCAGATGGCAGCCATGATGGGGCCTGCTGCTGCCTTGCAGAAGAAAGCAAGCAACACCTCACAGGGCCAGAACACACAATAAGCACAAAAGTGGTCAAACAACCAAATGGAAGGTATAGTGCACAATTCAGAGCAAGATCCCCCAACTGCCGAAATTTTTCAACATAAAAAAAAACTTCACCTTCTGCCTGCTTTGACTCTGACAGCTGTGCACAAGCATGCACTAGACTGTTCGGGTCCAGTAATTTCAACTTTGAAAATTGCCTTCTCTCCCTCCCCAGCCTGTTAACAAGCTCCTCAAGCGGCTTAATCGGCTGTTAATTGGAGACGAGTGGGTTCCCTGTTCCTGCCCTCCCTTTGAAAATTGTGTCGAGTTCTGGAGGCAGTGGGATCCAGTACCGCTCTCCAGGAACGCGATTTTCAAATCACACCCATACCCCTTCTTGACCCCACCGACAACTGAAAATCCCCACCCCCCATCTCTCCCTCACCCACCTCACAATCACCTTTTACTGTGCCTTCAGATATTTAGAACCCACACATTGGAATTTCCTTTCTATGCCCCTTCACCTCCCTTCTCTTGTTAACAGCACTTGGTCGCACCTCCTAATAGCTTCTTCTTGGGCTCAGTGTCTCTGGGAAGTGCCTGTGACACTTTTCTATATTTAAAGGTGCTGTATAAAAGTGTGTTGGTAATGCACTCACACATTTTATGGTGTGTTAGACTGCTCACCATGCCACTTAGAGGTTTCTGTTTATTACAGTTAACTTAATGAGGACTCAAATTATGAAGTTTCTAATGATCAACAGATGACTATCTTGCTGCATGAAAGAGGAGAATGTAAGCATTTTTTTTAGTACCAAGATAGAAGATTGGCACAAAGTGCATTAGTTTCCTGAGATAGACAGATCCACAATATTCCTGGACGCTGCTGAATGATTGACCAGTTATTGGTCCTGCCTCTGTGGGCTGGGATACTTCACACTTGGCTCTACATTACTCTGGAAGGGAGGTGCTGGATCGACAAGCCGCAGGAATCTTACTAGTGCTCTTTACTGGATTCCCCCCAGGTGCAGGGCATCATCGATTGTGCCCAGTAACCGGCCTGTGAGATCAATCAATAGGAAGGGCTTCCACTTCCTCAACGTCCAACTCGTCTGTGACTGCAACAACAGCTTCCTCCATGTGTGCACTTGCGCTCCTGTTAGCTGCAATGACTCCTTCATGTGTCAGTCCAGGCTGCCTTGGATCTTCACTCCATTTCCAAAGTGCGTGGATGGATCCAAGGGGACAAAGGAAATCCCTTGAAGAGATGGCTACTGACCTCCCTACAGATGAACGCCACCTGCTCAGCAGGCCAACCACTGAGCAGGCCATTGGGCTTCTGAACAAGTGAATCTGGTGCCTGGATCAGACAGGAAACATCCTCCAATACCCTCTTGCAAGGGTCTCAGTCATTGTGGTGGTCTGCTCTGCTCTCCATAACATGACCCTCCAGAGAGGTATGGATCTGGAGGACAGCAAGGCTCTGGAAGGAGACAGTTCATTAGGGGAGGAGCAAGAAGCAAGAAAGAAGGAGGAAGAGGAGGCATAGGGCGTTAACAGAGAGGTGCCCCTGCTGCATGACGAGGTAGGCTCCTCCTGCCACCTTCTGGGAAGAGGACTTTCCTCCTCTCTCTCATGGCCTCCAGCATTAGATCCAGGTTGGCATAAATGAAGCGAGGGACTGCCCTGCCCCTAGTGCCAGGCCTCCAGCTCTCCTGTGACATCTCACTTCCCTCTGCTGCAGTGGAAGGTTTTGGCACAAACTGCAGATTTCATCCTCAGGGCAATGGCAGCCTCAGTGATGGCTGCTATGGGGGGAGGGGTCTACATGAGCCCCACACTTCATCTGACCCACCTCCATTCCCTGTCCCATTGGCTCAAAGTGGACAGGAAACCCATGTCCTTACCAATTAAGGGATTCCCCATTTGAAAATCCGAACCTGAAACCACTTTCCCACTGGAGGTGGGTTTCTGACCCAAAACCAGGCTTGGCTCCTGTTTCCAACCCCATTTCTGGCAAGCTGAAATTCAACCACGATGAAATTCTCAATAGATTGTTTGGGATACTCAAACTTGGTTTTCTGTGAGGATCAGTGAATGACCAAAGATAAATGCCCATTCCTGTCTGAAAGTTTAAATTTATTAGTTGAGAATCAAATTTAGGGATCTGAGTTTTTGGATGTAAGCATTCCATTTCCGTCCCCATATCAGACAGCAGAAGAGCAAGGTATAGTTTATCAGCAGCCTCAACAAGGACAGAACTGTTAAGAGTTTAATCCTAGTAGTTCCTGGAGACGAGGTCACACATACAGGCTGGGCCTTCATTCCTTCTGTGTCTCTGTCCCTGTGAGTGCATCCGTGTCTCAGTGTCACACACAGGGCAGGGTGGGAGTTTTAGCACTAGTTATTGGCAGAAGTGTCGAGAACCAGAGGACACCGATTTAAGGTGACTGGCCAAAGAACCAGAGATGATATGAGGAGAAACATTTTTGCGCAACGTGTGGTTAGGATCTGGAATGCACTGCCTGAGACTGTGGTGGAGGCAGATTCAATCGTGGCCTTCAAAAGGGAATTGGATAATTATCTGAAGAGAAAAAATTATAGGGCTGTGGAAAAAAGGGAGGGAGAGTGGGACTAGCTGAATTGTTCTAGCAGAGAGTCAGCACAGACATGACGGGCTGAATTGCCTCCTTCTATGCTGTAACTAATCTATTATGGCCACAAATTTACTGCTAGGTTAACTCATTGACAGAAACATTTGTGCTCATCAAGATGATGAACATTACTATCAGAAAATGGAACATTTTTGAAATTCTCCTGCTCTATCAAATCTGCCAGATACAAAGGCATTGTTGTTTCGCCCAGTTGGTAGGAAATCTTGCCTTCGAGTCAGAAGGTTGCTGACCAGATCTACTCCAGCATTTAAGCATATAATTTGGCTTGCCACTTCAGTACAGCAATGGGGCAGTGCTGCATTGATGGAGATGGTCTTTTTCACATAAGATATTATCCGAGAGCCTATCTGCCCGTTCATGCAATTATGAAAAAAAATTTCACTGCACAACAGTAAAGGAGTTCTCAAGGTGCCCTGACAACATTTCTCCCTCAACCAACACAGTCACTCATCTCATTTGCTGTTTGCAAGGCCTTGCTGTGCATAAAATTGCCTATTGTGCTTACCTACATAACAGCAGTGATTAAACTTATACCCCTTCCTCTGAAACCCCCAGGTTGTTATTGGAACCGGGTATCAGTACACCCCTACCCAAAACCTACTGATCACAAACCTTGGCATTGTCAGGAGGATGTGGATTATGTTTCATAAATGCAATTGCATTATTTTATAAATTTCATACTGGATTGTTAGGGAGGTAAAACTGGATCTGAACCCAGTGCTCAGAACTGAAAGGTACAATGCTCACTTTTTCTTCTGGTTAAATAATATGCTGATCACAAAGAAGAGTTTACCATTAGTGTGATAAGTTATTACCACACCTGGGGAGAGCCAGTCAGCAGTAAGCTACAGCATTGCTGCAAGAAAGATTGAGAATAGTGTTGGTGTAACGACACACCCCTGTTTGACGCCTATTTTGACAGGGAAGGTGTCTATAGTGGAGCTATTGCATAGTACTGATATTTGCATATCGTCATGTAAGAGACAGATGATGTTTGTGAACTTAGCTGGGCATTCGTATTGCTGTAGCACTTTCCAAAGGGCAGTTTGATTCACTGAGTCAAAGGCTTTTGAGAACAAAGAAAGCCATGTTCAGCTCTCTGCACTTTTCCTGAAGTTGGCAAGCTTTGAAGATCATGTCAGTCGTTCCTCTGGTGGGTCAGAAGCTGCACTGGGATTATGGAAAGACCTCCTCTGCAATTGGTGAGAGGGGATTAAGAAATATCCTGGCTTGGACTTTGCCAACAGTTGAGAACAATGCTATGCCCCTGTAGTTGCTACAGTTCAACTTGTCTCCTTCAACTCTTCAACCTCAACCAGCTGAAAGCCAAAACCAAGACAACAGAACTACAGTACGTTGATGACACACAAGTTAGTGTTCACTCTGAAGAAGTACTACAACCGATGGTCAACATATTCACAGAAGCCTACGAGAACATGGAACTTGCCCTGAACACAAGGAAGATGAAAGTCCTCTACCAAGCCACACCAAAGATATCAAATTCAACACCTTCAATTGAGATTCATGAAGCGTTGGAAAATTTCCTTTCCTTCCCATATCTTGGAAGCTATCTATCCCAAAAAGCTGACATTGATGAAGAGGTACATTAGCGAATCCAATATGCCAGCTCAGCCTATGGCAATTATGTACTCAAGTTCTGAGAATCGTGATATCAGGTCTGACACTAAACTCAAAGTTTATTGGGCAGTGGTTCTCCCCATGCTTCTCTATGTTGCTGATGCTTGGACAACTTACAGGTGCCCTAGAGCAACATTATCAATGCTGTCTTAGAAGGATTTTGTGAACCAAATGGGAAGACAAAAGAACAAACATGAGCATCCTCCAAGACGCAGATTATACCAAGTATAGAGGCCATGATAATTTCACATCAGCGGAGATGGACGAGACATGTTGTCAGAATACCCGACTCAAGACAATCCAAACAGGTGCTCTACTCAGAGCTACACCAGGGAGCCTGTTCACATGGGAGCCAAAGGAAACTTTTCAAAGACAAATGCAATCTCAAAGTCTCCATGAAGGTCTGCTCTATTAACATCAACACGTGGAAAGCAGATGTCCAATCGCGACCAAGATAGCAATCCATCATCAAAAACAGTGTCAAGACCTTCCAATTAACATGAGAGAATGGTGAAAGAGATAGAAAGAGAGGCCAGCTGCTAGAGCCAACAATCACCACTACCTCTACCAGCCAACAATTGATGTCTTCACTGTGGGAGAGCCTGCATGGCTAAAGTAGGGCTCATAAGCCATCTGCGACCCCACAGCCAACACGGACATCTCACTTTCACACAGCCATCCGCAATGAAGACTCACCCTTGACATGAGGGACTGCCGATGATGATGATCACAAAGTTATTCATTTAACAGCCAAAACCAGAACAGATAAAAATAATCCACAATCTGCAACAAACCTTCAACCTGATCATTGAATTTTAAAGTGATGACATTCAAAAGTCTATTACTTGGACACCAAGGATATGAATCAATATAAAATGTACATCAGCTATGATATTTAAAAATCCCAGCATAGTCAATTACAAATTTCTGGGTTTAATCATAGAATGCATTAATAAAGGTTATCACCTCCATTGCTTGAGCCAATCGCTCTTCCAGAGCCATAAAGGTAAGAAGCTGTGGATCAACAGATGAAATAGCTTGAGCGGCAAGTCCTTCACCAAGTTCATCTAGCAATCTGAAAGAAATGAAATAGGCATCATGAAGGCATCTTTTTCAAATGGGTTTTTCAAATCGTTGAATTTACCAACTTTGAGGGGCCTTTGTGTATTGCACTATTAAATAAGAGGTTGATAAATTATTAAATTTCCTTCAAGCAAAAACAAAATTTTTATTAATTTTCACTAAAATATTTATGAGTCAATTAAAATGTATGAGTGGAGCAGATATCAAAAAGAAACTAATGCTTAATTTAACTGGAATTTCAAACAGCAAAGTATGGTTGAGCATCAGCAAAAATTATTCATGCTTAACATTCAGACTTTAAAACTGAACGATTTTTTCCCATCATTTCACAGAACATGACTTGTTACGATCACATTTAGTATTAGAGTTACAACTTGTTTCCCATCAGATTATTCAGCATTAACCATTTCAGATGGTTTGCAATACATATTCAAGATTTGACAATTTATGTTTTCAAAAAGGTAATGATCTTTGTACATCATCCTTTAGTTCTTTTGGACCAGGAGAGGAAAGAACTGTAGAGAAGAAATGTGAGAAGAAAAAACATACTACATCCAACACTAACTCTTTTTTGAGCCTCAGTAACAACAGCCACATTAGATGTCAAATCACACACAGTCCTCAGACATCTCCCTTAATAGCCAAAAAAGTGAGATGCTTCAAAATGCTCCATATATTTATGGCCAAAGCCCGATATTCTTGGTTTCCCCAATATACAGGTGGAAGCATTGTAAAGCTGATATCCAAGGATGCTGACCCCATAAAAATATTCTAGTAGGTAAGTACAGCACATAATGTCAGGAAATGACAGGTCACTGACTGAAGAGGTGGAAACATCCACCGTTAAAGTTAACATGAGGCAGCCACACTGCCATCATTAGAATCATAGGAACATAGGACCAGGAGCAGGCCATTCAGCCCGTTGAGCCTGATCCACCATTCAAACAGACCATAGCTGATCACCTATCTCAATGCCACTTTCCTGCATGCTCCCCATATCCCCTGCTGTCTTGAACATGCTCAATAACTGAGCTTCCACCACACTCTGGCGTAGCGAATTCCAAAGATTCACCACCCTCTGAGTGAAAAAATTCCTCCTCATCTCAATCTTAAATGGCCTACCCCTTATTCTGAGACACACCAACCAGGGGAAACATCCTATCTACATCCACCCTGTCATGACCTGTAAGAATTTTGTAAGTTTCAATGAGATTGCCTCTCATTCTTCGAAACTCGAGAGAATGCAGGTCCAGTTTCCGCAATCTCTCCTCATAAGACAATCCCGCTATCCCAGGGATTAGTCTGGTGAACCTCTGTTGCACTCCCTCTACGGCAAGTATATCCCTCCTTAGATGAGAAGAAAACTGTACTCAATACTCCAGGTGCGGTCTCACCAAGGTCTATATAATTGCACAAAGACTTCTTTACTCCTGCACTCAAAATCCCTTGTGATGAAGGCCAACATACCATTTGCTTTCCTAATTGTTTGCTGCAACTGCATGCTAGATTTTAGTGACTCGTGAACAAGGACACCCAGGTCCCTTTGGACATCAACACTTCCCAATCTCTCACCATTTAAGAAATACTCTGAATTTCTGTTTTTTCTACCGAAAGTGGATAACTTCATACTTATTCACATTATATTCCATCTGCCATGTTCTTGCCCGTTCACTTAGCCCGTCCAGGTCCCCTTGAAGCCTCCTTGCATCCTCCTCACAAGTCACATTCCCACCTAGTTTTGTATCATTAGCAAATTTGGAAATATTACATTTGGTCCCCACATGCAAACAATTTATGTAGATTGCGAACAGCTGTGGCCCTAGCACTGATCCTTGCAGTACCACTCCTCCTGCGCTATGTGGGCAATCAGGGACGCTTCCAATGTCCCTGACGACCATGTGTGCAGGAAGTGTATCCATCTGAAGCTAATGGCTACCCGCATTACGGAGCTGGAGCTGCGGGTGGATTCACTGTGGAGCATCCAAGATGCTGACGACCTCGTGGATAGCACGCTTAGCGAGGTGGTCACACCGCAGGTAATGGCTGCACAGGCAGAAAAGGGATGGGTGACCACCAGGCAGAGTAGTAGGCACAGGCAGGTAGTGCAGGAGTCCCCTGCGGCTATCCCTCTGTCAAACAGATGTATCATTTTGAATACTGTTGGGGGGAATGGCCTCCCAGGCGAAAGCAGCAACAGCCAAGTTCGTGGCACCACGGATGGCTCTGCTGCAGAGCAGGGAGGGAAAAAGACTGGGAGAGTCATATTGATAGGAGATTCAATTGTAAGGGGAACAGACAGGCGTTTCTATGGCCGCAAACGAGACTCCAGGACAGTTATGTTGCCTCCCTGGTGCTAGGGTCAAGGATGTCTCGGAGCAGCTGCAGGACATTCTGAAGGGGGAGGGTGGTCAGTGGTCGTGGTACACGTCAGTACCAACGACATAGGTAGAAAAAGGGATGAGGTCCTGCAATATGAATTTAAGGAGTTAGAAGCTAAATTAAAAAGCAGGACCTCAAAAGTAGTAATCTCAGGATTACTTCCTGTGCCATGTGTTAGTGAGTATAGGAACAGGAGAATAGACCAGATGAATGCATGGCTGAAAAATGGTGCAGAAGGGAGGGATTTAGATTCCTGGGACATCGGGACTGGTTCTGGGAAGGTGGGACCTGTACAAGCAGGACGGGGTACACCCAGGCAGGACCGGAACCAATGTCATCACAGGGGCGTTTGCTAGTGCTGTTGGGGAGGATTTAAACTAGAATGGCAGGGGGATGGGAACTTGAGAGGGGAGACTGAGGAGGAAGAAACAAGGACAGAAACGAAAGACAGGAAACAAAAAGGCAAAAGTGGAAGGCATAGAAATCAAGAGCAAGAAACAAATAGGGCCATAGTGTGAAATGATGCTAAGATGACTAAGAACGTTAAAAAGACAAGCCTAAAGGCATTGCAGCTCAATGCGCGGAGTATTCACAATAAGGTAGGCAAACTAACCGCGCAAATAGATGTAAATGGGTACGATATAGTTGCGATTATGGAGACATGGCTGCAGGGTGACCAAGGATGGGAACTGAACATCCAAGGGTATTCAATATTTAGGAAGGACAGGCAAAAAGTGAAAAGCAGGTGGAGTAGCGTTGTTCGTAAAAGAGGAAATCAATACAATAGTGAGGAAGGATATTAGCTCAGAGAATCTTGATGTGGAATCTGTATGGGTGGTGCTAAGAAACACCAAGGGGCAGAAAACGTTGGTGGGGGTTGTATATAGATCCCCAAACAGCAGTGGTGATGTAGAGGATAGCATTAAACAGGAAGTTAGAGACGCATGCAATAAGGGTGCAACTGTAATTATGGGTGACTTGATCTCCATATAGATTGGGCAAATCAAATTAGCAATAATACTGTAGAGGACGAATTCCTGGAATGTGTACGTGATGGTTTTTTGGACCAATAAATTGAGGAACCAAATAGAGAACAGGCCATCCTAGACTGGGTATTGTGTAATGAGAAAGGATTAGTTAACAATCTTCTTGTACGGGGTCCCTTGGGGAAGAGCGGCCATAACAGGATAGAATTCTTCATTAAGATGGAGAGTGAGAGAGTTGATTCCGAGACTAGGGTTCTGAATCTAAAGAAAGGAAACTATGAAGGTATGAGGCACGAGTTGGCTATGATAGATTGGGGAACGTTGCTTAAAGGGTTGACAGTGGATAGGCAATGGCTAGCATTTAAAGAGCGCATGGATGAATTACAATAATTGTTCATTCCTGTCTGGCGCAAAAATAAAACAGGAAAGGTGGCTCAACCGTGGCTTACAAAAGAAATTAGGGATAGTATTAGATCCAAGGAGGAGAAATATAAAATGGCCAGAACAAGCAGCAAACCTGAGGATTGGGAGCAGTTTAGAATTCAGCAAAGGAGGACAAAGGGATTGATTACAAAGGGGAAAATAGAGTATGAGAGTAAGCTTGCAGAGAACATAAAAACTGACTGTAAAAGCTTCTATAGACATGTGAAGAGAAAAAGATTAGTGGAGACAAATGTGGGTCCCTTACAGTCAGAAACGGGGAAATTTATAATGGGGAACAAAGAAATGGCAGACCAATTAAATACATACATTGGTTCTGTCTTCACAAAGGAGGACACAAATTACTTCCCAGAAATGTTGGGGAACATAGGGTTTAGTGAGAAGGAGGAACTGTATGAAATCAGTATTAGTAGGGAAATGGTGTTAGGAAAATTGATGGGACTGAAGGCCGATAAATCCCCAGGGCCTGATAATCTACATCCCAAAATACTTAAGGAAGTGGCCCTAGAAATAGTAGATGCATTGCTGGTCATTTTTCAAAATTCTGGAGACTCTGGAACAGTTCCAACGGATTGGAGGGTAGATAATGTAACGCCACTATTTTAAAAGGGAGGTAGAGAGAAAACAGGGAATTAGAGACCAGTCAGCCTGACATCAGTAGTGGGGAAAATGCTAGAGTCCATTGTAAAAGATGTAATAGCAGAACACTTGGAAAACAATGACAGAATCAGACAAAGTCAACATGGATTTATGAAAGGGAAATCATGCTTGACAAATCTACTGGAATTTTTTGAGGATGTAACTAGTTGAATAGGTCAGGCAGAACCAGTGCATGTGGTGTATTTGGACTTTCAGAAGGCTTTCAATAAGGTCCCACATAAGAGATTAACGTGCAAAATTAAAGCAATTGGGATTGGGGGTAAGGTACTGACATGGATAGAGAACTGGTTGGCAGACAGGAAACAAAGAGTAGGAATAAACAGGTCTTTTTCCGAATGGCAGGCAGTGACTAGTGGGGTACCGCAGGGATCAGTGCTCGGACCCCAGCTATTCACAATATATATTAATGATATAGATGAGGGAATTAAATGTAATAGATCCAAGTTTGCAGACGACACAAAGCTGGGTGGGAGTGTGAGCTGTGAGGAACATGCAGAGAAGCTCCAGTGTGATTTGGACAGGTTGAGTGAATGGGCAAATATAGGGCAGATGCAGTATAATGTGGATAAATGTGAGGTTATCCACTTTGGTGGCAAAAATAGAAAGGCAGATCATCTGAACGGTGATAGATTGGGAAAGGGGGAAGTGCAGTAAGACCTGGGTGTCCTTGTGTACCAGTCGCTGAAAGTAACCATGCAGGTGCAGCAGGCAGTTAAGGCAAATGGTATGTTGGCTTTCATAGCGAGAGGATTCGAGTACAGGAGCAGCGATGTCTTGCTGCAATTATACAAGGCCTTGGTGAGACCACATCTGGAGTATTGTGTGCAGTTTTGGTCTCCTTATCTGAGGAAGGATGTTCTTGCTATGGAGGGAGTGCAGCGAAGGTTCACCAGACTGATTCCTGGGATGGCAGGACTGACGTATGAAGAGAGATTGGGTCGATTAGGCTTGTATTCGCTAGAGTTTAGAAGAATAAGAGGGGATCGGTATGGGGTAAGCCATTTAGGACTGAGATGAGGAGGGGTTTCTTCACCCAGAGAGCGGTGAACCTGTGGAATTCTCTACCATGGAAAGTAGTTGAGGCCAAGTCATTAGATATATTCAAGAAAGAGTTAGATATAGTTCTTAGGGCTAATGGGATCAAGGGATATGGGGAGAAAGCGGGAACAGGTTACAGAGTTCGGATGATCAGCCATGATTGTATCGAATGGCAGTGCAGGCTCAAAGGGCCAAATGGCCTACTCCTGCTCCTATTTTTCTATGCAACAGCCTGTCATTCTGAGAATGACCCATTAATCCCTACTCTCCGATTTTTGTCTGTTAATCAATTCTTGAGCCATACCAGAATATTACCCCAAATCCCATGTGCTCTAATCTTGTGTACTAACCTCCTGTGTGGGACCTTATCAAATCCTTCTGAAAATCCAAATACACCACCTCCACCTCCTTTATCTATGCTACAAGATACGGTCAATTACCACCCCATCAGTCTACTCTTGATCTCATCAGTAAAGTGATGGAAGGGGTCGTCAACAGTCAGTCATAGTTATAGGAGTCATAGAGTTATACAGCACAGAAACAGGCCCTTTGGCCCATCGTGTATGTGCTGGCCATCAAGCACCTAACTATTCTAGTCCCATTTTCCAGCACTTGGCCCGTAGCCTTGTATGCTATGGCTCTTCAAGTGGTCATCTAAATACTTCTTAAATGTTGTGCTATCAAGCGGCACTGGCTCAGCAGTAACCTGCTCGTTGACACGCAGTTTGGGTTCTGCCGGGGCCACTCAGCTCCTGATCTCATTACAGCCTCGGTCCAAACATGGACAAAAGAGCTGAACTCCAGAAGTGAGGTGAGTGATTGTCCTTGACATCAAGGCAGCATTTTACTCAGTATGGCATCAAGGAGCCCTAGCAAAACAGGAGTCAATGGGCATCAGGGAGAAAACTCTCTGCTGGTTGTAGTCATACCTAGCACAAAGGAAGATGGTTGTGGTTGTTGGAGGTCAATTATCTCAGTCCTAGGACATTACTGCAGGAGTTCCTCAGGGTAGTGTCCTAGGTCCAACCATCTTCTTTGGATCAGAAATTGGCTAGCTGAAAGAAGACAGAGGGTGGTGGTTGATGGCAAATGTTCATCCTGGAGTTTAGTTACTAGTGGTGTACCGCAAGGATCTGTTTTGGGGCCATTGCTGTTTGTCATTTTTATAAATGACCTGGAAGAGGGTGTAGAAGGGTGGGTTAGTAAATTTGCAGCTGACACTAAGGTCGGTGGAGTTGTGGATAGTGCCGAAGGATGTTGTAGGGTACAGAGAGACATAGATAGGCTGCAGAGCTGGGCTGAGAGATGGCAAATGGAGTTTAATGCGGAAAAGTGTGAGGTGATTCACTTTGGAAGGAGTAACAGGAATGCAGAGTACTGGGCTAATGGGAAGATTCTTGGTAGTGTAGATGAACAGAGAGATCTTGGTGTCCAGGTGCATAAATCCCTGAAGGTTGCTAACCAGGTTAATAGGGCTGTTAAGAAGGCATATGGTGTGTTAGCTTTTATTAGTAGGGGGGTCGAGTTTCGGAGCCACGAGGTCATGCTGCAGCTGTACAAAACTCTGGTGAGACCGCACCTGGAGTATTGCGTGCAGTTCTGGTCACCGCATTATAGAAAGGATGTGGAAGCTATGGAAAGGGTGCAGAGGAGATTTACTAGGATGTTGCCTGGTATGGAGGGAAGGTCTTACGAGGAAAGGCTGAGGGACTTGAGGTTGTTTTCGTTGGAGAGAAGGAGGAGGAGAGGTGACTTAATAGAGACATATAAGATAATCAGAGGGTTAGATAGGGTGGATAGTGAGCGTCTTTTTCCTCGGATGGTGATGGCAAACACGAGGGGACATAGCTTCAAGTTGAGGGGTGATAGATATAGGACAGATGTGAGAGGTAGTTTCTTTACTCAGAGAGTAGTAAGGGCGTGGAATGCCCTGCCTGCAGCAGTAGTAGACTCGCCAACTTTAAGGGCATTTAAGTGGACATTGGATAGACACATGGATGAAAATGGAATAGTGTAGGTCAGATGGTTTCACAGCTCGGCGCAACATCGAGGGCCGAAGGGCCTGTACTGCGCTGTAATGTTCTAATCTAATCTAATCTAATCTTCAGCTGCTTCATCAATGATCTTCCCGCCATCATAAGGTCAGACGTGGGGATGTTCAGCGCCATTCATGACTCCTCAGATATTGAAGCAGCCAGTGTCCATATTGTTATGAAAACCCCACATGCTAAATGGGAATATATTAATTTTATCGATTGGAACTTTGCCTGAGACTTTTACTGGAAATTGTTACAAATAACTTTTTAAAAAGAACAACAAGCAGCCAAGATGGCCACGAACATTTGCATCTGAAACACCAAAGGATTAGACTGGAGACAGACATGATTGACTCAGCCTGGCCAGAACAACGGGTGCTCTCTGATTCTTCTTTCTTTGGCCTCCTTATCTCGAGAGACAATGGGTAAGCGCCTGGAGGTGGTCAGTGGTGTGTGGAGCAGTGCCTGGAGTGGCTATAAAGGCCAATTCTAGAGTGACAGGCTCTTCCACAGGTGCTGCAGAAAAATTTGTTTGTTGCGGCTGTTACACAATTGGCTCTCCCCTTGCGCTTCTGTCTTTTTTCCTGCCAACTGCTAAGTCTTTTTGATTCGCCACATTTTAGCCCCGCCTTTATGGCTGCCCGCCAGCTCTGGCGAACGCTGGCAACTGACTCCCACGACTTGTGATCAATGTCACAGGACTTCATGTCGCATTTGCAGACGTCTTTAAAGCGGAGACATGGACGGCCGGTGGGTCTGATACCAGCGGCGAGCTCGCTGTACAAATGTGTCTTTGGGGATCCTGCCATCTTCCATGCAGCTCACATGGCCAAGCCATCTCAAGCGCCGCTGACTCAGTAGTGTGGATAAGCTGGGGATGTTGGCCGTCTCGAGGACTACTGTGTTGGAGATACGGTCCTGCCACCTGATGCCAAGTATTCTCCGGAGGCAGCGAAGATGGAATGAATTGAGACGTCGCTCTTGGCTGACATACGTTGTCCAGGCCTCGCTGCCATAGAGCAAGGGACTGAGGACACAGGCTTGATACACTCGGACTTTTGTGTTCCGTGTCAGTGCGCCATTTTCCCACACTCTCTTGGCCAGTCTGGACATAGCAGTGGAAGCCTTTCCCATGCGCTTGTTGATTTCTGCATCTAGAGACAGGTTACTGGTGATAGTTGAGCCTAGGTAGGTGAACTCTTGAACCACTTCCAGAGCGTGGTCGCCAATATTGATGGATGGAGCATTTCTGACGTCCTGTCCCATGATGTTCGTTTTCTTGAGGCTGATGGTTAGGCCAAATTCGTTGCAGGCAGCCACAAACCTGTCGATGAGACTCTGCAGACACTCTTCAGTGTGAGATGTTAAAGCAGCATCGTCAGCAAAAAGGAGTTCCCTGATGAGGACTTTCCGTACTTTGGTCTTCGCTCTTAGACGGGCAAGTTTGAAAAACCTGCCACCTGATCTTGTGTGGAGGAAAATTCCTTCTTCTGAAGACTTGAACACATGTGAGAGCAGCAGGGAGAAGAAGATCCCAAAAAGTGTGGGTGCGAGAACACAGCCCTGTTTCACGCCACTCAGGATAGGAAAGGGGTCTGATGAGGTGCCGCTATGTTGAATTGTGCCTTTCATATTGTCATGGAATGAGGTGATGATACTTAGCAGCTTTGGTGGACATCCAATCTTTTCTAGTAGTCTGAAGAGACCACGTCTGCTGACGAGGTCAAAGGCTTTGGTGAGATCAATGAAAGCAATGTAGAGGGGCATCTGTTGTTGGCGGCATTTCTCCTGTATCTGACGAAGGGAGAACAGCATGCCAATGGTCGATCTCTCTGCTCAAACGCCACACTGTGACTCAGGGTAGACGCGCTCGGCCAGCTTCTGGAGCCTATTTAAAGCGACTCGAGCAAAGACTTTCCCCACTATGCTGAGCAGGGAGATTCCACGGTAGTTGTTGCAGTCACCGTGGTCACCTTTGTTTTTATAGAGGATGATGATATTGGCATCGCGCATGTCCTGAGGTACTGCTCCCTCGTCCCAGCACAGGCAAAGCAGTTCATGTAGTGCTGAGAGTATAGCAGGCTTGGCACTCTTGAGTATTTCAGGGGTAATGCTGCCCTTCCCAGGGTCTTTTCCGCTGGCTAGAGAATCAATGGCATCACTGAGTTCCGATTTTGTTGGCTGTACGTCCAGCTCATCCATGACTGGTAGAGGCTGGGCTGCATTGAGGGCAGTCTCAGTGACAACATTCTCCCTGGAGTACAGTTCCAGGTGGTGCTCAACCCAATGGTCCATTTGCTTGCGTTGGTCAGTGATTATGTCCCCTGATTTTGATTTGAGGGGGGCGATCTTCTTTTGGTTGGCCCAAAAGCTCTCTTAATGCCATCATACATTCCTCTGATGTTTCCGGTGTCTGAGGCCAGCTGAATATGACTGCATAGGTGTTGCCAGCCTGGCCAGAACAACGGGTGCTCTCTGATTCAATTACCTGAGATAACCTTGTCAATGTGGTCTTCAACAGCCATCAAATGACTTTGAAAGAGCCAAATCCCCAACAAGTATATCTAAACAGCCTGAGGAGAGAGCCTTGAATTTCAGAGAAAATTCCAGAAGATTCTTATGAAAACACAAAGAGGTGATCATATCATGTGACTGTAGGTGCAACTCTGGGAGATTGAGAGTGGTGACTCAGAAGGCTAACTGTAATTGAAAGCGAGCAAGGGAACAGCACTCTCTCTCTCCCGTGGAGATCCAGAGAAGCCTCAAGCAGCAGCTGGTAAAGTCAAGTCTACAGACCCCGACAACCAACAACTAGGATACAAGCAAGTCGGCAACTGTGCACGTGGCCCAGCGCGGACTTCAGGACTACAATGTCAACTAAAGACTCTGAGACTACTTAACTGTATTTCAATTCCGTTTATTACGGATTCTACTCCAACCTCCCAACTTGATTTTTTCTTCTGTAATCTATTTGTGTGTGTGTGTGGCTCCAGTGTGAATGTGGGCATGGATGTGTCGCGTATTTTAGTAATTTTAACCGGTTTAGAGTGTTAAGGATAATAAACTTACATCTTTCTTGTTTAAATTCAAGAAAACCTGTCTGATTGGTTCATTTGCAGTTATATTAGTGGAACAGGAACAAGTGCTCACTGAGGTGGTAATTTCAATCACTGTGTTAAAAAAGGATAAACTCTGTTGCGGTCAAACCAGAGAAGGGGCAAAAGGGGAGGCTGAAAGCCCCTCCTCACCTGGTCGTAAACAGACAAACGAGAAATTGGAAGTGGGAAACCAAATTGATCCCAATCAAAAAAAAAACTTCAACACAGGTTTTCTTGTGGTTTGTGATAGAATACTAACATGTCCGCATCCGAGGCCAGTACCTTCCCAAGCCAGAGTGAAGTAACTTGGGAAATGTTATAGGAAAACTGGCAGGGAATCTGCGTCACAGGAAAACTGGTGGGGAATCTGCACTAAATTTGAAAAACTCATTGACTAAAGTAGAAATGGCAGGGCAGGCGATGCCACAGTGACCACATCTGCAGCAAGTGCTTGCAGCTCGAAGAACTTTGGCTCAGAGTTGATGGGCTGGAGTCCGAGCTTCAGACACATCAGGGAGGGGGAGAGGTTCCTGGACACTGCTTAAGGCAGTCACACCCCTTAGATTAAGTATCTCAAATTCGGCCAGTGGTCAGGGACAAGAGGGTGTGACTGCAAATGAGGCAGGTAGAGGGATCCTGAATTCAGCAATGGAGGAGCCTCAGCTCTTGACCTTGTCTAACAGGTACGAGGTACTTGCTCCCTGTGTGGATGAGGAAAAGGACAGTAGGGAGGATGAGCAAACTGACCACTGCACCGTGGTACAGGAGGCCATTCAAGCTGGGGGAGCAAAAAGAAAAGTGGTAGTGGTAGGGGATTCCATAATTAGGGGTACTGATAGCATCCTTTGTAAGCAGGACCGAGAGTCCTGCATGGTATGTTGCCTACCTGGTACCAGGGTGAGGGACATCTCTAACTGGCTTGAAAGGATATTGGTGAGGGAGTAGGAGGATCCAGTTGTTGTGGTCCACATCGGGACAAACAACACAGGCAAGACTTGGCAAGAGGACCTGTTTGGGGATTATCAGGAACTAGGAACAAAATTAGAAAACAGGTCCTCAAAGGTTATAATCTCTGGATTATTATTCAAATCATGTGCAAATTGGCATAGGGATAAGAAAATTAGGGAAGTAAACACATGGCTAAAGGAGTGGTGTGGGGAAGAGGGGTTCCATTTCATGGGGCACTGGCATCAGTATTGGGACAGGAGGGAACAGTACCATTGGGACAGGCTCCACCTGAACCGATCTGGGACCAGTGTCCGAGCGGAAAGGATAAATAGGGTGGTCACAAGGACTTTAAACTAGTAAATTGGGGGGAGGGAGAGGCCTCAGGGGAAGTCAATACAGTTTCAAAAACAAGTAACAGGGCAGAGAGTAAAGAAACAGTCAGGAATCCTACTTCAGGAACTGCAGGTAATGGCAAAACTGCAAGTAGTATACTGGTTAAACCAGAAGAGAGAAATAATGAACAGGCGAATAAAGCATCAGTGCTGAGGGACAGGTTAGGGGGTATAGCCCAAATAAGAGTTCTATATACAAATGCACAGAGTGTAAGGAATAAACTAGATGAGCTGCAGGCGCAAATTCAAATGGAAGATTATGATGTGGTGGCCATTGCAGAGTCGTGGCTGCAGGATGATGGGGACTGGGAACTAAATATACCAGGTTATAAAGTTTACAGGAGGGACAGGGAAAATGGCAGAGGGGGTGGAGTACCCTCACTGATTAGAAATAATAGCACCTCATTGGTGAGGGAGGATATAATGAGGGGAAAGCATCCAGTGGAGATCTTATCGGTGGAACTGAGGAACAGAAAAGGATCTAAAACTGTAATAGGTGTTGTGTATAGACCCCCTGGTAGCAGTTCTGAGGTGTTAGATTGTATAAACGCACAAATTAGACAAGTGTGTAACAAAGGCAGAGTAGTATTAATGGGGGATTTTAACTTACACATAGATTGGGAGAGGCAGACTAGCACCTATCAGAAAGGTAGTGAATTTCTGGAATGTGTCCGGGATAGTTTCCAACAGCAATGTGTCCTAGATGTAACAAGGGGACAGGCAATATTAAATTTAGTTATGAGTAATGAGCCAAATTTAATTAGTAGCCTAACTGTGCATGAAGATTTATCAAATAGTGATCACAACATGATCGAATTCAAGGTAGCGTTTGAAAGTGAAAAGCACGAATCAGCTACGAGAATTTTAGACTTGGGTAAGGCTGACTTTAACGGGATGAGACAGAGAATGTCCACGGTAAACTGGGAAGATCTGTTAATGGGTCAAACGACTGAAGAACAGTGGAGAATATTTAAAGAAACATTTAACGAAATGCAGAGCGAATATATACCCCAGAGAGGAAAAAGCTCCACTTCACAGAAAAAACCGCCATGGACAACTAAAGAGATTAGGGATAGCATAAAACTAAAAGAAAGGGCTTACAAAAATGCAAAACGCAACACAGATCCGGCCGAATGGGATAGATACAAAGACCAGCAAAGGGCTACAAAGCAGCTTATAAAAGAGCTACTAAAAGGGATTATGAAAGGAAACTTGCAAGGGACATCAAAATCAATAAGAAATTTAATAGTTCCATAAAGGGAAAGCGAGTGGTCAAGAGCAATGTAGGTCCACTAAAATCTGAAAATGGAGACACTGTCATGTCCCGAAAAAATTAATAGCCGATAGTGGACAGGGATTTAATACAATTAACGTAAGTAAAACGGAAATTAATGGCATTAAAGGGTGAGAAATCCACAGGACCTGACAGTTCCGTCCAAGGGTGTTAAATAAAGTAGGGGAACACATTGTAGATGCCCTAACTATAGTCTTTCAGAGTTCCCTAGAGTCAGGAGTGGTCCCTCTAGATTGGAAAGTTGCACATGTCACTCCACTCTTGAAGAAGAGTGAAAGGGGGAATCAAGGAAATTGCAGACCAGTTAGCCTGACATCTGTGGTGGGGAAGTTGCTGGAGTCTATACTCTATATGATGATCCATCTCGACCTCCTCCTGAAGTCCCCAGCATCACAGATGCCAGACTTCAGCCAATTCGATTCACTCCGCGTGATATCAAGAAACGACTGAAGGCACTGGATACTGCAAAAGCTATGGGCCCTGACAAAATTCCAGCAATAGTACTGAAGACCTGTGCTCCAGAACTTGCCGCGCCCCTAGCTAAGCAGTTCCAGTACAGCTACAACACTGGCATCTACCCTGCAATGTGGAAAATTGCCCAGGTATGTCCTGTATACAAAAAGCAGGACAAGTCCAACCCAGCCAATTACTGCCCCATCAGCTTACTCTCAATCATCAGTCAAGTGATGGAAGGTGTCATCAACAGTGCCATCAAGCGGCACTTGCTTAGCAATAACCTGCTCAGTGACGCTCAGGTTGGGTTCCGCCAGGGCCACTCAGTTCCTGACCTCATTACAGCCTTGGTTCAAACATGGACAAAAGAGCTGAACTCATGAGATGAGGTGAGAGTGACTGCCCTAGACATCAAGGCAACATTTGACCGAGTTTGGCATCAAGGAGCCCCAGCAAAACTGAGGTCAATGGGAATCAGGGGGAAAACCCTCCGCTGGCTGGAGTCATACCTAGCGCAAAGGAAGATGGTTGTGGTTGTTGGAGGTCAATCATCTGAGCTCCAGGATATCACTGCAGGAAGTTCCTCAGGGTAGTGTCCTAGGCCCAACCATCTTCAGCTGCTTCATCAATGACCTTCCTTCAATCATAAGGTCTGAAGTGGAGATGTTCGCTGATGATTGCACAATGTTCAGCACCATTCGTGACTCCTCAGATACTGAAGCAGTTCGTGTAGAAATGCAGCAAGACCTGGACAATATCCAGGCTTGGGCTGATAAGTGGCAAGTAACATTCGCGCCACACAAGTGCCAGGCAATGACCATCTCCAACAAGAGAGAATCTAACCATCTCCCCTTGACATTCAATGGCGTTACCATCGCTGAATCCCCTACTATCAACATCCTAGGGGCTACCATTGACCAGAACTGAACTGGATTGCCACTGGTAAGACCGTGGCTACAAGAGCAGGTCAGAGGCTAGGAATCCTGAGGCGAGTAACTCACCTCCTGAGTCCCCAAAGCCTGTCCACCATCTACAAGGCACAAGTCAGGAGTGTGATGGAATACTCTCCATTTGCCTGGATGGGTGCAGCTCCAACAACACTTAAGAAGCTCGACAGCATCCAGGACAAAGCAGCCCACTTGATTGGCACACCATCTACAAACATTCACTCCCTCCAGCACCGACGCACAGTAGCAGCAGTGTGTACCATCTACAAGATGCACTGCAGCAATGCACCAAGGCACCTTAGACAGCACCTTCCAAACCTGCAACCTCTACCAACTAGAAGGACAAGGGCAGCAAATAGATGGGAACACCACCACCTGCAAGTTCCCCTCCAAGTCACACGCCATTCTGACTTGGAACTATATCGCCGTTCCTTCACTGTCGCTGGGTCAAAATCCTGGAACTCCCTTCCTAACAGCACTGTGGGTATACCTACCCCAAATGGACTGCAGCGGTTCAAGAAGGCAGCTCACAACCAACTTCTCAAGGGCAATTAGGGAAGGGCAATAAATGCTGGCATAGCCAGTGACGCCCACATCCCATGAATGAATAAAAAAAAAAATAGGGTGACTGACCACCAAGAAAAATTTTAGTTAATCAGGAACAGCCAGCATGGATTCATGACAAGAAGGTCATGCCTGACAAATCTCATTGAATTTTTTGAAGAGGTGACTAAGGTAGTGGACAGGGGAATGTCTATGGATGTTATTTATATGGACTTCCAAAAGGCATTTGATAAAGTCCCACATAAGAGACTGTTAACTAAGGTAGAAGCCCATGGAGTTGAGGGCAAATTATTGACATGGTTAGGAAGTTGGTTGAGTGGTAGGCGACAGAGAGTGGGGATAATGGGTAAGTACTCTGATTGACAGGATGTGACTAGTGGTGTCCCACAGGGATCTGTGTTGGAGCCTCAATTATTCACATTATTCATTAACGACTTGGATGATGGCATAGTAAGTCATATATCCAAATTTGCTGATGATACAAAGTTAGGCAGCATTGTAGACCGTCTAGATGATAGCATAAAATTGCAAGGAGATATTGACAGACTAGGTGAATGGGCAAAACTGTGGCAGATGGATTTCAATGTGGGCAAGTGTGAGGTTACCCATTTTGGACCAAAGGAAGATAGAGCAGGGTACTTTCTAAATGGGAAGAGGTTAAGTACAATGGATGTCCAAAGAGACTTGGGGGTTCAGGTGCATAGATCTTTAAAATGCCACGAGCAAGTGCAGAAAATAATCAAAAAGGCTAATGGAATGCTAGCCTTCATATCTAGAGGACTGGAGTATAAAGACACAGCTGCACTAAACCCTGGTTAGACCCCACTTGGAGTACTGTGAACAGTTCTGGGCACCACACCTTAGGAAGGATCGATTGGCCTTGGAGGGAGTGCAACGTAGGTTTACAAGAATGATACCTGGATTACAGGGGTTAAGTTACGAGGAGAGATTATACAAATTAGGCCCGTTTTCGCTAGAATTTAGAGGTTAAGGGGTGATCTGATCGAAGTCTTCAAGGTATTAACAGGAAAAGACAGGCTAGATAAAGATAAACTATTTCCACTGGTGGAGATTCTAAAACTAGGGGGCATAGTCTAAAAATTAGGGCCAAACTGTTCAGGAGAGATGTTAGGAAGCACTTCTTCACGCAAAGGGTGGTAGAGGTTTGGAACTCTCTCCCACTAAAACAGCAGTTGAAGCTAGAACAGTTGTTAATTTTAAATCTGAGATACTTAGATTTTTGTTAAGCAAAGATATTAAGGGATATGGGCCAAAGGCAGGTATATGGAGTTAGGCTGCGGATCAGCCATGACTTCATTGAATGGCGGGACAGGCTCGAGGGGCTGAATGGTCCACTCCTGCTCCTATCTTCCTATGTTCCTATAAGTTAAAGGCCCTATCTATGGAAGAGTTGAAAAATGTGGGTGGGCAGTTTGGGATTACTTTCCAGGAGAAAGCCAAGAAATCTGAAATCTTATGACTTGTGGCCAACCATTTTTCTCTTGAACCTGAAGAGTCAGAAACAGGGTTGGAATCAGACAGGGTAATGTTCGCAAAAATACAATTAGAACAAAAGAAACTTGAATTGGAAGACAGGGAAAGAGAGAAAATGTTCCAGTAGGAGCAGGGGGAAAGGGATTTAAGGTGGCTTGAATTAGCTAGGGGGGGGGGGGGGGGGCGTGACATGGTAACCCCAGTGAAAGCATGGCCAATATGGAAGCTACACTTAACTCAGGACCATGTGCTGAGCTCTTAAAGTTCTCCCAACTAATCCCAAAGTTTAATGAGGGAGATGTGGAAGCACTTTTTGTAATGTTTGAAAAGCTTGCAAGACAGTTGAGATGGCCGCCGAGAGCTGGACCCTTCTGCTGCAAAACAAGCCAACAGGAAAAGCCCATGGAGTTTATTCACCGTTGACTAAAAATGCTATCCTTGGGGCATATGAGCTAACACTGGAAGCAGACCACCAGAAATTCCAAACCCTCCAGAAACAGCCTGATCAAACTTACCGTAAGTTTGAAAAGAGTAAGCAGCTGGCTTTTGACCAGTGGTTAAGGGCCCTTAAAGTACAGCCCATGTATGAAAACCTCAAAGAGGTGATTTTTCTTAAGGAATTTAAAAACTCTTTTCCATAAAAACCCATGTGGAGGAACAGTAAGTTCAAAGGGTGAGGCAAGCCGCAGTTCTGGCTGATGAGTTTTCTCTGATATACAAGTCCGTACCCCAAGGACAAACCTTTCCTAGTCACCCACACAACTCCGAAAAGGCAAAGAGTTGGGAGGGTGATAGGAGCCCAAACAATTCTGGGAGGGAGAGGAAAGCTGGACACACAGGGGGCCCTCCTCAAGGCAAAAAAAAAGCGTTGAGAGCAGAAGTGAGACCCGGAGACCTGTGTGTTTCCACAGTAACAAAGCAGAGCTGAAAGCAGGAAACTACAGGGAAAGCCTGCAGGGTTGATCAGGGCACACCCGATCAGTACAGGAGAAGGGACCCTGGTGGAGAGCAGAGCAGAGCAGAGCAGGCTGTGGTTTTAACTGCAACAGCAGTAAGACCCAAGAAAAATTCTGCTGTAGGTGCAGGAAAATTTAATGAGATCCCTGAAGGTTATCAGGATTTTGTATCCGAAGGGAGAGTAACCCCATACCCCTTGAGTGGGGAAAGCAAGCCCATCGTCATACTCAGGGATACAGGGGCCACTAGATCCCTTTTACTGGGAAAAGGCATGACCTTTCCCCCGCCACCACCCCCAGAGTGTGCAGTGAATACGAGGATGATATTGGAGAGCAGTGTATGCCCGTACCTTTATATCGGGTGCACTTGGAGTGCGACCTAGTTTTGGGACCGGTGACTGTGGGGATTGTCCCTAGTTTGCCTGTGGACAGGGTTTACCTGTTCCTAGGTAATGATCTGGCGGGGGCAAAGGTGGTAGCTTCCTCAGCAGGGTAGAGACACTGAAGGAGGTCAGAGAAACGGGCAGTTGCAAGAGATGATCCCCTGCATTTCCCCTGATTGATTGGTGACTTGGGCCATGGCCAAACCAGCTCCCTCAGAGCAGACGGAATTGGCACTGCAGACAGATGACCATGCTGGCTGGTTGTCTGAAACTTTAATATATTATATTAGAGGACCCAAGGAATGGGTTAAACCAATCATCCCGGTATTAAGGAAGTTAGTCCAAACTGAAACTAACAGAGGGAGTCCCTGATTGCTAATGAGGAAGTGGAGCTCTCTTCAGACCTGAGGACAAAAGTGGACAGTGGTTCACCAAATAGTGGTGCCGCCGAGATACCATAAAGAAATAGCAAGAATATTAGGGGGAATGAGGAATTGAAGGAAATTAGTATTAGTAAGAAGGTTGCATCGGAGAAATTAATGGGGCTGAAGGTTGATAAGTCCCCAGGACCTGATATTCTACATCCCAGAGTGTTGAAAGAGGTAGCTATGGAGATAGTGGATGCATTGGTGATCATCTTCCAAAATTCTATAGATTCTGGAGCGGTTCCTGCAGATTGGAAGGTCGCAAATGTCACCCCACTATTTAAGAAGGGAGGGAGAGAGAAAACAAGAATTACAGACTTGTTAGCCTTACATCTGCCAATGGGAAAATGCTAGAATCTGTTCTAAAGGATGTGATAAATGGACACTTCGATAATAATGATCTGATTGGGTATAGTCAACATGGATTTATGAATGGGAAATCATGTTTGGTGAACATGTTGTTTTTTGAGGATGTTACTAACAAAATTGATAAAGGTGAGTCAGTGGCCGTGGTATACTTGGAGTTTCAGAAGTCCCCCACAGGAGGTTGGTTAACAAAATTAAAGCACGTGGGAGAGGAGGTAATATACTGGCATGGATTAAGGATTGGTTGACAGTCAGAAAGCAGAGAGTAGGAATAAACGGGTCATTCTCGCATTGGCAGGCTATGACTAGTGGGGTACCGCAGGGATCGTGCTTGAGCCCCAGTTGTTCACAATATATATCAATGATTTGGATGTGGGGACCAAATGTTGTGAGGAAGATGCAAAGCGGCTTCAATGGGACTTAGTGAGTGGGCAAGAATGTGTCAGATGGAACATAATGTGGAAAATGTGAGGTTATCCACTTTGGTAAGAGGAATAAATGTGCAGAGTAGTTCTTCGATGTGCAGAGTATTTCTTAAATGATAAGAGATTAGAAAGTGTTGTTGTACAAAGGGACCTGGGTGTCTTTGTCAATAAGTCATTGAAAGCTAACATGCAGATGCAGCCAGCAATTAGGAAGGCTAATGGTATGTTAGTCTTTATCGCAAGAGGATGAGAGTACAGGAATAGTGAAGTCTTGCTTCAATTATTTAGAACCTTGGTTAGACCGTATCTGGAGTACTTTGTGCAATTTTGGTCCCTTTACCTTAGGAAGGATATTACTGCCATAGAGGGAGCGCAACGAAGGTTCACCAGACTTGTTCCCGGGATGGCGGGACTGTCCTATGAAGAGAGAGTGGGGAAACTGGACCTGTATTCTTTAGAGTTTCGAAGAATGAGAGGTGATCTCATTGAAACCTACAAAATACTTAAAGGGATAGACAGGTTGAGGAATCTAGAACCAGGGACGCAATTTCAAACTAAAAGGGAAGCCATTTAGGACCAAGATGAGGAGAAATTTCTTTACTCAGAGGGTTGTGAACCTGTCTGACTCGCTGTCACACCCTCCTGTCCCTGACCAAATCAGATGACCCTATCCTAAGGGGTGGGGGGGGGGGGGAGTGGTGACTGTCAGATGACCCTATCCTAAGGGGTGGGGGGGGGGGGGGGGGGTGGAGTGGTGACTGTCTTTGAAACTACAAAATACTTAAAGGGATAGATAGGATAGATGCAACTAAGATGTTTCCCCTGGCTGGTGAGTCTAGAACCAGGGGACACAATGTCAAAATAAGGGGAAGCCACTTAGGAGAGATGAGGAGAAATTTCTTCACTCAGAGGTTGTGAATCTTTGGAATTCTCTACCCCAGAGGGCTGTGGAAGCTCAGTCATTGAGTATGTTTAAAGCAGAGATTGACAGATTTCTAAATACAAATGACATAAGAGGATATGAGGATAGTGTGGGAAAAAGGCATTGAAGTGGATGATCAGCCATGATCATATTGAATGGCGGGGCAGGTTCGATGGGTTGAATGGCCTACTCTTGCTCCTATGTTCCTATGAATGGCCCATGTGCTTACAATGGCTGTACATGTCTGTGTACAAAGAACCAAAGCCCATATACGACAGCAGTTTGCCCAAAACTCCACAAAGATGTAGTGGAGTACTGTAAAACTTGCCACATGTGCCAGGTTGTGAGGAAGCCCCAGCCTGCAGTAGAATCTACTGCCCTAATTCCTGTACCGGCTTTTGGGGAACCCGCCAGTAGAGGGCTAGTGAATTGTGAGAGACCCCGGCCGAGAACAAAATTGGGCAGACAAGCATAGCTCTGGCAGACAGTTCTCGAGGAAGGGGACGAAAAGGACAGTGAGGAACAGTTAAAGGAGGATTCCCAAATGGAACCCCCTACTGTCTGGTCAGCCAACCTTAAATATTGGAAAAGTTAGACCCCATCGCCTCCTACGTAAATGCAGTACCCTACCAAGGCTGCTAACAACATTTACAGAAACCTGCAGGGACAAAGGAAGTCCTCAAAAGGGAAAATCAAGAGTGAGGGCAAAGCCTCACCTAGTCTAAGTGTCACAGGGGACACTTGCCTGTGAGCAGGAATGTCCCAGAGGACATGGAGGAGGTTAGCAAACAGACCCCCCCCCCCCCCCCCCCCACAGTCAAGAGAGAAGGGAACAGGGGCTTAAAACCAATTTATCATCCGATACCACCGTAGGAAGAGAAATGATCAAGGTACTGGAACCTGAAGGGTTAGAACCCTGTGTTGCAGAAACAGGAGCTGAGAGGTTAAAGCTTGTGCACAAAGCAGAACTTACCCTAGACAATTAAGGACATCTGCAGACACCAAACTTCCCCAACAACCACCTGTTTATTGAGGTGCCCATTCCCAGGTTATTACAAACTGATACTAAAGAAACTTTAAAACCGTTGGACAACACTTAGCCATCCTACTACTGCTGCAGAGGAGAAAAGACAAGCTGCAACAATTCTAACGTTTGAGTGAATGAGGGTGAATGAACAGTGCATGCGTGTTTTCCTGTGTTTTCTTTTTAACTCCTATAGTGAAATGCTCCCATGGTCACATTTCATTCTGCATTGTATGGAGGTGTTATGAAAATCCAACAGGCTAAATGCGAAAATATTAATTTCATGAATTGGAACTTTGCCTGTGACTTCTACTGGAAATTGTTACAAATGAATTATTAAAAGAACAGGAAGTAGCCAAGATGGTCACGAAAATTTGCATTTGAAATACCAAAGGATTAGACTGGAGACAAGCATGATTGACTCAGCCTAGCCAGAACAATGGCTGCCCTCTGATTTAATTACCTGAGATAACCTTATCAATGTGGTCGTCAAGAGCCATCAGCATCCACTGACTTTGAAAGAGCCAAACCTCCAACAAGTATGTATGGAGAGCCTGAGGAGAGAGCCTTGAATTTCAGAGAAAATTCCAGAAGATTCTCATGGAAACACAAAGAGGTGATCATATCATGTGACTGCAGGTGCAACTCTGGGAGATTGTGAGTGGTGACTCAGAAGGCAAAATATAATTGAAAGCGAGCAACGGAACAGCTCTCTCCCTCCAGTGGAAATCCAGAGAAGCCTCAAGCAGCAGCTGGTAAAGTCAAGTCTACAGACCCCGACAACCAACAACTAGGATACAAGCAAGTCGGCAACCATGCACGTAGCCCAGCGAGGACTTCAGGACTACAATTTCAACTAAAGACTCAGACTACTGAACTGTATTTTAATTTGGTTTATTACAGACTGTACTCTAACCTCCCAACTCGGTTTTTCCCTCTGTAATCTATTAGTGTGTGTGTAGCTCTTGTGTGAATGTGGGCATGGATGTGTAGCGTATTATGGTAATTTTAACCAGTTAGAGTGAAAAGGATAATAAACTTACAATTTTTTGTTTAAATTCAAGAAAACCTGTCTGATGGATTCATTTGCAATTATATGAGAGGAGCAGGAGCAAGTGTTGCAGTCAAACCAGAGGAGGGGCGAAAGGGGAGCCTGAGACCCCTCCTCACCTGGTCATAACAATATGTAGCAAGACCTGGACAACATCCAGGCTTGGACTGATAAGTGGCAAGTAACGTTGGTGCCAGGCAATGACCGTCTCCAACATGAGAGAATCTAACCATCTCCCTTTGACAATCAATGGCATTACCATTGCTGAATTCCCCACTATCAACATTCTGGGGGTCACCATTGACCAGAAACTGAACTGGAATAGCCACATAAATGCTGTGGCTACAAGAGCAGGTCAGAGGCTGGGAGTTTTGCAGCGAGTAACTCACCTCCTCACTCCCCAATACCTGTCCACTATTATGACGGAAACCATACCTGCCAAAATGAGACATTTTAATTTCGTCATACAAAACATTATTTTTGAACTGTTTCTGGACTTGAAATAACCTGTTTAAAAAGACCACAACAGTGGCTGAAAACATGGCTGCACATCTGCATTCTAAAAGACAGTTGCCTGAAGAAGACAATGGGAGTGCCTCCCTGATTCAGTTAGCCAGATGGATTTTTGATCAAGAGACATTGAATGTGTAAGAGACAGCATTCCACCCCCCCCCCCCCCCCCCCACTGAGAATGTCTAGTAACCTTGAAGGAATCCACAAATCTTGCAGGCAAGGCCATTAGTTAATTGCAGAATTGTACTCACAGAACAGTTTTGGGACAGATTGCAATTTGAAGACAGCAGAGAAGGAAGGTCTCTCCCTGTCTCTCTCTAAGAAAAATTCCAGGGACACACAGAAGTAACTTAAGCCTCAATACAGAAGATCAGCGAAACAAGTTCGAAAGTGTGCACTGGGCCCCAAGCAGAACTGCAAGACTTAACTTCAATCAAAGACTTAAATCAAAACCAAAACCAGTAACTGAACTCCAGCTATTACTTCAAACCTTTCCCCTTAATTCTTTCTCCTCCTCTCTCTCTATTTGCGTGTGTTTATCGCGTATGCATGCTAGCGTGGTCGCATCACATATTTTTAGTTATAACTGAATTAGAGTTTTAAGGTCAACAAACTTACACCTTTCTTATTTAAATCTGAGAAAACCTGTCTGATTGATTTCTTTGCCATTACAATTAGAGAGCAGTGCACAAGGACTCACCGAGAGGGAACTAAAACATGGTGTTTGTAAAGTTAAACCCTGTTACGGCCAAACCAGGAAGAGGCTGAGAGGGGAAGCCCTAGACCCCTTTCTCACCTGGTCATAATAGAAATTTGAAGGCTCATCCGGGATTGGACCCAGAGACAAACGAGAAATTGGAAGTGGGAAGTCAAATTGATTCAATCAAAAAGAGAAAAGATTTCAATATAGGTTTTCTTGTTGTTGTGTGTGCGAGAATACTAACATGTCTGCAACTGAAGCCAGTAACTCCCCAAGCCAGGGTGAAGTAACTTGGGATAAGTAAAAGGCACTGTCTATGGAAGAGTTGAGGAATATGGTTGAGCAGTGTGGGATCACTGTCCGTGTCAAGGCTAGGAAGTCCAATCTCCTGAGACTAGTGCCCAACCATTTTTCCCTCAAACCTGAAGAAGCAGAGCCAAGGTTAGAAATGGACTCCGACAGAGTATTGGTAGCAAAGATACAACTGGAACAGAGGAAACCTGAATTAGAAGACGAGGAAAGACAGAAAGGGAGAGACAGGAGAAGGAAAAAGAGGGGAGAGAGAAAGAAAGACAGAAGAGAGACAAAGAGAGACATTTCCAGAAGGAATGGGAAGAAAGCTGAGGCGGCTTGAATTAACTAGGGGGTGACAGAGTAACCCCAGTGAAAGCATGGCCAACATGGGAATAGTAATTCGGGGCTGTGTACTGAATCATTAAAATTTTCCCAATTGATTCCAAAATTCAATGAGACATGGAAGCATTTTTTTGTATCTGGGATGGTATTGGAGGGCAGTGTACGCCTGTACCTTTACATCGGGTGACTTGGAGTGTGACCTAGTTTTGGGACGGGTGACCGTAGGGATTGTCCCTAGTTTGTCTGTGGACCGGGTTGACCTGCTCCTGGGTAATGATCTGGCAGGGGCGAAGGTGCTAGCTTCCCCAGTAGTGAAAGAGAGACCGCAAGAGGTTAGAGAGACAGGGCAGTGGCAGGAAATGGTCCCCTGCAGTTACCCTGAATGTGTAGTGAATTGGGCCATGACCAAACCAGCTCCCCCAGAGGAGACTGAATTGGCACTGCAGATAATCATGAGATCTGTCTGAAACTTTCTTTGGAAAGTTAGAGGACACAGGGAATGAATTAAATAAATGTTCCCTAGCTGAGACTCAGTGAGCTGACCCAGTACTGAGTGAGTTAGCAAAGGCTGCCTAGTCTGAAATTGAAGCAGAGAGAGTCCCTGATTGCTATTATTTAAAGAATGAGGTACTGATGAGGAAGTAGAGTTCTCCTCACAGACTTGAGAGCAAAGAGTGGACAGTGGTTCACCAGTTACTGGTGCCACAGAGGTACCGGAGAGAAACATTAAGAATGGTCCATGAGATTACAATGGCTGTACACGTTGGTATACGAAAGACCAAAGCCCGCATAAGACAGCAGTTTGACTGGTCAAAACTCCACAACTTGTGGTGGAGTACTGTAGGAGTTGCCACACTGGCCAGTTTGAGGGGTAACCACAACCCACAGTGAAATCTGCACCCCTAATTCCTGTATCAGCTTTTGGGAAACCCTCCAGCACAGGGCTGGTGAATTGTCAGGGACCACTGCCGAGAACAAAAGGGGTAAGCACAGGACTGGCAAGAAGTTAGAGAGGAAAGGGGAGAAAGGTACAAAGAGGGCAGGTTAAAGTAGATCTGAGAGGATTCCCAAATGGAAACTCCTACTGCCCGGTCAACCAATCCCGAAATGTTAGAAAAATTAGACCCCACATCCTCCTATGTAAATGCAGACACTAGAAGCACCCCACCAGAGTTGCAAACAGCATTTACAGGAACCTGCAGGGACAAAGAGAGTCCTTATGAGGGCAGAGAAACTGTGAGGGTGATGCCTCACCTAGTCAAAGTGCCGCAGGGGAGTGCAGTAGAATCTGAACAAATACCTGCAAGCAGGAATGTCCCAGAGGACACAGGGAAGATTAGCAAAGAATCCTCCCCCACAATCAAAAGAAAACCATACCTTAAAGTGAAAAGCCCTTACATGACTCATCAAAGCACTGAGAGAGAGAGTAGGAGTGGATTTACCCACTGCTGAATCTCATGAGCAGAACTCCAAACCAGGGCTATTTAAATCTAACCCTCCACCTGCAGACCTCAATAGGAACAAAGGCATCCTAGGCAGTCATGGAAATGTGCAAACTGCAAACCTCGTCGAAAATCACATGTTTATTGGGATGCCCATTCCCAATGTATTGCAGGCTGACAGTGAAGAAACTTTAAATCCCTTTGGGTAACACATAACTATCTCAGACCCACCTTAAAGGAAAAAGGGGCAGTTCAAAGAGCACTGCTACAAAGGAAAAACAGGCTGCAACAATTTTTAGGATTTCTGAATGAATAAGAATGAATGAGAGAAATGCATGCGTGTTTTGCTGTACCTTCTCTCCTTTCTATTTTTATAATGAAATGCTCTCCTAATATCGCATTTCATTCCACCGATGTAGAGGTGTGTCAGAAACCACATCTGCCAAAATGAGACATTAATTTTGTCATATGGAACATTATTTTTGAACTGTTACTGGACTTGAAATAACTTGTTTAAAAAGACCACAACAGTGGCTGAAAACATGCTGCACATTTGCATTCTAAAAGAAAGTTGTCTGAAGACAATGGGAGTGTCTCTGAGTCAATTAGCCAGATGGATTGCTGATCAAGATACACTGAATGTGTAAGAGCCAGCATTCCACCACCCCCCCGCACCCCGCACTGCCGAGAGTGTCTCGTAAGCTTGAAGGAATCCACAAATGTCGCAGGCAAGGCCATTCCAAATAAGGCGCGAGTCACATGACTAATCTGCTGCCCAACTTGGAATTAACTGAATTGTGCTCACAGAACAGTTTTGGGACAGATTGCAATTTAAAGACAACAGAGGAGGAAGGTCTCTCCCTGTTTCTCTCTCTCAAGCAAAGTTCCAGAGACCCACGGAAGTAACTTAAGCCTCAATACTGAAGACCAGCAAAACAAGTTTGAAGGTGCGCACAGGGCCCCAAGGAGAACTGCAAGACCTAACTTAAATCAAACCCAAAACCAGTAACTGAACTCCAGCTATTACTTCAAACCTTTCCCCTTAATTCTTTCTCCACCTCTCTATTTGCATGTGTGTTTATCGCGTATATATGTTAGCATGGTCGCATCACGTATTTATAGTAGTTTTAACTGAATTAGAGTATTAGAGTTTTAAGGTTAATAAACTTACACCTTTCTTGTTTAAATCTGAGAAAACCTATCTGGTTAATTTCTTTGCCATTACAATTACAGAGCAGTGAGCAAGGACTCAATGAGAGGGAAGCTAAAATATGGTATTTTAAAAGTTAAACCCTGTTGTGGCCAAACCAGGAAGAGGCTGACAGGGGGAGCCATAGGCTCCTTTCTCGCCTGGTCGTAACACTAGCTACAAGGCACAAGTCAGGAGTGTGATGGAATACTGTCCACTTGCCTGGACGGGTGCAGATCCAACAACACTCAAGAAGCTCGACACCATCCAAGACTTGATTGGCACCCCATCCACCTCCTTCAACATTCACTTCCTCCACCACTGACGCACAGTGGCAACGGTATGTACCATCTATAAGAAGGCTCCTTTGACAGCACCTTCCAAACTCATGACCTCTACCACCTAGAAGAACAAGGGCAGCAAATGCATGGGAACACCACCACCACCTGCAAGTACCCCTCTAAGCCACACACCACCCTGACCTGGAACTATATCACCGTTCCTTCACTGTCGCTGGGTCAAAATCCTGGAACTCCCTTCCTAACAGCACTGTTGGTGTACCTACAACTCAAGCACTGCAGGGGTTCAAGAAGGCAGCTCACCACCACCTTCTCAAGGGCAATTAGGGATGGGCAATAAATTCTGGCATAGCCAGCGACACCCACATCCCCTGAACGAATAAAAAAAAAATAACATCCTGAATAAACTCCAACAGGTTTGTCCAACATGATTTCCCTTTCATAAATCCATGTTGACTCTGCCCAATCATATCATTATTTTCTAAGTGTCTAGTTATCATATCCTTTATAACAGATTGTAACATTTTCCCTACAACTGACGTCAAACTCTCTCCCTCCTTTCTTAAATTGTGGGTTTACATTTGCTACTTTCCAGTCAGCGGGAACCTTTCCAAAATCTATAGAATTCTGAAAGATAACCACCGAAGCATCCACTATCTCTCCAGCCACCTCCTTCAACACTCTGGGATGTCATTCATCTAGTCCAGGTGATTTATCAACCTTCAATCCAGTTAATTTTTTGAGGACTACCTCATTATTAATACTAATTTCTTTCAGTTTCTCCTTTTCACAAGTCCCTTGGCTCCTGAGTATTTCTGGGAGATTTTCTGTATCTTCCTCCGTGCAGACAGACACAAAGTGATTGTTTAATTTCTCCATTCTCCATTATAAATTCTCCTGTCTCCACCTGTAATGGACCCACATTTGTCCTTGCTAATCTTTTCCTTTTCACATACCTAAAGAAGCTTTTACGGTCTGCCTTCATGTTTCTCACTAGCTTGCATTCATATTCTCTTTTCCCTTTCTTCATCAGTTTCTTGGTCATCCTTTACTAGATTCTAGATTGCTCCCAATCCTCAGGCTTACCACTTTTTCTGGAAATCTTATAAGCCACTTCCTTTGATTTAGTGCAATCTTTAACTTCTTTTATTAGCCATGGTTGATTCATCTTTCCTGTTGGGCTTTTATGTCTTAAAGGAATGTATATTTGTTGAAGACCATATAATACTTCTTTAAATACTAGCCATTGCCTGTCTACCGTCAAATCTTTTAGCGTATTTTCCCAATCCACCATAGCCAACTTGCCCATCATATCTTCATAGTTTCCTTTGTTCAGATAAGACCCTAGTTTCAGAATGAACTATATCATTTTCAAACTTAATGTAAAATTCTATCATATTATGGTCACTATTTCCCAAAGGTTATTAAGTACCTCTTTCTCATTACGTAATACTAAATCTAAAATAGCCCGATCCCTAGTTGATTCTTCAACGTACTGCTCCAGAATCCATCTTGTACACTCCATGAATTCATTAGTGCTGATTAAGTTTACCATCTCTGATCTTGGAGAAGTGGGAATCGATGGCGCCAATTCTTATTTTCTGTTTTTGGGTGGCAACGGGGAAGTACCAGAAGGAAAATGGGTACACAGGACTATTCTTGCCATCTTGGTACGGTCCTTCAAATGCGCAGCCTTTTTAGCCCAATGCAAAAAAAAAAATCAGGGTCATGATGCCAATTATATTTTCAGGTACCAATTGGCAGCCAGAAGTTAATTTAATGAAGATTGGAAAAGGAAAAGAAAACCATACTGCACAGGAAGAAAACCTTACTACATAAGGTAGCAAGGAAGCTGCTGCACTCATCTTTGATGAAGCAGTTAAAAAAGGCCTTCTGGATTTGGAGCTATCAACAGCAGACCTCTAAGCAGACGGTTATATAGTGTTAATGTTACTAGACTAGTAATCTAGAGGCCTGGACTTCAGAGACATGAATTCAAATCCCACCATGGCAGCTAATAAATCTGAAATAAAATGCTAGGCTCATTAAAAATGACGATTAAACTATCGTATTCTTGTAAAAACCCATTTGGTTCACTAATGTCCTTCAGGACAGGAAATCTGCCATTCTTACCCAGTATTGGCTACGTGCGACTCCAGACTCTCAGAACCATGGTCGACTCTTAACTGTCCTCTAAAATGGCCTAACAAGCCACTCAATTGCATCAAACTGCGAAAGAAAAGTTGAAGAATAATAAAACCGAAGGACTACCCGGCACTGACCAAGGCACCGGAAACAACAAAGGCACACCCTGCCTAGCAAAGTCCTCCTCACTAACGTCTGGGGACTTGTGCCCAGATTGGGAGAGCTGTCCTGCAGACTGGTCAAGCAACAGCCTGACATAGGTATACTCACCGAATTATACCTTCAAGCCAATGCGCGACTCCTACATCACCATCCAAAGAGGCAGCGGCGCAGTGGTATACAGTCAGGAGGGTGTGGCCCTGGGAGTCCTCAACATTGACTCTGGACCCCGTGATGTCTCATGGCATCAGATCAAATACGGGCATGGAAATCTCCTGCTGATTACCAGCTACCACCCTCCCTCCACTGATGAATTAGTGCTCACACCACTGGGAGATGAAGTCCTGTCTTCGCACGGAGAACACATTCCATCATGTTGGGTGGAACATCCACTGTGCTTAAAGGGATCAATTCAGAACAGATCTAGCAGCTCAAAACTGGGCATCCACTGCAGTGCTGTGGGCCAGCAACGGAATTGTATTCCACTATAATCTGTAACCTCATGGTCAGCATATCCCTCATGCTATCATTCATTGTGTAAACAAGCTATTGTGTGATAAAACTCAAGTCGGTTTTGCCCTGCAGTGTGTTGTAAAAGCTCTCTAATTTCATTATTGTATGTTGCTTGTGGGTGCATATCGCTGCATAGTCATTTTAGAATCACAGAACGTTTACAGCACGGAAAGAAGCCACTTGCCCATCGTGTCTGCGCCGGCCTAATCCCACCTTCCAGCATTTGGTCTGTGGCCCTGCTGCTTACGGCACTTGAGGTGCATATCCAGACGCCTTTTAAATGAGTTGAGGGTTTCTGCCTCTACTACCCTTTCGGGCAGTGAGTTCCAGATCCCCATCACCCTCTGGGTGGAAACATTTTTCCTCATCTAATCTTTCTACCAATCACTTTAAATCTAAGCCCCCTCGTCACTGACCTCTCTGCTAAGGTAAATAGGCCTTTCACATCCACTCTATCCAGGCCCCTCACAATTTTGTACATTTCGATCAAATCTCCCTTCAGCCTTCTCTGTTCCAAGGAGAACAACCCCAGCCTATCCAATCTTTCCTCACAGCTGCATTTTTCCAGTCCCGACAACATCCTCGTAAATCCCTTTTGTACCATCTCTGGTTCAATTACATCCTTTCTGTAATGAGGTGACCAGAACTGCACACAGTACTCAAGTTGTGGCTTAACCAATGATTTATACAGTTCCAGCATAACCTCCCTGCTCTTATATTCTATACCTTGGCTAATAATCCATATGCCTTCTTAACCACCTATCGACTTGCCCTGCTTCCTTCTGGGATCTGTGAAAATTCACTCCAAGGTCCCTCACTTCCTCTACACCTCTCAGCACTCTCCCATTAATTGTGTATTCCTTTGCCTTGTTTGACCTCCCCAAATACATCACCTTACACTTCTCCAGGTTGAATTCCATTTGCCACTTTTCTGCCCACCTGACCAGTCCATCGATATCTTCCTGTATCTTACAGCTATCCTCCTCGCTATCAACCACACGGTCAATCTTTGTTTCATCTGCAAACTTCTTGATCATGCCCCCCACATTTACGTCCATATCGTTAATATATACCACAAAAAGCAGGGGACCCAGTACTGAGCCCTGCGGAACACCACTGGAAACAGATCTCCAGTCGCAAAAACACCTGCCAACAATTGCCCTTTGTTTCCTGCCACTGAGCCAATTTTGTATTCACCTTGCTACATTTCCCTGGATCCCATGGGCTTTTATCTTTTTAACCAGTCTGCCATGTGGGGACCTTGTCAAAAGCCTTGCTAAAATCCATGTAGACCACACCAACTATTAGGAAAGACTGGATCAGCTGGTATTGTTTTCCTTAGAACAGAGGAGGCTGAGGGGTGACTTAATTGAGGTGTACAAAATTATGAGGGGCCTAGATAGAGTAGACAGGAAGCACCTGCTTCCCCTAGCAGATAGGTCAACTACCAGGGGGCACCAAATTTAAGGTGATTGGTAGAAGGATTAGAGGGGACATGAGGAAAAAATTTTCACCTAGAGGGTGGTGGGTGTCTGGATCGGTGGTGGAGGCAAAAACCCTCAACTCATTTAAAAGGCACCTGGACCTGCACCTGAAGTGCTGTAACCTGCAAGGCTACAGACCAGATGCTGGAAGGTGGGATTAGATTAGGCAGCTAGCGCATACATGATGGGCTGAATGGCCTCCATCTGCGCCGTAACTTTTCTATGGTTCTAACCCTCATCAGTCCTCCTTGTTATTGCTTCCAAAAAAATTTGATAAAGTTCATCAGACAAGATCTTCCCTTAACAAATCCATGCTGACTACCCTTGATTAATCTGTGCCCTTCTAAGTGACAGATTATCCTGTCTCTCAGAATTGATTCCAATAATTTGCGCATTACTGAATTTAGATGACTGGCCTGTGATTATTCGGTCTATCCCTTGCTCCCTTTTTAAACAGAGGTACAACGTTAGCAGTCCTCCATTCCTCCGGCACCACACCTGTATCCAGCAAGGACTGACCTTCCACTATTTCCTCTCCAACTTCTTTTAACAGCCTGGCGTATATTTCATTTGGCCCTGGTGATTTATCAACTTTCAAGGATGCTAATCCCATTAGTACTTCCTCTCTCCCTATGTTTATCACATCCAATACTTCATAGCCCTCTTCCTTAACTACAATATCTGCATCGTCTCCCTGTTCTGTGAAAAGGGAAGCAAAGTATTCATTAAGAATAATACCAACATCATCCACTCCTACACATAAGTTACCTTTTTGGTCTTTTATGGGTCCTACTCTTTCCTTTGTTATCCTCTTACTCTGAATGTATTGATAAAACATCTATGGGTTCACCTTGATTTTGCTTGCCAATATTCTTTCATGCCCTCTCTTTGCTTTCCTAATTTCCTTTTTGATTTCACCCCTCCACTTTCTATACTCTTCTCAGCTTTCTGTAGTATTGAGTTCTGTGTCGGACATAAGCTTTCCTTTTTTGCCTTATCTTACCCGGTAAACTCCTTGACATCCATGGGGCTCTAGATTTGGCTGTCTCACCCTTTTTCTTTGTGGGAACATGTTTACTCTGAACCTCTTTAATCTCCTGTGAATGCCTCCCACTGCTCTGACGCTGATTTACCTTCAAGTAGCCGTTTCCAGTCTGCTTTCGCTAAATCACACCTCAGCTTAGTAAAATGGGCCTTGCCCCAATTGAGAACTCTAACTCCTGTTCTATCCTTGTCCTTTTCCATAATTATGTTAAAACTGACTGAATTATGATCACTACCACCAAAATGCACTCCACTGCCACTCCTTCCACCTGCCCATCTTCATTTCCTAAAACTAAGTCTAAAACTGCACCCTCTCTTGTTGGACTTGCTACATACTGGCCAAAAAGGTTCTCCTAAATGCACCTCAAGAATTCTGCTCCCTCAATTCCTTTCACACTAAAACTATCCTAGTTAATATTGGGGGAGTTAAAATCCCCGACTAGTACTGCCCTATTGTTTTTGCACTTCATGTCTGCTCTTCTATTTCCCTCTGACTGTTTGGGGGTCTGTAGTACACTCCCAGTAGTGCGATTGCCCCTTTTTTGTTCCTTGGCGCAATCCATATGGCCTTATTTGATGAACCTTCCAATATATCATCCCTCCTCACAGCTGCAAGTGTTTCTTTGACCAAAATTGCCAATCCTCTTCCTTTTTTTTTAATCCCCCTCTCTATCGCGTCTAAAATCCCTGTAACCAGGAACGTTGAGCTGCCATTACTGGTCCTCCTTAAGCCATGTTTCTGTAAGAGCTATGATATCATACTGCCATGTGTCTATCTGTACCCTCAGCTCATCTGCTTTATTTGCTATACTCCTTGTATTGAAATAGATACCCTTGAGCACTGCCTAACTCTGTTTTTATTTTCTAACCTTCGTTTCCTCTGCCTTCCAGACTCATCCACTAATTTACGGCCTTCCATTTTCTTTTCTGATTTTGTCCCAACTCAATCTATCCTTGGGTCCCCATTCTCCTGCCAAACTAGTTTAAACCCTCCCCAACAGCACTCGCAAAACATCCCACAAGGAACTCAGGCCCAAGTCTGTGCAGATGCAATCTGTCCGGCCTGTACAGGTCCCATCTCCCCCAGAGCCAGTCCCAATGTCCCAAGAATCTAAAACCCGTCCGCCTGCACCAACTTTTCAGCCACACATTAATCTGTCTTATCCTTCTATTCCTGTACTCACTTGCGCATGGCACTGGGAGTATATACGACCATACGAGTTAGGAGCAGAAGTAGGCCATTTGGCCCCTTGAGCCCACTCTGCCATTCAATAAGATCATGGCTGATCTGTTTCTGTCTCGAATTCCACACTCCCATCTACCCCCGATAATCTTTGATTCCCTTGCCTAACAAGATTACAACCTTTGAGGTCCTGCTTGCTAATTTCTTACCTAGCTCAGTAAACGCTTTCTGTAGGGCCACATTCTTCTTTCTACCTATGTTGCTGGTACTAATGTGGACCACGACTGCTGGCTGTTCACCCGCCTGACTCAGGATGCTCTGCAGCCGCTCAGTGACATTTTGAAGTAATGTATCTGGTGCCTTGCACTTTCTAAAAAAAAAATCTGTTCTTTGGAACGGCCAGCATTTATTGCCCATCCCCAATTGCCATTGAGAAGGTGGTGGTGAGCTGCCTTCCTGAATCGCTGCAGTTAATGTGGTGTGGGCATGCTCACAGTTCTGTTATGGAGATACTTCTAGGATTTTGACCCAGTGACAGTGAAGGAACAACAATATTGTCCCAAGTCGGGATTGGTGAGTGTCTTAGAGGGGAACGGGTGGTGATATTCCCATGTGTCTGCTGCCCTTGTTCTTCTGGGTGGCAGAGGTTGCAGGTTTGGAAGATGCTGTTGAAGGAGGCTTGGTGAGTTGCTGCAGTGCATCATGTAGATGGTACACATTGCTACCATTGTGCGCCAGTGGTGAAGAGAATGAATATTTAAGATGGCAAGTGTGGTGCCGATCAACGGGCTGCTTTGTCCTGAATGGTGCTGAGGATTTTGGGTGTTGTTGGAGCTGCCCTCAACCAGGCAAGTGGAGCTTCCATCACACTCCTTGAGTTGTGCCTTGTAGATGGTGGACAGACTTTGAGGACTCAGAAGGCAAGTTACTCGCTGCAGAACTCCCGGCCTCTGACCTGTTCTTGCAGCCACAGTATTCATATGGCTGGTCCAGTTAAGTTTTTGGTCAACAGTAACCCCTCGGATGTTGATGGTGGGGGATTCAACGATGGTAATGCCATTGAATGTCAAGGAGAGATGATGTGACTCTCTCTTGTTGGAGATGGTCATTGCCTGACACTTGCGCAATGCCCATGTTACTTGCCACTTATCAGCCTAAACCCGAATGTTCTCCAGGTCTTGCTGCATGCAGCTAAGGGCTATTTCATTATCTGAGGAGTTGTGAATGGTACTGAACACTGTAAAATCATCAGCAAACATCCACACTTCTGACCTTATGTTGGAGGGAAGGTCACTGATGAAGCAGCTGAAGATGATTGGGTCTAAAACATTATAGTAAGGAACTCCTGCAGCAATGTCCTGGGGATGAGATGATTGGCCTTCAACAACTACAACTATCTTCCTTTGTATTAGGTATGACTCCAACCAGTGCAGTACCTTTCCCCTAATTCCCACTGACTACACTTTTACTAGGGCTCCTTGATGCCACGCTCTGAAATGCTGTCTTGATGTCCATGGCATATCCATGAGGAATTCAGCTCCTTTGTCCATGTTTGGACCACGGCTGTAAATCAAGTCTGGAGCTGAGTGGCCCTGGAGGAACGAAAGCTGAGCATCAGTGAGCAAGTTATTGCTGAGCAAGTGCCACTCAATCGCACTTCCTTCTATCAATCTGATGATTGAGAGTCGACCGATGAGGCAGTAATTGGCCGGATTGGATCTGTCCTGCTTTTTGTGGACAGGATACACCTGGGCAATTTTCCACACTGTCAGGTGAATGTTAGTGTTGTAATAGTACTTGGAATAGCTTGGCTAGGGGCGTGGCTAGTCCTAGAGCACAAGTCTTCAGTACTGCAGCTGGGATGTTGTCAGGGCTCATAGCTAACAACACTGGATGCAGCAAAGCCTGTTTCTTGATATTAAGTGCAGTGATTTGAATTGTCTGAAGACTGGCATCTATGATGGTGGGGACCTCAGGAGGATGCAGAGATGGATCATGCATTCAGCATTTCTGGATGAAGATGGTTGCAAATGCTTCAGCCTTGTCTTTTGCACTAAAGTGTTGGGCTCCCCATCATTAAGCATGGGAATGCTCATGGAGCCTCCTTCTCCCATTATTTGTTTGATTGTCCACTACCATTCATGACTGGATGTGGCAGGACTACAGAGCTTTGATCTGATCAGTTGATTGTGGGATTTCTTAGCTGTCTACAGCATGCTGCTTCCTCTATTTAGCATGCATGTAGTCCCGTGTTGTAGCTTGATGAGACTGGCACCTCATTTTTAGGTATGCCTGGTGCTGCTCCTGGCATGCTCTCCTACATTCCGCATTGAGCTAGGGTTGGTACCCTAGCTTGATGGTAATGGTCGAGTGAGGGATATACCAGGCCATGAGGTTACAGATATGGGTTGAATACAATTCTGCTTCTGCTGATGGCCCACAGCGCCTCATGGATGCCCAGTTTTGAGTTGCTAGATCTGTTGAGTTTATCCGATTTAGCACAGTTGTAGTGCCACACAACACGATAGAGGGTGTCCTCAGTACGAAGTCGGGAGTTAGTCTCCACAAGGACTGTGCAGTGCTCACTTCGACCAGTATGGTCACAGACAAATGCATCTGCAACAGGTAGACTGGTGAGGATGAGGTCAAGTTGTTTTTTCCCTTGTGCTGGTTCTCTCAGCTGCCTGACTGGGCCTGCGACAGGTGCTATGTCCTTCAGGACTCAGCCAGTGGTGATGCCACTGAGTCATGCCTGTTGATGGTTACTGAAGTCCCCACCCGGAGTATGTTCTGTGCCTTTGCTACGCTCTTTGTTTCTTCAAAGTGGTGTTCAACATGGAATATGTTGCTCAGTGCTGTTACAGGTAAAGACTTGGTTGATGCTCATACTGATGAAGAAATACACTGGAAGCGGCTATGTACCGGCTGGGCCCAGTGGCCCGTTTCTGTACTGTAGAATCATACATGACTTCAAACTGAGCATTCTTTCATCTACTTAGGCAACGTGGTGCAACGTGATGGACACTGCATGTCAGATGTTTAAAATTGCACTGGAAAAGCTAGTGCAGCTTTTCAATTCCTTCACTCAATCTGGAAATTAAATGCGATTGGAGAAAAAATAAAGTTGATAACTTAATGTACATACGAACATACGTACTGGTTGTTTTCCTCTTTGGATCAAAAATATCACAATCCAACAAAGACATCCAAAAGTGTAGGCAACTCTTTAACATCAAATGATTTAACAAAGTAACAAATGAAAGTGTACTTGAGAGAGAAAATATGCCACCACCAATGTTCCCTATAATTTCCCTTCGCTCTGCGCAGCCTGTTTCTTGCACTGTGCAGTCCTATTAAGATTGCTACACAGCCACGCATCTTAAAGCACACTTCAGCCAATACATTTTGATAGATGTGTACAGCTGGGATGGTCTAGCTTCCCTCTTCTGTTGCATGATTAATCAGGCTTCCTGTGCTACTCCTCTTCCTCCAAAATGTATATCATGTAAAGTGGGATTCATAAGGACATAAGAAATAGGAGCAGGAGTAGGCCATAGGGTCCCTCGGGCCTACCCCATCATGCAATATCATGGCTGATCATCTACCTCAACTCCATTTTCCTGCCCTATCCCCATATACAATGGATGTTAGGACCCTAGGAAGTACAGAGGGTCAGAGGGACTTTGGTGCACTTGTCCATAAATCACTGAAGGCAGCAGCACAGGTAGATAAGGTGGTTAGGAAGGCATATGGGCTACTTGCCTTTATTAGCCGAGGCGTAGAATATAAGAGCAGGGAGGTTATGATGGAGCTGTATACAACGCTAGTTAGGCCACAGCTGGAGTACTGTGTACAGTTCTGGTTTTCACACTATTGGAAGGATGTGATTGCACTGGACAGGGTGCAGAGGAGATTCATCAGGATGTTGCCTGGGCTGGAGCATTTCAGCTATGAAGAGAGACTGAAAAGGCTGGGGTTGTTGTCCTTAGAGCAGAGAAGGCTGAGGGGGGAACTGATTGAGGTATACAAAATTATGAAGGGCATTGATAGGTTAGATAGGAAGAAACTTTTTCCCTCAGCGGAGCTGTCAATAACAGGGGATATAGATTTAAGGTAAGGGGCAGGAGGAAAAAAAAATTTCACCCAGAGGGTGGTTGGAATCTGGAATGCACTGCCTGAAGAAGTGGTAGAGGCAGGAACCCTCACAACATTTAAGAAGTATTTAGATGACCACTTGAAACGCCACAGCATACAAGGCTATCGGCCAAGTGCTGGAAAACGGGATCAGAATAGTTAGGTGTTTGATGGCTGGCACAGACACGATGGGCCGAAAGGCCTGCTTCTGTACTGTATAACTCTATGACTATATGACCTTGATTTCCTTAGTGTCAAAAATCTATCCACCTCGGTCTTGAATATACGTAATAACCGCATCCGCAGTCCACAGGATGGGAAGCCCATTTCGTAGCATTCAAAAAGCTGTTCCCCGAATTCCCTTTAGCTACAAAGCTGTCCACAGGTATTGGGGAATTTAGGCGAAAATGTCCAGAATAGAACAGTGAAAATGTTTTAAATAGCTCCGGATAATCCGAAGAAATGGACAAAAACTGCAAAAAACATAAACAGATGTATAGCAGGTTCCCTTTAAATACTTTCACCTCGACAAGCAGGCCTGGGAATCAGTGGCAATTATATTGTGGTGCACAGAGGAGCACATGGGACAGTAGCGGTTCCAGAACTTTGACTTACATACAAATCTGCTGCTCAGAGGGCAGGCATTCTTCAGGCCAAACTGAAACCTGCAGAAATTTATGACATGGTACTCCAGGATCAGAAACCCAGCAGATCAAGGTCCTTGCCAAATGCCTGTCTCATAAAAGGTGCAATGTGTGATATGTACCTGCCCCATCCTAGTAATTTTGGGTCCCTAAATCCAAGTGCAAGGGAAGGAAAACACCTACCAACCCCATCTTTCCCCTCATCAATTCTCTGCAAATTTTTCTCCTTTCCCCTCTTTTAGCTATTGGCATGGGCATTGCCCATGTATTCATTATTCACATCTGCCTATGTCTGTCTCATGCAGGAGATCAATTAACTTAGCACAAACCATAGATCAAATCTGCAACTTTTACCTACTCATAGGATAAACTTCATCCAGGAAGCATCATATCCATTTTTATCAAGAGCTTTACATTATACAAAAAGTGGTATGCACTGTATCATATAGAATTTTAATTTAGCAACAGAAAATTCTCATCTAACTCATTTAATTCTGCTTCAGAACCCAATCTGTTTTTGTTTTAAATCTTATTCCTCCCAATGCCATATCCACCTACATAGTCCTGAATCAGAATTGAACTAATTTAAAGGGCGGCACAGTGGTTAGCGCCGCAGCTTCACAGCTCCAGCGACCCGGGTTCAGTTCTGGGTACTGCCTGTGCAGAGTTTGCAAGTTCTCCCTGTGACCGCGTAGGTTTCCGCCGGGTGCTCCGGTTTCCTCCCACAGCCAAAGTCTTGCAGGTTGATAGGTAAATTGGCCATTGTAAATTGCCCCTAGGTAGGTGGTAGAAGAAAGGTGTGGATGTGGTAGGGAATATGGGGTTAATGTAGGATTAGTATAAATGGGTGGTTGTTAGTCGGCACAGACTCGGTGGGCCGAAGGGCCTGTTTCAGTGCTGTATCTCTAAATAAATAAATAAATGTTCCAAAGCCAGCATTTTTTCAAGAGGAAGCAGATTTACTGTTTAGAAGATTTGAGGCTTCAAGTTATTCCCTTATTTTAAGACTAGCATTTGATTTTGAGACTCTAATTGTGTCCCCTGGCTCTTCTGCCCTAGTTTTGCAAAAAGTACTCCTTTGCACCAAACTTAATTTATTCACCCTTTTTTTCCAATGTAAATACATCTAGATTACCCAAATCTTTTCAATAATCCAAAACCTGGATTTTCTTCTTTTGGTAAAGTTACACTTGGTTTTAACATGTTACTTAAAACTTTTTTTAAAATGTAACAATGAAAAGGTAACCCATCAAGTACTCCAATTATGAAAATTTTCATATCAAAATCATGAACAGCAACAATATTAGAGGATTTTTTTGCCGATATTTTCTCCCCTCATCATGGTGCAAACGTTTGCTGATATACCGTCCCAAAGCACCAGCAGCCATCCGATACCTTCATGTCCAAGCCCAAACACTTGATGGAAGTAATTGACTGGGAAAGGTGTCACAACAAGCTTGGTTTTGTTCTCACTCAACATTCATGTGTGTGCACCAAAAAAAGTGTTGAAACTCAGGTTGATCTTTACCTTCCCTAGCCCAGGGTTACAGAGGCCAGCTATAATGTCCAAAACCAATGCCAGTTAATTCAGCACAGAGGGAACTGATCCTGTGATTTTGCATCTGCATGGCTTCATAGCGTTACACCAGACAGTTAGAACCCACTGGGTCTTTGGGGATATAGAGGAAAAAATTCTTATTGGCCTTACAGCACACCATTGTGATATGCAAGTTGAACAAAAATATTCTCCATAAAAACTTATGAGTCAAGCTTCATTTATACATATAGCTCATTTTAGGTGCCATTATTGCCCCATAATGTGAAATGAAAATATAGTAACCATAGCAATTTAAACTATTGAAGCAAACAAAACCCCAAGGTATCAATTTGAATACATAAACTAAATGCCTCCTGTGCTAAGCTGCACTGCTAGAAACCTTTAAAAACGTTTCAAATGTTTCAATTATAGTCACTTCACTGTTTAGACATCAGTATAAAAATCTTGCAGCACTTTCTGTTATTTAAATACTATTCATTACTCTCAATCCTATGGTTGACTATTCAAGATCACTGAAAGGGAGGGGTTGGCAGATTTTAAAATTCTTTTTCAGAAGGTTGCTATGGCATGTAATTCCTTATCCCAAAAAAATGGTGAGAGCAGAATCCACAATAGATTTTAAAAGTATAAAGGATACGTATTTAAAACCCCAATCAAGGGCGATTTTGCAGCACCAAAGGCATTCTGCTGGTGGCTGAGCGCCCCCCCGCCCCCCCCACCACCATGTGGGGAAGCAGCCAGCTCCATGGAGGTGGCCTCCCTGTGGCAGTCCGGGGCCAACAGAGCCAGAGGGGGCACTGGCAGGAGCGGCATCTCCTGCGGTCCCAATGATCCAACTGGAGGGGTTTCCTCTCTGATCCGAGAGGCCTACCACTTTCCCACCAACCCTCTCCCTGAAATAATCGTTCTTAAACCTCCAAGGACATCTCCATTTTAAAGGTGTCCTCCCGGGCTCCTACCTGCCTCAAAAACGCCCACCTCTTGCAGTGCGGCTGCCTTATGATTGGGCCAACAACAATCAGGAGTCCACCCACAGTCCTCAACAGTATTACGAGGCCACCTCCAGGAAAATATCTCCAGCAGTCTGGCTCCCAGTAAGTGTAAGCTCAGGGCTCCCATTTGGTCTTGCTGTTGGGGTCCTGAAGCCCGTGGGAAAATCCTGCCCACAGTGTCAGTTTCCACGTGTGATGACACCCAGATCTACATCACCACCAGCCCTTTTGACCCCACCACTTTCTCTAAATTGTCAGACTGGTTATTTCAGTGCTTTACAGAGCATTATCAAATAAAATTTGACACCGAGCTACATAAGAAGATATTAGTGCAGGTCAAAGCTTGGTCAAAGAGGTAGGTTTTAAGGCGTGTCTTAAAGGAGGAAAGAGGAAAAATGAGATGGAGGGGTATAGGAAGGGAAGGCCTTGACAGCTGAAGGCAAAATTCCCAACAGTAGAGTGATTAAAAATCATGGATGCTCAAAAGGCAGGAATTGGAGGAATGCAGATTTGTCATAGGGTTGTAGGGTGGCAGGAGACTAGAGACGGGGAGGTGCGAGGCCACAGAGGGATTTGGAAACTAGGATGAGAACTATAAAATTGAGGCATTGTTTGACTGGAAGCCAATGCAGGTCAGCAAATACAGGGGTGATGGGTGAATGAGACTTGATGTGAGTTAGAACACGGGTAGTAGAGTTTTTGATGACTTCAGGTTTACTGGGTTTGGGGGGTCGGCCAGGAATGTGTTGGAACGTTCAAGTCTAGAGGTAACGAAGGCATGGACGAGGGTTTCAGCAGCAGATGAGATGAGGCAGGAACAGAGTCGGGTGATCTTACAGAGGTGGAAATAGAGGGTTTTATTGATGGCATGGATATGTTGTTGAAAGTTCATCTCAGGGTCAAGTATGTCACCAAGGTTGTAAAGAGTCTGTTTCAGCCTCAGACAGTTGCCAGGGAGAGGGACGGCTGGTGTGGTCTCAAGGCCCTACCTAATTCTTTACTCTTATACTCCAATCCCTTTGTAATAAAGGTTAACATACCATTTGCTTTCCTAATTGCTTGCAGTGTCTGCATATTAACTTTGTGATTTGTGTACAAGTACACACAGGTCCCTCTGAATACCAACATTTCCCAGTATCTCACCATGTAAAAACACACTGCTTTTCTACCTTTCCTAGAGAAGTGGATAACTTCACATTTTTCCATGTTATATTCTATCTGCCAAATTCTTATCCAATCACTTAACCTGTTTAAATCCATTTGCAGCTGCATTATATCCTCCACACAGCTTACTTTTCCACCTAACTTTGCATCATCAGCAAACTCGGATACAATACACTCAATTTCCTCATCTAAGCCATTGATATAGATCGTAAATAGCTGAAGCCCAAGCACTGATCCTTCTGTACCCCACTAATTACAACCCGTAAAATTGAAAATGACCCGTTTATTCCTACACCCTGTTTTCTGTCTGTTAACCAACCATTAATCAATTCATGCTAATACATTACTCCAAATCCCATGAGCCCTAATTTTGCATAACACCTTAATTGAACAAATTTTGAAAATCCAAATAACTCAAAAGACGGCTAACAGATTTGTCAAACATCATAAATCATAGTGATTTTCTAAGTGCTCTGTTATCATGTCTCTAATAATAAAATTTATTATTTTCCCTACTACTGATGTCAAGTTAACATCGTATAGTTACGTTTCCTCTCTCCATTCTTTCTTGAAAACCAGAATTACATTTGCTACCTACCAATTCACAGGGACCGTTTAAAAGATAGTGAACTCTGGAACATCAAAAGCAATGCACCCACTATCACTATAATCTGATGAAAGGTCACAGAACTGAAACATTAACTTTGCTGCTCTCTCCACAGATGCTTCCAGACCTGCTGAGTATATTCCAGCACTTTTCATTTTTATTTCAGATTTCCAGCATCTGTAGCATTTTGCTTTTATTATATCGCTATAATCATCTCTTCTAAAACTCTAGGATGTAGGCTACCAGGCCCAGGGATTTGTCAACATTTAACCCCATTTATTTTTCCAGTAGTATTTCTTTGGCTGTGTTTGCTGACAATGCAACCACTAGGTGGCACAGTATTTGCACATTCGCAAATGCAGGCTCTTCAACTGGAACGTCAGTATCTGCGACGTTCAGGCAGCTGCCAGGATTAAAGATGGTGCTGCTCAACTTATGACAGGAAATGCTTATGGTTAGATCGTTGTAGCAAACTAACCTTACATTAAGTTGGATGGAAGCCCTGTAATATGCTACTATGTAGTTAAAGGATACTAACTGTAATCCTCAGATCCATTTAATATTCCAGTAATAAAAACAAGAAATGCTGGAACCACTCAGCAGGTCTGGCAGCATCCGTGTAAAGAGAAGCAGAGTTACCGTTTCGGGTCAGTGACCCTTCATCGGAACTGACAAATATTAGAAAAGTCACAGGTTATAAGCAAGTGAGGTGGGGGTGGGGCAAGAGATAACAAAGGAGGTCTAGATTGGACTAGGCCACATAGCTGACCAAAAGGTCACGGAGCAAAGGCAAACAATATGTTAATGATGTGTTGAAAGACAAAGCATTAGTACAGATTAGCTGTTAATACACTGAATATTGAACAGCAGCAAGTGAAAACCTGAAAAAAAACAGTGGGTAAGCAAACTGAACAAACTAAGATGAAATGAAAAAAATGCAAAAAAAAAAAGATTGTAAAAAATGTAAAAAAGAATGTAAAAAAAAAGCGAAAGAAAAAAATAACTAAAAATGAAAGTAAAATGGGGGGCTGTCATGCTCTGAAATTATTGAACTCAATGTTCAAACTTTTTTTTTTGCATTTTTTTCATTTCATCTTAGTTTGTTCAGTTTGCTTACCCACTGTTTTTTTTCAGGTCTGACACGGAACACGGAGGTCCGAGTGCATCTAGCCTGTGTCCTCAGTACCTTCCTCTACGGCAGCGAGGCCGGGACAACGTATGTCAGCCAACAGCGACGTCTCAATTCATTCCATCTTCGCTGCCTCCGGAGAATCCTTGGCATCAGGTGGCAGGACCGTATCTCAAATACAGAAGTCCTCAAGGCGGCCAACATCCCGAGCATATACACCCTACTGAGCCAGTGGCGCATGAGACGGCTTGGCCATGTGAGCCGCATGGAAGATGGCAGGAGCCCCAAGGACGCATTGTACAGCGAGCTCGTCACTGGTATCCTCCGGCCGTCCACGTCTCCGCTTTAAAGACGTCTGCAAACGTCCAGTGACACTGACCACAAGTCGTGGGAGTCAGTTGCCAGTGATCGCCAGAGCTGGCGGACAGCTGCAAAGGCGGGGCTAAAGAGTGGCGAGTCAAAGAGACTGAGCTGTTGGCAGGAAAAAACGACAGAAGCGCAAGGAAACAGCCAACTGTGTAACAGCCCCGACAACCAATTTTATCTGCAGCGCCTGTGGAAGAGTCTGTCACTCTAGAATTGGCCTTTATAGCCACTCCAGGCACTGCTTCACAAACCACTGACCACCTCTATGCGCTTACCCATTGTCTCTCGAGACAAGGAGACCAAAGAAGATATTAATTTGTCTGACTCTGGCTGCTTCCATGGAGCAGACATTGACAATAGCGACGACCTCTTCCCACTCACTGCTTATGGACCATCGATGATTTAATCAACTATGAGCCCTGGGTCCCTGTCCTGCTCTGTAACATTTAGTAAGATTAAAGCTTTTTTGCTTCATCAGTTTAAGATTTTAGGATGGTACTTTGTCTAAGCTGCTGCAGGCCTTTTATTACTGATGTACTATGAAGGTTCCGCAAATATGGGTCGTGCATATGCCTAATGAGAAACTCTATATGACTGCTCCAACTATGGAAGCATTTAGCTCATTCTGATGAAGATAATACACTGCATGGGTTAATGCTGACAGTCACAATTCACAGGGCAGCTGATTCATCTCTGTGTTGAGACTTAAAACCACAGAATCGTTCAGCATGGGAGGAGGGCATTTGACCTATCGTGTCTGCACGGCCCTCCGAATGAGCAATTCACTTAGTACCATTCCCCCGCCTTCTCCCCAGAACCCTGTACATCCTTTTCTGGTAACTATCTAATTCCCTTTTACATGCCTCGATTGAATCTGCCTCCACTGCACTCTCTGGCAGTGCATTCTAACCCCTCGCTGTGTGAAAAAGTTTTCCCTCATGTTACCATTGCTTCTTTTGTCAATTACCTTCAATCTATGCCTCCTCATTCTTGATCCTTTCACAAGTAGGAACAGTAACCCCCTATCTAGTCTGTTCAGACCCCTCATGATTTTGAACACCTCTATCAAATCTCCTCTCAGCCTTCTCTTCTCCAAGGAAAACAGTCCCAACTTCTCCAGTCTATCTTTGTAAATGAAGTTTCTCATCCCTGGAACCATTCTCGTGAATTTTTTCCGTACTCTCTCCAATGCCTTCACATCTTTCCTTAAACCCAGAACTGGAAGCAATACTCCAGCTGAGGCCGAACTAGCGTCATACACAAGTTCAACATAACCTCCTTGCTCTTGTACTCTATGACCCTATTAATAAGGCCTCGAATACTGTATGCTTTATTGAGCACTCTCTCAACCTGACCTGCCACCTTTAATGACTTATGCACATATACACCCAGGTTACTCTGTTCATACACCCCCTTTAGAGTTGTACCCTTTATTTTATATTGTCTCTGCATGTTTTTCCTACAAAAATGAATTACTTCACATTTCTCCTCATTGGAGTTTATTTGCCACTTGTTCTCCTGTTCCTCACAGTTTGTCTCTGCCCTTGAGAAGTTCTTCACTATCTTCCTCACAGCTCACAATGATTCCAAGTTTCATATCATCCACAAATTCTGAAATTGTGGCCTGTATACCAATATATATTAGGAAGAGCAAGGGTCCCAAAACTGACCCCTGGGGAATTCCACTACAAACCTTCCTCCAGCCCAAAAAAGTTCACTAACCACTACTCTGTTTCCTGCCACTCTGCCAATTTGGTATGATCCCCAAATTATTTGGATTAAAAACTTGAAAATGCAAGGAACACTCACTGCCTAATCTGGAAAAAGAATACAATACAATAAAAGATTTTAAGAATTAACAATCTAATCTACTGCTGAGATACTGAAGGCTAGGTCCCAGTTCAACAGTAAGAGGTATAGCATAAAGAATAGAAAACAAACTGTGGTTTTAAAAAAAAATTGAGGCAATGACACAGATTCCAGGTTATTATATGCATGGCAGTAGGAGGCGACAGGTATTATAATTTATCTACACTGTCTCATGACTTATAGATGTACCAAGCACATGGTTTTCCCAGAACCACTCAAGCTGACTTGGCTCCTATTGTGTATCGAAAGTTAACTGAAGGATTGGGATTCTTTGTTTTATTTTGCAAAGTAATGAAACCAGATCTAGTTCTTTAATATGTAAATCAACAATGGATCAAGTTCCGCACAAGAAGCATTTGTGCATAGTGACTTTATGCAAGACAACATGATCACAATTACAGCTGCAAGTAGTAGCCAAAAATATCAAAACCATACAAACCTCCATTCCATATCCAAGTCTTCACTTATGCTCGAATCATCTTCAAAGTTGTTGTTACCATCCAGAATTAAAAGCCCTGAATGCGCAAGTTGACCTAGCCCCTCAGTCTCATCAGTACTACTGCTGCTGCTGCTGCTGCTGCTGTCACTTTCTTCATTGAATGCTACCCAGGGGATCTCTCCTTCTTCCAAAGAGGCGTGTTCCCTACAGAAATAAAAAATGGTTACTACACATTAAGTCATCTGTTTGCATCAAGAAAAAGGAAGCCGAGAAGAAAACCTTCACTACACGATATGGAAAAAGCAGTCTTCTACCGCATACCATATTTTATTATTTGATGTGATATTCATAATTTTCCAAAGTGCTCTACATTAAAGAATTATACCTTTAGATTGGAAAATTGCAAACATCACTATTATTTAAGGCAGACAGGAAGGACAAACCAGGAAACTACACACCCGTCAGTTGAATATCAGCTATGGGGAAGTTACCATCATCGTGTCAGCAATAGCTTAGTTGGTAGCACTCCTGCCTGAGACAGAAGGTTGTGAGTTCAAGTCCCATTCCAGGACTTGAGCACAAAAAACAAGGCCGACACGCCAGTGCAATACTGAGTGAATGTTATGCTGTTGAAGGTGCTGCCTTTTGGGTGATTTTGCAGAAGAGCAGGGGCGGTTTCCCGAGTGTCTTAGCCAATATTTACCACTCAATCAACATCTCTAAAACAAATTATCTGGCATGATGACATTACTGTTTTGGGAGCCTGCTGTGCACACGTTGGCTGCCATGTTTCTTACAACAGTGACTGCATTATACTTTATTGGCAGTAAAGTTGGATGTTGTCCATATGGTATTTGATAAGGTTCCACAAAAGACATTAGTAGCATAAATAAAAAGTGTACAGAACTGGAGGTAACCTTTGATATAGACTGGGAGAAAGGAAATAGACACCAAGGATAGAGGGAACGTTTTTCCATTGGTGCGATATGACAAGTAGCATTTTCCAGAGATCTGTACTGGAGCCTTGGTTTTTTTAAACATACATATAACTTGGATGAAGGAATAGTTACATATCCAAATTTGAAGATAACATGAAATTTGGAGGCATAATGTTGTGCAGATGGGAGCAGAAAGTTACAAAAGGGCATAGAATAAACAAGTGGGGAAAACTGTGGCAGATCCAGCTCATGTGGGAAACGTGAGATTGCCACTTTGGATCCAAGACAGACAAACTGGAATTTTCCCTTAATGAAGAGACACTTAAGAACTGTGGAGGAACAATGGGAATTTAGTATCCAAATACATAAATCACTAAAAGCTAGTGCAACAGTACAAAAAGTAACAAAAAAGGCCAATGTAATGTTGGCCTTTAATTGCAAGATCTTTCTTGACTTCAAGTTTCTAATATCACGTGGATGGATATAGCTTACTCTTGTAAGGGCCACAGACCATTGACAGAGCCTGCGAACAAGTCTAGTCAGTCCAGCTACCCAGAATGTAGCATCTTAAAATAAGTTCTAAAATTTACAACTACTGTTTAAAAATAAAATAATCCTTAATCGGGGAAGTATAGTGACCCACATTCTTCCCCTCCAGCGGACCTTCAATCTTACTCAACTGGAATGAAAAATATAAATGATTCCTTTGCGAAACTGTTATACAGAAGGTGGTCAGCTTTAATCATCCTAAATTGGGTTTTAAACCAGACTCTCCCTCAAGCAATTTTATTACTTAATTAATAGTACTCCACACAATATATTTCAGCATGAACTTGGTAGTATAAACTCTGCCCAAATACACACTTTGATTTCAAATTTCTTTAAATACACTATTTTCCCATCCTTCCTCCCACCAAACAAAAAGGAGTTGGACAGTTGCTTAAATCACAATGGGTCTCAAAATATCTATCCCTAGAAGCAAGTACATTTTGTCATCAACATAAAAGTTAATGCTCTAATTTGGGCTCTATCAACATTAATCTATTTACAAATGCATGATATAAGGCAGCAAGTAGAATAATACAAAAAGTAATCAAAACACTAGGGGTAATTTCGAGATAGAATTGAACATAGGATCAGGAGTAGGCCAGTTAGTCCCTCGAGCCTGTCCTGGTATTTAAAGTTCATGGATTGGCCATTATTTCAAACATCACACTGCCCTGCCCTAATGCTTTTGGATAACAAAAAAAATCTAAATCTCAGACTTGAAATTTATAATCAACTGTGTTATGAAAGTGATTCTGTTTCTGTTAAAGATTTTTTTAAAAAGAATTTATAGTTAAACTGAATAAATGTTGGACAGTTTTTTTTAAAAAAAGAGAGCCATCAAGGGGACACTGAAGGAACTGGATTGACAACAATGTTACTGGTTGTCACATGACAAGTTAAAGATAGAATCCAAACCTTGGTAACAGGGGCAGAGAAATGACAAGTGTCCCTTGATTGGATACACCCAGTAGCAGCAGAGCATACCTGGGATGGGCAGAAAACTCACATGCTTTTTGGTTGTGGGTCAGTGTGTGGGTGATAAAGTCAAGACTGCTGAAAAAGTGTAAAAAGGAGAGAAGGCCACAACCCAGCTCGCTTTCCAGCATCTCTGAAAGACCCCGAGAAGTCCACTGTGTCAATTCATCTTGTTTCCTGTCTTTGAAGAAAGCCTGTTAAGTTACTTTTCAACGCTTTCTACGTGTACTCAGAAGTTAGACTATATGCCAGTTTTGGAACAACATATCTCATCTGCTGTTTTCTTCAAAAATGAGGAAGTAATCTGCCCAAGCTTTTTTGTCTGTAACAGAGCTCTGAATTTATTTTTTAAAATTATAAAAAAAGAGAGAGACAGAGACAGACAGTGTGTAGCGGACTAAGGTTAAAAAAAGGGAAACTTTAACATTTCGATCTGTGTGTTTATGTTTTACTTCATACTAGTTAAAACTTGGTTTATAATAAACTGATAATTTTGTTGTCATTAAGGAAATCTGGTAGTGTGTTCTATTCTGGGAAAAATAGAGTATATGATTGACCGTATCGATAAGTGGGAAAATGTAAAAAGTATGTTGTGACCTGTGGAGAAGTGGGACTAGAATAAACAGTGCCCTTCTCCCGCCATGGTCGTAACGTATTTAATTGGGGGCTCTTTTGCCAGAATAAACCCAATGCCGACGACATTCAATTATTATTGCTCCACTTACAATTTTAAAAGAAAAAGAACCAGGCTTCTTGTGCAATAGAAAGTTTACACCACAGGAATGTCTTTAACAGTTGCTGTGACTTTTCTGGGGAAGGATATGTATCCCTAGTGATTTGAGACACTTAACCAAGGTAAAACTAAAGGATTTGGCAGAACTGTTGGTGTTAGAGTTAAAACCAGGAGCTAAGAAAACAGACATAACTGAAGTAATAGAACACCATTTGAAATTGGATGAAGAAAGTAAACCAGAGGGTAGTGCAGTTGAATTGGCTAAAGTTCAGTTACAGATGAAGCAGCTTGAGCAGGAAAAAGAAATATGAAAACTTGAGCTTGAGGAAAATCTGACATTAAAAATCTTGAACTAGTATTGCAAAAAGAAAGAGAGAGAAGAAAGGGAAGTTGAGATTAGAAAGCTCGAACTAAGTCAAAACAGCGGTCTTGACTCCAGTGAAAGTTCTGGTGTGGAAAGATCTGTATCCAGCTCAGGACCCGGTGGTCAGTGGTTTAAATTTGTGCAAGCCCTCCCGAGATTTGAGGAAAGGGATGTAGAGGCATTTTTCATTGCTTTTGAAAAGATAGCGAAACAGATGAAGTGGCCAAAGGAAAGCTGGACACTGCTTATGCAAAGCAGGTTGATGGGCAGAGTTTGTGATGTTTATGCCATGCTTTCTTAGCAGGCTTGTGCAGATTATGGGATGGCAAAAAAGGCTATTCTCGCTGCACATATGAGTTATTCCCTGAAGCTTACTGAAAGAAATTTCAGAACCTCCGGAGCCTGCCTGGGCAGACGCATATGGAATTTGACAGGGTAAAAATTAATTTTGATCGTTGGATACGCGCACTAAAGATGGAAGCCCCGTATGAGAACCTTACGCAATTAATTCTACTGGAAGAATTTAAAAATTCAATCCCTCCATTACTAAGAACCCATGTAGAGAACCAGAAGGTTTCAACGGCCAGACAGGCAGCGTCAATTGCTGATGATTATGAGCATGTGTATAAGCCCAAACCCTCTGCACATCACCCCCACAAACCCAAGAAGGATAGAAGGTGGGAGAGTGAAAGGAAGGCAAGTAGCCAGAGACAAGAAGGGACAGCTGAGAATGCCCCGGGATCTCCTCCGCAGGCCAGAAAGGAAGATGCTGAGGGTGGAAGTGAGGTCTGCAAGCCTAAATGTTACCACCGTCACGAGGTGGGACATCCTAGTGCAGAACGCTGGAAGTTGCGGGGAAAACCCATGGGACTTCGTGGGGTGCACATAGCCAATGTAGTGAAAGGGGCCCTGACCGAGAGTACAGCAGATCAGGCTGTAGCTCTGTCTGCAGCTGTAAGGCCAAGTATAAAAACCGTGAGTGCAGGAGTTGTGAATAAGATGCCTGTGAGTTATAGGGAATTCTTATTGAAAGGAAAAGTAACTCCTTATCCCTCAGGTGAGACAGGTAAACCTACAGTTATACTTAGGGATACAGGAGCCACCCGAACTCTTTTGCTGGGGAAAGGCATAGCATTTCCACCAGAGAGGTGACTGAACGCTAAAGTTTTAGTGAATGGTATTGGCGGGGAGCATATACCATACCTTTGTATCGTATGCACCTAGAATGTGACCTAATGTCTGGAACGGTAACTGTAGGAGTTGTCCACAGTTTGCCTGTAGACAGAGTTGACCTACTCCTGGGGAATGATTTGGCCAAAGCGAAAGCAGTAGTTTCTCCAGTATTCACGGAAAAAACAAAAGAAGTTAAAGAGACAGAAAAGTTACAGGAAAAGGTTCCAGGAATTTTTCCTTCGTGTGTAGTAACCCGAGAAAGTTCCATTGTTGAAGGAAAAATTGGCCGTCAGATAACCGAATATCTAAAACTTTGTGGATTTGGATAATCCAAAAGGAAATATTTAATAAGTCTTCTCTGATCACAGCTCAGCAAGCTGAGCCAGAGTTAAATAAAGTGGTCAAGAGAACTGGCCAAGTAAATTATTTGATTGACACCCCAGAAGAAGAATCAGCTGTGTCATATCAACATGTTAAAACAATATCACTGCCGAGAGGAGGATAAGCAAATACAGGTATGTCAGGTAGTAGGGACAATGAAGGATGAAAGGGATAGTGAGGATGAGGCAGAAGGAGGCCTAGACAATTCTCAGATTGAACCTCCTACTATCCGGTTAGATAATACTGAATTGTGAGGGAGATTGGGCACTATGCTTTCATATTTGGATGCAAACCAATGAGAAGACCCAATAAGGGTCACAGCATTTCAAAAAGCCTGTAGGGATAAGCCAGGATGTTCAATCTTAGCCACACGTGATGTGGATATAGGGGAATCCGTTCCTATAAAACAACATTCTTACCGCTCAAGTCCAGAGAAACAGGCCCAGGTGAAATCAGAAATCTAATACATGCTGGAGAATCACCTCATAGAACCCAGTCAAAGCAGCTGGAGTTCACCATTTAGTGCCTAAACCTGATGGTTCAACTAGACTTGACATAGACTACAGAAAAGTTAATGCAGTAACAAAGGCAGACTTCTACCCAATCCCTCGCTTGGAAGACTAGATTGACAGAGTTAGCAGTGCCATGTTTCTGACAAAAATAGATTTGTTAAAGGGATACTGGCAAGTTCCTTTAATGCCCCGAGCTAAAGAAATATTAGCTTTTGTCACACCGGATATTCTTGCCCAATGCAGACTGATGCCATTCCGGCTAAAGAAATGTCCCAGCAATCTTTCAGAGACTAATGAACCAAGTGGTAGCCAGTGTTCCTAACAGTGTAGTTTACCTTGACGATGTGCTGGTGTATAGTGACACTTGGAAAGACAACTTGGAACAACTAGAAACTCTTTGAACAGAGTTACAATTGGCTGCTTTAGTAACAAACCTTGTCAAAAGTGAATCTGCGAAAGCTTAAGTTACCTACCTCGAGCATATAGTAGGTCAAGAACAAGTGTTACCAAGAACTGCAAAAGTACAAGCATTGGTGCAGTTCCCTACCCCTAAGACTAAGCGAGAAATCATGAGGTTTTTGGGCATGTGTGGTTTCTACCAAAAGTTTGTACCAAATTTCAGTACCGTAGCTGCTCCACCGATAGATTAACTACAGAAAAAGAAATCAAAGGTGGTCTGGTCAGGGGAGTGCCAAGCATCCTTTGACAAGCTGAAAGCCATTTTGATGAATGAACCAATGTTGGCTGCTCCAAATTTCACTAAGCCCTTCAAGGTAGCAATTGATGCTAGTGACCTGGGGGTCGGTGTAGTCCTGTTACAACATGATAAATCAGAGATAGAAAGACCAGCGGGAAACCTTTCCAAAAAGCTAAATCAACACCAAAAAAGATATTCAACAGTGGAAAAAGAAACCTTAGGTTTATTGTTGGTTCTTAAGCATTTTGAAGTCTATGTCTGCCACGACCACAGAGAGACACTGGTATATACTGATCATAACCCCCTAGCCTTTGTGGAAAAATTTAAAAACCAGAATGCCAGGCTATTCGATGGAGTTTACTGTTACAACCTTATCACTTAAAGATTATCCACATTGCTGGTAAAAATAATGTTACTGCAAATGCTTTATCGAGAATCAAACTTTGTTCGACTTATCTGAAATGAACAGAGGGCACAGTGCAGAATTGCATTACCTAGAAGAAAAGAATGAATGAGTATGAGTGTGAAAACCTATTTTAAAATTTATCTTCTATATTTGCGACACTTTGTAATGAAATGCATTTAAAAATGGCATTTCATTCCTCCAAGGGTGGAGTTGTTATGAAAGTGATTCTGTTTTTGTTAGATACTTTTTAAAGGTATTTTTAGTTAAACGGAATAAATGATGGACCAGTTTTATTTTTTAAAAAGAGCAACATCAAGGGGGCACTGAAGGAACTGGATTGGCAACAATGTTACTGCTTGTCACATGACTCAAGTTAAAGATAGAACAGAAACCCTGTTAACAGGGGCAGAGAAGTGACATGTGTCCCTTGATCAGACAAGCCCAGTAGCAGCAGAGCGCACCTGGGATGCACAGAAAACTCTTAAGCTTTTTGGTTGTGGGCCATTGTGGGCTGGATTTTACAGCCAATCAACGTTGGGGGCCGTAGCGGTTGGAGGGGGGGGGGAAAATGCCTCTGGCAGAGGCCCACCTCGGGCCTCGACGCTGGGAAGGCCCGGCTCGATATTGCCGACGGTGGCGAGGCCTTGTGGCAGCCTCCCCCCACTGCTTGGTGATGGGACCAGAATTTACATAAGAAAATTTATTTAAAAACCTGCATTAATGAGCATCTCGCTCCCGATGTCCGTGCCACACCGATATTAGTGCCGGTGGCTGGCACTCCTGTGCCTTCGGATCTTCGGAGATCAGAGTTCTAACACTGGTGGGGAGGGGGGAGCAGGTAAGTTTCTCTGTGTGGGAGTGGGGCCAACCTATTCTGATTGGTCAAGGGGATGGTGGGAAGGGGTTGAAGGTAAAGGTTTATGAACTTTGGGTTGGGGGGGGTGGGGGGGAGGAAGGTCAGGTACATGAGGTAAGTACTTTGCTGGGGGGGCGGGCGGAAGAGGGCAAGGAATGAACTGTACGATTATTGGGGGGGATGGGAGAGCGGCTAGAAACAATAATTTAATTTTTCTAATTAAATTTAACATTGCTATATTTTTAAATATTTAAACTAAGTTGTAGGGCTCGCAGCTCTTTAAAATAGCGTCGGCGCCTCCGCAGTGGCATTGGGCACCATTGCTGGTGATGGACTGCCTGCCCCCTCCAAATCATCGGGGGGGGGGGGGAGGAGGGGGGGAAGCAGTCCGCCCCAGCCATTTAAATGAGCTGCCACGTTTAATATCACGGCGGCTCCACAACGAGCAGCCGCCACCAAATATAAAATCCAGGCCTGTGTGTTTTACCTTCTGAAGTGAGTGGTTGATAAAGTCAAATCTGAAGAAGTGTAAAAGGGAGAGAAGACCACAATCCAGTTCACTTTCTAGCATCTCTGAAGGACCCCGACAAGTCCACTGTGTCAATTCATCTGGTTTCCTGTCTTTGAAGAAAGCCTGCTAAATTACTTTTCACGCCGCCTGAAAAGAAATGTTCTAAAAGACCTCAGTGACCTGTCTATGTGTACTCAGAAGTTAAACTATATGCTAGTTTTGGAACAACATATCTCATCTGCTGTTTTCTTCAAAAATGAGGAAGTAATCTGCCCAAGTTTTTTTGTCTGTAACAGAGCTCTGAATTTATAAAAATCTTTTTTTTTCGGTTCACCGGTGTGTGTGCGTGTAAGTGTGAAGGAACTAAGGTTAAAAAAAAGGAACTTTAAAATTTTATCTGCGTGTTTATGTTTTACTTCATTACTAGTTAAGACTTGTTTTGTAATAAACTGATAATTTTTTTGTTCATTAAGGAAACTGGTTAGTGTGTTCTATTCTGGGAACAATAGAGTATATGATTGACCATATCGATAAGTGGGAAAATTTAAAAATAATATGTTGTGACCTGTGGAGAAGTGGGACTAGAATAAACAGTGTATCCCTCCCGCCTCAGTCGTAACAATTGGAACAAAGTTCCAAACATCTCCCAGCCTTTGATTTTAAGTGTTTCCTAACTTCACTCCTAAAAGGCCTGGCTCTAATTTTTAGACTATGTCCCCTAGTCCGAGACTCCCAAACTACAGGAAATAGTTTCTATTTACCCTATCTGTTCCCATTAACATCTTGAAAACTTCAATCAATTTACCCTTAACCTTCCCTCTTGTCCATAGAGGAAAAATCCTGATACGCATTCTCCTGAATCGCCTACTTGCTACGGCTGAGGAAATCCTCCCAGAAAACAGTGTGGCTTTAGACCTTCCAGAGGAACCTCTGACATGGTCTTTGTTGCCCGACAAATCCAGGAAAAATGTCGAGACCACCACCAGGAACTCTTCATTGCAATCATTGACCTGACCAAAGCATTTGACTCAGTAAATCGCAAGGCTCTGTGGATAGTTCTCTAAAGATTTGGATGTCCAAGAAACTTCATCACAATCCTAAGGTTATGATAGGGTTTGATAGGGTAGAGATAGGCTTCTTGGGGTTAGGGTTGGGGGGGGGGGGGGGTGGGGTGGGGGGGGTGGTGCTCCAAAACTAGGAACATAAATACAAGATAGATGCCAATAGGTCCCAAGTTCTAGGAATTCAGGAGGAACCTCTTTACTCAGACTGGTTAGAATGTGAAATTCACTACCACAAGGGAGTAGTTAAGGTGATTAGCATAGATGGATTTAACAGAATAGTAGATAAACACAAGAAAGAAAGGAATAGAAGGTTATGCTGATAAGAGTTTGATGAGGAGGCTCACATGGAGCATAAACACTGGCATAGACCAGTTCAGCCAAGTGGCCTGTTACTGTGCTATGAATTCTATGTAATTTATGTATTTTTATTATGTGGATAAATCAATAAAATGTGACACAGAAATAGGTGACTTGTTTGAGAAGTCAGGTGCACTTCACTTTAATAGTGACAAACGATCACTATAAATACTACACAGATCTTTATTCTAGTACAGGGGTGTCAAACTTAATTTATAAGGCGGATCTGATCAGACATCCTGATACTTGGCAGTTATTTGGACATGTTTCGCCCTTATTTGGCAGGTTAAAACAGGCACAATGTATATCAATTTGTGGGTGCAAGGACCAGCATCCATTTTCTCGAGACCTCCACGCCACCAATTCCAGTCCCAAACTCTTTTCCCCGGCCCATGAGTCCCAATCTTCATTTCTCACTCCTCTCCACCAACTGGTCCCGTTCCTGGTCACTCCACTTGTATGCCAGTTTGCTGTGCCAGCATAGGGATAAGGGTGAGGGGGAAAAAAGGATGATGCCACAGAGCAGGGCCAATGCTCGTGCACAGTTTAAAAAATGCAGTCCTCCCAGGCTGTTAGAAACAGCATCTGGGAGATTCATGTCCTATTTCAGGTCACAGAACAAGCTCAAGCACAGCTCACATGGGCCAGACAAAACTTTATCGTGGACTTCATTCAGGCAACGGTCTGTATGTTTGACGCCCCTGTTCTAGTACAGAGACTTAAAATTAAATCCAATGCCTGGATTATAACCAAAGTGAGTTGCATACCCTACAGTGAAGCAATGTTTAAAAGCTTCTTCGTCCAGGCTGCTACTAATGCTGTTGGGTTCAGTTTGTTGTTCATCAATTCCTGACAAGGTCTCCCAGCTCTCATCACTAGAGTGCATCTGTTCTAAAACGAAATCAGAGGTCCATATTGCTGACCACTCCTCATCACTGCTTAGAGAGCTGCTTTTGAGGGGGAGGTAGAGGGGGGAAAATTAGTGCATTAAAGTACATGCCATCTAAATATTGCTCATTATTAATCTGGCTAACAATTGCAAAAACTCAGTGTGCTTTAGTAAACTTCATCAAGACCAGTTAACCTAGAATTTTACATCGGGGCAGAGGTCCCGTCCACCAGCCAAAAAGTCAGTGGCAAGGCCACCTCTGCCAGGCTTGGGAGCCACCCTGTGATTTTACGTGGCCCAGGTCCTTAATTGGCCTCAGGCGGGACATCCACCCCTCTGAGGCAGGAAGTCCCAGCTCCAAAAGCTGCCGGGAGTGGTGGCCACTGCTGGGACTGCACCCAGCAAGAGGAGCAGCAATGCACAAGGCCTCGGAATTAAGTTAAGTCCCACAGGGACAATCGGCTGGGCCCCAGCAAGGTGGTTTTACTGGTCGGCCTTCTGCGGTGCTGAGCCACCCGTCACTGGTAATATACCTGTGGTGGGGGAGGAGGCCCTTAAGTGGCAATTAATTGGCTATTTAAGGGCCTTAATAGGCAGGCAGTTTGTCACCTCCACCATCGCTCTTAAAATTGCAGCGGGGGCAGGAAGGCGCTGGGAACAGCATTCCCTGCCTCCCACTCAATTTTACGCACCTCCCCCTTCCCCACATCCCCCCACGGGGGGCAGGGGTGCATAAAATTCCGCCCAGTTTGTCAAGCTGATAAAGGATACTATAAACTGCTGCTTTGTTATTAATTTGAAGGGCAGTATTATAAAAAAAAAATTAGCTTTGTTACCAGTTTGAAGATATGAGATTCTGTACTAGTTGGTATATTTGCAATCATTGATTAAACTTTTTAAGGGTAATAATAAATCAGTTTTCATATCCTTCAGTGAGCCAACAAACACATTATGTTACCTTTCTTCACCTTTGTTACAATTATTTTCAAAGTCATCCCAGAAGCTATTTTCTGTTGTGCTATCTTCAGGCTTTTCTTGTAGTTGAATGGTAGCCTGCTCTTTCTGAACACCAGTAGTTTCCTTGCCATCAAATCCAGACCCAATCTTTGGATCTCTGTGGAATTTACTCCTGCAGTTCCACAAGGCACAATTTGATCCATAACACTCAATGTTGGCCTTCATTTCTCCTGTACAATAACTATAAAGCTCATCAGGTGAGTGCAGATCTCTTTTAGAATGTGTTTCAACTCTTTCCTTTCTAACTTTTGGTCTTACTACCATTTCTGAGGAACTTGGTTGCTCTGTCATACAACATAAAATGTTTCCTTCAGTTTGAACACTCAATGAGGCCTTATCAAAATTTCTCTCTCTTCTTTCTTTTATGTCCTCCATCCTGACATAGCCATTAATTTCTTCCAGATTTCCGACTGCTGGTAAAGTTTTCCTATGCTCTTTCAATTCAGTTTGATGTCCTTTCACACCAATGTCTGTATTAGGCAAATTGTCCAATGCCACAGAGCATGGGAGCTCAATCTGTTGGCTGTTACCATCATGGATTACAGCTGAGAGATATGATTGTAGCCCATTAAGATAGTCAACACCTTTCTCTAACTCTGAAAGCATGGTGTCCAACCTTTTCTGAAGTTTTCCTTCTTTTTGTAAGGATGACTGAATAGTTGAATCTTCATCCTCTCCTTCACTACTTTCTGGTTCATAAGAATCAATATTTACAAAACCAATGTCAGTTGGACTTCTGGAATCAGTCTCAAAAAAATCATTAGAAATTGACCACTTGGAGGACTCTGAACTTTGGCTACCTGAATAACTGCCTAATGGCTCTGTAGCACTAGGTAAAGCAAAGTCATTGGACTCACATTGAAAAAGTCTTCGGTTCAGAGGTGACGGCAAAAATTTATTCTCCTTTTGAGGTTCACAACCTGTGTCTCTTTTAGTATCCATAGTTAGGTCATACCCAGTGCATTGTGGCAGAAGTTCATTTGTTGATAAGATTCTATTGGGAGCTAAGAGAGAAAAGAAAACTTAAATGTTAACTAACTTGAAATTCAGCACTATAACAAACTACAATCTACTGTATATTTAAAAGTAGTTCAATGTGCCTAAATCAATGCAGATTCAAATACAGTACAATTCTCATTTTAGTTAATTCAAGGACTAATTGCATAAATTGCATTGAATACAAAGAGGTGCACTGTAAACATGAAACAGATATGGTTCAAAGACCTTTGTTCGAGGATGTACACACCCCTGACTTCTGGCATTGATCCCAAATTTTGCAAAGTCATGGGGAGATAATTTGACTTAAATAAAGTACATAGGTGCCCATGCCACTAGGGGCACACCTTGGGGGCCTCCCTGCCCAAGGAGGCTGAAAAATGCTATGCGTGAAGGGTCGGATGGGGGTAGGACAAAATGTACCTGCAAAATTTATTTTCACATCGATGGCCCAAGTTAGGATCAAGGCGTTCCCCTCTTTTAAGGTTCAACACAGCAGTATGCCTGTTTCTATGGCATCCCAGCTTGTTAATGTGCCACCATGCTGGGAGCATGAAAATTCTTAGCCTGCAAGTCCCCAACCAGGGCTATGCCATTTCTATATCACTGGTTTTAGTTTGGGGTGAGCAGAAGATACAAAGGATCGTGCTGTGGCTAAAACACAGAATATTCCCATTAGAGTATGGCTACCCGACCCGAACCCGACGGGACCTGACAACGTGTGTCGGGTTTGGGTCGGGCCGCTCTTCCGGGTCCGGCATTCAGGCTCGGGTTGGGTCAGACACAGTGGCAGTGCTGCCTTTTGGTCAGGGAGGGAAAAGGAAGACAAAGAGTAAGCTTCTTTAATTTCCGGTAGTCGAATCGGGTCAAGTCGGGCGCGGGAAAAAACCAAAAGGACTCTGGCCCGGGTCGGGTTTCAACTGTATACCCGAGCAGGCCTTTAATTCCCATTGTATCAAAAAAAAGTGCTGGAAATACTCAGCAGGTCTGGCAGCATCTGTGGAGAGAGAAGCAGAGATAATACTTCAGGTCTGTGGCCTTTTATCAATCAGTCCATAGCATTTGTCAAATGTGGCAAAATGGGAGGGACAATTATTTGATACAAATTATTCAAAAACTATTCTTTGTGCTAAAAATGAAGAATCACTAGATTTGAATGAAAAAGTTTTAGGAAAGCTGTCAGGTGAATTAAAAGAATGCAGCAGCTTTGATTCTACAGCCGAAGGTGATAATAACAGTCTATACCCTCCAGAGTTTCTGCAGTCTAACTCCAATAGGCATGCCACCACACAAACTTAGACTCAAGGAAGGAGCAGTTATATGGTTGCTACAAAACAGGACTTTGTCACAGAAAACAATTGGTATTTAGACATTGGCTTTTTCGATAATAGGTGCTGAAATGATAAGCAGATTTTAAGGAAATATAGTATTTATCCCTTGAATAATATTGAGCCTATCAGATGTAAACCTGCCTTTCAACTCAGGAGAAAACAGTTCCCAGTTCGACTTTCATATTCTATGACTATAAAAAAAGTCACAAGGCAAGACTTGCCAAAATTTGTATTTATATTGCTAGGCCTGTTTTTACATATGGTCAGCTATATGTTGCTTTTTCCAGAGTGAGAAGTTTTGATTCTGGTTAAAGTCTTTGATGAAAGAATAACTGTAAATCTCGCAAATTAAGCACTACTGCAATAAAGATACTAATTTGACCATAAATGCTTTGCAGGTCTTTACTAGTACATAAAATATTAGATAGTGGAGAATAAAAGCAAAATACTGCGGATGCTGGAAATCTGAAATAAAAACAAGAAATGCTGGAAATACTCAGCAGGTCTGGCAGCATCTGAGGAGAGAGAAGCAGAGTAACGTTTCAGGTCAGTGATCCTTCTTCAGAACTGGCAAATATTAGAAATGTAAAAGGTTATAAGCAAGTAAAGCAGGGGTGGGGCAAGAGATAACAAAAGAGGTGTAGATAGGACAAGGTCACATAATAGCTGACCAGAAGGTCATGGAGCAAAGGCAATCAATATGTTAATGGTGTGTTGAAAGACAAAGCATTAGTACAGAAAGGGTGTTAACGGACTGAAAATGGAACAGCCGCAAGTACAAACATGAAAAAAAAAGTGGGTAAGCAAACTGAACAAACTAAGACGAAACAAAATAAAATAAACACAAAAAAGATAGTGGAGAATAATAGTTAAAGAAAAATGAATAATAAGGCATTGGCTTTGCAAGAAGAAAATAAGGTCCGACCAGTGCACTGGAATTTCTTTCCAGTAAAGAAGGGGGAACTCAGTGGATGGTATATATTTAGATTTTAGCAAAGCTTTTGACTGGGACACAAAAGGGGACTGGTCAGCAATATTGGAAGGCATGGAAAGGGTAAACTTCGGAAGCAAATCAGAAACAAAGGTTAGCCGCATTTGGAACTGCATTAGCATGGAGATGACTATGCATTCATCCTTGAGGCATTGCTGTTGGGATTTGAAAACTTTGGTGGCAGGGGCGGGGCTTTAGTACAAATTAACATGGGCAAGTAGATCTAATATAAAGAAATTTTAATATATTATTAATATGTGGGTCACGAGCAGCAGATAAATGCAAAGTTATTAGAAGAAGAAAATAAGCAAGGGAAATTTGAGCCGAATGGTTATTTGTTTAAAAGACACACACCCTCAGCGTCATATTGTTTGAACTGGAGTCTTAATTTTAACTATTTTCTATGGAAAAAACACATTCTAAGTTTGTCAATTCCATCAAACATTGAACTAGGCAGAGAAATGACTTTGCTGAGAACTTTCCTACCAGATCAGGACAAAATCCAGAGCTAGAATCAAAATAATTTGGAAACATACTTCATGTCGAAACTGATACAGTTAAACCAAACTGGTGGAAACTGACAGGTGGATTCAAATTGCTCTGAAATCCCCACTGACCAAATCCTCCAGCAACAGGAAACAACGAAGACAATCTGGCAGATTATTCCAAATATATTTCACTCAGAATAAATTAATTCTTCCTAATACTGTATCATCGGTGCCCTTAAGATCATACTATGCACAAATGCATCTGCTGTAAGTGGTGGGGACTGTAGTTTTTTTTTTAATCCAGTGACTTTACCAAACATTTCAGCCTTTTGAAAGCCCAATTCTACTTATTCTTTTTAGACAGTACATAACATATTTGAAACACAACACACATAAACCATTATCTTTTGAAACTGTGTTTAGCTCCATTCCTTCCCATTGGTGTTCATTTTCTTTTAACTGATTCCATGACTTGGCAATAGAGGGACGAAAGCTAACATAAGCATGCCTTCTCCCGTATCTTCTTCCGGTGATAGTCTGATAACCTCCTGCTGGTCTGGGCCAGGCTGCCTTTCCAGACTCTTGACCCATCACTACAAAACAAAGGAAAGAGGTGAGTTCATGCTGCTCAAAAATGAAAATTATGTAACGTTTCAATTTCTTCTCTTCTATGTGTGTTTCACAATGATGTGACACCACTTTAGGTAATATACATTGAAGTGCAGTAATTGAAGCCACAGATTTAATGCATTTTAAATTCCATTTATTTACAGAAACAAAAAGGGACCAAGTATACATAAAATTATTTTCGTTTACTAAACATTTTCAATTTTGGTGGCGTCCTGAACTGCAGGCCCAGATGCTAAGTTATGCAGTTTAATCTTTTTATGGGCTTCTAAAAGCTTGAGAAGCAAAATACAGATCTCGGGGCAATTTTCTACTTCATCACTAAGGCAGTAACCTGGCAGACTGGATCACCCGACCACGGGCATCTGGACGTTCACATGGCATTCAGAGACACATGCTGGTAACCTCCACAAAAAAATAATTTGGATTAGTCAGACATGACCTACCCATCACAAATCCATGCCAACTCTAATCAGTTCACAAGTGTCTAAGTCTTTAACCATAGAAAAATTATGACACAGAAGGAGGCCATTCAGCCCGTCATGTCTGTGCCAGCTGAAAAAACTAGCCGCCCAATCTAATCCCACCTTCCAGCACCTGGTCTATAGCTTGCAGGTTACAGCACTTCAGGTGCAGGTCCAGGTACCTTTTAAAAGAATTGAGGGTTTCTGCCTCCACCACCGTTCCTGGCAGTGAATTCTAGACACCCACCACCCTCTGGGTGAAAACAGTTTTCCTCATGTCCCCTCTGATCCTTCTACCAATCACCTTAAATCTGTGTACCCTGGTAATTGACCTCTCTGCTAGGGGAAACAGGTCCTTCCTGTCTATCTAGGCCCCTCATAATTTTGTATACCTCTAATCAAGTCACCCCTCAGTCTCCTCTGTTCTGAGGAAAACAACCCTAGCCTATCCAATATTTCCTCATAGCTGTAACTTTCGAGCCCTGGCAATCACTCTGCACCTGATGGATTCCAGTAACTTCCCCACAACTGACAGTAAACCAACAGGGTCTGTAGTTAGCTAGTTTCTCCCTCCCTTCTTTCTTAAATAATAGAATGACATTTGGAAATTTTCTTCCAAAAAGCACAATTACTGAATCTAGAGTTTCCTTTTCGGGAGAAATAATGAGAGGCAATCTATATTAAAATGGTACGATTTCAAAGTGGGTGAAGGAACAGAATGACCTGGAGGTACGCATACATAGATATTTGAAGATGGCAGGACAAGTAAATAAAGGTGTCTAAAAAAAGCAGAGAGGATCCTTGGGTTTATAAATGGAGGCAGTGAGTTCAAAAGCAAGGATGTTATGGTAAACCTTTTATAAATCACTCGCTCAGCCTCAGCGAGAGTATTGTGTCCATTTCTGGGCACAAGGACAGCAAGGCCTTGGAGGGTGCAGAGGAGATTTCCCAGAATTATACCATAAAGGAATCCAGTTACGTGGAGAAACTAGGGAAACGAGTTGTTGTCCTTACAGTAGAGTTGGTTAAGAGATTTAATAGAGGTGTTCAAAATTATGAGGAGTTTTGATACGATAAATAAGAAGAAACTGTTTCTACTGGCAGGAGAATTGATAACCAGAGGACACAAATATAAGGTAACTGGCAAAAGGACCAGAAGGGACAGGCATTTTTTTTTTAATATAAAATGCAGAGTCCTTATAATCTGAAATTCTATTCCTGAAATGGTGGTGGAAGTAGATTCACTAATAACTTTCAAAAAGGGTATTGAATATATACTTGAAAAGGAAAGAATTACCGGACTATAGGGAAAGCCCACTGACTAATTGGGCAGCTCTTCCAAAAGGATCACACAACCTCCTTCTGTACAGCAAGATTCTATGATTTTCGAGACCTCTGACAATTTTCTCACCTATTCCACTGGGATAGGTGGGCAGAATCAGGTCCTTGGGGATTTGTTCATTTTTTTAAAGTTATATTAAATTCAAGTTTCTTATATTGACTTTTTTTTAAAAAGCTTCCCTGGTACTACTGGTATTCTGTCTTCTTCCTCGACAGCAATTTTACAGCACTTTTAACAAAATAAAATATCCCAGGGAACTTCACAGGAGTAATACAAAAAATATGACACTGAGCCACATAAGGAGATATTAGGTCAGTTGACCAAAAGCTTGGTCAAAGAGATAGATCTTAAAGAGCATTTTAAAAAGGATAGGCGGAGCGGAGGGGAGGGGAGGGAAGGGAAGGAGGGAATTCCAGAGCTTAAGGCATCAGCAACTGAAAGCACAGCCACCAATGGTGGAGCAATTAAAATTGGGGATCCTCAAGAGGCCAGAATTAGATAGCACAGATATCTGAGGGTTGCGGGGCTGGAGGAGATTACACTGAGACAGGGAGGGGTGAGGCCATGAAAACAAGGATGAGAATTATAAAATCAAGATGTTGCTCTACTGAGAGCCAATGCAGGTCAACGAGCACAGGGGTGATAGGTGAACGGGACCTGGTCTGAGTCAGAACACAGGCAGCAATGTTTTGGATGACCTCAAGTTTACTATGAGTAGAATGTAGGGGACCGATCAAGAGTGCGTTGGAATAGTCAAGTCTAGGGGATAAAAAGGCATGAATGGGGATTTCAACAGTGGATGAGCTGAGACAGGGGCAATGTCAGGCATCGTTACCGAGATGGAAATAGGTGGTCTTAGTGATGGCCCGTTGGTCTGGTCAGTAGCTCATCTGGGTCAAATATGACACCAAGATTGCAAACAGTCTGGTTCAATCTCAAGACAGTTGCCAGGGAGAAGGATGAAATTGGTAGCGAGGGAATGGAATTTGAAGCGGAGTCTGAAAACAATTGCTTCAGTGCTCCCAGTATTTAGTTGAAGGAAATTTCTGCTCACACAGTACTGGATGTCAGATAAACAGTCTGATAATTCACAGACAGTGGAGAATGTGAGAAAGGTGGTGGAAAGGTAGAGATGGGTGTTGTCAGCAACATGTGAAAACCAATGCTGTGCTTTCAGATGACACTGTCGAGGGCAATATGTAGATGAGAAATAGGAGGGAGCTGAGGATAGATCCTTGGGGTACACCAGAGTTAACAGTGCAGGAGCAAGAACAGAAACCATTGCAAGTGATATGCTGGCTTCAATTAGATAGATACTAGAGAAAGACGCGAGTTCATGTCTAGGCCAGGGGTGGGCTTTAGAAGAAGTTTGGCCCAGTGGCCTAGTGGAAGGGTGGGACACGACAGAGGCAGTTATCAGATGGTCTCAATCTTAGTGATAAAGAAGTCCATGAGTTCCTCGCACTTGTTGGTGGCGAGGATGGAGAAGACAGGGGAGAGGGGTTTGAGAAGACGGTTAGCAGTCGAGGAAAGAAGCCAGGGATTATCTTTGCATTCCAGGATGATCCTGGAATAGTCAGCAGTTTTAGCAGACAATTATAAGACCCAATAATGTTTTACATGGTCCAGCCAGATCGGACAGTGGATGGCTAAACCAGTTGCCCGCCATATCCTTTCAAATCTACGTCCCTTGGACATAATTAAGGGAGTGGAGATGAGGGCCATTCCAGGGTAATGATCAAAGTGAGGAAGAAAATGGTTTTATTGGGGATTAGGACGTCAAAGGTGGAGGTGAGGTTGCGGTTGAGCAAATCAGCAGCTGCAGCAATGTTGTGGTAAACGGAGTGCCAAAAGTTAGAAAGTTGGGATTTTGAAAGCGCAATTGTAAGTGGGAATTTCTTTTCCCCCATGCAAAGTGTAATTTAACAAATTGCCAATTTTCTTTGCCCATTATAGTCTTGCATCTTTTGTTGTTCCTTAACTCTACCTAGTATTTCCACTGCCTGATTACTTTTACTAAAATCCCACTTTAGAACCATAGAATCATAGAAAAATTACATCACAGAAAGAGGCCATTCAGCCTGCTGTGTCTGTGCCGGCCAAGAAGAAAAAAAAAATAGAAACTAGCTGCCCAATTTAATCCCACCTTCCAGCACCTGGTCCATAGCCTTGCAGCACTTCAGGTGCATGTCCAGGTACCTTTTAAAAGAATTGAGGGTTTCTGCCTCACCACCATTCCTGGCAGTGAATTCCAGACACCCACCACCCTCTGGAAGAAAACGTTTTTCCTCGCGTCCCCTCTAATCCTTCTACCAATCACCTTAAATCTATGCCCCCTGGTAATTGACCTCTCTGCTAGGGGAAACAGGTCCTCAGAATAGATTCTAACAATTTACCCACCACTGAAGTCAGACTGACTGGCCTATAATTATTTGGCCTATCCCTCACACCCTTTTTAAACCGTGGTACAACATTCGCAGACCTCCAAACGTCTGGTACTTCTCCTGTATCTAGTGAGGATTTGAAGATGATCCTCAGCGCATCCGCTATTTCCTCCCTGGCTGCCTTTAACAATCTGGGATGCAATCCATCCGGCCCTGGCGATTTATCCACTTTCAAGGATGTCAGACCGTCTAGTACTTCCTCTCTCATTATACTTATTGTATCTAACATCTCACACCTCTTTAAAAACAATGTCTACATCAACCCTCTCCTTTGTGAAGATAGAGGCAAAAAACCCATTTAAGAACCCTGCCCACATCTTCTGCATCCACGCATAAGTTCCCTTGTACATCTCTGATAGGCCCTACCCTTTCCTTAGTTATCCTCTTGCTCTTAATGTACTGATAAAACACCTTCGGGTTTTCCTTGATTTTACTTGCCAATAATTTTTCATGTCGTCTCTTTGCTTTTCTAATTTCTACTGCTGTAATCGTGTCTTACCAATATTGCTGCTCATCCTTCCAATTTCCGTGTCCTTTCTAAAAATCCTATAGCCTGAAATATTTGACTCCCAATGATACCCAGACAAGCCTCTAATAACTACTACATCAAACGCTTTAAACCAAATTTTGCTTCCAGCTCACTTGTTTTATTTCTCGATTTACGTGCAGAACTCATTTGGGCAACTGCTCCCAACATCCCAGCTCGTCTTTTTCTCACACCAAGAATCATAGAAAGTTGAAGGCGCAGAAAGAGGCCACTTGGCCCAACAAGTCTGTGCCAGCCGAAAAACAATCCACCTATTCTAATCACACCTTCCAGCATTTGGTCCGTAGCCCTGCAGATTACAACATATGTTGGGCATCTCTACACTCAATTTGAATGAGTTGAGGGTTTATGCCTCAACTAACCTTTCAGGCAGTGAGTTCCAGACCCCCACCACCCTCTGGGTGAAAAAGCTTTTCCTCATCTTCCCTCTAATTTTTCTACCAATCACTTTAAAACTATGCCCCCTTATCACTGACCTCTCTGATAAGGTGAATAGATCCTTCACCTCCACTCTATCAAGGCCCCTCAAAATTTTGTACATTTCAATCAGATCACCCCTCTGCCTTCTCTATTCCAAGGAGAACAACCTCAGCCTATCCAAAATTTCCGCATAGCTGCATTTTTCCAGTCCTGGCAACATCCTTGTAAATCTCCTCTGTACCCTCTCTAGTGCAATTATACCCTTTCTGTAATGAGGTGACCAGAACTGCACACAGTACTCAAGTTATGGCCTAACCAATGGAGTTATACAGTTCCAGCATAACCTCCCTGCTCTTAAATTCTACACCTCGGCTAATAAAGGAAAGGATTCCATATGCCTTCTTAACCACCTTATCGACCTGTCCTGCTACCTTCATGGATGTGTAGACATTCACTCCAAGCTCCCTCACTGCCTCTACACTTCTCACTAATTTACCATTAATCATGTATTCCTTTGCCTTTTACGACCTCCCCAAATGCATCACGTCACACTTCTCCAGGTTGAATTCCATTTGCCACTTTCTGCCCATCTGACCAGACCATCAATATTTTTCTGCAGCCCACAGCTAGCTATCCTCCTCGCTATCTACCACAAGGCCAATCTTTGTGTCGTCTGCAAACTTCTTGATCATGCCCCCTACATTTACATCCAATTCATTAATATATAACACAAAAAGCAGGGGACCCAGTATTGAGCCCTGTGGAACGCCACTGGAAACAGCCCTCCAGTCACTAAAATACCCAACAGTTACCCTTTGTTTCCTGCCACTGAGCCAATTTTGTATCCACCTTGCTGCATTTTCCTGGATCCCATGGGATTTTTTTTTTTTTTAAACCAGTCTGCCATGTGGAACCTTGTCAAAAGCCTTGCTAAAATCCATGAAGACCACATCAACTGCACTACCCTCATTTATCTTCCTTGTTACTTCTTCAAAAAATTCAATCAAGTTGGTCAAACAAGATCTTCCATTAACAAATTCATGCTGACTATCCTTGATGAACCTGTACCTTTCTAAGTGACAGTTTATCCTGTCTCAGAATTGATTCCAATAATTTTCCCACTACTGAGGTTAGACTGACTGGCTGTAATTATTCAGTCTATCCCTCGCTCCCTTTTTAAACAGGGGTACAACATTCACAGTTCTCCAATCCCTCACCTGTATCTAGTGAGAACTGGAAAATAAAAACAAGAAATGCTGGAAATACTCAGCAGGTCTGGCAGCATCTGTGGAGAGAGAAGCAGAGTTAACGTTTCAGGTCAGTGACCCTTCTTCAGGGTCAGAACAGAGTTCTGAAGAAGGGTCACTGACCTGAAACGTTAACTTTGCTTCTCTCTCCACAGATGCTGCCAGATCTGCTGAGTATTCCCAGCATTTCTTGTTTTTATTTCAGATTTCCAGCATCCGCAGTATTTTGCTTTTATTTTAGAGGACTGGAAAATGATGGTCGGACCTCCTGCTATTTCCTCTTTTGCTTCTTTTAAGAGTTTAGGGTGCATTTCATCTGGCCATGGTGATTTATCAGCTTTCAAGGATGCTAATCCCATTAATACATCCTCTCTCCCTATGTTTATCACATCCAATACTTCACACTGCTCCTCCTTAACTACAATATCTGCATCATTCCCCTCTTTTGAAGACAGACACAAAGTATTCATTAAGAACCATAACATCTTCCTCCCCTACACATAGGTTACCTTTCTGGTCTTTTATGGGCCCTACTCTCTCCACAGTTTAGTTTAGTTTAGAGATACAGCACTGAAACAGGCCCTTCGGCCCACCGAGTCTGTGCCGACCATCAACCACCCATTTATCCTAATCCTACCCTAATTCCATATTCCTACCACATCCCCACCTGTCCCTATATTTCCCTACCACCTACCTATACTAGGGGCAATTTATAATGGCCAATTTACCTATCAACCTGCAAGTCTTTGGCATGTGGGAGGAAACCGGAGCACCCGGAGAAAACCCACGCAGACACAGGGAGAACTTGCAAACTCCACACAGAATTGAACCCGGGTCGCTGGAGCTGTGAGGCTGCGGTGCTAACCACTGCGCCACTTAAGCTGCAAAAGTTCTTAATTAGCTATTAAGTGGTATGAAATGTCCTGGGGATGTGAAAGGTCAAGTTATCCTCTTACTCTTAATGTATTGATAAAACATCATTGGGTTCACCTTGATTTTGCTTGCCAATATTCTTTCATGCCCTCTCTTTGCTTTCTGAATTTCATTTTTGATTTCATCCCTCCACTTTCTATACTCTTCTCAGCTTTCTATAGTATCAAGCTCTTGGTGTCGGACATAAGCTTTCCTTCTCTGCCTTATCTTACCCTGTAAGCTCCTTGACATCCATGGGGCTCTCGAGGTTGCGCTCTCGAGGTTGAAGCACCCCTGCCATTCTTGACCCTTTGTTACTGCTAAAAAAAACCCTTACCAATCCTACAACACCTTAGAATTATTAATAAAACCTTGCTAGTGCTGATAAATCCTACTAAAAATCAATACAGTTCACTGGTTAAAATAAATCTTACTCAAAAAAAATACTCACCAGCTACTCACTTATTCCTTAATTTATACTCTTTTTTAGTCTGCCAGTTGTTCTGAAACCCAGCTATTTACACTGCCCCCGCCCCCTAACAGTGGTGTACTGACCCAGCTATTTACTGATACTCCCTAACAGCAGTTACTCACCAACCAATGACCTTGCTGTGATGTCACCGTTCAATTTGTTTTCAAACTCCGGCGCTACTGAACTCCTCTCCGCTCTCGCTGTTTCCCACTCTGCGTTTTTGACTTACGATATGGATTTCCCCCTCCCACTGTCCTACTTACCATCTCCAACAATAAAAGACAGACAATAGTAATAATAAAAGCCTGTGTTCCCCAGAAAGCTTTCAAAATACAATTTTCTTTTGTTTTGGAAAGATTAAAAAATACTCTAAGACGACTGAGTGCACACCTGTTGGTGTTATTCTGCACTCTTATGTTGTCTCAGCTAAAAAAAAAAATCAGTTGATTACATTAAATTTTATCTGAAAAACATCTATTGGCAGGGTGATGGGCCCCAGTATATGGAAGCAGAAAAGAAAAAAGGTGCATAAGGTGAGAGAGTGATAATCAAAACTACCAAGGTGCACAGAATACTGGGAAAGATAGATAGCACGACAGTAACAAATGCTAAGTTATTAGGTGGAATCTCCCTCCTCAGCGTAGTGGGGAAAGTCTTCGCTCGAGTCACTTTAAACAGGCTCCAGAAGCTGGCTGAGCGCGTCTACCCTGAGGCACAGTGTGGCTTTCGAGCAGAGAGATCCACCATTGACATGCTGTTCTCCCTTCGCCAGCTACAGGAGAAAGGCCGTGAACGGATGCCCCTCTACATTGCTTTCATTGATCTCACCAAAGCCTTTGACCTCGTCAGCAGGCGTGGTCTCTTCAGACTACTAGAGAAGATTGGATGTCCACCAAAGCTACTAAGTATCATCACCTCATTCCATGACAATATGAAAGGCACAACTCAGCATAGCGACGCCTCATCAGACCCCTTTCCTATCCTGAGTGACGTGAAACAGGGCTGTGTTCTCGCACCTGCACTGTTTGGGATCTTCTTCTCCCTGCTGCTCTCCCATGCGTTCAAGTCTTCAGAAGAAGGAATTTTCCTCCACACAAGATCAGGTGGCAGGTTGTTCAACCTTGCCCGGCTTAGAGCAGAGACCAAAGTACGGAAAGTCCTCATCAGGGAACACCTCTTTGCTGACGATGCTGCATTAACATCTCACACTGAAGAGTGTCTGCAGAGACTCATCGACAGGATTGCGGCTGCCTGCAACAAATTTGGTCCAACCATCAGCCTCAAGAAAATGAACATCATGGGACAGGACGTCAGAACTGCTCCATCCATCAATATTGGCGACCACGCTCTGGAAGTGGTTCAAGAGTTCACCTACCTAGGCTCAACTATCACCTGTCTCTTGATGCAGAAATCAACAAGCGCATGGAAAAGGCTTCCACTGCTATGTCCAGACTGGCCAAGAGATTGTGGGAAAATGGCGCACTGACACGGAACACTGAAGTACAAGTGTATCAAGCCTGTGTCCTCAGTACCTTGCTTTACGGCAGCGAGGCCTGGACAACGTATGTCAGCCAACAGCGACGTCTCAATTCATTCCATCTTCGCTGCCTCTGGAGAATCCTTGTATTCAGGTGGCAGGACCGTATCTCCAACACAGAAGTCCTGGAGGCAGCCAACATCCCCAGCATATACACCCTACTGAGCCAGCGGCGCTTGAGATGGCTTGGCCATGTGAGCCGCATGGAAGATGGCAGGATCCCCAAGGACGCATTGTACAGCGAGCTTGTCACTGGTATCAGACCCACCGGCCGTCCATGTCTCCGCTTTAAAGACGTCTGCAAACACGACATGAAGTCCTGTGACATTGATCACAAGCCATGGGAATCAGTTGCCAGCGATCGCCAGAGCTGGCGGGCAGCCATAAAGGCGGGGCTAAAGTGCGGCGAGTCGAAGAGACTTAACGGTTGGCAGGAAAAAAGACAGAAGCGCAAGGGGAGAGCCAACTGTGTAACAGCCCCGATTTTATCTGTAGCACCTGTGGAAGAGTCTGTCACTCTAGAATTGGCCTTTATAGCCACTCCAGGCGCTGCTTCACAAACCAATGACCACCTCCAGGCGCTTACCCATTGTCTCTCGAGACAAGGAGGCCAAAGAAGACTACAGTAGCGAATGGTAAGTTATTAGGTGGGCGCAGAGCAGGGTAGGAAGTAATAAAGTCTAAATCAGCATTAATGTACTTGTATGTGAATGCACAGAGTGTCGTTAATAAGATTGGTGAGTTACAGACACAGATTGACAGGTGGGAATACAAAGTTGTTGCTATGACAGAGACCTGACTCAAATGACAGCAGGACTGGGTGTTAAATATTCCTGGATACAAGGTGTTCAGGATAGATAAGGAAGGAAGAAAAAGGGGGAGGAGTGGAAGTATTGATTAAGGAGAGCATTACAGTGCTCGAGAGAAAAGATATCCCAGTGGGGTCAAATACAGAATCTATTTGGCTAAAGCTAAGGTACAAAAAAGGTGCAATTACATTGCTCGGTGTAGTCTGTAGGCCACCAACTAATGGAAAGGATGTAGAGGAACAAATTTGTAAGGAAATTACAGAGAGAGGTGCAAGAATTATGGAGTAGCTATAGCAGGGGACTTTAATTATCCTAATATAGACTGAGATAGTAGTAGTGTAAAGGGTAGACAGGGGCACGAGTTCTTAGAATGTGTTCAGGAAAATTTTCTACAGCAGTATGTTTTCAGTCCAATGAGAGGGAAGGCACTGCCAAACCTGGTTCTTGGGAATGAGGTGGGCAAAGTGGATCCAATATCAACAGGAGAGCATTTAGGGGAAATTGACCATTGTATCATAAGGTTTAGATGGATATGAGAAAGGACAAAGAACAATCCAGATTAAGAATAATCAACTGAGGGAAAGGACAAGTTAAATGGGGTAAGAATGGATCAGGGATGATTAAACTGGAATCAAAGGTTGGCAGGAAAAACAGCAGCTGAACAATGGACTACCTTCAAAGAGGAGATAGTTCAGTCACAGTCAAGGTATATTCCCTCGAAGGGAAAGGTAGGGCAAACAAATCCAGAGCTCCCTGAATAACAAAAGAGATGGAGATGAAGATGAAGAAAAAAGTGTGCTTATGACAGATGTCAGGTAAAACAATGGAGAACCAGGCTGAATATAGAAGGTTCAGAGGGGAAGTGAAAAAGCGAATAAGAGAAACAGAGAGAGTATGAAAGAGCGTGACAGCTAACATAAAAGGGAATCCCAAAGTCTTTTTTTTAAAATATTTGTTCATGGGATGTGGGCGTCACTGGCTAGGACAGCATTTATTGCCCATCCCTAATTGCCCTCGAGATTGTGGTGGTGAGCTGCCATCTTGAACCACTGCAGTCCATGTGGGGTAGGTACACCCACAGTGCTGTTAGGAAGGGAGTTCCAGGACTTTGACCCAGCAACAGTGAAGGAACGGCAATATAGTTCCAAGTCAGGATGGTGGGTGACTTGGAGGGGAACATGCAGGTGGTGGTGTTCCCATGCATTTGCTGCTCTTGTCCTTCTAGTTAGTAGAGGTCACGGGTTAGGAAGATGCTGTCTAAGGTGCCTTGGTGCGTTGCTGCAGTGCATCTTGCAGATGATACACACTGCTGTCACTGTGCCATCGGTGGTGGAGAGAGTGAATGTTTGTGGATGGCATATAAATAGTAAAAGGGTGGTAAAAGATGGAGCAGAGCTGATTAGGGGCCAAAAGGGGGATATATACATGGAGGAAGGGGGAATAGCTGAGGTATTAAATGAATACTTTGCATCTGCTTTTACGAAGGAAGAAGATGCTACCCAGGCCACAGTGAAAGGAGGTAATTCAGAGACTAGAAGGATTCAAAATTGATAAAAACAGGAGGTATTAGACAGGCTGTCCATATTTACAGTCGATAAAGCACCAGGACTAGATGCGATGCATCCAAGGATAGTGAGGAAAGTAAGAGTGGAAGGATGTTCTTGCTAGAGAGGGAGTGCAGCAAAGGTTTACCAGACTGATTCCTGGGATGGCGGGGCTGACATATGAGGAGAGATTGAGTCGGTTAGGATTATATTCGCTGGAGTTCAGAAGAGTGAGGGGGGATCTCATTGAAACCTATAAAATTCTAACAGGACTTGACAGGGTAGATGCAGGAAGGATGTTCCCGATGGTGGGGGAGTCCAGAACCAGGGGGCATAGTCTAAGGATAAGGGGTAAAACTTTCAGGACTGAGATGAGGAGAAATTTCTTCACCGAGAGAGTGGGGAGCCTGTGGAATTCGCTACCACAGAAAGCAATTGAGGCCAAAACATTGAATGTTTTCAAAAAGGAGTTAGTTATAGCTCTTGAGTCGAAAGGGATCAAAGGGTATGGGGCAAAAGCGGGAACAGGCTACTCAGTTGGATGATCAGCCATGATCATAATGAATGGCAGAGCAGGCTTGAAGGGCCAAATGGCCTGCTCCTGCTCCTATTTTCTATGTTTCTATGAAAGAGTGGAAATTGCGGAGACACTGGCCATAATTTTCCAGTCTTGCTGAGACCCATGGGTGGTGCCAGAAGACTGGAGAATTCAAATGTTACACCCTTGGTCAAACAAAGATGTAAAGATAAGCGCAGCAACTACAGGCCAGTCAGCTGAACTTTGGTGGTGGGGAAACTTCCAGAAACAATAATTACAGACAAAATTAATAGTCACATGGACAAATACGGGTTAATTAAGGAAAGCCAGCATAGATTTTTTTTTAAGGGAAAATCATGTTTAACTAACTTTCAGGTGTCTTTTTAAGGGGTAACAGAGGGTTGATAAGGGCAATGCTGTTGATGTGGTGTACATGGACTTTCAAAAGGCATTTGATACAGTGCCACACAACAGATTGATGAGCAAAATTATAGCTCATGGAATAAATCGACACGAGCAACTTCGATATGAAATTGGCCGAGTGACAGGAAACAAAGAATAGTGGTTAATGGATATTTTTCAGGCTGGAAGGTTTGTAGCGGAGTTCCACAGGGATCAGTGGTGAGACCCTTGCTCTTCCTGATATAAATGAATGACTCACACCTTGGTGTATCGTGCATAATTTCAAAATTTACACATAAAATAAAACTTGGAAGCACTGTGAACTGTGAGGAGAGTACAGAACTTCAAAAAGGACACAGACAAGCTGGTTGAATGGGCGGTCAAGTGGCAGATGAAGTTCAATGAGGAGAAATGTGAAGTGATTCATTTTGGTAGGAAGAACATGGAGAAACAATATAAAATAAAGGGTACAATTCTAAAGGGGGTGCATGAACAGAGTGACCTGGGTGTATATGTGCATAAGTCATGAAAAGGTGGCAGGTCAGGTTGAGAGAGCGATCAATAAAACATACAGTATCCTAGGTTTTATTAATAGGGGCATAGAGTACAAGAGCAAGGAGGTTATATTGAACTTATGTAAGACATTAGTTTGGTCTCAGCTGGTGTACTGCATCAGTTCTGGGTGACGCATTTAAGGAAAGATGTGAAGGCATTGGAGAGAGTGCAGAAAAGATTCATGAGAATGGTTCCAGGGCTGAGGAACTTAATTTGTGAAGATACATTGGAGAAGTTGGGACTGTTTTCCTTGAATTGAAGGCTGAGAGGAGATTTGATAGAGGCATTCAAAATCATGAGGGGTCCGAACAGAGTAGATAGGGAGAAACTGTTCCCATTGGTGAACGATCAAGAATGAGAGGATACAGATTTAAGGTAATTGGCAAAACAAGCAATGGCGACATGAGGAAAAACTTAACTGCACTCAGTACACCGTCGCCTGTACCTTAATTCGCACCAAGTCCTCTTCACAAATCAATGGTGTTTGCTCATCTATACTGGTTCCTAGTCCAAACACCAATTTTAAAATTCTCATCCTGGATTTCAAATCCCTTCATGGTCCCATTGCTCCCCCTCTTTAGGTTTCTACATGCCTACAACCCTTCAAGAACTGTGCTCCTCCAATTCTGGCCTCTTGTGCATACCCTACTTTGTTTGCTGTACCATTGGCAGCCGTCTATCCCCTAAACTTTGGAATTCTCTCCCCGAGCCTCTCCACCTCTTCCCCCATTAAGAAATTCCTTAAAACTTAGCTCTCTTACCCAGTTTATAGCCACCTGACCATTATTGCCTCCTTTAGCGTACTGCCAATATTTGTCTGGTTAGTGTTACGCCAATGTGTTTTGTTGAATGACAATTTTCTTTGGTCCACTGACTGGAGATGTGAATTTATATTTTTTTGAAGAAATTTATAAAGAACATTTAAAAAAGGATGACTGCTGGCAGCTTAAGATGATCACCTAGTTTGCAACACTATATCCTACATTGCAAAGGACTGTGAGGAGGAAGAGGAAATGGCAGCATTTCCCATCAAGAACCAAGACCCAAGAAGTTTAAAGGAACTATCTGCTCTTTTCAGCAAGTGTAGAAATACTGCTAACTGCTATGTGTGAATCACTGAGTGACTGTTATGTGACAAGCCCCTTCCCATCTGTGGTTTTAAGCTGGTGTTTTCTCTGCAACAGAGGAGAAACAATTGGACTCTGACAAGTGCAGACCTTAAGTGGGGGTCTCTCTCTCTTCCAGCTTAAAAGCTTTCAAATCCTGCCTGTTGACTGACCACCTTTGCATACTCCGGCTACAATCATAAACCCCACTGGAGGAAATCATCCGCACTGCTGTCTCCAACAGAACCATCGAACCAGTCATCTATCTCTTCAACCTAAAAGCCTCAGGACTACCGAATTCAGCTAGAAGCCAGCCAAATCACCAAATACTACAGACTGTATATCCCTTTTTCGATCCACTCTAACTCAACCAATCAACTTTTCTCACCCTTTAACCTGTTTGTGTATATGTAAACCTCTAGCGTGTGTGTCTATAAGTGAAAGTTGGCGCATTGTATATTATTTTATTAGTTCGGTTTAGGTACAATAAAGTTAACCTCTTTCTTTGTTAATTCAAGAAAACCTGTCCAATTAATCATAACAAGAACCATAGTAAGTAAGTAATCAAACACCTACTGAATTGGCCAGTAAATCTAGAGACAGCGAGAGAGGGGGGGGGGGGGGCAGGGGGCAGAGAGAGTGAGAGACAGAGAGAGAGAGAGACACACACACAGACAAAGACAGACAGAGAGACAGACAGTCAGAGAGAGACAGAGACAGACAGACGACAGAGAGTGGGGGGGAAGGGGGGAAAGGGGAGGAAAGGGCGGAAGTGGGGGGGGGGGGGAGAAGGTGGTCTCCACCTTGGAGGTGCCATCTCAGCACATTTTACAAAACTGAAAAATGGCCTCAGCTGCTGGATCACCATTGTGAAGGGAGAACCGCAGCTGTGGCCAGGTAGGTATGGTGGCTGCGGCGGGGTTGGGTGCCTCAAAGTGATCCTAGAGCACTCGGCCCCAGTCTGCCACCTCCAGGCATCTGCCGGGCTCTGGACTCCGCAGACATACCGGAAAATTCCAAATCAATGGCCTTAATTGGCTTCTTGATTGATTTAATGAGCTACCCCTCACTTGTGGGCAGGTAGCCATTCCGTGCCCAATCCAACCCAAGAAAACGGCCAGGAGTTAGGACCGTGACAGGCAAAAGGGGAAAGGAGGTGGAATAGTGCTGTTATTAAAAGAGGAAATCAATACGATAGTGAGGAAGGATATTAGCTCAGAGAATCCTGATGTGGAATCTGTATGGGTGGAGCGAAGAAACACCAAGGGGCAGAAAACGTTGGTGGGGGTTGTATATAGACCCCCAAACAGCAGTGGTGATGTAGGGGATAGCATTAAACAGGAGATTAGAGATGCATGCAATAAGGGAGCAACTGTAATTATGGGTGATATTAATCTACATATAGATTGGGCAAACCAAAATTAGCAATAATACTGTAGAGGAGGAATTCCTGGAGTGCGTACGTGATGGTTTGTTGGACCAATACGTTGAAGAACCAACTAGAGAACAGGCCATCCTAGACTGGGTATTGTGTAATGAGAAAGGATTAGTTAACAATTTTCTTGTGCGGGGTCCCTTGGGGAAGAGCGACCATAACAGGATACTTTTCTTCATGAAGATGGAGAGTAAGAGAGCTGATTCCGAGACTAGGGACCTGAATCTACAGAAAGCAAACTATGAAGGTATGAAGCGCGAACTGGCTATGATAGATTGGGGAATGTCACTTAAAAGGTTGACAGAGGATAGGCAATGGCTAGCATTTAAAGAGCACATGAATGAATTACAACAATTGTTCATTCCTGTCTGGCGCAAAAATAAAACAGGAAGGGTGGCTCAACCGTGGCTTACAAAAGAAATTAGGGATAGTATTAGATCCAAGGAGGAGAAATATAAAATGGCCAGAACAAGCGGCACAGTGGTTAGCACCGCAGCCTCACAGCTCCAGGGACCCGGGTTTGATTCTGGGTACTGCCTGTGCGGAGTTTGCAAGTTCTCCCTGTGACCGCGTGGGTTTTCGCCGGGTGCTCCGGTTTCCTCCCACAGCCAAAGACTTGCAGGTGATAGGTAAATTGGCCGTTGTAAAATTGCCCCTAGTGTAGGTAGGTGGTAGGGAATATGGGATTACTGTAGGGTTAGTATAAATGGGTGGTTGTTGGTCGGCACAGATTCGGTGGGCCGAAGGGTCTGTTTCAGTGCTGTATCTCTTAAAAAAAAACCTGAGGATTGGGAGCAGTTTAGAATTCAGCAAAGGAGGACAAAGGGATTGATTACAAAGGGGAAAATAGAGTATGAGAGTAAGCCTGCAGAGAATGTAAAAACTGACTCTAAACGCTCCTATAGGTATGTGAAGAGAAAAAGATGAGTGAAGACAAATGTGGGTCCCTTACAGTCAGAAACGAGGGAATTTGTAATGGGGAACAAAGAAATGGCAGACCAATTAAAAATATACTTTGGTTCTGTCTTCACAAAGGAGGACACAAATTACTTCCCAGAAATGTTGGGGAACATAGGGTTTAGTGAGAAGGAGGAACTGTATGAAACCATATTAGTAAGGAAATGATGTTAGAGAAATTGATGGGATTGAAGGCCGATAAATCCCCAGTGCCTGATAATCTACATCCCAGAGTACTTAAGGAAGTGACCCTAGAAATAGTAGATGAATTGCTGGTCATTTTTCAAAATTCTGTAGACTCTGGAACAGTTCCAACAGATTGGAGGGTAGCTAATGTAACCCCACTATTTAAAAAAGGAGGTAGAGGGAAAACAGGGAATTATAGATCAGTTAGCCTGACAGCAGTAGTGGGGAAAATGCTAGAGTCCATTGTAAAAGATGTAAGAGCAGAGTACTTGGAAAACAATGACAGGATCGGACAAAGTCAACATGGATTTACGAAAGGGAAATCATGCTTGACAAATCTACTGGAATTTTTTGAGGATGTAACTAGTTGAATAGGTCAGGCAGAACCAGTGCATGTGGTGTATTTGGACTTTCAGAAGGCTTTCGATAAGGTCCCACATAAGAGATTAGCGTGGAAAAGTAAAGCACATGGGATTGGGGGTAAGGTACTGACATGGATAGAGAACTGGTTGGCAGACAGGAAACAAAGAGTAGGAATAAACAGGTCTTTTTCCGAGTGGCAGGCAGTGACTAGTGGAGTACCGCAGGAGTCAGTGCTAGGACCCCAGCTATTCACAATATATATTAATGATATAGATGAGGGAATTAAACGTAATATATCCAAGTTTGCAGACGACACAAAGCTGGGTGGGAGTGTGAGCTGTGAGGAGGATGCAGAGAAGCTCCAGTGTGATTTGGACAGGTTGAGTGAGTGGGCAAATACATGGCAGATGCAGTATAATGTGGATAAATGTGAGTTATACACTTTGGTGGCAAAAACAGAAAGGCAGATTATCATCTGAACGATGATAGATTGGGAAAGGGGGAGGTGCAGTGACACCTGCGTGTCCTTGTGCACCAGTCGCTGAAAGTCACCATTGCAGGAGCAGCAGGCAGTTAAGAAGGCAAATGGTATGTTGGCCTTCATAGCGAGAGGATTTGAGTACAGGAGCAAGGATATCTTGCTGCAATTATACAAGGCCTTGGTGAGACCACATCTGGAGTATTGTGTGCAGTTTTGGTCCCCTTATCCGAGGAAGGATGTTCTTGCTATGGCGAGAGTGCAGCGAAGGTTCACCGGACTGATTCCTGGGATGGCAGGATTGACGTATGAAGAGAGATTGGGTTGATTAGGCTTGCATTCACTAGAGTTTAGACGAATGAGTGGGGATCTCATAGAAACCTGCAAAACTAACAGGACTGGACAGGCTAGATGCAGGAAGGATGTTCCCGATGGCAGGGGAGTCCAGGACCAGGGGTCACAGTCTAAGGATAAGGGGCCGATCATTTAAGACTGAGATGAGGAGAAATTACTTCACTCAAAGGGTTGTGAGTGTTTGGAATTCTCTACCCTAGAATGTTGTAGTTGCTCCTTCGTTGAATACATTTAAGGTTGGGATAGGCAGATCCTTAGTCTATCGGGCAATCAAGAGATAAGGCAAGTGGGTGGGAGGGGTGGAGTGGAGTTGAAGCTTAAGATCAGCTATGATCGTACTGAATTGCAGAGCAGGCTCTAACAGCCATATGGTCTACTCCTGCTCCTGGAATGCTGGCCCTCCAGTCTGCCATTGGGAAGCCCTCGCCAAGCATCTGCTGGGCTCCATATGCCACAAGGGGCCCACAAGGCAACTGGAAAATTCCAGTCTACCTCTGATCATGGACTTTAGGAGGCCTCTTTTAATTATGTTAACAAGCTACCTGCCGCTTGTGGGTGGGTAGCAGTCTTCCCAACCAACCTGCCTCCTTAAAATTGGCCTGGAGGTAGGTCGAGGCCGGCAAACCAGCCGCTGGCCCAAATTTCGCGTCCACCTGCCTTCCAATGGCTTTCGTCTGCCCAATATTTATTTGGAGGAATTAGATTCATCGGGGCCTCCAGAGATAATGTTGTGGAATTGGGAAGACAAGCCATTGCAGGTGATTCGCTGGCTATGATTGGATAGATAAGAACAGAACCAGTTGAGGGCAGTCCCATACAGCTGAATGATGGAGGTGAGGCACTGGAGAATGATGTGGTCAACCACGGCAACAGTTGCAGACAGGTCAAGGATGGTGAGGGGTGGGTGGGGGGGGGGGGGGGGGTGGAAACAGTTTACATGATCACAGACACATAGGACAGTCACTTGTGTCCTTGATAAGAGCCATTTTAGTTTCATTGTAAGTGCAGAAACCAAACTGTTGGCTTCAAACACGGTGTTGCATGGAAGATAGGCACGGATTTGGGAGGTGGCAGCATGTTCAAGGACTTTGGGCAGGGAAGCAGGTTTGGAGATAGAGCAGTAGTTTGCAAGGACGAGGCGTCAAGGGTGTTTTTTTTGGTAGGGGGTGTGTGATGACAGCATTTTTAACTTTTCCCAGTTCTGATGATAGGTCACAAACCTGAAATGTTAACTCTTACTCTCTCCACAGATGCTACCAAATCTGCTGAGTATTTCCAGCATTTTCTTTTTTTATTTCAGGTTTCCAGCATCCTCAATATTTTGCTCTTGTTATTAGCTCCTCATACTTGTTGGAAGTGACGGTGGAGAGGAATTTAAGACAGTTTGTATTGAAGAGAAGCTGGGGGCTGTTTTGGCACTCCAAGATGATCTTGGAATAGTGAGCAGGACCTGATAGTACTTTAGTACTTTGTGGCCCCCAGCCAAATCTGGCAATAAACTGCTAAACCAGCTGCCCACAATAAATGTTTAAGTGTGCTCCCTTAAGTTCAAGGGCTGCAGAGATGAAGGCTGTACCTGAAATAAGAGTAATGGCTTTAGCAGAAACAAAGGCTTCAAATGATGAAGGTGGGAGCAGAAAGGCTATATAAAATGGCAAGATTGCCGAGACGGCTGTGAACGTACGGGTCGGGGAGTTTATATGGAGGGTATGACTAAGGAAGGACAGAAAGGCAGTGAACTCATTAGATAGAGGGCATGTGGAGTTGAGATAGAGATTGAAAATCACAAAAGGATGATGTCATGGTCTTGTATTTTTCTTTTCGGGAATATGTGGTTTGCCTTTAAGGTTTGCAAAGGATCAGTATTGCTTTAAGAACCAGCAAGCCTCAGGAGTTATAGGAAGGTGCCTTTTCGTTGCCTTAGAAACAGCCATTTGGAGATTGCAATTCAAAGGGTGCATTCTCGTTACCATAGATACAGCCACTGGGAGTGAGTAGCAAGCGATACATTTGTTACAATTCAATTTTGAACTGGCTTTTTAGTTGAATATATTTTTTTCTAACAGAACATAGACACAGAGGACAGATCACACAGACATCTGTGATGACAGCACCTGGAAAAAAAAACAGCGCTCTACCATTTAAACTGAAGGAACAGAAATTTAGTCTGTTTAATTATTCTCTCTCAAAATTCTAAAAGAGTCAAGCCAAAACAGAGATCTCTGGTAATTTAAATTGAAGAAAGGGAAGTTGGACCGTGACAATCTTTTATCCCTCAAAAACTCTAAAGTCAGCTTGATTCTATTGAAAGCGTTTGCAAGTCGTTAATTGTTGAAATTTGCTGGAGAAGGAAAGCATCACCTACAGCTGAAGTTAGACTACAGACTGTTCTATTTTGGAAGAACCTTTTTTCCCCCACATCGGACGACTGTGAGCACTTCAAGCATCATTGACTGTAAATTTGCAAGGACTCTAATTTTTTCTATTTTAAATGTTGTTTATATCTTCATAGTGCTTAAGAATTTAGTTCTTCTCATTAAAGAGTTAATTGATTGATTTAAAGACAACTGGTTTGGTTAGCCTCATTCGGGGGTCAATAGATGGTACAATTTGGCTGGGTCTTTCTTTAATTTGGAATGTTTTAAATGATATGTTAGGCGATCTGTGGAGCGACGGGATTGAATTATCAGTGCATTTCTCCCACCACAATCAGAATCGTATATTTTGATTGGGGGCTTTGACTGGCGCGGTTGGTCGTAACAATGAGAAGTTGCTTGGTGCAGAGGAGGAAGCAAAGTGAGGACCTTGGTGTGGGTCTTGGGTGGGGAGTAGAGAATGAGGATTTTAAAAAGGTGAGAGGGATGGAACAATACAAGTTGCTCAAAAGGAAGAGAAGGTGCCAGCAGTAGGTACAGACCAGGATGTGATTTTGTGATAAGTGCCATACTGCCACCAGTGGCCTGGCCAGGGAAAGTGATGAAGGTTCAGCCAGGAGGGATGGCTTCGGTAAGGGGAAAAAAAAAAGGTGTCATCGCTCAGTCATGTTTCAGTCAAGGTAGTGACGCCGATGCAGTTATTCACAATGAGCTCATGGATGACATGGCCTTGTTCACAAGTGAAAGCTGGTCCCCAGGGTCAGTGCTGGGAGGGGTGAGTGGAACAGGAGGAGATTGGCAAGATTACCTCAGTGGGCTCACTGGAAGGGAAAGGTGACCAGAGTAAGATGGGGCAGTTGAAACTGTTACTCAAAGCAGGCAGTCATGAATGCATTGTTGAGTCCTTATGAAGATGCTAAGGAGAGGCACAGAGAGAAGGTTAGGCTTACGAGGGAGTCAAGCCTGTTGCAGAAGCAGGAAAGTACAGAGGTAAAGGAATGTTTAAGAGTTGGGGTGGGGAATGATGTTTGCAGAGTAGCCAAGAGAGTAGAAATGAAAAGGAGGAACAACGACAGGGGAGAGGAGAAGGGAAAGGACAAAAAAAAAAGGGAGGGGAAATAGAAATGATGGGCTCAGGTCCAGAGCAGCAGCCAAAAGGCACACATGAAATGGACACAGGAAACAAGTTAGATAAGTGTGATTCCATAGCAAAATTAGGGTATGTCCTGGTAATAAATAGAGAATAGAAAGAAGACACTAGGGACAAGTCCAAAGTTAAAGCCAGAGTTCTCATGATGGGATAAAGCTGATGTAGATAGGATGGAGTTTTATAATGAATGTCAATATATGACAGAACTCATTGGCCATATGTGCAATGGATGGATGCATTGCTGAAGGATTGTTGGCGCAAAGGGAAGGGGCAGGCGCTGCTGGAGCATGCTGAAAAATTGGGTGTTATGTTTTCCTTTGAGAGTCAAGAGGTGAACCAATGCATTATTAGGGCATCATGTACACAGCTGGTCTGACGACAAGTATACCATCTTCAACCTCATCTTTTTCACCTCATCCAAAGATGAGCGATGAGTCCCTTCATTCGCCTCCACCTGCAATCCTCTCTGCAGTGCAATGTTGTGCAGGATGCAGCACAGCACTATTATTTGGGAATCCCTCACTGGCAAATACAGAAGGGTGCTTCTCGAACTGCCCAGGCACCTGAAGGGCATCTTCAACATTCTGATTGTTTACTCTGATAGACCTGGTGATCATGTGGCTCCCTTAGCTTCATTGGTGGGGTTTCTCATAGCTGTCATGAGGCAAGCTTGAAGGTGGTATCCCCCTTCTCTCAAGAACCATCCCTTGAGTCTGCTTCCTAGGATGAAAAGATCTGGAATGTTGAACTACCACACTATGAATGCATTATGGCCGCTTCCAGGGAATTTGGTGCGCACCTGTATGAATCACTTCTAGTGGTTGCGCACTGATGGAAGAATGTCCCTTGTGGTTTATAAAAACTCTTGGTTGCTGCAGTGGTATTTGAATTGCCATGTGGGTGCAATTGGTGGCATCCTGCACCTGTGGGAATTCAGCCAGAGAGGCAAATTCAAGTATTGCCATCACAGCGAAGCTTACATAACTCTGAGCACTGGCAAACAATCCATCCATCATCTGCCTTATACATTTATGTCCAGCAGACTGAGAGACCCTGGATAATGTCTCCAGTAGCACCCTGGAAGGAACCAGAGGCCAAAAAAAAAAAAGAGGGCAATGGTGACTTGCAGTTATTGCTAATGCATAGCCACCAGGTCCAGCAGATAGCAAATTTCCTTCTCGGCTGTAGGTGTCTGTCACCACCTGCCTTGACAACCTCAGCCTGTGGAATCACTGTTCTTCTGAAAGGTCAAGGAAATTGAGCTTCTGTCGAAAACTCTGTTATGAATAGCCCATTCTGTGACCTCAGCCTCTCTCCTATGCAATGTTGATCCCACCACAGCATATCTTTGCTGCCATGGATGTTGATAGTATATCAGAAGAGGAAGGACTATCAAACACATCCAATGCATCTTCCATCCTGACCTCATGAGTTTGAAAGTCTCCAAAAGATTAGAAAAAGCTGTAATAACTACTCTCTGTCAAACATTTTCCAGAGAATTGAGACACCAAAAGGTAAAACATGAGCTTTTATTCAATTGGAACAATCACAAATTTAAATACTCATCTTAGCTCCATTTCCTTGTTCAGTTTGCTGAGCCCTGGGAAACCCAAGCTGGAGATGTTAAATTTAAAGGAAAGACAAATTCAATTCAAAAAAGACCTCATTAACGTCTCCCAAGGACACTAATTGTTGCAATAAGTACCTACCCGTCTGCACTAATTAAGGTCCTGACTTTGGTGAATAAGTTACTCAGATATTCAAATGTGCTTCCGCTAAACATAGAAGTGTGTCCGTTGGAGCCAGGTCGTGATCTAAAAATGGACATATTAATTGCCCACCTGTTCCCAATCCACTCGTTCTTGGAGGTTAAAATCCCAACTCCCTCTCGCCATAGCTTTCTTTAAATAGTTCCAGCAGTGAAGCATACAACTGTATAGTTGTAGCAAGATTCCCTATTTTTATACTTTAGCTGAGAAATTTTTTCACCCAGAGGTTGGTTGGAATCTGGAACACACTGTCTGAAGAAGAGGTGGTAGAGGCAGGAACACTCACGACATTCAAGAAGTATTTAGATCAGCACTTGAAACGCCATAACATACAAGGCCAAGGGCCAAGTGCAGGGAAATGGGATTAGTTAGGACGGGTGCTTGATGGTCGGCGCAGGCGCGTTGGGCTGAAGGGTGTGTTTCTGTGCTGTAAAACTCTATGACTCTATCTCCTTTTGCAATAAAGGTCAACATTCCATTTGCCTTCCTAATTACGAGCTGTACATGCAGGCTGACTTTTTATGATTCATGCACAAGGACACCCAGGTCCCTCTGTACCACAGCATTCTGCAGTCTCGCAACATTTAAAGAATATTCTGCTTTTCTATTCTTCCTACCAAAGTGGACAATCTCACATTAAACTCCATCTGCCAAATTTTTGCCCACTAACTTAACCGATCTATATCCCTTTACAGGCTCTATATATCCTCCTCACAACCTCCTTTCCTACCTATCTTCATACTGTCAACAAATTGGGCTACAATACAATCCGTCCCTTCATTCAAGTATTAATATAGATGGTAAATGGTGGAGGCCCCAGTACTGATCCCTGTGGCACTTCAATAGTTAGTTTGCCTCATCCTGAAAATGAATTTATCCTGACTTTCTGCTTCCTGTTAGTTAGCCAGTCCTCAATTCATGCTAATATATCACCCCCAACACCACAAGCTCTTATCTTGTGCAGTAACCTTTTATATGGCACCTTATCGAATGCCTTTTGGAAATCCGAACACACTACATCTACTGGACCTCCTTTATCCACCCTGCTTGTTACATCCTCAAACAACGCTAATAAATTTGTCAAACGCGATTTCCCTTTCACAAAACCAAGTTGACTCTGCCTAATTATATTGTGATTTTCTAAATGTCCTGCTACGACTTCTTTAATCATAGATTCTAGCATTTTCCCAGCAGACATTAGGCTAACTGGAATAAAAACAGGAAGTACTGGAAATACACTCAGCAGGACAGGCAGCATCTGTGGAGAGAGAAGCAGAGTTAACGTTTCAGACCTATGACCTTTCATCAAAACTGGCAAAGGTTCGAAAAGAATTAGGTTTTAAGCAAGTGAAGGGGTGGGCTAACTGGTTTTGTCTCCCTCCTTCTCGAACAGAGGTGTTACGTTTGCGGTTGCCCAATCCGCTGGGACCTTTCAAGAAACTAGAGAATTCTGAAAGATTACAACCAATGCATTCATTATCTTCGCAGCCACTTCCTTTAAGACCCTCAGATGCAGGCCATCAGGTCCAGGGGACCTGTCAGCTTTTCGTCCCATTAGTATTCCCATTACTTTTTTTTTAAATCTTAGTACTGTCTCCAGGGCTTTGCATTCTTCTTAAAGCAGGGTGCCCTAGTGGAGTCAATATTCTAATTACAGGTAACCAATTATTTGTATACGTTTAAAATGACCTTTTCCTTTTGTATTAATGTCCCCAATTATAAAGCCTGGAATCTTAAAACACTTTATGAACATGAGCTCCCACTTTTAAAAGATTTGTGTATCTGAACCAGCAACAGTCTGCACTTGTACTCCTTTTAAATCTTTAATTTTTTTAGTCTTCCGCCAAAATGTATCACATCAAATCTCATCAGATACTTCTGTCATGCTCCTGAAAATTACAGGTTTGACATTTCGCAAACTGATTAAAAACTTTTCAGCACAGAACTTGCAGTGGAAAAGAATATAGTTTGAAAAAATAGATTACAGATTTCAAGTTTGATTGGCAAAGGCATTATAAATTCTTTAATACTGCCCCAAACTCTAAAAATCTTCAAGACAAAATAAAAATTAATCAAAAGTGATAATATAAGCACACCATCATCTAGAAGCAGGTTAGAACCACCAATAATTCTGATTTCAGGTCACTGTCCTTTGGCAGGGGTTCTTAAATATTCAATTCAAACAATTTAAACATAAATAAGACACCATGGAGGAGATCTCCGGTACCAAAGAAAACATTAAAGTGTTAAACTTAAAACAATTAATTTAAATGCAAATGGTTCTCTTATAGCTCATGAAAGGAGAATGATACCAGGTAACACACAATGCATTATACAAATAGGGCAGAGTTTCTGTCATGATTTGAGGTCTCAAAAAATGTTCTTTGCTGCCAAGGTGGAACTGAACCTAATCTGTCCTATTAAAGAACAAAGAACAGTACAGTACAGGACAGGCCATTCAGCCCTCCAAGCCTGCGCCGATCTTGATGCCTGTCTAAACTAAAACCTTCTGCACTTCTGGGGACCATATCTCTCTATTCCCATCCTATTCATGCATTTGTCAATATGCCTCTTAAACGTCGCTATCGTACCTGCTTCCACCACTTCCCCCGGCAGTAAGTTCCAGGCACTCACCCCCTTCTGCTTAAAGAACTTGCCTCGCACATCCCCTCTAAACTTTGCCCCTCTCACCTTAAACCTATGTCCCCTAGTAACTGACTCTTCCACCTTGGGAAAAAGCTTCTGACTATCCACTCTGTCCATGCCACTCATAACTTTGTAAACCTCGATCATGTCGCCCCTCCACCTCCGTCGTTCCAGCGAAAACAATCCGAGTTTATCCAACCTCTCCTCATAGCTAATGCCCTCCAGACCAGGCAACATCCTGGTAAACCTCTTCTGTACCCTCTCCAAAGCCTCCACGTCCTTCTGGTAGTGTGGCGACCAGAATTGCACGCAATATTCTAAGTGTGGCCTAACTAAGGTTCTGCACAGCTGCAGCATGACATGCCAATTTTTATACTCTATGCCCCGACCGATGAAGGCAAGCATGCCGTATGCCTTCTTGGCTACCTTATCCATAAGCGTGGCACTTTCAGTGACCTGTGGACCTGTACGCCCAGATCTCTCTGCCTGTCAATACTCCTAAGGGTTCTGCCATTTACTGTATACTTCCCACCTGTATTAGATCTTCCAAAATGCATTACCTCACATTTGTCCAGATTAAATTCCATCTGCCATTTCTCCGCCCAAATCTCCAACCGATCTATATCCTGCTGTATCCTCTGACAATCCTCATCACTATCTGCAACTCCACCAACCTTTGTGTCGTCCGAAAACTTACTAATCAGACCAGCTACATTTTCCTCCAAATCATTTATATATACTACAAACAGCAAAGGTCCCAGCACTGATCCCTGCAGAACACCATTAGTCACAGCCCTCCATTCAGAAAAGCACCTTTCCACTGCTACCCTCTGTCTTCCATGACTGAGCCAGTTCTGTATCCATCTTGCTAACTCACCTCTGATCCCGTGTGACTTCACCTTTTGTACCAGTCTGCCATGAGGGACCTTGTTAAAGGCTTTACTGAAGTCCATATAGACAACATCTACTGCCCTTCCTTCATCAATCACCTTCGTCACTTCCTCAAAAAACTCAATCAAGTTAGTGAAAAACGACCTCCCCTTCACAAAACCATGCTGCCTCTCGCTAATAAGTTCATTTGTTTCCAAATGGGAGTAAATCCTGTCCCGAAGAATCCTCCCTAATAATTTCCCTACCACTGACGTAAGGCTCACCGGCCTATAATTTCCTGGATTATCCTTGCTATCCTTCTTAAACAAAGGAAAATTGGCCATTCTCCAATCCTCTGGGACCTCACCTGCAGCCAATGAGAATACAAAGATTTCAGTCAAGGCCCCAGCAATTTCTTCCTATGCCTCCCTCAGTATTCTGGGGTAGATCCCATCAGGCCCTGGGGACTTAGCTACCTTAATGCTTTGCAAGATGCCCAACACCTCCTCCTTTTTGATAACAACATGTCCCAGACTATCCACACTCCCTTCCCTGGACTCGTCATCCACCAAGTCCTTCTCTTTGGTAAATACTGATGCAAAGTACTAATTTAGTACCTCGCCCATTTCCTCTGGCTCCACACATAGATTCCCTCCTCTGTCCTCAAGTGGGCCAACCCTTTCCCTGGTTACCCTCTTGCTCTTTATATACCTATAAAAAGCCTTGGGATTCTCCTTAATCCTATTTGCCAATGACTTTTCATGATTCCCTTTTAGCCCTCCTGACTCCTTGCTTAAGTTCCTTCCTACTTTTTTATATTCCTCAAGAATTTTGTCTGTTCCCAGCCTTCTAGCCCTTACAAATGCTTCCTTTTTCTTTTTGACTAGGCTCACAATATCCCTCATTATCCAAGGTTCCCGAAACTGGCCAAACTTATCCTTCTTCCTCACAGGAACATGCCGGTCCTGGATTCTAATCAACTGACGTTTGAAAGACTCCCACATGTCAGATGTTGATTTACCCTCAAACAGCCACCCCCAATCTAAATTTTTCAGTTCCTGCCTAATATTGTTATAATTAGCCTTCCCCCAATTTAGCACCTTCACCCGAGGACTACTCTTATCCTTATCCACAAGTACCTTAAAACTTATGGAATTATGGTCACTGTTCCCGAAATGCTCCCCTACTGAGACTTCGACCACTTGGCCGGGCTCATTCCCCAATACCAGGTCCAGTACGGCCCCTTCCCTAGTTGGACTATCTACATATTGTTTCAAGAAGCTCTCCTGGATGCTCCTTACAAATTCTGCCCCATCCAAGCCCCTAGCACTAAGTGAGTCCCAGTCAATATAGGGGAAGTTAAAATCACCCACCACTACAACCCTGCTACCTTTACATCTTTCCAAAATCTGTCTACATATCTGCTCCTCTGCCTCCCGCTGGCTGTTGGGAGGCCTGTGGTAAACACCCAACATCGTGACTGCACCCTTCCTATTCCTGAGCTCCACCCATATTGCCTCGCTGCATGACCCCTCCGAGGTGTCCTCCCGCAGTACAGCTGTGATATTCTCCTTAACCAGTAATGCAACTTCCCCCACCCCTTTTACATCCCCCTCTATCCCACCTGAAGCTTCTAAATCCTGGAACATTTAGCTGCCAATCCTGTCCTTCCCTCAACCAAGTCTCTGTAATAGCAACAAGTACTAATCCGAACTCTAAGTTCATCTGCCTTACCTGTTATACTTATCGCGTTGAAACAAATGCACTTCAGACCACCAGTCTTGCTGTGCTCAGCAACATCTCCCTGCCTGCTCTTCCTCTTAGTCTTAAAGCCACGATGCTTAACTGGAACAGAGTAGAATTCTAATGTACAACCACTCTTTGGAGGGAACTACTGTACCAAAAAAGGCCAACTGGACACGAAACATGAACGTAGCACCTTATCACATTCACAAGACATCCGTAAATGATTCACAACCAATGACATACTTCTTGAAGTGACTGCCATAGTGCGCACAGGAACTGATCCCCTGTGGGAGGCACTGCTTGCGCCATAAACTACAAAAACACTCACTTAACTACTAAATATTTTTCATATAAAAAGTTAATTTAAACATATTGGAAAACATGGACCATACCCACTTGTGTTCTTAGTGTTGTCTATTTGAAATAAAAACAGAAAAAGGTGGATGTATTCAGCAGGTCAGGCACCATCTGTGGACAGAGACAGTTAACATTTCAGGTCAACTGCACTTCTAACTTTTGTCAGTTTTGACAAAAGGTAACTTGATTTAAGTGCAGAGGAGAAGGGAACAAAAGGAAAGGCCTCAGGTATAGTGCGAGGCAGGACAGATTAAATGACAAAAGGGGTAATGGTGCAAGACGTCATCGGACGGGGCATTGAGTACAAGAGTTGGCAGGTCATGTTACAGTTGTATAGGACTTTGGTTCGGCCACATTTGGAATACTGCGTACAGTTCTGGTCGCCACATTATCAAAAGGATGTGGATGCTTTGGAGAGGGTGCAGAGGAGGTTCACCAGGATGTTGCCTGGTATGGAGGGCGCTAGCTATGAAGAGAGGTTGAGCAGATTAGGATTATTTTCATTAGAAAGACGGAGGTTGAGGGGGGACCTGATTGAGGTGTACAAAATCATGAGAGGTATAGACAGGGTGGATAGCAAGAGGCTTTTTCCCAGAGTGGGGGTTTCAATTACTAGAGGACACGAGTTCAAAGTGAAAGGGGAAAAGTTTAGGGGGGATATGCGTGGAAAGTTCTTTACGCAGAGGGTGGTGGGCACCTGGAACGCATTGCCAGCGGAGGTGGTAGATGCGGGCACGATGGAGTCTTTTAAGATGTATCTAGACAGATACATGAATGGGCAGGAAGAAAAGAGATACAGAACCTTAGAAAATAGGCGACATGTTTAGAGAGAGGATCTGGATCGGCGCAGGCTTGGAGGGCCGAAGGGCCTGTTCCTGTGCTGTAATTATCTTTGTTCTTTGTAAGACAGGAAATGGGAATGGGGCAATAAGCAAAAGATCAGCCTAGAGGAGGTATAAATGGGAATAGCAGAGAGTTGCACAGCTTCTTGCCAGATAATACAAATGAAAGCTAGACAATAGAGATGGCTAAAAGTTTTACTTTTAAATGCAATCGCAGAACAATACAAATCCGCCCCACGATATCATCACAGTGACTTCAGTAAGTCCCTCCATCAGAAGGTCAAAAATGGGGATGTTCGCTGACGACTGCACAATGTTCAGCACCATTCGTGACTCCTCAAATACTGAAGCAGACCATGTCCATATGCAGCAAGACTTGGACAACATCCAGAAATGGGCTGATAAGTGGCAAGTAACATTTGCGCCACACAAGTGCCGGGCCTTTAGGGAAGGAAATTCCATCCTCACCTGGTCTGGCCTACATGTGACTCCAGACCCACAGCAATGTGGTTGACTCTTAACTGCCCTCTGAAATGGCCCGAGCAAGCCACTCGGTTGTCAAGGGCAATTAGGGCTGGGCAATAAATGCTGGCCTTGCCAGCAACGTCCACATCCCATGAAAGAATAGATAAAAAAGAGGCAATGATCATCTCAAACAAGAGAGAATCTAACCATCTCCCCTTGACATTCAATGGCATTATGATTGCTGAATCCCCCACTATTAACATCCTGGGGGGTCATCATTGCCCAGAAACTGAAATGGACCAGCCACATAAATGCTATGGCTCCAAGAACAGGGCAGAGGCAGGGAATTCTGCCGCGAGTAACTCACCTCTTGTCTCCCCACTGCCTGTCCACCATCTACAAGGCACAAGTCAGGAGTGTGATGGAATACTCTCCACTTGTCTGGATGGGTGCAGCTCCAACACTCAAGAAGCTCGACACCATCCAGGACAAAGCAGCCTGCTTGATTAGCGCCCATCCCCCACCTTCAACATTCACTCCCTCCACCACCGGCACATAGTTGCATCAGCGTGTACGATCCACAAAATGCATTGCAGCAACTCACCAAGGCACCTTCGACAGCACCTTCCAAACCTGGACCTCTACCACCTAGAAGGACAAGGACAGCAGATGCATGGGAACACCACCATCAGCAAGGTCCCCTCCAAGCCACACCATCTTGATTTGGAACTAAAATTGCCGTTCCTTCACTGTCGCTGGGTCAAAATCATGGAACTTCCTTCCTAACAGCACTGTTGGTGTACCTACACCCAAAGGACTGCAGCAATTCAAGAAGGCAGCTCACCACCATCTTCTCAAGGGCAATTAGGGATGGGCAATAAATGCTGGCCTAGCCAGCAACGCCCACACCCCGAACGAATTAAAAAGGCCATAGTTTGCACTGATGTTTTATGTATAGTTCCAAAACACAATTGCCATAGAGTTGTACAGCATAGAAACAGGCCCTTCGGCCCACCGCGTGCATGGCGACCATAATGCCTGTCTATACTAAACCCACCTGCCTGCATTAATTCCATATCCCTCTATGCCTTGCTCATTCAAGTACCTGTCCAGATGCCTCTTAAATGTTGCTACTGTTCCTGCCTCCACCACCACCTCAGGCAGCTCATTCCACATACCCACTATTCTTTGTGTGAAAATTTTACCCCTTTGATCCCCTTTAAACCTCCTCCCTCTCACCTTAAATTTATGCCCTCTAGTTTTAGTCACCCCTACATGGGAAACAGACTGTGACTATCTACCCTATCTACGCCTCTCATAATTTTATATACCTCTATCATGTCCCCTTTCAACCTCCTTCGCTCTAGGGAAAACAGACCTAGCCTATCCAATCTCTCTTTATAACTCAAGCCCTCCAAACCAGGCAACATCCTCGTGCATCTTTTCTGCACCCTCTCTAACTTAAATACATCTTTCCTGTAGTGCGGCGACCAAAACTGCACACAGTACTCCAAATGTGGCCTAACCAACGTTATGTACAACTGTACATGATGTCCCAACTCTCGTACTCAATGCTTTGGCCGATGAAGGCAAGCATGCCATATGTCTTCTTCATCACCCTGTCAACCTGCGTTGCCACTTCCAGGGAACTATGTGCTTGCACCCCAAGGTGTCTCTGCTCAACAACACTCCCCAGGGCCCTGCCATTCACTGTATATGTCCTGCCCTGGTTTAACTTCCCAAAATGCACCACTTTGCACTTGTCTGCATGAAATTCCATTTGCCAATCCCTTACCCACTTTCCCAGTTTATCTATATCCTGTTGTAACCTTAGACAACCTTTTTCACTGTCCACTATACCACCAATTTTGGTGTCATCTGCAAACTTACTAATCATGCCCCCTACATTCACATCCAAGTCAATATATATGACAAACAACAGAGCGCCCAGCACCCATCCCTGAGGCACAATCTGAAAAACAACCCTCCACTACCACCCTCTGCCTCCAATCACCAAGCCAATTTTGTATCCAATTGGCTAACTCACCCTAGATCCCATGTGTTCGAACCTTCCGGCCCAGCCTACCATGCGGGACCTTGTCAAAGACCTTCCTAAAGTCCATGAAGACAATGTCCATTGCCCTGCCCTCATCAATCTTCTTGGTCACCTCCTCGAAAAACTCAAATCAAATTCGTGAGACATGATTTCCACGCACAAAGCCATGGGGTGATAACCTTAACATGTCCTTTACCTAGAGACCAACCCCACTTCCAGCTATGTTAATAACTTAATAGGAAGTTTGCAAAACAGCCCCTCAGATTCCATTTGTCACGACTGCATAACGGCCGTGGATTGTGGAAGCTATGTAAAACTAAAAGCTGCTGTTAATGGAACTCGCGTTAGTGACACGGCAGCCGTGAGCATATTAATCAGCTGTTCCAGTCTCAGTATTTCACAATCTTCAACAACACCATCACTTAGTGCAGATCACAGGCCACCTGTGCTTTATCTGAAATACGTACAGAAATAGAAGGCGATATTTTTCCCCGATTGAGGCTTTAGGTTGTGCAGCACATTCCCTAGGCCCGGCTACGGATAAGATTCCAGAGGCTGGAAACAGACCAGGAAGTCAAATTTCTCCACTCTTGGGCCTTTGACAGCGGCTCATGCTGTAATTGTTGCGACTGATTCGGCGACCTAGAGCAGGCATTCAGTGGCAGTTGCGATGGACAGCGGTTACTCTCCCTGTCCTCGCTCCCTTTTCCTCTTCCTCCCCCCCTCACTCACTCCTCTCTGAGCAGCGTCACTCCCGCAGTAAACCAGCCCGCAACAGATAAACACGTCACTGAGGGGCTGGCAGCCAATCAGCGGCCACACTGTGACTCACTGGGAAAGGCAATTTAGGGGGAAACAGGAGAGTGGGGTAATAGAGAAAGGACAGTAAATGAGTAGTAAAGAAGAGCAGAGAGCAAGCAATAAAGGACAAGGTAGGGTAATGAGTGGTATGGTAGAAGAGAAACTCGCAATAGGAGCAACTAAGTCAGGCAATAGGAGAGAGGAAGGGTAAAGTGTGGGTAGTAGGAGAGAAGTGACACAATACGTGGAGGAAAGGCAATGGATGCAGGGAGGAAAAGGGCTGGAGAGTACAGGGAGATGAGGGCGAGAGGGAGGATAAGAAGGTGAATGATAGGGAGAGGAGATAAGGAGCGACTGGGCACAGTCTCCAGAAGATAAGTGGAGAGAATGTGGGGACAGAAAGTAGGGGAAACGGAGAGAAACAAGTGAGGAAGTGAGAAAGATGAAGGGGCACAGAAAGTAGGGGAAACAGGGAGAAAGAGCAGAATGAGAAAGAGAGAATGGAGGAAAAAGAGCAAGAAGGGGAGAGAGGAGTGGAAAGAAAAGGGCCAGGATTTCATGTTGGGCCGCGCCTGGGGATCCGACCTGCATTTTACTGGTCACCAGCCTTTAACTGTTCCGAAGCTGGATTTCCATCTGCTTGAGAGAAGTCGTCCCGCCTCATTGAACTTCCTGCCAATCAGCGGGCCAACAGCTCTTAGTGCCAGCAGCGCCACCGGGAGCGGTGGTCACTGCTGGGACTGCAGCCCAGCCGAAAACATGGAGCCAGAAAGACAGGTAGGTTTTGGTTGCCTCGCTGGCGGTAATCAGTCGGGCCACGTTGAGGCAAGGGTGGGTGGTTGGGGGGGAAGGGGCTGCATGTTGGGTACTGGGGATTGTTGGGGTAGCGCAGGGTGCCCGATGAGCAGGGCAACACCCCCCCCCCCCCCCCCCGCCCAGCGCTGAGAAGCCATCTGCTTTTCCCAGACAGCTTTTCCGGCTACAGAACGCCCACTTGTCACACGTAAAATCCGCTTGGAAGCGGGCGAAGGCCCTTAAGTGGCCACTTAAGGGTAGGGTGTTTTGGGGGAGAAAAAGGGGTGGGGTGGGGTGGGGGGAGAAAAAGGGGTGGGGTGGGGTGGGGGGAGAAAAAGGGGTGGGGTGGGGTGGGGTGGGGGAGAAAAAGGGGTGGGGTGGGGTGGGGTGGGGAAGAAAAAGGGGTGGGGTGGGGTGGGGTGGGGAAGAAAAAGGGGTGGGGTGGGGTGGGGGAGAAAAAGGGGTGGGGTGGGGTGGGGAAGAAAAAGGGGTGGGGTGGGGGAGAAAAAGGGGTGGGGTGGGGTGGGGTGGGGGAGAAAAAGGGGTGGGGTGGGGTGGGGAAGAAAAAGGGGTGGGGTGGGGGAGAAAAAGGGGTGGGGTGGGGGAGAAAAAGGGGTGGGGTGGGGTGGGGTGGGGAGAAAAAGGGGTGGGGTGGGGTGGGGTGGGGGAGAAAAAGGGGTGGGGTGGGGTGGGGTGGGGGAGAAAAAGGGGTGGGGTGGGGTGGGGGAGAAAAAGGGGTGGGGTGGGGTGGGGTAGAAAAAGGGGTGGGGTAGAAAAAGGGGTGGGGTGGGGTGGGGTGGGGTGGGGCAGAAAAAGGGGTGGGGTGGGGCAGAAAAAGGGGTGAGTTGGGGTGGGGTGTTGTGGGGGAGAAAATGCGTTGGGGTGGGGTGGGGTGTTGTGGGGGAGAAAAAGGGGTGGGGTGGGGTGGTATGGGGGAGATAAAGGGGTGGGGTGGGGTGGGGTGGGGTGGGGTGGGGTGGGGTAGGGGAGAAAAAGGGATGGGGTGTTGGGGAGAAAAAGGGGTGGGGTGGAGTGGGGTGGGGGAGAATAAGGGGTGGAGTGGGGTGGGGTGGGGGAGATTAAGGGGTGGAGTGGGGTGGGGGAGAATAAGGGGTGGAGTGGGGTGGGGGAGAATAAGGGGTGGGGTGGGGGAGAATAAGGGGTGGGGTGGGGTGGGGTGGGGGAGGAAAAAGGGTGGAGTGGGGTGGGGTGGGGGAGGAAAAAGGGTGGAGTGGGGTGGGGTGGGGTGGGGGAGGAAAAAGGGTGGAGTGGGGTGGGGTGGGGGAGAAAAAGGGGTGGGGTGGGGTGGGGTAGAAAAAGGGGTGGGGTGAGGGAGAAAAAGGGGTGGGGTGGGGTGGGGGAGAAAAAGGGGTGGGGTGGGGGAGAAAAAGGGGTGGGGTGGGGTGGGGGAGAAAAAGGGGTGGGGTGAGGGAGAAAAAGGGGTGGGGTGGGGTGGGGTGGGGTGGGGTAGAAAAAGGGGTGGGGTGGGGTGGGGTGGGGGAGAAAAAGGGGTGGGGTGAGGGAGAAAAAGGGGTGGGGTGGGGTGGGGGAGAAAAAGGGGTGGGGTGGGGTGGGGGAGAAAAAGGGGGTGGGGTGGGGGTGGGGGAGAAAAAGGGGTGGGGTGAGGGAGAAAAAGGGGTGGGGTGAGGGAGAAAAAGGGGTGGGGTGAGGGAGAAAAAGGGGTGAGGAAGAAAAAGGGGTGGGGTGGGGTGGGGTGAGGGAGAAAAAGGGGTGGGGTGGGGCAGAAAAAGCGGTGGGGTGGGGTGTTGTGGGGGGAGAAAAAGGGGTGGGGTGGGGTGGGGTGGGGTGGGGCAGAAAAAGCGGTGGGGTGGGGGTGTTGTGGGGGAGAAAAAGGGGTGGGTTGGGGTGGGGTGTTGTGGGGGAGAAAAAGGGGTGGGTTGGGGTGGGGTGGGGTGGGGGAGAAAAAGGGGTGGGGTGGGGTGTTGTGGGGGGAAAAGGGGGTGGGGTGGGGTGGGGTGTTGTGGGGGGGAAAGGGGTGGGGTGGGGTGGGGTTGGGTGTTGTGGGGGGGAGAAAAAGGGATGGGATGGGATGGGGTGGGGTGTTGTGGGGGAGTAAAAGGGGTGGGATGGGGTGTTGTGGGGGAGTAAAAGGGGTGGGATGGGGTGTTGTGGGGGAGAAAAAGGGGTGGGGTGGGATGGGGTGTTGTGGGGGAGAAAAGGGGTGGGGTGGGGTGGGGTGTTGTGGGAGAGAAAAAGGGGTGGGGGTGTGTGGGGGGAGAAAAAGGGGTGGGGGTGTGTGGGGGGAGAAAAAGGGGTGGGGGGGTGTGGGGGGAGAAAAAGGGGTGGGGGGGTGTGGGGGAGAAAAAGGGGTGGGGGGGTGTGGGGGGAGAAAAAGGGGTGGGGGGGTGTGGGGGGAGAAAAAGGGGTGGGGGGGTGTGGGGGAAAAAGGGGTGGGGGGGTGTGGGGGGGGAAAAAGGGGTGGGGGGGTGTGGGGGGGGAAAAAGGGGTGGGGGGTGTGGGGGGAGAAAAAGGGGTGGGGGGTGTGGGGGGAGAAAAAGGGGTGGGGGGGTGTGGGGGGAGAAAAAGGGGTGGGGGGGGTGTGGGGGGAGAAAAAGGGGTGGGGGGGGTGTGGGGGAGAAAAGGGGTGGGGGGGTGTGGGGGGAGAAAAAGGGGTGTGGGGGAGAAAAGGGGTGGGGGGGGGTGTGGGGGGAGAAAAAGGGGTGGGGGGGGTGTGGGGGGAGAAAAAGGGGTGGGGGGGGGTGTGGGGGGAGAAAAAGGGGTGGGGGGAGAAAAAGGGGTGGGGGGGGTGTGGGGGGAGAAAAAGGGGTGGGGGGGGGTGTGGGGGGAGAAAAAGGGGTGGGGGGGGGGTGTGGGGGGAGAAAAGGGGTGGGGGGGGTGTGGGGGGAGAAAAGGGGTGGGGGGTGTGGGGGGAGAAAAGGGGTGGGGGGGTGTGGGGGGAGAAAAAGGGGTGGGGGGGTGTGGGGGAGAAAAGGGGTGGGGGGGTGTGGGGGGAGAAAAAGGGGTGGGGGGGTGTGGGGGGAGAAAAAGGGGTGGGGGGGGTGTGGGGGGAGAAAAAGGGTGGGGGGTGTGGGGGAGAAAAAGGGGTGGGGGGGTGGGGGTTGTGGGGGGAGAAAAAGGGGTGGAGGGTGAAGAAGGGGTGTGGTGTGGGAAGGGGTGTGGTGTGGGGTGGGGTGGGGTGTGGTGTGGGTTGTGGGGTAGAAAAAGGGGTGGGGTGGGGAGGGGTGGGGTACAGTACACTTGTCAGGCAATGACCCTGAGCTTCAAGCACCCATTGAAGCAGGTGGTCTTTGGCGGGACAGAACCTTTCTGACAGGAGGCTGCCTGGTTTGAGGCAGGCGGTAGCTTTCCAATGAGATGCGACGACCTCTCCCACCGACAAAGGCAACCCGTGGCACCCAATCTCTACGCCAATTGAGCTGGACTTAAAACCCATAACTGCTGCCTTCCATGTTGTTTTGGTCGCTATGAGGCGACTATGAAATGACCTCTCCATGGCGTATGCCTGGGCGAAATGTATGGAGGTTGTGAGTTGCCCAAGCATCAAAACCCCCCTCTCGGCCTGCCTAGTGGGGATCAAAGGAGTGCAGAGTATGACATTTGGCACTGGTTTGGCTGCAGGAACTGCTGGAAACATGTCAAAGGTGACACATCCCACACGGAAGAGTGTCTGCAGAGACTCATCGACAGGCGTGCGGCTGCCTGCAACGAATTTGGCCTAACCATCAGTTTCAGGAAAATGAACATCATGGGACAGGACGTCAGAAATGTTCCATCCATCAATATCGGCGACCACACTCTGGAAGTGGTTCAAGAGTTCACCTATCTAGGCTCAACCATCACCTGTAACCTGTCTCTCGATGCAGAAATCAACAAGCGCATGGGAAAGGCGTCTGCTGCTATGTCCAGACTGCCCATGACGGTGTGGGAAAATGGCGCACTGATATGGAACAGAAAAAGGGGTGGGGTGGGGTGGGGTGGGGTGGGGTTGGGTGGGGTGGGGGAGAAAAATGGGTGGGGGTGGTGTGGGGGAGAAAAAGGGGTGGGGTGGTGTGGGGCAGAAAAAGGGGTGGGGTGGGGTGGGGTGGGGTGGGGTGGGGCAGAAAAAGGGGTGGGGTGGGGTGGGGCAGAAAAAGGGGTGGGGTGGGGTGGGGCAGAAAAAGGGGTGGGGTGGGGTGGGGTGGGGTGGGGCAGAAAAAGGGGTGGGGGTGGGGTGGGGTGGGGCTGAAAAAGGGGTGGGGTGGTGTGGGGGAGAAAAACGGGGGGGTTGGTGTGGGGGGAGAAAAACGGGGGGGTTGGTGTGGGGGAGAAAAACGGGGGGGTTGGTGTGGCTGAAAAAGGGGTGGGGTGGGGGTGGGGGAGAAAAACGGGGGGGGTTGGTGTTGGGGAGAAAAACGGGGGGTTGGTGTGGGGGAGAAAAAGGTTTGGGGTGTTGTGAGGGAGAAAAGGGGTGGGGTGGGAAGGGGTGGGGTGGGGGAGAAAAAGGGGTGGGGTAAGGTGGGGGAGAAAAAGGGGTGGGGGAGAAAAAGGGGTGGGGTGGGGTAGGGTGGGGGAGAAAAAGGGGTTGGTGGGGTAGGGTGGGGGAGAAAAAGGGGTGGGGGAGAAAAAAGGGGTGGGGGAGAAAAAGGGGTGGGGGAGAAAAAGGGGTGCGGTAGGGTGGGGGAGAAAAAGGGGTTGGGTGGGGGAGAAAAAGGGGTTGGGTGGGGCAGGGTGGGGGAGAAAAAGGGGTTGGGTGGGGCAGGGTGAGGGCGAAAAAGGGGTGGGGTGGGGTGGGGTGGGTGAGAAAAAGGGGTGGGGTACGGTGGGTGAGAAAAAGGGGTGGGGTGGGGTGGGGTAGGGTGGGTGAGAAAAAGGGGTGGGGTGGGGTAGGGTGGGGGAGAAAAAGGGGTGGGGTGGGGAGAAAAAGGGGTGGGGTGGGGTGGGGGGAAAAAGGGATGGGGTGGAAAAAGGGGTGGTGTGGGGTGGGGAGAAGGTGGGGTGGGGTGGGGGGGGGAGAAAAGGGTAGGGTGGGGTGAAAAAGGGGTGGGGTGGGGTGGGGGAGAAAGTGGGGTGGGGTGGGGTAGGGGAGAAAGTGGGGTGGGAGAGAAAGAGGGGTGGGGTGGGGTGGGGTGGGGTGGGGTGGGGTAGTAAAAGGGGTGAGTGGAAAAGGGGTGGGGGGGGAAAGGAGTGGTGGGGGGAAAGGAGTGGGGGAGAAAAAGGGGTGGGGTGGGGTGGGGTGGGGGAGAAAAAGGGGTGGGGTGGGGTGGGGGAGAAAAAGGGGTGGGGGTGGGGTGGAGTGGGGGAGAAAAAGGGGTGGGGGAGAAAAAGGGGTGGGGTGGGGGAGAAAAAGGGGTGGGGTGGGGGTGAAAAAGCAGTGGGGTGGGGTGGGGGAGAAAAAGGGGTGGGGTGGGGGAGAAAAAGGGGTGGGGTGGGGGAGAAAAAGGGGTGGGGTGGGGGAGAAAAAGGGGTGAGGTGGGGTGGGGGAGAAAAAGGGGTGAGGTGGGTGGGGGAGAAAAAGGGGTGAGGTGGGGTGGGGGAGAAAAAGGGGTGGGGTGGGGTGGGGTAGAAAAAGGGGTGGGGTGGGGAGGGGTAGAAAAAGGGGTGGGGTGGGGTGGGGTGGGGGAGAAAAAGGGGTGGGGTGGGGGAGAAAAAAGGGGTGGGGTGGGGTGGGGGAGAAAAAAGGGGTGGGGGTGGGGTGGGGTGGGGTGGGGGAGAAAAAGGGGTGGGGTGGGGTGGGGTGGGGTGGGGTGGGGGAGAAAAAAGGGGTGGGGTGGGGTGGGGGTGGGAAAAAAGGGGTGGGGTGGGGGGAGAAAAGGGGTGGGGGTGAAAAGGGGTGGGGTGGGTGGGGTGGAGGAGAAAACGGGGTGGGGGTGGGGTGGGGTGGGGGAGAAAAAGGGGTGGGGGTGGGTTCGGGAGAAAAAGGGGTGGGGTGGGGGAGAAAAAGGGGTGGGGTGGGGTGGGGTGGGGGAGAAAAAGGGGTGAGGTGGGGTGGGGGAGAAAAAGGGGTGAGGTGGGGTGGGGGAGAAAAGGGGTGAGGTGAGGTGAGGTGGGGTGGGGGAGAAAAAGCGGTGAGGTGGGGTGGGGTGGGGGAGAAAAAGGGGTGGGGTGGGGTGGGGTGGGGGAGAAAAAGGGGTGGGGTGGGGTGGGGGGAGAAAAAGGGGTGGGGTGGGGTGGGGGAGAAAAAGGGGTGGGGTGGGGTGGGGGAGAAAAAGGGGTGGGGTGGGGTGGGGTGGGGTGGGGGAGAAAAAAGGGGTGGGGTAGAAAAAAGGGGTGGGGTGGGGTGGGGGAGAAAAAAGGGGTGGGGTGGGGTGGGGTGGGGGAGAAAAAAGGGGTGGGGTGGGGTGGGGTGGGGGAGAAAAAGGGGTGAGGTGGGGTGGGGGAGAAAAAGGGGTGAGGTGAGGTGAGGTGGGGTGGTGGAGAAAAAGCGGTGAGGTGGGGGGGGGTGGGGTGGGGGAGAAAAAGGGGTGGGGTGGGGTGGGGGAGAAAAAGGGGTGAGGTGGGCTGGGGGAGAAAAAGGGGTGAGGTGAGGTGGGGTGGGGGAGAAAAAGGGGTGAGGTGAGGTGGGGTGGGGGAGAAAAAGGGGTGAGGTGAGGTGAGGTGGGGTGGGGGAGAAAAAGGGGTGAGGTGAGGTGAGGTGGGGTGGGGGAGAAAAAGGGGTGAGGTGAGGTGGGGTGGGGGAGAAAAAAGGGGTGAGGTGGGGTGGGGGAGAAAAAGGGGTGAGGAGGGGTGGGGTGGGGTGGGGGAGAAAAAAGGGGTGAGGAGGGGTAGGGTGGGGGAGAAAAAAGGGGTGAGGAGGGGTAGGGTGGGGGAGAAAAAAGGGGTGGGGTGGGGGAGAAAAAAGGGGTGGTGGGGTGGGGGAGAAAAAAGGGGTGGGGTGGGGTGGGGTGGGGTGGGGGAGCAAAAAAGGGGTGGGGTGGGGTGGGGGAGAAAAAAGTGGTGGTGTGGTGTGGTGTGGGGGAGAAATAAGGGGTGGGGTGGGGGAGAAATAAGGGGTGGGGTGGGGGAGAAATAAGGGGTGGGGTGGGGTGGGGGAGAAATAAGGGGTGGGGTGGGGTGGGGTGGGGGAGAAAAAGGGGTGGGGGAGAAAAAAGGGGTGGGGTGGGGGAGAAAAAAGGGGTGGGGTGGGGGAGAAAAAGGGGTGGGGTGGGGGAGAAAAGGGGTGGGGGGAAAGGGGTGGGGGAGAAAAAGGGGTGGGGGAGAAAAGGGGTGGGGTGGGGGAGAAAAAGGGTGGGTTCGGGGAGAAAAAGGGGTGGGGGAGAAAAAAGGGTGGGGTGGGGGTGAAAAGGGGTGAGGTGGGGGTGAAAAAGGGGTGAGGTGGGGGAGAAAAAAGGGGTGAGGTGGGGGAGAAAAAAGGGGTGAGGTGGGGGAGAAAAAAGGGGTGAGGTGGGGGAGAAAAAGGGGTGAGGTGGGGGAGAAAAAAGGGGTGAGGTGGGGGAGAAAAAAGGGGTGAGGTGGGGGAGAAAAAAGGGGTGAGGTGGGGGAGAAAAAAGGGGTGAGGTGGGGGAGAAAAAAGGGGTGAGGTGGGGGAGAAAAAAGGGGTGGGGTGGGGTGGGGTGGGGGAGAAAAAAGGGGTGGGGTGGGGTGGGGGAGAAAAAAGGGGTGGGGTGGGGTGGGGTGGGGGAGAAAAAAGGGGTGGGGTGGGGTGGGGGAGAAAAAAGGGGTGGGGTGGGGTGGGGTGGGGTGGGGTGGGGGAGAAAAAAGGGGTGGGGTGGGGTGGGGGAGAAAAAGGGGTGGGGTGGGGTGGGGTGGGGTGGGGGAGAAAAAGGGGTGGGGTGGGGTGGGGTGGGGGAGAAAAAAGGGGTGGGGTGGGGTGGGGAGAAAAAGGGGTGGGCGTGGGGTGGGGGAGAAGGGTGGGGTGGGGGAGAAAAAAGGGGGTGGGGTGGGGTGGGGTGGGTGTGGGGAGAAAAAGGGGTGGGGTGGGGTGGGAGAGAAAAAGGGGTGGGTGGGGTGGGGGAGAAAAAAGGGGTGGGGGAGAAAAAGGGGTGGGGGAGAAAAAAGGGGTGGGGGGAGAAAAAAGGGGTGGGGTGGGGGAGAAAAAGGGGTGGGTGGGGGAGAAAAAAGGGGTGGGGTGAGAAAAAAGGGGTGGGGGAGAAAAAGGGGTGGGGGAGAAAAAAGGGGTGGGGTGGGGCAGAAAAAAGGGGTGTGGTGGGGGAGAAAAAGGGGTGGGGTGGGGTGGGGTGGGGTGGGGTGGGGGAGAAAAGGGGTGGGGTGGGGGAGAAAAAAGGGGTGGGGTGGGGTGGGGTGGGGGGAGAAAAGGGGTGGGGAGAAAAGGGGTGGGGGAGAAAAGGGGTGGGGAGAAAAAGGGGTGGGGGGAAAGGGGTGGGGGGGAAAAGGGGTGGGGGGGAAAAGGGGTGGGGGAGAAAGGGTGGGGGTGGGGTGGGGGAGAAAAGGGGTGGGGGTGGGGTGGGGTGGGGGAGAAAAGGGGTGGGGTGGGGGAGAAAAAGGGGTGGGGTGGGGGAGAAAAGGGGTGGGGTGGGGGGAGAAAAAGGGGTGGGGTGGGGTGGAAAAGGGGGTGGGGTGGGGTGGGGGAGAAAAAGGGGTGGGGTGGGGTGGGGGAGAAAAAGGGGGTGGGGTAGGGTGGGGGAGAAAAAGGGGTGGGGTGGGGTGGGTTCAGGGAGAAAGGGGTGGGGGGAGAAAAAGGGGTGGGGTGGGGTGGGGTGGGGTGGGGAGAAAAAGGGTGGGGTGGGGTGGGGGAGAAAAGGGGTGAGGTGGGGGAGAAAGGGTGGGGTGGGGTGGGGTGGGGTGGGGGAGAAAAGGGTGGGGTGGGGTGGGGGAGAAAAGGGTGGGGTGGGGGAGAAAAAGGGGTGGGGTGGGGAGAAAAGGGGTGGGGTGGGGTGGGGGAGAAATGGGTGGGGTAGGGTGGGGAGAAAAAGGGGTGGGGTGGGGTGGGGTGTGGGGGTGAAAATGGGGTGGGGTGGGGTGTGGGGGAGAAAAGCGGGTGGGGTGGGGTGGGGTGGGGTGTGGGAGAAAAGGGGGTGGGGTGTGGGGGAGAAAGGGGTAGGTGTGGGGGTAGGTGTGGGGGAGAAAAGGGGGTGGGGGGAGAAAAAGGGGTAAGGTTGGGTGGGGGACAAAATGGGGTGGGGGAGAAAAAGGGGTGGGGTGGGTGCGGTGGGGGAGAAAATGGGGTGGGGGTGGGGGGCTGAAGAAGGGGTGGGGTGGGGTGTGGGAGAGAAAGGGTGTGTGGGAGAAAAGGCGGTGGGGGTAGAAAAAGGGGGTGGGGGGGAGAAAAAGGGGTGAGGTGGGGTGGTGGAGAAAAAGCGGTGAGGTGGGGTGGGTGGGGTGGGGTGGGGGAGAAAAAGGGGTGGGGTGGGGTGGGGGAGAAAAAGGGGTGAGGTGGGCTGGGGGAGAAAAAGGGGTGAGGTGAGGTGAGGTGGGGTGGGGGAGAAAAAGGGGTGAGGTGAGGTGGGGTGGGGGAGAAAAAGGGGTGAGGTGAGGTGGGGTGGGGGAGAAAAAGGGGTGAGGTGAGGTGAGGTGGGGGTGGGGGAGAAAAAAGGGGTGAGGTGAGGTGGGGTGGGGGAGAAAAAGGGGTGAGGTGGGGTGGGGGAGAAAAAAGGGGTGAGGAGGGGTGGGGTGGCGGAGAAAAAGGGTGAGGAGGGGTAGGGTGGGGGAGAAAAAAGGGGTGGGGTGGGGGAGAAAAAGGGGTGGGGGGGAAAGGGGTGGGGGAGAAAAAGGGGTGGGGGAGAAAAAGGGGTGGGGTGGGGGAGAAAAAGGGGTGGGTTCGGGGAGAAAAAGGGGTGGGGGAGAAAAAGGGGTGGGGTGGGGTGGGGTGGGGTGGGGGAGAAAAAAGGGTGGGGTGGGGGTGAAAAAGGGGTGAGGTGGGGGTGAAAAAGGGGTGAGGTGGGGGTGAAAAAGGGGTGAGGTGGGGGAGAAAAAAGGGGTGAGGTGGGGAGAAAAAAGGGGTGAGGTGGGGGAGAAAAAAGGGGTGAGGTGGGGAGAAAAAAGGGGTGAGGTGGGGGAGTAAAAAGGGTGGGGTGGGGTGGGGGAGAAAAAAGGGGTGGGGTGGGGTGGGGGAGAAAAAAGGGGTGGGGTGGGGTGGGGGAGAAAAAAGGGGTGGGGTGGGGTGGGGGAGAAAAAAGGGGTGGGGTGGGGTGGGGGGAGAAAAAAGGGGTGGGGTGGGGTGGGGGGAGAAAAAAGGGGTGGGGTGGGTGGGGTGGGGTGGGGGAGAAAAAAGGGGTGGGGTGGGGGTGGGGTGGGGTGGGGGAGAAAAAAGGGGTGGGGTGGGGTGGGGTGGGGGAGAAAAAGGGGTGGGGTGGGGTGGGGGAGAAGGGTGGGGGTGGGGGAGAAAAAAGGGGTGGGGTGGGGTGGGGTGGGGGAGAAAAAAGGGGTGGGGTGGGGTGGGAGAGAAAAAAGGGGTGGGGTGGGGTGGGGGGAGAAAAAAGGGGTGGGGGAGAAAAAAGGGCTGGGGGAGAAAAAAGGGGTGGGGGAGAAAAAAGGGGTGGGGGAGAGAAAAAGGGGTGGGGTGGGGCAGAAAAAAGGGGTGTGGTGGGGGAGAAAAAAGGGTGGGGTGGGGTGGGGTGGGGGAGAAAAAAGGGGTGGGGTGGGGGAGAAAAAAGGGGGTGGGGTGGGGGTGGGGGGAGAAAAAGGGGTGGGGGAGAAAAAGGGATGGGGGGAAAGGGGTGGGGAGAAAAAGGGATGGGGGGAAAGGGGGTGGGGGGGAAAAGGGGTGGGGGGGAAAAGGGGTGGGGGAGAAAAAGGGGTGGGGTGGGGTGGGGGTGGGGGGGAAAAGGGGTGGGGGAGAAAAAGGGGTGGGTGTGGTGGGGGGAGAAAAAGGGGTGGGGTGGGGTGGGGGAGAAAAAGGGGTGGGGTGGGGTGGGGGAGAAAAGGGGTGGGGGAGAAAAAGGGGTGGGGTGGGGTGGGGTGGGTTCAGGGAGAAAAAGGGGTGGGGGAGAAAAAGGGGTGGGGTGGGGGTGGGGAAAAAAAGGGTGGGTGGGGTGGGGGAGAAAAAGGGGTGAGGTGGGGGAGAAAAGGGTGGGGTGGGGTGGGGGTGGGGGAGAAAAAGGGGTGGGGGTGGGGGAGAAAAAGGGGTGGGGTGGGGTGGGGTGGGGGAGAAAAAGGGGTGGGGTGGGGTGGGGTGGGGGAGAAAAAGGGGTGGGGTAGGGTGGGGAGAAAAGGGGTGGGGTAGGGTGGGGAGAAAAAGGGGTGGGGTGGGGTGGGGTGTGGGGGTGAAAATGGGGTGGGGGGTGGGGGGGTGGTGGGGAGAAAGCGGGTGGGGTGGGGTGGGGTGTGGGAGAAAAGGGGGTGGGGTGTGGGGAGAAAGGGGTAGGTGTGGGGGTAGGTGTGGGGGAGAAAAGGGGGTGGGGGAGAAAAAGGGGTAAGGTTGGGTGGGGGACAAAATGGGGTGGGGGAGAAAAAGGGGTGGGGTGGGGTGGGGTGGGTGCGGTGGGGGAGAAAATGGGGTGGGGGTGGGGGGCTGAAGAAGGGGTGGGGTGGGGTGTGGGAGAGAAAAGGGTGTGTGGGAGAAAAGGCGGTGGGGGTAGAAAAAGGGGTGGGGGGGGAGAAAAAGGGGTGAGGTGGGGTGGTGGAGAAAAGCGGTGGGGTGGGGTGGGGTGGGGTGGGGGAGAAAAAGGGGTGGGGTGGGGTGGGGGAGAAAAAGGGGTGAGGTGGGCTGGGGGAGAAAAAGGGGTGAGGTGAGGTGAGGTGGGGTGGGGGAGAAAAAGGGGTGAGGTGAGGTGGGGTGGGGGAGAAAAAGGGGTGAGGTGAAGTGGGGTGGGGGAGAAAAAGGGGTGAGGTGAGGTGGGGTGGGGGAGAAAAAAGGGGTGAGGTGAGGTGGGGTGGGGGAGAAAAAGGGGTGAGGTGAGGTGGGGTGGGGGAGAAAAAAGGGGTGAGGTGAGGTGGGGTGGGGGAGAAAAAGGGGTGAGGTGGGGTGGGGGAGAAAAAAGGGGTGAGGTGGGGTGGCGGAGAAAAAAGGGGTGAGGAGGGGTAGGGTGGGGGAGAAAAAAGGTGGTGGGGTGGGGTGGGGTGGGGGAGCAAAAAAGGGGTGGGGTGGTGTGGGGTGGGGGAGAAAAAAGTGGTGGGGTGGGGTGGGGGAGAAATAAGGGGTGGGGTGGGGGAGAAATAAGGGGTGGGGGTGGGGGAGAAATAAGGGGTGGGGTGGGGTGGGGGAGAAAAAAGGGGTGGGGTGGGAGAGAAAAAAGGGGTGGGGTGGGGGAGAAAAAAGGGGTGGGGTGGGGGGAGAAAAAGGGGTGGGGGGGAAAAGGGGTGGGGGGGGAAGGGGTGGAGGAGAAAAAGGGGTGGGGGAGAAAAAGGGGTGGGGTGGGGGAGAAAAAGGGGTGGGGTGGGGTGGGGGTGGGGGAGAAAAAGGGGTGGGGTGAAAAAGGGGTGAGGTGGGGGAGTAAAAAGGGGTGAGGTGAGGTGGGGGAGTAAAAAGGGGTGGGGTGAGGTGGGGGAGTAAAAAGGGGTGGGGTGGGGTGGGGGAGAAAAAAGGGGTGGGGTGGGGTGGGGGAGAAAAAAGGGGTGGGGTGGGGTGGGGGAGAAAAGTGGGGTGGGGTGGGGTGGGGGAGAAAAAAGGGGTGGGGTGGGGGAGAAAAAAGGGGTGGGTGGGGGAGAAAAAAGGGGTGGGGTGGGGGAGAAAAAAGGGGTGGGGTGGGGGAGAAAAAGGGGTGGGGGAGAAAAAAGGGGTGGGGTGGGGGAGAAAAAAGGGGTGGGGTGGGGGAGAAAAAGGGGTGGGGGAGAAAAAAGGGGTGGGGTGGGGGAGAAAAAAGGGGTGGGGTGGGGGGGAAAAAGGGGTGGGGGGGAAAAGGGGTGGGGGAGAAAAAGGGGTGGGGGGGAAAGGGGTGGGGGAGAAAAAGGGGTGGGGTGGGGTGGGGGAGAAAAAGGGGTGGGGTGGGGGTAGGGTGGGGTGGGTTCAGGGAGAAAAAGGGGTGGGGGAGAAAAAGGGGTGGGGTGGGGTGGGGTGGGGTGGGGAGTAAAAAGGGTGGGGTGGGGTGGGGGAGAAAAAGGGGTGAGGTGGGGGAGAAAAAGGGGTGAGGTGGGGGAGAAAAAGGGGTGGGGTGGGGTGGGGTGGGGGAGAAAAGGGTGAGGTGGGGTGGGGTGGGGTGGGGGAGAAAAAGGGGTGGGGTGGGGTGTGGGGGTGAAAATGGGGTGGGGTGTGGGGGAGAAAAGCGGGTGGGGTGGGGTGGGGTGTGGGAGAAAAGGGGGTGGGGTGTGGGGGAGAAAGGGGTAGGTGTGGGGGTAGGTGTGGGGGAGAAAAGGGGGTGGGGGAGAAAAAGGGGTAAGGTTGGGTGGGGGAGAAAAAGGGGTGGGGTGGGGTGGGTGCGGTGGGGGAGAAAATGGGGTGGGGGTGGGGGGCTGAAGAAGGGGTGGGGTGGGGTGTGGGAGAGAAAAGGGTGTGTGGGAGAAAAGGCGGTGGGGGTAGAAAAAGGGGTGGGGGGGAGAAAAAGGGGTGGGAGGGGAGAAAAAGGGGTGGGAGGTGGGTTGGAGAAAAAGGGGTGGGAGGTGTGGGGGAGAAAAAGGGGTGGGAGGGGAGAAAAAGGGGTGGGAGGTGGGTTGGAGAAAAAGGGGTGGGAGGTGTGGGGGAGAAAAAGGCTGGGGGTGGGGGTGAGAAAAATGGGTGGGGGGTGTGGGGGGGAGAAAAAGGGGTGAGGGGTGTGGGGGGAAGAAAAAGGGGTGGGAGGTGTGGGGGAGAAAAAGGCTGGGGGTGGGGGTGAGAAAAATGGGTGGGGGGTGTGGGGGGGAGAAAAAGGGGTGAGGGGTGTGGGGGGAAGAAAAAGGGGTGGGGGTTGAGGGGGGAGAAAAAGGGTTGGGGGGAGAAAAAGGGTTGGGGGGAGAAAAAGGAGTGGGAGGGGAGAAAAAGGGGTGGGGGTGGGGTGGAGAAAAAGAGGTGGGGGGTGTGGGGGAGAAAAAGGGGTGGGAGGAGAAAAAGAGGTGGGGGTTGGGGGGGAGAAAAAGAGGTGGGGGTTGGGGGGGAGAAAAAGAGGTGGGGGTTGGGGGGGAGAAAAAGGGGTGGGGGTTGGGGGGGAGAAAAAGGGGTGGGGGTTGGGGGGGAGAAAAAGGGGTGGGGGTGTGGGGGGGGAGAAAAAGGGGTGGGGGTGTGGGGGGGAGAAAAAGGGGTGGGGGTGTGGGGGGGAGAAAAAGGGGTGGGGGTGTGGGGAGAAAAAGGGGTGGGGGTGTGGGGAGAAAAAGGGGTGGGGGGGTGTGGGGGGAGAAAAAGGGGTGGGGGGTGTGGGGGGAGAAAAAGGGGTGGGGGGGTGTGGGGGGAGAAAGGGGTGGGGGTGTGGGGGGAGAAAAAGGGGTGGAGGGTGAAGAAGGGGTGTGGTGTGGTGTGGTGTGGGTTGTGGGGGAGAAAAAGGGGTGGGGTGGGGTACAGTACACTTGTCAGGCAATGACCCTGAGCTTCAGGCACCCATTGAAGCAGGTGGTCTTTGGCGGGACAGAACCTTTCTGACAGGAGGCTGCCTGGTTTGAGGCAGGCGGTAGCTTTCCAATGAGATGCGACGACCTCTCCCACCAACAAAGGCAACCCGTGGCACCCAATCTCTACGCCAATTGAGCTGGACTTAAAACCCATAACTGCTGCCTTCCATGTTGTTTTGGTCGCTATGAGGCGACTATGAAATGACCTCTCCATGGCGTATGCCTGGGCGAAATGTATGGAGGTTGTGAGTTGCCCAAGCATCAAAACCCCCCTCTCGGCCTGCCTAGTGGGGATCAAAGGAGTGCAGAGTATGACATTTGGCACTGGTTTGGCTGCAGGAACTGCTGGAAACATGTCAAAGGTGACACATCCCACACGGAAGAGTGTCTGCAGAGACTCATCGACAGGCTTGCGGCTGCCTGCAACGAATTTGGCCTAACCATCAGTTTCAGGAAAATGAACATCATGGGACAGGACGTCAGAAATGTTCCATCCATCAGTATCGGCGACCACACTCTGGAAGTGGTTCAAGAGTTCACCTATCTAGGCTCAACCATCACCTGTAACCTGTCTCTCGATGCAGAAATCAACAAGCGCATGGGAAAGGCGTCTGCTGCTATGTCCAGACTGCCCATGACGGTGTGGGAAAATGGCGCACTGACATGGAACACAAAAGTCAAGTGTTTCAAGCCTGTGTCCTCCGTACCTTGCTCGATGGCAGCAAGGCCTGGACAATGCATGTCTGCCCAGAGTGACGTCTCAATGCATTCCATCTTTGCTGTCTCTGGAGAATCCTTGGCATCAGGTGGCAAGACTGTATCTCCAACACAGAAGTCCTTGAGGCAGCCAACATGCCCAGCATGTACGCCCTACTGAGCCAGCGGCGTTTGAGACGGCTTAGCCATGTGAGCCGCATGGAAGATGGCAGGATCCCCAAGGACATATTGTACAGCGAGCTCATCATTGGTATCAGACCCACTGGCTGTCCATGTCTCCGCTTTAAAGATGTTTCCAAACGCGACATGAGGTCCTGCGACATTGACCACAAGTCGTGGGAGCCAGTTGCCAGCAATCACCAGAGCTGGTGGACAGCTATAAAGGTGGGGCTGAAGAGAGGTGAGTCGAAGAGGCTCAGCAGTTGGCAGGAAAAGAGACAGCAGTGTAAGGAGAGAGCCAACTATGTAACAGCCCCGACAACCAACTTCACCTGCAGCGCCTGTGGAAGAGTCTGTCACTAGAATTGGCCTTTATAGTCACTCCAGGTGCTGCTCCACAAACCAATGACCACCTCTAGGCGCTTACCCATTGTCTTTCGAGACAAGGAGACCAAAAAGGAAAGGAAACGGAATTTTCCAATTACAAGGTAAAGAAATGAGCACACCAGGTTTTCTTAGGTTTAAAGAAGAAAAGTGAAATTTATTAAAACTTAAACTCTAATTTGGTTAACGCCTACAGATATAGGACGTGCTCACGCTAGCATGCACTTGCGATACACACATGCAAATAGGGACAGAAAAGAGCAGAAGAAAAATAAATTAGAGAGCTTTGAGGCAGTCTCTGAAGGGGGGTTCTTGTTACTGTTTCTGTGTTTCCAGCTCACCATAGAGTCTTTGATTGTGGACAGCTCTTACTTTTCGTTGGGGTCCAGTATTCTTCTTAAGCCTTGTTCACATAGGGGACTTTTCTCTCTTTGAGTTTACGTGTCTTCAGTGGTTTCCGAAGCTGGTGAGAACGAGATGAGAGCAGACAGGAGAGAGCTCTTTTCCAGTCCAGGAATGAACAGCTTTCTGAGTTAACCCTGTGGCCAGTTCAAATTCAAAAAACTCCAGCAGTCAGCCAGTTATGTGACTAAACTGGTCTGACTACATCTGTTTGTGTATTCGGCCATCTTAGTAGTTAACCTGGAATGCTTCAACGTCTGGTAATCAAAGGTCAATTGTGGATTAAATTGGAGCAGGGAATAGCCCCTTTATCCTTTGAAGTACTGTCTGTTGATATGCTAATATCTCTCTCCAGCCAAAGTCTCCAATTGTTTTTAAAGCAAGTTCTTTCTTCACCAACAGTTTAAAATCAATGTTCACGTGGCAAAATTAATTTTCCTCATTCTTGGCAGGTGGAGGGCTTGCCTGACAACAGTGATATGGAATGCAATACCTGAAAGGGTGATGGAGACAAATTCAATCAGGGCCTTCAAAAAGGAATTGGATAAGCACCAAAATTTGCAGGGCTGCGGGGAAAGGTCAGGGGAGTGGGAATTGCTCTTGCAAAGAGCTGACACCAATTTGACAGGCTGAATAAGTTCCTTCTGTGCTGTAACCATTCTATGATTCTATTCTGTTCTATTTGTACAACTGAATCAGAATAGGGCCATTTTCAAGGCTCCTGAAAGTTTAAATTCTGTTATATTGTTAGTACAAGGAAGGGGTGAGGAACAGATGAAATAGTGCAACTTCCTTTTTTTTTAATGATTAAGAGCTGACATGACACACAGCAGCCAGAGCCACTTGACATACTCATGCCACTGAGAGAGCACTTAGACAAAGCGCACAATTAAGTTTAAGAGGACATATGGCACACACTGTCATGAAGGGAAAGCATCATGGAAGCAAACACTTCACTGTCATGCTCAGTACATATCGTATTCCTAACTTTTAAGATATGAATTCTATCCTTGAAATTGACTTTTCCTTTAAACAAAAAGTCGACAATGTGCTGAAAAGATGGCTGCCAAAGGTCAGATGACCTGGCCTGTGCATTCAAAAACTGCCTCACTGTCTCGAAAGAATGAAAAGATACATTTCAGATGGAGAGGTGTTGACTACACCCAACCTGAAACCATCAAGAGATATTCCTGAATTGCGGCAAAGAAGGAATGAAGTAACCACCATCATAACATAATAGAACCCATCCAGACATCCACAGATAGCCATGGATTCTACACATCCTGGCCCATTGTGTGATTACAACAGGGGAGAAGGCCAAGTAACAGAAATGCTAATATGATGAATTTTACCTGAAAGACAACACTCTGGAGAGAGAGGGAGAGATCACAGCAACATCACAGAAAGCAGTCCAGCCAGGGGCTATGGAAAGATCAGCCTAAACAAGAAGCAGCACTTCTGCTAATTCTACACTTCAACTTGGTGCAGCAGAGAACTGACAGTGACCACCATCTTCAGTCTGAAGTCTTAACCAACAGCATTCTACAATACCTCAACGAGTTCAAGACTAATAATATTAACACCTGCACCTTTAAAATAAACTGTCCTTTTGAGAAAATTCAACAGGTTTCCATAAGCCTGAATACCTACCACAACTTGAACTCTTACCCTTTACCATCTATCTTCAAGGAGCAAGTGAGAGTGAATACGTACTTGAGTGGATGGCCACTTTGAAGTGGTGAAGAGGCTTGTGCACTCCAACGATCCCTTGGGTGACACCGGTTGAGAGCTCCTTGCTCCTGGCAGGGCCACCCGTGCTGGGAAGGTCGGAGGGGAGGTGCCAGACAAAGTGCAGTCCAAAAAGTCCTCAATGGCAGAGTCGATGAAGGAAGATTGTGCGTCTCGCTGGCTGCAAAGGCGGAAGGCGGCTGCAGTAGCAAGATGGTCCTGTGGTGAGACATGCCAGCAAAATTTGACCACCGATCTGTCATGATCATGTGGATAATGATGGCACTCCAAGGTCCCCACATTAAACAGAGTCACACGCAGACTTCTACCAGGGTCCATTTGCCAAGTCGTGTGGCGATGGAGAATTGGTGACGGGGACAGGGCTGTGAACCTGGGAGTCTCTAGTCAAGAATCTGCACACAGGCAACAGATGCAAGAAGGTTGTTGGACACCTGTGTTGGACAGAGCTGTCTTTGGGCAGCAGCATCTGTGACTGAGCACTGCTCTTCAGGATACCCTCTGCTAACACAAAATGGGGAGGGGGCTAGAAAAGGTGCTCTAAAAATAGACTGTCCCACTTTCTTCTTGTCTGGGAACCACCCCCTGTAGGATCACCATCTTCGTGGTCAAAGAAAGAAAAAAAAGCTTTAAATTTTGGAACTTGGAATGTCAGAACACTCATGGATAATCTCAAGAGTGACCATCCAGAAAGAAGAACTGTATTTGTATCACTTGAGCTATCAAGATTCCAAATGACATAGCCACCCGCAATGAGACCCGCCTTCCTGGGGAGGGGCAGCTGAGGGAACAAGCAGGGTGATACACCATCTACTGGAAAGGAAAAGCTGACAGCGACACTCGTGTTCACGAAGTTGGTTTTGTCATCCAGAATAGGATCTTAGTTACACTGCCAGAACTCACCAATTGCATAAATGAAAGACTCAAGACACTTCACCTGCAGCTCAGTCATAATCAATATGCCACCATCATCAGCGCCAATGCCCCGAGCCTGGACTCTGATGAAGATGTTAAGGAAAAGTTCTATTCTGACCTGGATGAAGTCCTCACTGCCATCCCAAAAGAAGAAAAGATCATCCTTCTGGGAGACTTTAATGTCAGGGTTGGCCGTGACTCCAATGTCTGGAGAGGAACCATTGGGAAAAACAGGTTGGGCAAAGTCAATGCAAATGGTGTCCTCCTGCTGTCAAAACATACTCAGCATGGCCTCATTATAACAAACACCCTCTTCCGCCAGAAGGAAAAATACAAAGCAACATGGAGGCATCCCTAGATCAAAGCACTGGCACCTCCTGGATTATGATATTGTTTGAGTCAAAGATCTAAGGTGATGTCTGTATCACTCGATCCATGCAGGAAACTGACTGATGCCTGCTGGATATATCATCAAGTTGTTCGATCATCACCTAGCACCAAGGCATTTGCAAGACGCAAAAGTCCAAGAGGAAGATGATCAATGTCTCAGTCCTAAAGCAGCCTGACCAAAGAGAAGAATTCCAAGTGCGGCTCACAACCAATCTGGAAAATCTTCACGCATCCAACTCAATTTCAGAACAGTGGGAACAAATAAAGTCAGCTGTTCTCAGCTCCTGTGTCCAGACCATTGGAGTTGAGCATCATTGTCACCAGGACTGGTTTGACGAAAATGATGCTGAAATACGTGACCTTCTAGAACAAAAATGAGCAGCCTTCAATACCTGGCAGAACGACTCAAGGTCGCAAGTCAAGAAGACAGCATTCCAACAGCTCAAGGCTGACTCACAAATCCAGAAGATAAAGGACAAGTGGTGGGAAGAGAAAGCCCGAGAGATTCAACAATATGCTGAGCATCATGACATGCAAAGCTTTTTTGAAGCCACCAGGGTCATATATAGACGAAGGTCAAATGGGCAAAATCCCTTTCGCTCACAGGATAGTGTCTCCCTTCTTAAGGATGACAATGCTATCCGTCAACGCTGGAAAGAACGTTTTCAACAATTCCTCAACTGTGAATCCCCAGTGGCAGCTGATACTCTTCAGGCTAGCCCCCAGTATCCTGTGGTAGAATCCATGGATGATCCACCATCGGTGGGAGACCTGCAACAAGCAAACAGATGAAAAACAACAAAGCCTGCAGCCCCTATGGTATTCCAGCTGAGGTCTTCAAAGCTGGTGTGCTTTTGCTCACTTCAAGACTCCATGCACTCATCCTACGGATTTGGGAGGAACAAGAACTCCCCCCACCAACCGCCCACCCACCTCAACTTCAGGAATGTGACATTTGTAACTATCTTCAAGAAGGGAACTAAATCATGCTGTGGAAACTATCAAAGTATTTCCCTCTTGTCTATAGCAGGGAAAATCCTGACACACATTCTGCTGAGTTGCCTACTTCCTGTAGCTGAGGAAATCCTCCCAGAGACATTGTGCTTTAGACCTTCCAGAGGAACCTCCGACATGGTCTTTGTTGCCCGACAAATCCAAGAAAAATGTCGACCCACACCTGGTCAGCCAAATATTCCACCTCCCATATATGTCGAAGGAGAGACTTTGGAATATGTTGAGCACTTCCCATACCTTGGCAACCATCTCTCTCAAAAGGCCACCATTGATGAGGAGATCCAACATTGGATCAGCTGCGCCAGCTCAGCCTTCTATAAACTACGGCAGCGAGTGTTTGACAACAAAGACCTCCACAAGTCAACGAAAGTCCTTGTGTACAGAGTAGTTGTTGTCATCACATTCCTAAACTGCAGTGAGATGTGGACTGTGTATCAGCGACACATAGAGCTAGAGAAATTCCATTAGCAATGCCTCCGCCGCATCCTCCGGATTCAATGTGAGGACCATCGAACAAACACTGGAGTCCTTCTTGAAGCCAACTCCACAAGCATTCAGGCAAAACTCTTGCAAAACCAACTTCGATGGACTGGACACTGTGTCCGGATAACCGAAAGCCGTCTCCCCGTCAGGTCCAACTCTCAAATTGCCTGCGTTTCAGGGGAGGACAGAGAAAACACTTCAAAGAGACTCTGAAACTCTCTTTGAGGTGTGGCAGAATTGGCATTGATGACTGGGAGGAGCTTGCCACCAATGGCTTAAAATAGCACCAACTTGTCAATCTGCATCATGCTTCGAGTCCAAAACGCCTTAATGATGAGGCAAAGCAGCGGCAGAGAAGGAAAGAAAAGGAAGCAAATCCTGCACTCCAGATCCCACAACCTCATGAGACGTCCTGCCCCATGTGCCCAATGATCTGCAGGTCGAGAGTCACCTGAAGACCCACGGCAGAAACTAGCAACCTTAAGTAGACGTCATCCTTGAATTAAGTGGTGTTGTGAAAATTTCGGGGAATGAATATTGTTAAATAAATGTAGTAAACCCCTTACCATCTGTCCATAACATCACTGTTTGAAATTAAAAATCTGACTGCACTGCAAAGAGTACTTTTGCAAAGATTTTCGAGCATTTCTCAATAGGTGGCAGGAGTGTAATATCTTCGAGTTGCATGAAAGATTTAAAGTAAGGTTATATTTGTGGAGGCATGGGAAGATGGGAAGGGGCAGCACAGTGGTTAGCACAGCAGCCTCACAGCTCCAGCGACCCGGGTTCGATTCTGGCTACTGCCTGTGCGGAGTTTGCAAGTTCTCCCTGTGACCACATGGATTTTCGCCGGGTCCTCCGGTTTCCTCCCACAGCCAACGGCTTGCAGGTTGATAGGTAAATTGGCCATTATAAATTGCCCCCAGTATAGGTAGGTGGTAGGGGAATTGAGGGAAGGTGGGGATGTGGTAGGAATATGGGATTAATGTAGGATTAGTATAAATGGGTGGTTAATGGTTGGCACAGATTCGGTGGGCCGAAGGGCCTGTTTCAGTGCTGTATCTCTAAATAAAAAAATAAATTTAAAAAAAAGATGGAATCAGAACTATTAATGTTGTTGGCACATTGGCAAATTAAGGGATGGCCATTGTAATCTGCTCTGGATCCTCTTTAGATTCTGTCTGCTCTTTGTTGCAGTTCCCTTGATGCCTACCTCCTCCAGGGCCTCCATGACACTGCCTTTTCAGGGTGAAGTTGTGCAATATGTAGCACATAACAATGATCCTTGAAACCTTTGCTGAACTGTTGTGCAGCACATTCCCAGTTCTATCCAGGAATCTGAAGAGCGCTTAAATATGCCAATAGTACACTCAAAGATTATTCAGGTGGATTCTAGCATATCATTACATGTGTGTTTAGCTTGTACACTGGGATACCACACTGTTGTCAAAGGTTTTGGCTCCAGAGAATATATTTGATCACTCAAGTCTAGTGTATTGTTCATTTGAGGCCACAATACATATTTAGTGGAGCATGTGCCAGTAGAGAGATTCGAAAATAAAGATTCCATGTTCAGCAGCAATCGAGAAGGTGCTGCCATGCGTTTTCTTCCAGAGATCTACAGAGTTCTTAGGATGGGGATGTGCATTTACTTTATTCTTTTGGGCCTCCTTATCTCGAGAGACAATGGATACGCGCCTGGAGGTGGTCAGTGGTTTGTGAAGCAGCGCCTGGAGTGGTATACCAGTTATAATTTGGTGTACTTTCAGTCGTGAACTCCAGGTAATGCAGATTTGTTAAATATGGACGGTGTTGGGGCTTGTGCACAGCAGGCCTTCTATCTTTGTGCAGCTAATGCAGGACAGCCATTTTGTTTCATACACCAATGCAAAGATAGTTTGGTCTGCTTAAACCTTAGAGAGGAATTTAATGCAAGATTGTAGCATCTCTTGAAATGTGCATTTGTCTCTTCCACCCGCCATTATTACTTTTGACGACATCTATGTGATAGTGCCTGCAGACTGCTATCCTGGATCCTTGATCACCCACTATTGCTGCACTGACGATCAAGATGGCGACTGCTATGCCCAAGCTATCACATTTTGACACGCACTCCAAGCCCCCATCTGTGTTCTCACGTTGGCAGAAGTAGCTGCAAGGATTCAAGAGCGCAATTACAGACTTTGGAATTACTTATAAGGGAAAAAAGGCCTTACTTCTCCACTATGGAGGTGAAGAATTAGAAAATATGTGAGACACTTAGGCCTGCACAAGGTGACTACAACACAATAAAAAAAACAAACAACTTATTTCATGCCCAAGAAGAGTGCAATATACAAAACAATTATTTTCCTACGAACCAAGCAAGAGACAAATGGGACAAATGATTAATATTGAGACATATGATTAATATTGGCACATGATTGAGACAACTGGCAACCAAATGTGACTTTGGTGATGTCGAACAGGAAATCAAAACATATAATTGTTTTTCATGTTTTTGCTTTCTGACAGAGCTGCTCATTATTCTGCCAATAACACTCTCTGGATTAATGCTTTGTCTTTCACCAAAAGCATTAACACACTCTTTGCCTTTGTCCCATGGCAGCTTTGTTATTTAATCTCTCCTACCCTCTACCCTATCACACACCTTCCCTTTTGTTCTCTTCCCCACCAATGCCCCTCCCCCCTTCACTTTTTTTAAAACCTAATTGTTTCTAACCTTTGCCAGTTCTAATGAAAGGTCACAGACCTGAAACGTTAACTCTGCTTCTCTCTCCACAGATGCTGCCTGACCAGCTGAGTATTTCCAAGCAGTTTGCTTTTATTTCACACTTGGGCACAGTCTCAGGATTTTTATTTCTCTTCCAGGATTGCCTACCTTGAAGAAGTTCTGCTCTTCTCTCAGACAGGATTTCCATTTGTCTCTTTTACCTTGTTCACCTTCGTTGCTTTCCATTTCCCTCCTTGCATTCAATAAGGTGTCTACCAAAACTTGTTTTCACAGCACATCTCCTTCCTCAGAGACTGTCTCCAGCTCTGACTTATTTCATGTGGATTTCACCTGAAGTTCCATCCTTCATGCTTCGAATCCACCCAGGATGACAGGTATCTCCGAGACATACAACGTTCCTCGGACTGCTGTTCTCGCCTCATCCTGAGATCCACATTCAGTGCCATGCACTGCCACAACTACACACTTGACCTCTCTCTGCAGAAGTACTGACTCACACTATCACAAAGCTGTCCTGCTCTGCTATCTCATTTCATCCTTCATCTTATCTGATGCATTAACAAAAAACATTTTCTCTTCCTTTCACGTGTTAAGGAACGCAAGCTCCAGTAACTCATGCGTACCAACCTCCCTCCAGATCTTTCTTCCCCTTCACTTCCCTCTGACCTCATTTCTTCTAAACTAACCCCTTGGTGTGTATTCACCATACCCTCTGACCTCCCCCTCTCTGATGCTGAATGATCTGTACTCAGCAAAGGACTCAGTTTTATGCCATTAAACCCCCACCTCAATAAATTTCATATACGGCATGATGTTGATCTCTTCTTCTGTCGCTGTCGGGCTCACTTCTTTGGCCAGGAGTCCTACCCCCAACCAGCGAACCCATTCACCCGCCTCCAGTATTCTCCCTCCCACTAGCTTCTGACGCGTTTTTGATCTTTTCATTGAGAACTGTCAGCGTGACATTGGTCATCTTAATTTCTCTGCACCCCTCACTCACTTTAACCTGTCTCCCTCTGAACTTGCTGCACTCCTATCTCTCAGGTCCAACCTTGACATTGTGATAAAACCTGCTGACAAGGCTGGTGCTGCTGTTGTCTGGCGCACTGATCTCAACCTTGCAGAGGCTGAGTGCCAACTCTCAGACACTTCTTCCTATCTCCCCCTGGACCACGACCCCACCACCAAATATCAAGCTACTGTTTCCAGGGCTTTCACTGACCTCATCTCCTCTGGAGGTCTTCCCTCTACAACTTCCCACCTGATAGGCCACAACCCCGAACAGCCCCCTTCTACCTCCTTCCCAAAATCCACAAACAGGACTGTCCTAGTAGACCCATCATTTCAGCCTGTTCCTACCCCATTGAACTTATTTCTTCCTATCTTGACTATCTTTTTCCCCCTTGTCTCTTCCCACCTGCATCCATGACTTTTCTGACGTCCTATGCCATTTTGACAATTTCCACTTCCCTAGCCTGAACTGCCTCCTCTTCACTATGGACATCCAATCTCTCTACAGCTCCATCCCCCATCAGGATGGTCTGAGGGCTCTCCGTTTCTTCCTTGAACAGAGGCCCAACCAGTCTCCAGCCACCATCACCCTCCTCCGCCTGGCTGAACTTGTTCTCACATTGAATAACTTTTCCTCGAACGCCATTCACTTTCTCCAAATAAAATGTGTTGCTATGCGTACCCGCATGGGTCCTAGTTATGCCTGCATTTTTGTGGGGTATGTCGAACATTCCTTGTTCCAGTCCTACTCAGGTCCCCTTCCCCAACACTTTTTCCAGTACACTGATGAACTGTATCGGTGCTGTTTCCTGCTCTTGGCAGAACTGGCAAACTTCTTCAACTTTTCTTCCAATTTCCATCCTCTCACCTTCCCATGGTCCATCTCTGACACTTCACTTTGTTTCCCCAAATTCTGTCTCCATTTCTGTGGATAAGCTATCTACTAAGATTCTTTATAAGCCCACTGACTCCCAGAGCTACCTCAACTACAATTCCTCACACCCTGCCTCCTGTAAGGACTCCATTCCATTCTCCCAGTTTCTCAGTCTCCGTTGCATCTGCTCTGATGATGCAACCTTCTACAACAGCATTTCTAATAAGTCTTCCTTTTTCCTCAACTGAAGGTTCCCCCCCACTGTGGTTGACACGGCCCTCGACTGTGTCTAACCTATTCCCCGCACTTCTGCCCTCACCCCTTCTTCGCCCTCGCAGAACCCACCACCCACCAGCCTCCATATCCAACGGATTATCGTCCGTCATTTCCGGCACCTCCAGCATGATGCCACCACCAAACACATCTTCCCCTCCCCTGTTAGCGTTCCCTCTGTGACACCCTGGACCACTCCTCTATCACTCGATATCTCGTCCCCTTCCCGTGCAATCGCAGGAGGTGAAACACCTACCCTTTTACCGCCTCTCTCCTCATCATCTAAGGCCCAAAGGTCCAGTTGAAGCAGTGTACTTCATTCAATTTAGTATACTGTATTTGTTGCTCACAACGCGGTACCCTCTATACTGAGGAGACCAAAGCAGATTGGGTGACCGCTTTGCAGAACACATCCACTCAGTCCACAAGCGTGACCCAGAGCTTCCAGTTGCTTACCATTTTACTTCACCACACTTTTCTCATGCCCACATTTCTGTCCTCAACCTGCTGCAGTGTTCCAGTGAAGCTCAGCATAAGCTTGTGGAATAGCATCTTGTCTTCTGATTAGGCATTCTACAGCCCTCTGGACTCAACATTGAGTTCAACCACTTCAGACCATGACCACCATTTTGATTGGTACATGGTAAATAAACACAGTCTTAAACTTATTTTTCACATTTTTTCTTTTGGACAGAACTGCTGATTATTATGCTATTAACACACTCTTTGGACAAATGCTTTGTCTTTTACCACGACTATTACTATTCCCTTTGTCTTTTATTCCATGACATCTTTGTCATTTAATCTCTTCTGCCCTCTGTCCTATCACAGACCTTCCCTTTTGTTCTTCTCCGCCACCACCTCCCCCACCACCCCCTTTCACTTGCTTAAAGCCCATTACATTTCTAACCTTTGCCAGTTCTGTTGAAAGATCAGACCTGAAAAGTTAACTGTTTCTCTTTCCACAGATGCTGCCAGACCTGCTGTGTATTTCCAGCACTTACTATTTTTATTTCAGATTTCCAGCATCCGCAGTATTTTGCTTTTATTACATATAATTGTAGGTTGCCTCTGTAGTCAAATACGCAGAAAGACAAAAACCTGTCAGAGCTGCTGAAGTTAGCAAGATTGCTTTCACTTTCAGAGTCCACAGCTGCCGAAGTTGAGGTTGCCAACAGCAATGCCACACTTCAAGCTCAGCTCCTGTGAACAGTGTTCACCCCTCATGTGCCAGGTAACCACCTGCAAAGTAATGACAGCAATCTCGCAAATAGGGATCATGACTTATTCAACCATTGTAGCGGTGCTTATCCACACCAGACAGTATGCCCTCCTGCTGGCAAAGTGTAAAGCTTGTGGGAAACTCAACCATTTTGTTCATGTTTGCCGCTCATCAGCAAAAATCAACTGTTAGGTCCAATACTACCAAAAGGGTGCCACATATGTGAACCACATCCAAAGGGTGACAGAATGTAGAGATAGATGAGCCTGAATAAACTTTTGTGCTCTCTTCCGGATACAGCAACCAGCCACTTGTGACAGTGACCACTGGCTGCTTCAAAGTAGATGCTCTCATAGATACAGGAGCATCTGTCAACGTCCTGGGAAATAAAATGTTCAACTAACTTCAGGACTGCCCCATTCTTTGCAAAGCAGGAAATACAAAAATCTTCCCCAACAATAGTAACAAACCACTGAAAGTTCTTGTGAAACGCCAGTCACATTCAAAGACACCAGAATGAATGTTTAATTCTATGTCATATGTAGAGAAAGTGACACGTTCAATTTTCACACAGAATTGTTATAGGTCAGAAGGAGGCCATTCGGCCCATGTATCCCCACTGGCCCTCCAAAACAGCAATTCCCTCAGTTCCATTCCCCTGCCTTCTCCCCATAACCCTGCACATTCTTCCTTTTCACTTAACTGTCTAATTCCCTTTTGAATGCTTCAGTTGAACCTACCTCCACCACATTCTCGGGCAGCATATTCCAGACCTTAATCACTCACTGTGTGAAAACGTTTTTCCTCATGTCACTTTTGCTTTTCTTACCAAATACTTTAAATCTGTGCCCTCTCATTCTCAATCTTTACATGAGTGGGAACAGTTTCTCTCTATCTACTCTGTCCAGACCCTTCATGATTTTGAATACCTCTATCAAATCACCTCTCAGCCTTCCCTTCTCTGAGGAAAACAGTCCTAACTTTAGTTTAAAGATACAGCACTGAAACAGGCCCTTCGGCCCACCGAGTCTGTGCTGACCATCAACCACCCATTTTATACTAATCCTACACTAATTCCACATCCCCACCTGTCCCTATATTTCCCTACCACCTACTTATACTAGGGGCAATTTATAAAGGCCAATTAACCTATCAACCAGCAAGCCTTTGGCATGTGGGAGGAAACCAGAGCACCCGGAGGAAACCCACGCAGACACAGGGAGAACTTGCAAACTGCACACAGGCAGTCCCCAGAATTGAACCCGGGTTGCTGGAGCTGTGAGGCTGCGGTGCTAACCACTGCGCCACTGTGCCGCCCAATCTATCTTCATAACTGAAATTCCGCATCCCTGAAACCATTCTCGTGAATCTTTTCTGTACTCTCTCCAATGCCCTCATGTCTTTTCGAAAGTGCGGCGCCCAGAACTGACGCAATACTCCAGTTGAGGCCGAACTAGTGTCTTATACAAGTTCAACAAAACTTTCTGCTCTTGTACTCTATGCCTCTATTAATAAAGCCCAGGATACTGTATGCTTTATTAACTGCTCTCTCAACCTGTCCTGCCACCTTCAATGACTTATGCCCATTTACACCTAGGTCCCTCTGCTCCTGCACCCGCTTTAGAATTGTACCCTTTATTCTATATTGTCTCTCCATGTTCTTCCTACTAAAATGAATCATTTCACATTTCTCTGCATTGAACTTCATCTGCCATCTGTCTGCCCATTCCACCAACTTGTCTATGTCCTTTTGAAGTTCTACACTATCCTCCCCACAGTTTACTGTGCTTCCAAGTTTCGTATCATCTGCAAACTTTGAAATTGTGCCCTGTACACCAAGGTCTAGGTCATTAATACATATCAGGAAAAGCAAGAATCCTAACACTGATCCCTGGGGAACTCCACTACAAACCTTCCTCCAGCCCGAAAAACATCCATTGACTACTACTCTTTGTTTCCTGTCACTCAGCCAATTTCGTATCCATGTTGTTGCCATCCCTTTTATTCCATGAGCTACAAAAGTTTGCTGATAAGTCTGTTGTGTGGCACTGTATCAAATGCCTTTTGAAAGTCTATGTACACCACATCAACAGCATTGCCCTCATCAATCCTCTCTATTAGCTCCTCAAAAAACTCTAGCAGGTTAGTTAAACATGATTTTCCCATAAGAAATCCATGCTGGCTTTCCTTAATTAACTCGCATTTGTCCATGCATTTGATTTTGTACCGAATTATTTTTTCTAGAAGTTTTCCCACCACCAAAGTTAAACTGACTGGCCTGTAGTTGCTGGTCTTATCTTTACACCCTTTTTGAACAACGTTTGCAATTCTCCAGTCCTCTAGCACCACCCCAGAGTCTAAGGAAGATTGAAAAATTATGGCCAGTGTCTCTGCAATTTCCACCCTCACTTCCTTCAGTATCCTTGGATGCATCTCACCTGCTCCTGGTGCTTTATCCACTTTAAGTATAGACAGCCTATCTAATACTTCCTCTTTATCAATTTTAAACCCCTCTAGTGTCTGACTTATCTCCTCTTTCAACATTGCCTGGGTTGCATCTTCTTCTTTGGTAAAGACGGATGCAAAGTATTCATTTAATATCTCAGCTATGCCCTCTGCCTCCATGTGTAAATCCCCTTTCTGGTCCCTAATTGGCCTCACTCCTCCTTTTACCACCTTTTTACCATTTATAGGCCTATAGAAAACGTTGGGATTTCCCTTAATGCTAGCTGCTTTTCATGCTCTCTCTTTGCTTCTCTTGTTTGATTTTTCACTTCCCCTCTGGACCTTCTATATTCAGCCTGGTTCTCAATAGTATTTTCTACCTGGCATCTGTCATAAGCACACTTTTTCTTAATCTCTACCCCTTTTGCTCTGGATTTGTTTGCTCTACTTTTCCCCTTCAAGGGAACATACCTTGACTGTGCCCGAACTATCTCTTCTTTGAAGATAGCCCATTGCTCATCTACCAGTTTTCCTGCCAGCTTTTGACTCCAATTTATTTGCCCCAGCTCCATTCTTATCCCATTGAAGTTGGCCTTCCCCCCAGTTAATTATCTTTACCCTGGATTTCTCTTTGTCCTTTTCCATAGTCAGCCTAAACCTTATGATACAATGATCACTGTCCCCTAAATGCTCTCCTGCTGAAACTTGATCCACTAGGCCCACCTCATCCCCAAGAACCAGGTCTAGCAGTGCCTCCTCTCTCGTTAGACTAGCAACATACTGTTGCAGAAAATTTTCCTGAACACACTCTTGGAACTCTTGCCCCTCACTGCCCTTTACACTACTATTATCCCAGTCTATGTTTGGATAATTAAAGTCCCCCATTATATAACTACCCTATCACTTTTGCACCTATCTATAATTTCCTTGCAAATTTGTTCCTCCACATCCTTCCCACTAGCTGGTGGCCTATGGACAACACTGAGCAATGTAATTGCACCTTTTTTGTTCCCAAGCTCTCACCAAATTGATTCTGTCTTCGCCCCCTCTGGGACATCCTTTTTCTCCCACACTGCAATGCTCTCCTTAATCAATACTGCCACCCCTCCGCATTTTTTCCCTTTCCTATATTGCCTGAAAACCTTGTATCCAGGAATATTTAACACCCAGTCCTGCCCTTCTTTGAACCAGGTCTCTGTTATAGCCACAACATCATATTTCCACATGGCAATCTGCGCCTGTACCTCACCAGTCTTATTAACCATACTCCGTGCATTCGCATACATGCACATTAACCCTGATTCAGACTTTATTACTTTCTCCCTTACTCAGACCCCACTTAATAACTTACTATTCCCTACTCTCATGCTATCCATCTCCCCCAGTATTCTGTGCTTCTTGATATTCCTTTCAGATACTTGCTCCTGGTTCGCACACCCCTGACAAGTTACCAGTTTTGCTTCCCTCCAATCTGAGCTCCCTCTCAGGTTCCCATCCCCCTGACAATTTAGTTTAAACCCTTCCCAACAGCACTAGCAAATCTCCCTGTGAGGATATTCGTCCCAGTCCTGCTAAGATGCAACCCATCCATCTTGTACAGGTCCCACCTACCCCAGAACTGGTCCCAATGTCTCAGAAATCTGATGTCCTCCCTCCTACACCAGTTATTCAGCCACGTGTTCAATCATTCAATTCTCCTATTCCTATGCTCATTTGCACGTGGGACTGGAAGTAATCCTGAGATTACTGTTTTTGAGGTCCTGCTTTTTAATTCTCCTTCCTACCTCCCTAAAATCTGCTTTCAGGACCTCACCCCCCTTCTTACCTATGTCATTGGTACCAATGTGGACCATGACCTCTGGCTGTTCACCCTCCCCCAGAAGAATGTCCTGCAGCTGCTCTGTGACATCCTTGACCCTGGCACCATGTAGGCAACACACCATCCTAGAGTCACATTTACTGCCGCAGTCTGTTCCCCTAACTAACGAATCCCCTATCACTACTGCTCTTCCACTCTTCTTCCTCCCTCCTGTGCAGCTGAGACACCTGTGGTGCCACAAACTTGGCTCTGACTGCACTCCTCTGAGGAACCATCACCCTCACCAGTATCCAAAATGGAAAACTGATTAGCAAGTGAGATCATATCAGGGACTCCTGCACTAAAGGCCAGCTACCCGACCCGAACCTGACGGGACCCGACAACACGTGGCGTGTACGGATCCGGTTGCACTTCTGGGTCCGGCTTTCGGGCTCAAGTCGGGCCGGGTTGGACACGCTCTATCACAGGTAAGTGGCTCCAATGTTAATTTAATTTTTGGACTAGAAAGGTGGTTTTGTTACAGTTATTTTAAGCTTGTGCAGATCAGCAAGAAAGTGAAAAACAGATGGTAAGTTAACTGATGGTCGGGTCGGGTGCTGGAAAAAATGGAAGGACTTGGGCCGGGTCGGGCTCGGGTCGGATGTGGTTCTCTCGGGCTCAGGCCGGGTTTTTTTTGCAGACCTGAGCAGGTCTTTATCCTGCACTACCTGCCTGGTTCTCTTAGATTGCCTGGCTGTCACCCATTCCCTATCTGCCTGCATGCTCCTAACCTGTGGTGTGACCACCTCCCTAAATGTGCTATCCACATAGTCCTCCGCCTCACAGATGCACAACAGCAACTCCAGCCGCTGTCTGAGTTCCGAAACCTGCAAGTTCAAGCTCCTGCAACCAGTGACACTTCCTGCAGATGTGTTTGTCTAGGACACATGGTGCGTCCATGACTTCCCACATGCCACAGACTGTACATTCCACTCGGCAGAGCTGCCTTACCTTTACAGACTATTTATTATAAGTAGGGTAGCTTATCAGGTACTCACCAAACAGCTCCTTCCACTGCACCGAAGCATGAATCAAATATTGGGGGGTTAAAAAAGTAGAAAAATGGAGCAGCTCCTCCCCCCTTCACCAAACTTGCCACTCACCAAAATTGAATCTCCACACTCAGCTGGCAATCTGCACACCGTAACACAGCAACAGATCTGCGCAGGATTGCAGTCAGATTCGCAGTTCCTACATATACCAACAACATTCTTGAACTGTATGCTGTCTGCTTCACAGGTATCGGCAAAATGAAGGGTGCTACATGCAAGCTGCATGTAGATCCCAAGGTGCGTCCAGTTGTGTGTCAACATGATGAATACTGTTCCATGTCAGAAAGCACACAGAGAAGGAACTTCAGCGCTTGCTTGACCTCGACATCATTGAGAATGTTAGGGATGAACCCACCCCTTGGGTCTCACTTATAAAAGTTGTCAAGAAACCCAAGAGCGAGAAACAAGATCAGAATTTGTGTCAATATGCAGTCGCCAAAACAAGCAATACAAAAAGGAAGATATTCGACACCGCAAATTAATAATATCATAAACAAAGTGAAACGGTGCCAAACATTTTGCTAAACTTGACCTCAATGCAGGCTACCATCAAATTGAGCTTGCAGGAGAATCGAGATATAGTGTTCTCCACTCACATCGGGCTCTTTCGATACAAGAGGCTCAACTTTGAGTCAATTCAGCAGCTTAGGTATTTCAGCACATGATTCAGTCTGCACTGTAAGGACTTGAGGGCATCGGCGATGACATTCACATCTACAGTTGCACTGAAAGTGAACTTGAGACATACCTACATGCATGACTCCAACGTCACCCTGAACAAAGACAAGTGCCTGTTCAATGAAAGCAGAATCGAATTCTTCTGTCATATATTCAGTGGTGAAGGAGTATCACAAGATCCATGGAAAGTCAAAGCCATTGCAAACAATGCAGATCCTACAAACGTGCATGAAGTCTGCAATCTGCTTGGGCTCATCACATGCTGTAGCCATTTCATTCCCAACCTTGCTCTGCTGTCTGCCCCGCTACACGATTTGACAAGAGACCACCAAGTGGGAGTAGACTGAATCACACAAAGAGGCTGTACACCAGATCAAACAATGGTTGTCAGCAAGTTGCACAAATGCCTAATTTGATCCCGAGAAAACCACCCAGGTAGCTGTGGATGCGAGTCCTGTTGGATTAGGTGCAGTTCCTGTGCAGAAAGACAAAGTAAGTCACCCATCAATCGTCGCAGATTGTTAACACCCATACAACAATAATATTTGTAAACAGAGAGAGCAGCACTCTCAATCACAAGAAGTATCCGACACTTTCATCTCTACTTGAATGGAAGTGAGTTTGAAGTGAGAACCAATCATAGGCCACTAGTGAGCCGGTTCAACAATCTGCACAGCGAACCACCTACTCGAATAGTGCATTGGATACTTAAACTACAAGAGTACAAGTTCCATGTTGAGTGCCAGCCAGGCAAGCAATACTCAGACTACCTTTCGTGCCATCATTTGCTGACAATCAGTCCTTCTAGTTGCGAAGAACAGACTGCTGAACAACATCTTAACTATGTGAGCGTAAATGCAGTGCCAAAGTCACTACATTTAACTGACATCAAAGTGGCAATAAAACAAGATGAAGCATTGCAGCTATATGTAACAGCTATGGAATCTCAAAACTGGAAAGACGTGATTGAGAGAACATTTACAAACAATAATCACTCACGCTACAAGGTCTTCACAATGTTTGAAATGAGTTCACTATTGCAACTACTTCTGATCCTGTGTTACGCGGAAACTGCATTGACATTCCGCAGGCATCAAGAGAATGTGTTGTGGAAATAGCACGAGGGTCACCAGTGAATTGTCAAGCATCTACTTCGGGAAAAGGTATGGTTCCTGGGAATCGACCACATGGTGGAGCACAAAATCAACAGTGTTTGCCATGTCAAATCTTTGTGATGCACTCATGTCTGAGCTACCCGTATGCCCATGGACTGAAGTTAGTGTAGACTTCGCAGACTTGCCCACTGACAAGCATTTACTTATTGTCACTAATGGCTACAGCAAATTCCCAGTTGTAGAATTGGTTACGTCTACCTCAGCAAAAGCAGTCATCCCAAAGCTTGACCAGATTTTCGCATTTTTTGGAGTCCCTCAAATGGTGAGAAGTGACAATGGACCCCACTCAACAGCGGTAAGTTCAGTAAATTCATGATCTACCTGGGCTTCACTCACCGAAAAAAAATCACACCCTGTTGGCCAAGAGCTAGTGGAGAAGTTGAGAGATTCATAGTACCTTGAAAAAAGTGATCCATACAGCTACTGCTGAGAGCAAGCCATGGAAGCAGGAGTTGTATCATTGTCTTCGCAATTACAGAGCAACCTCTTACTCGACCACTGGAAAGTCTCCTGCTACTCTCATCTTTGCACATCCTATGCGCACATGCGTGCTGAGCTACATAGCAAAGCTAATGATCAACATATACATCAGCAATATCAAGGACAGAATAATCAAGGACAGAAAGATCACAAGAGCAAATACAGAGCGAAACATGAAATTCAGAACTACATCACTAAAGCCAGGAGACAATGTGCTTGCGAAATGCGATGGTTATGTTGGAAAGCAAACAACCAACCTCCCCCCCCCCCGTGACATCCAGCCATTTGTTGTGACCAACACAAAAGGATCACTGATCACTGCTAAGCATGGCTCACAAATTATCACACGAAATGTGTCATTCTTCAAGGTGCTGCAAACACCATCCACAAGCGTTGTGTCTGATCCATACATTGACACTTCAGATGAAGCACGAGTTAAATGAAACAACACCTTATGTCACACGTCGATATCTTACTCTTGAGCAGCAACGCCCACCATACTTCACTTTGTAACATAATTGCTTTTGTCCAAACAGGACAATGAAAACAAACCATTGAAACACATTGTGAAACAGATAGCTCATTCTGGAAGTTCCAATATTGTACTGATTCAAAAAACCCCAAAAAGATGATATACCTTTCATTTACCAAGAAGGGGAGGGATGTAGTGTATTGGGTAGTGTATTGTTCATTTGAGGCCACGAAATGTGCTTGATGGAGCATGCGCAGTGTGCTTGTAAGGGGAATTGAAAATAAAGGTTCAGTTTTCAGCAGCAATTGAGAAGGTGCTGCTGTGTGTTTTCTTCCAGAGATCTGCAGAGTTCTTACACCAAGTATTGGTGGAATGATGGACTACCTTCAAATGAAGGCAACATAACAACTTCCTAAAAACCAAGTGTTGATTTACATAATACGGTTCTGATGCTAGTACTTGAGCATAACATTAAAAGAAGGAAATTCTATCCTATTTCTGTAGATTATAGCATTGTGGGAGGGAGCACCAGTAGGTCTACGTGGGTACAATCTGTAACCTACTGGATGTTCAGGTATTCTCCCACCCTATAGAATTGCACCCCTCTTGGCCAGTTTTCATAGGGAAAAGGGATGAATTTGGTTGCTGAAGCAAGCAATCCATCCATCAGTTTCTGTACACATCTATGGAGAGCCAATTTGCTTATGTTGCAGATGTCCACAGCGGAACTCTGAAATAATCCAAATGCATAAAAGCTAAAGCCTTTTACGACTTAGGCACTACCGTGTCTACGGAAGAATTTGACTGCAGATTTTGCTGGATCAAATGGCATAACTCTGCCACTATATCCATTGTAAGCCACAGCCTCTGAGGGTACTCCTTGTCTAGCAAATGGAAGAATGACTTCCTCTGACCTATAGATTCTGATGTGCAGGTACTGGAGTCCCTCCATTGGTCCTTCTTTTCTACTTATGAGAAGCATAGTTGGAAAATAATGGTATACATCCCCCATCTTATTAGGTGTTAATAATTGCTGATGTCTGCTCATGCTGCGAGAGATGTTGCTGAAATAAAACTTTGAGACACATGGTTAGCTCATTGATGAACATTTTCCTGCACCTGAAATGTCCCTCAATTTCTCTAAAGGAAATTTGATTGCTGCAGCATTGCTACAATTTCCTGCGTGCTATGCTTGATTGTGAAGCGTGGAACTACAAAAACTGTAAAAGATCATTTTGGTCCATCTGATTGGCCCAGAGTTCAAAAACAGAATTTGCAATTCACTAATTAGACCCACCGGCCGTCCATGTCTCCGTTATAAAGACGTCTGCAAACGCGACATGAAATCGTGTGACATTGATCACAAGTCGTGGGAGTCAGTTGCCAGCATTCGCCAGAGCTGGCGGGCAGCCATAAAGACAGGGCTAAATTGTGGCGAGTCGAAGAGACTTAGTAGTTGGCAGGAAAAAAGACAGAGGCGCAAGGGGAGAGCCAACTGTGCAACAGCCCCAACAAACAAATTTCTCTGCAGCACCTGTGGAAGAGCCTGTCACTCCAGAATTGGCCTTTATAGCCACTCCAGGCGCTGCTTCACAAACCACTGACCACCTCCAGGTGCGTATCCATTGTCTCTCGAGATAAGGAGGCCCAAAAAGAATTATATCTATCAGTTCATCTTCTCACCAAATTCCTGTCTAATTCCTTCTTAAAATTGTCATCCTCTTTAAGCAGTCCATTCCAAACATTCAACACTGTGTGAGGTAGTTAGATTTGATCTGTCAATTCATTATCTTTCTCCTGAGCTTCAAACCAAAACCCTTTATTGAGATAACAATTCTCGAGGCTGTGATAGACAGCTTCCTTGGATTCACCTTGCCTCAATAAATGTTTCTTCTCAATATTTTCTTCTTTAATGTAAGCAAACTCAGTTTCTCTTTGTAACTTAGGTGTATGATGCCATGTATCAGATGAGTAGCAAAAACAAGAAATGCTGGATTCACTCAGCAGGTCTGGCAGCATCTGTGGAAAGAGAAGCAGAGTTAACGTTTCGGGTCAGTGACCCTTCTTCGGAACGGTCCGAAATTCTATCCGAGTTCCGAAGAAGGGTCACTGACCCGAAACGTTAACTCTGCTACTCTTTCCACAGATGCTGCCAGACCTGCTGAGTGAATCCAGCATTTCTTGTTTTTGTTTCAGATTTCCAGCATCCGCAGTATTTTGCTTTTATATCAGATGAGTAGCCTTGTGCCACACCTTTTCCTTCTTCCTGATCTTGGTCTTTAATACATGCTCAGTTGCACATCATCACATCCTGCATATGACCAAAGAAAAATTAAAAATTGCTTAAAATATTGACATATACTGAATATAACATGAAATTGTGCTTGTAAGAATAATAAGCAAATACTACAGGAAGTGCAGTTGGGCTGCAGTGACTCCAGGTGTGGCTTCCCTCGAGATGGAGTTTATAAGGGCGTGCAACTGTTGGTGATGATGCTACTTAAGCGGTATTAATCTCCTGGGATCACATTATGTTATTGTTTTCATTCTCTACACTGAGCAATTGTGGCTTATTGTTTCTTCTGGTAAGGACTTCTGTGCTCTTGCAGATTAGGTTACATAGAAAACTGCTGGATTTGTTTGTGTATATACACCAATAGTCGCATGCAAGCACTCATTTTGATCTTGGCATTGCGGACAGCATGTTCATAAAACACAGATTCTGCTGTGCTGTCCTGTTTAACCCTTGCTTCTACATTTTCCTGGTAACTGCAGAGTAACTATGCATGTTATAAATGGTGCATAGCAAATGTTATTATTCATTCACGGGATGTGGGTGTCACTGGCAAGGTCAGGATTTATTGCCCATTCCTAATTGCCTTTGAGAAGGTGGTGGTGAGCTGCGTTCTTGAACCACTACAGTCTGAATGGTGAAGGTACTCCCCTAGTGCTGTTAGGTATGGAGTTCCAGGATTTTGACCCGGCGACAATGAAGACACAGTAACATATTTCCAAATTACAATGGTGTGCAACTTGGAAGGGAATTTGCAGCTGGTGGTGTTCCCCTGCTGCACCTGCTGCCCCAGTCCTTCCAGAGGGCAGAGGTCACTGGTTTAGGAGGTGTTGTCAAAGTGCTGAGTTGCACAGTTCATCTTGTAGATAGTACAAACTGCAGCCACAGAGTACCAGTGGAGGAGGGAGAACATAGGAAATAAGAGCAGAAGTAGGCCATATGGCCCCTCGAGCCTGCTGCACCATTCAATAAGATCATGGCCGATCTGCTCCTGGCCTCAACTCCACTTTCCTGCCTGTTCCAATAACCCTGGACTCCACCACTATACTTCAAAAATCTGTCGAACTCAGCCGTGAATACATTCAATGACCCAGCCTCCACAGCTCTCTGGGGTAGAGAATTCCAAAGATTCATGATCTTTTGAGAGAAGAAATTCCTCCTCATCTCCATCTTAAATGGGTGACCCCTTATTTTGAAACTATGCTGCCTAGTTCTAGATTCTCCTTTGAGGAGAAATATCCTCTCAGCATCTTATATGTTTCAATAAGATCATCACTCATTCTTCTAAATTCCAATGAGTAGGAGCCCAACCTGCTCAACCTTTCCTCATAAGCAGGGGTCAGCAACATGTCCATACATAGACACCTGCACCGTGGTGAAAAAAATTTTGAGGTCCGTGGTTTCCATCCGACCCGCCAATCCTCTGACTGACTGCAGGCTGCCCGTGGCTCGGCTTTGGTTGCCAGCTCTCCTATTAAAGTGGATGTCAGGCAGAGGTAGGACCAGCGTCAGACGGTGGCGGACACCTGTCTGTGATTGGTCATTGTCTGTGACTGACTGCGGGCTGCTGGGACAGAATGAGCACTGGGATTGCCCACTCCTGCTGTCTTCGCGCTGTTCAGGGAGTGAGCTGGAATGGCTGCTGCTGGGGAGAGGGAGAGAGAGGCCAAGGGGAAAGTATTAGCAGGCCAGCACACAGTCAGAGGCATGGAGCAATGCGAAGCAGAGGGACCACGCTGAGAGTCACTGTCCTTTAAACAAGCACCGGTCTGGGGAGCAGAGTGGCGAGGGGGGAGGGGGTGGAGACGGGCATGGGGAGGGGGAGGGGCGACAGCCATGGGGTGGGGGGGGGGGGTGGTGACGGACACAGAGAGGGGAAGGGCCGGCAGACATGGACAGGGTGAGGGGCGGCAGACCCCACGGACAGGAGGAGGGGGCGGCAGACACGGCCGGCGGAGGGGCAGCAGACACGGCCGGGGGAGGGGCGGCAGACAGTGCTGGGGGAGGGGCGGCAGACAGTGCTGGGGGAGGGGCAGCAGTCTGTGCCAAGGGGAGGGGCGGTGGAGAGGGAGAGAGGGAGGGGCGGCAGACAGGGAGAGGGGGGGGGGCCGGCGGACAGGGCGGCGGATTGGGGAGGGGGAGGGGTGACGGACTGAGGGGGCGGGGCGATGGACACAGAGAGGGGGAGTGGCGACAGATGGGGGGTTTAGGGGGGTGAAGATCATAATCACTCTTGACAGATGGACATTTTTCCAAATTCTCTGCATTGCTACATCAAGTGTGTACTTGACTACTTGTGCAAGCAAAAACAATGCCCGGTATCTCACTAAATAGGGAGAAATGTGGTTTAAATTGACTGTGATAGAGTGATACAGCACTGAAACAGGCCCTTCGGCCCACCGAGTCTGTGCCGACCATCAACCACCCATTTATACTAATCCTACATTAATCCCATATTCCCCACCACATCCCCTCCTACATTAATCCTATATTCCCTACCACCTGCCTACACTAGAGGCAATTTACCTATCAACCTGCAAGTCTTTGGCGGTGGGAGGAAACCGGAGCACCCAGCGGAAACTCACGCGGTCACAGGGAGAACTTGCAAACTCCACACAGGCAGTACCCAGAACCGAATCCGGGTCGCTGGAGCTGTGAGGCTGCAGTGCTAACCACTGCGCCACTGTGCCGCCTGGTTGGCTATACACTTTATATGCAGATTAATTGCCCCCATGTCCGTGGCTGCTCAATAATTTTGGCAAATGACCGTGGTGCAACATGTTAGTGCTTATCCCTGTTCATAAGACAACTCCTTTATCCCCGGAATCAAGACATTGACCCTTCTCTGAACTGCCTCCAATGCAAATATTTCGCTCCTTAAATAAAGAGACCAAAATTGTATGCAGTACTATAGGTGTGGTCTCACCAATGCCCTGTACAGTTGCAGCAAGACCTTTGCAATACAGGCCAACATTATATTTGCCTTCCTAATTACTTGTAGTACCTTCATGCTAACTTTTTGTCTTTCATGTACAAGGACACCCAGATCCCTCTGTACTGCAGCATTCTGTAGTCTCCTTCATTTAAATAATATTTTGTTTTTCTATTCTTCCTACCAACGTGCATAACCTCACATTTTCCCACAATATACTCGATCTGCCAAATTTTTGCCCACACACTTAACCTATCTATATCCCTTTGCAGACTCTTTGTGTCCTCACAATTTACTTTCCCACCTACCTTTGTATCAGCAGCAAATTTGGCTACAATATGCTCGGTCCCTTCATCCAAGTCATTAACGTAGATTGTAAATAGTTGCGGCCCTAGCACTGTTCCCTGTGGCAGTTACAGTTTGCCAACCTGAAAATGACCCATTTATCCCGACTCTGTTTCCTGTTAGCCAATCCTCTATCCATGCTAATATATTATCCCGAACATCATGAACTCATCTTATACAGTAACCTTTGATGTGGCACCTTATTGAATGCTTTTTAGAAATCCAAATAGAACATATCTACTTGTTCACCTTTATCCATCCTACTTGTTACATCCTCAAAGAATTCTAATAAATTTTTCAAACACTATTTCCCTTTCATAAAATCATTTTGACTCTGCCTGATTGTATTATGATTTTCTAAATGTTCTGCTATACTTCCTTAATAATGGATTCCAACAATTTTCCCAGTGACGGGTGTTAGGCTGACTGGCCTATAGTTTTCTGCTTTGTGTCTCCCTCATTTCTAGAATACAGGTGTTACACTTGCAGTTTTCCAATCTGCTGGGCCCATTTCGGAATTTGGGGAATTTTGTAAGAATACAACCAATCCATCCATTACCTTTGCAGCCACTTTTTTAAGACCCTAGCATGCAGGCCATCAGGTCCAGGGGACGTGTCAGCCTTTAGTTCCATAAGTTTGCCTAGTACATTTTCTCCAGTGATAATGATTATTTTAAGTTCCCTTGAATGTTCAAGGTGGTGGATGGGGTGCTGATCAAGCACACTGCTTTGTCCTGGATGGTGTTGAGTTTCAAATGTTGTTGAAATGTTGGAGCTGCACTGATGCAAGCAAATGAAGAGTACTCCATCACACACCTGACTACTGCCTTGCAGATGGTGGAAAAGATTTGGGGGGTCAGGAGGTGAGTCACTTTCCACAGAACACCCAGCTCTTGTAGCCAAAGTATTTAACAATGTAGCTGGTCCAGTTAAGTTTCTAGCCAAGGGTGACCAGAAGGATGTTGTTGATTGTGGAGGATTTGGTGATGGGAATGCAATTGAATGTGTCGTGATCCTATGTTTTTTCTTCTCCTCGGGAAATATTGCGGTGTGCCTTTAAGGCTGTAAAAGATCAGTACTTCTTTAAGGCAGCAAGCTCCAGAGACTGTAAGCCAAAGGTGCATTCGGGTTGCCCGGCAACAACCATACAGATACAGAGAACAGACATTCAATGTATCCATTTTTGACTTTGAAACTGGCTGGCAGAGACAGTCAACAGATGGATCTGGCATGTGAAAGAAATAGGAGAGCTCTCTCTAAGTCAATTTAGACCCTGAATTATTGATCTGCTGTGTTTATCGCTGAAAAAGAGAAGAGTTTAATACTAGAACTGCTGAATTTCTATCTCTGGAAGAAGACCATTCGTGGGAAGTGTAATCTGCAAAGACTTCATTGTTTTTTTTCTATTTTTTCAGGCAGCTAATTAAAAACCAAACTACTGTTAGTTTGAGTATCTGTATGGGAACGCGGGAGTTAGTTTTTTTAAAAATAAGAAGTTATAAGATATTTAGGTATTGGTTTATCTTGGTAGTGTTTAAGATTTTTTTAAACAGTTAATTTGTTGAGATATAAAGATACCTGGTTTGGTTCGTCTCATTCGGGGATTACTAGATTGTTTCAATTTGGCTGCTGCTTTCTTCAATTTGGAAAGCTTAAAGATATATAATGCGACCTGTGGAGCAACGGGACTGAATTGACAGTGCGTTGCACCCACCGCAATTAGAATCAGATATTTTGATTGGGGGCTTTGTCCTGAGCGGTCGTAACAAATGTCATGGGGAGGGGGTTAGACTCTCTTTTGTTGGAATTATTCATTGCCTAGCACTTAAGTGACATAAAAACATTTGTGCACACATAAGCCCAGGCCCGAATTTTGTCCAGGTTTTGCTGCATGCGGACAGGGACTGCTTCATTATCTGAGGAGTTGCAAATGGAACTGAACACTGTGCAATCATCAGCAAACATCCCCACTTCTGACCTTATGATGGAGGAAAGGTCATTGATAAAGCAGCTGAAGATGGTTGGACTTGGAGGAACTCCTTCAGTGATGTGCTGGGACTGAGATGATTGACCTCCAACAACCACAAATATCTTCCTTTGTGCTAGGTATGACTCCAGCCATCAATTCGCATTGACTTCAATTTTATGAGGGCTCCTTGATGCCACACTCAGTCAAATGCTGTCTTGATGTCAAGGTCAGTCACTCTCAATTCATCTCTGGAATTTAGCTCTTTTCTCCATGTTTGGAACAACACAATAATGAGGTCTGGAATCAACTGGTCTTGGAGGAAACCAAAGTGACTATTGTTGAGCAGGTTCTTGGTGAGTATGTACCACTTGATAGCACTGCCGACAACATTTTCCATCACTTTGCTGATGATTAGGAATGGGCCTATTGGGCAGCAATTGACCGAATTGGATTTGACCTGTTTTTTGTGGACAGGACATACCTGGCAATTTTCCACATTGTTGGGTAGATGTCAGCATCGTAGCTGTACTGGAATAGCTTGGCTAGCAATGCAGCTCCTTCCAAAGCACAAGTCTTCAGCATTATAGCTGGTGGTTGCTGGGGAAATAGTTTTTGCAATATCCAGTGCGCTGAACCATTTCTTGATACCATGTAAAGTAAACTGAATTGGCTGAAGACTGGCTTCTGTGATAGTGGGGCCTCAGGAGGAAGCTGCGATGGACCATCCACTCGGTACTGCTGGCTGAAGATGGTTGCAAATGCTACAGCAATGTCATTTGCACACACGTGCTGGGCCCACCATTGAGGATGGGGATGTTCATGGAGCCTTCTCCTCCCATTAGTTGTTTAATTGTCCACCACCATTCACAACCAGATGTGGCAGGACTGCAGAGTTTGGAATCTGATACATTGGTTGTGGGATTGCTTCACTCTCTCTATGGCAAGTTGCTTCTACCGTTTAGTGTGCATGTAATCCTGTGCTATAGCTTCACCTGGTTGACACTTCATTTTTAGGTATACCTGGTGCTGTTCCTGGAATGCACTTCTACACTCCTCTTTGAACCAGGGTTGATCTTCTAGCTTGATGGTAATGGTAAGGTGAGGGGTATGCCAGACCATGAGGTTACAGATTGTATACAATTCTGCTGGTGCTGATGGCTGGGACAGTGCCTCATGGATGCCCAGTTTGAGTTGCCAGATCTGCTCTGAATATATCCCATTTAGCATGGTGGTTATGCTACCCAATACGATGGAGTGTCTTCAGTGCTTTGTCTCCACAAGGACTATGTGGTGGTCATTCCTACCAATACTGTCATGGACAGATCCATCTGCAGCAAGTAGATTGCTGAAGATGAGGCAAGTCAGTTTTACCTCATGTTAGTGCTCTCACCATCTTCCACAGGCCCAGTCTGGCAAATGTGTCATTCTGGACATGGCCAGCTTGGTCAGTAGTGGTGCTTTTGAGCCATTCTTGGTGACGGACATTGAAGACGGACACCCAGAGTACATTCTGTGCACATGTTGCCCTCAGTGCTTCCTCCAAGTAGTGTTCAACATGGAGGAGTACTGATTCATCAACTAAAGGAGGGCGGTAGGTGGTAATCATGTTTCATCCGATGCTTTAAAACGTCATGGGGTCCAGAGTTAATGTTGAAGACTCACAGGGCCACTCCCTCCTGACTTTATAGCAGTGTGCCACCACCTCTGGTGGGTCTGTCCTGCCAGTGGGACAGGACATACCCAGGGATGGTGATGGAGGAGTCTGGGATGTTGGCTGAAAGGAATGATTCTGTGAGTTTGACTATGTCAGGCTGTTGCTTGACTAGTCTAAGGGACAGCTCTCCCAATTTTGGCACAAGTCCCCAGATGTTAGTGAGGAGGACTTTGCAGGGTTGACTGTGTTGGGCATGCCTTTGTTCTATCTGATGCCTAGGTTGATGCTGCATGGTCTATCTGGTTTTCTTCTTATTGCTTTTTACAGTGGTTTGATATAACTGATTAGCTTGTTAAGCCAAAATATGTTGAATTGTGTCTTTATTTCCTCTTCACTCCAGACAGTTTGAGACCCTTGGGGCTGGATTTTCTCACAGGTTTCTGGACTCTGATATTGGGACCAAATGGGGGTCCTGAGAAAATGGGGGTCCTGAGACTCCACCTGCCGGCAGAGAGACCGGCAGCACATTCTTCCGGTAAACGGCCTCCTAACTGGCTCTTGATGCTGCGGGCCCAGAGGACCAGCAGCACTGGAGTCTCAGCAGCCCCACCAGTGGCTGCTGCCGAGGCAAATCGGGGAAAGTTCCCGGCAGCAGGAATGCGTTGGGGAGCCGTCCCAATCCAGCTTCCTCCATTTTCTCTGTCTCCCTCCCTCAACCTCCAAGCCTGCCACCACGGGGCTGGGAAAATTCAGCCCTTGAAGTGCCAGTTTGGCACCTTTATATTGATGGAGAACAGATGCATAAATATACAACAACAGTAGTCAAATTTAACTCAGAGAGATTCCTTTTTTACTTACCTAATAATTTCCAATTCACTGACAAACATACATAGACCTTAAAATTTTACAAGATAGTAGGAGACTGCACAGCCCACTGTGTCTGTTAGCTCTTTGCTAGATATTTTTATTACAGGAAGAGATATACAGATACAGCTGAAATATTTAACAATTTAAGATTTATTGCAAGAATGTGAAAAGTACAACCCTCATATACATTAATATAGATTGCATTGTGTAGAAATTTCTAATCCTAACGGTATTACTTTCTCAATCGACATATATGTTAAGAACTAACTTGTATTTATGTGTTGTCTTTCAGAACTTCAGGACATCCCAAAGCACTTTACAGCCAATTAAGTACTTTTCTGAAATGTAGTTACTGTTGTAATGTAGGAAATGTGGCAGCCATGTTGCACACACAGGGCTGGCCGCAAAAGGTGAGGAGAATCCGGCCTCCACCCTTTGGAGAGCCACCCCCACCCCCCACACCCCCCCCCCCCCCCCCCGCAACCCCACAGGCTCCATTTGACGGCACTCGTGCAATTAACTGTCCGGTGCCGGGATCCTGTCTCCAAGAGCTGCTGGCCAATCAGAGGGCCGGCAGCTCAGTAGGCAGTGCCACTGGAAGTGGTGGCCAGTGCTGGTACTATGAGAGGCCCAGGACCAGGTGCATCACTGGAGCCCTGGACCCCAGGTAAGTGTGGCGGGGTTACTGGAGCCAGTCCGGCAGGCCCCAGTGAGGTGGGGTGGGTAGGGTGGCCATTGAGGGTGGGGAGGGGTGTTAGCAGAGGGGTGGATTTTGCCTCCAGGGGCCCTTCGTGGGCCACAGATTGCCCACGGAGGAGGCGAACCTCCACCCCCACCCCCCCCCCCCCCCCCCCAAGCCTGCAGGGAGGCCGCCTTGTTTTACTGGGCGGCTTCCCCACCTGGCAGGGCACCCACCAGCTGCTGGCAAAATATCAACAGTGGTGGGAAGAGGCCCTTAAGTGGCAGTCCACCCACCACCTTCCGTAACTATTTTATGGGCTCCCCTGCCTCCCATCGACACATAATATTCAGCCCATAAGGTTCGCTTTTAGGTATATTGAATCCAAGTAGAACAGAAAATGTAACAATCTCCTGTATCCAGACCAGGGTATATTTCCAACCCAAGTCTCAAGGTGGGAGCAAATTCTTCTCGACATTTCTAATATTAAGTAACTCATTTAAGTACAATTTCACTGTTTTCTTCAGAATCCTGTAATTTTTATGTGTTTGTTTTATTATATGAAAGAGCATGCGTTTATATACCGCAAAGAGGGCTGATAGCACTTCACAGCCAATGAAGTATTTTTTGAAAGTGTGGTCATTATTGTAATGAAAGTACAATATGGCAGTCAATTTATTCTCAACAAGATCCTGCAAACGGTAATCAGATAAATGACTAGATAATCTGTTTTAATTATGCTGGTTGAGTAATAAATATAGGCTAGGACACCAGGAGAACATGGAACTTTTTATGTTCATCTGAAAAGTGAGATTGGGCCTTGATTTAACGTCTCATTAAAAAGTTGACATCTCTGATTAGTGCAGTACTGCAGGATGCTGCACAAAGTATCAGCCTCAGTTATGTTCACAATTCCTAAAATAGGTCTTGAACTTACAACCTTCTGACTCAGGAGAACAGTGCTGCACTGATCCAAACCTGACAGCATAGTTATTTTTAGTTGTTTACACAGACCTAAGTGGATCTTGCCAGTTCAAAGAAGCAGTTTGGAAAAAAAACTAAGGAATTTGATTACTTGGTTTCCTGATGATTACTCATTCCTCAATGGTACTTTTTAATTCGGTTAAGTTTAGCCAATTGGTATTAGATTAGCTCAAATAACCACATATCCGTTATTAAATTCTTAGTCACAATATCTTGTTTTCTGGATGTGATGTTTTGGCGTTGTGATGCATCTAAGGTAACACTTTCAGATAGGATACATTTTTTTGATTTGTTCTCTGAATGTGGGTGACGTGACACTGGCATGACTGCATTTATTGCCCACCCATAGTTGCCCTGAAAAGCTGGTGCTGGGCCTTCTCCTTAAACCACTGTGGTTCTTGTGATGATGGCGTTATCTCAATGGTTTTCGGTAAGGAATTCCAGAATATTGACCCATCGACAATGAAAGAAATTACATATTTAAGTCTGTATAGCATGTGGCTTGGAGGGGAACTTCGATGGTGTTCCCACAATATTGCTGCTCTTATTCTTCTTCTTGGTAGAGGTCATAAGGGAGGGAAGCGCCACTGAAGTAATACTGGTGAGTTGCATCTGGTTGGTCATAGATACTGCAACCACAGTGCACCATGACAAAGAGGGTGCATATTGAGCCTGGTGACAAGAGCACCAATCAAGCAAACTGCTCTGTCCTGGATGGGGTGTTGAGCTTCTTGAGGATTATTGCAACTGCACCTATCTAGGTGAATGGTTGTCATGCAGGCCCCCACCTGCCAAGAATGAGGCATATTAATTTCGCCACATAGACATTAAATTTCAAATGGTTGTTGGAAAGAAGAGAAGGCCTGTTACAAGCACTGCCAGACCTTGGTTGGAAAAAAATATTTACACACTAACAAACATTGAACTTAGGGAAGCGCATTCTATTCCTTGCTATGATGATACAATACACAGAGCCAAGACGTGGTCAGACCAGTTAGTTACATGACTAACCTGCTTGGCAACCTGGGGGTTTCTGAATTGTACAGTTTGAACTGAGAGCCTGCAGAAAGCAGAATGCTCCTGACTGAAGAAGATCTGTCTGTCTGCCCCCACCTCTTTCTCACAGAACTCCAAATTCACTGAAGACACATGAACTCCAAGAGAGTCTCCTACAGCGAACAAGGTTTAAGAAAAATACTGGGCCCCAACGAAAAGCAAGATCTACCTACAATCAAGGACGCTACAGTGAGCTCAAAAAACCGGAACACAAAAAAAACCTCCTCAAATATTGCCTCAAACTTTTCCAGTTTATTTCTTCCTGTCTCTATCTGCATGTGTGTATCATGTATGCATGCTAACGTGAGCGCGTCGTGTATCTTTAGGTGTCAACCGAAATTGAGTTTAAGTTTAATAAATTTCAATCTTTCTTCTTTAAACCTAAGAAAACTTGTTTGTGCTGGTTTCTTTGCCATATAATTGGAAAGTGGTGAACAAGGATTCACCAAGGGGGAGCCAAAAACACAGTGTGTTTAAAATTTAAACCCTGTTACAGGAAGACCAGGTGGAGGCTGAAAGGGAACCCTAGACTTCTTTCTCACCTGGTCGTAGCAATGGTGAATATTCCATCAGACTTCTGACATAAGAACATAAGAAATAGGAGCAGCAGTAGACCATGTTACACATCGAGCCGACTCTACCATTCAACATGATCATAGCTGATCTTGTGTTTCAACTCCACTTTGCTACCTGCCCCCCCCCATATCCCTTGTTTCCCTGAGAGACCAAACATCTGTCTATTTCAGCCTTAAATATATTCAGCAATCCACAACCCTCTGTGGTAGACAATTCCAAAGATTCACAACCCTTTGAGTGAAGAAATTTCTCCTCATCTCAGTCCTAAATGATCAGCCCCTTATCTTGAAACTGTGCCCCCTTGTTCTAGATTCCCCAGCCAGGGGAAACAATGTCTTATTATCTAACCTGCAAAGTCTTTTCAAAATCTTAAATGTTTCAATGAGATCACCTCTCATTCTTCTAAACTCCAGAAAATTTGGACCCAATTTACTCAGCCTCTCATCATAGAACAACCCTCTCATCCCTGGGACCAATCTAATGAACCTTCTCCGTACCGCCTCCAATGCAAGTATATCCTTCCTTAAAATGGAGACCAAAATTGCACACAGTACTCTAGGTGTGGTCTCCCCAAAGCCCCGTACAATTTCAGCCAGACTTTTTTATTCTTGTATTCCAATCCCCTTACAATAAAGGCCAACATGCCATTTGTTTTCCTAATTGCTTGCTGCACCTGCATGCTATCTTTTGTGTTCCTTGTATGTGTACACACAAGTCTCTCTGAACATCAACATTTACAAGCTTCATGCCTTTAAAAAATATCCTGATTTTCTATTCTTATGATCAAAGTGAATAGCTTCACACTTTCCCAAATTATACTCCATCTGCCACCTGGTTGCCCACTCAACCTGTCTATATCTCTTTGCAGTCTCTTTTTGTGTCCTTACAGCTTGCATTCCCAGCTAGCTTTGTATCATCAACCAAACTTACATACATTACTCTCTGTCTCTTTGCCCAAGTCATTAATATAGATTGTAAACAGTTGAGGCACTGATCCTTGCAGCACACCACTAGTCACAGCCTGCCAACTTGAAAATGCCCCATTTATCCCTACTGTTGCGACCAGGTGAGAAAGGTGTCTAGGCGTCTGTTACTCTCTTCACCTAGCCTTAGTGTAACAGGGTTTAATTTTATACACACTGTGTTTTGAGCTCCCTTTTTGTGAATCTTGTTCACAACTTTCCAATTATAAGACAAAGAAACCAATTCACACAGGCTTTCTGAGGTTTAAAGAAGATGAAATTTTATTAAAACTTAAGCTCTAATACGGTTCACACCTATGGACATATGACACACCCACGCTAGCATGCACACCCAATATACATATGCAGATAGGAACAGAAAAGATAGGTAGAACAGTTTGAGGCAATATCTTGTTACTGTTTTGCGAGCTCACTGAAGTCCTTGATTAAAGATATGGTCTTGCATCTCATTGGGGCCGAGTAGTCTTCTTAAAACCTTGTTCAAGTCGGCAACTTTTCTATCTTTGAGTTTCACGTGTTTTCCCAAGGTTCAGTTCCGTGGGAACGAAATGGAAGCAGGCAGGAGAGAGGTCTTCTTGCTTCAGTTCCAGGAGAGATCTTTACTCCATGAGCACATGGCTTTATCTGAGTTCAAATCCTTTGTTGGAAGTTCAAATTCAAAAAAACTCCAGCCAGCTAATTATGGGACTAAAACTGGTTTGACCACTTCTTCTGTGTAATGGGGAAGCAACGACTGGGTCCCTTTTGTTCCAACACTGCTAGTTACTATACAAAAATGTCTATCCAGTCAGGGGCTTGCAATTTTAAGTTTTAATGTTCATGTGGCAAAATAATGGGTGCCTCAGTCTTGGTAATTTCAGAGCATGATGGGCCCCCCCTTTTTATGTTTAGTTATTTTTTCTTTTTGTCTTTTTTCTTTTTTATCTGGTTATGTTATTTTAGGTTTTTTAGTGTGTTTTGTTTCTACTGTGCCCACCCACTGTTTCTGTTTTTTTCTTTAATTTTTAATGTTTGTGCTTGGAGTGCTTTGTGCTTTACAGTCTATTCACACCCTCTCTGTACTAACGCTTTGTCTTTCACCACACCATTCACATACCGTTTGCCTTTGTTCCATGACCTTCTGGTCAGTTATTCTCTGTGACCTTGTCCTATCAATACCTTCTCTTTTGTTATCTCTTGCCCCACCCCGCTTTACTTGCTTAAAATTTTTTACATTTCTAATATTTGTCAGTTCTGAAGAAGGGTCACTAACCTGAAACGTTAACTCTGCTTCTCTCTCCACAGGTGTTGCCAGACCTGCTGAGTATTTCCAGTATTTCTTGTAGATAGAGAGAAACTGTTCCCACTCGTGAAAGGATCGAGAACGAGAGGGCAGAGATTTAAGTATTTGGTAAGAGAAGCAAAAGTAACATGAGGAAAATCTTTTTCACACAATGAGTGGTTAAGGTCTGGAATGGGCTGCCTGAGAAGGTGATGGAGGCAGGTTCCATTGAAGCATTCAAAAGGGACAGTTATATGAAAAGGAAAAATGTACAAGGTTATGAGGAGAAGGCAGGGGAATGGAACTGAGGGAATTACTCTTTCGGAGAGCCAGTGTGGACACGAATGGCCTCCTTCTGCACTGTAACGACTCTGTGATTCTGTATGGTCTGTATGTGCCTCCAGATCCACAGAAATGTGGTTGACTCTTAACTGCCCTCTGAAATAGCTTAGCAAGCCATTCAGTTGTATCAAACCGCTATAAGAAATAATAAGAATAAAATCGGATGGACCACCCAGCATCGACCTAAGCACTCGACACATCAAAGGCACACTCAAACCAATCAAACCTGCAAAGTCCGCCTCAGTTACATCTGGGGATTTTTGCCAAAATTGGTAGAGCTGCCCCACAGTCTAGTCAAGGAACAGCCTGACATAGTCATACTCACAGAATCATATCTTTTATCCACAGTCCTAGACTCCTCTATCACCATCCCTCAGTATGTCCTGTCTCACCAGCAGGACAGACTGACCAGAGGTGGTGGCATATTGGGGAACGAGTGGCCCTGGGAGATCTCAAAATTGGCTCCGGACCCCATCAAGTCTCATAGCATCAGGTCAAACATGGGCAAATTATCACCTACTGCCCTTCTCAGCTGATGAGTCAGTACACCTCCATTTCAAATGCCACTTGGAAGAAGCAGTGTGGGTAGCAAGGGCACAGAGTGTGGGGATCTTCAATGTCCATCACCAAAGGTAGCTTGGCAGCACTACTACTGACCGAGTTGGCCAAGTCCTGAAGGATACAGCTGCCAGACTGGGCCTACAAAAGATGGTAAAGTGAACCAACAAGAGGGAAAGACCTGTTTGACCTTGTTCTCATCCATCTACCTGTTGCAGACGCATCTGTCCATGACAGTATTGGTGGGAATGACCACCGCACAGTTCTCTTGGAGGCATCTTAACATTGAAGACACCTTCCATCGTGTTGGGTGGCACTACCACCGTGCTAAATGGGATAGATTCAGAATAGATCTAGCCGCTCAAAACTGGGCCATCAACAGCAACAGAATTTTATTCCACCATGCTCTGTAACCTCATGGTCTGGCATATTCCTCGCTCGACCATCACAATCAAGCCAGGGGACCAACCCTGGTTCAATGCAGAGTTTAGAAGACCATGTCAGGCGCAGCACCAGGCGTACCTGAAAATGAGGAGTCAATCTGCTGATGCTACAACACAGGTCTACACACCTGGTAAACTGCGGAAGCAGCATGCTATAAATTGAGCTAAGCAACCCCACAACCACCGGATCAGATCCAAGCTCTGCAGTCCTGTCACATCCAGCAATGAATGGTGGTGGACAATTAAACAAATAGAAGGAGGAGGCTCCATTAATATCTCCATTCTCAAAGATGGTAGGGCCCACTACGTGAGTGCAAGTGACAAGGTTGAGGCATTTGAAATAATCTTCAGCCAGAAATACCGAATAGATGATCCATCTTGGCGTCCTCCTGAGATATCCACCATCGCAGAAGCCAGTCTTCAGCAAATTCAGTTCACTCCACATGACATCGGGAAATGGCTGAGTGCACTGGATACTGCAAAGTCTGTGGGCCCAGAGAATATCCTGGCTCTTCTGAAGCCACATGTTTCAGAAGTAGCCACGCCTCTCGTCAAGCTGTCCCAGGACAGCTACAATACTGGTATCTACATGACAAACTGTAAAATGGTCCAGGTGTGCTCTGTCCCCAAAAAGCATAACAAATCCACTCCAGCCAATTATCGCCCCATCAATCTACTCTCAATCACCCAAGTTATGGAAGGTATCGTCAACGGTGCTAAGAAGCGTCAATTACTCACCAACAACCTGTTCTCCAATGTTCACTTTGGATACTTCCAAGACCACTCAGCACTAGACCTCGTTACAGGCTTGATACAAACACGGACAAAGAAGCTGAATTCTAGAAGAAGTGAGGTGAGAGTGACTGCTCTTGACATCAAGGTAGCATTTGACAGAGTGTGGCATTAAGGAGCCCTGGTAAAACTGAAGTCAATGGGAATTGGGAAAACCTCTGTTTGGCCCATGTCATAACTAGCACAAAGGAAGATGGTTGTGGTTGTTGGGGGCCAATTATCTCAGCCCCAGGACATCGCTGCAGGAGTCCCTCAGGACAGTGTCCAAGGCGCAACCATCTCCAGTTGCATCAACAATGACCTTCCCTCCATTATAACGCCAGACGTTTTGAGGCTTGCTGATGATTGCACAGTGTTTAGTTTCATTTGCAATTCCTCAGTTAATGAAGCAGTCCGTACCTGTGTGCAGCAAGACTTGGACAACATTCAGGCTTGGGTTGATAAGTAACAAGTAACAAACATGCCACCAAGTGCCAGACAAAGGCTATCTCCAACAAAGAGAGAATATTAGCCCCTCCCCTTGACATTCAATCGCATTACTGTCAACCCCCCACCTACCAAGACTGAGGCACCCATTATTTCACCACATAAACATTAAAACTTAAAATTGCAAGCCCCTGACTGGAAAGACATTTTTTGCATAGTAGCTAGCAGTGTTGGAACAAAAGTCATTGTTTCCCCAAAACACAGAAGAAGTGGTCAAACCAATTTTAGTCACATGACTAGTTGGCTGGAGTTTTTTTTTGAATTTGAACTTCCAACAAAGATTTGAACTCAGACAAAGCCCTATGCTCATGGAGTAAAGATCTCTCCTGGAACTGAAGCAAGAAGACCTCTCTCCTGCCTGCTTCCTTCTCTTTCCCAAGGAACAGAATCTTGTGAAAACACATGAAACTCAAAGAGAGAAAAGTTTCCTGCATGAACAAGGTTTTAAGACGACTACCGGGCCCCAATGAAAAGCAAGACTACTTACAAAAGGATTACAGTGGGGTTGAAGCACCATAACAAGATATTGCCTGAACCCCCTCTCTACTACATTTTCCTCTTCTCTTTTCTGTTCCTATCTGCATGTGTATATCGCATGTGCATGCTAGTGTGGGCGCGTTGTATATCCGTAGGCATGAACTGTATTAGAGTTTAAGTTTGTCTCAAGAAAATTTCATCTTTCTTCTTTAAACCTCAGAAAGCCTGTGTGAATTGGTTTCTTTGTCTTATAATTGGAAAACTGTGAACAAAGATTCACAAAAAGGGAAACTCAAAACACAGTGTGTTTAAAATTAAACCCTGTTACAATAAGACCAGATGAAGATAGTAACAGACCCCTAGACACCTTTCTCACCTAGTCGTAACAATTACCATCGCCAAATCCCCCACCATCAACACTGTCGGAGTCACCACTGATCAGAAGCTCAGCTGGACCAGCCGTATAAATAAATGCAACAGCAGGTCAGAGGCTGGGTGTTCTGCAGCAAGACACTCACCTCCCAAATTCCCAAAGCCTTTCCACCATCTACCATGGCACAACAGAAGTATGATGGAATACTCTCCACTTGCCTGGATGAGTGCAGCTCCAACAACACTCAAGTAGTTCAACACTATCAGGGCAAAGCACCCCAGTTGATTGGCACTCCATCCATCACCTTAAACATTCACTCCCTCCACCACCAACACACTGTGGCTGCAGTATGTACCAATTACAAAATGCACTGCAGCAACTTGCCAAGACTTCTTTCAGAGCACCTCACAAACCCGTGACCTCTACTACCTAGAAGAACAAGGGCAGCAGGCATGTGGGAACACCATTACCTGCAATTTCCCCTTCAAGCCACACACCATCCTGATTTGGAAATATATCGCTGTTCTTTCATCATAGCAGTGTCAAAGTCCTAGAACTCCCTATCCAAGAGCAATGTGGGAATACCTTCACCACATGTACTTCAGCGGTTTAAGAAGGCAGCTCACTACCTTCTCAAAGGCAATTAGTGATGGGCAATAAATGCTGGCTTTGCCAGCGACGTCCACATACCATGAATGAATTCTCAAAAGTCTAAACTTGCAGCAAATTTGAAAAAAATCACTCACTATTATATGGAAATGTTGGAAAGTTAGGGTGCATTTACACACCCAACTTAGTACACAGTTAGGTGGATCCCAAGATACTAAATTTGTCGATTTGGCAGGGATTGACCCAAGTGATATATCACAAGAAATCACATTAGAACTGCTGAAGTGGAAAGCCTCATTTGCTGTGGGTATATCACATTGTGAATATGCATATATGCGCAGAACTTTGCCAGGAAGCAAATTTAATATTGCTCATAGGAATAAAAAAAAATTGATCTTTTCTCTTTTCTTTCTATTTTACCTGCTCAATATCTATGTTATCTAATCAAGACCAATGAAGATTGTTACATCAATAAAGTATTATGCTAGATATTCTACTCAGATTCAGTAACACCAATTAGTCCCATAAGTAGACCTCACATCCCTTAGGATCTGGACTATGTCAATGTCTGCATAATATCTAGGTAAACAATAGTGAGACCCAGATATCAAACAGAGGACCTTTGCCACTCTACAGCAGCTTACTGGAATGTATCACATGCTGCCATTTGATTCTCTGTCTTCAAAAGGTAGATGCAAATACACCATCAGACCAAGGAACAAGCTACAGACCAGCAAACAATTAATTTGAAAAAAAATTGCAATTGAACAATAATAAATAGAAAATCTATAAAAACAAAGGTGACCGCGGTGACTGCAACAACTACCGTGGAATCTCCCTGCTCAGCATAGTGGGGAAAGTCTTTGCTCGAGTCGCTCTAAACAGGCTCCAGAAGCTGGCCGAGCCCGTTTACCCTGAGGCACAGTGTGGTTTTTGTGCAAAGAGATCGACCATTGACATGCTGTTCTCCCTTTGTCAGATATAGGAGAAATGCCGCCAACAACAGATGCCCCTCTACATTGCTTTCATTGATCTCACCAAAGCCTTTGACCTCGTCAGCAGACGTGGTCTCTTCAGACTACTAGAAAAGATTGGATGTCCACCAAAGCTACTAAGTATCATCACCTCATTCCATGACAATATGAAAGGCACAATTCAGCATAGCGGCACCTCATCAGACCCCTTTCCTATCCTGAGTGGCGTGAAACAGGGCTGTGTTCTTGCACCCACACTGTTTGGGATTTTTTTCTCCCTGCTGCTCTCACATGCGTTCAAGTCTTCAGAAGAAGGAATTTTCCTCCACACAAGATCAGGTGGCAGGTTGTTCAACCTTGCCCGTTTAAGAGCGAAGACCAAAATACGGAAAGTCCTCATCAGGGAACTCCTCTTTGCTGACGATGCTGCTTTAACATCTCACACTGAAGAGTGTCTGCAGAGTCTCATCAACAGGTTTGCGGCTGCCTGCAATGTATTTGGCCTAACCATCAGCCTCAAGAAAACGAACATCATGGGACAGGACATCAGAAATGCTCCATCCATCAATATTGGCGACCACGCTCTGGAAGTGGTTCAAGAGTTCACCTACCTAGGCTCAACTATCACCAGTAACCTGTCTCTAGATGCAGAAATCAACAAGCGCATGGGAAAGGCTTCCACTGCTATGTCCAGACTGGCCAAGAGAGTGTGGGAAAATGGCGCACTGACACGGAACACAAAAGTCCGAGTGTATCAAGCCTGTGTCCTCAGTCCCTTGCTCTATGGCAGCGAGGCCTGGACAACGTATGTCAGCCAAGAGCGACGTCTCAATTCATTCCATCTTCGCTGCCTCCGGAGAATACTTGGCACCAGGTGGCAGGACCATATCTCCAACACAGAAGTCCTCGAGGCGGCCAACATCCCCAGCTTATACACACTACTGAGTCAGCGGCGCTTGAGATGGCTTGGCCATGTGAGCCGCATGGAAGATGGCAGGATCCCCAAAGACACATTGTACAGCGAGCTCGCCACTGGTATCAGACCCACCGGCCGTCCATGTCTCTGCTTTAAAGACGTCTGCAAACGCGACATGAAGTCCTGTGACATTGATCACAAGTCGTGGGAGTCAGTTGCCAGCGATCGCCAGAACTGGTGGGCAGCCATAAAGGCGGGGCTAAAGTGTGGCGAGTCGAAGAGACTTAGCAGTTGGCAGGGAAAAAGACAGAAGCGCAAGGGGAGAGCCAACTGTGTAACAGCCCCAATGAACAAATTTTTCTGCAGCACCTGTGGAAGAGCCTGTCACTCTAGAATTGGCCTTTATAGCCACTCCAGGCGCTGCTCCACACACCATTGACCACCTCCAGGCGCTTACCCATTGTCTCTCGAGATAAGGAGGCCAAAGAGAAATAGAAAATGGTGTATTTTAAAACTTTGCTCCACTTCACAACAAAAAACAAGATACTTTCCCATAGCAATCTTTCAACATAACTCTAAAAATGGTATCTCAGTTGTTTGATATCAATGTAACCAAATAGCCAACTAGTCTAGACCTTTCTTCTGACTAAAGTTTGTAAACTAACTTCCCAGGTAAACTCACACACAAAACTAACAGTGCAGGTTCTTCGAATGTGTATTGAAACAAGGTCCCTTCACAAAAACTAATTTGAAATATTTGTGATAGCTAGAAATATAAAACGGCAATTGACATGAGCATATTAAACTGACCTTTTGCTTCAACAGGAACCAGTCACTGATTCACTAAGACATTAAAAAAAATCAGAGTTGATATTGATTGTGTCAGCCAATGACTTGGAGATGGGGCAGGACTTTAGTTTTAATTCATAAATTACAGCAAAGTATTTTAACTCATTACCAGAACTCTAGCAATTAGAGTCTCTAGAGTGCAGCAGTACTACCCGAATAGTGAGTGGAGGATTGTAACATTATACAAATTATGCATGTAAAATCAATCTCAGTTACTTACAGCAGTGAGGTCTCCGGGCATGATTGACTCAATCATCTCCATTCTGGCCAGTCTTGCGGTGTCACTCTAGACAGCTAAAAGAAATTGCCATTGACGCCTAATCAGGCAACCTGTCTGGGGTCCACGCTGAATGTGGATTGACAGACTGATCATTATCGATGTGAGCATAGGTAATTAATCTCTTGTGCTGTTAATAGTAATTCTAAAAGAAATTTAAATTAGTAACTGATATAGACAGGTTTTCCAGTTGCTGTGTTATAGTTTGTCCCCTACGCCTGTGAAACTGTAATACCTAGAGTGCACTGAGACAACCAGGCAGAAAACTTAGAAACAAATGAAGGGTAGGGAAAAAGGCAATCATTAAAATTTAAAAAAATCTCCTGTCCCAACATTTTGTACCGATTAAGCCATTAAATAAAAATTCTGAGCTACCAGTATTGTCTATAATTAATTTTTCTGTGTCACTCTTGGGGACTGGTGTTTGAATTGAGGCCAGAGAGGAATGTTTATGAGGTGCATTGATATTGTGGACAGAGTCAGGCAAGCTGGCTCGTACAAATGAATGCCTATTCAGGTGTCAGTGTTTGGAAATTCAATGGTGCTACAACAATTGCAGCTTTACTACAAAATCCTCATGGGAAATAAGGGAAAATAAGTAATGTTTCGAACCATGAAGATAAATTGAACAGAGAAGGAAGGTTGTGAGGATAAAGGAAGGAAGGAATAATGAACAAATAAAACACTTGCATCCACTGTAGGAGGTAGAACAAAAATGCACGATATAAATGCAAGTTGTTGATGCATCAATTTATGGTATCAAATTAAACCTTCATTGTGATATTGCCCGCCGGATATTCCACTGATTACAATAGAAACATTATATTGTTAATGATGTCACAACAAACTACTCTGATGCCATAAAAACTTCGTCATGACATCATGAAACGGCTTTAAATCCACACTGTAGCTGAAGTTAGGTTACATGACTTCACAATGCCATAGCAACCCAGAACCTTTGATATAAAAGTAAGTGCTGAAAGAGAGGAGAGACAAATTGAGCATTTATTCCTGTGAAGATCATTAGGCACTAGATTGAAAATTATGTGCATAAAAACCTTTTAATCATGTTAAGAGTGGGAGCAGATTTTTCTTTACCTGCACCTGGGCATACTTGGCCAACTGGACGCAGCACATAGAGGAAATATGGGCATGAAAGAGCACACACTTGAAAGCGAGCTTTCTCGGTTTTAAATCTATTAATTTAAATGGACAGACAATCAGATTGCCTCAGCAGCTTCTTCCTTCGCCACATTTCCTGAGTTTAGTGACAACAACGCTGTTAATAGTGGTTTCCAATCCAAGCACAAAGCAGTAACCATTATACTAACACCATCCACTAAACTTTAACTCCTAACTCTGACCATAAATCTAACTCCTAACTCTATCTTACACCCTAACCCCAAAACTAACCCACTCCTATCCCTAAGCAATAACCCTCACAACTAACCCTAACCATAACACCATACCCGAATATTAAAACCTAAACTACGTCGAGTCAATCGTCATTGTGACATCATCAACAATGCAACTCTTGTAATACTGCACCTCAGTGATCCAATGACCGGGCATAGGTATAGGGAAATTGTCCTGAAAACAAAACAATTGATATCAGACTGAGAAGACTAAATTAGAAATCAATAACTGAAAAACGTAGGGATATTTCTTTAGATTTAATGGCAGTAGTTGGAATTCACAATACTAAATAGAATAACATATCGCATACAGTACATGAAACTATAAAAGCCAAACTATTAAGAGCTTGTGTTCCGGAAAGACACAACTCATAAGTAACTCTACTTCTGTGATGGTCCTCTCTCTGCTGTCTGCGGCTCATATCAAACTTAACAAACTGGACCACCCTGCAAAACAAGACTTTGGTTACCTGAGCTCTTTGAGGAGGTGACAGTGGATGCAGTGTGCATGAATTCTCAGAAAGCCTCTGACAAGGTATCATACTAGAATCTATTGGAGAAGATTAAAAGGTATGGAATTTAGAGAATGGTAGCAAATTGCATTAAATACTGAAGACAGGAAATAGAAGCATTTGAGGGCAGTTTCTCTCAGTGTTTGCAGATGGTCCTAAAATAGGAGGCACAGTAAATAATTCTGAAAGTCAAAGTCAGCTGCATTATAGGAAATACATTGAGACAATAAAGGGGTACATATGGCTTCACCTGGATACTGTCTGTTATGGGAAAATATGGTTGGCACCTTTCATCTACAAAAGATGATGGACACGCAGCAAAAAATCCATTTAGGTGTGGGGTGTCTTCTCTTGGCGCGCATTTGCTGATGGCTGTGAGATCCAATCCTTGAGAAGCAGATTCTGCCACAAGTGCTGTACGTGAAGCTGCCAAGTGGTGCTGTGAGTTGTTGATTTTGACATTGGCGCCTATTGCCAAGCTGCTGTAGCAACTGGTCATCATGGTAGTGCACACCAGTCCACAGGATGTGTCGCCATTTTCCTCTTTTGCCAGCTAGTGACTCCCAGGTACGATAGTCGACATTTAGGGCCTTCATGTCACGCTTGCAAGCATCCATGAAGCGGAGCTTTGGGTCCCCTACTGTTCATTTGGCCCCGAATTCCTGACCATACAGAAGGTCCTTGGGTATGCGACCGTCTTCCATCCTGCGGGCGTGTCTGATCCACCGAAGCTGCCGCTGTTTGATTAGTACTTGAGAGCTCTGCCTTTAAGAGACAAAAAAAAGGCTCGGGAAATTGTTTCAGGTGGAATAAAGGAAATTGGAGGGTGATATGACACATAGGAACATAGGAGCAGGAGTAGGCCATTCAGCCCATCGAGCCTGCTCTGCCATTTAATATGATCATGGCTGATCATCCCCTTCAATGCCTTTTTACCCACACTATCCCCATATCCCTTTATGTCATTGGTATTTAGAAATCTGTCAATCTCTACTTTAAACATACTCAATGACTGAGCTTCCACAGCCCTCTGGGATAGAGAATTCCAAAGATTCACAACCCTCTGAGTAAAGAAATTTCTCCTCATCTCTGTCCTAAGTGGCTTCCCCTTATTTTGAAATTGTGTCCCCTGGTTCTAGACTCCCCAACCTGGGGAAACATCTTAGTTGCATCTACCCTGTCTATCCCTTTAAGTATTTTGTAGGTTTCAATGAGGTCACTTCTCATTCTTCGAAACTCTAGAGAATACAGGCCCAGTTTCCCCAATCTCTCTTCATAGGACAGTCCTGCCATCCTGGGAACAAGTCTGGTAAACGTTCTGATTCTGATGCATGGTCACTGACCTGAAAAGTTAACTCTGTTTCTCACTCAACAGATGCTGCCAGACCTGCTGAGTATTTCCAGCACTTTCTGTTTTTATTTCAGATTTCCAGCATCCGCAGGATTTTGCTTTTATTCTGGTGAACCTTCGTTGCACTCCCTCTATGGCTTTAATATTCTTCCTAAGGTAAGGGGACCAAAATTGCACACAGTACTCCAAGTCTGGTCTGACCAAGGTTCTATACAATTGAAGCAAGACTTCGCTATGCCTGGACTCAAATCCTCTTGCGATAAAGGCTAACATACCATTAGCCTCCCTAATTGCTTGCTGCACCTGCATGCTAGCTTTCAGTGACTTATAGACGAGGACACCCAGGTCCCTTTGTACATCTACACTTTCTGATCTCTTACCATTTAAGAAATATTCTGCACATCTATTCCTCCTACCAAAGTGGATAACCTCACATTTTCCCACATTATATTCCATCTGCCATGTTCTTGCCCACTCACTAAGTCTGTCCAAATGTCCTTGAAGCCACGTTGCATCTTCCTCACAACACACATTCCCACCTAGTTTTGTGTCATCCGCGATTTTGGAAATATTACATTTGGTCCCCACATCCAAATCATTGATATATATTATGAACAGCTGGGGTTCAAATACTGATCCTTGCGGTACCTCACTAGTCACAGCCTGCCAACGTGAGAATGATCCATTTATTCTTACTCCCTGCTTTATGCCTGTTAACCAATTCATAATCCATGCCATTATATTAGCTCCCATCCCATGTGCTTTAATTTTGCTAACCAACCTCCTGTGGGAGACTTTATCAAAAGCCTTCTGAAAATCCAAGTATACTACATCCACCAACTCCCCTTTATCAATTCTGTTAGTAACATCCTCAAAAAAATCCAACAGGTTCGTCAAACATGATTTCCCATTCATAAATCCATGTTGACTATGCCCAATGAGATAATTATTATCCAAGTGTCCATTTATCACATCCTTTAGAATAGATTCTAACATTTTCCCTATTACTGAAATAAGACTAACAGATCTGTAGTTCCCTGTTTTCTCCCTCCCTCCCTTTTTAAATAGTGGGCTGACATTTGCTACCTTCCAATCTGCAGGAACCGCTCCAGAATCTATCGACGTTTGGAAGATGATCACCAACGCATCCACTATCTTCATAGCCACCTCTTTTGACACTCTGGGATGTAGAATATCAAGTCCTGGGGACTTATCAACCTTCAGCCCTATTGATTTTTCCAATACAACCTTCTTACTAATACTAAGTTCCTTCAATTCCTCATTCTCCCTGGTCCCTTGGATTTCTAATTCTGGGAGATTTCTTGTATCTTCCTCAGTGAAGACAGACACAAAGTAATCATTTAGCTTTTCTGCCATTTCTCTATTTCCCATTATAAATTCTTCTGACTCTGCCTGTAATAGGCCCACAGTTGTCTTAGCCAAATGTTTCCATTTTTACGTACCTATAGAAGCTTTTACAATCCATTTTTATGTTTTTTGCTAGTTTACATTCATATTTTATTCTCCCTTTCTTATCAGTTTCTTGGTCCTCCTTTGCTGTGTTCTAAAATCATCTCAGTCCTCAGGTTTACTACTATTTCTGGCAACTTTATAGGCCTTTTATTTTAATCTATACAATCCTTAACTTCCTTTGTTAGCGATGGTTGCCTGCATTTCCTTTTGGGGTTTTTTGTGCCTTGAAGGAATGTATAGGTGCTGTAAACTACATAATAATTCTTTAAAAACTATCCATTTCCTATGTACTGTCATAACTTTTAATGTGTTTTCCCAATCCAACTTACCCAATTTGCCCCTCATACCATCATAATTTTCTTTGTTCAAACTTAACACTCTGGCTTCAGATTGAACTACCTCTCTTTCAAACATAATGTAACATTTTATTACATGATGATTACTCATCCCTAAAGGTTCTTTTACAACAGGCACTTTTTTTTTTATTCATTCATGGGATGTGGGCGTCACTGGCTATGCCAGCATTTATTGCCCATCCCTAATTGTCCTTGAGAAGGTGGTGGTGAGCTGCCTTCTTGAACCGCTGCAGTCCATGTGAGGTAGGTACACTCACAGTGCTGTTAGGAAGGGAGTTCCAGGATTTTGACCCAGAGACGGTGGATATAGTTCCAAGTCAGGATGGTGTGTGACTTGGACGGGAACTTGCAGGTGGTGATGTTCCCATGCATCTACTGCTCTTGTCCTTCAAGGTGGTAGAGGTCGTGAGTTTGGAAGGTGCTGTCTAAGGAGCCTTGGTGCGTTGCTGCAGTGCATCTTGTAGATGGTACACACTGCTGCCACTGTGCGTCGGTGGTGGAGGGAGTAAATGTTTGTGGATAGTGTGCCAATCAAGCGGGCTGCTTTGTTCTGGGCTGGAGCATTTCAGCTATGGAGAGAGACTGAAAAGGCTAGGGTTGATTTCCTTAGAGCAGAGAAGGCTGAGAGGGGACATGATTGAGGTATAACAAATTATGAGGGGCATTGATAGGTTAGATAGGAAGAAACTTTTTCCCTTAGCTGAGGTGTCAATAACCAGGGGGCATAGATTTAAGGTAAGGGGCAGGAGGTTTAGAGGGAATTTGAGGAAAATTGTTTTCACCCAGAGGGTGGTTGGAATCTGGAACACACTGCCTGAAGAGGTGGTAGAGGCAGGAACCCTCACAACATTTAAGAAGTATTTAGATAAGCACTTGAAATGCCATAGCATACAAGGCTACGGGCCAATTGCTGGAAAATGGGATTAGAATAGATAGGTGCTTGATGGCCAGCATGGACACGGTGGGCCAATGGGCCTGTTTCTGGGCTATATAACTCTCTGACTCTATGACTTGGGCTAATAAGTGGCAAGTAGCATTCATGCCATACATGTTGGCCAGGCAATAACCATCTCCAGCAAGAAAGAATCAAACCATTTCCCCTTGACATTCAGTTGCATTACCATCACTGAATCCCCCATCATCAACATCCTGGTGGTTACTATTTACCAGGGTTTAGGGCCTGGCTGGCTGAAAGAATGGCCAAGAATGGTGGAGTGATTAAAATAGTGGATGTTCAAAGGCTAGAATTGGAAGAGCACAGAGATCACAGAGGATTCTAGGGCTGTAGGAGGTTACAGAAATAGGGTGGGGCAAGGCCATGCAAGCATTCCTGAACCAGATGCCAATGTAGGTCAGTGAGCACAGGGATAATGGGCGAATGGGACCTGGTGCAAGTTAAGATATGGGAGTCAGAGTTTTAGATGACCTCCAGTGTACGAAGGGTAGAAGATGCGAGGCCAGCCAGCAGAGTGTTGGAAAAGTCAAGTCTAAAGGTAACCAAGGCATGGATGAGGATTTCAGCAGCAGATGAGCTGAGTCATGGGCAGTCAGGTGATGTTACGGAGGTAGAAGTAGGTAAGTAGACATTCTTGGTAATGGCAGAAATATGTGGTCGGCAGCTCATTGTGGGTTCAAATATAATACTAAGGCCATGAACAGTCTGGTTCAGCCTCAGATAGTTGCCAGGGACAGAAATGTAGTCGATAGCAGGGGAATGCATAGTGTGGTAGGGACCAAAGACAATGACCGGTCTTCCCAATATTTGGAAGAAAAAAATTTCTGTTCATCCAGTACTGGATGTCGAACAAACCGTTACCATTGGCGTCTCTCAAGGATCTATCCTGGGGCTCCTCTATTTCTCATCTGCCGCTGCCACTTAGTGATATTATTTGAAAACGTCAGTTTCTACATGTACGTTGATGGCATCCAACTGTATGACACCACCAGCTCTCTCAACCCCTCCACTACTTCTAAGCTGTCAGACTGCTTGTCCGATACCAGTATTGCATCAGCAGAAAGTTTCTCCAGTTAAATATTGGGAAGAATGAATATTAGATCTACTGTCCCGAGCCACCAACTCCATCCCTGTTCCTGGCAACTATCTGAGGCTGTTCGCAATTTTGGTGTAATATTTGACCCCCAAGACGAGCTTTCAACCACATATTTGCACTACCACGAAGAATGCCTACCTCTACCTTGGTAATTCACCCGACTCTACCACTGCCTCAGTCTTCGTGCTGCTGAAACCCTCATCCATGCCTTGGTTACTTCTGGACTATTCCAACGCACTACTGGCTGGCCTTCCAAGTGATATCTTGAGGTCATCCAATACTCTGCTGCCTGTGTCCTAACCTGCACCAAGTCCTATTCACCCATCAGACCTGCACTGGCTGCCATTTAAGCAATGCCTCGATTTTAAAATTCTCTTCCTTGTTTTCAAATCCCTCAATGGCATCACTCCTCCCCACCTCTCTAATCTCCTCCAGCTTCACAACCCTTCGAGCTATCTGTGCACCTTTTGAGCATTCCTGTGCTGTAACCATTCTATGATTTGATCTAGGGGAAAACATTCATACTTGTTTATTATATGTTGCTCCTCTCAAACTGCAGGCAAAATACTCTCTTGAGCCACTTTTTGCTGTGTAAATTTCTCATGATCTGATGATGGAAGGCCACTTCCTTCTTCCTTTACTTCAATCTAATTTATTTCTGGAAGTATAATGCTTTTGTGAATTGTAGTCATGTAACATTCAGCAATAATTCAAGAGACCCTTGCAATGCTGTGATGCAGGGCAACCTGAAACAAGATTTTCAGTAGCCTCATTACATCTGTTATTCTCTTGTAAGTGTAAATACCTTAGGGAATTCATCAGCCATGACTGCAGGGGTTGTCCCTGAACTTCACTCAACCATTTTGAGATAGTACTTTGGTATTAGCAAAGTATGTAAGTGTAAAAAATAACCTACGCAATTGATGTAATGGAGAAGATTGTCAAAGGTGCTGTTATAAGATTTCAGTCTGCTTTATGTATTTTCTTGCATACAGTGGTGCTGCTCACATCAATATAGAAAACATACCAGACAGAAGGCGGCCATTTGGCCCATAATCCCACTTTCCAGCTCTTGGTCTGTAGCCCTGTAGGTTCCAGCACTTCAAGTGCATATCCAATTTTTTTTAATGCGATGAAGGTTTCTGCCTCTACCATCCTTTCAGGCAGTGAGTTCCAGCCCCCACCAACCTCTGATTGAGAACATTCTCAACTCCCTTCTGATCCTTCTGCCAATTACTTTAAATCTATGCCCACCTGTTTATTGACCTCTCTGCTGAGGGAAATAGGTCCTTCCTATCCACTGTATCTACGCTCCTCATAATTTTATACGCCTCAATTAAATCTTCCCTCAGCTTCCTCTGTTCCAAAGAAAACAACCCTAGCCTATCCAATATTACTGCATAGCTGAAATTCTCCTGTCCTGGCAACATCCTCATAAATCTTCTCTGTACTGTCTCTTGCATGATCACATTCTTCCTGTAATATGGTGACAAGATCATTATGCAGTACTCTATGTGTGGCCTAACGAGAGCTTTATACAGTTCTAGCATAACCACCCCACTCTTGTATTCTATGCCTAGAGGAAAGTATCCCGTATGCCTTCTTAACCACCTTATCTATCTGTCCCACTACCTGGGATCTGGGGCCATGCATTCTAAGGTCCCACTGTTCCTCTACACTTCTCTGTATCCTACCATTTATTGTGTATTCCCTTGTCGCTTTTGTCCTTCCCAAATGCATTACCTCACACTTCTCTGGATTGAAATCAGTGTGCCATTTTTTGCCCACCTGACCAGTCCATTGCTTTCTTCCTGCAATCTACAGCTTTCTCACTATTAACATGACCAATTTTTGTATCATTTCAAATTTCTTAATTATGCCCCTACATTGAAGTCTAAATCATTGATATATACCATAAATACCATAGTTGTGTACCTATCATAACCTCTGCATCACCAACTCGTTCTTTCACACTAAACCCTGTCACCAGGTTTCATGGAGGCACCCAAGATCACGTCGTTGGCACCAGCTAGACCTCATTGTCACAAGGCGAGCCGCCTTAAACAGTGTTCAAATCACACGCAGCTTCCACAGTGCGGACTGCGACACCGACCACTCCCTGGTGTGCAGCAAGGTTAGACTCAGACCAAAGAAGTTGCATCATTCCAAGCAGAAGGGCCACCCGCGCATCAACACGAGCAGAATTTCTCACCCACAGCTGTTACAAAAATTTCTAAATTCACTTGTAACAGCCCTTCAAAACACTCCCACAGGGGATGCTGAGACCAAGTGGGCCCACATCAGAGACGCCATCTATGAGTCAGCTTTGACCACCTACGGCAAAAGTGCGAAGAGAAATGCAGACTGGTTTCAATCTCATAATGAAGAGCTGGAACCTGTCATAGCCGCTAAGCGCATTGCACTTTTGAACTACAAGAAAGCCCCCAGCGATTTAACATCCGCAGCACTTAAAGCAGCCAGAAGTACTGCACAAAGAACAGCTAGGCGTTGCGCAAACGACTACTGGCAACACCTATGCAGTCATATTCAGCTGGCCTCAGACACCGGAAACATCAGAGGAATGTATGATGGCATGAAGAGAGCTCTTGGGCCAACCATCAAGAAGATCACCCCCCTCAAATCTAAATCGGGGGACATAATCACTGACCAACGCAAACAGATGGACCGCTGGGTTGAGCACTACCTAGAACTGTACTCCAGGGAGAATGCTGTCACTGAGACTGCCCTCAATGCAGCCCAGCCTCTACCAGTCATGGATGAGCTGGACATACAGCCAACCAAATCGGAACTCAGTGATGCCATTGATTCCCTAGCCAGCGGAAAAGCCCCTGGGAAGGACAGCATTACCCCTGAAATAATCAAGAGTGCCAAGCCTGCTATACTCTCAGCACTACATGAACTGCTATGCCTGTGCTGGGACGAGGGAGCAGTACCCCAGGACATGCGCGATGCCAACATCATCACCCTCTATAAAAACAAAGGTGACCGCGGTGACTGCAACAACTACCGTGGAATCTCCCTGCTCAGCATAGTGGGGAAAGTCTTTGCTCGAGTCGCTCTGAACAGGCTCCAGAAGCTGGCCGAACGCGTCTACCCTGAGGCACAGTGTGGCTTTCGTGCAGAGAGATCGACTATTGACATGCTGTTCTCCCTTCGTCAGATACAGGAGAAATGCCGTGAACAACAGATGCCCCTCTACATTGCTTTCATTGATCTCACCAAAGCCTTTGACCTCGTCAGCAGACGTGGTCTCTTCAGACTACTAGAAAAGATCGGATGTCCACCAAAGCTACTAAGTATCATCACCTCATTCCATGACAATATGAAAGGCACAATTCAACATGGTGGCTCCTCATCAGAGCCCTTTCCTATCCTGAGTGGTGTGAAACAGGGCTGTGTTCTCGCACCCACACTTTTTGGGATTTTCTTCTCCCTGCTGCTTTCACATGCGTTCAAATCCTCTGAAGAAGGAATTTTCCTCCACACAAGATCAGGGGGCAGGTTGTTCAACCTTGCCCGTCTAAGAGCGAAGTCCAAAGTACGGAAAGTCCTCATCAGAGAACTCCTCTTTGCTGACGATGCTGCTTTAACATCTCACACTGAAGAATGCCTGCAGAGCCTCATCGACAGGTTTGCGTCTGCCTGCAATGAATTTGGCCTAACCATCAGCCTCAAGAAAACGAACATCATGGGGCAGGATGTCAGAAACGCTCCATCCATCAATATTGGCGACCACGCTCTGGAAGTGGTTCAAGAGTTCACCTACCTAGGCTCAACTATCACCAGTAACCTGTCTCTAGATGCAGAAATCAACAAGCGCATGGGGTAAGGCTTCCACTGCTATGTTCAGACTGGCCAAGAGAGTGTGGGAAAATGGCGCACTGACACGGAACACAAAAGTCCGAGTGTATCAGGCCTGTGTCCTCAGTACCTTGCTCTACGGCAGCGAGGCCTGGACAACGTATGCCAGCCAAGAGCGACGTCTCAATTCATTCCATCTTCGCTGCCTTCGGAGAATACTTGGCATCAGGTGGCAGGACTATATCTCCAACACAGAAGTCCTTGAAGCGGCCAACATCCCCAGCTTATACACACTACTGAGTCAGCGGCGCTTGAGATGGCTTGGCCATGTGAGCCGCATGGAAGATGGCAGGATCCCCAAAGACACATTGTACAGCGAGCTCGCCACTGGTATCAGACCCACCGGCCGTCCATGTCTCCGTTATAAAGACGTCTGCAAACGCGACATGAAATCGTGTGACATTGATCACAAGTCGTGGGAGTCAGTTGCCAGCATTCGCCAGAGCTGGCGGGCAGCCATAAAGACAGGGCTAAATTGTGGCGAGTCGAAGAGACTTAGTAGTTGGCAGGAAAAAAGACAGAGGCGCAAGGGGAGAGCCAACTGTGCAACAGCCCCAACAACCAAATTTCTCTGCAGCACCTGTGGAAGAGCCTGTCACTCCAGAATTGGCCTTTATAGCCACTCCAGGCGCTGCTTCACAAACCACTGACCACCTCCAGGCGCGTATCCATTGTCTCTCGAGATAAGGAGGCCCAAAAGAAAGAAAGAAAGAACCATAAAAAGAAAGGGACCTAGTACAGAATCCTGCAGAACCACACTGGAAGTAGCCTTCCAGTCACAAAAAGACCTGTCAACCGTTACCCTTTGCTTCCTGCTACTGAGCCAATTTTCGGTCCAACTTGCCACTTGCCCTGGGATCCCATGGGCTTTTACTTCTCTGACTAGTCTTCCATGGGGGACCTTACCAAAATCCTTGCTAAAATCCATGTAGACTACATCAAACACACTACCTTCATCGGCCCTCTTTGTTACCTCTTAAAAAAATAGAAACCTTTTCTTAACAAATCCATGCTGTCTGTTCTTGATTAATCCATGTCTCCCTAAATGACAAAGAACAAAGAACAAAGAGAATTACAGCACAGGAACAGGCCCTTCGGCCCTCCAAGCCTACGCCGATCCAGATCCTCTATCTAAACCTGTCGCCTATTTTCTAAGGGTCTGTATCTCTTTACTTCCTGCCCATTCATGTATCTGTCTAGATACATCTTAAAAGACGCTATCGTGCCCGAGTCTACCACCTCCGCTGGCAACGCGTTGCAGGCACCCACCACCCTCTGCGTAAAGAACTTTCCACGCACATCCCCCCTAAACTTTTCTCCTTTCACTTTGAACTCGTGTCCCCTAGTAATTGAATCCCCCACTCTGGGAAAAAGATTCTTGCTATCCAACCTGTCTATACCTCTCATGATTTTGTACACCTCAATCAGGTCCCCCCTCAACCTCCGCCTTTCTAATGAAAATAATCCTAATCTACTCAACCTCTCTTCATAGCTAGCGCCCTCCATACCAGGCAACATCCTGGTGAACCTCCTCTGCACCCTCTCCAAAGCATCCACATCCTTTTGGTAATGTGGCGACCAGAACTGCACGCAGTATTCCAAATGTGGCCGAACCAAAGTCCTATACAACTGTAACATGACCTGCCAACTCTTGTACTCAATACCCAGTCCGATGAAGGAAAGCATGCCATATGCCTTCTTGACCACTCTATTGACCTGCGTTGCCACCTTCAGGGAACAATGGACCTGAACACCCAAATCTCTCTGGACATCAATTTTCCCCAGGACTTTTCCATTTACTGTATAGTTCACTCTTGAATTGGATCTTCCAAAATGCATCACCTCGCATTTGCCCTGATTGAACTCCATCTGCCATTTCTCTGCCCAACTCTCCAATCTATCTATATTCTGCTGTATTCTCTGACAGTCCTCTTCACTATCTGCTACTCCACCGATCTTAGTGTCGTCTGCAAACTTGCTAATCAGACCACCTATACTTTCCTCCAAATCATTTATGTATATCACAAACAACAGTGGTCCCAGCACGGATCCCTGTGGAACACCACTGGTCACACGTCTCCATTTTGAGAAACTCCCTTCCACTGCTACTCTCTGTCTCCTGTTGCCCAGCCAGTTCTTTATCCATCTAGCTAGTACACCTTGGACCCCATGCGCCTTCACTTTCTCCATCAGCCTGCCATGGGGAACCTTATCGAACGCCTTACTGAAGTCCATGTATATGACATCTACAGCCCTTCCCTCATCAATCAACTTTGTCACTTCCTCAAAGAATTCTATTAAGTTGGTAAGACATGACCTTCCCTGCACAAAACCATGTTGCCTATCACTGATAAGCCCGTTTTCTTCCAAATGGGAATAGATCTTATCCCTCAGTATCTTCTCCAGCAGCTTCCCTACCACTGACGTCAGGCTCACTGGTCTATAATTACCTGGATTATCCCTGCTACCCTTCTTAAACAAGGGGACAACATTAGCAATTCTCCAGTCCTCCGGGACCTCACCCGTGTTTAAGGATGTTGCAAAGATATCTGTTAAGCCCCCAGCTATTTCCTCTCTCGCTTCCCTCAGTAACCTGGGATAGATCCCATCCGGACCTGGGGACTTGTCCACCTTAATGTCTTTTAGAATACCCAACACTTCCTCCCTCCTTATGCCGACTTGACTGAGAGTAATCAAACATCTGTCCCTAACCTCAACATCCGTCATGTCCCTCTCCTCGGTGAATACCGATGCAAAGTACTCGTTTAGAATCTCACCCATTTTCGCTGTCTCCACGCATAACTTTCCTCCTTTGTCCTTGAGTGGGCCAATCCTTTCTCTAGTTACCCTCTTGCTCCTTATATATGAATAAAAGGCTTTGGGATTTTCCTTAACCCTGTTTGCTAAAGATATTTCATGACCCCTTTTAGCCCTCTTAATTCCTCATTTCAGATTGCGCCTACAATCCCGATATTCTTTCAAAGCTTCGTCTTTCTTCAGCCGCCTAGACCTTATGTATGCTTCCTTTTTCCTCTTAGCTAGTCTCACAATTTCACCTGTCATCCATGGTTCCCTCATCTTGCCATTTCTATCCCTCATTTTCACAGGAACATGTCTCTCCTGCACGCTAATCAACCTATCTTTAAAAGCCTCCCACATATCACATGTGGATTTACCTTCAAACAGCTGCTCCCAATCTACATTCCCCAGCTCCTGCCGAATTTTGGTATAGTTGGCCTTCCCCCAATTTAGCACTCTTCCTTTAGGACCACTCTCGTCTTTGTCCATGAGTATTCTAAAACTTACGGAATTGTGATCACTATTCCCAAAGTAGTCCCCTACTGAAACTTCAACCACCTGGCCGGGCTCATTCCCCAACACCAGGTCCAGTATGGCCCCTTCCCGAGTTGGGCTATTTACATACTGCTCTAGAAAACCCTCCTGGATGCTCCTGACAAATTCTGCTCCATCTAGACGATTCTGACGATCTGACGATTTATACCGTCCCTCAGAATTTTTCCAATAATTTGCCCATCACCGAAGTTAGGCTGACTGGCCCGTAATTACTCAGTCTATCCTATCCTTCCTTTTTAACCAATGGTATAACTTCAGCAGAAGATAGTAGATGAGATGCCGAAGTCAAAGAAGGATAGAGATAGACAGAAGTAATTTTGTGAAGATGAAGGATGTGTTAACTAGAAAGTTCAAGCTTTAAACAAAGAAAAAACTCATAAGAAGCTACATTCTATACACTTTCCTGTATGCCTCAGAAACCTGGGCAATAAATAAAGATCTGTGAAAGAAAATGCAGGCCTTTGAAATGTGGATGCTAAAACCTATGCTTAAAATTCCTTATACAGACCATAAGACAAATGAAGAGGTGCTTGAAATTGCAAGAGCAAAAAGAACCCTAAAAAGTGACATCCAGAAAACAAAACGCCAGTATTTCAGTCATTTGTTCAGAGCTAAATAGCTGCAGAGATCTCTTCTAGAGAGCAACGTGGAGGGCAGCAGAAACAAAGGTCGACCCAGGCTTGGTTGGATGATGGACACCACAGAGCAGTTGCAGATGAGCTATAGTGGATTTGTGAGGATGGTGCAAGATAGACGAGCATGACGTACCATGACAACAGATCTCCTGGCAGGAGTAGCTACAGGCAGCAACAGCAGCATAACTTTAGCAGTACTCGAGCACCAAGCCTGTAGCCAGAGAAGATTGGAAAATGGTGGTCAGACCTCCACTATTTCCTCCCTCCCTTCTCTTCGCAGCCTGGGATATATTTCATCCTGGCCTAGTGATTTATCCACCTTCACAGATGCTAATCCCCTTTTTTTTCCTCTCTCACTATGTTCATATTCAGTATTTTGCACTCCTCTTCAACTGCAATGTCTACATCATCCCCCTCTTTTTGAAGACGGATGCAAGAACCATGCCCATATCTTCCTCCTTCGCACACACACAAGTTACCTTTTTGGTCTCTAATTGGCCCTTCTCTTTCCTTAGTTATCCTCTTGCTCTTGATGTATTTATAAAATATCTTACTTGCCAATATTTTTTCATGCTCTCTCTTTACTTTCATAAATTCCCTTTTAATTTCACCCCTGCACTTTCTATTCTGCTCTGTGCTTTCTGCAGTATTGAGCTCTCAGTATCTGACCTAAATTTCCCTTTTTTGTCTTATTCAACTCTATTTTTTGACATCAAGCAGGGTCTAGATTTGGGAGACGCACCCTTTTTCTTTCTGGGAATATATTTGTTCTGAACCCTCTCTATCTCTTCCTTGAATACCTCCCATGGTTCTGGCACCAATTTACTTTCCAGTAGCTACCACCACCTCTTTCAACTTCTCCATTATTGCTAAATAATCCGGCATCCAGTAGTAGATGAGCAGAAATTTCTTCCAATTAAATGTTAGGAAGATTAAAGCCATTGTTTTCAGTCCCTGCTCCAAACTCCGTTCCCTAGCTACTAACTCCATACCTCTCCCTGGCAACAGTCTAAGTCTAAACCAGTCTCCTCACAATCTTGCTGTCATATTTGAACCTGAGGTGAGTTTCCAACCACATATTCACAACATCACTAAGATCGCCTATTTCCACTTCAAAACATAATTGGACTTCGCCTCTGCTTCAGCTTATCTGCTGTTGAAACCCTCATTCATGCCTTTGTTACTTCTAGACTTGACTATTCCATCACACTCTACCTTGACTTGAGCTCATTCAAAACTCTGCTGCCCTTGTCTTAACTCGCACCAAGCTCTGTTCACCTATCACCCCTGCGCTTGCTGACTTACACTGCCTCCCGATCAAGCAATTCTCATTTATGTTTTCAAATCTTTCCATTGCTTCACTCCTCCCTCTTTCTATAATCTCTTCCAGCCCCATAACCCTCCAAGATATGTGTACCCATCTAATTCGGGCCTCTTGAGCATCCCAGATTTTAATTGCAGTGGCAGAGGGAGAGAGAGAGAGCACTGCGCGAACAGCACGGAAGGTCTGAGAGTACAGCGGGTATAATGCAGTGACAGAGAGAGAGAGAGGACTGCAAGAGGAAACCAAGGGAAAAAAAAATCAAGGAGTGACATCATAGAAAAGCAGGTAAGTGATTGGTTGGGAGTACTTATCTTTTTCTTTCTCTAAACTAGGGCAATTTTTAAAATTAGGAACTGGGAAACTAATAACCTCAATCAGGGTGAGTATAACAGTGAGTGAATTAATAAGAGTAGTAGCACACAGCAGGTCTAGAGGCGTTAATTAAAATTAATAGTTTAAACAAGGTACCAAATAGATTCCAAAAGAGGGAATAGAGTTTTTTTAGATCATGGATGGACAGCTGAGACCTGTGCCATGTGGGAACTCCAGGGCATTTCACATCTGGGGCAACTACGTGTGTAGGAAGTGTTTCAAGCTGCTTCAATTCGAGATCAGGATTTGTGAGTGTGAGGGGCAGCTGGAGTCACTGCAGAGCATCAGGAGCAGGGGTTTCCTGGATCGTACTTTCCAGGAGTTGGTCACTCCACAGGCAGTAGCATACTAGGTAGGTGGCCATCTGGAAGATTAGGAAGAGGTAGGAGGTGCAGGAGTTTTCAGGGTGTGTGCCACTCTATAACAGGTACTCAGCAATGCAGACTGTTGGGTGTGACAATACGCTGACGGAGTGCAGTCCAGACCATGGCACCAATGGGCAAGGGACTGTCCAGGAGGGAGCAGCAAAGTGTAGAAATGCAGTTTCTATAGGAGATACCATAGTCAGGGGGGACAGACAGGCATTTCTGTAACTGTCATTTTGAGTCCCACACGGTGTGTTGCCTCCCTGGTACCAGGGTAGAGGACATTATGTAAAGGATACAGGATATTCTGCAGGGGGAAGGGAGTGAGCCAGAAGTTATGGTACACGTTGATACCAACGACATAGCAAGGGCAGGTATTGAGATCCCATGGTCAGATTTGCAGGAGCGAGGGAAGAGGTTAAAGAGTAGGACCTGGAAGGGACGGGTTGCACCTCAACAGGACTGGGACTAATGTCCTCATGGGGAGGTTCACTAGCGTGGTTGTGGAGGGTTGAAACTAAATTGGCAGGGAGATGTGCACCAGCATATAGAAGAAGAAAGGAGGAATAAGGTGCATAATGTGAGAGTGTTGGACAATACTACAGAAGGAAGTAGTTCCATATTAGATAGGAGCAGACTGAGAAGGGCTACGAGGTTTGCAAAAACAGGATTACAATGCATGTATGTAAATACACAAAGTGTAGTGAATGAGGTTGGTGAGCTACAAGCACAAATAGCAGTATGGGAATATGATGTAGTGGCAATACCAGGAACATGGCTTAAAATGGTGATGATTGGGTGCTTAATATACAAGAATATAAAGTCTCCAGAAAAGGTAGAGAAAGAAAAAAGGGAGGCAGGTGGCAGTACTGATTAGGGTTGTACTGTTGGAAAGAGGGATATTTTTAAGCAGGCAAGGAAAGAATCCATTTGGTTAGAGAGAGAAGCAAAAAGGGGATGATCAGCTACTCAGGGTATTCTATAGGCCTCCAAATAATGAGAGCGCGATAGAGGAGCAGGGAAATCTGCAGGGAAATCACAGAGATGTGCAAGAACTATAGAGTGGTGATACTGAGGGACTTTAATTACCCAACTATCGATTGGGATAAGTTTAGAATAATGGAAAGGATACAGAGGTATTTCTGAATTGTGTTCAGGAGAACTTCCTTGATTGGTATGGTGTCGGCCCAACTAGGAAGGAGGCATTGCTGGATCTGGTGCTAGGAAATGAGGTGGGCCTAGTGGATCAAGTATCTGTGGGTGAGCACTTGGGCAAGAGTGATCATCATATTATAAGGTTTAGACTCATAATGCAGAAAAGGAAGGAACAATATAAGGTAGAATGGCTAGATTGAAAGGGAACTAATTTCAATGCGATGAGAAGGGGTCTAGCCAGGATGAAATGGAACCAAAGACTGACCGGCAAAACTATAACGGTACAATTGGTTATCTTTAAAAGATGCTTCAGGTACAGGCTAGGTACATTTCAACAAGGGGGGAATGTATGGGAACCAAAAACAGGGCTTCTTGGATGACAAAGGAGATGGAGATTATGATGGAACAAAAAAGAGGGTGTATGATGCATGTTAAGTGAATTCTTCAAGTGAGAACCAGGCCAAATACAATAAAGTTAAGAGGGGATGCGAAGAGGAAAATAAGACTGGAAAAGAGAGAATATCAGAATAGAATGGCATAAAAGGGAACCCAAAAATCTTCTATCGGCATGTAACTAATAAGCGAGTAGTAAGACGTGGAGCGGGGTCTATTAGGGACAAAGTGGGTAATGTATGCTTAGAGGCACAGGACAAGGCTAGAATACTTAATGAGTATTTTGTATCATTGTTTACCTAGGAAGAGGGATCTGAGAAAATAACGGTAGAAGCGGACAGAGTAGAGGCAATGGTTAGGGTAAAAACTGAGAATGAGGAGGTACTGTAAAGGCTGGCTATGTTTAGGCAGATAAGTCACCCGGTCTGGATGGCTTGCATCCCAGATGGCTAAAAGAAGTGGGGGTGGAAATAGTGGAAGGGCTTGCAATAATCTTCCCTAGATATGGGCGGGGTTGGGGGGGGGGAGGTGCCACAGCATTGGAGAGTGGCAAATGTGACACCCTCATTCAAGAAAGGGTGTAAGGACAGTCTGAGCAATTGCAGGCCAGTTAGTTTAACTTTGGTGGCGGGTAAGGTTATAAAAACAATAATCAGGGGAAAACTCAACAGGCACTTGGAGAGCTTTGAGTCAATTAGGATAGCTATCATGGATTTGTAAAAGGCAGATCATGTTTGAGTAATCTAATTGATTTTTTTGTTGAAGTAACAGAGAAGGTTGATGAAGGGAATGCAGTGGATGTTGTCTATCTGGATTTAAAGTAAGCGTTTGACAAGGTACCACATAAAAGGCTGGTTAACAAAATTGAGGCTCGTGGAATAGAAGGGTCAGTGTCCAGTTGGCTAAGGACAGAAAACAACAAATTGTGGTGACTGGTTGTTTTTCAGACTGGAGGATGGTAGACAATGGTGTTCCCAAGGGTCAGTGCTGGGACCACTGCATTTTTTGCTATATATAAATGACATGGATCTTGGAATACAGAATAGAATTTCAAAATTTGCCAATGATACCAAACTTGGAAGAGTTACAAACAGTGCGGATGATGCGAACCGCCTGCAACAGGACATAGATAGGCTAGCAGAATGGTCAGACAAATGGAGATGGAGTTTAATACAGAGAAGTGTGAGGTGATGCATTTTGGCAGAAGGGGTAGGGTGAAACAATATAGACTTAATGGCGCAGTTCTAAAGAGTGCAGGAACAGAGAGACCTGGTGGTGCATTTGTATCGATCTTTGAAGGTGGCAAGACATATTGAAAGAGTGGTTAGCAAAGCATATGGGCACAGAATACAAAAGCAAGGAATTTATGCTGAACCTTTATAAAGCTCTGGTTAGGCCCCAACTATAGTATTGCATTCCAGTTCTGGTCACCACACTTTAGGAAGATGTGAGGCTCTTTGGGAGGGTGCAGAGGGGATTTACCAGAATGATTCCAGGGATGGGGGAATTTAATTACAAGGTTAGATTGGAAAAGCTAGGGTTGTTTTCGCTGGAACAGAGGAGATTGAGTGGAGATTTGATAGAGCTTATGACAGACTTTGATAAGTTAGACAGGGAAAAACTATTCCCATTAACAAGGACTAGGGGACACAGATTGAAGATTTTGGACAAGAGCTGTAGCAGGGATGAGAAGACGAACTTTTTAAAGCAGTAATGACCTGGAACTTGCTGTCGACAAGGGTAGTGGAAGCAAAGACAATCAATGATTTCAAAAGGAAATTGTATTTGGCACTTGAAGGAAATAAACTTGTAGGGCTACGGGGATTGGGCTGGGGAGTGGGACTGACCAAATTGCTCTGTGGTGAGCCGGCACGGACTTAATGGGCCAAATGGCCTCCTTCTGTGCCGTAAATGACTCTATGACCATTGGTGGCCGTGCATTGAAGTAAATACCACTAATCACCGAACATCTTTGTTGTCTATTTTCTATCCTTTGTTTAATCTGCCTTCCATGCTCACTAATCTCTTGCTTTCCAGTTTCAGCTTTGCTTTTCTCCCTTCTAAATCTAGGCTAATAGAACGGACCATCTTAATGTTGGTACGATCAGGTGAGCAGGGGTCAAAAGGCTCCTCTCTTGTCCCTCTCCTTGTTTGACCACAACAGGGTTTATTCCTTTTTAAACAGTGAATCTGTTTACCAATTCAGTGAGCATTGCTGAAAATAGAGACATGTTGTCGAAGCTTTTCGTCTTGCACTCATCAGGACAATTCGCAAGAATACCAATGTAAGAGAAAACAACAACTTTATACAGTATGAGAAGAGAGTGCTGATTGGTTGGCAAGTGAACTCTGATTGGTAGAGGCGTTGCCATGGAGAATGCACCAGTTTATGGTGGTTGACATATAACTGCCAAGTTCTGTTTGCAATTTAAACCAGGCAGCTTGACTCTGATTGGTCAAGGCATTACCCTGAGGAATTAAACAGCGAATGGCTGTCACTTATTTTGTTTAGCTGTCACTTATTTTGTTTAGCTGAAACAGGAGTAATGTGATATGTTCTTTCTATCTGTAAAGACTAAAGGTGTATTAATAAATGTAAATTCCAGTACACGCAAATGCGCCGCGCTGTGAGCCCTACTGACAATCTTAAATTGATAGTCAGCGTAATTCTTAGCACACTGAGGATTATTTAGCAAATGTTGTCCAATCACGGAATCACATCAAATGTTGGACACTGTGTTTTGAATTTTGCAAGCACTGGCTATTTGGATATGGCCTGTACTTTGCCTGTTGCGAACAGGCTGCTCTTCATCAGATCAGGAAGGGCAAGAAAGACAACACCAGCAAAAGCAGCAGCAAAATGCAAAGGAACTGGAGGAGAAGGCCCCCCAGCTCCAAAACACTAGAAGTAGCAAAGGGCCCAGCATACCCCAACTCCAAAGCGCCAAGTGCAGTGAGACCTCAGTGCACCCAGCTCCAGGAAGACTGGAGTAGCAAAGAACCCAGTGCACCCCAGCTCCGGGAACAGGGGAAAGACAGCACCAACGGAGGACAATCCAAACTTCGTTGCTTGCTTGACCTCCCCGATGGTACCCCAGCAGAACAACACTCCCCTGGGTGACCAGGGCAGTTTTCCCAGCCCAACAACTGTGAACACTATGGGTATGCAGGAACAGACTCAAGGGCTGGGATTAGCACAGACATCTTGACTGGTAAGCAACACACAATTTTTATTGGTCTAAAGATGGTGTCCATTAACGTGCTTAGCATTCAGTCCACTATGCAATGTGTTTCAACCTTGGGGTACCTCGGCAAGGTCAAAGCCAACCTGCTGTTTCTGCGGGAGAGAATACCGCATCTCAGCACCTACAAGCTATGGTAGTCCCACGGGCCATCCATCTGGTCAGGGGGAAACAATTCTCATTCCTCTGGCCTGGGTATTCTGTTGCAGGGAAGCAACTTCACCATCTCTTAAGTTAAGGTGGGCAGTCGTCTCCTCGTAGCAGATGTAAGATATAAAAATGCTCTGCGTTGGTTAATCGCGTTTGTCCCAACTCAAAATAGTGAGTGGCTGACCGTCCTCCAGCAGCTCCCACTGCCGCTGGTAACATCCAGGCCGGTCATTCTAGGCAGTGCCTTCAACTGCATCATCAATGCAGCTGGATGATCCAGCAGGGCCGACAGCAAAATGGACGCTACGTCCAGGCACCTGATGGAAATGGTAAAAGATGCCAAGCTGCACAGTGTCTTAGGCAACCCTGCAGATGGAGTGCCACGTGGATACAGCTGGTGGAGGCCAAATGGGCCCTTCCGTTCCAGGATAGACATCCTGTTTTTGTGTCCCGAGCATTCATGGTCAGATCCGACATCAAGCTGGTGTTCTTCTCTGACCACTGCCTCCTACTGGCTGACTGTCACTTACATGAAGAGCAGAAAGTTGGCGGGGGTCATGGAAGCTGAATGTGAAACTGTTGACCCCAGAAAACATCGAGGAACTCATAAGGGATTACAAAGGTTGGAGAACTGTGAAATCCCTCTTTAAGTGCCTGATACAATGGTGGGAAGCGATCAAGGCGAACATCAAGAGGTTCTTCTTCCTCAAAAGGTATTCAGAAGGTGAGAGACAGAGAAATGTCCCGATTCCAGAAAAGCATGCAGAATCTGCTCCTGCTGCAGTTGATGGGTGTTGATGCCAAGGAGCATCTCCAAGAGATAAAGTGCCAGCAGGTCTTGCTCTTTGCTGTGGAGGCTTCATAGACCATCTTGTGGTCCAGAGTCTGTTCTGTGGAGCAGGATGAGACGTGCTCACGTTTTTTCCAAAAGGTACACAGAAAGAACTCTGTGATCAGCAGCCTGAAGGAAGACAACGGCTCGGTGACAACATTGTAGCCAGACATATTAAGGATTAGCAAGTCCTTTTATGCCGGACTGTACGACGTGAGGCCCACAAACAGCATAGCCTCCCAGTCCTCTATCACGGAGATCTTAGACGACAGTACGCAGGAGATTCTGGATGAACTGCTAACTCTAGTCGAGCTGACAAAGTCTGTCAGGTCCTTTGAGACAAGTAAAACTCCCAGAAGCAACGACTTATCAGCCAAGTTCGACTTTATGGGACTGGATCAGCCCAGGTATGCTGGAAGTGTAAAAGTGTGCGCTTCTGGCCAGCAGCATGTTAGAATCCATGAGGAAAGGCATCATCACCCTCATCTACAAGCAGAAGGGGGAGAGGAAGGAAATCAGAAATTGGTTGCCCATTTCACAGCTTAACATGGACTACAAAATTCTGTCCAAATTCATTGCCAATCGGGTCAAGTCTGCTCTGGAGTTGGTGATCCACCTTGATCAGACCTGCACCGTACCCAGCAGGAAGATCTCCGATAGCTTCGTGCTACTCAGGGGTACGATCGCCTATGTGCGGGATGGAGAGTTGGACACCGGCCTCATCAGCTTGGACCAGAAGGCCTTTGGCAGAATATTGCACACCTATATGATGAACCTGCTCTCCAAATGGGGCTTGGGGAGGGAATCTGCAATTGGATCCGACTGCTCTGCACAAACATCAGCAGCGCAGCTTCAATGAACGGGTTGGAATTGAAAAGTTTTCCGATCAAATCTGGACTCAGGCAGCGCTGTCCTCTCTCCCATCTTGTATGTGTGCTGTATTGAACATTTTGACAAGTTCATTAGGAAGGATGCGAGCATAAGAGAGGTGATGATCCCAGGCAGCGGAGGCATGGCGGTCAAAGCCTCCCTGTACGTGGACAAAGTCGCTGTCTTCTGCTCAGATCCACTGTCGGTTCGCAGACTGATAAGCATCTGTGACCAGTTTAAACTGGCCTTGGGGACCAAAGTAAATCGCGGCTACAGCGAGGCCATGTTCTTCGGGAACTGGGCCAACCGATCCTTTGTCCCCTTCACCGTCAGGCCAGATTACCTGAAGGTGCTGGGGATAGGGTTCAGAGGGGCCGGGGCGTGCGCCAAAAACTGGAAGGAGCATACAGGCATGGTGAAACAGAAACTGGGCACGTGGCAGCAATGCTCCCTCTCCATTGCGGGTACGAACCTGGTTATCAGGTGTGAGGCGCTCTTGGTGTTGCTCTATGTGGCACAGGACTGGCCCATACCCAGTCCTGTGCTGTGACAGTCACCTGAGCCATCTTCTGCTTTATCTGGAGATTGAAAATGGACCATGTCCCCAGGGATACTATGTTCAAACCTCTAAAGGGGGAATAAAAATACCCAAAGTCACCCTCATCCTGATGGCCAACTTTGTGTGCACCCTCGGTACGCAAACACCAAGTGTCACTATGTGCTGAGGTTCTATCTATTCCCAGTGTTACAAAGGATGGGTCTGGCATTCCCACCTGTCCCTCGTGGAAAAGTTTGTACAGAAAAACAACTTCGACCACAAGTCCATCAGACAGCGGTCCGCATGGAACATCGTCGAGGCCCTGCGGGAAAAGGAGATGGTGGATCTTTTTGGATGGTTCCCTGAACAGACTGTCAAACACATTTGGCAGAATGTCTCATCGCCAGAACTTTCAAACAAGCGCCAAGACATAGCTTGGCTGGTGGTGAGAAGGGCCTTCCTCGTCAGATACTGCCTGCCCGCCTGGAGTCTCACTGCCTTTGCATGCTGCCCTCGTGACAGCTGCAGTGGGAAGAGACCCATCGCTCACTTCCTTCTGGAATGCACCTTCACAAAGCAGGACTGGCAAGAGATGCAATTTTTTTGTCAATGTTCATCCCGCGCAACTCTGTAACACAGGGCTCAGTGCTCCATGGGCTTTTCCCAGGGAGACAGATGGAGATAAACATCAATTAGGGTCACAGAGAGTCATAGTCATAGAGAGATACAGCACTGAAACAGGCCCTTCGGCCCACCGAGTCTGTGCCGACCAACAACCACCCATTTACACTAATCCTACATTAATCCCATATTCCCTACCACATACCCACCATTCTCCTAGCACCTACCTACACTAGAGGCAATTTACAATGGCCAATTTACCTATCAACCTGCAAGTCTTTGGCTGTGGGAGGAAATGGAGCACCCGGCGGAAACCCACGCAGTCACAGAGAGAACTCGCAAACTCCACACAGGCAGTACCCAGAACTGAACCCGGGTCGCCGGAGCTGTCAGGCTGCGGTACTAACCACTGCGCTGCCCAATTGCTGCTAGAGAACCAGCAACTCGATGAAAAATGCACTTTGGTTTGCCTGAAACTTGCTGTTGACAACTGAGTGGTGCAGACTGGCACATTCCAAGGACTATGTGCTTGGAGCAGCCACCACAAAGGCTCAGTAGGAAAAGGCCATGATAGAAGGCCCTCCCAACATAGTATACCGAGGAACTGGAAATCATGTAAAACCCCTCAGGCTGTGTGCACTATAGTATGTTCAACACGAAAAGTAAATGTACATTGTAAATATAACCTGTGATGGTAAGTGTAGTGATGCACCTCATGTATTCAGACAAGTTGGTGGAATGGGCAGACAGGTGGCAGATGAAATTCAATGCAGAGAAATGTGAAATGATTCATTTTGGTAGGAAGAACATGGAGAGACAATATAAAATAAAGGGTACAATTCTTCAGGGGGTGCAGTGGCAGAGGGACCTAGGTATATATGTGCATAAGTCATTGAAGGTGGCACGACAGGTTGACAGAGTGGTGAATAAAGCGTACAGTATCCTGGGCTTTATTTATAGGGGCATAGAGTACAAGAGCAAGGAAGTTATGTTGAACTTGTATAAGACACTAGTTTGGTCTCAGCTGAAGAACTGCATCCAGTTCTGGGCGCTGCACTTTAGGCAAGACATGAGGGCATTGGAGAGAGTACAGAAAAGATTCACGAGAATAGTTCCAGGGATGAAGATTGGAGAAGTTAGGGCTATTTTCCACGGAGGAGAAAGCTGAGAGGTGATTTGATAGAGGTATTCAAAATCATGAGGGGTCTGGACAGAGTAGATAAAAGAGAAACTGTTCCCACTTGTGAAAGGATCAAGAATGAGAGGGCACAGATTTAAAGTATTTGGTATGAGAAGCAAAAGTGACATGAGGATAAACTTTTTCACGCAGAGAGTGGTTAAGGTCTGGAATGTGCTGTCTGAAAACGTGGTGAAGGCAGGTTCAATTGAAGCATTCAAAAGGGAATTAAACAGTCATATGAAAAAAATGTGCAGGGTTACGGGGAGAAGGCGGGGGAATGGAACTGAGGGAATTGCTCTTTCAGACAGCCTGTGTGGACACGATGGGCCAAATAGCCTCCTTCACTGTAATGATTCTGTGACTATTAAACATGGCTTGGCCATGTGAGCCGCATGGAAGATGGCAGGATCCCCAAAGACACATTGTACAGCGAGCTCGCCACTGGTATCAGACCCACCGGCCGTCCATGTCTCCGTTATAAAGACGTCTGCAAACGTGACATGAAATCGTGTGACATTGATCACAAGTCGTGGGAGTCAGTTGCCAGCATTCGCCAGAGCTGGCGGGCAGCCATAAAGACAGGGCTAAATTGTGGCGAGTCGAAGAGACTTAGTAGTTGGCAGGAAAAAAGACAGAGGCGCAAGGGGAGAGCCAACTGTGCAACAGCCCCAACAAACAAATTTCTCTGCAGCACCTGTGGAAGAGCCTGTCACTCCAGAATTGGCCTTTATAGCCACTCCAGGCGCTGCTTCACAAACCACTGACCACCTCCAGGCGCGTATCCATTGTCTCTCGAGATAAGGAGGCCCAAAAGAAAGAAAGAAAACTATTATGTAATGTATCTTTACAAATTTTATGAATAAAGTATATATTTGGAAAAAAATGGTTTCCTGGAGACAGCATAGAGGTGGAAACTGACCACAGCCCAAAATGTTTCACAGTGATAAATTACTTTCGAAGTGTAGTCATTGTTGTAATGTTGGGCAGAGAAATGGCTAACATCTGAAGATCACACCCACTTACTGCTATTACATGTGGCATAGCTGGCGGACAGCCATAAAGGCGGGGCTAAAGTGTGGCGAGTCGAAGAGACTTAGCAGTTGGCAGGAAAAAAGACAGAGGCGCAAGGGAAGAGCCAACTGTGTAACAGCCCCGACAACCAAATTTTTCTGCAGCACCTGTGGAAGAGCCTGTCACTCTAGAATTGGCCTTTACAGCCACTCCAGGCGCTGCTCCACACACCACTGACCATCTCCAGGCGCTTACCCATTGTCTCTCGAGATAAGGAGGCCAAAAGAAAGAAAAGAGAAAGTGGCTTCAAAATAGGTGGCTTACTTGACTGGTGGCTTCCAAGGAGGAAAGTAAAGGTGTCCATTTTTGGCAGCTGGATTGTGCTGCAATGCCTCATCATCCAAATTTCCTGCCACAAAACTGCCTAAAATCAGGCAGTTTTTAATGAGGTGAGTCCAGGCTGCAAAGTTCTTGATATGCATGATCTGACTGCTGCCATTGTACATGAACGAAAGAATGGTTATGGATTACTGCTACTGAGTTGGCTGGTGCTTTTAATATACTAGATGCATATTGTATATTAGTTTCCCACTTCAAAGCAGACCATACAGTTTTTCTGCTACCAAGTTTTCCTCAGTACATAGCAGTGCAATATAAAATTTACACATTTCTTTTTAGGCTTTATGGCAAATACCTACTCCTAGATACTTGGGTGGGGAAAAGAGGTGGATTATAACAATATTGGAAAGCCAACTTACAGGAAGCACTATTTTTCCCTTTATATTTACACTTGTAATGCATATATTATGAAGTTTTCTAAGTAACTGTTTTCAATTAAATTTACAATGTTCGACTAGGTGAGAAAGAGGTCTAGAGTTCCCTTTCAGATTTCACCTGGTCTTACTGTAACAGGATTTAATTTTAAAGACACCGTATTTTTAGCTCCCCCTTGGTGAATCCTTGTTCACCGCTTTCCAATTATAAGGCAAAGAAACCAGCACAAACAGGCTTTTTTAGTTTTAAAGAAAAAGAGTTGAAATTTATTAAACTTAAACTCTAATTCGGTTAACGCCCAAGGATACACACCAAGCCCCACGCTAGCATGCATACGCGATACACACATGTAAATAGAGACAGAAAAGAAAAATAAACTGGAAAAGTTTGAGGCAATATCTGAAGAGTTGTTGTTACGGTTCTTCGAGCTCACTGTAGAGTCCTTGATTGTCGGTACATCTTGCTTTTCGCTGGGGCCCAGTAGTCTTCTTAAACCTTGTTCACTGTCGGAGACTTTTCTCTCTTGGGGTTCATGTGTCTTCAGTGGATTCAGAGGCTCGAGAAAGAGATGGGAGCAGACAGGAGAGAGATCTTCTCAGTCCAGGAGCAAACAGCTTTCTGCCCAAACTGTTTGTACAAATTCAAAAAAACTCAAGTTGCACAGCAGGTTAGTCATGTGACTTGCTGGTTTGACCATGTCCATTTGTGCAATCGGGCATCTTAGCAGTCAACCTGAAATGCGAGCTCCTCCACCTTCAACGTCTGGTGATCACAAGTCCATTGTGGGTTGAATGTCAGGGAATGGCTGCTTTGTCCTTCCAAACACCATCTGTGAATATGCAAATGTCTTTTCCAGCCACGGCCGATCTGTTCATGTCCTCCCCTCACTCCAGTTAACAGCTTAAAATCAATGTTGATGACAAAATTAATGTGCCTCATTCTTGGCAGGTGGGGGTCTAGCATGACAACAACATAAAACCAAAAGAAATGGAATTTAGATCAAGTTACATTCATTCACATAAAATATACTTGTCCATGGAGAACGAACCAAGCATTAATAATTGTATTCATAAATGATAAACATAAAATTTTAATTTAAATGGTCATACAATTCTTGACACTTAAATGACAGTTTAAACTTATATCAATCATTACATCGTAATTGTGTGTGCATTTTACTGAATTGCATTATTGATACACTTATACTATACTTCTTCTTTGGCCTCCTTGTCACGAGAGACAATGGGTAAGCGCCTGGAGGTGGTCAGTGGTTTGTGAAGCAGCGCCCAGAGTGGCTATAAATGCCAATTCTAGCGTGACAGACTCTTCCACAGGTGCTGCAGATAAAATTGGTTGTCGGGGCTGTTGCACAGTTGGCTCTTCCCTTGCGCTTCTGTCTTTTTTCCTGCCAACTGCTAAGTCTCTTCGACTATACTATACTGACATTTCATTAATGTGTCCAATTTTCTGTTATAACTTTTCCTGAAGGTAAAGTGACATGTTATAGTTTATAAAGTGCATGCAATTATTTATGTAAATTAATTTGACTATCAAAACATTAACTAAACATAGGGGAGTGTTCCAGATGTCCAAAACCCTTTGTGTCATTTTACTCCTAAACGGAGCAAGTTAAATTTTAAGATTACGCCCCCTTGTTCAGAATTTCCCCATCAGAGGAAATAGTTTTTCTGTGTCTACCTTGTTGAATCCTTTATCAATTTTCAAAATTAAATTCCAAATAAGGCAAACTGGTTTAAAAACAAATATCATATATTGGTTAAAAATATTAGAGAAAACACTGTGCTTACTTATTTCCCATTATAAATAACTTATTGAATGAAATGAAAAAATGTTAAGATGCAAGAAAACTACCAATTTGCAACTTAAGCATCCTGTGTGTATTCGGAACAAGAATTTTGAACAAATTAACAGCAGCTGGGTATATAATTTAGAGAACAGGGAGAGCAAGGGAAAAGTTATGCATGAAATACCTAGCTGAAGAGATGCTATCAACAATGGAATAATTCATCCTGTCTTGTTGGAATGCAAAGTATGGTTCTTTATGGAACACAATAACTATTTACAATACAAAGTTTCTTTCAACTAACTCCTTATCCAAGGCTTCACATAATGTGCAAGATTTTATCATGTGTGAAGCGAGAAAGCAGAAGAGAAAATTAAGCTATATACTTTTCTGACAGTTAAAGAGGCAATTTCTTGATTGCACAACAAAGACAAGCACAAATGATATACAGCACCAATGCTGTGTCCACTTGAGATTGTTATACATGCACGGTGCAGGTATGAGTGGCTGGCAGAGGAAAGAGGGTGAAAAGTGAATTTGATCAATTAAATCCAAAATGTATTTCTCCCAACTCACTTCATGCTGTGAGGCTGTGTGCTCACCAGCAAGTTGCAATTAAACCAGAACTTGATTCAATTAAGAATCAGTGGGGCAGCCCATTTTACATCTTTCAGTTTTTATTTCAGTGAAGTCAATGCTCCTAGAGCTCAGATGTCTTCACCAGGAGAAAAATCCACTGGAAAATTCTGTTTTATATACTTTAATCCTTTTGGAAACAGTGCTACCACTCACGATCAAAAGTGCAACAGACTCAAAGAATGTGAAGCAGAAGTTACAGATCATAGGGCTTGAACACCTGTTGGAGCACTTTATAGCATACAAGTTACATCTAGAGAAAAGCACCTTCATTTTAATTATCTTTCCTTCATCTTATTTAATTTCTTGATCAACAACCTTGCCTGGTTCATGCAGACACTGAGGAGTGGAAATTGCATACTACCAGCCAGCCTGCTGGTGGGAACTGAGCACAGATGATTCTTGCAGAACAGGTAGGCCCAAGGTTCAATCAAAATCAGGCCTCTGACCTCATTAAAATTAGACTAGTGAGCTTTGGACGCTTGTGCATCCTCAGGCAGCATGCCGACAAAGTGAACAGCAATTTTGAGCTGCAATGCCAGCAGCAGCCTTCAGGCAACCCTCAGGAGGGTGGCAGGCGATTGGGAGAGATGGGGAAGTGATCGGGATGGAAAAACCTGAGCATCTAATTACCTGCCCTAATGGGGAAGTGTGAGCGTGGAAGGAAACTTACCAATAGGCTGACTAGACAGTGAACAAGAGGGCAGGATGGATGGATTCAAACAGGTAGTTCAAAGGAATAGTGATGGCAGTGAGTATATGGTAGTGAGCTGTGGGATGGTGAAGCAGTTAGGAGCTGCATTAGGAGTGAGATGTTTGAGGAAAAGCACAAGTATTGGAAGAATGGGATAGCAATCAAACTACTCAAGTTCACAATCTTCCCACAATTTCCAACCCAAATGCAATCTACAGCCATTGGGTGGCTTCTTTCCCCATTAATATGACCTGAAATAAGACACAGAAAGTAAAATAGGATGGAAAAGAAAAGCAGAAAGTTTTAGGGAGAGAGAATTAGGAAAGAAGAAAGAAAGGCAGAAGAAGAAACAAGAGATAAAAAGAGCAACACAAGACAACATAAACCATATTCAAAAGCAAAATACTGCGGATGCTGGAAATCTGAAATAAAAACAGAAAATGCTGGAAACACTCAGCAAGTCTGGCAGCATCTGTGGAGAGACAAACAGTTAACGTTTCAGGTCTGTGACCTTTCAGCAGGTTACATATGGTTCTGATAAACCATATTCTCCGATTTACCAGATGCAACTCCATGGAAGATTGAATATTATATAAAAATAAGGAATGCGCTGCCTGAGAACGTGGTGGAGGCAGGTTCAATTGAAGCATTCAAAAGGGAATTAGACAGTTATATGAAAAGGAAAAATGTACAAGGTTATGGGGAGAAGGCAGGGGAATGGAACTGAGGGAATTGCTCTTTCGGAAAGCCTTTGCAGACATGATGGGCCGAATGGCCCTTCTGCACTGTAACGATTCTGTGATTATAAAATGCATGACTGCAAAATAGGGACTGAACTGTATCTGCTAGTGCTGGTCCAGTTATTTCCCCCACCTTCTCATCTTGCTTCACCTGAAGAGCTCAGAGCTCAGTCTTGACCGCGCGATTGCTATGGCATAGGAGATGGATTACATAGTGTGCATGGACACAATGCACAGAGGAAAATTGGGCAGGATGGATCATTAGTGTAGGTAGCCTAAGTTTATTAAATTAACATGGCATTTTAAATCATCGAATTAATACACATAATACTCATTTTTTGGTAAAAATTTCCAATTTAGTTGAGCTGTATTGAAATTAAATATATATTTTCTCCTGTACTAGATGTTTCTGTTTTGAAACTGTCTTGACCTTTCCCCCATTCTACTGGCCTACTACCTAAAGCAAAGTACTGCAGATGCTGGAAATCTGAAACAAAAACAGAAAATGTTGGAAACTCTCAGCTGGTCAGGCAGTCTCTGTGGGGAGAAGAGAAATGATTAACAACTTGCACTTTCAAAGCACTCAATGCAGAAAAACCTACATTGCTTCATAAAGGCATATGGAAAAATTAACTGTGTCAAAAGAAGCAATATTAGGATGGATGACCAAAAGCTTGTTTAAAATGGTGGGCTTTAACAACAACTTACATTTATATAGATAGCATTTTTAATGTAGCAAAATGTCCTAAGGCACTTCACCAGAGTGTTATCAAACAAAATTCAACACTGAGCCACGTTAGTGCAGAGCTTAAAGCTTACTCAAAAAGCCAGGTTTTTAGGAGTGCCTTAAAATGAGGAAAAGAGAGGGATGGGGGAGGGAACAGAGATAGGGAGCATCAAGGTCATGCAGGGATTTGAAAACAAAGATGAGAAATTTAAAAATGAGGTAATGCTCAACCTGGAACAAATTTAGGTCAGTGAGCACAGATGTTTAAGGACAGATTAAAGCAAAGGGAAGCGGAGGGTTTTAGGAAGGAAATTGCATACTTGGGGCCTAAGCAGCTGAAGGCACAACTCCCAATACTGGGGTGAAGGGAGGGGAGAATGCACAACTGGCCAGTGAGAGGAATGGAGAGTTGGCGAGGGGGCAGGGGGTGGTTGGTGGTGGTGGTTGCAGGGCAGGGGTTAGAGATAGTAGGGCTGGAGAAGGATAGAGAGATACAGAGGATGAAACCATGAAAGGATTTAAACAAAAGAATTAGAATTTTAAATTTGAGCAGCTGTGGGACTGGGAGCCAAAGAAGATCAGTGAGGACAGGGTGATGGGTGAATGAGACTTGGTTTGGTCTAAGTACAGGCATCAAAATGTTGGATGAGCTGAAATTTACAGTGGGTGGAGGATGGATGGGTAATTAGGAAAACATTGGAATAATTGACAGCTTTTTTTTTTTGCACGCATCCAGCCAACAGCTACAACAGAGCCAATCTTGCAATGTGTTGTACTGACAGGAAGACCAGCATTCAATCACTACAGTAAGAGCTGAGGCCAATTAAATACAGAAGCCACTCGAGGGAGTAATTTGTGTCAGATCCTTGCCCAGTCTGATTAACTTTCCGCCCCCAGACCAAGACATATGCCCACATCATTGACCAGAAACTGAACTGGACCAGCCACATAAATACTAGCAGGTCAGAGGTTGGGAATTCTGCAGCGAATAACTCACCTCCTGTCTCCCCAATGCCTGTCCACTATCTACAAGGCACAAATCAGGAGGGTGATGGAATACTACCCACTTGCGTGGATGGTGCAGTTCCAACAACACTCAAGAAGCTCGATGCCATCCAGGATAAAGCAGCACGATAGATTGGCACCCCATCCACCACCTTCAACATTCACTCTCTTCAACACTGACGCACAGTGGCAGCAGTGTGTACAGTCTACAAAATGCACTGCAGCAACTCACCAAAGCTCCTTCAACAGCACCTTCCAAACCCACGACCTCTACCATCTAGAAGGACAAGGGCAGCAAATGCATAGGAATACCACCACCTGCAAGTTCCCCTCCAAGCCAGACATGAAAATATATCGCCGTTCCTTCACTGTCACTGGGTCAAAATCCTGGAACTTCCTTCCTAACAGCACTGTGGGTGTACCTACACCCAAGGACTGCAGCGGTTCAAGAAGACAGCTCACCACCACCACCTGCTCAGGTAATTAGGGATGGGCAATAAATGCTGGCCTAGCCAGCGACACCCAAATCCTATGAACGAATAATAAAAAAATCGGCTATAGAAGTGACTAATACATGGTTGATGGTTTCAACCACGGGGCTGAGGCTAGCAACATTATGGTGGTGGATACAGGCTGTCTTTGTGACCGAGATAATATGGAGTTGTAAATTTATCTCAGGGTCGAATTGGACAGCAAAGTTGTGACCAGTCTGGTTTATTCTGAGACAGTGAGTTAAGTGGCAAGTTTGTGATCAAAACTGAGCTATAGAACTGAGCTACGTTTAGCTATAGAAAACTGCAGCTCATTCAAAACTGGATGTCAGACAAGCAACACAGACGCAATAGAGGGGTTCGAGAAAGGCGAGGGGCAGGTTGAATTCGGTGTTGTCAGCATATGCCTGGTCACACTAAACCAGTGATTACCCAACTTCCCTTCTGGGCTCTCATGTTAGCTGATATTGTTAATGGTTCACTTTTTTTTTAGGCACTGTCCCTCTCTCCTTCAAATCTGATGCCACCACTGCTCTCCTCAAAAAACACAACCCTTGATCCCGTCTTCGCAAACTACTGCCCCATCTCCAACCTCTCTTTCCTCTCCAAAGTCCTTGAACATGCTTTTGTCTCCTAAATCCATGCCCATCTTTCCCAGAACTTCATGTCTGAATTCCTCCAATCAGGTTTCCACACGACAATTCTGAACAGCTCTTATCAAGATCCCAGATGATACTCTATGTAACTGTGACAAGGGTAAACTGCTCCTCCTTGTGGTTCTCAATTTGTTTGCAGCCTTTGACATGGTTGACCACACCATCCTCCTCCAACACCTCTCCACTGTCATTCAGTTGGGTGGGATTGCATTTGCCAGCATCCATTCTTAGCTATCTACTCGTAGCAGAGAATCACCTGTCTATGCAATAGCTTCTCTTCCTGCTACCGCACCATTACCTCTGGTGTCCCTCTCCTATATCTCATTTACAAGCTACCCCTCAGTGACTTCATTCAAAAACATTGTCAGTTTCCACATATATGCTGGAGATACCCAGTCCTACCTTACCATCACCTCTCTTGACCTCTCCACTGTCTCTAAATTGTCACACTGCTTGTCTGACATCCAGTACTGGATGAACAGAAATTTCCTCCAATATTGGCAAGACCGAAGCCATTGTCTTCAATCCCCACCACAAACTCCATTCCGTACCTATCGAGTTCATCCCACTGTAATAAATACAGTGAATAGTGGCATCACAGAGTTCTGAGTTGGGGCCTCCAGTATTCACCGTATTTATTAATGACAGGATAGAGAGCCACATTTTCAAGTTTGCTGATGACACAAAGATAGGTGCCATTGTAAGTAGCATAGATGGAACAATAAAATTACTAAGAGCTATTAATAGATTAAGCAAATGGGAAAATCAATGGCAAATGGAGTTCAATAAAGACCAAAGTGAAGTTATCCACTTTGGACGTAAAAAGGATAGATCAGGGTTTTTTCCAAATGGTGAAAATCTAGAAGCAATATAGGTCCAGAGAATTAAGGGTCCATGCAAGTAGATCATTAAAATGCCATGGATAGGTACCAAAAAACAAAATCGCAAAGGCTAATGCAATACTGGCCTTTATATCTAGAGGACTAGAATGCAAGGGGGTAGAAGTTATGCTTCAACTATACAAAGCCACACCTGGAGTACTGTGTTCAGTTCTGGATACCATACCTTGGAAAGGATATATTGGAGAATGCAGCATAAACTTACCAGAATGATACCCGGACTGCAAGGGTTAAATTACAAAGAGCTATTATACAAACTAGGGATGTTTTCTCTGGAATTTACAAGATTTAAGTAGTGATTTGATTGAAGGTGTCAAAGTATTAAGGGGAACTGATAGAGAAAAACTATTTTCACTGGTTGGGGAATCTAAGAGTCGGGGACATAGCCTAAAGATCAGAGCCAGGTCTTTCAGGAGTGAAGTTAGGAAACACTTCTACACATAAAGGGTGGCAGAAATTCGAAGCTCTCCTCCGCGAACAGCATTTGATGTTGGGTCAATTATTAATTTTAAATCTGAGACTGACAAGATTTCTGTACCAAAGGCATTAAGGGTTATGGAGCAAAGACAGTCTTGTGGAGTTAGGTCACAGATCAGCCATGATCTCATTGAATGGAGGAACAGGCTTAAGGGGCTAAATGACCTACACCTGTTCCTCTCCCTGGCAACTACCTGAGGCATAACCAGACTGTCTGCAACCTTGACGTCAAATTTGAACTGGAGCGGAGCTTCTGACCACATGTCTGCGCCTTCACTAAGACGGCCTATTACTACCTTTGTAAACATCACCCAACTCCTCCCCTACATCTGCTGCTGAAACATTCATCCATAGCTTTGTTACCTCCAGATTTGACTATTCCAATGCACTCCTGACCAGCTATCTTCTATAAACCTGAGCTCATCCAAATTTCTGCTACCCCTGTCCTAACTCTCAACAAATCCCATTCACCCACCACCCCTGTGCTCACTGACCTACGTTGGCTTCCAGTTAAGTAATGCCTCGATTTTAAAATGTGCATCCTTGTTTTCCAATCCTCATGGCCTCTCCCCTCCGTACCTCTTTCAGATGAGGAAGAAATCGGGAGCAAGCATAGGCCTTACATCCGTATCTGAAACATTAACTTCTCTATTCGCTCCATAGTAGCTGCCTGACGAGGACTTTTTCCAGCATTTCTTGTTTTTTTACGACATACTAGTTACACGGATATTGTCTCTCTCCTCCCCCCGGGCCCGCTCTCCTCCCCCCGGGCCCGCCCGCCCCCAGTACAATTAAATTGACAAGTGATGCTGCTCCCTCTCCCCCTATTTATCTTGCCAACATCTAGATCGAAGGACGTGAACTTGCTTCTATGTGCTCTACTGTTCCTAAACTGCTGCTCAGGTCCATCACAATAGTCACAGCACGTTACAGAGCACAAACGCACGCATCAGATTGCCGCATGCGCGCCGTCTCTTTTGACGCCCAGGCGTTCGCGCGAGGCGGAGTTTCAGTTGTGTCGAGCAACCGACAAAAAAATTAAAACGGGGGCGGACGGAAGAGAGCCGGACATTCACACGGAGCCTAATAACAAAACACGCACATTTCAAAGACATGAATAACAGACACTAACGTTACCCAACGATTTTATTTAAGACTTACGCAAACAGGCCTCGGTGGTGTGCCAGACTTGGTGTGGGGTGGAGGGAAGGGGAACACTTGGTTCCGAGTGGAGGAAGCTGCAGGGTTTGACGTCGTCTTGCCTCAGAATTGGCTGAAGACTCTGATGTTTTGCTTTAACAGTGACAACATTCGTTTATCGACAAGGGAACTAAGTCTTTTATTATACACATATATATATCCAGCTATTTTCATTCAGGGAAAAACAACATAACGTACATATTTTTTTAAAACTTACTATATCCTCTGTAAGGAGGAAGTGAAACGGTTCTGCTCAGGTTTGAAAAATGACCTTCGTCTGACAAGGAAGAAGATTGTTAGGTTTACGGATCGTTATCGTTTGCCGAGTTAATTTGGAGAGAGAGAGAGAGAGGAGGAGGGGGGGCGAGTGTGATATCAGACTGCGAAGGCTACCACAACCAAACACTGCACATTCAACGGGGGGACCGAGACATACTGAAATCGGTAACTCCTCAGAGACTGGGGCAAAAGGACGCAGAAAAGCAAAATATTTGCAGAGCAAAGGTCGGCGAGATTAAAACAATGTGATCATAGGATGGCAAAATAGCATTTGTTGCAATGCAAGTTCTCTCAATTTACTTAAAACCACAACTTGCAAAACGGGTTTATCTTTATTTGTAATGCGTGGACGATTTTGAATGCTGCGCATGTTGTGAGATAGAACTGCATAAGGGCGATTGAAAAACGGACATGTGAAACAATACTAACCCGTGGTTACCCTGGGAGTGCACCGCCTGCCTTTGAAACGCCAAGAAGTGGAAATACAGGTTTTTTTTTTACCTGGTCGAGCTGCTGTTTTCCGCAACTCTTGTTTCCAACATCTCTCTCTCCACGTAAGCTGCTCAGCTCCATTACCTGACTTTTGCCTTCCGAAGATATTACATTTTATCCAGACTTGTATGTTGAGACTGACAGCAGTGAGCTTACCATACGGTCAAGTTGTTTTCGACAGTGGAGTTTTACTGAGAGGCGTGTTTGAAAATCGATTGGAATTTACGGTTCTGCTACTCGGTGCATGTGACAGGAAAACGTTTGCTTCCTGTGTTTGCTGGTTACTCTAATGGTGCAATTTACTGCATACGCTTTCGAAAGGAAGTTCTTGTACCACCGTTCGGAAATATTAAAATAACACTACGATGCAAATTTCGTCGATGTTCTCATGTCTTTAAATGTGTAAAAAGACAAAAAATGAAATTGAGCAGGCAATTCACTATATTTGGAAGTGCCATATTCTGCGTGGTGATCTTTTCCTTGTACTTAATGCTCGACCATGTTCAGTTCGATCACCTGAAGAACGTAAAGAAAGGAGGGACGTTTCCAAATGTAAGTCTGTTTAACTAACTCGCGTATGTTTATTACCGAACGGGATCGTGCGAGCAAGAGCTGCAGCTGGCTGTAGCAGAAGCTCTCCTTTTTAGTGGATTGAAAACTGATCTTCCATAGCGTTGTTCACGCGTAGAAATTAAAGTCTCTTTCTGTAACTCTCTGCTGATGGCGCCTATTCTAATTCTTCCTTTGAGTCTCCCTTCAAATATATTTTTTGGAGTGGGGGGGGGGGGGAGTTTTCCCTTGCTTCAAAAGTTTTACCTCCCACTTTTGATTCTTTGGAAGGAAAAACAGTTGCTTTCATATAGCACTTTTCACAACCTTGGGACGTCCCAAAACGCTTTACAACAAATGAAGTATTTTGAAGTGTAGCACTGTCATAACGGAGGAAACACAGCAGCTAATTTGCGCACAGCAAGCTTCCACATGCACCAATGTGGTAATAACCAGATGATCTGTTTTTGTGGTGTTGGGATACATATTGGCCAGGGCACCAGGGATAACTCATGTACTTTTTCAAAATAGTGCTATGAGATTTTAAACGTCCACCTGAGTGGGGGGATGGGGCCTTGGTTTAATGTCTCATCCAAAAGATGGCACCTCTAACAGTGCCTCACTCCCGGAGTACTGCACTAGATTTTTGTGCTCCAGTCTCTGGAGTGGAACTTGAACCCGCAACCTTCTGACTCAAAGGTGAGAGTGTTACAACTGTGCCAAACTGGCATGAAATACACAAATACCTAGAGGATAGTATTTATATGGGGAAAATGCTTTCTGTTTATGGCATTTGCAAAGCTACATTAAGGAAATATAGTTATAAATCTTTTGCTATATGATAGTTCCATGGGTGCTCACATTCCAAATGGCCATGGCTCATGTATGTGTCAAGACAATTAGTATCAACAGGCAATTTGATCAGTTATGTCCTCAACCAATGCCCTTTTCATCTATGCACTTACCAGAAGGGTACACGGGATACCAATTAGGAATGTGGACAGTGGCTGATTGTTTTTTTCCCATCCCAAGGTTTAAGATGCCAACAGGCTAAATAGATTTCAAACAGATTTAGCAACTCAAAACTGGGCATCCATGAGGCACTGTGGGCCATCAACATCAGCAGAAGTGTATTCAACCACAATCTGTAACCTCATGGCCCAGCATATCCCCCAATCTACCAATACCATCAAGTGTGGGGACCAACCTAGTTCAATGAAGAGTGCTGGAGGGCATACCAGGAGCAGTACCCAGGCATACCTAAAAATAAGGTGTCAGCTTGGTGAAGCTAAAACACAGGACTACTTGCGTGCTAAACAGCGGACAGGGCTAAGCGATCCCACAACCAATGGATCAGATCAAAGCTCTTAGGTCCTGCCACATTCAGTCATGAATGGTGGTGGACAATTAAACAACTAACAGGAGGAGGAGTCTCCACAAATTATTATTATTATGAATGAAACTGGACAGACCACCCGGCATCAACCTCGGCACCAGAAACGACAAGGGCAAACCTAGCCCTGTCGACCCTGCAAAGTCCTCCTTACTAACATCTGGGGGCTTGTGCCAAAGTTGGGAGAGCTGCCCCACAGACTAGTCAAGCAACAGCTTGACATAGTCATACTCACGGAATCATAGCTTACAGACAATGTCCCAAACACTGCCAACACCATCCCTGAGTATGTCCTGTCCCACCGACAGAATAGACCCAGCAAAGGTGGCAGCAAAGTGGTATACAGTCGGGAGGGAGTTGCCCTTGGAGTCCTCAACATAGACTGCGGACCCCATGAAGTCTTATGGCATCAGGTTCAACATGGGCAAGGAAACCTCCTGCTGATTACCACCTACTGCCCTTCCTCAGCTCATGAGTCAGTACTCCTCCATGTTGACCACCACTTGAAGGAAGCACTGAGGGTGTCAAGGGCACAGAATGTACTCTGGGTGGGGGACTTCAATGTCCATCACCAAGAGTGGCTCGGTAGCACCATTACTGACCGAGCTGGCCAAGTCCTAAAGGACATATCTGCTAGACTGGGTATGCGGCAGGTGGTGAGGGAACCAACACGAGGGAAAAACATGTTTGACTTTGTCCTCATCAATCTGTCTGCTACAGATGCATCTGTACATGACAGTATTGGGAGGAGTGATCACCGCACAGTCCTTGTGGAGACAAAGTCCCACCTTCACATTGAGGATACATCGTGTTGTATGGCACTACCACCGTGCCAAATGGGATAGATTTCGAACAGATCTAACAATGCAAAACTAGGCATCCATGAGGCGCTGTGGGCCATCAGCAGCAGTAGAACTTTACTCAACTACAATCTATAACCTCATGGCCTGACATATTCCCCACTCTACCATTACCATCAAGCCAGGAGACCAACCCTGGTTCAATGAAGAGTGCAGGAGGGCATGCCAGGAGCATACCTCAAAATGATGTGTCAACCTGGTAAAGCTACAATACAGGACTGCTTGCGTGTCAAACTGTGTACGCAGCATGCGATAGGCAGAGCTAAGCGATTCCATAACCAACGGATCAGATCTAAGCACTGCTGTCCTGCCACATCCAGCTGTAAATGGTGGTGGACAATTAAACAACTAACTGGAGGAGGTGGCTCCACAAATATCCCCATTCTCAATGATGGGGAGCCCAGCACATCAGTGCAAAAGATAAGGTTGAAGCATTTGCAAAAATCCTCAGCCTGAAGTGCCGAGTTGATGATCAATAACGGCCTCCTCCTGAAGTCCCCAGCATCACAAATGCCAGACTTCAGCCAATTCGATTCACTCCACGTGATATCAAGAAACGACAGAAGGCACTGGATACTGCAAAAGCTATGGGCCCTGACAATATTCCGACAATAGTACTGAAGACCTGTGCTTCAGAACTTGCCGCGCCCCTTGCCAAGCTGTTCCAGTACAGCTACAACACTGGCATCTACCCGGCAATGTGGAAAATTGCCCAGCTAGATGCTGTACACAAAAAGCAGGACAAATACAACCTGGCCAATTACTGCCCCATCAGTCAACTCTCAATCATCAGTAAAGTGATGCAAGGTGTCATCAACAGTACCATCAAGCAGCACTTGCTTAGCAATAACCTGCTCGGTGATGCCCAGTTTGGTTTCTGCCAGGGCCACTCAGCTCCTGACCTCATTACAGCCTTGGTTCAAAAATGGACTAAAGAGCTGAACTCATGAGATGAGGTGAGAATGACTGCCCTTGACATCAAGGCAGTATTTGACCGAGTATGGAATCAAGGAGCCCCAGCAAAACTGAAGTCAGTGGGAATTGGGGGAAACTCTCCGCTGGTTGGAATCATACCTAGCGCAAAGGAAGATAGTTGTGGTTGTTGAAGGTCAATCATCTGAGCTCCAGGACATCACTGCAGGAGTTCCTCAGGGTAGTGTCCTCGGCCCAACCATCTTCAGCTGCTTCATCAATGACCATATCCAGGCTTGGGCTGATAAGTGGCAAGTATCATTCGTGGCACACAAGTGATAGGCAATGACCATCTCCAACAAGAGAGAATCTAACCATCTCCCCTTGGCATTCAATGGCATGACCATCACTATCTCCCACTACTTTGGCTGCCATTGACCAGAAACTGAACTGGAGTAGCCATATAAATACCTTGGCTACAAGAGCAGGTCAGAGGCTAGGAATCTGTGGCGAGTAACTCACCTCCTGACTCTCCAAAACCTGTCCTCCATCTGCAAGGCACATGTCAGGAGTGTGATGGAATACTCTCCATTTGCCTGGATGGCTGCAGCTCCAACAATGCTCAAGAAGCCCGACACCATACAGGACAAAGCAGCCCACTTGATTAGCACCCCATCCACAAACATTCACTCCCTCCATCACTGCACAGTGGCAGCAGTGTGTACCATCTACAAGATGCACTGCAGCAACGCACCAAGGTACCTTTAGACAGCACCTTCCTGACCCGCAACCTCTTCCAATTAGAAGAACAAGTGCAGCAAATGCATGGGAACACCACCACCTGCCAGTTCCCCTCCAAGTCACACACCATCCTGACTTGGAACTGTATCGCCGTTCCTTCACTGTCGCTGGGTCAAAATCATGGAACTCCCTTCCTAACAGCACTGTGGGTGTACCTACCCCACATGGACTGCAGCGGTTCAAGAAGGCAGCTCACCACCACCTTCTCAAGCCTGCGACGCCCACATCCCATGAATGAATAAAAAAAAATCTCTCCCAGAAAAGGTGTTTCAACATCGTGAATATCTTCGCGGATTTTTCCACTTGTCAAAGGTTTCCCTTTTTGTGTGATCTGTGCCGTTTATTTGCCACTGCACACCGCTTGGAAGTGCCCCCTCTTCCTGCACGAATGGCATTTGGCCTCTTTAGTCGGACAGTTTTCCCACCTGTATCTCTCTTGGCCGTACCTTCTGCAGTTGCCTGGGCTGCTGCTCGGTGCTTCTCCTGTCTGCCTTGCTTTTTGCCGCCATCTTTCCCTTTCTTATGCCTAACAAACTCAACTGAATCCGCTGCCCTCATGACAGGACTGTTTCCGTCACGGATCGATTTCTGTTTTCTGACCTTCGCTTGTCTGCTCAGTTGGATTGCTTTTGCTAGCTTAGGTCATCTCTTGACTGCAAGTGGCCTGACACGGCATCATCAAACACTCCAACCAACAATTTTCTCCCTGATCAGTTCACCCTTCAAGCCGCCTACTCACAGACTTCTGCAAGTTATGCATAAATGCATCCATGCTTTCCCCTTGATGCTGTGTGTTTGTTAAATTTGGTGTTTTTTCTCAAAATATGAATCGAGCGTTTTGATCACTTTGTCATATGTGGCTTTCTCCTCGTTGATACGTTGTGTTTCGAGAATATCATTCACACAGTTACCCATCGCATACAACAGTCTACTGACCTGCTCACTGTTCGGTTTCGTAGCTAGCCTCTTTGGCCGTGCCTCGGCTTGATTCAGGCCTGCAACTTTTTCAAAGCTTTCCGGTAAAGGTAGGGACTTTACCATCATTCTTAATTACCGTTGCCACCACTGCTGCCACCATGTAATATTCTGCTTACTGTTAGACTAGTATAGAATATCTGAAGAGTCAGATGTGTTAAAAGAAACTGGAGCTTTATTAAACACATGTTACTGCTATGGTTTACATCTGCCAAGCCTGCACATGAGGTTTCCACACACATGATGTTACATCACTTCCTATGATGAGGTATACAGCCTGATTAGCATATTTAGCCCAGTTACAACTCAATGTCCAGTATACCATATTATACTACAAGGCCTAACCAGTGCTTTCTAAAGTTTTAGCATGACTTCCTTGCTTTTGTACATTCTCTATGTATAAAGCCAAGGATCCCATATGCTTTTTTAACTGCTTCCTGAATATGTCTTGCTACCTTCATAGATTTATGTTCATACACCCACAGATCCCTCTGACCCTGCACCCCCACTAAAATGGTACCATTTAGTTCATATTGTGCCTCCTCATTCTTCCTCCCAAAATATCTCACTTCACACTTCTCTGCGTTAAGTTTCATTTGCCATGTGTCTGCTCATTTTACCAGTCTGCCAATATCCTCATAGGAAAATAGGAAATAGCAGGAATAGGCCTTCGGCCCATTGAGCCTGCTCTGCCATTCGAACAGATTATGGCTTATCATCTACCTCTACGCCACTTTTCCCCACTATCCCCATATCCCTTGATGTCCATCAATTTCTGTCTTGAACATGGAAGGGGGCGGTAAAATCATTGGGGAGGTGGGGGAAAGGTGCCGTGCCTGTTGCCTACCTGCCCCCTCTGCTATTTCACCAGCGGTGGGGGCGGAGGCAAGTGACCTGCGTGTCCTTGGGCAAATTGAGGCCCTTGTGGCCGATTAACGGCCACTTAAGGGTCTCTTCCCACTGCCGCTGGTATTTTCCCAGTGGTGGTCCGGCACTTCAGCATCAGTAATACCTGGTGGTCTCCTTACCAGATTGGGGGGGGGGGGCACCCTCTTGGGCACCCTATGCCCCATAGAGGGCCCCCACCGAACCCCTAGCAGCACGCGCCACCCCCACTAAAAGTACCCCCCCCTCCTCTGCGTCCTGCTCCCCAGCCCACCTCCCCCTCGCCGGGACCTAGGCAGTTGTTCCTGGCGAGGTCCGACGCCGCCCCGCCATTTACCTCTTTGAGAGGCGGGACTTACTGCCTCAGCGGGGCAGAAGCCTCTTCCTGAAGTCTGCTGCTCTCCTCCTCAGTATTTAATTGATTTCCAAGTTTTGTATCATCTGCCCGGCCATTAACATATATCGAAAAGAGCAGTGGGTCTAATACTGACCCCTGGGAATATCACTGTATACTACCCTCCAATCTGAAAAACAACCGTTCACCAATACTCTCTGCTTTCTGTCCCTTAGCCAATTTTGTATCCATTCTGACACTGCCCCTTTAATCCCAGGGTCTTTAATTTTGCTCGGAAATCTATTATGTGGTACTTTGGCAAACGCCTTTTGAAAGTCTATATACACGCATCAATCATACTACACTCGTTAAACCTCTGTGTTGCTTCATCAAATAACCTGATTAAGTTCGTAAAATGTGACTTTCATTTAACAAATCTATGCTGACTTTAATTCATTAGCACATTATTTTTCCAAATGCCAATTAATTTTGTCCCAGTTTATTATCTCAAAGTTTCTCCATCACCAATGTTAGGCTAATATAAAAGCAAAATATTGCAGATGTGGGAAATCTGAAATAACAACAAAAAGTGCTGGAAATACTCAGCAGGGCTGGCAGCATGTGTGGAGAGAGAAACAGAGTTAACGTATCAGGTCAGTAACCTTTCATCAGAACTGCCAAAGGCTAGAAATGTAATAGTGTAAATGTAATGTAAATGTTAGGCTGACTGGCCTGTAATTGCTGGGTTTATCCATCCCCACTTTTTAAAGTGGGGGGTGTGACAATTACAATCCTCTAGTCTTCCGGCACCGCCCCATACCAAGAAAGATTAGAGGATTGTCGCCAGAGTCTCTGCAATTTCCAGCTTTGCTTCCCTCAGTAAACTTGGATGCATCTATCCAGACCCAGTACTTTTAGGACAGCCAACCTTATAAGGGCATTCTCTTTATCTATTTCTATCCTCTCCATCATTGCTACTGCTTTCTCCTTTAATGCTCCATTGGCAGCGTCATCTTCAGTGAAGGCAGATGCAAAGTGCTCATTTAGTATCTCAGCCAGGCCTTCTGCCTCCACAAGAAAATATTTCTCCTGCTTTCTTCCTTGTTGAGCTGGTAACATTCTGATCAAGACAGTTCTCACCTACACGTTTCAGGAATTTCTCTCCCCTAATTGATTCTTCCTATTTCTAAACTATTCTTTACTCTAGTGCTCTTTGCTCCACCAGTCCTCTGTGCGCCTTGTTTCTCCTCCCTAATATTTCATTCTGGTGCCCATCCCCTAATAAATTAGTTTAAACTCTCCGCCATAGTACTAATTAACTTTCCTTGCTGCCCAGAACTGGTCCCATTGCCTGAGGAATCTGAAGGGCTTGCTCCTGCATCCTTTCTCCAGCCATGTGTTAACCTGTTCCTATTCTTGTACTCACTAGCACGTGAGTCTGGGAGTAATCCACAGAAAAAGAGCTGAGGCCCTGCTTTTTAACTTCTTCCCGAGCTCCTGAAACACTGACGGCAGGACCTCAGTTCTTTTCTTTCGTATCTCATTGATTCCTATGTGGATCACAACTTCTGGCTGTTTCTCTTCCCCCTCACATTTGAAATGTTCAGCACCCTCTCTGTGATATCCTTTAACCTGGCACAGGAAGGCAGCGCACCATGTGGGACTCATGATGGATGTTGCAAAAAAGCCTGTCAATATCCCTGACCATCTGCATTTCTACTGTTTGCTGTGCAGTCATTTGTCCCATGGTGCTGTGCACATGCACTAGCCTGCACTCCCCCAAGGTGTCATCACCTCCACTGGTATCCAGTGCTGAAAATTTGTTTGAGTGTGCCACGCTACCAGAGGATTCCTTCATTGCCTGCCTCTTCCTACCCTGCTGGAAGGCCACCCACTTACTATTCTCCTGAACATTCAATAACTGTGAGGTGATCACTTTCTGGAAAATGCATTCCAGGAATTTCTAAGCCCCCGAGAAGTCTGCGGTGACTCCAGCTGTTTCTCAAGTTCAGAAACCCTGAGCTCGTGTTTGAACAACCAGAGCCTGCGCATGTGGCTGTCTGGGACATATGAAGTATCCCACATGACAAAGGAATTTCCGGCAGTGGATCTCAGCTGTCCCATCATTTTGATTTAAAAAAAAATCCTTTTATAGCTAATTAATTGATCTGATTATTTCTGTATTTACTGTTGCCCCCTTGTTCGAAGTACTTAGCACTCTCCTTCCCCCTCTGCATCAAATTCCCATGCTCATTAAATTCCCATTGCTACTCATTGGGATGGCCTTCCTTTGTTCCTGCTCTTTACCTGTCTAATCGCAGCCAGAACATCTTCAGCAATTGCTTCTCTTCCCACGTCTGCACCATTACCTCCTGGTGTTCCGCAAAGGATTTGTCTTCCTCATCTACATGCTGCCTCTTGGCTACATTGTCCGAAGACACAGGGACAGATTTCACATAAATGCTGATGTCAGCCAGCTCTACCTCCACACCACTTCTTTCAGCTGCTGCATTGGCTTCCTGATGTCAGTTTACATGTCTGACATCCAGTCCTGAATGAGCTGCAACTTCCTCCAGTTAAACATTGGGACGATTAAAGGAATTGGCTTTAGCCCCTGTCACAAACTAGTGTATGCACAGACTACCGCCAATCCATCTACCTCCCATGCCGCTGTCTCAGGCTGAACATGTCTGTGTACGGTCTTGACATCCGATTGAACACTGAGTTGTCCTTGTGACCCTATATGTATATATGTTTTCGAGCATGAAGATCACTGACTTCCACCTTTGTTAACATTGCATGGCTCCACCCCTGCCTCAGACCATCAGTCACGCCTTTGTCACACCAAAATTGACTTGATTGTCTCCTGGCTGGCTTTCCATTCTTCATACTCCATAAACTTCAGCTCATACAAACATACGAATTAGGAGCAGGAGTAGGCCACTCGACCCCTCGAGCCACAAACGTGACTCCAGGATGGTATGTTGCCTCCCTGGTGTTAGGGTCAAGGATGTCATGGAGCGGCTGCAGACATTCTGAAGGGGGAGATTGAACAGTCAGAGGTCGTGGTTCACATTGGTACCAATGATGTAGGAAGAAAGAGGGATGAGGTCCTGCAACAAGAATTTAGGGAGCGAGGTAGCAGATTAAAAAGCAGGACCTCAAAGGTTGTAATCTCTAGATTATTCTCCCGGTGCCACGTGCTAGTGAGTATAGGAATAGAAGGATAGAGCAGATGAATGCGTGGCTGAAGAGATGGTGCAGGAGGGAAGGCTTTAGTTTCCTGGATCATTGGATCTGTTTCTGGCGAAGGTGGAACCTGTACAAGTCGGACGGGTTGCACCTGAACCAGAATGGGACCAATATCCTTGCAGGGAGGTTTGTTAGTGCTGTTGGGGGGGTGGTTTAAACTAATTTGGCAGGGGGATGGGATACAGGAGGTACAGTAGGGGCTGATGCGCAGCCAAATAGAAGAAAAACTAAGTCAGTCTGGAAGACAGCAAATAAAGACCTGTTAAGGCACAAGTGAATAATACAAGGCTGGATGGCATCTATTTTAATGCAAGGAGTCTTACAAGTAAGGCAGATGAATTGAGGGCTTTGATTAACACATGAGAATATGATATTGCTATCACAGAGACATGGTTGAGGGAAGGGCAGGACTGGCAGCTTAATATTCCAGGGTATAGAATCTTCCGGCATGACGGGGGGGGCGAGGGGGTGGCATTACACTGTTGATCAAGGAGTCAATTACTGCAGTAAGGAGGGATGATATCTTAGAAGGTTCCTCAAATGAGGCCATATGTGTACAAAAAGTGGGCAATCACCTGGCTGGGAGTGGACTACAGGCCTCCAAACAGTCAGGGAGAGATAGAGGAGCAGATATGTAGGCAACTCTCAGAGAGGTGTAAAAATATTAGGGTAATAATAGTAGGGGATTTCAACTTCCCCAATATCAACTGGGGTAGTCTTAGTGCAAAAGGCTTAAAGGGGGCAGAATTCTTCAAGTGCACACAGCAGAGCTTTTTGAGCCAGCAGGTAGAAAGTCCTACAAGAGAAGGGGCGATACTGGACCTAATCTTAGGGAATGAAGTCGGACAAGTGGTAGAAGTGTCAGTGGGGGAGCAGTTCGGGGATAATGACCATAACTCTGTAAGATTTAAGGTAGTTATGGAAAAGGACAAAGACGGACCGGAAATAAAGGTACTGAATTGGGGGATAAAATAGGATCTGGCCAAAGTGAACTGGGAGCAGCTACTTGTCGGAAAGTCTACATCAGACCAGTGGGAGTCATTCAAAAAGAAAATAGTGAGAGTTCAGGGCCAACGTGTTCCGTAAAGGTGAAGGGTAGGACCAATAGGTCCAGGGAACCCTGGGTGTCAAGGGATATAGAGGATTGGATCTGGGAAAAAAAGGAGGCATACGGCAGATTCAGAGGGCTGAAAACAGTGGAGGCCCTAGAGGAGTATAGAAAGTGTCGTGGGTACGTAAAATAGTAATTAGGAGAGTGAAGAGGGGGTATGAAAAAACACTGGCGGGCAAGATAAAGGAAAATCCCAAGGCGCTTTATAAGTATATTAAGGGCAAGAGGATAACCAGGGAAAGAATAGGGCCTGTTAAGGACCAAAGTGGCAATCTGTGTGTGGAGCCAGAGGACATAGGTTAGGTTTTAAATGACTATTTTACATCTGTGTTCACTATGGAGAAGGACGATGGAGGGGTAGAGATCAGGGAGGGGGATTGTGATATACTTGAACAAATTACCATTGAAAGGGAGTAGGTATTAGCTGTTTTAGCAAGCTTAAAAGTGGATAAATCCCTAGGCCCAGATGAGATGTATCCCAGGCTGCTATGTGTTGCAAGGGAGGAGATTGCAGGGGCTCTGACACAAATTTTCAAATCCTCTCTGGCCACAGGAGAAGTGCAAGAGGATTGGAGGACAGCGAATACCATTATTCAAGAAGGGTAGTAGAGATAAACCAGGTAATTACAGGCCAGTGAGTCTAACATCAGTGGTCAGGAAACTATTGTAAAAAATTCTGAGGGACAGGATTATTCTCCACTTGGAGAGGCAGAGATTAATCAAGGATAATCAGCATGGCTTTGTCAGGGGGAGATCATGTCCAACAAACTTGACTGAATTTTTCAAGGAGGTGACTAGTTGTGTCGATGAGGGTAAAGCAGTTGATGTAGTCTACATGGACTTCAGTAAGGCTTTTGATAAGGTCCCACATGGGAGATTGGTTAAGAAGGTAAGAGCCCATGGGATTCAGGGCAATTTGGCAAATTGGATCCAAAATTGGCTTAGTGGCAGGAGGTGATGGTCGAGGGTTGTTTTTGCGATTGGAAGCCTGTGATCAGTGGTGTATCGCAGGGATTGGTGCTGGGACCCTTGCTGTTTGTAGTGTACATTAATGATTTAGACGTGAATATAGAGGTATGATCAGTAAGTTCGCAGATGGCACAAAAATTGGTGGTATCGTAAATAGTGAGGAGGAAAACCTTAGATTACAGGATGATATAGATGGGCTGGTAAGATGGGTGGAGCAGTGGCAAATGGAATTTAATCCTGAGAAGTGTGAGGTGATGCATTTTGGGAGGACTAACAAGGCAAGGAATCTGCAATGGAAGGTAGGATCCTAGGCAATACAGAGGGTCAGAGGGACCTTGGTGTACTTGTCCATAGATCACTGAAGGCAGCAGCACAGGTAGATAAGGTGGTTAGGAAGGCATATGGGATACTTGCCTTTCTTAGCCGAGGCATAGAATATAAGAGCAGGGAGATTATGATGGAGCTGTATAAAATGCTAGTTAGGCCACAGCTGGAGAGCTCTGTACAATTCTGGTCGCCACACTATAGGAAGGATATGATTACACTGGAGAGGGTGCAGAAGAGATTCACCAGGATGTTGCCTGGGCTGGAGCATTTCAGCTATGAAGAGAGACTGGATAGATTAGGGTTGTTTTCCTTAAAGCTCCAGTCAAAGCCCCCCAATCAAAATATACAATTCTGATCATGGTGGGAGAAACGCACTGTTAATTCAATCCCCTCCCTCCACAGATCACCTAACTTATCATTTTAATCTTTCCAAATTAAAGAAAGACCCAGCCAAATTGTACCATCTATTAACCCCCAAATGAGGCTAACCAAACCAGGTGTCTTTAAATAAACAAATTAACTCTTTAATTAAAAAAACTAAATTCTTCAGCACTATGAAGATATAAATAACATTTAAAATAGAAAAAATTAGAATCCTTGCAAATTTACAGTCCAATGTTGCTTGATGTCCTCATAGCCGTCCGATGGCGAAAAAGGTTCTTCAACAGTAGAACAGTCTGTTAGAGCATGGCTACCCGACCCAAACCTGACAGGACCCTTCGACCTGTGTCGGGGTCGGGTCGCTCTTCCGGGTCCAGTATTCGGGCTCGGGTCAGGCCGGGCCGGGTCAGACACACTCTAACACTGTAACATCCTTGCGTTACAATTGTGTGAGTGAAACAATGGAAACCCAGATCTTTTGAAGTCTGCTTCCTACTCTGCTTGGTATTTCAACTTAGTGTATACTAATCAATAAAAGGTTCTTGCGTAAAATGTAGCAGAACTCAGCCCCAGGCTCATTATTATCCGGTTAGCCGCTTCTTGCCCTTTCCTGATTCTAGGGGTGTTGAAGGTCTTTGCCGTTTTAATCTTAATGAAATATTTACAATGTAATCAGTTGCTGCACTGTTATGTAATAAGATGTTTTTAATGAGTTCTATTTTTCATTGACACAAACTTAACCTTTTTGTATTTTGGTTTATCTCTTGGTTTTCCTTCGCGCTTTGTATTCTTGGCGACAAAAGCAGTTTAACAACTTCAATCTGCATTAATAGGAACTTGGCCCTTTCCTTTAATTGCACAGTTTTCAAATGAATTGACTGCATCCCGTTAGGGGTTGGCAAGACTTCTCGTGCCTGCCTGAAAACATATTGTACTGAATAAAGAACGTAAAGGAGACTTGTCAGGTAATTTAAGAGATTTAAAGGGGAAAGACCATGAATTATGCTCTGAATTTGGAATATATTTAATTAATTGCCACACCTGATAAATCGCTGCTTTTAGTTTAATGTGGCCTCTGTTTATGGATAATTAATGAAATTAAGAGGCATTTTTTATATACAAAGCTGGGCATTAGTACTTAATAGTTGACATATAATTTTGAATATATTTTAATTTCTTAATTCATGTGACACCGCTAAATGTGATGTAGTCTTAAATCAGTTAATATTTTTGTTTGTAAAATCTGATGTACCGGATTAAAATATTGCAATGTACTCTGGGTGGGGGACTTCAATGACCATCACCAAGAGTGGCTCGATAGCACCACTATTGACCGAGCTGGCCGAGTCCGAAAGGACATAGCTGCTAGACTGGATCTGCAGCAGGTGGTGGGGGAACCAACACGAGGGAAAAACATACTTGACCTTGTCCTCACCAATCTGCCTGCTGCAGATGCTTCTGTCCTTGACTGTATTGGGAGGAGTGATCACCGCACAGTCCTTGTGGAGACGAAGTCCCGCCTTCACATTGAGGATACCGTCCGGCGTGTTGTGTGGCACTATCACCGTGCTGAATGGGATAGATTTCAAACAGATCAAGCAATGCAAAACTGGGCATCGATGAGGCGCTGTGGGCCATCAGCAGCTGCAGAATTGTACTCAACCACAATCTGTAACCTCATGGCCCGGCATATCCCCCACTCCACCATTACCATCAAGCCAGGAGACCAACCCTGGTTCAATGAAGCGTGCAGGAGGGCATGCCAGGAGCAGCACCAGGCACACCTCAAGATGAGCTGTCAACCTGGTGAAGCTACAACACAGGACTATCTGTGTGCCAAAGTGCGTAAGCAGCATGCGAGAGACAGAGCGAAGCGATCCCATAACCAACGGATCAGATCTAAGCTCTGCAGTCCTGCCACATCCAGCCGTGAATGGTGGTGGACAATTAAACAACTAACTGGAGGAGGTGGCTCCACAAATATCCCCATCCTCAATGATGGGGGAGCCCAGCACATCAGTGCGAAAGATAAGGCTGAAGCATTTGCAACAATCGTCAGCCAGAAGTGCCGAGTTGATGATCAATAACGGCCTCCTCCTGAAGTCCCCAGCATCACAAATGCCAGACTTCAGCCAATTCGATTCACTCTGCGTGATATCAAGAAACGACAGAAGGCACTGGATACTGCAAAAGCTATGGGCCCTGACAATATTCCGACAATAGTACTGAAGACCTGTGCTTCAGAACTTGCCGCGCCCCTAGCCAAGCTGTTCCAGTACAGCTGCAACACTGGCATCTACCCTGCAATGTGGAAAATTGCCCAGGTAAGTCCTGTGCACAAAAAGCAGGACACGTCCAACCCAGCCAATTACCGCCCCATCAGCCTTCTCTCAATCATCAGTAAAGTGATGGAAGGTGTCATCAAGCGGCACTTGCTTAGCAATAACCTGCTCAGTGATGCTCAGTTTGGGTTCCGCCAGGGCCACTCAGCTCCTGACCTCATTACAGCCTTGGTTCAAACATGGACAAAAGAGCTGAACTCGAGAGGTGAGGTGAGAGTGACTGCCCTTGACATCAAGGCAGCATTTGACCGAGTATGGCATCAAGGAGCCCTAGCAAAACTGAGGTCAATGGGAATCAGGGGAAAAACCCTCCGCTGGCTGGAGTCATACCTGGCGCAAAGGAAGATGGTTGTGGTTGTTGGAGGTCAATCATCTGAGCTCCAGGACATCACTGCAGGAGTTGCTCAGGGTAGTGTCCTGGGCCCAACCATCTTCAGCTGCTTCATCAATGACCTTCCTTCAATCATAAGGTCAGAAGTGGGGATGTTCGCTGATGATTGCACAGTGTTCAGCACCATTCGTGACTCCTCAGATACTGAAGCAGTCCGTGTAGAAATGCAGCAAGACTTGGACAATATCCAGGCTTGGGCTGATAAGTGGCAAGTAACATTCGCGCCACACAAGTGCCAGGCAATGACCATCTCCAACAAGAGAGAATCTAATCATCTGCTGTTGACATTCAACAGCATTACCATCGCTGAATCCCCCACTATCAACATCCTAGGGCTACCATTGACCAGAAACTGAACTGGAGTAGCCATATAAATACCGTGGCTACAAAAGCAGGTCAGAGGCTAGGAATCCTGCGGCGAGTAATTTGCCTCTAGACTCCCCAAAGCCTGTCCACCATCTACAAGGCACAAGTCAGAAGTGTGATGGAATACTCTCCACTTGCCTGGATGGGTGCAGTTCCAACAACACTCAAGAAGCTCAACACCATCCAGGACAAAGCAGCCCGCTTGATTGGCACCCCATCTACAAACATTCACTTCCTCCACCACCGACGCACAGTGGCAGCAGTGTGTACCATCTATAAGATGCACTGCAGCAATGCACCAAGACTCCTTGGACAGCACCTTCCAAACCCACGACCTCTACCAACTAGAAGGACAAGGGCAGCAAATACATGGGAACACCACCACCTGCAAGTTCCCCTCCAAGTCACACACCATCCTGACTTGGAACTATATCGCCGTTCCTTCACTAGTAAATCGCTGGGTCAAAATCCTGGAACTCCCTTCCTAACAGCACTGTGGGTATATCTACCCCAAATGGACTTCAGCGGTTCAAGAAAGTAGCTCACCACCACCTTCTCAAGGGCAATTAGGGATGGGCAATAAATGCTGGCCTGGTTAGTGTCGCCCACATCCCATGAATGAATGAAAAAAAACGTTAGCTAGCTCTGCTTTCATGCCCTCATAATTGCCCTTATTTAAGTTTAATATACTAGTCTTGGACCCACTCTTTTCTCCCTCAAACTGTATGTACATTTCATCATATTATGATCGCTACTACCTAGGGGCGCCTTACCAATGAGGTCATTAATTAATCTTTGCACAATACCAGGTCTAGTATAGATTTCTCTCTGGCTGGCTCCAGAATGTACTGTTCCAAAAAATAATCCCGAAAACATTCTGTGTACTCTCTGTCCATCTGATTTTTGCAGTCTAAATATAGGTTAAAATCCCCCATGATTATTGCCGTACCTTTCTGACAGGCCGCCATTATTTCTTCCTTCATGCCCCGTCCTACAGTGTAACGTTAGGTGGCCTGTACACCACTCCAACAAGTGACTTCTTGCCTTTATCATTTCTCATCTCTACCCAAACTGCTTCTACATCCTGGCTTCCTGAACTTAGGTCATCCCTCTCTATTGCACTAATACAATTATTAATTACCAGAGCCACCCCTCCACGTCTCCCAAGCTCCTGTCCTTCCTAAATGCCACGTACCCTTCAATATTCAGGTCCCAATCCATGTCATCCCGCAACTATGTCTCTGTGATGCCTATCAGATCGTACTTATTTATTTCTATTTGTGCTCTCAGTTCATCTGTTTTGTTTTGAATGCTACGTGCATTCAGATACAGAGAATTTAGTTTTGGCCTTTTATTATTTTTGTAACCTCTAGCCTTATCTGTTGATTTACTCTTAGATTTGTACACTCTGTTCATTCCTGTCATAGTCTGTTTATCATTTCCCATAATAATACCTTCCTCTCTTGCCTTGTCTCTACTCCTTGATTTACCATATCTTCCCAAATTTGATCCCTTGCCCCCACTATTCAGTTTAAAACCCTCTCCATTTCTCTAGTTGTGCGGCTCACTAGAACACCGGCCCCAGCACGGCTCAGGTGTAGACCGTACCAACGGTACAGCCACCACTTTCCCCAGTACTGGTGCCAGTGCTCCATGAACCGGAACCCACTTCTACCACACCAGTCTTTGAGCCATGCATTAATTTCTCTAATCTTATTTGCCCTATGCCAGTTTGCACGTGGCTCAGGTAATAATCAAGAGATCATTACCTTTGAGGTTCTGCTTCTTAATTTGGCGTCTAATTCCTCATACTGACAATGCAGAATCTCTTTCCTGGTCCTGCCTATGTCGTTGGTACCTTCATGGACCACGACGACTGAATCCTCCCCCTCCCACTTTAAGTTCCTCTCCAGCCTTGAACAGATGTCCCAAACCCTGACACTGGGCAGGTAACAGTCATATGGACTCTCGCTTTTTTCTGCAGAGAACAGTGTCAATCCCCTAACTATACTGTCCCCGAGTACCACTACATTCCTTTTTTCTCCCTCCTCTTGAATGGCTTCCTGTATCATGGTGCCATGGTCAGGTTGCTCATCCACCCTGCAGCCCCCACTCACATCCAGACAAGCTGAAAGAACCTCAAACCTGTTGGACAATCGCAAAGGCTGTGGCTCCTGCACTCCTAACCTCTGGGTCCCCTTACCTGCCACACTGTCCTGTCTCTGACCACTGATCAAATCAGAAGACCCTCTTCTAAGGGGTGTGACCGCCTCCTGGTACAAAGTGTCCAGGTAACTTTCCCCCTCCCTCATCCTCATCCTTGTGCTTAAATATCTTTATGGCCATGTCCCTCCCTATCTCTGTAATCCTTACACCACCCCCACTCCCCAGCTTTCTGTTCAAATGACTTCCCTCACTCTTTTCACTCCAGCACTGGTGAACACACCCGAAGCTTTGAAATTCTCTGCATTCTTTTAAGATTCTTTTAAATCCCCATCTGCGCCCCTCCTAACATCCTCTTCATTGTCTTGGTGCCATTTTTGTCTGATTACATCTCTGCGACGTTTCTTATATAGCATCTTTAATGTAGAAAAATGTCATAAGTATGAGTTGTTATTGTTATCCCTTACCATTTTTAAAATGGAGGTTGCACACGATGTTATATAAGGTGTGTGAGTTGGTTGTAGGCATATGGTATTTAGCAATACTAATGAAGGGAACAGGGTTGACCTGGGGGGCGGGGGAGGGAGGTTGATCCTTTGCATACCTGGGCACTTAACTTCACCTTTGGTCATATGGGGGAAGGATAGTTCTCTGATAAGACACAGCTGGCAATTTTGAAGTTTGGCAGCATTGGTGGTGGTGGGGTGAATGGGGGAAACCTGAGGTTTGGCAAACTGTGGGTTGAATTGTTGGGCATGGCTCACTGGAATTTGCGTGGAAACATTTCAGGAATGGTGCTGATTGGATGCTACTGATCCATCTTTAGAAAATGTGCATACTTAGCATACTCAAGACCACAGGATCTCCCATCATCTAACAGAAGTACAACTCTAGGTAAAAATATCAAGTCTAAGTCCATAATTTTGGTCAGGGTGAGGCCTTCAACTAAAAATTTTAATGAAGGAAATTAAATGACACAAAATACATTTTATGGATCTATTTTATCATATTGTGAAATGTGGAATTTATTTTCTGTTTAGACTTTGTTTGAAATGTTATTATGGACATTAGAATCTTAATAAGAAAAAATGCTGGCTTATATTTTTCCAAAAAGCATTTTAAATGATTTGATTAATAAATTGTGATGTAAGATGTTTACATGCTTCAACAGGGTTTTGTCATAATAAATTTTAATAAAAGATTTCCACCATAAATGTTTACATTTTAATTTTGAATGTTAAATGTAACAAAAAAGTGTGACTTAAGTCGTCACATAGGAAGTAAGGTTTGTGCACAGGAAGTGTGCCCATTTGTGAGATCTTTAATGAGCTAGATAATTTGTGTTCTATAATTTGCTCATTGGCATGCGAGGACAATTTCTTTAAATTTTTGTGCACAGTCAGTAGAATTGAATATCAAATTCATAAGTACATAAAATGTGAAATGAAGAAAGGTCACCTCTGTGATCAAATCTGGTCCTTCCAGATATTGTACTGGTGTGCCCTACCTCAGGAAAATTTCTTCCTGATAGTCAAGTGAACCTCAATCATGGCCACTTATACCACCATTATTCAAACTGCTCAGTTGTTTTCTGCAGATGAACATTTCTCTGCCTGCTTCATCCTCTGAGCACCATTTGTACAATCTATATCTGGAGTATAATATACCCTGATCACAGAAAAGCAATTAATGAGGAAGTAAGTTGATTTCTCGCTCCCTTCCTGATAGCCTCTAATAGGGGTTCACTTTAACATGACCAGTAACTTTGTTAGTTCCAAACTCCATGTAAGGTATTTTCAGACTCTTCGTGAAGGTGAATGCCAGGATTGGTGTCTCTGTTTTCTATTAACTAAACGTGACACAGGCTTTTGTAGCTTGAACTATGCTTTATAACTTGTACCAGTGAGATCAATTCCATACAGGATATAATGCAGAAGGAAATCCAAATATGGTGCCTCATGGTTCTTGGTTACCAATTTTGGTTCTAACGAAGGTTGTCGCCTGACACTGAACCTGGGCCTATTAGAAGAAAATTGATACTGCCAGTGCTGTGAAGGCTGCTCTGATTGTGATGCTGTTCTTCAAAGGATCCAAGACACTTACTTCAAGTATGGTTCAATGTACAGCAACAAGTGCATTCTGTTGGTGCCATTCCGTCCTTTGATTGTGACTTTAATTGGAGAACCAAGATTGATACAGATAGGACACTTTGCTCAAATCAGAAAAATATGTAAGCATACTTAACTGGGACAATTATAGAGGGAGCAAGGACATTAATTACTATCTATAAAAATGTTTTATGGATTGCTGCATGATATAAATTGTCCTGCAAATTACTGAGGGGGGAATCAATATTAGACTTGCTATATTATAATGGCCAATGAATAGCAGCTAGGGTGAAAGTCATGTAGATAACATTGATTACAATATGGTGGAGTTTAAAATTTAAAGAAAGCTAGAATAAAACAGTCTTTTAGGTTCAGGATGGCAGACTTAGAGGTGATGAGAAAATAGCTAAGAATGGTGATTTAGTGCTGTTAATTTTTTTAAATTCATTCATGGGATGTGGGCGTTGCTGGCTAGGCCAGCATTTATTGCCCATCTCTATTTACCCTTGAGAAGGTAGTGGTGAGCTGCCTTCATGAACCCCTGCAGTCCATGCGGGGTAGGTACACCCACAGTGCTGTTAGAAAGGGAATTCCAGGATTTTGACCCAGCAACAGTGAAGGAACGACAATATAGTTCCAAGTCAAGATGGTGTGTGGCTTGGAGGGGAACTTGCAGGTGGTGGTGTTCCCATGCATTTGTTGCTCTTGTCCTTCTGGGTGGTAGAGGTCGTGGGTTTGGAAGGTGCTGTCTAAGGAGCCTTGGTGCATTGCTGCAGTGCATCTTATAGATGGTACACACTGCTGCCACTGTGCGTTGGTGGTGGAGGGAGTGAATGTTTATGGATGGAGTGCCAATCAAGCGGGCTGCTTTGTCCTGATATAAGTACAGAGGAAGATGGAATTATATCTGAAACATATTTAGGTGAATGCAAAATAAATGCATTGCATCAGGTAAAAAATAGTAGAGGTAGGAACCCATAATCATGAATAACAAGGGATTAAAAAAGGACTAGAATTACATGGAAAATTGCAATCATGATTAAAGCCAGAGATGAATGTCGGTGTACCTACACCAGATGGACTGCAGTGGTTCAAGAAGGCGGCTCGCCATCATCTTCTCGAGGGCAATTCGTGATGGACGAGAAGTGCTGGCCTTGTCAGTGATGCTCACATCCCATGCAAGAATAAAAAAAAGGTGAAACTCATTAAGGACCCATTTAGGAAAGACAAAATAGATACAATATTAGGATTGTAACCAATTTAATAAAGAACTTTGAAGGTTTTTATAAATATATTTAAATAGAAAAGCTCTAATTATCATTTATATTTTGTTGTGATTACTAACAGCAATGTGTACGAGAAAGAGAGAGAGAGAGTTGGAACCTGAAAATGATACCTATCAAGAAAATAATCATTAAATAGTAAAATCAATATTTGCAAAGTTTCCTTAGAAAGTTACAAACTATTGCTGCCAGACCCAGGACAGTGCTGCTAGGCCCATGCCTCCTCCACTTCCTGCTGCTGACAGACATTTCAAATCCACGACTGAGCCAAACCCCACAATCTACTCCAAACACCAGTTTCTGTCTCCATAGTTCTAATGTTATCATTTATTGTGAGGGGAATTAAATACAAAAGTAAGGAGGTTATGCTTCAGTTATACAGGGCATTGGTGAGACCACATCTGGAGTACTGTGTACAGTGTTAGGACCAGGTGAGAAAGGGGCCCTTTCTCAGCCTTTCCTGGAGTTCATTTACTTCTTTTTGAGTTCAATGTAGAATCTTTGATTGCAGTTAAATCTTGTCATTTTGTTGGGGCCCAGTACACACTTTCAAACTTATTTCGATATAGGAGTCTTCTCTCTTGAGGTTTAAGTGGCTTCACTGGGTGAGGACATTTGTGAGAAAGAGCCAGGGAGAGACCTTCCTTCTCTATTGTCTTCAAATTGCAGTCTGACTCAAAATGTTCTGTGAACACAATTCAAAACCAAACCTGGGTCAGCAAGTTAGTCGTGTGAACAGATTTTCTTTTTTAACAAACTCTCCTGCGTTTTTGTGGATTCTCCATCTTAGCAGACACCCTCAGAGCGGGGGGGGGGGGGGGGTGCGGTGGTGGGGTGGGGGGGGAATGGAATGCTGGCTTTTTACAAATGCAATGTCTGGTAATCAAAATCCAGTTTGGTTAATTGGATCAGGGAGCAGTTCCATTGTCTTCTGCAGGCAACTGTCTCTTAGAACATACGAACATACAAATTAGGAGCAGGAGTAGGCCACTCGGCCCTTCGAGCCTGCTCCGCCATTCAATATGTTCATGGCTGAACTGATGACTTCACATTTCCACCTATCCCCGATAACCTTCCACCCCCTTGCTTATCAAGAATCTATCTATTTCTGCCTTAAAAATATTTAAAGACTCTGCTTCCACTGCCTTTTGAGGAAGAGAATTCCAAAGACTCACGACCCTCTGAAAGAGAACATTTCTCCTCATCTCTGTCTTAAATGGGCGACCCCTTATTTTTAAGCAGTGACCCCTTGTTCTAAATTCTCTCACAAGGGGAAACATCCTTTCCACATTTCTGAGAATGCAAATGTTTCCAGCCACTGCTGTGATCTCTTTAAACAAGTCATCATTTCAGTCCAGCAACAGTTTAAAATTAATGTTTCATATGATGAAATTAATATGCCTCATTCTTGGCAGGTGGGGTTTTCATGACAACAATATTTAAGGAAGATGTAAATGCGTTGGAAGCAGTTCCGAAAAGGTTTACTAGACTAATACCTGGAATGGGCAGGTTGTCTTATGAGGAAAGGTTGGACAGGCTAGGCTTGTATCCACTGGAGTTTAGAAGAGTAAGAGGCGGTTTGATTGAAACATAAGAGTCTGAGGAGTCTTGACAGGGTGGATGTGGAAAGGATGTTTCATCTGGTGGGAGAATCTAGAACTAGGGGTCACTGTTTAAAAATAAGGGATTGCCCATTTAAGACAGAGATGAGGAGAAATTTTTTTTCTCAAAGGGTCGTGAGTCTTTGGAAATCTCTTCCTCAAAAGGCAGTGGAAGCAGAGTCTTTGAATATTTTTTAATGCAGCGGTAGATAGATTCTTGATAAGCAAGGGGGTGAAAGGTTATCGGGGGTAGGCGGAAATGTGGAGTCGAAGTTACAATCTAATCAGCCATGATCTTATTGAATGGTGGAGCAGGCTCAAGGAGCCGAGTGGCCTACTCCTGCTCCGAATTCATATGTTTGTATGTTCGTAGCTAATAACAATACTCACTAATAACCTACTTACCGTTCAGTTTGTGTTCTTGCAGAGCCACTCACCTCCAAACTTCATCATAGTCTTGATCCAGACATGAATGGATAGGCTGAATACCAGAGGTGAGGTGAAAATAGTTGTCCTTGTCAACAAGGTGGCATTTGACCAAATATGGCACCAAGGAGCCCTATGGATTAAAGGGGAAATCCTCCAGTGGCGGAAGTCATATATGATGCAAAGGGAGATGGTTGTTGGAGGCTAGTCATCACATCACCAGGACTTTACCTCAAGAGTGCCTCAGGAAAGTGTCCTCAGCCTAACCATTTTCAGCTACTTCATCAGTGACTTAGCCTCCATCAGAAGGTCTGGATTGGGCTGTTTTCTGATGGATCTACAGTATTTAACTCTACTCACCGATTAATGAAGTAGCCCATGGTAGCCTCAAGCAGGTCCTGAATAACATGCAAATAGCGTTAATGTGCACAATTTGGGAACTGTGGTGAAATTGTGTAACCGCGTTGTACCAATGCACATTGATGCTCCATTGCAACATATGTATATTTGTTGACTATGACTACATAAAGGTCAGAATATAGAGTAAAAGTATTTCCATATAAATACAGTTATAGTTTGTGCAACATGCAAGCATTCTTTTTATCTGTAGAGTAAGTTAATTCTTGTGGCAGTCACCTGCAACTTAGATAAATGACTGCATGTTTCTTCCAAAGGTAATTTAGTTGACTTAGTACAACACTAATGCCTCAAGCCATTTCGCATATGTGAATATACAAAATTCATGGACAGGAAAAGATCAGCAGGCCCATCAAGCCTGCCTCACACCATGATGGACAGACCATTGTGACTAAACATTTCTTTCCATCCACTCATCCCTGCAGCCAAGTAAATATCTGGGAGAGGTGAAAAAAAAAGAGGAAAATATACTCTGAAAAATTCTTCTCTGACCCCCTCAGGCGATCAAAACTAGCAGATCATATGGACCAAGTGTTATCCATAAACACGCTTACATTCTCTATATGATCTTTGCCTCAGTCAATAACTGCTTTCTCTTGAAGGCATACAGGGTCAGCATCCACCACTCCAGCTGTCAATTTATTCCAGAGGCTCGCTACTGTCTGTAAAAAGAACTACCTTTCAGCTTGCATCCAGGCTAATTCTCGTACTCTTATCCGGGCGACGGGACCACTGGCAAAACGTCAGCGAGAGCCTTGCATCGCCTCCTCTGGGAAGGCCTGCTGGATCAAATGCCAATTAGGCACTTATGTGGATAACGACGGGCCTTTCCCAGGATCAAGGACCTCGGCAACAGAAGTCCCACCTGCTGAAAGCTGCTGGCCAGTCAGAGGCCGGCTACTCTTTAACTGAGCATTGCCACTGCAGAGGCGGTGGCTGCTAGTGTAGAGCACTCACCCGAGGCCTTGGATGCAGGCCAAAGTTAAGGGCAGGAGAGGGTTCACAGGGTGTGGGTCACGGGATGAGGGGTGTAGGGGGGTTCTGCAGCAAGGGCGGGAGGGAGTGCTCTCAGCGCCCTCCCCCCCCCCCCCCCCCCCTCCCTCCCCCAACTGCTGATGCTGGGCCCCACGTTCAGGCACTAAGTATCTTTTAACAGCCTTAATGGCATTTTGCCCACTTAAGGGCCTTAATTGGTGGCGGGGCAGGAAGGTCGTTCACAGGCCTTCTCGCCCCGGACTTAATTAGGGTGGAGGTGGGAGGGTGACTGGCCTCTTGCCATCATCCTGCCTGATTATATGCTCTCCCTGCCTCCAAATCCGACGCGGGGACGGCATAAAACTCCTCCCCCCCCCCCATCCCGTAGTTTAAACTCGTGCCCTCTGGATCTCCCTAATCTATTAAACTGTAGTATTCTATAAATCTAGCCCTCTTTATAGACCTCTATCAAGTCATCTCGAAGTCAATGCAGCTGTAAAGTAAATGGGTCTTTGAGCCTATCTGAGTAGCTGAGATTTTTTAACCTAGCCATTTTTGTAGCTCTCATCAGGATCTTTCCCAAAGCCACTATATCACCTACCATGTGGGGGGACCAAAACTGGGCACAGTACTCCAGATATGGACTGACCACAGACCTGTATTGTGTCAAAATGGTGTCCTTTGTGTTCTGATCCTGTAGTTTTTTTTTCATTTCCGGGAAGTAAGCGGTGTACCTTTAAGGCTGAAAAAGGATCAGTACTGCTTTAAGAAGAAGCAAGCCTAAGGAATCACTAAGAAGATGCATTTTGGTTGCCATTGGATACAACCATACGGAGAGGGAACCAACCAGCTTCAAAGAATGCATCCTGATTACCCGGCAGCAGTCAATCCGAGATTGAGGATTGAGATATATAATGTTGCAATTAACTTGTGTGAACTGGTGTTTTTTTTTGTTGAAACAGACTGTTCTAACACACAGACAGCTGGACCAGCATGAATGGAACCGAGATCTCTAATAATTTCTGCTGAAGGAAGGTGAATTTTAGACTCATCACCTTTTCACCCCTCAAAACAATTCTAAAGCCAAATTGATTAATTGAAAAGTGTCTGCAAGTTGTTGATTGCTGAATTCATCACTGGAGAAGAAGAGCATCACTTCAACTTCTGAAATAAACTACTGACTGTCCTACTGTTGAAGAACCTTTTTTTACCCCCATCGGATGGCTGTGAGGACATCGAGCAACCTTGGACTGTTCCATATTGGAAGATTCCACTTCAGCATGAGCATAAATCTGCAAAGGACACTTTTTTTCTATTTTAAATGTTATTTATATCTTAGTAGTGTTTAAGAATTTAGTTTTTCTAATTAAATAGTTAATTTGTTGATCTAAAGACACCTGGTTTGATTAGTCTCATTCGGGGGTTTATAGATCGTCAATTTGGCTGTGGTTTTCCTTAATTTGGAAAGTTTAAAGTGATATCTTAGGCGATCAGTGGAGTGTGGGACTGATTTGACAGTGCATTGCTCCCACCGCAATCAGAATTGTATATTTTGATTGGGGGCTTTGACTTGCGCGGTCGGGCATAACATTGGATTTATACTGAATTAATACAACCCAAAACTCTGTTACCTTTAACGACAGTTTCTCTACATTGGTCATGAGCCTTCAGTGATCTGTGCACCATAGCACATAGATTATTTTTCTCTCTGAACCTCTTTCAGTATTATTCCCTCCAAATGATACATGTATTCCTTGTTAAACCTAGCAACATGCCTGACACTACATTTACATTGTCCTACATAGTATTTATAACCCAGAACTGTCCATTCAGCCTAACAGGTCCATGTCAATGTTTATTCTGCACATGAGCCTCCTTCCGCCGCCTTCTAATGCATCAACATATCCTTCTATGCCTTTTTTCATACGTTTATCTAGCTTCTCGTAAATGCAGTTGTGCTGATCACGTTATCTAGTTTATCTAAATTAAACAACATTAGCCATGTGTGGGCCTCTCCTCTAACCCATTTTAAATCTACCTACAATCTAAATATTTTTGGATTTGATTGCATTTGATGTTGCATATGATCTACATTAAAATGCATGGCTTGTCTGTGTTAGGCTTTCTTAAGGACTAGCACCACTTAAGGACTAACACCTTCTGGCTCTGGGATGGCAATATTTTACAGTTCCAGTGTTTTCTGTACCTCCACATTCTGATCTGTTGCAAAGTATGATAGTTGGCACACTGCTGAAGCCAAAAGCCAGTCTGACATTGTAAAGAATAGCCTTGAAATTGACAACAAAGCGTGTTTTGGATTTGTAATGACAATTTTAGGTAGATCAATCATTACATAACCTCCTAATTCCTGTGAACAAAACTTTAGATGCTCTATGTGTTTTTAGTGTGAAGGAAATCCCATTCCCACAACATGTAAATATGGGCAGTTTGCTGCTTATACCACAAGCAGGGGTCCTTAGCTTAAAAGTGGTGGAACAGAGTTAACAAGATCTACAAATCTCTCCCCGCAACCTCATCCCCTTCCCAGGGTGCCTTCCCCTGCAATCGCAGGAGGTGTAATACCCTGCCCATTTACCTCCTCTCTCCTCACTATCCAAGGCCCCAAACACTCCTTTCAGGTGAAGCAACTATTTACGTGTACTTCTTTCAATGTAGTATACTGTATTCGCTGCTCACAATGTGGTCTCCTCTACATTGGGGAGACCAAATGGAGATTGGGTGACCACTTTGCGGAACGCCTCTGCTGAGTCCGGAAGCTCGGGGTCATGCTTACGGTTGCTCGCCATTTCAACAGCCACCTCCCCCACCGCCCCCCCAGCTCTCATGCTCACATCTCTGTCCTGGGATTGCTGCAGTGTTCCAGTGAACATCAACGCAAGCTGGAGGAACAACATCTCATTTACTAATTAGGCATGCTACAGCCTGTCGGACTGAACATTGAGTTCAATAATTTCAGGGCATGACGGGCCCCCCTTTTTATTTTCAGTTATTTTTTATTTATTTTATTTTAGTTTGTTCCTACTGTGCCTACCCACTGTTTTTTTTAATGTTTGTGCTTGGAGCTAGGCTGTTCATTTTACAGTCAATTGACACCCTCTCTGTACTAATGCTTTGTCTTTCACCACACCATTAACATACCGTTTGCCTTTGTTCCATGACCTTCTGGTCAGTTATTCTTTGTGACCTTGTCCTATCAACACCTCTTTTTTGTTATCTCTTGCCCCTGCTTTACTTGCTTAAAACCTTGTACATTTCTAATATTTGTCAGTTCTGATGAAGGGTCACTGACCTGAAATGTTAACTCTGCTTCTGTGTCCACAGATGCTGCCTGACCTGCTGAATATTTCCCGCATTTTTTGTTTTTATTCTACAAATCTCTTGTTTGCCGACATACATTTTAGAGGAAATGAGATCTGAGGAAACAGTGTAACACTGTGTGCCTCTGTAGGAAAAAAAGACGGACCCATATAAGTTTATATTGGGATTGAATGGAAAATGTGAAGGGATAGAAGGGGATGTGGAGGCTTGAAGATAAGGATGCATAATGATGTCTCAGATTAGGATTATTTTAAGAATATGCAAGCCCACAGAGGACACCAGATTCTTGTTTTAGGAACTGTCACCATAGAAATCAAATCATGGCGAGGATAAGTGGTTGTCAGTTTTGGTTATAATGGTATAAGGTCCGAATTCAATGCACTGGCATTGGATGCAAGATATTCAAATATTTTTTTCCCGTTTGCTCTCAGAAAAGAAAAGGTGAAGGCTGAGTTACAAAGATTAGAGAAGTTACAAAGATTAAATGAGTATCCTTTTCTATGTGGTTAGTGCTAATTGTCTAATTAGTTAAACAAGATTAGTCGATGAGAATCCATGAGGATTATATAGTAACAATGAAGCAAGTATTCAAATTAGATAAATTTGCCATCCCCAAAACTGATCTGTTACTCATTTTAGGAGCTAGGCAGAAATTTACTAAATGCCATATTTCACAGTTTTGACATGAAATGATCCTGGATAAAGATATAAAATGGAGCGTGAATGAATTATTATTGAGAAATTGAGAAACCTGGAGGTAGATACTGCATTTTCGTCTTGGTCTGAATAGGATCAACTGATCAATTACAATATGTAGAACTTATTGAGTGAAGTCTTCAATTCATTTTTTTTATTGCAGGCACAGCTTTCAATTTTACATGAGAAGATTGACCACCTAGAACGTCTGTTAGCTGAAAACAATGAAATAATTTCAAACATCAGGGACTCCGTTATTAATTTGAGCGAATCTGTGAAAGATAGCCAAGGGGACCTTGAAGCTTCAAATTCAAGTAAAGGATTCTTCTCTGAACTCTTTGGATATTCTTCTTCTGTCATTCCCATTGAACCAGAAGATTGTCAGTTTGCCTCAAAGGGCTACACAAAAGCATCAAATTTACAAGTAAGTAACAATTGTGTTTCATGCACAAAAAATTCCAGTTATTGCATTAAAGCATCAGTTAGTTTGCAACCAATGTCTCTGCTTTCAGTGTTTACAAAAGAATTGCTAAATATTCCTCGATGGTGAACCCAGCAAGCAGATTAGATACAGGTTAAAAAAAACCAAGAATTTTGTTGATGCCGGATGCCATTGTTTTAAACTTTCCTCATGGATCATCAAGGAAAGCATTCGTAGGAAAATGTCTAGGCAAAACAAAAAAAAGCTCCAGCAGAATCTCTTGGCAAACCTTAGTGTAGTTTGTAGTGGCTTCTTCTGCTGGATGACAGGCTTTATATCCTTTGGATGAAGTCAAACTTCCTTTTGCAGTAGAAGAAATTTCATCTCTTGGTTCAAAACAATAAATTGAGGAAAATGGCAAGGATCTATAGGGTAAGTGCCCATGGTTAATGCTTTCATCACCATACTCAGTAACGCACTGTTGCTACACTGGGATCTTTTACTTTAGATAGTTGGTGGGATACACTGTTTTGAAAAGCTGTTGGGTACAGTTTCACCAAGATCATCCTGAGTTTCAGGACAGTGATTTTCTTTGAAGACAGTGAAGTAACTTTTTGCTATCGATTTGCAGAAATGAATATTTTATAGACCGTAGAGAAATTGTACTGAGACCCCAAACATTAGCTGATTTACTCCACTACTTCACTGTCTCAAAGCTGTTGGGAAATTCCAGCTCAAAAGTAAACGTAGAAATCTTTAACTTCTTCATTCTTTCTCTTTGGATTCTCGTCAGCGGGTGAAAATGTGTGGGCTGCACGCGGCAGAGCCGCTGCGCAGGAGATCGCGGCAGTTCATTTAAATAGCCGGGACAGGGCAGCCTGTCCCCGCCCCCTCCCACCCCCCCCCCCCCCCACAATCACGTGGAGGGGGCGGGTTGTCCGATGCTGGCAATGGCGTCAGCTGCCTATGCGCAGGTGCTGGCGCCCTTCTTAAAGGGCAGCGAGCCCTGCCGGCAAATTATAATTTTTAAAGATACCCCCCCCCCCCCCCAAATATATCAAATAAAATCCGCGCACCCCTTTCCCACCCCCAATACAAATTACATTAAGTATTTGTCCCCCCCTCCCCAAAACACTTACCGTTGAAATTTGACCTTCACCCCCCCCCCCCCCCCCCAGACTGTACAAAGTTTAAAGCTCACCCCTTCCCAGCATTCCCGACACACATTACGTTTATTTGACCCCATTTCCCCCCCCCGGGCCCCGCACTAAGAATCTTAACTCTTAGCCCCATCCCCACCAGTGTCACGCCAGCTTACCCCAGAAGGGGCAGTGAAGGCGCGGGAGTGCCAGCCGCTGAACTGAAGAGTGCCGCGGGCCCGGAAGATTGGAGGTTAGTGTATTTAAATTTATTCATTTTATTGATTTACATTTTGAAATTCAGGTCCCGTTACCCAGGGGCGGTGGGGGGGTGGGTGGGCGGTGCAACCACGGAGCCCTCACCACCGCTGGGAGGATCGGGCCGGGCCCTCCCAGCTTTGAACTCCCTGGCGGGCCTCTGCCAGAACAATCTTCTGGCCCCCCCCCACCCCCAACCATGGAGCCTGATGTTGGGGGCCCAGTAAAATCCAGCCCTCTTTTTTTTTATGCTACATTAATAAAAAACAATTGTTAATAATTTAACATATAGTGCTTCAGTGATGAAATTTACACTGGCCCTCAAAAATCTCTTTCATAAATCATCATCTGTCTGTGTCTTATTTTCTGTGTGCAGCTGCTGTGCACTGTTGAGGTTCCTGTATGGCAACTGAACGTGTTTCACATCTTTGAAAAATAGTGTAAATGTTGTTCATACATTTTTTAAAAACAGTTGTTATTCTTGTGATACACTATGCAGACTCTACTTTTGTTTATGTAAGGTACACAGACTAAAATGAAGATTTTCTTTTTGATTAGCGTGGATGTTGATTGAATTATCTATCAGTGTCTGATTATTTTTGATATCTTTTAGATGTTGGATATCTACAACATTCTACCTTTTGACAACCCAGATGGTGGAGTTTGGAAACAGGGCTTTGATATCACCTACAATGAGCATGAATGGGATGATGAGCCACTGCAGGTCTTTGTTGTGCCCCATTCACATAATGATCCTGGTAAGGAATAGACATTTTAAGGGTTGGAATTTCTTCATAACTTTATGAAATGAAAAACATTGTTTAGAAATCATTAAGTTAATTAGTAACTGTTATATTCTAAACTGTATTAATTTTTGAGCAGAAAAAGACAAGTTTAAATGGGACCTAAAATGCTGAATGGAAGCATGATATTTGCAGGTGTCATGATGACCAGTTCAGTCCACTGGGGCTATTTTACCATATGTGGCTATTTTACCATACCTCCTTTTCATCAGGGGCCTGACTGTTTATGTGATTTCTAGCAGGCAGATCGTTCTCTATAAATTAACATCTAAAGAGCATGGAAGTCATTGGGAGTAGTTAGCATGGTTTTAGAACAAAATGGTCATTCCTGACAAACCTACTGGAATTTTTTGAGGAGTTAACTTCCAGTAGATTTTCAAAACATCATCAGCAATGTTTCACATGTGAGACTGACCGGGGAAGTTAAGGCTCTTTGAATAGATGTTAAACTGTTTCCAGTTGGATTATTCATTACCTTCTGTCTTCTGCAGCTAACCTAATGATAATTGGAAAATGCTTTGGGCTGGATTTTGTTCTCCCCCAGGCATCAGGTTCCGTGGCGGGAGGGGCCTGAAGATGTCTAAGGATGAGGCCCGCCACGAATGTCGATGCCGTGAGGGCCCAGACCGACCCTCCCAGCGGCGGCGAGGCTCCATGGTGGCCCCCCCCCGTCCTATCCCTGGACGACAGGACCACAATTTAAATATTCAAATGAATAAATTTATTTAAATTTAATAATCTTACCTGCGATCTTGAGGGTCCGCCGCAATCTCTGGCGTGGCGGTTGGCACTTCTGTGCCTTCAGATCCCTGTCTGGGGAAACGCGGTGCCATGCTGGTGGGGAGGGAGAGGAGGTACGTTTGTCAATGCGATGGAGGGGTGGGACGGGGTCAAATATATGTAATAGGTGTAGGGGATGGTGGGAAGGGTTGAACCTTAAACTTTGTACAGTTTGTGGGGGGGAAGGTCAGATGTAAAAGGTAAGTGTTTTGGAGGAGGGAGAGCAAATAGCTATTGTTATTGGGGAGCTGGGAAAGGGGTGTTGGAAATTTATTTATTTAATTTGAGGGGGTAGGATTTTAAAAATTTAAATTGGGCTGCAGGGCTGGCTGCCCTTTAAAAATGGTGCCAGCGCCTGCGCACAGACAGCTGGCACCATTGCCAGGGATGGACAGCACCCCCCTCCACGAGATTGGGGTGAGGGGTGGTGGGGGTGACCGCCCTGGCTATTTAAATGAGCCCCCGTTCTTGCAACTTGGGTGTGTGCGAGTTCGCTGCCGATCTTGTGTGGGATTTGTTCAGGGACAATATTTGTGAGAAATATGGAGAAGCAGGGTGTGTTGTTATAATAGTAGTTTTTTTTTTAGAGATACAGCACTGAAACAGGCCCTTCGGCCCACCGAGTCTGTGCCGACCATCAACCACCCATTTTATACTAATCCTACACTAATTCCACATCCCCACCTGTCTCTATATTTCCCTACCACCTACCTATACTAGGGGCAATTTATTAAGGCCAATTAACCTATCAACCAGCAAGTCTTTGGCATGTGGGAGGAAACCGGACCACCCGGAGGAAACCCACGCAGACACGGGGAGAACTTGCAAACTCCACACAGGCAGTCCCCAGAATTGAACCCGGGTCGCTGGAGCTGTGAGGCTGCGGTGCTAACCACTGCGCCACTGTGCCGCCCACCAGTAGTTATTGTAATAGTCTAGTCGAAGTGATGGAACATGGTCAGGTAATAATTAGAAGATTGAATGGGGTGGATTTTAATGGAAGAAAAATTGGGCAAGTTCCGTTACAATCTTCCTGCACAATTTTCCTCCCTACACTCTGTCCAGGTGAAGACTATTTCAGTTGCCTTCAGAGAGGCTTGGGATAGGCTGTGGCAATTGGCTTTTAATGTGATAAAGTATAGGGCCATGCATGTAGGAAAGATTATAGTAAATACAACATGAGATGACCCTGTTTTGTGTCAGGGATTTGGATTTTGGGTTTGAGAAGGCACCACAAAGTATTTAGTGTGAGAGGTTGAGTGTTTGGTTCACCAAAAAAGGCAGAAGCAAAATAAAGAAAAATAACAAAAACATTAAAACATGAAACCAGAGGAAATTAAACATAAAAAAGAATTTGGTTCCTACCAATAACAATGTTTCCAGTGCACTGATAGACATTGCAAGTTGCTGTTTAAGGCAGGATCTAAAGCATTGTACAAAACAATTTTATTTTAAGTAATTATTGGAAATTGCAGGTTTGAGCTAATCTGAATGCCACCAGTATTCAGCAAGTATCACCCACTCACTAGAAAATGCTGTTACAATTCCAAGAAGGGAATAGAGGATTATGCTGATAAGAGTTAGTTGTGGAAGAATGGAAGGAGGCGTGACTAGAGCATAAATGCTTGGGCTGAATGACCTATTTCTGTGCTGTATATTCCATATAATTCTATGTAATTGTTCTTCTTGTTGTTTTTGATGGTAATGGTCATGGGAGGATTGAAGTAATCATGGAGAGTTGCTGCAGTGCATCCTGTAATGAGTGGCCCAACTCCAGACCCCTTAAATCTCCAGCATTGCTAGGCTCAAGTCAAGAGTATGCTGGATATCATCACTAATGGTGAAGGGAATGGATATTGAGTCCAGTGGAGTGGGCGCAGGTTGTGTGAGCTGCTCTATATGATGCCAAGCTGCTCTCTGTGGCTATCCAGTGAGTATTTCATCACACTTCTAATTTGAGCCTTGTCAATGGTAGAGACCACAGAGGTCAGGAGGTAGACCACTCATTGTAGAGTACCCAGTATCTGCCCAGTATCTGTTATGCTGATATGGCTGGTATTTTTAAACTTGGGAAAATTAGATGCTTTTTTGCTTTCCAAAAAATAGTCAAATTGGAACCACTAGAAGTTTAGGATGCCATGGATAAATAAAGAAATTAGAAACCAGTAAAATGGAAGGAGTCCTCTGAAGACTATAAAATAATGAGAAAACTAAACACACGAGAAAGTTTAAAAAAAAAGTCAAGTTTGGAAAAGGAAAGCAAAAAGAGTTGGAGGAAAATATTTCAAAATCATCAAAAGGAGCAGTTACTTACCTATTTTATAAGTATATCAGTAAAAGGTGAATCATTGAATGTGAGGTGGATCCCATCAGTGAAGCTTACAAAATGTTAAGTATATTAGATATGCAGAAACTTGGAAAGATATTGAGTTGAAATTAATAACAGTTTAAGATATTCAGATGATTATTTATTGTTGCCAGGTTGGCTGAAAACATTTGATGATTACTACAGAGATCAGACCCAGCATATCCTGAACAACATGGTGGTGAAGCTACAAGAAGATGTTCGCAGGAAATTTATCTGGTCTGAGATTTCATACTTTGCAAAGTGGTGGAGCGCCATAGATAGCCAGAAGAAAGATGCTGTCAAAAGGTTTGCAATTATCGAAAAACAGTATCAGCTTAATACTATAATATGGCTGTAATAATTGATTTACAATTTTAGGAGCTTCTAAGCGTTAGCAGGTGAGTTATCCCACAGAAAAAATAGTTGAAAAGTGCAAATGCTTTTCTGCCGTCTTACTTTGTGGTATTTTAACTTTACTGCTAAGCACTCTAGCTTAGTGTGCAATAGCATGTTCAGATTTCTGAGTGGGTGGGATGACGAGTTTAGAATCCAGTAGTCCACCTGTTCCAATTACAGTCTTGCGGAAAAGTTATCTGGCAGTTTGCAACTGGTTATTGGTTATGTACTGACAGGGTATGTTGTCCATATAGCACCAGTACTAACTGAATAATTGTCAAGTTATAATTTATAAATGAATTAGTAGTACTCCACAGGAATTATTCAAGCTCTGTTGCATGATATGCTATTTTATTACATGGTCTCGCAAAACTCTCTTCCACTTCCATTCCCAATAAAACCAGAAATGCCTCCTCTTGCCCTATGTGAAATGGGTGATGTTACAGAGGATAATGCATCATGAAGGCACCCTGCGCTTTGCTCCCTTTGATAATTTCTGAATTTACAGCCAATGAAGCACTATATAAATGCAACTTCTTGTCATCGTCATACATTACATAGAAACAGACTATTTGGCACAATCAGTCTGTATTGGTGTTTATCATCCATTAGTAATCCTATTCCCATGTGATAATGGGTTGAGAATAGGACAAGGGTGAAGGTAAAGCATTGTGGGAGGGAAAGATAGAGCAGGGCTGCAGTGGGATGGAGGACGGTGGAATGGTGAAGTAGAAGTTAAAGCAGGGTTAGGAGGAGGGAGGTGTAAGGTGCAGTATAATCAGAGGGCATAGAAAAGTTTAATGTCTGCAGTGGGTAGCGGGTTGGAGAATGTCACAGTGAGTTTAGAAACAGGAGGATAGAGCATTGTAGTGTACATTAATGATTTAGACGTGAATATAGGAGGTACGATCAGTAAGTTCGCAGATGACGCGAAAATTGGTGGTGTCATAAATAGTGAAGGGGAAAGCCTTAGATTACAGGATGATGTAGATGGGCAGAGCAGTGGCAAATGGAATTTAATCCTGAGAAGTGAGAAGATGCATTTTGGGAGGACTAACAAGGAAAGGGAATATACAATGGATGGTAGGACCCTAGGAAGTACAGAGGGACCTCGGTGTACTTGTCCATAGATCACTGAAGACAACAGCACAGGTAGATAAGGTGGTTAGGAAGGCATATGGAATACTTGCCTTTGTTAGCCGAAGCATAGAATATAAGAGCAGGGAGGTTATGATGGAGCTGTATAAAATGCTAGTTAGGTCACAGCTGGAGTACTGTGTAGAGTCTGGTCGCCACACTATAGGAAGGATGTGATTGCACTGGAGAGGGTGCAGAGGAGATTCACCAGGATGTTGCCCGGGCTGGAGTATTTCAGCTATGAAGAGAGGCTGGATAGGCTAGGGTTGTTTTCCTTGGAGCAGAGAAGGCTGAGAGGGGACGCAATTGAGGTGTACAAGATTATGAGGGGCATTGAAAGGTTCGATAAGAGGAAACTTTTTCCCTTAGCGGAGGGGTCAAGAACCAGGTGGCATAGATTTAGGGTAAGGGGCAGGAGGTTTAGGGGAGATTTGAGGAAACATTTTTTCACCTAGAGGGTGGTTGGAATCTGGAACGCACTGCCTGAAGAGGTGGTGGAGGCAGGAACCCTCACAACATTTAAGAAGTATTTAGATGACCACTTGAAACGCCATAGCATACAGGGCTACGGGCCAAGTACAGGAATATGGGATTAGAATAGTTGGGTGCTGTATGGTTGGCACAGACACGATGGGCCGAAGGGCCTGTTTCTGTGCTGTATAACTCTATGACTGGAGCAGAGAAGAAGTGGTTCTCAGAGTATAATAAGGATGGAGGGTAGGAGAAGCGGATGGATGGAGATCATAAGGATAAAGGACAGAAAGAGGATCGAGTAGTTGAAACTGGAGTTCAAAAAATCAAGTTAATAAAAATGGAGGAATAATAATTTTTTAATTTGTTCATGGGATGTGGGCATTTGCTGGCAAGGCCCTTGAGAAGGTGGTAGTGAGCCACCTTGGATTGGTGCAATACTTGTGGTGCAGGTACATCCAGAGAGCTGTTACAGAGGGAGATCCAAGATTTTAACCCAGTAACAGCAATATAGTTCCAAGTCAGGATGGTGTGTGACTTGGAGGGGAACTTGCAGGTTGTGGCACTAGCAGGTGCCTGCTGCCCTTGTTCTTCTTGGTGGAAGAGGTCGCGGGTTTGAAAGATGCTGGCAAAGGATCCTTGGCAGGTTGCTGCAGTGCATCTTGTAGATGGTACAAACTGCTGCCACTGTGCGCCAGTGGTGGGTGGAGGGAGTGAATGTTTAAGGTGGTAGATGGGGTGCCAGTCAAGCAGGCTGCTTTGTTCTGGATTGTGTCAAGCGTCTTGATTTTTGTTGGAGTTGCATTCATCCAGGCAAGTGGAGAGTATTCCATCACACTCCTGACTTGTACCTTGTATGTGGTGGACAGGCATTGGAGAGTTGGGCAGTGTTAGTCACTGCAGAATACCCAGCTTCTAACCTGCCCACAGTATTTCATAGAATCATGAATGATTACAGCACAGACATAGGCTATTCGGCCCATCATGTCTGTCGACTCTCTGTAAGAGCATCCAAGCTAGTCCCACTCCCCTCCCTTTTCCCTGTACCCCTGCAAACTTTTCTCTTCGGATAATTATCCAACTCCCTTTTGAAAGCCATGATTGAATCTACCACCACCACACACTGAGGTAGTGCATTCCAGATCCAAACCACATGCTGCGTTTAAAAAAAAAAAAGTTTTTCCGCATGTTGCCTCTGGTCCTTCTGCCAGTCACCTTAAATCAGTGTTCTCTGGTTCTCAACCCTTCCGCCAATGCAAACAGTTTCTCCCTATCTACTCTGTTGAGACCCTTCATGATTTTGAACACCTCTATCAAATCTGCCCTCAACCTTCTCCTCCTAAGGAGAGCAGCCCCGCTTTGCAAATCTATACACATAACTGAAGTCTGTCATCCCTGGAACCATTCTCGTGAATCTTTTCTGCACTCTTCCAATGCCTTCACCTTGTCATGCCATACAACCTCCTTCCTAAAGTGTGGTGCCCAAAATTGGACACAATACTCCAGTTGAGGCTGAACAAGTATTTTATAAAGATTCATCGTAACTTCCTTGCTTTTATATTCTGTGCCTCTATTTATAAAGCTGAGGATCCCGTATGCCTTATTAACCACTTTCTCAACCTGCCCTGCCACCATCAATGATTTGTGCACATGTACTCCAGGTTCCTCTGCTCCTGTACCCTCTTTAGAATTATATCCTTTATTTTATATTGCCTTTCCTCGTTCTTCCTACCAAAATGTATCACTTCACACTTCTCTGCATTAAATTTCATCTGTCGTGTGTCTGCCCATTCCACCAGCCTATGTCCTCTCGAAGTCTAGCGCTGTCCTCCTCACAGTTCACAATACTTCCAAGTTTTGTGTCATCCGCAAATTTCAAATTTTGAAATTGTGCCCTGCATACCCAAGTCTAGGACATTAATGTAGATCAAGAAACACAGTGGTTGTAAGACTGACCCTTGGAGAACCCCACTGTATACCGACTTTCTTTTTGAACAAGAGTGTAACATTTGCAATTCTACAGTCCTCTGGCACCACCCTTGCACCTATGAAGGATTGGAAGACTGTTGCCAGTGCCTTTGCAATTTCCACCCTTAATTCTCTCAGTATCCTCGGATGTATCTGATTCGGTCCTGGTGACTTAAGACATTTAAATACAGCCAGCATTTTTAATACCTCCTCTTAATCAATTTTTAGCCTCTCCAGTGTCTCAAACTACCTCCATTTTCATAACAACCTTGTCAGCATCTTCAGCCTTGGTAAAGACAGATGCAAAGTACTCACTTAATACCTCAGCCCTGCCCTCTGCCTTCATGTGTATATCGCATTTTTTTTTATTCCTTCGGGGGATGTGGGCATTGCTGGCTAGGCCAGCATTTATTGCCCATCCCTAATTGCCCTTGAGAAGGTGACGGTGAGCTCCCTAATCGGCTCTATTCCTCCTTTTACCACCTTTTTTTAAGCTTGTAGGAGATATTTGGACTCCCTTTTATGTTGGTTGCTTGTGTCTCCTCATACTGTCTTTGCTGTTCTTATTTCTTTTTTCACTTCCCCTCTGAATCTTCTGTATTTAGCCTGGTTCTCACTTGTATTGTCAACCTGACATCTGTCATATGCAACCTTTTTTTGCAGCAACACAAAAGCAAACGATTGCAGATGCTGGAACTCTGAAATAAAACCGAAAATGCTGGAAATACTCAGGTTTGGTAGCATCTGTGGAGAGAAAAACACAGTTAATGTTTCAGGTCTGGGACCTTTCACAGAACTGGGAAAAGTTAGAATTTTTTTTATTCTTTCATGGGATGTGGGCATCGCTGGTTAGGCCAGCATTTATTGCCCATCCCTAATTCCCCATGAGAAGGTGGTGGTGAGCTGCCTTCTTGAACTGCTGTGGTCCATGTGGAATAGGTACACCCACAGTTCTGTTAGAAAAGAAGTGCCAGGATTTTAACCCAGCCACAGTAATAGGTTTATAATATAATTTTCTGTTTATTCATTCATGGGATGTGGGCATTGCTGGCTAGGCCAGCATTTATTGCCCATCCCTAATTGCCCTTGAGAAGGTGGTGAGCTGCCTTCTTGAACTGCTGCAGTCCATTTGGGGTAGGTTCACCCACAGTGCTGTTAGAAAGGGAGTTCCAGGATTTTGACCCAGCGACGGTGAAGGAACGGCAATATAGTTCCAAGTCAGGATGGTGCGTGACTTGGAAGGGAACTTGCAGGTGGTGGTGTTCCCGTGCGTTTGCTGCCCTTGTCCTTCTAGTTGGTAGAGGTCACGGGTTTGGAAGATGCTGTCTAAGGAGCCTTGGTGCGTTGCTGCTGTGCATCAGTGGTGGAGGGAGTGAATGTTTGTAGATGGAGTGCCAATCAAGCGGGCTGCTTTGTCCTGGCTGGTGTCGAGCTTCTTGAGTGTTGTTGGAGTTGCACCCATCCATGCAAGTGAAGATTATTCCATCACACTCCTGACTTGTGCCTTGTAGATGGTGAATAGGCTTTGGGGAGTCAGAGATAAGTTACTCGCCACAGTATTCCTAGCCTCTGACTTGCTCTTGAGGACACGGTATTTGTATGGCTACTCCAGTTCAGTTTCTGGTCGATGGTTGGCCCGAGGATGTTGATGGTGGGGGATTCAGCAATGGTAATCCCATTTATAATAGGTTATAAATGTAATAGGTTTCGAGCAAGTGAAGGGGAGAGGAGGGAACACAGGAGATAGTAAATGACAAAAGGCCGTGGTAATGGGACAAAAAGATGTGTTTGGGTGAAGTGTGAATGGCAAGATAGCAGCCAACTGAATGCAAGGTAAAGGGATTAAGAAAGAAACAGGAGGGGGGGAAAATGGAGCAGCAAAAAAAAGCACGAAAACGGGGGGAAAAAAGGGGTCAGAGGTTCTGATCTAAAATTATGGAATTCAGTGTCGAGTCTGGAAGGCTGTAAAATACCCAGTTAAAAGATGAGGTGCTGTTCCTCGAGTTTGTTTTGAGCTTCTTTGGAACACTATAGCAGGCCACGGACAGAAAGTTCAGAGTGGGAGCAAGGTAGAGAATTGAAATGACAAGCGACAGGAAGATCGGGGTCATGCTTATGGACCAAACAGAGGTGTTCTGCAAAGTGGTCACCCAGTCTGCGTTTGGTCTCCCCAATGCAGAGGCAACCACATTTTGAGCAACAAAAACAGTATACTAAATTGAAAGAAATACAAGTAAATCTCTGTTTCACTTAGAAGGAATGTTTGAGGCCTTGGATAGTGAGAAGGTTGGAGGTAAAAGGGCAGGTATTGCATCTCCTGTGGTTGCATGGAAAGATGTTGTAGGAAATGGGGGAGGTGTTAGGGGTAACTGAAGAGTGGACCAGGGTGTCGCAGGAGAAGTGGTTCCTTTGGAATGCTGAAAGGGGAGGGGAAGATGTGTTTGGTGGTGGCATCACGCTGGAGATGGCAGAATTGACGAAGTATTATCCGTTGAATATGGAGGCTGGTGGGGTAGAAGATGAGGACAAGGAGAACCCTATCATGGTTCTGGGAGGGAGGGGAAAGGATAAGAGCAGAAGTGTGTGAAATAGATCGGACACCTTACTGCTTCATCTTACTTTGTCTTTCATCGTCCAGGGTGCTCTGGCTTTCTTTGTTGTGCCTTGCCCCCTTGTGGGAATGTACTTCGACTGTACCTGAGCTATCTCCTTTTAAAGGCAGCCGATTGTTCAATTATAGTTTTGCCTGCCAATCTTTGATTCCCATTTACCTGGGCCAGATCCATTCTCGCCCCATTGAATTTGGCTCTCCCCCAATTAATTGTCTTTACTCTGGATTGTTCCTTGTCCTTTTCCATAGACAACCTAAACCTTACGATGCTTTGATCACTGTCCCCCAAATGTTCCCCTACTCAATCCACATGTCCCACCACATTCCCCAGAATCTGATCCACCAATCCCTCTTTCTTTGTTGGACTGGAAACATACTAATGTAGAAAATTCTCCTGAATACACTTCAGAAAACTGTCCAAATCTGCTCTTTACACTATTATTATTCTAGTCCGTATTAGGATTATTAAAGTCACTCCTCTCCTTCCTTCTCTGTCTTTCCTGAACACATTGTATCCAGGAATATTTAAAGCCAGGTCCCACGTGGCTATCTTTGCATGCAACTCACCAACTTTATTTACCACACTCTGTGCATTCACATACGTGCTCTGTAACACTATTTTAGACCTTGTTGCATTCCCTCTTACTCTGACCTCACCTTACTATTTCTTACTCTAGTGCTATCTGTCTCTTCCAATTCTTTGTGCACCTTGCTGTTCCTCTCTAATGTTACCTCCTGGGTCCCATCCGCCTGCCAAGTTGGTTTAGACCCTCCCAATAGCACTAGCAAACTGCCCTGCAAGGACAGGCTCTGTTTAGGTGCAACCTGTCTGGCATGTATAGGTCCCATCTTTCCCAGAATCGGTCCCAATGTATTTATCTGTCTGGCCCAGTTAAGTTTCTGGTAAATGGTAACCCCACAGATGTTGCTAGTGGGGAATTCAGTGATGGTAATGCTGTTGAATGTCAAGGAAAATATTTAGGTTCCATCTAGTTGGAAATGATCGTTGCCTGGCACATGTAGCAAGAATGTTACTCGCCACTGATCAGCTCAAGCCTGAGTGTTGTCCAGTTATTACTGCATGGGGGCATGGATTGCTTCAGTACCTGAGGGGTTCCGGATGGCACTGAACACTGTGGAATTATCAGCAAACATCCCCATTTATGATCTTATGATTGAGGGAAGATGGTTGATGAAGCAGCTGAAAATGGTTGGGCCTAGGACATTGCCATCAGGACCTCCTGCAGTGATGTCCTGGGGCTGAGACGACTGGTCTCAACAACCACAACCATCTTCCTTTGTGTTAGATATTTCTCCAGCTAGTTGAGGATTTCCCCTCGAATCCCGTTAACTTCAGTTTTATTAGGACTCCTTGATGCCACACTTGGTCACATGCTGCCTTGATATCAAGGGTAGTGACTCTGCCCTCACTTCTGGAATTTAGCTCTTTTGTCCATGTTTGAACCAAGGTTGTAATGAGACCTCGAACCGAGTAGTCCTGGCAGAACCCAAATTGAGTGATGGTGAGCAGGTTATTGGTGCGTAATTGCTGCTTGGTAGCGATGTCAATGACACCTTTCATCATTTCACTGATGATTGAGGGTAGACTGATGGGGTGATAATTGGCTGGATTGGATTTGTCCTGCTTTTTGTGGACAGAACATGCCTGGGCAATTTCCCACATTGTCAGTTAGATGCCAGTGGTATAGCTGTACTGTTACAGTTTGGTTAAGCGGCATGGCTAGTTCTAGAGCATAAGTCTTCAGTGCATCGAATTGACTGGCATATGTGATGCTAGAATCCTCCAGAGGAGGCCAAGATGGATCATCCACCTGGCACTTCTGGCTGAAGATGGTTGCAAATGCTTCAGCCTTGTCTTTTGCACTGACATGCTGGGCTTTGCCAATCTTTCAGGATGGACATGTTGGTGGAGCCTTCTCCTCCATTGGTTGTTTAATTATCCACCACCATTCATGTTAGGATGTGGCAGGACTGCAGAGCTTTGATCTGATCCATTGGTTGTGGGATCACTTAGCTCTGTCTATAGCAGGCTGCTTCCACTGTTTAGCATGTTTGTAAGACTGTGTTGTATCTTTACCAGGTTGGTACCTAATTTTTAGGTATGCCTGTCACTGCTCCTGACATGCTCTCCGACACTCCTCATTGAACCATGGTTGGTCACTTGGCTTAATGGTCCCATGGCAGAGCGAGAGATATTCTGGGCCACGAGGTTACAGATTGTGGTGGAGTGCAATTCTGCTGCTGTTGATGGCCCACAGTGCCTCATGGATTTCCAGTTTTGACCTGCTAGATCTGATCTGAATTGATTCCAACTAACATGGTGGCAGTGCCACCATGGAACGTGTCCCCAGTGTGAAGAGGGGACTTTGTCTTCACAAGGAATGTGCAGTGAACACTACTACTAATAGTGGTGAGGATGAGATCAAGTAGGTGTTTCCCTCATGTTTGTTCTCTGACCACCTGTCGCAGACCCAGTCTGGCAAGTATGTCCTTCACGACTTGGCCAGCTCGATCAGTAGTAGTGCTACCAAGCAACTCTTGGTGATGGACATTGAAATCCTCTACCCAGAGTGCATTGCCTCTTCCAAGTGGTGTTCAGCAGGAGATTTCCTCACTCATATTTAACCTGATGCCATGAGACTTCATGGGGTCTAGTGTCAATATTGAAGAGTCCCAGGACTGTTCCCCCTCAACAGTATACCACTGTGCCCACCACCTCCAGTGGGTCTGACCTGCGATGGGACAGAGCATACCCAGGGCTGGTGGTGGAGGAGTCTGAGACTGTGGATAAAAGGCATGATTTGGTGAGTATAACTGTCAAGCTGTTTTGACTAGAGGAAAGCTCTCCCAATTCTGGCGCAAGTCCCAGATGTTAGTGAGGAGGACATTAACTGCACCATGTCTGCATTGTCGCATCCAATGCCGAGGTTGATGCTGGGTCGTCCGTCTGATTTTATTCTTCTTTGACTTTTCTGTAGCATTTTGATACAACAGAATGACTTGCTAGGCCATTTCAGAGGGCAATTAAGAGGCAGCCACATTGCTGTGGGTCTAGACTCACACATAGGCTAGACCAGGTAAAGAATGGCAGATTTCCTTCCCTAAAGATCATTAGTGAACTAGATGGGTTTTAAATGACAGTCTGGTAGCTTCATGGTCACCATTTCTGAGACTAACTTTTTATTCTAGATGTTATTTAATTAATTGAATTTAAATTCCCCGGCTGCTGTGGTTGAATTTGAACTCCTGTTTCCCGAACATTAGATCATAAGAACTAGGAGCAGGAGTAGGCCGTCCGGCCCCTCAAGCCTGCTCCGCCATTCAATAAGATCATGGCTGATCTTTTCGTGGACTCAGATCCACTTACCCGCGCTCCCACCGTATCCCTTACTTCCTTTATTGTTCAAAAAGATATCTACCTTAGCTTTAAAGACGTTTACTGAAGAAGCGTCAATTACTTCACTGGGCAAGGAATTCCATAGATTAACAACCCTCTGGGTGAAGAAGTTCCTTCTTAATTCAGTCCTAAATCTGCTCCCTCTAATCTTGAGGCTATGCCCTCTTGTCCTAGCTTCACGTGCCAGTGGAAACATCCTCTCTACTTGTATCTTATCTATTCCCTTCATGATTTTATATGTTTCTATAAGATCCCCCCTCATTCTTCTGAACTCCAATGAATATAATCCCAGTCTACTCAGTCTGTCCTCATAAGCCAACGCCCTCAACTCTGGAATCAACCTAGTGAACCTCCTCTGCACCCTCTCCAGTGCCAGTATATCCTTTCTCAAGTGAGGAGACCAAAACTGCACACAGTACTCCAGGTGCGGCCTCACCAGTACCTTATACAGCTGCAACATAACCTCTCTGCTTTTAAACTCAATCCCTTTAGCAATGAAGGACAAAATTCCATTTGCCTTCCTAATTACTTGCTGTACCTGCAGACCGACCTTCTGCGATTCATGCACAAGGACACCTAGGTCCCTCTGCATAGCAGCATGCTGCAACTTTTTACCATTCAAGTAATAATCCTTTTTCCTGTTACTCCTACCGAAATGAATGACTTCACATTTACTAACATTGTATTCCATCTGCCAGACCTTTGCCCACTCACTCAATGTATCTATGTTCCTCTGCAAAGTTTCACAGTCATCTGCACACTTTGCTCTGCCACTCATCTTAGTGTCATCTGCAAACTTTGACACCCTACACGTGGTCCCCAACTCCAAATCATCTATATAAATTGTAAATAATTGCGGTCCCAACACCAATCCCTGAGGCACACCACTAGTGACTGATTGCCAACCAGAATAGCACTCATTTATCCCCACTCTCTGCTTCCTGTTCGTCAACCAATCCTCTATCCATGCTATTACTTTACCCCTGATGCCATGCATCCTTATCTTATGCAGCAGCCTCTTGTGCGGCACCTTGTCGAAGGCCTTTTGGAAATCTAGGTACACCACATCCACTGGGTCCCCATTGTCCACCTTGCTCGTAATGTCATCATAGAATTCCAAAAGATTTGTCAAGCATGACCTGCCCTTCATGAACCCATGCTGCGTCTGCCCAACGGGACAATTTCTATCGAGATGCCCTGCTATTTCTTCCTTGATGATAGACTCAAGCATCTTCCCCACTACAGAGGTTAAGCTAATCGGTCTATAATTCCCCATCTTTTGTCTACCTCCCTTTTTAAACAGTGGCGTCACATCTGCTGTTTTCCAATCTGCTGGGACTACCCCAGAGTCCAGCGAATTTTGGAAAATTACCGTCAGTGCACCTGCTATTTCTCCCGCCATCTCTTTTAGTACCCTGGGATGCATTCCATCAGGGCCAGGAGACTTATCAATCCTTAGCTCCATTAGCTTGCCCAACACTACATCTTCCGTAATAATGATTGTTTCCAGGTCCTCACCTACGTTCGTCTCTTTGTCAATTACTGGCATGTTATTAATGTCCTCCACTGTGAAGACCGATACAAAATACCTGTTCAATGCCTCGGCCATTTCATCATATCCCATAACTAAATTCCCCTTCTCATCCTCTAAAGGACCAACGTTTACTTTAGCCACTCTTTTTCGTTTTATATATTTATAGAAACTTTTGCTATCTGTCTTTATATTCTGTGCTAGTTTTTTCTCATGTTCTATCTTACTTTTCTTTATAGCTCTTTTTGTGGCTTTCTGTTGACCTTTAAAGTTTTCCCAATCTTCTAGTTTCATGCTGCTTTTGGCCACTTTGTATGCCTTCTTTTTCAATTTGATAGCTTCCCTTATTTCCTTAGACACCCATGGCAGATTACCCCTTTTCTTCCAGTCCTTCCTTTTCACTGGAATATACTTTTGCTGAGCACTTTGAAAAATTGCTTTGAAAGTCCTCCACTGCTCATCAACTGTCCCACCGTAAAATCTTTGTTTCCAGTCCACTTTAGCCAAGTCCTCCCTCATTCTATTGTAGTCCCCCTTGTTCAAGCACAGGACCCTGGTATTGGATTTTATCTTCACACTCTCCATCTGTATTCTAAATTCAACCATACTGTGAGCACTCCTTCCAAGAGGATCCCTAACCATGAGGTCATTAATTATTCCTGTCTCATTACACAGGACTAGATCTAGGATAGCTTGCTCCCTCGTCGGTTCCATTACATACTGTTCAAGAAAACTATCATGGATACACTCAACGAATTCCTCCTCAAGGCTACCCTGACTGAGCTGATTTGACCAATCTACATGCAGATTAAAATCCCCCATGATAATTGCCGTACCATTTTTACAGGCATTAGTTATTTCTTTGTTTATTGCCCGCCCCAATGTGATGTTATTATTTGGTGGCCTATAGACTACGTCTATCAATGACTTTTTCTTCTTAGAGTTTCTAATTTCCACCCAAATGGATTCAACCTCATTCTCCATAGAACCTATATCATCTCTCAGCAGCGCCCTGATGTCATCCTTGAGTATCAGAGCTACACCACCTCCCTTACCTTCCTGTCTGTCCTTCCGAATAGTCTGGTACCCCTGGATATTTAACTCCCAGTCGTGACCAACCTGTAACCATGTCTCCGTAATGGCTACCAAATCATATTTATTCGCGATGATTTGTGCCGTTAACTCATCAACCTTGTTACGAATGCTATGAGCATTCAGGTAAAGTGCCTTTATGCTAGCTTTCTTACCCTCATGATTCCCAACATCTCTAATAATAACTCCTGAGTTATCCTTCCTTTCTGCTTCTTTCATCGTCTGCCTTGAACCTAAACCCTCCTGCACACATGTTAGCCTGCTGCTTACCTTTTTATTTATCATCATACTCCCTGTAGTTTTCCCTTTCCCTTCCCCCCGAGTCACTAGTTTAAAGTCCTAGAGACCACCCTGTTTATCCGTTTCGCTAGAACACTGGTTCCAGATCGGTTCAGGTGGAAACCGTCCCATCGGTACAGATTCCCCCGGTTCCAAAACTGATGCCAATGCCCCATGAAATGGAAGCCCTCTTTCCCACACCACTCCCTTAGCCACGTGTTTCCTTCCCTAATATTCTTATCCCTAAGCCAATTTGCACGTGGCTCGGGCAGTAATCCGGAGATTATGACCCTCGAGGACCTGTTCCTTAATTTCGATCCTAGTGCTTTATAATCCCCAAACAGGTCCTCCATCTTAGCCTTGCCTATGTTGTTAGTCCCAACGTGGACCACAACAACTGGATCCTCCCCCTCCCGCTCCAATATCTTTTCAAGCCGGTCAGAGATGTCCTGCACCCTGGCACCGGGCAGGCAACACACCATGCGGGACTCCCGATCCGGCTTGCAAAGGATACTATCTATCCCCCTAATTATAGAATCCCCTATAACTACCACTTGTCTTTTTGCTCCCCCCTCTTGAATGGCCTTCTGCACCATGGTGCATGGTCAGTTGGCTCATCCTCCCCGCAGCCCTTTTCCTCATCCACACAGGGAGCAAGTATCTCGTACCTGTTGGATAAGGTCAAAGGCTGAGGCTCCTCCACTCCTGAACTCAGGATCTCCCTACCTGCCTCACTTGCAATCACACCCTGTTGTCCCTGATCACTAACTGAATTTGAATTACTTAATGTACCAGGTGTGACTGCCTCCTGAAACAAAACATCCAGGTATTTCACCCCCTTCCGGATGTGCCGCAGTGTTTGAAGCTCAGATTCCAGATCATCAGCTCTGAGCCGGAGCTCTTCCAGCAACCAACACTTGCTGCAGATGTGGTCCCTGCCGCTCACAATGGGGACAGCCAGCTCCCACATCATACAGCTACAGCACATCACCTGCCCAGCCATCTCTACTTAGTTAATTACTTTATTACTTTATATAAATTTATGAGTTAAATACTTTCTGATCCTTCTCTCCTATGGTCTTTTTCAAATAACCAATAGATAAATCAAAAAAAGTAGTAAGTAAAAAAAAAAGAAAGTAAATTTTTAACCAATCACACGATACAGAAGAAATAAAAAAAGCTTACCGTATCACACACCAGAGTCCTTTTTTTTTGGTTAGAGGAGGAGGGCAGGTGGGAGACACTACATGTGTAGTCCACATATCTTCATTACTAGTCCAGTAACATTACCACTATGTTGCTATTAAATAATCCCTGCACAGATTAAAGAGATATGTATCTAAAGAAAGTTGCAATGGTCATACAAATGAATGAAATAAATTAGTGAGAAACTGGACAAAATTAATTAAATGAAAGCATGGGATTAATGAAATAAATGGACCTTCAGAAATCCGCAAAATTAAAGATGCAGACTACCATTGAAAAAATTAATTACCAACTAGGGCCTGAATTGCAAAAATTAATTAACAACCAGATTGCATTGGGGAAATTATGTATGGAATTAGACCTCAAGGACTCCTGGGGGAGCTTTGAGGAGCTGGGATGCCAGGGTGAAGAACAAGATGGCTGATTGACTGGAAACAGAGCAGAGGGTGAAGGGAATGGGAGCATGGTCAGGCAGTCCGAGATGCCAGTGCTTTAAGGAACTGCACAGAGTTAATGGTACAATAGGCCAAGAGTGGGATGGATGATCAGCCAGCAGCAGCAGGTAAATGGCCACAGACCAAAATGGGGTGCATGCACACAACGGGCCAGAGGATGATGGAATGTGGTACACAGTGAACTTATGTTCTGATCAGGAGCCATGGCAGTCAGCACAATGGGCTTGTAGGGCAGTAGCAGAGAAGGGCTGTGACAGAGAGCCCTGCTACAAATAATAAAACACCAGTGAATAAAAAACAATAGAAAAATTATTAAAAATTATATTGTCAAGAAAACCCTATATGTCAAGTGGGAAATATTAATTTCATCAGCTGGAAACTTATATTAGACTTTTAATGAGAAAAAATCCTACAGTAACTTTAACTGCCAAGCTGGCCACTGCAGTTTACATCTGAAATACCAGGAAATTGAACTGGAGTCAGGAAGTTTAACAAGAAATGCAGCAAGGATAATGGCTTGCTCTAAGTGATTGAATTACCTGAAATGGCTTCATTAGCATGGCAGTCAAGGCAATCCTCACACATTGGGCTGGATTTTACCAGCCTCTCAGCGTTGTGGATCGTGGCGGGGAGACCCGTAAAATGCTTGCGGGAGTGGCGCACCACGACCCACGCGCCGAGAAGGCCCCGCTGCATATTACCGGTGGCGGCACCCCCCCTCACCCCCAGTCGCCATGCGGCCTTCACTTAAATATTAAAATTAAGTAAAATTAATGCCGATTAACTTACCTGCTCCTGGTGGCTGTCCCAGACTAATTTTCCGGCCACTGGCCGCAACTCACGGCCTTTGGAATTCTGTACGAGTTCCAAGGTGAGACACTAGTGGGTAGGGGTGAGGAGTCAAATTATCAGGGTGGGTGGGGGTGGTGGGGAGCCTTTTCTTTGGCTGTGGGGATGGTGGGAAGGGGTTTAGGGTCAAAGAGAATAAAGTTTGGGGGGGGAGAAGTCGTTACTGAGAACTAAATTTTTTTGGGGGGATAGGCCAAAAACTATCTGTTTATGCATTGGTGGGGTGGGTGAGGGGATTGCAGGTGTGGACAAATCTTTAGTTAAATTTTTAAAGAACCGGTCCCTTTAACCATTTAAATTTCCTCTAAGAGCTTGAAGCCCTTTAAAAATGGTACCGGCGCCTATGAGGTGGTGCCAGACGCCGTTGCTGGGGATGCAGGGCCGCCCCATTCACGTCATCGGGGGCGGAGCAGCCGCCCCCTCCCTTTAAATGATCCCCCACGTGTAATATCGCTGAGCACGGTGCGCTGAGGAAATTTAGCCCATTAACTTTGAAAGAGTCAACCTTCTCCAAGTGTGAATTGGCATCCTGGGGCATGTGGAACCTTGAATTTCATTAGAAGTTTCTAGAAAACTTCATTAAAAACAAAGGGGATTGAGAGAACCATGTGACCTTCTGTCCATCTCTGAAGAAACCAAACGTTTTGTTACACAGACAGAAGACCAGCAGTAATAGTGTGCAGCAGCAGAAAGCTGCACACTTCCCTTTCTCTTTCCCCAGAAAACTTCAAGTTTGAAAACCGTCTGCGACTGGGGGATCCTCCAAGCCTGCAGACCACTACAGCTAGCAACCAGGGCAGAACAGCAAGATACAGATACTGCCTTCAGGAAAACTGAGCAAAGCAAGCCAGCCAAAATACACTTTGACCAACCACGCTCTTCAAGAATACAGCTTCAGCCAAGGACTACTGGATGATCGACTTTATAGATTGTATTTAAGTTCCATTTATTCTAGACTTCAATCCAACCACCAAATCTATTTATAATAAAAACAAAGCTGCTGGAAATACTCAACAGGTCTGGCAGCATCTGCGGAGAGAGAAGCAGAGTTAACGTTTCAGGTCAGTTACCTTTCATCAGAACTGGCAAAGGTTAGAACTGTTATAGCTTTTAAGCAAATAAAATGGGCGTAGCGGGGAGGAGAGCAAAGGGGAAGGTGTTGATAGGACAGAGGGTCAGAGAGATTAACTGACAAGGAGGTCATGGGCCAAATGCAAAGGCAAAGAGTGTGCTAATGGTGTGGTGAAATTTAAAGCATTCGTGCAGAGAGGGTGGTAAATGACTGACAGAATAATGAACAGCCCTAGCCAAAAGCACAAACATGAAAAAAACAATGGGCAGGCACATGGTGAAAAAAATGAATGATGAAACAAACTACAATAAAAATAAAAATAAAAAAGGGACAGTCATGCTCTGAAATTATTGAATTCAATGTTCAGTCCAGTAGGCTGTTGTGTGCCTAATCGGTACTGTTCCTCGAGCTTGCGTTGATGTTTACTGGAACACTGCAGCAAGCCAGGACAGAGATGTGAGCATGAGAGCAGGGTGTTGTGTTGAAATGGCAATCGACAGGAAGCTCGGGGTCATGTTTTCGGACTGAGCGGAGGTGTTCTGCAATGCGGTCACCCAAACTGTGTTTGGTCTCCCCAATGTAGAGGAAACCCATTGTGAGCAGCGAATACAGTATACTAAATAGAAAAAGGTACGAGTGGGCGGCACAATGGTTAGCACCGCAGCCTCACAGCTCCAGCGACCCGGGTTCAATTCTGGGTACTGCCTGTGTGGAGTTTGCAAGTTATCCCTGTGTCTGCGTGGGTTTCCTCCGGGTGCTCCAGTTTCCTCACACATGCCAAAGACTTGCAGGTTGATGGGTAAATTGGCCATTAGCAATTGCCCCTCGTATAGGTAGGTGGTAGGGAAATATAGGGACAGGTGGGGATGTGGTAGGAATATGGAATTAGTGTAGGATTAGTATAAATGGGTGTTTGATGGTCGGCACAGACTCGGTGGGCCGAAGGGCCTGTTTCAGTGCTGTATCTCTTTAAAAAAAAAAAAAATCGCTGCTTCACCTGGAAGGAGTGTTTGGGGCCTTGGATAGTGAGGAGAGAGGAGATAGAAGGGCAGATATTACACCACCTGCGATTGCATGAGAAGGTACCGTGGGAAGGGGGGGACGAGGTGTCAGGGGTAATGGAGGAGTGGACCAGGGTGTCGTGGAGGGAACAATCCCTTTGGAATGCTGACGGGGGAGGGGAAAATGCATTTGGCAGTGGCATTACGCTGGATGTGGCGGAAATAGCAGAGGATGATCCTTTGGATGTGGAGGCTGGTGGGGTGGAAAGTGAGGACAAAGGGAACCCTGTTACGGTTCTGGGAGGGAGGGGAAGGGGTGAGGGCAGAAGTGCAGGAAATGGGCCGGACACGGTTGAGGGCCCTGTCAACCACAGAGGGGGGATTCCTCGGATGAGGAAAAAAAAAGGGATATCCGAAGCGCTTTTGTGGAAGTTTGCATCATTAGAGCAGATGCGCGGAGATGGAGAAACTGGGAGAATGGAATGGAGTCCTTACAGGAGGCAGGGTGTGAAGAAGTGTCGTCAAGCTAGCTGTGGAAGTCGGTGGGCTTATAATGAATATTGGTGGACAGCCTATCCCCAGAGATGGAGAAAGAGAAGTCGAAGAAGGGAAGGAAAGTGTTGGAGATGGACCATGTGAAGGTGAGAGAAGGGTGGAAATTAGAAGCAAAGTTGATAAAGTTTTCCAGTTCGGGGTGGGAGTAAGAAACGGCACCAATACAGTTATCAATGTACCGGAAAAAGAGTTGGGGGAGGGGGCCTGAGTAGGACTGGAACAAGGAATGTTCGACATATCCCACAAAAAAGACAGCCATAACTAGGACCCATGCTGGTCCTTTTACTTGAAGGAAGTGAGTGGAGTTGAAGGAGAAGTCGTTCAATGTGAGAACAAGTTCGGCCAGGAGGAGGAGGGTTTTGGTGGATGGGGACTGGTTGGGCCTCTTCAAGGAAGAAACGGAGAGCCCTCAGACCATCCTGGTTGGGGATGGTGGTGTCGAGAGATTGGACGTCCATAGTGAAGAGGAGGCAGTTAGGGCCAGGAAACTGGAAATTGTCAAAATGACATCGGGTGGCAGAAGAGTCACGGATGTATGTGGGAAGAGACTAGACTGGGGAGAAAAGATAGAGTCAAGATAGGGAGAAATAAGTTCAGTGGGGCAGGAACAGGCTAACAGGATGGATCTGCCAGGACAGTCCTGTTTGTGGATTTTAGGAAGGAGGTAGAAGCGGGCTGTCCGGGATTGCGGACTATGAGGTTGGATGTCATAGAGGAAGATCTCCGGAGGAGATGAGGTCAGTGAAAGTCCTGAAAACAGCCACTTGATATTCGGTGATGGGGTCATGGTCCAGGGGGAGGTAGGAACAAGTGTCTGAGAGTTGGCGCTCAGCCTCTGCAAGGTTGAGGTTGGTACAACAGACAACAACAGCACCAGCCTTGTTAGCAGGTTTGATCACAATATCGGGATTAGACCTGAGAGAACGGAGTGCAGCAAGTTCAGAGGGATACAGTTTAAAGTGAGTGAGGGGAGCAGATAAATTGAGAGGGCAATTGCCTTGCCGGCAGTTCTCAATGAAAAGATCAAGAGCAGGTAAGAGGCCAGAGGGAGGGTCCAGGTTGAGGGAGATAGTTGGAGGCAGGTGAATGGGTCTGCTGGTTGGGGGAGGGCTCCTAGTCAAAGAAGTGAGCACGGAAGCAAAGGCGATGGAAGAACTCAACGTCATGCCAAGCGTGAAATTCGTTGAGGTGGGGGCGTAAGGGGATAAAACTGAGTCCTTTGCTGAGTACAGATCATTCAATGTCAGAGAGGGGAAGGTCAGAGGGTATATTGATCAGAAAGGATGGGGTCAGAGGGAAGTGAAAGGGAAGAAGGATTTGGAGGGGCATTCGTCCCCATCAGCTGCTGGCACTTGCGTTCCTTAACGCTTGAAAGGAAGAAAAAATGTTTTTGGTTAATGCGTCGGATAAGACGATGGATGAAATGAAACTGTGGAGTAGTCAACTTTGAGATAAGGTGAGGTGGTGCTTCTGGAGAGAGAGGCCCAGTATGTATATGTGGCGGCGCATGGCACTGAGTGTGGATCTCAGGATGCGGAGAGAACAGTAGTCCGAGGAACGTTGTATTTCTCAGAGATACCTGTAATCCTGGATGGATTCAAAACATGAAGGATGAAACTTCAGTTGGAATCCATGTGAAATAAGTCTGAGCCGGAGACAGTCACTGAGGAAGATGTGGCTGTGAAGACGAATTTTGGTAGACACTTTATCAAATACCAGGAGGGAAATAGAAAGCAATGAAGGTATCAAGATAAAAGAGACAAACGAAAATCCCATCGGCGAGAAGAGCAGAACTTCTTCAAGGTAGGCATTCCTGGAAGAGAAGTGGCAGTGAATTAAACACTAAAATAAAGGCAAAGTACTGCAGTTGCTGGAAATCTGAAATAAAAACAAAAAGTGCTGGAAATACTCACCAGATCTATTTCACTCCTCTAATCTATTTGTATGTGTGTGAGATTCTCGTGGCACTGTGTGCATGAATATGTAGTGTATTTTTAAATTGGGTTAGAGAGTTAAGTGTAATAAACTTACCTCTTTCTTGTTTAAACTCAAGAAAACCTGCCCAATTGGTTATTTCACGATCACAGTAAAGGAAAAAGGTAAATCACTCACAGAGGTGGTAAGCAAACGACTGTTCAAAAGGAATAAACCCTGTTGTGGTCAGATAAGACGAAGGGGCAAGTAGAGAGCCTGAGACCCCCTCCTCACCTGGCCGTAACAATATATATAAATATATATATATATATAAGGTCAAATAGACCTGCCGTTTCCACATAATTTCCACACAGATAGGAATGTAATCTGTGCGGCATAGAATAAAATAGTGCTAAAGGTTGTGGAATTTTAAGTGTTAAGTGAGTTGCACCCGTAACCATTTTACACTGGAGTACCTGCAGTCCTTTCTGCTGGTTCAGACATCATGCACCCACAGCAGAATACAAAACTCTTGATAGCCCTAGGTTGGAATGGTGAGTGTCTGCCGATTTGTGCCTGCTGTTCAGGGGTGTTCATCAAATTGCGCCCAGATACTTAAGAGCACAGGCACCTATGCATCTAGGAATCCAGCGTGAATTACTTGTACCTGCATTGAGCAACGGTCAATTGAAGCTTGATTCAGATCTGTTTCTCCTGCTATTGCTGCTACATTCAATTTAAATTCGTCTAATAATATGTAGATGTTTGCCTGTTTAAACACTTACATAAACGACCACTTGTTTATTTCATCATGCTTCTTCTATAGTTGATTATAATAAACGAGTTTTACTATACAGAATTTTTTATACCTGCGATAGCAGGTGAAGTTGTGAATGGTAAATAAAATATAACTCGCTTATGTGATGAAGGCTTCACTTACCCTATGTTTATAGCATTCAGTGTCACAGTATGCACTGTTAGCACAATCATTACCATTTTGTATGGTATCTCTTTCGTCCAGAGTGGATTTTAATATACTGAATCAATTACATTTTTTATTATATATCTTCAGTCAACTTTAGTCAAATGTAGATTGTTAAATAAACAGTACATCCTTATATTCATACCTAATTCTGTTTTCGATTGTTTAGTGCATTAAGAGCTATTTATAGCTCTCTGCTATGTTTGTCGTTTGGACAGGCATTTTGTGTACAATTTGTTTACCAACAAGACTGAAGATATAGTATAAAAATTCTAGTTCAGAAATTCTTAATTTTTTTAAAAGAATGGGCCTGACTGTTTACGGAGTGCTCCATGTGGAGTGATCCACAGCAGATTATTTTTCATTCATCTAGTAGTATGGGTTTATCAGAGTCCATCTATTCCCAATTGGTGATCTCTGAGTAGTATAGCAAAAAGACCAACTTTCTAAAAAATGTAGAACAAAATTCTGTTGGGCTTATAGTTTTTCTCTAAAATGGGGGAGTATTTTCAATAAAAATTACTGGCCCTAGATTTCTCATGCTGTTTGATTGCATTGGATTACAGAATGTAACTGACATAACTTAAGGATTACTTTTGTCTTCATAATTAAACAATTTTTGAAGTAAAATCAAATAATGTACACATTTTTTTTAGATGTTTTGATAAGTATTTCTTAATCCCCAACCTAGTTGTTTTCTAAATTATGGTAATTGAAGTAACATTAATTTTTCAAGACGTGTTGTCTCGTTGTGAAATTCAAAAACTTCCCATTTCTTTTCTTTCCAGGCTTTGTGAACTGGGCCAGTTTGAAATAACAACAGGGGGCTGGGTCATGACTGATGAGGCTAGTACACATATTTATGCAATGATTGACCAGCTGCTTGAAGGACATCAGTGGCTTGAGAGAAACCTAGGTGAGACTTGTTCACATATTTTTCTTGCAACTTTCCCATCAACTCGTAACCTTCGCATCCTCTTTCTCCACTCAGGAATACAGATACAATCTGTCCCAGAGCTTGATTGACCATTGGTCCTGTGTTTCTGTAGGTGTGATCCAAGTCTCAGCTGCATTGTTCGACCAGCAATGAATTCACAATTCATATAGTTATAAAATTATCTCCTTAATTTGTGTGCTACTGGGTCCTTTAGTGATTTAAAAAAAAAAATTAGAAATGTTACTGTTGTTATATAAAATATTTTAAAGTGCAGTTAAACCACATTTATAATTCTGAAAGAGTTGTAAGATCTATTCCATCTGCAGCAACCTTCTCCCCTTGCCCGCCAAGCCAAAAAATCTACAGGGCTAGGGCAGGGGGAACCTTGAACACACGCACATACACACACCTTTCTCTAGTTTCTTTCCTACCTCCCCTCAATCTCTCTTCAAGCTCACCTTGCCCATCAGACCTGCTTCCTTCTCTCTTGATCCCACTCCACTAAACTGCTGACCTTCCCAGCAGCAGGTTAGCTGACATTGTAAATGGTTTCCTCTCCTCTGGTACTGTCGTGCTGTCATTACCATCCTCAAGAAAACCCACCCCTGACCCCTTTGGCCTTGAAAACTACCACCTCATTTCCAATCTCCCTTTCCTTTCTAAAGTCCACGAACGTGTTGTCATCTCCTATGTTGTCATCCACAAATGGCATCCTCTGTGACTGTGACTATAGTACACCATCCCTTATTGCCCTTCTTGAAGTCTCTGCAGCTTTTGTATTCTATCTCACACTAAGTCCCTGTCACCGTCACCAACCATTCGCTGGCTGACATTGGATCTTGGTCGTCCAATGCCTCTGGTTTAAAATTCTCAAACGTGTGTTCAGATCCCTTGATAGTTCCGTCCCCCCATCTCTCTAATGTTCTCCACATCTACAACCCTCTAAGAGCTCTGCGTTCCTCCAAAACAAAGTTTCTTCGTCTTTGAAGGAAAAAGACAATATACACATTAGTGTTAGCTATATTTCTATTGGAGATTACCTGAACCAGCAGGTAACCCAGAGGGAAATCATTAGGTAAACCCAAAAGTTAATTACATCAAAAAAAATGTGTTTGAAATATTAAAGACATGTGAAACTTGTCTATTGGGCACTTGTGGGTTCTTGGCGATGTTGGGATGGATAGAGTTGGGGCCTGGAAATTTCTGTTTTGAGTGCCTCTCTACTCTGGTTGACCAAATTGCAGTTCACTAGCCAGGGAGAGGGGATTCGTGCATTAGACTCAGTATGGTTAACCACACCAATAAATAGATTAGTTTGAAGAATTAATCATTTATTTGGCATTTCTCCACATGCATAAATCACACTTCAAGTGATTTAGTTCAGCAAAGATAAGCATATAACTTAGAGTTATAGAGTTATACAACACAGAAACAGGCCCTTCGGCCCATCGTGCCTGTACCAGCCATAAAGCACCTAACTATTCTAATCCCATTTTCCAGCACTTGGCCCATGGCCTTGTATGCTATGGCGTTTCAAGTGCTCATCTAAATACTTCTTAAATGTTCTGAGGGTTCCTGCCTCTACCACCTTTTCAGGCAGTGCGTTCCAGATTCTAACCACCCTCTGAGCGAAATTTTTTTCCTCAAATCCCCTCTAAACCTCTTGTCCCTTACCTTAAATCTATGCCCCCTGGTTATTGACCCCTCCGCTAAGGGAAAAAGTTTCTTCCTATCTAACCTATCAATGCCCCTCATAATTTTGTATATCTCTATCATGTCCACCCCCCCCCCCCTCAGCCTTTTCTGCTCGAAGGAAAACAACCCTAGCCTTTTCAGTCTCACTTCATAGCTGAAATGCTCCAGCCCAGGCAACTTACTGGTAAATCTACTCAGCACCCTCTCCAGTGCAATCACATCCTTCCTATAGTGTGGTGACCAGAACTGTACACACTACTCCAGCTGTGGCTTAACTAGCATTTTATACAGCTCCATCATAACCTTCCTGCTCTTATATTTGAAGCTTCGGCTAATAAAGGCAAGTATCCCATATGCCTTCCTAACCACCTTATCTATCTGTGCTGTTGCCTTCAATGATCTATGGACAAGTACACCAAGGTCCCTCTGACCCTCTGTACTTCCTAGGGTCCTACCATCCATTGTATATTCCCTTGCCTTGTTAGTCCTCCCAAAATGCATCACCTCACATTTCTAAGGATTAAATTCCATTTGCCACTGCTCTGCCCATCTTAACAGCCCATCTATATCGTCCTGTAATCTAAGGATTTCCTCCTCACTATTTACGACACCACCAATTTTCATGTCATCTGCGAATTTACTGATCATACCTCCTATATTCACATCTAAATCATTAATGTATACTACAAACAGCAAGGGTCCCAGCACCGATCCCTGCGGTACACCACTGGTCACAGGCCTCCACTCGCAAAAACAACCCTCCACCATCACCCTCTGCCTCCTGCCACTAAGCCAATTTTGTATCCAATTTGCCAAATTGCCCTGGATCCCATGGGCTCTTACCTTTTTGTCTAATCTCCGATGTGGGACCTTAACAAAAGCCTTACTGTAATCCATGTAGACTACATCAACTGCTACCCTCGTCGACACATCTAGTCACCTCCTCAAAGTTCAATCAAGTTAGTTAAACGCGATCTCCAAGTGGAGATTAATCCTGTCCCTCAGAATTTTTTCCAATAGTTTCCCTACCACTGATGTTAGACTCACTAGCCTGTAATTACCTGGTTTATCCCTGCTACCCTTCTTGAATAATGATACCACATTCACTGTCCTCCAATCCGTTGGTACCTCTTCTGTGGCCAGAGAGGATTTGAAAATTTGTGTCAGAGCCCCTGCTATCTCCTCCCTTGCCTCACATAACAGCCTGGGATACATCTCATCTGGGCCTGAGGATTTATCTACTTTTAAACCCGCTAAAACCGCTAATACTTCCTCCCTTTCAATGCTAATATGTTCAAGTATATTACGACCCCCCTCCCTGATCTCTACACCTACATCGTCCTTCTCCATAGTGAACACAGATGAAAAGTAATCATTTAAAAACAGAGCAGTTTATGTACATAACAATATAAACAAAAATTTTATAAGTTCACCCACAATGTTGCCTGCTAAGTAGGCAGCTAAGGTTCTCATGAAAGGTCACAGACCTGAAATGTTAACTTTACTTCTCTCTCCACAGATGCTGCCTGACCTGCTGAGTATTTCCAGCCCTTTTTGTTTTGTTTCAGCTAAGGTTCATTTCCTGCTAATGTTTCATCTACCGCTGGTTCATTGCCTCCTAGGGGATTCATCTCAATGATAGTTTGGTTTGTATTGCCAACTCGCAGCTACATCCTCTTAAGCTGCAATGCCACCTCGTTATTAAGTTCACCCTTTTTTAAGTGAGCTGTCTGTCCTTTTTTTCCGGTTCCATAGCACCTGCTTCATTCTAAGTTGATCTCATAGAGTCATTATGGCACAGAAGAAGGCCCATTGAGTCCATGCTGGCTTTCTGTAGAGCACTGCTGTCAGTCCCATTCTCCCGCTATATCCCCCATAATCCTGCAAGTTTATTTTCCTCAAGTGCCCATTCAGTTTCCTTTTGAAATCATTGATCGTCTACACTTGTAGGCAGCAGTTTCTAGGTGGTTACCACTCGCTGCGTAAAAAAAGTTCTTCCTCACATCCCCCCTGCATCTCTTGGCCAAAATCGTAAATCTGTGTCCCCTAGTCCTTGTACCATCAGCTAATGGGCACAGCTTTTCTTTGACTATCTTATCTAAACCTGTCATAATCTTGTACACTTCAATCAAATCTCCCCTCAATTTCCTTCACTCCAAGGAGAACAACCCCAGCTCCAACCTAAGCTTGTTGCTAAAATACCTCATCCTTGGGACTGTTCTGGTAAATTTTCTCTGCACCCTCTAAAGGACCTATACCTCCTAAAGTGTGGTGACCAGAACTGGATACAATACTCTAGTTGTGGCCTAACCAGAGCTTTATAAAGGTTGAGCATAACTTCGCTGCTCTTGAGCTCTATGCCTCTATTTATGCAGCCCAAGGCCCCATATGTTTTGCTAACTACTCTGTTAACATGACCTGCAACCTTCAAAGATCTATGCATAGGCACCCCCAGGTCCCTCTGCCCTTACACACTCTTTAGGCTGTGCCAGTAAGTCTATATTTCCTCTCCCTATCCCTTCTGCCAAAAACTGCAACACCTTGCACTTCTCTGTATTAAATTCTATCTGCCACTCATCTGCCCATTCTGCTAGCCTATCTATGTCCTGTTGCAAACAATTCGAATCATCCTCACTGTTTGGCACACCTCCAAATTTGATATCATTAGCAAATTTTGCACTGACAGTTGGGGAACACCACTGTCTACCATCATCCACTCTGAAAAACAACCATTTACTGTTTTCTGTCCTTCAGCCATTTTTTTATCCAAGCTAACATTGACTCTTCTATTCCATGAACTTCAGTTTTGTTGACCAGCCTTTTATCTGCTACTTTGTCAAACGTTTTCTTAAAATCCATTTAGACAACATCCACTGCACTCCCTTCATCAACCTTCTCTGTTACTTCATCAAAAAATTCAGTTAGATTAGTCAAGTACATTCTGTCTTTTACAAATCCATGCTGGTTATCCTTAATTAACTCAAACTTGTCCAAGTGCCTGTGATTTTTTTTCCCCCCTGATTATTGTTTCTAAAATCTTACCCACCACTGATTTTAAACTGATTGGCCTGTAGTTATTAGGAACGTCCTTCCACCTTTTCTTAAATAAGGACGTCACATTTTTCATTCTCCAATCTTCTGGCCTCTTCCCCATATCTAGGGAAGATTAGAAGATTATGGCAAGGCCTTCCACTATCTGCACCCCACTTCCCTTGGCAACTTGGAATGCAAGTTTTCGGACCAGACCACTTATCCACTCTAAGCATAGCCAGCCTTTCCAGTATGTTCTTTATATGAATTTTCACCCCATCCATTACCTCTACCGTCGCCGCTTATGCCGATATTTTGTCAGCATCTTCTTCCTTAGTAAACACCGATACAAAGTACACATTCAGAATTCTAGCCTTGCCCTGTGCCTCTAAGCATACATCACCCTCTTTGTCCCTAATAGCACCCACTGCACCTCTTACTACCCGCTTACTATTTGCATGCTGGTAGCAGATTCTCTTTTATGTTAACTGCTGTTCTATTCTCATGCTCTCTCTTTGCCGGTCTTATTTTCCTTTTCTTTTCCTGTCTCAACTTATTGTATTTGGCCTGGTTCTCGCTTGAAGAATTCACCTGACATGCATCATACACCCTCTCATTTTTGTTTCATCATGTTCTCTATCTCCCTCATCATCCAAGGAGCTCTGGCTTTGCTTCCCCTATCTTTCGCTCTTATTGTAATGTACATAGCCAGTACATGAAACATCTCTTCCTTAAAGATCACCCATTGTTCCATTACCGTTTTTACTGTTAAACGTTGGTTCTATTTTACCCTGGCTAAATTTCCTCTCATCCCATTGAAGTTAGCCCTCTTCCAATTTAGAAGTTCTTCTTTAGATTGTACCTTGCTCTTCTCCATTACTAATCTAAACCTTATGACACGATGATCACTCTTATCTAAGTGTTCCCCAAAGACACTTGGTGCACTTGGCCATCCTCATTCCCCAGCACCAGATCTAAATTCTCCTTGCTAGTTGGACCAAGAACATACTGGTCAAGGAAGTTCTCCTGAGTGCATTTCAGAAATTCCTCCCCATTATCCCAATTGATATTTGGGTAATTAAAGTCCCCCAATACCACCACCCTGTAGTTATTGCACACCTCTGTGATTTTCCTGCAGATTTGCTCCGTCTCTCTCACTATTCGGAGGCCTCTAGAATGCCTCTGGTAGTGTGATTATACCCTTTTCTCTTCTGAACTCAAACCAAATGGATTGTGTCCTTGCCTCTTTAAGGACATCTCTCTTTTCAACAGTAAAAGTCGCTGCACTACAGGAAAGATGTGATTAAGCTAGAGAGGGTGCAGAAAAGATTCACAAGGATGTTGCCTGGTTTGGAGGGCTTGAGTTCTAAAGTGAGATTGGATAGGCTGTGTCTGTTTTCCCTGGAGCAAAGGAGGCTGAGAGGGGACATGATAGAGGTATATAAAATTATGAGAGGCATAGATAGGGTAGATAGCCAGAGTCTGTTTCCCATGGTAGGGGTGACTAAAACTAGAGGGCATAGATTTAAGGTGAGAGGGAGGAGGTTTAAAGGGGATCAAAGGGGTAAATTTTTCACACAAAGAATAGTGGGTCCCTGGAATGAGCTGCCTGAGGAGGTGCTGGAGGTCGGAACAGTGGTGACATTTAAGAGGCATCTGGACAGGTACTTGAATGAGCAAGGCATAGAGGGATATGGTATTAATGCAGGCAGGTGGGATTAGTATAGATAGGCATTATGGTCAGCATGGACGCGGTGGGCCAAAGGGCCTGTTTCTATGCTGTACGACTCTATGACTCTATGACTACAATGTCTTCCCTAATCAGTAAAGCTACCCCATCTCCCTTTTTTCCTTCCCTATCCTTTCTGAACACTTTGTATTTGTGAATATTAAGCACCCAGTCCTCACTATTTTTAAGCCACGTTTCCATTATTGCCACTACATCATGTTCCCACTTGGCTATCTGTGCTTGTCCCTCACCTGTCTTATTCACCATACTTTGTGCATTTACATACATACATTCTAAATCTGTCTTGTATTTCTCATAGTCCTTCATAGTGTGCTGCTATCTAATGTGGTACTACTTCCTTCTCCAGTACTATCCAACACTCTCACTTCTTTATGCACCTTATTCCTCTTTTCTACTTCTATATTCTGGTGCCTATCCCCCTGCCAATTTCGTTTAAACCCTCCCCAACTACACTGTGTGGTCCTTTACCCTGGCACCAGGGAGGCAACACACCATGTGGGACTCAGGATGACTGTTACAGAAATGCCTGTCTGTTCCCCTAACTATGGAATCTCCTAGAACGACTGCATTTCTACTTTTTTGTTAAATTCCAGAAAGCTTGTCGTAGAAGGATGATGCTGGAGCTTATCTTTACTTAGTTTCATATTTATTGTACAGAGTAAAAAGGATTACAAAGATGTACCTCCTCACTCAAAACCTCCAGCAGTCTCAGTAAGTGTTTCCTTATAAGTACACAAATAAGACCCCAATTAACACCCTCCATCTGCATATTATTAAACAGTTGATACACAATTAACAATCTTTACTTTTCTAGCCTGGCACATTGGTGCCATGGTCTAGACTGCACCTCTTCACAGTGTCGTCATTCCTGACATTGTCCAGTGCTGAGTACAGGTTTGAGCAAGGCACACTCTCCTGAAGAATTCTGTACTTGCAACTCTTCCAGATTTCTATCTATCTGCTGTCCTGAACTCTTTCTGCCTGTGGGGTGACCACCACCTGGAATGTACAATCCAGGAAACTCTCAGCCTCCCTGATGCTCTGCAGTGACTGTATATATTCTTCAAGCTCAGAAATCCTGAGCTTGAGCTCAAGCAGCTGCAGACATTTCCTACACATGTGATTCCCCCAAGACACATGAAGTGTCCTGAAGTTCCCACATGATGCAGGAATTGCAAGTCTTAGCTGCCCATTCATGATCTAAAAAACTCCCTTCCCTGTTTTAGAATCTAATTAGTATCTTGTGTAAACAAATAATTTTAATTATTTGTAATAATTAATGTAATAGTTATACCAATTGAAATTTTTCCCAGCTCCTAGTGTAAATGAACATCCTAGTTTAGAGAGAGTAAAAGAGAAATATACACCAACCGATCACTTGCCTGCTTTCCTGTGATGTCACACTGATTTTTTTCCTCTTTTCTTTCGCAGTCAGTCTGCTCCAAACCCCCTAACTCTATATCCCCTCATCAGTCTCGCTCAGCTGCTGGTCTTGGACCTGCTCTGCTGTCGCCCTTTATACCCCCCATCGATCCCACCAGTCTTGTTCAGCTCTCACTTTTGCTTATGTCTAGAATTGTCTAATCCCTTTCAAGAGGAAATGGGCAAATTAAGAAGGGGCCCCATTCTTCTGTAACAATGTTGCAACAGTAAGACCAGTGTCCTGGAAGACGTGACCTGAAATGTCCTCATCAAGACATAAGTCTGTCTTGTGATCTTGAGTGACATATCCATGATTATACACTATAACTAAGTGTAAGCAGCTATCTATAAGATCTGCTAGTAGAAAAGTAAACACTTATTGTGTGTTCCACAGAATAGTTTATAGAGGAAGCTAATGTTCAATTAATTGTGTGTCCAGTGATGTATGACAGTTCCATTCTTTAGATACTGGTTGTTAGCTCTTAATCTGACTGCGGGTTTAATAGCGTGACTGAGTCCACGTGTGCAGACTGTTGTCTGAACAGTTGACCTGTTGAATGTACTGCGAGGTGCACTGATCTTGAATTCAAAGCTTGTATTTTTTCTGAGACAGTCCTTTACTGGAAAATGATATTGACAGCTTCAGAGTTCTGGGGAAATCGGAATTGGATGGAACCCGGTAAGACAAACAGTAATTTGATCAGAGGTGTGACCAGAGCTATTCCAAGTTCAGATTACAGCCTGCAGTGTTGAAGCAAACAGCACTTTTTTTTTAAAAGACAAGCTGCTTTGATCGGTACCTGTTTTCTGGGTGCTGGCCCTTGGCAAAAACAAGTTGCTACACCTGTTTTCAACTCCTTAAAGAGTTATTGGTGAAACCACACCATCAAGAGTGTCACGGGCAGGGCTGAGGTCACTCGAGAGGCAATAAGACTGAAACATTGAAGGGAAGACTGCAACGCTCGCTATCGATGAGAATATGTCACAGCTGTGTCAACATCTTGGAAGACGGGACCTTGAGACCTACCTGAAAAGTTCAGAGATCTGAAGGACTGTGTGGCCATAACTGGTGCTATCTTTGCTGAGAGGACTTTCCAGAAGATCTGTGAGATCTGTCTTTGTTGCATCTGATAATTAACATATGTTTAGTTTAGTTTAGTTTAGAGATACAGCACTGAAACAGGCCCTTCGGCCCACCGAGTCTATGCTGACCATCAACCACCCATTTATACTAATCCTACACTAATCCCATATCCCTACCACATCCCCACCTGTCCCTATATTTCCCTACCACCTACCTATACTAGGGGCAATTTATAATGGCCAATTCACCTATCAACCTGCAAGTCTTTGGCATGTGTGAGGAAACCGGAGCACCCGGAGGAAACCCACGCAGACACAGGGAGAACTTGCAAACTCCGCACAGGCAGTACCCAGAATTGAACCCGGGTCGCTGGAGCTGTGAGGCTGCAGTGCTAACCACTGCGCCACTGTGCCGCCCTTATGAAAGTATTTCCACTTTTTAATATTTTTGTGAGGACTCGTGTTTTAAAATTGTGGAAATGAATTCCTTTGGAGGACTGAAGTGATTCCATAGATGCTGGAATTTTTTTTTTAAAGGTCACTGGAAGGACTTTGTTTAAAAATACTTATTGGAAGTCACAAGTCTTCAGCTAAGTAAACAGCAGGTGCCTTCTGACTATGGGAGTTGTTTACAGAGAAGTGACATGTCAAGATTTATGGTGGTCAAGAGTAGGTTTCGGTTTGAATATTGTTTTGAGTCAGTTGGGATTGTAGCCTGCTGTGAGAAACACCCAGCTCATCTTTCTCCACCTCTTTGAGAAACCATGCAAATTCAGTGTGATAGCTGAGACCCCTAATGCTGCATTTCTCCTGGAAAGCTTGCCAGACTAATCCTCGATATCGCCTGAAGAGATCTATTCCAAAAAGATCCCGGTGATAGTTGACTACGCATATCTGGGACACCAGAACAGGGACAACTGATATCATTCCATATCTTATCCTTTTCCTTCAAGAATTAACAAGTATTTGCCCAAAGTATTTTTTTTGTCTTTTTTTTTGTAAAAAGATCTCGGCAGAGAAAACTTTTTCCTTTAACTGGTATATTTGTATATGTGTGTGTGTGTGTGGCTAATTTTAAAAGGGAACTTTCATATTTCAGTCTGTGTGTTAATGCTTTGCATCTTTATTGAATAAGTCTTGTTTTATAATAAATTAATAATTTTGTTGTTTATTAAAGAAATCTGGTCAGTGGATTTTATAGAGTATATAATTGGCCATATCGGTAACTGGGTAAACATTTAAATATATGTTGTGACCTGTGGAGAAGTGGAACTAGAGAAAGACTGTGCACTCCTCCCACCTCGGTCGTAACACATTTTAAGCTATATATAGATTGTGATTTAACCGTTACTTCATGTTTAATTTATGTTGGATTTGGTTTGAGTGTCAAAGTAAAATTAATAAAAGTGAAATCTTTTCCTCTTTTTTTTTCTAAATTGGAGGTCAGCCGGTGGATTAGATTCTTTTGGTTTCTGATCCCCTCCCCACTGGGATCATAACAATAGACAGCAAAAAAAAATTTGCAAAGAGAAAACTGAGACTGCATTCATTTGCAACAGAGGGCTAGGCGATATGCAAATCAGATGCCACAACCAATAAATTAGAATGGCTAGAAATATGGGGTATGGCTCTCGCGGGAAGTTTGATCGCTATTTTCAAAATGAAAGTTTTGGCGTAATGAAGGTAAAATACTATGGATGCTAAAAATCTGAAATTAAAACGTAAAATACTGGAAACACTCAGTGGGCCAAGTAAGCTTCTGGAGAGGCAAGCAGAGTTAATGGCCCAGATTTTGCGGTAGTATTCATGGCGAAACTGTCAGCATTTGCCATCATTCCTCCTCCTGAAGCCGATAGCAACTCCTGGACTCCACACATGCACAGTTAAATGCAGAAACCCAAAAGTTGCTCAGTGATTCTATGTTTTTCCATAGGGTATGATGTTCAAATCCCTCCCCAATCTACGATAAATGAGAAATCACTGAAGTGATAAATCTTGCCCTTTTACGCTATTAGTCTCACTGTAAAAATCCTTGAAATAGTTACCCCTTGTTGAATGAGGTGTAGCTGGGTTTTTACCGATTTACTAAGTTTATAATTACTACTGAACAGCCTCACTGGCCCTGAAAGACTACTTTTATACTTGTGGAATGTCAGATTTCTTCATTTTTATAAAATATTCCTTTTTAAAGTAATTTTTTTTAAAAGCTGATATTTTAACTTCAAGCTTAATCTTATGTATATCCCAGTCATTTATTTCACTCTCTGTAAAATTTAATTAGAGGTGAAGGATCATTGGCACATTTTACTTGCTGGTTTGCTGTCTGAATACTTCAATGTGATTGGCTGCTTACCCTGCTTGATGACATCACTGTTGCTGGATGCCTGGTGGAAATTTCTGCTCCTTCAATACTGGATGTCGGATAAGCAGTCTGATAATTTAGCAACAAAAGAGGATTCCATTATAATTTTTAAATTTAGGCTTGGTGGTCTGTTTAAGTAATGTTTCCGTTCACACATAGATGCAGCACTTTAGGGAACAGTTCACTGATCCTTATTATGCCTTATGCATAAAGTAGTTTTCTACATGTTTTAAATTTTATTCATTCCCAGATCTAAGCAAGTGTTTAGATTTAAAAATGCAAACACAGTTAGTTGCTTTGCATAGCTGGGCTGTAGAATTTGTTTCTGAAACAGTGCTGAAGTATGTTCTTCTCCTTCTGTATAAAATAAGCATTTTTCTCTCTCCCTTGGACTAACAGTTTACTAATATCATGTATTTTGTTCATTGTGGCAGGGGTAAAACCTAGATCAGGATGGGCTATTGATCCGTTTGGGCACACATCTACTATGGCATACCTGTTAAAACAGACTGGTATATCAAATATGCTAATTCAAAGAGTCCACTATTCTGTGAAGAAATACATTGCTAATCAAAGGAGCTTGGAATTCTTTTGGCGACAAAATTGGGGTATGTGAAATTAGTATAATGTATCTAATAGCACAATACTTGTTTGTGAAACACAGACTACAATTCTTACATTTCGAATGTACCAGTGCAAATTTAAGCATTAATTACTTTGTTGTCTGAAATCATGGCCGGAACTTTATGGTGGATGGATGGGAGCCGGACTCTGACGTTAAAGTTGGTGGTGAACCCGCTCCCGCCTAGCCCGGGGATCCATCCCGTATTTTACGGGTCCCCAGGCTTTAATTGTCTCGAGGCGGGACTTCCACCCACTCAGTGAGCCGCCGGCCAATCAGCGGGCCAGCAGCTCTTAGTCCCAGCAGTGCCACCGGGAGCGGTGGCCTCTGCTGGGACTGCATACCGGCCAACGCCATGGATTGAGGAGGGAAGGTAAGTAGGGGCATGCATCACCATTGGGACCGGTGCTTCCCTTGTGAGGCTGGAGTGGTCGTTTGGGGGGAGGGGATGTCTTGGGTCCCGGGGGTGGGTTGGGAGGCGGGGGCGGCTGTGGCCATTTAAGGGCCTGATTGGCCTCAGGCGGGCCATTTCCCACCCCTCGCCCGACGCCATTAACTTGTCCGGAGACGGAAGCGGGGCAGTTAGGCCTTCCGCAGCCTGCCGCTCAATTTCGTGCCACCCCCACGCCACCATCCAACCTGCTGGGGCGGCGTAAAATTCAGCCCCATATCTTGCACTGCCCCACACCGGCAAGGGCATGATGGTCCGAATGTCCTTCTCTGTGTTGTAAATTTTCTGTGATTGCTATCACATCATTTACTATGTTGGATAGAGGGCTGAATATCTGCAAAGATCCAATGTTCAATGACACAGGAGATCAACATATATACTTGTCAAATAATAATGTGATGGTCATGGAATTCAATTTCCAAAGTAAAAATCCCAGAATACATTTAATAAAAATGGTATTTGACTTATTAAGTCATGGTAAATCAATACCCCAGATACTGTCCACTGCATACACTGCTATAGTTATAAAACAATGTGTCCTGTGATGCATTATAAACAATGCCAAGGGAGTTCTGCTAGTCATAAATAAGTATCTCAAAACATTTCATACTAAGCCATAACTTACCAGAAACAATTATTTCTTCTTTTGTAATTATTGGTGCAATATATGTATCTACCAAATTAACTAACCACTGCTCAGACTGAATGCACCCTGTCGAAAATGGATTTGTTTGTGTTACAGATGTGACAAACATGAAGAAAGAAAATGCTAGTTCCTTGCTAATGGTGTCTTTGTTCTAGGTGAAACCTTCACACTTTTCTACTGTGGTCATTCCCTTTGTATGGCTCCATCTTCGCTCTTTTGCGTCCAAGGGACACAGACTTGAGTGTATTTGCCACATAACTGGTTTAGCCATCCATTGCCAGATGGCTGGGCCATATCAAGCATTATCAGTCCTGCTCTCCTCAAACAAGTATGAAGAGCTCACGGACTACTTTGCGACTAAGATTGATACCATCCGTTCAGTTGCCGCTGCCACATGCTTCCCCTTCCCCGCCCTAGGTCGAAACCCACAGCTTGCTCAATTTTCTCTCCTATCCACTTGTGACCCATTTTGTCCATGAGACCCACATCATGCTTCCTAGACATGATTTCCACTAAACTATGGGCCACCCATCTTCTGTTCCTGGCCCCATGTTCGCCGACATTATTAATGGTTCCTTCTCCTCGGGTATTGTCTTTCTACCTTTCAAAACCAATGTCACCGCCCCTCCTCAAATAAACCTCCACCCCTCTGTGCTTGCAAACTACCCCCTCATCTTCAGCCACCCCCTTCCTTGGCAAAGTCCATGAATGTTCTGTCTGCTCCCAAATCCATGCCTATGTTTCCTGCAATTCCATGTTTGAATCTCTCCCATCAGATGCTTCAAAAATGAAAAAATCTGCAGGGCTATTTGTGAGAGCATGGGGATGCGAGGCTAATTGGATAACTCTTTGAAGGAGCCCAGGCATGATGGGCACGATTTCCTAACTGCCACAGCACAAATAGCTCTAATCAAAACCACAGATGGTGTTCTCTGTGACCATGGTGCTCTAATCCTCCTCATCCTTCTCAACCCTTCTGCAGTGTCTGACATGGTTGACCACACCATGCCTCCTTCAATGCTTTTCATCTAATGTCCAGTACAGCAGGTTTTCCTCAGCTTGTTCCATTCTTTCATATCTGATGATGGGCAGAGCATCTCCAACAATGGTTTCTCTTTTGGCCCCATTCCATTACCTCTGGAGGAACCCTGGGATCTATCCTTGCACCCCTCCCCTTTCTCATCTATATGAGGTCCCTTGGTACATTATCTAAAAAATGGGTTAAGGTTCCAAATCATAGACTCATTAGAATGATAAGAACATAAGAACTAGGAGCAGGAGCAGGCAATTCAGCCCCTCGAGCTTGCCCCACCATTTAATACGATCATGGCTGATCTCAACTCTGCCTCAACTCCACTTTCCTGTCCATTCTCCACAACCCTTCAACCGATTACTAATTAAAACTCTGTCTATCTCCTCAGCAGCATCCACTGCACTCTGGGGTAGTGAATTCCACAGACTCACGATTCTTTGAGAGAAGTAATTTCTCATCTCTGTTTTAAATCTGCTACCCCTTATCCTAAAACTATGACCTCTCGTTCTAGATTGCCCCACAAGAGGAAACATCCTCTCTACATCTGCTTTGTCAATCCCCTTAATCATCTTATATACCTCAATTAGATCTCCTCTCATTCTTCTAAACTCTAGAGAGTGAAGGCCTAAACTGCTCAATCTCTCTTCATAAGACAAACCCCTCATCCCTAAAATCAATCTAGTGAACCTCCTCTGAACTGCCTCCAATGCAACTACATCCTTTCTCAAGTAAGGGGACCAAAACTGTATGCAATAGTCCAGGTGGGGTCTCACTAATGCCATGTACAGTTGCAGCAACACTTCCCCACTTTTATATTCTATTCTTTTAGCAATAAATGCCAAAATTCCATTTGCCTTCCTTATTACCTGCTGTACCTGCATACTAGCTTTCTGCGATTCATGCACGAGGACACCCAGATCCCTCTGCGCCGAAGCACTCTGAAGTTTCTCTCCATTTAGATAATTTGCCTTTCTATTCTTCCGACCAAAATGGATAACCTCACATTTATCCAGGTTAAACTCCATCTGCCAAATTTTGGCCCATTCACCTAACCTATCCATATCCATTTGTAAATTTCTTATTTCTTTATTGCAACTTTCTATCCCACCTATTTTAGTGTCATCTGCAAATTTGGCTATAGTACCTTCTATCCCTGCATCCAAGTCATTCATATAGATTGTAAATAGTTGGGGCCCGAGCACTGAACCCTGTGGCATCCCACTAGTTACATCTTGCCAACCAGAAAAAGACCCATTTATCCCGACTCTCTGTTTTCTGTTGGTTAGCCAATCCTCTATCCAAGCTAATAAATTGCCCCTAACCCCATGTGATCTTACCTTATGTGCGGCACCTTATCCAATGCCTTCTGGAAGTCCAGATATACTACATCTACAGAGTCCCCATTATCCACTTTGCTTGTCACAGCTTCAAAGAACTCTAGCAAATTAGTCAAACACGATTTACCCTTCATAAAACCATGCTGATGGATTGCGTTTTGACTTTCTAAATGTCCTGTTATTACTTCCTTAATAATGGATTCTAACAATTTCCCAACGACAGATGTTAAACTAACTGGTCTATAGTTTCCTACTTTCTGCCTCCCTCAACACAGATACAACACAGAAGGAGGCCATTCGGCCTATTGTGCCTGTGCTGGCTCTTTTTAAGAGCTAAAATTAGCAATTTAACTCTTTTACAGATCAGTGCTCCTCTAATGGACACATGCACTATGTGGTGTGGTGCTGAGCTTTACAGATACTCAACTCTACAACTTTTGCACCTCTTGATTCCTCTACTACCTTTGTTGTCTGACTGGTTATTCAACATCCAGTTATGAATGACCTATCAAAACCCTATTCATGCCCTTTTCACCTCCAGGCTCAATTATTCGAATGCTCTCCTGGATGGCTTCCCGTCCTCCACTCTCCATAAACCTCAGTTCATACAAAACTCTGCTGTCTGTATCCTATCCCGTACCAAGTGCCCCTCACCTTCACACCTGTGCTTGATGAACTATATTGGCTCATGGCCCACAAGTGCTTGCAACTTAGAATTCCCATCCTTGTGTTCAAATCCCTATGTGGCCTCACCTATCTCTGTAATCTTCTTCAACCCTATAACCCTCTGAGACTGGTGTTCCTCCGACTCTGGCTTCTTGTGCATCCCCCTCTGCCACTGCCATAACTTTGGGAGCTGCACCTTCAGCTGTCTAGGCCTTAAATTCTGATATTCCCTTCTAAATCGTCCCGCCTTTCCACCTCCCTCACTTCCTATAAGGCCCTTTCCAAAACCCACCTCTTTGACCAAGATTTTAGTCACTGTCGAACATCTCAAGTTTTTTGTGATTCAGTTTAAGTGAAGTGCTTTGGGACATTTCTATATGTTAAAAGTGCAACATGACTGCAAAACGTTGCTTGAAATTTAAGGCGGTGAGAGACTTGTAGGAACCAATGTAGGTCAGCATGAAATACGGGGTCAAATTTTGCCGTGACAGGACATCTAATGGTGTCTACTGTTAGTTAAGCTTGCCTTGCATGTTTAGCTTTTGAATTTTTTGCGTGTCAAGTTGTTAAAAGTGCGAGCTAATGTCAGGGACTTAAGGGACTTGAATAAATAGGACAAGCAACTGTGTATCTGCTTAACCAATCAAAATTAAGAGTGTAAGGAGTGTAAAGAATTGTAAATTAGAGTGCCTGAATTCAATGTCAAAGCAAATACAGAAAAAGAAGTAAAGAAAAGGAAAGAAAAGATTGGTTTAAGAGGGGGAGCAAAAGTAACAAAGGCAAAATAAAAAAATTACATTTAAAATTTTTTAATTGTCCAACAACAGTAAAAACCTGAAGGATTGAGACTCTACACTTGTAATAGTTCATTTTAGTGCAAGAAAGGTTGATTGGCAGTAATTAACATTTATCACATTGTCGGGCAAACCCCACTTGCCATGACTGAGGCACACATTATTTCGCTACATGAACATTAAAATTTTTAAAAATTGCAATCTCTTGACTGGAAGGATATTTGCATAGTACCAGACAATGTGGAAACAAAGCAAGCCAATCTTTGTTCCTCCAATACACAGAAGTGGTCAGACCAGTTTTAGTCACATGGTTTTCTTAGGTTTAAAGAAAAAAAGTTGAAATGTATTAAACTTGAACTTAAACTCTAATTCGGTTAACGCCTGCGGCTACACGACGCGTCCACGCTAGCATGCATACGCGATACATGCAGATAGAAACAGAACAGAGCAGAAGAAATAAAGTGGAAAAGTTTGAGGCAATCTCTGAAGAGGGTTTTTGTTACGGATCTTTGAGCTCACTGTAGAGTCCTGGATTGTAGGTAGATCTTGCTTTTTGTTGGGACCCAGTATTCTTCTTAAACCTTGTTCGCTGTAGGAGACTTTTCTCTCTTGGGGTTCAGGACTAGACAGGCTAGATGCAGGGAGGCTGTTCTCGATGGCTGGAGAATCCAGAACCAGGATCACAGGATACGGGGTATGCCATTTAGAATCGAGATGAGGAGAAATTTCTTCACTCAGAGGGTGGTGAACCTGTGGAATTCTCTACCGCAGAAGGCAGTGGAGGCCAAGTCATTAAATATATTCAAGAAGGAAATAGATATAATTCTTAACGCCAAAAGGATTAAGGGATATGGGGAGAAAGCGGGAACAGTGTACTGAATTAGATGATCGACCATGATTTTTTTTGAATGGCGGAGCAGGCCTGAAGGGCCGAATGGCTTACTCCTGCTCCTATTTTCTATGTTTCTATGTTTTTTTTCTATGTCAGAGAGACAGGGCGGTGGCAGGAGACGGTCTTTTGCAGAGTCCCTGAATGTGTAGTGTGTCAGGCCATGATCAAACCAGCTCCCCAGAGGAGACTGCATTGACACCACAGGCAAATGGCCATGAGGTCTGCCTGGCCGAGACTTTCTTTGGCAAGTTAAGAGACCCAGGGAGTGAATTAAATGGACTTTCCCTAGGTGAGGCTCAATGAGCCGACCCAGTATTGTGAGGGTTAGCACAGACTTCCCAATCTGAAAGTGAAGCAGAGGGAGTCCCTGACTGACTACTACTTTTTAAAGAATGAGGTACTGATGAGGAAATTGAGTTCTCCTCACAGACCTGAGGGCAAGGAGTGGACGGTAGTTCACCAGTTAGTGGTGCCACAGAGTTACCAGGGAGAAATATTAAGAAGGGCCCACGGGACTACAGTAGCTGTACATGCCGGTATACGAAAGATCAAAGCCCGCATAAGACAGCAGTTTGACTGGCCAAAACTCCACATGGATGTGGTGGAGTACTGCAGGAGTTGCCACATGTGCCAGATTGAGGGGAAACCCCAACCTACAGTGAAACCTGAACCTTTAAGTCTTGTACAGATGTTAGGAGGATCCTCCAGCAGAAGGCTGGTGAACTGCAAGGGACCTCCACCTAGAACAGAAGAGACAGACAGGTACATGGCTGGCAAAAGTTTGGAAAGAGAAGGACAAAAAGTGACCCAGAGGGCAGGTTAAGGATGTCTGGAAAGAATTCCGGATGAAAACCCCTACCGCACGGTCAACCAACCCAGAAACTGTGGAAAGTTAGACCCCACACCCTCCTATGTAAATGCAGACACTAGGAGCACCCCACCATCATATAACATCATATACAGGAACCTGCAGAGGCAAAGAGAGACCTCTGGGGGGGTGGGCAGAGGAACCATGAGGGTGATGCCTTACCTAGTTGAAGTGTCACTGGAGAAGGCAGTTAAGTCTGCACAAATACCTGCAGGTAGGAGTGTCCCAGAGAACAAAGGGGAGAATAACAGAGACTCCTCCCCCACAGTCAGAGGAAAAGGGAACCACCCATCCCCAAATCCAAAAGTCTTTGCATGAATCAAGGAGTTCAGGATAGACCCGCCCCCCTACTAACTCTCCTGGAGAAAAAAAGGGGAAATTAAAGCAGCCCTGCCACCCCCCCCAGTACAGACCATCTTAATGAGCTTCAAGACTGGTCAATGAATGGAAATGAATGAGAGAAATGCATGGTTTTCTTACTGTATCTTATGTTTGTCTCAAACTCTGTAATGAAATGTGTCCTTTTCTTCAAATTGCATTTCATTCCCCTGGGTATGGAGGTGACAGGCAAACCCCACCTGCCAAGACTGAGGCACACATTATTTCGCCACATGAAAATTAAAACTTAAAAAAATTGTAATCTCTGACTGGAAGGACATTTGCATAGTACCAGACAATGTGGGAATAAAGTGAGCCAATCCTTGTTCCTCCAATACACAGAAGTGGTCAGACCAGTTTTAGTCACATGACTGACTGGCTGTTGCAGAGTTTTTGAACTCTCCACAAAGGATTAGGACAGACAAAGCCGTGTGCTCATGGAGTAAAGACCTTCTCCTGGGACTGAGAACACCTCCTCTCCTGCCTGTCTGCCTTCATCTCTTCCCACGGAACTGAATCTTGTAAAACTCAAAGAGAGATGGGGTTGCCACATGAACAAAGTTTTAAGAAGATTACTGGGCCTCAACGAATCGCAAGACCATATCTTCAATCGAGGACTACAGCAAGCTCGAGAAACAGTAACAAGATATTGCCTCAAACTGTTCTACTTATCTTTGCTTCTGCTCTTTTCTATTCCTATCTACATGTTTATATCGCGTGTGCATACTAGCGTGAGTGCGTCGTATATCCCTAGGCATGAACCGTATTAGTGTTTAAGTTTAAGATTTTAATAAATTACCTCTTTCTGCTTTAAACCAAAGAAAGCCTGTGTGTGCTCAGTTCTATTTATTTATTTATTTATTTAGAGATACAGCCCTGAAACAGGCCCTTCGGCCCACCGAGTCTGTGCCGACCAAGAACCACCCATTTATACTAACCCTACAGTAATCCCATATTCCCTACCACCTACCTACATTAGGGGCAATTTACAATGGCCAATTTACCTATCACCTGCAAGTCTTTGGCGGTGGGAGGAAACCGGAGCACCCGGCGAAAACCCACGCAGTCACAGGGAGAACTTGCAAACTCCACACAGGCAGTACCCGGGTCCCTGGAGCTGTGAGGCTGCGGTGCTAACCACTGCGCCACTTATTATTGGAAGCTGTGAACGAGAATTCACAAAAAGGGGAGCTCAAAACACTGTGTTTAAAATTAAACCCTGTTACAATAAGACCAGGTGAAGACAGCAAGAGACCCCTAGACACATTGCTCACATAACATGAGAAAAGGGTACTTAAAGGTATGAAAATGGCACGATGTGACTTGGACAGCAACTTTGGATATTTCAACTTATCTGTGCATCTGCCCTTGCCTGAAGTTGCTGTACCATTTGCATATAAGCAATGGTGTGTGCCATTGGCAGGAAAATCTGGGCCGTAATAAAAAAGAAAATGTAAATATGAAAACTGTTTCCCTGTTGGCATTACTGAAGCTGAAAAGTTTTGTAAACACCTCTGTCCTCACTTCTGGAATTTTTAATGCCCCTTCCATTTAATTGTTCTGCTTTGCGCAATTTACACTTTATTTTCGTTGTTATGAAAATCTTTGCGTATTTGCAGTCCAGTTGCTAATATATTTTGTGCCTTCGCTCATACTGTGTTTTTATTTTAACTTCAGATCAGAGTGGAAACACGGACATCTTATGTCATATGATGCCCTTCTATAGCTATGATGTTCCTCATACTTGTGGCCCTGATCCTAAAATCTGCTGTCAGTTTGACTTCAAACGTCTTCCTGGAGGCAGAATTAGCTGTCCTTGGAGGATACCTCCAGTTGAAATACATGATGGCAATGTCCAGGAAAGGTAACTTATTGAAAACCTTCAATCATTAAATTCAAGAATCGCTTCAAAATCTGTCTTAAAAGTTATAGGAAGTAAATTTGTGCACATCACATAGTAATCTTTGAGAGGGGGCTGACAGCATATTGTTTCATGTCATCTCTGGCATGGAAATGCTATGTAGTTCAGAGAAATTTAAAGCTCCAATCTCAGGGTATTCCTTTTGTATTCATTATTGTACCCAACTAGTATGACTTCAACAGGGGCCTGGAAAAATTCAGGAATTTTTAAAATTTGTTTTTATTCATTCATTGGATGTGGGATCGCTGGCCAGGCCAGCATTTATTGCCCATCCCTAATTGCCCTGGAAAAGGTGGTGGTGAGCTGCCTTCTTGAACCTCTGCAGTCCATGTGAGGCAGGTATACCCACAGTGCTGTTAGGCAGGGAGTTCCAGGATTTTGACCCTGCGACAGTGAAGGAACGGTGATATAGTTCCATTCATGATGGTGTGTGACTTGGAGGGGAACTATCAGATGGTGGTGTTCCCAGACATCTGCTGCCATTGTCCTTCCAGGTGGCAGAGGTCGCAGTTTTGGGAGATGCTGTCTAAAGAGTATTGGTGCATTGCTGCAGTGCATCTTGTAGATGGTACACACTGCTGCCGCTGTGTGTCAGTCATAGAATTACAGAGCACAGAAACAGGCCCTTTGGCCCATCGTGTCCGTGCCGGACATCAGGCACCTATCTATTGTATCTTATAGATACATTTTTGAAATCTCAGGGAGTCAAGGGGTATGCGGAGCAGGCCTGAAAGAGGATTTGAGGCCTGGGACAGATCAGCCACGATCTTATTGAATGGCTGGGCAGCCTTGAGGGGCTGAATGGCCTACTCCTGCTCCTATTTCTTATGTTCTAATCCCATTTTCCAGCATTTGGCCTGTAGTCTTTTATGCTATGGCATTTCAAGTGCTCATCTAAATACTTCTTAAATGTTGTGAGGGTTCCTGCCTCTACCACCCCATCAGGCAGTGTGTTCCAGATTCTAACCACCCTCTGGGTGAAAACATTTTTCCTCAAATCCCCTCTAAACCTCTGTGCCTTGCCTTAAATCTATGCCCCCTGGTTATTGATCCCTCCGCTAAGGGAAAAGGTTTCTTCCTATCTATGCCCCTCATAATTTTGTATATCTCAATCATGTCCCCCCTCAGCCTTCTCTGCTCTAAGGAAAACAAACCTAGCCTATCCAGTCTCTCTTCATAGCTGAAATGCTCCAGCCCAGGCAACATCCTGATAAATTTCCTCTGCACCCTCTCCAGTGCAATCACATCCTTCCTATAATGTGGCGACCATAACTGTACACAGTACTCCAGCTGTGACCGAACTAGCGTTTTATACAGCTCCATCATAACCTCCCTGTTCTTATATTCTATGCTTCGGCTAATAAAGGCAAGTATCACATATGCCTTCCTAACCACCTTATCTACCTGTGCTGTTGTCTTCAGTGATCTACGGACAAGTACACCAAGGTGCCTCTGACCCTCTGTACTTTGTAGGGTCCTACCATCCATTGTATATTCCCTTTCCATGTTAGTCCTCCCAAAATGCATCTTCTCACTTCTCAGGATTAAATTCCATTTGCCACTGCTCTGCCCATCTTAACAGCCCATCTGCATCATCCTGTAATCTAAGGCTTTCCCCTTCACTATTTATGACACCACCAATTTTCACATCATCTGTGAACTTAGTGATCGTACGTACCTCCTATATTCGCGTCTAAATCATTAATGTACACTACAAACAGCATGGGTCCCAGCACCGATCCCTGTGGTACACCACTGGTCACAGGCTTCCAATCACAAAAACAACCCTTGACCATCATCCTCTGCCTCCTGCCACATGCCAATTTTGGATCCAATTTGCCAAATTGTCCTGGATCCCATGGGCTCTTACCTTCTTGGCCAACCTCCTATGCAGGACCTTATCAAAAGCCTTACTGAAGTCCATGTAGACTACATCAACTGCTTTACCCTCATCTACTCACCTAGTCAGCTCCTCGAAAAATTCAATCAAATTTGTGAGACATGATCTCCCCCTGACAAAGCCATGCTGACTATCCTTGATTAATCCCTGCCTCTCCAAGTGGAGATTAATCCTGTCCCTCAGAAGTTTTTACAATAGTTTCCCTACCACTGATATTAGACTCACTGGCCTGTAATTACCTAGTTCATCCCTGCTACACTTCTTGAATGATGGTACCACATTCGCTGTCCTCCAGTCCTCTGGCAACTCTCCTGTGGCCAGAGAGGATTTGAAAATTTTTGTCCGAGCCCCTGCAATCTCCTCCCTTACCTCACGTAGCAGCCTGGGATACATCCCATCTGGTCCTGTGAATTTGTCCACTTGTAAGCCTGCTAGAACTACTAATACCTCCTCCCTTTCAATGCTAATTTGTTCAAATATATCACAATCCCCCTCCCTGATCTCTACACCTGCATCGTCCTTCTCCATAGCGAACACAGATGAAAAGTAATCATTTAAAATCTCATCTACATCCTCCGGCTCCACACACACATTGCCACTTTGGTCCCTAATGGGCCCTACTCTTTCCCTGTTTATCCTCTTGTCCTTAATATACTTATAAAACGCCTTGGATTTTCCTTTATCTTTCCCGCCAGTGTTATTTCATGCCCCCGCTTCGCTTTCCTAATTGCTTTTTGAAGTACCCCCCCCCCCCCCCCCCCCACTACACTTTCTATACCCCTCTAGGGCCTCCACTGTCTTCAGCTGTCTGAGTCTGCCATAAGCCTCCTTTTCTTTCTTGATCCAATCCTGTATATCCCTTGACATCTTGGGTTCCCTGGACTTATTGGTCCTTCCCTTCACCTTTACGGAACATGTTGGCCCTCTGGTGATTGAGGGAGTGAATGTTTGAGTGGATGGGGTGCCAATCAAGCGGGCTGCTTTGTTGTGGATGGTATCGAGCTTCTTGAGCGTTGTTGGAACTGCACCCATCCAGGCAAGTGGAGAGTATTCCATCACACTCCTGACTTGGGCTTTGTAGATGGTGGACAGGCTTTGGGAAGTCAGGAGGTGAGTTACTCGCCGCAGGATTCCCAGCCTCTGACCTGCTCCTGTAGCCACGGTATTTATATGGCTACTCAGTTTTTGGTTAATGGTAACCCCTAGGATTTTGATAGTGGGAGATTCAGTTATCGTAATGTCATTGAATGTCAAGGGGAGATAGTTAGATTCTTTCTTGTTTGAGATGATCATTGCCTGGCACTTGTGTGGTTCTAATGTTACTTGCCACTTATCAGCCCAAGCCTGGGTATTGTCCAGGTCTTGCTGCATTCTACACGGACTGCTTCAGTATCTGAGGGGCCGTGAATGGTGCTGAACATTGTGCAATCATCAGCAAACGTCCCCACGTCTGACCTTATGATTGAAGGAACGCCATTGATGAAGCAAGTGAAGACGGTTGGGCCTAGGACACTACCCTGAGGAACTCCTGCAGTGATGTCCTGGAGCTGAGATGATTGACCTCCAACAACCACAAGCATCTTTCTTTACGCTAGGTACGACTCCAACCAGCGGGGAGTTTTCCTCCTGATTCCCATTGACTCCAGTTTTGCTAGGGCTCCTTGATGCTGTACACGGTCAAATGCTGCTTTGATGTCAAGGGCAGTCACTCTCACCTCACCTGTCGAGTTCTGCTCTTTTGTCCATGTTTGAACAAAGGCAGTAATGAGGTCAGGAGCTGTCTGGCCCTGGCAGAACCCAAACTGAGCATCACTGAGCAGGTTATTGTTAAGCAAGTTCCATTTGATAGCACTGTCTACGACAACTTCCATCACTTTACTGATGCTCGAGAGTAGACTGATGGGGCAGTAATTGGCCTGGTTGGATTTGTCTTTTTGTGTGCAGGACATACTTGGGCAAATTTCCACATTGCCGGCTATATGCCAGTGTTGTAGCTGTACTGGAACAGCTTGGCTAGGGGCGCGGCAAGTCTTCAGTACTATTGCCGGAATGTTGTCAGGGCCCATAGTCTTTGCAGTATCCAGTGCCTTCAGTCGTTTCTTGGTATCACGTGGAGTGAATCAAATTGGCTGAAGACTGGCATCTGTGATGCTGGGGACTTCAGGAGGAGGCCGAGATGGATCATCCACTCGGCACTTTTGACTGAAGATTGTTGCAAATGTGTCCGCCTTGTCTTTTGCACTGATGTGCTGGGCTCCCCCATTATTGAGGATGGGGAGACTTGTGGAGCCACCTCCTCTAGTTAGTTGTTTAATTGTCCACCAGCAATCATGACTGGATATGGTAGGACTGCAGAGCTTAGATCTGATAGTTGGTTGTGGGATCGCTTAGCTCTGTCTATTACATGCTGCTTATGCTGTTTGGCACGCAAGTAGTCCTGTGTTGTAGTGTCACCAGGTTGACACCATATTTTGAGGTATGCCTGGTGCTGCTCCTGGCATGCCCTCCTGCACTCTTCATTGAATCAGGTTTGATCCCCCGGCTTGATGGTAATGGTAGAGTGGGCAATATGCCGGGCCATGAGGTTACAGATAGTTTTTGAGTACAGTTCTGCTGCTGCTGATGGCCCACCGTGCCTAATGGATGTCCAGTTTTGCATTGCTAGATCTGTTCTAAATCTATCCCATTTAGCATGGTGGTATTGCCACACAACACGATGGAGGGTATCCTCAATGTGATGATGGGACTTTGTCTCCACAAGGACTTGCGATGATCACTTCTACCAATATTGTCATGCACCGATGCATCTGCGGCAAGCAGATTGGTGAGGATGAGGTCAAGTATGATTTTCCTTCTTGTTGGTTCTCTCACCACCTACTGCAGATCCAGCCTAGCAGCTATGTCCTTTAGGACTCGGTCAGCTCGGTCAGTAGTGGTGCTACCAAGCCACTCTTGGTGATGGATATTGAAGTCCCCCACCCAGAGTACATTCTGCACCCTTGCCACTCTCAGTGCTTCTTCCAAGTAGTGTTCCATGGAAGAGCACTGATTCATCAGCTGAGCGAGGGTGGTAGGTGGTAATCAGCAGGAGGTTTCCTTGTCCAGGTTTGACCTGATGCCATGAGACATCATGGGGTCTGGAGTTCATGTTGAGGACTCACAGGGCAATTCCTTCCTGTCAGTATAGCGCTGTGCAGCCACCTTTGGTGGTCTGTCCTGCTGGTGAGACAGTACATAACCGGGGATGATGATGGCAGTGTCTGGAATATTGTTTGTAAGGTATGATCGGTGAGTCTGACTATGTCAGGCTGTTGCTTGCCTAGTCTGTCGGACAGCTCTCACAACTTTGGCACAAGCCCCCAGATATTCATAAGAAGGTCTTTGCAGGATCGACAGGATTGCCATTGTTGTTTTCAGTGCCTAGGTCGATGCCAGTCTGTCCGGTTTCACACCTTATCGACTTTGTAGCGGTTAGATACAACTGAGTGGGTTGCTAGGCCATTTCAGAGGGCATTGCTGTGAATCTGGAATCTCATATAGGCCAGAGCATGTAAGGACGGCAGATTTCCTTCCCTAAAGGACATTAGTGAACCAGGAATGAAACTTCTTTGAGATGTTTTGATCATAAGATCATAAGAACTAGGAGCAGGAGTAGGCCGTCCGGCCCCTCGAGCCTGCTCCACCATTCAATAAGATCATGGCTGATCTTTTCGTGGACTCAGATCCACTTACCCGCGCTCTCACCGTATCCCTTAATTCCTTTATTAACCTCTCTGCTTTTAAACTCAATCCCTTTAGCAATGAAGGACAAAATTCCATTTGCCTTCCTAATTACTTGCTGTACCTGCAGACCAACCTTCTGCGATTCATGCACAAGGACACCCAGGTCCCTCTGCATAGCAGCATGCTGCAACTTTTTACCATTCAAGTAATAATCCTTTTTACTGTTACTCCTACCGAAATGAATGACTTCACATTTATTAACATTGTATTCCATCTGCCAGACCTTTGCCCACTCACTCAATGTATCTATGTTCCTCTGCAAAGTTTCAGTCATCTGCACACTTTGCTCTGCCACTCATCTTAGTGTCATCTGCAAACTTTGACACCCTACACGTGGTCCCCAACTCCAAATCATCTATATAAATTGTAAATAATTGCGGTCCCAACACCGATCCCTGAGGCACACCACTAGTGACTGATTGCCAACCAGAATAGCACTCATTTATCCCCACTCTCTGCTTCCTGTTAGTCAACCAATCCTCTATCCATGCTAATACTTTACCCCTAACGCCATGCATCCTTATCTTATGCAGCAGCCTCTTGTGCGGCACCTTGTCGAAGGCCTTTTGGAAATCTAGGTACACCAGATCCACTGGGCCCCCATTGTCCACCTTGCTCGTCATGTCATCATAGAATTCCAAAGGATTTGTCAAGCATGACCTGCCCTTCATGAACCCATGCTGCGTCTGCCCAACGGGACAATTTCTATCGAGATGCCCTGCTATTTCTTCCTTGATGATAGACTCAAGCATCTTCCCCACTACAGAGGTTAAGCTAACTAACTGGTCTATAATTCCCCATCTTTTGTCTACCTCCCTTTTTAAACAGTGGCGTCACATCTGCTGTTTTCCAATCTGCTGGGACTACCCCAGAGTCCAGCGAATTTTGGAAAATTACCGTCAGTGCATCTGCTATTTCTCCCGCCATCTCTTTTAGTACCCTGGGATGCATTCCATCAGGGCCAGGAGACTTATCAATCCTTAGCTCCATTAGCTTGCCCAACACTACATCTTCCGTAATAATGATTGTTTCCAGGTCCTCACCTACGTTCGTCTCTTTGTCAATTACTGGCATGTTATTAATGTCCTCCACTGTGAAGACCGATACAAAATACCTGTTCAATGCCTCGGCCATTTCATCATATCCCATAACTAAATTCCCCTTCTCATCCTCTAAAGGACCAACGTTTACTTTAGCCACTCTTTTTCGTTTTATATATTTATAGAAACTTTTGCTATCTGTCTTTATATTCTGTGCTAGTTTTTTCTCATTTTCTATCTTACTTTTCTTTATAGCTCTTTTTGTGGCTTTCTGTTGACCTTTAAAGTTTTCCCAATCTTCTAGTTTCATGCTGTTTTTGGCCACTTTGTATGCCTTCTCTTTCAATTTGATAGCCTCCCTTATTCCATGGCAGATTACCCCTTTTCTTCCAGTCCTTCCTTTTCACTGGAATATATTTTTGCTGAGCACTTTGAAAAATTGCTTTGAAAGTCCTCCACTGCTCGTCAACTGTCCCACCATAAAATCTTTGTTTCCAGTCTACTTTAGCCAAGTCCTCCCTCATTCTATTGTAGTCCCCCTTGTTCAAGCGCAGGACCCTGGTATTGGATTTTATCTTCACACTCTCCATCTGTATTCTAAATTCAACCATACTGTGAGCACTCCTTCCAAGAGGATCCCTAACCATGAGGTCATTAATTATTCCTGTCTCATTACACAGGACTAGATCTAGGATAGCTTGCTCCCTCGTCGGTTCCATTACACACTGTTCAAGAAAACTATCATGGATACACTCAACAAACTCCTCCTCAAGGCTACCCTGACTGAGCTGGTTCGACCAATCTACATGCAGATTAAAATCCCCCATGATAATTGCCGTACCATTTTTACAGGCATTAGTTATTTCTTTGTTTATTGCCCGCCCCAATGTGATATTATTTGGTGGCCTATAGACTACGCCTATCAATGACTTTTTCTTCTTAGAGTTTCTAATTTCCACTCAAATGGATTCAACCTCATTCTCCATAGAACCTATATCATCTCTCAACACCGCCCTGATGTCGTCCTTGAATATCAGAGCTACACCACCTCCCTTACCTTCCTGTCTGTCCTTCCAAATAGTCTGGTACCCCTGGATATTTAACTCCCAGTCGTGACCAACCTGTAACCATGTCTCCGTAATGGCTACCAAATCATATTCATTCGCGATGATTTGTGCCATTAACTCATCAACCTTGTTACGAATGCTACGAGCATTCAGGTAAAGTGCCTTTATGCTAGCTTTCTTGCCCTCATGATTTCCAACATCTCTAATAATAATAACTCCTGAGTTATCCTTCCTTTCTGCTTCTTTCATAGTCTGCCTTGAACTTAAACCCGCCTGCACACATGTTAACCTGCTGCTTACCTTTTTATTTATCATCATACTCCTTGTCGTTTTCCCTTTCCCTTCCCCCAACTCACTAGTTTAAAGTCCTAGAGACCACCCTATTTATCCGTTTCGCTAGAACACTGGTTCCAGATCGGTTCAGGTGGAGACCATCCCATCGGTACAGATCCCCCCGGTTCCAAAACTGATGCCAATGCCCCATGAAATGGAAGCCCTCTTTCCCACTCCACTCCCTTAGGCACGTGTTTACTTCCCTAATATTCTTATCCCTAAGCCAATTTGCACGTGGCTCGGGCAGTAATCCGGAGATTATGACCCTCGAGGACCTGTTCCTTAATTTCGTTCCTAGTGCTTTATAATCCCCAAACAGGTCCTCCATCCTAGCCTTGCCTATGTTGTTAGTCCCAACGTGGACCACAACAACTGGATCCTCCCCCTCCCGCTCCAATATCCTTTCAAGCCGGTCAGAGATGTCCTGCACCCTGGCACCGGGCAGGCAACACACCATGCGGGACTCCCGATCAGGCTTGCAAAGGATACTATCTATCCCCCTAATTATAGAATCCCCTATAACTACCACTTGTCTTTTTGCTCCCCTCTCTTGAATGGCCTTCTGCACCATGGTGCCATGGTCAGTTGATGTAAAATGACTTTGTGATATTGGAGCATCAACCATGTGGGCAACCTCCTTCCTATGTGTTCTAAAAGTGTCTAACCTCCTCTCTCACTACGAGGGGCAGGGAGGGGGCCCTCAACTTATTCCCACATTTGTCAGTTGTGCTATTAAGTAATATTAGAGGAGATTTTCATGCTTTTGGCAATTTTGTTGTTCGTTTTTATAAAAAAAACAAAAAGAAAGCAACGTGATGAGAAATCTGCATTAAAGCATTATGCGAATGCAGCAGCTTCTCAAGGGCAATTAGGGATGGGCAATAACTGCTGGCCTAACCAGCGATGCCCACATCTCATGAACGAATACAAAAAATCAGGCGTTTCTCATCATGATCTTGGGTGTTGAGTTCCATTGTATTACCTTCACTGCTAATTTACCCAAGATGAGCTTAATGAATCGATTGGGGTGACACAGCTGCTTTCTGTCATAACCAGATATTTTGTCAGATTCATCTTCCTTAATGAGCATTGATACAGAGTACTCATTGAGTATTCCAACCTCTAGTACCTGCACCTCTAAGCACATATTGCCCTTGTTGTCCCTACTCGGCTCCACTCTGCTTCTTATTACCATTTCTGTGTGATAATTGGCTTCTGCATTAGCCTACATAAGCAGTTGCTTCACATTTCAAAAGTAATTCATCACAGATGATATGGCACTAAATTAATGGAAGTCCTTTCTTCCTTTTCATTTGTGCTTTGCTAAGTACACACAGGTAATTTTGTTTTTTTTAATGATCACTGCTGATTCTGCACATCAGATACATTAAATCTGTTCTCTCTTTTTGAAGAGCCAAACTCATCCTCGACCAATATAGGAAAAAGTCCAAACTTTTCCGCACCAAAGTGGTCTTGGTTCCTCTGGGCGATGATTTTCGCTACGACCAATGGTCAGAATGGGACCAGCAGTTTCAAAATTATCAGAAGCTGTTTGATTATATGAACTCTCATCCAGAGCTCCATGTTAAGGTATGTTAAACCCTGGAGTCCAGCAAATATTAAGTACATGTTATGTTTGATGTAAAGAAATTAATTTATATTACCATTTTGTTTTCTATAATATATACAGATTGTGAAGCATTTTTTGAAGAATTAATTTAATGTTTTCCTCATATAAACTGATGGTTTATTTAAAAAAAACATATGAAATGAACAGGAAAAGACCACCTGCTCCATCTAGGCTGTCACGTTGCAACCAATCATCATATACCCTACCCACCTGCAGCAGCGGGGCGATGGGGTGGAGATTTTTAAAAATCCTAGACCAATTCAGAGAAAATAAATTGTGGGAAATTCTTTTCCGACCCCTGAAGGCAACTAAAATTGGTTCTAGAAGACTTCGCAAATATTATTATTTGCAAATGTACAAGTGGTACATTAAGGATTGTTTAGAAAAAGGCAAAATACAAAGTAGGGAGATAAACTAGTATTCAGAAGTGTCAAAATTCTCATGTGAAGGATGTCGAGCGGCTTAGGTAGATAACTTTAGACTTTCAACAGCATTGAGGTAACAATTATGGATTCTGGAAGGTCCACCTGATAGACCAGTATGAAATTCAGTAGATGTATGGCATTCTCACTGCAGCTACACAGAGGGCTGTTCCTGAGTTCCTAGATGGGATCTGAGCTTGCACCAGAAATAGTGTGGTGTTTTGAGGTTAGGCAGTCTCTCAGTAGGGTGGTTGATGAAGAAAGAGTTTCTTACAGAGGGACTAGCTTGTTTCCATTCTGTTTGCCACAGTGAGGCAGCATCAATGGCAATGAGTCCCACTATCCAATATACCATCTACCTTTGTAGACAGTGATATCAGCCACATTTGGAAACTTGCTCAAGTTCCCTTATGAATACAGAATCACAGAACTGTTACAGCACAGAAGGAGGCCATTCGGCCCATCGTGTCTGCACCAGCTCTCCGAATGAACAATTCACCTAGTGCCATTACCCTGCCATTACCCCGCCTTCTCCCCATAAGCCTGCACATTCACACTAACTGCATGAGCTAGCATCTTATTCCAACGGTCATTGACTCTCTGCGAAAAGAAAACGCTGCCGACATCTAACTTAGTTCTATGTTTATGCAACATATAGTTATGTCCCTTTTTTTCCTACCTTATCCAATTCATCTATCCATATTGACAGTCTTATCCCCTTCATTATTTTAAGCACCTCAGATCTCCCTTAAATCTGTTCTTTTCTAGAATAGTTCCAGCTCCCTGTCTTTCTGTTTCTTTTTAATCTATGATTAAGGACGTCTTAACAATGCACCTAGAAAATGGTATGATCAGACAAAGTCGACATGGTTTTATGAGAGGGAAAGCACGTTTGACAAGTTTGGGAATATAAGATTAGGAGTAAGCCATTCAGCCAATTGAGTCTGCTTCGCCATTCAATACGATCATGGCTGATCATCCACTTCAATGCCTTTTTCCCACACTATCCTCATATCCCTTTGTCATTAGTATCTAGAAATCTGTCAATCTCTGCTTTAAACCTACTCAATGACTGAGCTTCCACAGCCCTCTGGGGTAGAGAATTCCAAAGATTCACAACCCTCTGAGTAAAGAAATTTCTCCTCATCTCTGTCCTAAGTGGCTTCCCCTTATTTTGAAATTGTGTCCCCTGGTTCGAGACTCCCCAACCAGGGGAAACATCTTACCTGCATCTACCCTGTCTATCCCTTTAAGTATTTTGTAGGTTTCAATGAGATCACAGCTCATTCTTCGAAACTCTAGAGAATACAGGCCTAGTTTCCCCAATCTCTCTTCATAGGACAGTCCCACCATCCCAGGAACAAGTCTGGTGAACCTTCGTTACACTCCCTCTATGGCAATAATATCCTTCCTAAGATAAGGGAACCCAATCTGCACACAGTACTCCGGGCGCGGTCTAACCAAGGTTCTATACAATTGAAGCAAGACTTCACTACTTCTGTACTCAAATCCTCTTGCGATAAAGGCTAACATACCATTAGACTTCCTAATTGCTTGCTGCACCTGCATGTTAGCTCTCAGTGATTTATAGACGAGGACACCAAGGTCCCATAGAACCATAGAAAAATTATGGCACAGAAGAAGGCCATTCAGCCTATCAGGTGTATGCCGGCCGAAAAAACTAGCCGCCTAATCTAATCCCATCTTCCAGCACCTGGTCCGTAGCCTTGCAGGTTACAGCACTTCAGGTGCATGTCCAAAAACCTTTTAAAAGAATTGAGGGTTTCTGCCTCCACCACCGTTCCTGGCAGTGAATTCCAGACATCCACCACCCTCTGGATGGAAAAGGTTTTCCTCATGTCCCCTCTAATCCTTCTTCCAATCACCTTAAATCTGTGCTCCCTGGTAATTGACCTCTCCGCTAGGGGAAACAGGTATTTCCTGTCTATTCTATCTAGGCCCCTCATAATTTTGTACACCTCAATTAAGTCACCCCTCAGCTTCCTCTGCTCTAAGCAAAACAACCCTAGCCTATCCAATCTCTCCTCATAGCTGCAACCTTCGAGCCCTGGCAACATTCTTGTAAATCTCCTCTGTACTGTCTCCAGAGCAATTATTTCCTTTCTGTAATGCGGTGACCAGAACTGTACACAATACTCCAAATGTGGCCTAACCAGCGTTTTATACAGTTCCAGCATTACATCCCTGTTTTTGTATTCTACACCTCGGCCAATCGAAAGCATTCGATATGCCTTCTTCACCACTCTGTCGACCTGTCCTGCCAACTTCAGGGACCGGGACCCTGTGGACATGCACTCCAAGGTCTCTCACTTCTTCTACCCCTCTCAATATCCTCCCGTTTATTGTGTATTCCCTCGCTTTATTTGCCCACCCCAAATGCAGTACCTCACACTTATCTGGGTTGAATTCCATTTGCCACTTCTCCGCCCTCTCAGCCTAACCATTGATATCTTTCTGGAGTTTACAGCTATCCTCTTCACTATCAACTACACAGCCAATTTTTGTGTCATCAGCAAATTTCCCAATCATGCCTCCCACATTTAAGTCCAGATCATTAATATATACCACAAACAGCAAGGGACCCAACACTGAGCCCTATGGAATGCCACTGGAAACAGCTTTCCACTCACAAAAACATCTCTCGACTACTTCCTTTTTGTTTCCTGTCACTGAGCCAATTCTGGATCCAACCTGCCCCATTCCCCTCAATCCAAGTTTTTAATAATCAGGAAGTTGAAAATTTTTTCATGATGAACCAAAGGAAAACATGGAAAATTGAAATTAATGGAAGGAAACTGCATTTGTTTTTCTTACTTTTTACTTCATTTTTTCCCTCATTGATATACTACTGGAGCAAGGTTCCATGGTACTATTCAACTTCAGTGACCATTCTTGTCTGAACTGAGACAATGATTGTTGGTGAGCTGTTCCATTGGATGGGGGAGGCAAAAATCTTAACTGAAACAAATCATTTATTTACCCTACATGCATGAATGTGCCCTACCAATGGTGATTTCTGGATAGCAGTCTGGTACATGAGCCAGAGCTGAATTATTTTACTCTTTTCTATGTAGGCCAATTGTAGCACTTCAGCTTTTTAATTAGCTTATTGCACCTGCATGATATGCAGTCAGCATTTTGCACTTAGCTGCTTACCTGCATTTGCAATGGAAAACATTTTCTGATGCTCCTGTCACACTTGATCTGGAAAAATGGATGCCAATCCAAAGAAGAAATGGTGACCAAAAACTTGGTAAAAAGAGGTGGATTTTCAGTAGGATATGAGGAGGGGGAGGTGAAGTGGTGCAAAAGTTCAGAGAGGGAAATCCAGAGCATATGGCCCGGGTATCTAAATAATATGGCTTCCAACAGCTCCCCCAGTGACTCAGCTGGTTAAGGCAGTGATATGCTGAGGTCATGCATGTCGAAATCTAACAAATCTGAACAAGAGCCGCAGATAAGCTGAGAGCTCAAAGCCGTCTGTGTAGACCTTTGATGCAGTTGCATCAAGTTTAATAGAGCATGGATTTGTTGCAGCATTAGTTGGAAGCATACCCAACATTCCACCATTGTATGGTGGAATACTGACAAAGATATGTGGTATTTTCTGTAATTTCTGGCTGAGAAATTATGGCTATGACTTGGTACTTGGCTCCATCTGACAAATTGTTTATACAGTAGTTACAGTGACATGGGAACAGTCTTGTCCCATTTCTAGTCACCATGCACAGAGGCACTATCCTTCCCATTCCCTCCAGTTCACGCCAGCACTCTTCTACCATCCATCAGTATATGCTGACACTGTTTTTCTGTCCTTTTCCATCTGCCTTTCCTGGTTTACACTGGCATTATTCCCCCCTCCCTCACACCTTTTCCTGTTCACACTGGCATTATTTTTTGGAAAGTGCTTTGGGACATTTTTCTGCATATACATGCCAGTTATTCATTCCCTTCCACCTTCCTGAAGTTCACAATATACTTTTACTGGGTTCTCTAACATGCCATCTGCCACCTTCCTCTGATGGTGTTGGCATTCTTCTCTCTCTTCCACCAAGCCATTTAATACTGGGGAACTTCTCCTTCCACCATCCCCCCACCCCACAAAGTCATTGTCATTCTTTTGCGCCCCCCACAACCCCAATTTGGCACCCTCCCCTCCCCCTCCCACCGCCAGTTTAAGTGTTTTCCATTTCTCTTCTACACTTCCCATTTCATACTGGCACTGTTCTTCCCTCATTTCACCCAATAACTTAGTGGGCAAATTGCAGTGCCTGATATGATACTGACACATACAGACCAGGAAGTTCTCGGGTTGTGCTAAATTAATTGATCTGAGCAGGGTGACAGCTTGTGCTAGAGGAGGAGAAAAAAGATCAGCTTGGTTTTTGCTTTTGATTGCTAACCAGTGACCCCTATGGAAAGTGCAAATATGGAAATCAGGTGAAGAAAGAATTGGGATTCGTTGTGTCCTTACCACTTCCCAGGTTACCGTCGCCATCAGCTAGCCAACTGACACTCTGCCTAGGTTCGCACTTGATGAATGCTGAAGGATACCAATGCCATTTAAAACAAAGTACACAATAATGAAAGTTGGAGGAGAAATCTTGGATTTTCTTACTGTATGTGTGAAGATTAGAGTCCTGACCGTGATCATTTTATATTTTTTATATAAATACTGTATATTTCATAATTAATCACTCAGGACCTTCCTGGTCTCTGCATCTCAGCTGCTCACTGGATAAACTTGCAGCAAGTATTTCAACCTGTAAAGCAGGAGTCTAGGTAATGTATAATATTTTCTGAGCCTTCGGGTAATTGCTGTGTTTATTTTAAGAAATACAGATATTGGTGCAGTGTGGCACAACCTATCTGGGCACAACTCCATGGGTTTCTGTTTTACTCGCGACCAAATAATCACTAACTTCATGGCTCTAATCTTCATCTTTTTAAACTGTGTGTCCCCAGCCCGTAAGCCAGACTCGGAAGAGCGACCCGACCCGAACCCAACACATGTCGTCGGGTCCCGTCGGGCTCGGGTCGGGTAGCAGGCCTTTAAGATGGAGGGATTTTTTCCATTATTAGAATTAGAACATTACAGCGCAGTACAGGCCCTTCGGCCCTCGATGTTGCGCCGACCTGTGAAACCATCTGACCTACACTATTCCATTTTCATCCATATGTCTATCCAATGACCACTTAAATGCCCTTAAAGTTGGCGAGTCTACTACTATGTATGTACTACTGATGATATACCAACTATGCATGATATTACAGTTCATCCATATATATCTTTCCTTCACAGGGTGTAATGTCTAAAATATATTTGATAATTCAACAATTTTGACTTTAAAAAATTACCCTCTGAATAGCAATATACAAATTAGGAGCAGGGGTAGGCCATTCAGCCCCTTCAAGCCTACTCCACAATTTAATAAGATCATGACTGATCTGATTGTGACCTCAACTCCATTTTCCTGCCTACCCCCGATACCCTTTGACTCCTTTGTTACTCAAGAATTTAGCTTCCTCTGCCTTAAAAATATTCAATAACTGCCTCCACCGCTCTCTGGGGAAGAGAGTTCCAAAGACTTGCAACGGTCTGAGAGAAAAATTTCTCCTCATTTCTGTCTTAAATGGGCGACCCCTTATTTTTAAACTGAGTCCCCTAGTTCGAGTCTCTTTTACAAGGGGGAAACATCCTTTCAGCATCCACACTGTCATGTTCCCTCCAGGATCTTATATGTTTCAATAAATTCACCGCACATTCTTCTAAACTCCACTGAATACTGACCCAACCTGTCCAAACTTTCTTCGTAAGATAACCCTCTCATCCCAGGTATCAGTCAAATGAACCTTATCTGAACTGCCTCGAATGCATTTATATCCTTTCTTAAATTCAGGGGGGGGTTTCTTCAAAAATGCAGGAGGCAACAGTACCACTTCATACAAGCTTTTGCTTTTCAAGAGCAAGGATTCTTTACAGAGATGTAATACTCGTCTGGTTCTTCTTCTGATCTCCTGGCAGGTCCATCTCAAATTTCAATTGCCTACTTTAGTCCAAATCCACTGGCTTTTAAAGCTCAAAAAATAAAAATAAAATTTTCCATGAACAATTCACATACTAAGTCATAAATTCTCTCTTGTCACACAAAGGCTAGCTCTTAGGCCAACCCCCCTGCTGGTTTCCTTGAAATTACCTGGTTTCCAGTGTTTCTTTACTGGTCAAAACCAGGAACCTCTTGTTGACCTTGCTTTTTTTTAAAAAGCATCCATAAAGTTCAGCTATCTCCAGATGTTTCAGTTGTCCACTGAAATCCTTTTCACTGTTTTAAAAATATAGATTCTCAAGTTTTAGCATAATATATGGAATCTCCGTGACACAAGTCATTGAAATAAATTGTAAATAGTTGAGGTCCCAGCACTGATCCCTGTGGCACTCCACTCATCACTTGCCAACTGGAAAATGACCCATTTATGCCCACTCTCTGTTTCTTGTTACCTAACCAATCCTCTCTCCATGCTAATACGTTACCCTTAACACCATGAGCTCTTATTTTGCTTAGTAACCTTTGATGTGGCACTTTGTCAAATGCCTTCTGGAAATTTAAGCATAGCACATGCACAGATTCCCCTTTATCCATGTTGTTTGTTATTTCCTCAAAGAACTCCAATAAATTAGTCAAACATGATTTCCCCTTCATAAAACCATATTGACTCTGCCTGATTACATTGAAATTTTCTAAATGACCTGCTCTAACCTCCTTAATACCAAATTCCAGCATTTTCCCTTGGACAGATGTTAAGCTGTAGTTTCCTGCTTTCTGTCTCCCTCCTTTCTTGAATAGTGGAGTTACGTTCGCTGGGACCTTTTCAGAATCTAATGAATTTTGGAAAATTAAAACCAATGCATCTACTATCTCAGCAGCCACTCTTTTAAGACCCTAGGATGAAGTCCATCAGCTTTTAGTTCTAAATATATTTTTCAGTACCCTTTCCCTGGTGATTGTAATTGTTTTAAGTTCCTCCCTCCCTTTCACCTCTTGATTCACAATTATTTCTGGGATGTTATTTGTATCCTCTAGAGTGAAGACAGATGCAAAGTATCTGTTCAATTCATCCGCCATCTCCTTATTTTCCATTATTAATTCCTCAGACTCACTCTCTAGAGGACCAACGCTCACTTTACTTTTTTTCTTTTTAAATACCTAGAAACTCTTACTATCTTTTTTTAAATTTCTAGCTAACTTTCTCTCCTATTCTAATTTCTCCATCCTTATTAACCTGTTAGTCATTCTTTGCTATTTTTTATATTCTGTCCAATCTTCTGATCTGCCACTCATCTTTGCAGAGTTATATGCTTTTTCTTTCAATTTGATACCTTTAACTTCCTTAGTTAGTCACGGTCCTTCCCTGAGAGTCTTTCTTTCTCACTGGAATGTATTTTTTATGAGTATTCTGAAATATCTCCTTAAATGTCTGCCATTATCCCTTAACTTAATTTGCCAGTTTACTTTAGCCAGCTCTGCCTTCATGCCTTCATAATTTCCCTTATTTAAGTTTAAAACACTAGTCTTTGATTCGCTCTTCTCTCCCTCAAACTGAATGTGAAATTCGATCATCATATAATCACTGCTACCTGCGGGCGCTTTCACTATGAGGTCATTAATTAATCCCGTCTCATTGCATAGTACCAGACTCGTATAGCCTGCTCTCTGGTTGGCTCTGGAATGTGCTACTCCAAGAAACTGTCCCAAAAACATTCTATGCACTCATCTTCCAGATTACCTTTGCCAAACTGATTCGTCCAATCTATACGTAGATTAAAATCACTCACGATTATCGTCGTACCTTTCTCTCAAGCCCTCATTATTTCATCCTGTATACCCTGTCCTACAGCGTAGTTACTGTTCGCCAAACTCAGTGGAACCAAAAGATATTTTTGTTTCAAGGAACATTGTCATAACTACTTTTTGTACTTGAAGACATATTCAGGTGATCAGATAAAGCTACTAAGCAAAAACTTTGGACCATGTATAAAGGAAATAAAGACATTACTTTGTCTATGTAGTGAAGGTTAGGAAGTAGTTTTCTTTTAAGGTTGCAATAATTAACTGAATGGATGTTTAGTAGTTTTATATTCTGTTACTAGGCTCAGTTTGGAACATTGTCAGATTATTTTGATGCTCTCCATAAAGCTGCTGATTCAGGAAATCCACCATCACCATTTCCTGTCTTGAGTGGGGACTTCTTTACCTATGCAGACAGAGATGACCATTACTGGAGTGGATATTTTACCTCCCGACCCTTCTATAAGCGAATGGACAGAGTTTTAGAATCGAACCTGAGGTAAATACTTCCAAAGTTTGTGCATTAGTTCTGATATCTTATATATTTGTAATCAGTGCTGATTTTGTTTTTTGTTCTCTAGCCTCTTTGACAATGTGAATGAAATAGTGAAAAGCATTTAAGAAGCATCTTTTTACTTTCTATATGAACCATGGCTTTAGTAATTATCACAAGCGCTCTTTAAGTAACTACAGGGCTAAGTTTAATAAGTAAATATGGGATGCATTTGCCCCAGTTAGAGAAGCTACTGCAGGTCAATCAGTACACTTGTTGTGAAGTGCTCATCTCAACCCTCCTAACCCCGCTCAACTCATGCTTGAGGGTGAATGGGATTTGATATTCACTGAAGTATGATGCAGCCTCTTCAGTAAGCCTGCATTGACCTTGATTTCTATCCAATGGCCTGTGTGGTCTTTAGCTTCAGCTGAAGTGTTACTTCCACTTGTGCAATCTTTGACTATGGTGGGAGGCTTTATCTTAGCTTGACTGTTGCCCAGGTGATTATTTCATGTCTAGTGTCCTTTGCATTGTCAATAGGTTAAAATGCAAATGCAAAACAGGGACTAGTTAGGGAAATATTACTGATGTACAAGCTCCTTCTTGTTGGCTATCTTTTTCTCACCTTAGTGCCACCCTTTGGCTGAATACTATTACCACAGGTTCTTAGAGATTTTGTGTACTCTAAACATCTTTTAATAGTATTATGAAGAACTTTGCCTTTTGATAAATCAAAGAACATAATTTTCTGGTTGCAGTTTTAGCAGTAAACATACACATATGAGATATATAAAAGTTAGGTAGAGTTAGATATTATGTCCTATTATCCTATTAGCAGTGTACTTTAACCACAGTTCTGAAGAGCATCTCCTTTGCACAAAAGCAGCATTTTATGCTTGTCATACAAGCCATGCTCAGTTGGTGTGAAATTGTGGCAGTTCTGTGCTGTCTTAGCACAGCTGCCTGCTCACTCTGCCTGCTTCTCTCTGTTTGGAGTGTTACGCAACAGTGGTGGCAAGCTGCGAGATGCTGCAAGTATCTCAAGCCAGGAAGAAGCCAGATGCATAAAAGTTCCTCACCACATTCACCTTCACAACCAATGGAAATGCAGCCTTTACCCCAATCTGAGATTGCAGTTGTGGCTGCATCAGGTGGCAGATTTCAGAAGCGCAGACCTCACGCGCATTGTTTCTTGCTAAAGTTCAGGTAGGAAAATGCTCCTTGAACACCCTGGGTGGATATGGCCTCTTATTGACAGCCCTTTGCCCTTTCTGTTGTCTTACTCTGTTTGGCTTCTGCTCTTTTCCAAGTCATGCTGTATTCCAAGGAAAATGCCTACTAGTGCATCCATGTCTGGGAACAACTGGTATGTGCAGAAACCTTGAAGTCAGCAAAAAGTCCTTCAGCACTTATCACACTACTCCTGTAGACTTTTGCAACTTTAAACAACCAAAGAAAGTACAGTATACTTGTAGAATCAAAGCAACAGCTAGAACAAATCAACCAGCAAAGAACATGTAAGTAGTTGATGATTCCTTTAAATAGTGCTAGTGGGAGGTCCTTCCTGCTGCTGAATGAGTGTTGCAATGTGCAAGGTTAAGACAGGGTGTTACCTGGATCATGGCAGCGCAGACATCAAGTTAGCATTGCATGCTGATTGATGCCATGATCTGCCTGCTCTGCAAATTGTCGGCCACTGTCCATTTTGTGTACCCTAACGCCCTTACCAATCGCCGCCTGTCATGATTCGGCCAAAAGTATGTGCATATGTCTCAGATGCTGTTTTGGAATTGTAAAGGCCCTCCTGGCACTCCTGTCTCAAGCTTAACCTAACAAACTATTCATATATCTTCATCTTTAGACGCTTTAGGTTCTGCGCTGCTAAAGAACTTCAGTAAGTGATACCGTAACTTTTCAGAGAACTGACATTAAATATTGGTCCAATTTAGGGCGGCACAGTGGCGCAGTGGTTAGCACCGCAGCCTCACAGCTCCAGGGACCCGGGTTCGATTCCGGGTACTGCCTGTGTGGAGTTTGCAAGTTCTCCCTGTGTCTGCGTGGGTTTTCTCCGGGTGCTCCGGTTTCCTCCCACAAGCCAAAGGACTTGCAGGTTGATAGGTAAATTGGCCATTATAAATTGTCACTAGTATAGGTAGGTGGTAGGGAAATATAGGGACAGGTGGGGATGTTTGGTAGGAATATGGGATTAGTGTAGGATTAGTATAAATGGGTGGTTGATGTTCGGCACAGACTCGGTGGGCCGAAGGGCCTGTTTCAGTGCTGTATCTCTAATCTAATCTAAAAAAAAAAATTTTCACTAACTGTAAAATGTGCCGCTGAAACTAATGTCATGAAGACCTTATGATTAGGCAAACATAATTATATGGACCTATGTGGCCTTTTAAGAAAATTTCAGATAATTATAACCTTAAGTATTGGCCAAGAAAATGGCCTACAAAATAGTTGCTGTAAATTTAATGTGATATTAATTCCAGAAAGAAAATAAGGTGATAAATTACAACTCACAGATAAATGTTCTTCAACATTAATCAACAAAGGAAACACTGAAATGGAGGACACAAAAACAGAAAATCCTGGAAATACTCAGCAATTAATTGGCCACTTAAGAGTCTCAATTGGCCTGGGCGAGTGGGCCGTTTGCCATCTCCCCTGCCGCTGGTAAAATAGCAGCAGGGTCGGGTAGGCAATGAGCACAGCATCCCGCCTGCCTCCCAGCTGCTCCCAGGGAGTTGGGGGCATAAAATTCCAGCTGTTATATTAGAATAGGCAAAACCTTGGCTGGCTGCGACACTGCCATTGCATAAAGACTGAGTTTTAAAGTGACAGGCAAAACAGACTTGATTTTCATCACAAATACTTTAAATTTCAGCAGTTTATCAATTTTTAAAAAATTGTTTTTATTAATTTCCATCCATTTTGTTTTTAATGTCAGCTTTGACTCTATGGTAACACACTTATCTCTGAGTCAGATGGTTGTGCGTTCAAGACCTACTCCGGAGACTTGAATACATCACCTGGGCTGACACTTCAGTGCAGCTCTGAGGGAGTGCTGCACTAGTAGAGGTGCCATGATTCAGATGACATTTTATACTGAGATCCTGGGGGGAATTTTTTGGGCTGTGCAAGAGCAGATTTGGTGGCGTGTGGGCTGATTTAATTACCCTACGCATAGTCTTACCTGCCAGATTAAATGAATGGTGAGTGCTATTCCCGTGCCACCCAGTTCACGATTGTTTCAACGTGGCGTGCAACATTGCAGTTGAGTCTCAGATCTGTGATGTCCCCTCTTTAACTCATCGGCAAAATGAACACCATCATTGGAATGGATGTTTGGTTCCAGGCCAGCGTTCGAATGGATCTTTGGCTCCAGACCCAGCACTAGCAAGGGTGATTCTTCTCAGGGGATGGTGGCGAAGGCATTGCGGGGGTATGGGGTGGGGGGGGAGGTTGGTCTACAAGGAAGAGCGGGAGAGGGTACTCGGAAAGGGAAGGGTGGGGTTGATCCAGTGCATGGAGGAGCAGGGAAGGGTGGGGTTGATCCAGTGCATGGAGCAGCAGGGGAGGGTACTCGGGAAGGGAAGGATGGGGTTGATCAGGTGCATGGCTTGCAGGGGAAGGTACTTGGGAACGGAAGGGTGGAGTGATCGGGTGCATGGATGAGCAGGGGAAGATGGAGCGGGTTCAGGTTGTTGTTGATGCTGAAATTACATGTTGTCTGCTGCAGGGGTGGTGGGTTGATTCGAGCATTGCAGTCAGAAGATATTTGGCAATGGCCTAAAGGGAGAGATGAGTGCTGTCAACGTTGGGAATCTATGGGGCAAATAGAGGGTACTGGCTAACAGATGGAATGGTCACAGTCATTGGGGGCAAATGGATTCTGTATGGGGGGGAAGGTCAAGACTATTGGTTGGGTAATTTGACAATTTCACAGGGAGTGGAACAGGACTAGGCAACAGTGGTCAGGTCGATTTGAGGAGGATCAAGGGTAAGAGTCGATAGTAACGGGGAAGGGATGGCATGAATAAATTGATTATTACACTGTGCACAATAATGGGGGGAGGTTCAATGGAATGGAGGGAAGCATAATGGTAACATTGGGTGGGTCAAGGGTGATGGGTTCAGGCTGGAAGGTTGCAGGAGGAAGTTGAAAGCTGGGGAGACTTTCCCTGAATTCCACGCGCACCATTTTCACCAACAATAATGCAAACCACGTGTCCATTCAAGGGTTCTGAAGAAGGGTCACTGACCTGAAACGTTAGCATCTGTGGAGAGGGAAGCAGAGTTGTCAGACCTGCTGAGTATTTCCAGTGTTTCTTGTTTTTATGTCCATTCAAGGATTGCACGGAGAGTGGAAGGAGACAAACGATAGTGGGTGTGTCTTTCATCTGGCAGCAATTTGAAGGCAGATATAAGGGAACTGCTCATTCCCTCAATGTTTTAGCTCACTGGCAACAGAGGGCTGAATTGCCACGCTCTTTTATATTGTTCAGAAAAGCCACAGCAAAATGGGTCTCATACACTCAATTTGTCTAGTACTATGGCAAGAAGAGCAAAGGGAGTGACTATGGAGGGCTCTTTCCCTCAACTCATGATGTGTGAACGTTAGCAACAGGCAGAACAGGAAGGTGAGGATGCTCCGAATGATAACATCCAGGAACAGCATAATCGAAGATGGGCACTGGCACGTCATCACATCCTCAGGACAAGGACAAATTACCTTCAAATGTCAGAGATGCAATGTCAGAGCTGCCTAAGGATGTCACATGGTCACAGAAATTTGTAGGATCCTGTGGCATGAACTGCAACCGCTTGGCTTTGGTGGGTATCCCATGCCAGTTGCCGTCAAGGTGACTGCTGCATTCAGTTTTTTTGCTAGCTGGTCCTTCCATGGATCCATGGGCGACATATGTGGCACATCACAGTCTGCAGCTCGTGGGTGCATTAAAGAGGTGACCAATGCCCTTTTTAGGCGTGCCAATGATTTCATCTACTTACCTATAGAGGAGGACAGCTTGGCAGGAAAGTCTGTGGCCTTTGGTGCCATTTCTGGATTCTCTAGAGTGTAAGGAGTGATCAACTGTACTCATGTGGTTATTAGAGCTCCCTGGGACCAGCCTCCTGTATTTGTTAATCGTAAAGACTTCCACCCTTTAAGTGTACAACTGGTTTGCGACCACAGGCGAAGAATCATGCATGTTTGTGCACATTTCCCAGGGAGCTGTCACAACTCATATTTTGAAAAACTCCCAGCTGCAAGCAGTTTTCGATGAACCAGCCGAAGAGAACATAACTTCTGAGGTCACAGACCTGAAGTGTTAATTCTGATTCTCTTTCCACTGATGCTGCCAGACCTGCTGAGTATTTCCAGCACTTTCTGCTTTTATTTCAGATTTCCAGCATCCACAGTGTTTTGCTTTTACTTTAGCCTCCAGTGGACATCTTTGTTTTCATCTGAAGCCAAGCAAAAGCTGTACGAGAGTGCATCTAAATTTAAAGTAAAGATGTATTGAAAATTATTGACCAGTTGCACACTATTTACAGCACCCGTGCCACTTTTGTGCTCAAAACTCTTTCACTTTTCACTTTCTGTCACTATGTCTAGGTGCTACCCCAACATGAGCAGCTGAAGTAGAGGTAGTCTGCTTAGTGCGCTGCCCTGTTGCTGTGGATGACCTGGCGGCTGTCCTCTGGAGGAATGCGGCCTTGATGGCTCCATCCTACTGGGGATCTGCAGCACTGGTACATGAGTATCCCCGTGTACTCACCTGCTGGAGGTAAGGGGGGGCGGAGGGGGTCAATGTCAGGGGGGTGGGGGTAGGACGAGATGCTGCTTACCCTCGGAGTGGCCTGAGAGGAAGGCCCCAGGGCAGCTGGCTCATGCTCCTCCTCCATCTGTGTGCACAATGTCCTGTCTCATATGGCTCGAGTGCTCAACCAGACCTGCCACAAAGCTCGCCAAAATCTCGACTGAGGGGGGAAGCCTTATGCTGAAATGCTGGGACACGGTAGATGTCATGGCTTGCATGGGTTCCTCCATGGATGCGCAAAGCCATGCATGACCTCAGGCATCTTCAACATATTTTCCACATGGCTTTGCTGCACATCCAGCATCTTGTAGCTACCAACAGAGGATCACCATGAGCGTGGTGCTGAGCAGGTGACTGGTCGCTAGCAGTCCTCCGATTGTCAGGGGACCCGGCTGGCTCATGTTCCCTCAGCTGCTGGAACGTGCCTGTGTCGTGCACGCCAGATTGTGACCCAGATTCTAACCTTAAAACCCACGCGGACCCTGCGAATGTATCTGCGCTGGCGGAGGTGGAAGAAGAGGCGGGTGATAGTGCACGCTCTGAGGCATTGCCTTCCTCTTTCTCCCCAGAGGAGGAATCTTGGGCCTCATGGCATCCAGACGCTTGAGTGCAGGCACCTGCAGTGGAGACACAAACAGAAGCATATTAAGCATCAGCTTTGCATGAGTTCAGGCATTTTCAGTGGGCATGCATGCATGGCTGCAAGAGAGGAGGTGACGCTTCATTCTTCCGCCTTGAGGGTCTTGCCTCACCATCTGATATGGCCCTGCCTCCCTCCTCTCTTGCTGTTTGCGCAGCCTCCTCTTCAACCGGTGTAAACACGCGAATGTCAGTGACACTTCCTCCTGTGTTGGCTCGCTCACACTTGTTGTGGGTGCATTTGTCCTGCAAAAGATAGTGCAGATGGCATGAGATTTTTTTTAAGCATCACAACCATTGTAAACATGCATTGACATAACTCATTATGAACTGGCTTTCACACGACACCCACAAGCCCATCAACAATGTGCGGAAAGTTGATGATGGATAATCATTTAGCCGATGGCACCAAGGCTGCTCATGCATTCCACTGCATGCATTATTTGCCCTCTGACTTAAAGAGATGGTGCCAGGGTGACAAACAATGGAGCAAGTTTGCCAAGACCACTTACCCTTGCCAATCTGAACAAGTCATTGATGGGTTTGCGACACTGTACCCAGGTTCTAAGAGTGACCCCACGGTTCGAGACTTCCTCTGCTACCTCCATCCAGGCTGCCTTGGTCAGGCGGAAGGTTCTTCGGACTCCATCTGCACGGAAGAGGACCGCCCACCTTTCCCTGACAGCCTGCAGGAGAACCTGCAGGGTGGCATCGCTGAACCTTGGGGTGGGACGCTGCCTACTGGCTGACATTTTTTTGTGTTGCTGCAAAAATAAAGTAAATGATGTGAAGTTGGTGCTGGATTACAAAGATTAAGGGAGGCAAAAGCATTTTGAATTGATTTGAAGCTTGATTTCAGTCTCCAATGCAGAGATTTACATGACGGGAAGGCTTCCGATCCTTGAGGCTGCAAGCACAGAATGCTTTTTAACTGTGGTGATCACGGTGTTTGACCCAATGACGGCGGGTTCCACCATTGAAAGGCTATCCCTGCTGCATAATCCCACATGTTCCCCATGCCTGTCGCCTCACATTTATCTACATATTAAATGCGTGGGAAATGGAAAACCTGGCGGAAGCGGAAGTTACGCCAACTTCCGGTTCCTCTGTTGGGAATGCTGTGGGACTCATAAAATCCCAGCCCCCGTCTGCCCTCCCAGTTAGACATAAAAGATCTCACAGCCTTATTTGGAGCAGAGCAGGAGTGTTCTCGCCAACATTTAAACACAGACAAACAAACTTTTTGATATTATGTGTGGTAGGCCCAACCATTTTCAGCTGCTTCATCAATGGCCTTCGTTCCATCATAAGGTCAGAAGTGGGGATGCTCGCTGATGATTGCACAATATTCAGCACCATTCGTGACTCTTTAGATACTAAGTAGTCCATGTCCGTATGCAGCAAGACCTGGACAATATTCAGGCTTGGGCTGATAAGTGGCAGGTAACATTCGTGCCGCACAAGTGCCAGGCAATGGCCATCGCAAACAAGAGAAAATCTAACCATCTCCCCTTGATATTTAGCATTACCATCGCTAAATTCCACACTATCAACATCTGGGCTGTTACCATTGCCCAGAAACTGAACTGGAGTAGCCATATAAATACTGTGGCTACAAGAGCAGGTCAGAGGCGAGGAATTCTGTGGCAAGTAACTCACCTCCTGACACCCCAAAGCCTGTCCACCATCTACAAATCACAAGTCAGGAGTGTGATGGAATATTCTGCACTTGCCTGGATGGGTGCAGCTCCAACAACACTCGAGAAGCTTGACACTATCCATGACAAAGCAGCCGGCTTGATTGGCACCCTATTCACCACCTTCAACATTCACTCCCTCCACCACCGACACACTGGAAGCAGTGTGTACCGTCTACAAGATGCACTGCAGCAACTCACCAAGGCTCCTTCAACAGCACCTTCTGACCCATGACCTCTACCACCTAGAAGGACAAGAGCAGTAGATGCATGGGAACACCATCACCTGCAAGTTCCCCTCCGAGCCACACACCAGTTGTTTAGTGAGGTGCATTGTAGATTGACAGTTTTAACTCTTGGGTTGGCAGTGATGGAAAGCATATCAATTTTTGTTTTGATGATCAAGGTATCTGACATGCACAGACACCCACCATGATCTTTATGTATCTCCAAATCAAGCTGTTGTAAAGCTACTCCCTCCTCCAGCACTTCTGATTGCCTAAAATGTAATATCTCTCTTTAAAGGCATATTCAACTAACCCATATCCAGAGAACTTGGGCGAAGGTTAGTAGAACCAAGCCTTAAGATTTACTCTGTGTATGCATGGCTACTGCTAACGTTTACCAGTACAGAAGTACTGGTACACTAACCACAACTTATCTGGTTTGGACCACCTTACCCAGTTTGCAGCGCACTTTGCTTTAAGTGATGTACTGGAGACATGTGACCAGTGGTGTTCCACAGGGATCCGTGCTGGGACCACTGTTGTTTGTGATATACATAAATGATTTGGAGGAAAGTATAGGTGGTCTGATTAGCAAGTTTGCAGACGACACTAAGATTGGTGGAGTAGCAGATAGTGAAGGGGACTGTCAGAGAATACAGCAGAATATAGATAGATTGGAGAGTTGGGCAGAGAAATGGCAGATGGAGTTCAATCAGGGAAAATGCGAGGTGATGCATTTTGGAAGATCCAATTCAAGAGTGAACTATACAGTAAATGGAAAAGTCCTGGGGAAAATTGATGTCCAGAGAGATTTGGGTGTTCAGGTCCATTGTTCCCTGAAGGTGGCAACGCAGGTCCATAGAGTGGTCAAGAAGGCATACGGCACGCTTTCCTTCATCGGACGGGGTATTGAGTACAAGAGTTGGCAGGTCATGTTACAGTTGTATAGGACTTTGGTTCGGCCACATTTGGAATACTGCGTGCAGTTCTGGTCGCCACATTACCAAAAGGATGTGGATGCTTTGGAAAGGGTGCAGAGGAGGTTCACCAGGATGTTGCCTGGTATGGAGGGCGCCAGCTATGAAGAGAGGTTGAGTAGATTAGGATTATTTTCATTAGAAAGGCGGAGGTTGAGTGGGGACCTGATTGAGGTGTACAAAATCATGAGAGGTATAGACAGGGTGGATAGCAAGAAGCTTTTTCCCAGAGTGGAGGATTCAAATACTAGGGGTCACGAGTTCAAAGTGAGAGGGGAAAAGTTTAGGGGGGATATGCGTGGAAATTTCTTTACGCAGAGGGTGGTGGGTGCCTGGAACGCGTTGTCAGCGGAGGTGGTAGATGCGAGCACGATAGCGTCTTTTAAGATGTATCTAGACAGATACATGAATGGGCAGGAAGCAAAGAGATACAGACCCTGAGAAAATAGGCGACATGTTTAGATAGAGGATCTGGATCGGCGCAGGCTTGGAGGGCCGAAGGGCCTGTTCCTGTGCTGTAATTTTCTTTGTTCTTTATAGGTCTGTCTATCCCAGCTTTTATTAGTGAACTAGACTGGCTGGGCAATCAGTAGCAGTGCTCTGGAGAACTGCAGAGCAGCCTGATTCACATGAACACTAGTCAGCTTCCTGCTGCTTATTCAGCTAACATCACCTACCCATTGGGGAATTGACTTGCAGTGTTGTCTGGAAATGAATGGGAAGAATATCAGTGGGAATAACCTCAGCCCTCAGTGATAGGTCTGACCCTCCAAGTTCCATCAGTGAATCAAGCTGGCTGGTCAATTACTAACGATGTACTGGAGTACTGTGGGTCTGTCTGGTTCAGTGATTAGATTACTGAGACAAGAGTCTCAAGAGGATTGATAGTATTCAGAGCTTTCATTGTCAGATATGTCATCTTGAAGCCAGATCCTCTCAAAGAGGCTCTGCTTATCTTACCATTCTGCAAGAGGATAGTAACCAAAGAATGTCAAGTCTAACCCCAGGCTTTTCAGCGATGCTGAGGCTTCCAAGTACAAATATTAATGGAGGCACTGAGCAGGACAGAAGGCAATCTTGTAGGTAAGTTTAATCGTGGTGTTGTAAATATGTAAGTTCTAATGTATTTTTGTGCTGGAAACTTAATTTTGAGCTACAGATATTTGAGATACTGAGAAAGAAAATAGCAGACATTTTAAGTGATATGGTTCAGTTTCTGCTAGTTCTGCTTGAGATAGTTCTGTAGTTACAGATGTCTTGTATTTCTTTGACTTATTTGTTCTGGTTGTTTTCTTCTGTGAGTTTTCAATAGCTGCAATATTCTTTTTGTATCACTCATCCAGTGTTGGAAGGTGTACATGTGTGAAAGTTGATGGTGGTTGTGAAAGGCACGATATAAATATAAGTCTTTTTCTTTTTACATGATTTCTGTGGTAAGTAAGAAATGCAGAGATGTGGCAAATTCAATCTGGCTAGATTGAAGAAGGTTTTTAATAAATTAAAATGTAGCAGTACCATCATTTTTTGGTTGGACTATACTAATATACCCAAACAATTGTACATCGCCACGGATTAACTCAGTTGGAAACTGTTGAATTGTGTGAATATTGATTGGGTTATGGAGTTCAACAGGATCTTCCTTGCCAGAGTACTTGGGGCTCATGAAGCCAATCAAAATGCTCCTAGGGATTCAGTTAAACATTTGTGAAGACATTAATTTTAATAAATTAATGTTAAGATCCTGAACAAGTAATTTTTTTTACATGCATTTCCATACAATGATTTCATATTAAGCTGGTATATACAAAAGGTCATCTTGACTATAGATTTTTCTTTGAGTTAATTAAGATGTATAATATGCTTGACACTCGCTACATTGAAAAGAGCTGTTGGACCTTTTAAGTTATAAATGAATATTATGTATTTTGTTTTCCTGTGTAGGGCAGCAGAAATCCTTTACTATTTAGCATTGGTGGGTGCTCAGAAATCGAATAAAATGACAATGTTCCCTTCATCAGAAAATTATAAACTGCTCATTGAAGCAAGACGAAATCTTGGCCTGTTCCAACATCATGATGCAATCACTGGAACTGCTAAAGAGTGGGTTGTTGTGGACTATGGAACTAGGTAAATATTAATTTGTAGGATTCATTTTAAATTATCTTCCTCTATATTCAGTTTTTAATTTATCTTTACAATAACCTGATCTGATAAGATTCCATGGCTGTCTGATAAACTTGTCATAAATGTGCTTAATAATTTTAATATACATGTATTGGAGGTAGTGCAGGAAGAGGATAAGACTGTTCAGTCAATACAGCGTGCTGTGCTACCCAGGTCCTAATCTGAATTGTTTTCATAATTATTTCATTATTATAATGCTTGCTTATATTTTAACCTTAGTAGAGGAAAGAGAGGTTCGTGTCTTTATCTGCTTTTACATTGCATAATACTGGCATTTTGTGTAGCTGGTTCCTGTGCTTGAATTTCATGCAGGTGGCTGCAAGCTGAATGTGTAATTGCTAAGCGTCATTGCAGCTGACAGCCTGGAAAACACACTGAAAATGGAGCTTAGCAAATGCTGTTTTTCATAAATCTCAACAGTTTTACAGACAGCTGCTCAAGACCTGTGCATCTGGAAATTGCTAGTGCTGGTGCAGCTCTTGCGCAATATAAAAGCAGCTTTCGGTTAAAAAATTGTTGGATGTTGAGGCTCATTTCCTTCAGGCACAGAGAGTTCTAGTTTTGTTTTTCTCTTTACTTGCATACCCATGTGATAGAGAAACAAGCATCGGCAAGGGATGTTCCTAAGAATGCTTGAACCACATCCATGCTTGTTTATGTAGCTAGAGGTTCTCTATTGCCTTGTATTGACCATAAGTACAGTTCAGGCTGGTCAATATAATTTCAGGGATGGGGAATTATAGTTATCCTGAAAGCCTTCAGATACTAGAATGATTTTCACAAAAGTTGAGAGGAGATTTAATACAATTCTCTAAATTTGAATCTGAAGTGTCCTAGGCTGAACCAGCTGCTTCATCAATGATCTTCCTTCCATCGTAAGGTCAGAAGTGGGGATGTTCACTTATTATTGAATAGTATTCAGTGCCATTTGCAACTCCTCAGATAATGAAGCAGACCATGCTTGCATGCAGCAAGACCCGGACAACATTCAGGCTTGCACTGATAAGTGGCAAGTAACATTCGTGGCACACAAGTGTCAGGCAGTGACCATCTCCAACAAGAGAGAATCTAATCATCTCCCCTTGGCATTCAATGGCATTACCATCACTGAATCCCCCACCATCAACATCCTGGGAGTCACTGTTGACCAGAAACTTAACTGGACCAGGCACATAAATACAATGACAACAAGAGGAGGTCTGAGGTTGGGCATTCTGTGGTGTCAAACTAGCCATGCCCCTCACCAAACTGTTTCAATACAGCTACAACACTGGCATCTACCTGACTATGTGGAAAACTGCCCAGGTATGTCCTATCCGCAAAAAGCAGGACAAATCCAATCTGGCCCTTTACCGTCACATTAGTCTATTCTCGATCATCAGCAAAGTGATGAAAGGTGTTGTGGACAATACTATCAAGCGTCTCTTAAACAGCAATAACTTGCTCACCGATGCGTAGTTTGGGTTCTGTCAGGGCCACTCGGCTCCTGACATCATTACAGCCTTGGTCTAAATATGGACAAAAGAGTTGAACTCAAGAGGTGAGGTGGGAGTGATTGTCCTGGATATCAAGGCAGCATTTGACTGAGTGTGGCATCAAGGAGCCCTATCCAAACTGAAGTCAATGGGAATCAAGGGGATAACTCTCCATTGGTAGAATCTTACCTATCACAAAGGAAAATGGTTGTGGCTGTTGGAGGCCAATCACCTCAACCCCAGGACATTGCTGCAGGAGTTCCTCAGCATTGTGTCCTCGGCCCAACCATTTTCAGCTGCTTTTATCAATGACCTTCCCTCCGTCATAAGGTCAGAAGTGGGGATATTCGCTGATGATTGTACCATTCGCAACTCCTCGGATACCGAAGCAGTCCATGTCGCTCACAAGAACACAAGAAATAGAAGCAGAAGTAGACCATATGAGCCTGCTCTGCCATTCAATACGATCGTGGCTGATCTTAGGCTTCAACTTCACTTTCCCGCCTGCTTGCCATATCCCTTGATTCCCTGAGAGACCAAAAATCTGTGTATCCCAGCCTTAAATATATTCAACGATGGAGCATTCACAACCCTGTGGGGTAGAGAATCCCAAAGATTCACAACCATTTGAGAGAAGTAATTTCTCCTCATCTCCTAAATGATCAGCCCCTTATCCTGAGGCTATGCCCGTGTTTTAGATTCCCCAAGCAGTGGAAACAATCTCTCAGCGTCTACCCTATCCAGCCCCTTCAGAATGTTGTATGTTTCAATTAAATTGCCTCTCATTCTTCTTAGCTCCAGAGAGCATAGTCCCAATTTACTCAGCCTCTCATCATGGGACAACCCCCTCATCCCAGGGACCAATTCAGTGAATCTTCGCTGTACCGTCTCCAATGCAAGAATATCCTTTCTTAAACGTGGAGACCAAAACTGCACACAGTACTCCAGATGTGGTCTCACCAAAACCCTGTATAACTGTAGCAAGACTTCTTTATTCCTGTACTCCAATCCCCTTGCAATAAAGGCCAACATGCCATTTGCCTTCCTAATTGCTTGCTGTACCTACATGCTAACTTTTTATAGAATCATAGAGTTTGCGTTCCTTGTACGAGCACACCCAAGTCTCTTTAAATAGCAACACTTACAAATTTCACACCTTTTTACAAAAAATTCTGCTTTTCTATTCTTATGAAAATCTTACCTATCACAAAGGAAAATGGTTGTGGCTGTTGGAGGCCAATCACCTCAACCCCAGGACATTGCTGCAGGAATGACTTCACACTACATTATATTTCATCTGCCGTCTTGTTGCTAACTCACTTAACCTGTCTATATCTCTTCGCAGCCTCTCTGTGTCCTCCCCATTGCTTACCTTTCCACCTAGCTTTTTATCATCAGCAAACTAAAATACATTACTCTCTGTCTCTTCATCTAAGTCATTGATATAGATTGCAAATAGCTGAGGCCCCAGCACTGATCCTTGCAGCATTCCACTATTCACTGCCTGCCAACTTGAAAATTCCCCACTTATGCCCACTCTTTGCTTCCTGTCCGTTAACTAATTCTCTATTCATGCTAATATATTATCCCCAACTCCATGAGCCCTTATCTTGCCTATTAACCTTTTGTGTGGCACCTTATCGAATGCCTTTTGGAAATCCAGGTATACCAGATCTACTGGTTCCCTTTTATCTAGCCTACTAGTTACATCCTCAAAAAACTCGAATAAATTTGTCAAACAGGGTTTCCCTTTAGTAAAAGCATATTGACTTGTTCGAATCATATTATGCTTTTCTAAGTGAATTGTTAAGTCTTCCTTACTAATAGTTTGCAGCATTTTCCCAATGACTGATGTTAGGCTAACTGGCTGGTGGTTCCCTGTTTTCTCTTTCCCTCCTTTCTTGAAAAGTGGTGTAATGTTTGCCAACTTCCAATCTGACGGGACCACTCCCGAATCTAAGGAATTTTGGAAAATCATAGCTAGTGCATACACTATCTCTGCAGCTATCTCTTTTAGAACCCTAGGGTGTAGGCATCAGAGCCTGGGGATTTGTCAGATTTTAGTCCCTTAAGTTTCTCCAATACCTTTTCTCAGTTGATAATTAATTTCTTGAATTTCCTCACTCTTCTTAGCCTCTAGGTTACCGTATATTTCTGGTATGGAACTTGTGTCATCTTCTGTGAGAACAGACACAAAATATTTGTTCAATGCCTCTGCCATTTCCTCATTCCCCATGATAATTTCTCCTGTCTCTACTTCTAAGGGAACAACTTTTATTTTAGCTACTCTCTGCCTTTTGATATTCCTATAAAAACTCTTACAATCTATTTTTATATTTCTGGCTAGTTTACTCTCTTACTCTATTCTTTCCCTTTTTATTAACTTTTTGGTGGCCCTTCACTGGTTTCTAAAACACTTCCAATCCTCAGACTTGCTACTGTTTATTGCACATTGTAAACCTCTTCTCTTAATCTAATATCCTTAGCTTCCTGAGTGAACCATGAATAGGTCTTTCTTGCAGAGTTTTTGTTTTTCAGTGGAATGTATTTTTGTTGAACATTTTTAATTGTTTCTTTAAATGTTTCCTACTGTTCATTTATGCCATACCTTTTAGTCTGTTTACGCAATTAACCTCAGCCAATTCTCCCCTCACACCTATGTAGTTGACTTAAGTTGGATTAAGTTTAAGATTCTTGTTTGTGATTGGAGTATGTCACTTTCAAATTTAACATGGAATTCAATGGTATTATGATCACTATTTCCCAGTGGATCTTTTACTGTGACATTACTAATTAACCCTGCTTCATTACACAATACTAGATCTAAGATAGCTTTATCCCTAGTCAGTTCCACAACATATTGCTCGAAGAAACTGTCACGAAAACATTCTACAGACTCATCTTCTAGACCACTCTTGCCAGTTTCGTTGTCCCAATCTGTATGAAGATCAAAGTCCCCGCAATTATTACATTGCCTTTGTTACAAGCTCCAATAATTTCTTGTTTGATGGTCTGTCCAACAGTCTAACTACTGTTTGGGGGCCTATAAACTATTCCCACTAGTGTTTTCTGATTCTTGCTATTCCTAATTTCCACCCAGACTGATTCTACTTTATGATCTTCTGAAGCCAGATCCTTTCTCACGAATGTCTTTATGCCATCCTTTACTATCAGGGCTACCCCTCCTCCTATGCCATTCTGTCTGTCTTTACAAAATATTGTGTACCCTTGGAGACTTATTTCCCAACCTTGATCACCATGTCTCTGTAATGGCGATTAGATCTAAATCATTTCCCTCTATTTATGCCACATGTTCATCTAATTGCAGATGCTTTCTGCATTCAGATAAAGAACCTTTAATTTCAATTTTTACTTCTATTCCCTGCAATGACCCTATTCACTGGTGTACGATTTTTGTTAAAGTCTCTGTCCCTTCCTCTCCCATTCTGCTTGACTTTACCCACAATGCTATCTTGTTCCGATGCCTCAGTCTTTCTCTTTGAATTTCTAAATCTCCCTTCACCTGAACCCTCCCTCTGCACCCACCCCCTTTCCCCTTAGTCTGAAGCCCTGTCCACAGCCCTAGTTGTACAAATGGCCAGGACACTGGTCCCAGCCCGGTTTAAGTGGACTCCATCCCAACGGAATAGCTCACTCTTCCCTGAGTACTAGTACCAGTGCCCCATGAATCAAAACCCCTTCTTTCTACACCACTCTTTGAACCACGCGTTTAATTCTCTAATCTGAAATAAAAACAAGAAATGCTTGAAATACTGAGCAGGTCTGGCAGCATCTGTGGAGAGAGAAGCAGAGTTAACGTTTCAGGTCAGTGACCCTTCTTCAGAATTTTGCTTTTACTTCTCTAATCTGTTTGACCCTATGCCAATTGGCACATGGCTCAGGTAACAAACCAGAGATGATTACCTTTGATGTTCTACCTTTTAATTTGGACCCTAACTCCATCATTCCTTCTGTATGTAGCAAGACCTGGCCAGCATTCAGGCTTGGTCTGATAAGTAACAAGTAACATTCGCACCACACAAGTACCAGGCAATGACGATCTCCAAAAAAAGCGAATCTAACCATCTCCCCTTGACATTCAACAGCATTACCATTGCTGAATCCCCCACTATCAACATGCTGAGGGTTACTATTGACCAGAAACTGAACTGGAGCAGCCATGTAAATAGTGTGGCTACAAGAGCAGGTCAAAGACGGGAATTCTGTGGCAATTAACCCACCTCCTGACTCCCCAAAGCCTGTCCACCATCTACGAGGCACAAATCAGTAGTGTGATGGAATACTGTCCGCTTGCCTGGATGAGTACAGCTCCAACAATACTCAGGAAACTCGACACCATCTAGGACAAAGCAGCCCACTTGCTCGACACCCCATCCACCACCTTCAACATTCACTCCCTGCAGCACCACGCAGAGTGCCAGCACTGCAGAAATTCACCATGCCTCCTTTGACAGCACCTTCCAAACCCGCATCCTAGAAGGACAAAGACAGCAGGCGCATGGGAACACCTGCAAGTTCCCCTCCAAGTCGCACACCATCCTGACTTGAAAATATATTGCTGTTCCTTCACTGTTGCTGGTTCAAAATCTCGGAACTTCCTCCCTAACAGCACTGCAGGTGTACCCACACCAGATGGACTGCAGTTGGTTCAAGAAGGCAACTCCACCACCTTCTTCTCAAGGGCAATTAGGGATGAGCAACAAATGCTGACCTTGCCAGTGATGCCCACATCCTATGAAAGAATTTTTAAAAAGCACCATCTTCAAGTTTCCCTGCAAGTCGCATGCATTCTGACATTGAAATATATTGCTGTTCTTTCATCGTCACTGGGTCAAAATCCTGGAGCTGTTTGCCTAACAGCACTGGAGCAATTCAAGAAAATGGGTCACCATCACCATGTCAAGGGCAATTAGGGATGGGCAACAAATGTTAGTTTTCCTAGCAATACCTACATCCCTTTAGAAATGTGGTAGTGCCGCACAACACGATGGAGGGTGCCCTCAGTGTGAAGGTGGGACTTCAGCTCTGCAAGGTCTGTGGGATGGGTGCTCTGACCAATACTGTCATGGACAAAGGCATCTGTGACAGGTAAATTGGTAAGGATGAGTTCAAGTATGTTTCTCCCTCGTGTTGGATCTCTCACCACCTGCTGCAAGCTATGTGCATCAGGGCTATGTCAGCTCGATCAGTAATGTTGCTACTAAGCCAATCTTGGTGTTGAACATTTTAATCTCCCACAGAGTGCATTCTCTCCCCTTGCTAACCTCAGTGCTTCTGCCAATTGGTATTCAAGGAGTGACGTCACAGGACAACAGGTAGGTGATGGAATCGTAGAATGGTTACAGTACAGAAGGAGGCCAGTCAGCCCATCATGTTCATGCCAGTTCTCTGCAAGACCAACTCACCTAGTCCCACTTCCCTACTTTTTCTCCGTAGACCTGCAAATTTTTTCCCTTCAGATAATTGTCCAATTCTCTTTTGAAGGCCTTGATTTGAATCTGCCCCCACCACACTTTCACCAGTGCATTCCAGATCCTAACTACTCACAGCATAAAAATGTTTTTCCTCATGTCACCTTTGGGTCTTTTGCCTGTCAGGTTAAATCTGTGCCCCATGGTTCTCGATCCTTCTGCCAATGGGAACAGTTTCTCTTTATCTACTCTGTCCAGAAACCTCGATCAAATCTCCTCTTAATTTTCTCTTCTCCAAGGAGAGCAGCCCCAGCTTCTCCAATCTATACATGTAACTGAAGTTCCACAACCCTGTAACCATCTCGTGAATCTTTCCTGCACCCTCTCTAATGCCTTCACATCCTTCCTAAAGTGTTGTGCCCAGATCTGGACACAGTGCTCCAGTTGAGCATGAACCAGTGTTTTATACAGATTCAGCATAACTTCCTTTCTTTTGTATGCCTCTTCTTATAAAGCCCAGGATCTTGTGTGCTTTATTAATCGCTGTATCAATCTGCCCTGCCGCCTTCAATGATTTCTGCACATATACCCCCAGGTCCCTCTGCTCCTGCACTCCCTTTATAATTGTACCCCTTATTTTATGTTGTCTCTCCTCGTTCTTCCTACCAAAATGAATCACTTCACATTTCTCTGCATTAAATTTCATCTGCTACATGTCCACCCATTCTACCAGTCTGTTTATGTTTTTGAAGTTTATCACTATCCTCCTTACATTTCACAATACTTCCAAGTTTTGTGTCACCTGCAAATTTTGAAATTGTGCCCTCAACACCCAAGGTCTAGGTCGTTAACATATATCAGGAAAAGGTGGAATCCTAGCACTGACCCCTGGAGAACTCCACTATCTACCTTCCTCCAGTCATAAAAACAACCGTTCACCACTACTCTGTTTCTTGTCAGTCAGCCAATTTTGTATGCATGCTGCTACTGACCCTTTTATTCCCTGGGCTCTAAATTTGCCGACAAGCCTATTATGTGGCACTTTATCAAATGCCTTTTGGAAGTCATATACACCGCATCAAAAAACTCCAATCAAATTAGTTAAACATGATTTGCCCTTAACAGATCCGTGCTGGCTTTTCTTAGCTAATCAACATTTGTCCAAGTGGTTATTAATTTTGTCCGGAATTATCATTTCTAAAAGCTTTCCCACCACCGATGTTAAACTGACCAGACTGTAATTGCTGGGCTCATCCCTGCGCTCTTTCTTGAACAAGAGTGTAACATTTGCAATTCTCAAGTCCACTGGCACCACCCCTGTATCCAAGAAGATTTGGAAGATTATGGCCAGTACCTCTGCAATTACCACCCTTACTTTCCCAAGTATCCTTGGATGCATCTCATCGGGTCCTGGCGACTTATCAACTTTAAGTACAGCCAGCCTATCTAAAGCCTCCTCTTTAACAATTTTTAGCCCATCCAGTGTCTCAGCTACGTCCTCTTCCGCTATGATTTGGACAGCATCTTGGTAAAGACAGATGCATTTAGTACCTCAACCATGCCCCCACCTAACTTTATGCATATCCGGATCTTCAGTGTGACGGGCGGCACTCATGCGCCTTCATTTTCCTGTCCAGGGAAAGCTTCCCACCGAGATGGGAAGGGGGGGATCAGAGCATTTTTAGTGCAGTTGGGAGAGAGGGGGATCAACTCTGCATTTTTAATGTGGGGCGGCGGAAAGGGATGACCTCTGCACTTTATGCAGTTGGGAGAGGGGTCAACTCTGCACTTTGTGCAGTTGAGGGAAGAAGAGTTCAACCCTGCAATTTCAGTGTATTGGGAGGGGGGGAATGGGCCAAACATTTATTTTTAGTGTAGTGGTGGGGGGGCGAAATGGGGGCTATTCTGCATTCTCTAAGCAGCGCTGGCAGCTCTTTAAAAATGGTACCAGCGCCTGCGTAAAGACAGCTAATGCTGTTTATGGCGTTGCCAAGCCACCCCCACCACATCATTTAGGGGGTGGGGGGGTGGTGGCCACCCTGCGTATTTAAATGAGCCGCCGCATTCAAGATAATGGCGGCATGCGACCCACCAGCCCTAGGAAGGATGTATAGGCATTAGACAGGGTGCAGAAAAGATTCACGAGAATGTTTCCAGGGTTGACTAACTTCAGTTACCTGGATAGATTGGAGCAGCTGTGGTTGTTTTCCTTCGAGAAGAGAAGGTTGAAGGGAGACTTGATACTGGTGTTCAAAATGGTGATGGGTCTGGACAGTGTAGATAGGGAGAAACTGCCCATTGGAGGAAGGATTGAGAACCAGAGGGCACCGATTTAAGGTGAATGGCAAAGAACCTAAGGCGACATGAGAGAGTTTTTTTTTTACACTGCATGTGGTTAGGATCTGGAATGCACTGCCTGAGAGTGTGGTGGAGGCAGATTCAGTTCTGGCTTTCAAAAGGGAACTGAAGAGAGAAAATTTGTAGGGCTACAGGGAAAGTGCAAGGGAGTGGGACTCGCTGAGTTGCTATTATAGAGAGCTGGCACGAACAGGATGGGCTGAGTAGCTTCTTTCTGTGCTATAACCATTCTATGATTCTATGAACTGTTCTAGCTGGCGTTCGGTTTTCAGAGATGGAGACCCTGTTGGATCAGATGTCTGCTGCATTAAAAAAAATTCTTGGGGAGCCAGTCATTTCCTTTAGCCTTAATGGAACAAATTTCCTTCTGTTCTTGCGATATTCCTCCTCTCGAGGCGGTACTGCAATTAGTTCAATTTTTTCTGCACATTTGAATGCTTTACATACAGGGAGACAGATTTCCATCAAGGCTGAGATTGTTTAAGACAGAGTTTGATTTGGTATCCTATAAAAGAGAGGGTCATAAGAATGGCAATGGCTTGGTAAGGTCATGATGGTAAAACAGTAACTATCAAACATGGCACTCAAACTATTAAGATTCATTCATTGCGCTTAATCGGAATTAATTACAAAATCTCAGACTCCTGAGCAGCTGATAGAAGTAAATGAGGCATCTTGTACCTCAACTGCTCATGTGTTTTGTGATGAAGTTTCTGGCAAACAGAGTACAGTAGTTCAAGGGCTGGATAGTGATATTATGTGTGATCATGACACACACGACAGAGCCCTCACATCCACAGGCCAATTGCCTGGAGTGGGAATAGGGGTGACATATTCCAGAGGGGGCTAATGAATGGAGGTATATAAGAATTACAAAGTAATTCCTGACAACGCAGAAGCCCTCTGACGTGATCAGAGTGTGCCAAATGTGCACATACGCAGCTACATCTTGCCAGGACTAAGTTGCGCTTGCGCGAGATGACATTATCGCGCAGCGTCAACGTCATCGCGTATCCACGCCTAGTCCATTTTCACGCATGCGTGATAAGGCGTCATCAGGTACCCAGACCCCTACTTGGCTGGAGGAAGCGGCTGAATGGGAGACTTTGAGGCTGGCACGCGATCCGCATCACTCGCTCCCGCCCCACTAGCCGCTCTCCCCCCTCGGCAACTCGCTCCAGGCCTCGACGCTTCCTCTTCTCCCCCCCCCCCCCCCCACTCCCCTGGCCAATTGTTCCTCGCTTTGCGCCACACCACTCACCGGCCGTTCGCTCGCTCCCCTCCAGTCGCTAGCTCTAGGCCGTGCTGCTTCCCTCCTCTTGGCCACTCGCTCCTACGTCGCCCGGTCACCACTTGCAGCCCGCCTTGCTTCTTTGAACGGCGCCTGGTGACTGATGAAACGTGGAAGTGAGTGGTCGAGAGGAAGGAAGCTGCGCTGCCTAGAGCTAGTGGCTGGAGTGGGGGGGGTGGGGAGCGACCAAAGAGCAGGGTGGCGCGAGCGGGGAACAATCGGCCGGGGGGAGCAGCAAGGTCCAGAGCGTGTAGCTGAGGAGGCGAGGCGGTGGGGGAATGGTGGTGAAATGGCCAATGGGAGCAGAAAGCGAGTTGCTGAGGGGGGAGAGTGGCCAGTGGGGCGGGAGCTAGTAGCTGCGTTTGGGTGAAATCAGTCCTGGTCAGTCATATAAACTAATCACAATATGAACTAGCAGCACATTTTATACTCTGCCCGATTTTCGATCAGGGTGCCAATTCACTATCTTGCAATGGAAATTCAATCATAAAATCCATTTTGTATTTAATAGGATTACTGGAATGTTAAATGGATCTGAGGATTACAATTAATATCCTATAACTACAAAGCATATTACTGGGCTTCCATCCAACTTAATGTAAGGTTAGTTTGCTAGAATGATCCAGCAATAAGCATTTCCTGTGATAAATTGAGCAGCGCCATCTTTAATCTTGGCAGCTGCGTGAACATGGCAGACACTGACGTTCCAGTTGAACAACCTGCATTTGTGCATGTGCAAGTACTGCATCACCTAGTGGTTGCATTGTCAGCAAACACAGCCTAAGAATTATGGGACATGCAGGTAAAGCTACTGGCAAATTCAAATATTGGTTGAATGTTCAGGATGATGGTCAAGAAGTGTGGTCTATGGACTGGCAGAATGGGGTGAAAGGGTGGGAAGTAAGAAAGCAGAGTGCAAGTAGTGAAAGTAAGTCCAGAAGTGACTCTTGTATCATAAAATGATTACGAATTGGTGAAAGAACCTTCAATAGTGCAAGAGGGAGATCTCACAGTAGTAATCCTGATGGGCATAAAAGTGGAAGTAGAGGCCATGACTTCAATAGATTAGACAGTGGAATAAAGACCACAGAACTGTCTTGCAGCAGAACTAGAAGCAGAAGTCCTTACGACTATGAGGTGGCTGCCAATAAACCTGGGTATAAACTAATAAGAGAGGTAAAACAAAGGGAGTTGGATAGTTGGAGAGAGTTTGGAATCTATTGAAATACCAGAAAAGGGTCAACCAACTTTGTCACATAGGTGAATTTGTACTGAGAAAGTCTTTGCAGTGAGACTTATAAGGCTAAAGTGAAGTTAGTTGCTAGAGGTTTTGAAGAGTGACTGGGTGATACAGATGTTAGATTGGTTTCTCCCACAGCTGGAAAGGTAATCATAAAAATATCTTTAGCTCTTTTGGCCACATATTCATGGGAGTGTATTAACATAACATTAACAATTAACATAAAAGCAGCAGTACTGCAGGGTGATACTTTTCAAAGTGAAGTGTTTTTGAAACTGCTCAAAGAGGCACCAGGTGCAGAAGGAAAACTATGAAAACTAAACAAATGTCTCTGGCCTGAATGATGCTTCCAGGACGTTGTATTTTTCGGTGAGATCTGTTTTGCTCCAATTGTTCGTGTTCAAATATAAGCAGATCCCACAATGTTTTATTGGTATCATAAAGGAAAGCTTTCAGGCACTTTCATGATGCATGTTAATGGTTTCTTATGGGGTGATACTGATGATGTTATATCTAAAGAGCAAACCAAGCAATTACGAAGCTTGATTGGTCAGTTGAGCTGGTTGTAAACTAATACTAGACCAGATGCCAGTTTTGATGTGTTGAAGTTACGTACGATGAAGAAACGCCCTAGAGAATGTTTTAAGGGCAAGTAAACCATTAAAAAAATTAAATCCACTCTTATGTTCCCATTGTTAGGTGACTAAAGTAACATGAAACTAGTAATTTTTAGGGATGCTTCACTTGCTAATCTTCCTGATGAGTATTCTAGTGCAGCTGGTTCATAATATTTCTGATGATGAGAATGGGAAATGTTGTCCTTTAGCTTGGGAAGCTAAGCAAATAAAAAGGGTTAAGTACAATGGCTGTGGAAACACTGGCTCTTGTAGAGGCAGTAGATATGGGATTCTATTGGCAACTACTTTAAGTGAGATTCTTAACAATGGGTGCACTGATGATTGTATACTCATTGAATGTTATGTAGATAATTGTTCCTTGTGGAATAATCTATGTTCTATGAAAAATGTGTGAGAGAAAAAGTTACGGATTGACCTTGCTGGTTTGAAACAAATGCTGGAGAGAAAGGAAATGCAAGATTAGATAAGATAGTGGGGGATTATGCCCCCTTCTAAAGTAGGAGCAGACTTGGCAGCAAGGCTTTGTTATGAGTCAACTTTATTGCGATAAAGGTAAAGACAAGTTTATTAAGTTTTCAGATAAATTAGAGTCACAAACTTGGACAGTGATTAACAGCCTAACACAAATACTACCCGTATTAGAAACTCGATGGCTGGAGCGCATTGGTTTCAGTTGCAGATTTGGTCTTCGAGCTTTAATCTTTTTATCTCTCTCTTGTAGTTTCTCTTGCTCGAGAAGTTCTCTCAGCTGTGCAGAGACACCAATAAGACATCTTTTATCCTGTCTGCTTTCCAGTTAATCCTCCCTTTCCCCGATCAGTGATTAGTCTTGTATTAAAGGATGCCTTTCTTAACCAACCAAAGATCTTCTTGTTGCTAACCCTTTTGATTTACGTAGGTAGTGCCTTTGTTTTTACATTCCATGGCTTCTTATCTCTTTGAGAGACAAATCTATATTCTGTTCTCACCGAAGCTGTTTTCATTGTCTGCTCTCAAGGTCTTTTTTACTGCAAGTAAACATTTTAAAACTTGACATAATCTCCCAGAATCCCTCTACCTTGGCATCTTGTCTATACTGTGCCCTATTTCCTAAGTTTTCCTACTTTACCATACTACAAAGAAGGGTTCTAATAAAACTAAATGTTAGGTTATAATAAGTCAGTTGTTAATTTATAATAGCTAAAGTTTAACAATTAATATTCTGGTTAGTAACTTTTTATTAACCTAATAATCTTACAGAAATCTCTCCAAAAAAAGAAATAAATAAATGGGTGGATGCAAGTCATCAACTGCTGGATTGTTTTACCACAAGAAATGCATGTACGAAGAAATTGTTAGGCATCCTAGAAGAGGGGTGTCTTGCAATGGAATGCTTTATGTAGAATATGCAGGTCTTTGATTTAATTAGTTTTGAAATTTTGGTTGTACGTATAATGTCTTATTTTTTATTTAAAGAGAAAGAAAGGAATCTATAATTATATTTAATTGTATGCAGGTGGTGGGCATTAACTGGGGAGATTGTTGGGCAGTGGTATTGCCACTGGACTAGTAATCCAAAGGCCCAGGATAATGCCCCTGAGGACACAGGTTCAAATCCCATTACGGCAGCGGGTGGAATTTAAATTCAATTGATAAAAAGAAATCAGGAATTGAAAGCTAGTCTGTCATCGATTGTCGTAAAAACCCATTTGGTTCACTAATGTCCTTTAGGGAAGAAACCTGCTATCCTTACCTGGTTTGACCTACAAGTGAGTCCAGACCCACAGCAATGTGGTTGATTCTTAACTGCTCCCTGAAATGGCCCAGCAAGTCACTCAGTTAGGGATGGGCACCAAACGCTGACTTTGCCAGCGACATCCACATCCCATGAAAGGATTTTTAAAAAGTTGCCCTCCTATAAATGGGAACAGACTGAAATAGTGGTTGTTGGGTTGGCAGGTGTATGTCTATAATATGCATCTTTTGTAAGTAAATGCTTATACAAGTGTGTAAAGGTTGGCTCCAGTTTCATCCTTCACCACCTGACTTTCTTGATTCGAACACCTAATTTACTTGTCTGTGGTAGACACAAGCATATCTAGGGTGGCTGCCCATTGAAAAGTGCTGGCTGAAGAATGCTCTGTCCGAGGGAGGACGTTCCAAGTCTCCAACCCCCCCTGCACCTCCACCCCTCTCCAAAATTAGCACAATATTTATAATGTTCTTTATCTTTATTTTTACAGACTATTTCACTCAATAATGAATTTGAAAAAAGTAATTGGTGACTCAGCTCATTTTCTAATTTTAAAAGACAAGGAAAATTACAAGCATATCCCTTCAACACCCTTTCTTCAGATGGTGAGAAATTTTTCTTTTCAGTTGGCTTCCGTGTATCCTAGTGACTACAAAAAAAATCGTGGGCTGGTATGAGTAAAAATAAACCTTCTGAAAGCACTGAATTTCTGTATTTATGCAACTGGTTCACTAATGTCTTTCAGGAAAGGGAACCTTACATCCGTACATACTCTGTCTGACAAGTGACTCCATTCCCATACTGTGTTGTTGACTCTTAATGCTTTCTGAAGGGGCCTAGACAACCTCTCAGTTGTAAACAACAACAATTGCTACAGAGGACCCACATCCACCTTCACAGGGCAAATGGGTCTGGGAAATATATGGGGGTCATATCTGTAATGGCTATATGCCAAAAACCAAATATCTTTTTTTTTTAAATGGAGTGTATTCCACAAATTGATGCACAGGTGATTCTTGCCTCTGAAGTATCCATAGACCCCTTTTAAGGAGGATGGTTAGAAGAAACAGAGAAGAGTCTGGCATTGGTTTCCAAACAGCACTCCAGCGAATTACTGATTTGGCTGAGCCAGTAAGAGCACGTTCCTGTTCATAAAGGGATAGTCTAAATCATTAAAGCTATTCTTGGATCATTCTTCTTCTGATCTTGCCTTTGGATTCCTTCACCCATACCTTTTTGTTCCCTTAATCTGGTCTGTCAGAAAATATGTTTCTAGCTTTAACGATATCTTCATCTTGGGACTGAGCTCTTCCACTGCAGGCTCTTTTTGCGTATTCCGTAGCTTTCCACAATTCCTCATTGGCTGGGACAGCAAGTGAATTGGAGAAACATATGGTAGGAAAAGCAGAAAGTACAAAGCTTGCATGCCCCTAACACCTCTGTATGGTATTCTGAGCTAGGCCCTGAAGAAGGCACAGGTGCAGAAGCGGGATCCTTTTGAGTGTGCTGTGCAAAGAGAAGGTTGAGTATTTGTTGAAAGGTTAGATTGGTCAACACTTCATTAAGACTAATTACTTTCTGAAGTAAATTCATTAGTATAACAAAATATAACAACTTCATTTAAATGCTCTGCTTTGTTTCAGGATGATAGCCAAGCCTCACAGGACTCATTACCTCAAAGAACGACCATTGAATTGAGCTTAATACCCAGGTTTGTGATTTACACTTCAATATTTTTTAAAACTTTCTTGAAAGGCTGTAAAAATGTGATTGTATAAATAGTTGAATGCTTGTACCCCAATCAAGCTAAAAGCTCCTGTCCATTGCTTTGTTGTTTGAACTCGCAACTCTGTTGGGTGAGTTTAGTCCACGGTTGTCCAACATACGGCCCGCGAGCAAGGACCAGCCCACCAAACGTTTCCATCTGGCCCACGGGTGTAAACTGTTCCTGGGGTTGTTCCGCATTCTCAGCGTGACTGGAGATGAGAAATTTCCCACTGTCAGTCCAGCGGGTACTGACTTTTTTTTTTAAAAAGCCAGCCGGAAAACCTGAGTCTGTTGGGAAACAGCTGTTCCCGAGGTCGGCAGCTGTCACCTGTGAAACTAACAGTGCTCTCTTTTAAAAAGAACTGACTTTTAAAAGAACTTTAAAAGAGCATTCCACTCTCTGTAACTATGTGAGAGAGAGTGGGGGGCGGGGGTGGAGACAGAGGGAGAAGAGAGAGGGGGAGAGAGGAGGGAGAAGAGAGAGGGGGAGAGAGGAGGGAGAAGAGAGAGGGGGAGAGAGGAGGGAGAAGAGAGAGGGGGAGAGGGGGAGGGAGAACAGAGAGGGGGAGGGAGAACAGAGAGGGGGAGGGAGAACAGAGAGGGGGAGGGAGAACAGGGAGGGGGAACAGAGAGGGGGAGGGGGAACAGAGAGGGGGAGGGGGAACAGAGAGGGGGAGGGGGAACAGAGAGGGGGAGGGAGAACAGAGAGGGGGAGGGAGAACAGAGAGGGGGAGGGAGCACAGAGAGGGGGAGGGAGCACAGAGAGGGGGAGGGAGCACAGAGAGGGGGAGGGAGCACAGAGAGGGGGAGGGAGCACAGAGAGGGGGAGGGAGAACAGAGAGGGGGAGGGAGGAGGGAGAACAGAGAGAGAGAGAGAGAGAGAGAAGGGAGAACAGAGAGGGGGAGAGAGAGAGAGAAGGGAGAACAGAGAGAGAGAGAGAGAGAAGGGAGAACAGAGAGAGAGAGAGAGAGAAGGGAGAAGAGAGAGAAGGGAGAGAAGGGAGAAGAGAGAAGAGAGAGAAGGGAGAAGAGAGAGAAGGGAGAAGAGAGAGAAGGGAGAAGAGAGAGAAGGGAGAAGAGAGAGAAGGGAGAAGAGAGAGAAGGGAGGAGAGACAGAGAGAGAGAAGGGAGAACAGAGAGAGAGGCGAGAAGGGAGAACAGAGAGAGAGGCGAGAAGGGAGAACAGAGAGAGAGGCGAGAAGGGAGAACAGAGAGAGAGGCGAGAAGGGAGAACAGAGAGAGAGGCGAGAAGGGAGAACAGAGGGAGCGAGAAAGAGAGAAGGGAGAACAGAGGGAGCGAGAAAGAGAGAAGGGAGAACAGAGGGAGCGAGAAAGAGAGAAGGGAGAACAGAGGGAGCGAGAAAGAGAGAAGGGAGAACAGAGGGAGCGAGAAAGAGAGAGACGGGAGAACAGAGGGAGCGAGAAAGAGAGAGACGGGAGAACAGAGGGAGCGAGAAAGAGAGAAGGGAGAACAGAGGGAGCGAGAAAGAGAGAAGGGAGAACAGAGGGAGCGAGAAAGAGAGAGACGGGAGAACAGAGGGAGCGAGAAAGAGAGAGAAGGGAGAACAGAGAGAGAAGGGAGAACAGAGAGAGAGAGAGAGAAGGGAGAACAGCGAGAGAGAGAGAGAGAGAAGGGAGAACAGCGAGAGAGAGAGAGAGAGAAGGGAGAACAGCGAGAGAGAGAGAGAGAGAGAGAGAGAGAAGGGAGAACAGCGAGATAGAGAGAGAGAGAGGGGAGAACAGCGAGAGATGGAGAGAGAGAGGGGAGAACAGCGAGAGAGAGAGAGAGAGAAGGGAGAACAGCGAGAGAGAGAGAGAAGGGAGAACAGCGAGAGAGAGAGAGAGAGAAGGGAGAACAGCGAGAGAGAGAGAGAAGGGAGAACAGCGAGAGAGAGAGAGAAGGGAGAACAGCGAGAGAGAGAGAGAAGGGAGAACAGCGAGAGAGAGAGAGAAGGGAGAACAGCGAGAGAGAGAGAGAAGGGAGAACAGCGAGAGAGAGAGAGAAGGGAGAACAGCGAGAGAGAGAGAGAAGGGAGAACAGCGAGAGAGAGAGAAGGGAGAACAGCGAGAGAGAGAGAAGGGAGAACAGCGAGAGAGAGAGAAGGGAGAACAGCGAGAGAGAGAGAAGGGAGAACAGCGAGAGAGAGAGAGAAGGGAGAACAGCGAGAGAGAGAGAGAAGGGAGAACAGCGAGAGAGAGAGAGAAGGGAGAACAGCGAGAGAGAGAGAGAAGGGAGAACAGCGAGAGAGAGAGAGAAGGAAGAACAGCGAGAGAGAGAGAGAAGGGAGAACAGAGAGAGAGGGAGCGAAAAGGGAGAACACAGAGAGAGAGAGAGAAGGGAGAACACAGAGAGAGAGAGAAGGGAGAACACAGAGAGAGAGAGAAGGGAGAACACAGAGAGAGAGAGAAGGGAGAACACAGAGAGAGAGAGCAGGGAGAACAGAGAGAGAGAGAGAGAGCAGGGAGAACAGAGAGAGAGAGAGAGAGAGCAGGGAGAACAGAGAGAGCGAGAGAGAGAGAAAAGGGAGAACACAGAGAGAGAGAGCGAAAAGGGAGAACACAGAGAGAGAGAGAGAAGGGAGAACACAGAGAGAGAGAGAGAAGGGAGAACACAGAGAGAGAGAGAGAAGGGAGAACACAGAGAGAGAGAGAGAAGGGAGAACACAGAGAGAGAGAGAGAAGGGAGAACAGAGAGGGGGAGAGAGAGAGAGAAGGGAGAACAGAGAGAGAGAGAGAGAGAAGGGAGAACAGAGAGAGAGAGAGAGAGAAGGGAGAAGAGAGAGAAGGGAGAACAGCGAGAGAGAGAGAGAGAGAGAGAGAAGGGAGAAGAGAGAGAAGGGAGAAGAGAGAGAAGGGAGAAGAGAGAGAAGGGAGAAGAGAGAGAAGGGAGAAGAGAGAGAAGGGAGGAGAGACAGAGAGAGAGAAGGGAGAACAGAGAGAGAGGCGAGAAGGGAGAACAGAGAGAGAGGCGAGAAGGGAGAACAGAGAGAGAGGCGAGAAGGGAGAACAGAGAGAGAGGCGAGAAGGGAGAACAGAGAGAGAGGCGAGAAGGGAGAACAGAGGGAGCGAGAAAGAGAGAAGGGAGAACAGAGGGAGCGAGAAAGAGAGAAGGGAGAACAGAGGGAGCGAGAAAGAGAGAAGGGAGAACAGAGGGAGCGAGAAAGAGAGAAGGGAGAACAGAGGGAGCGAGAAAGAGAGAGACGGGAGAACAGAGGGAGCGAGAAAGAGAGAGACGGGAGAACAGAGGGAGCGAGAAAGAGAGAAGGGAGAACAGAGGGAGCGAGAAAGAGAGAAGGGAGAACAGAGGGAGCGAGAAAGAGAGAGACGGGAGAACAGAGGGAGCGAGAAAGAGAGAGAAGGGAGAACAGAGAGAGAAGGGAGAACAGAGAGAGAGAGAGAGAAGGGAGAACAGCGAGAGAGAGAGAGAGAGAAGGGAGAACAGCGAGAGAGAGAGAGAGAGAAGGGAGAACAGCGAGAGAGAGAGAGAGAGAGAGAGAGAGAAGGGAGAACAGCGAGATAGAGAGAGAGAGAGGGGAGAACAGCGAGAGATGGAGAGAGAGAGGGGAGAACAGCGAGAGAGAGAGAGAGAGAAGGGAGAACAGCGAGAGAGAGAGAGAAGGGAGAACAGCGAGAGAGAGAGAGAGAGAAGGGAGAACAGCGAGAGAGAGAGAGAAGGGAGAACAGCGAGAGAGAGAGAGAAGGGAGAACAGCGAGAGAGAGAGAGAAGGGAGAACAGCGAGAGAGAGAGAGAAGGGAGAACAGCGAGAGAGAGAGAGAAGGGAGAACAGCGAGAGAGAGAGAGAAGGGAGAACAGCGAGAGAGAGAGAGAAGGGAGAACAGCGAGAGAGAGAGAAGGGAGAACAGCGAGAGAGAGAGAAGGGAGAACAGCGAGAGAGAGAGAAGGGAGAACAGCGAGAGAGAGAGAAGGGAGAACAGCGAGAGAGAGAGAGAAGGGAGAACAGCGAGAGAGAGAGAGAAGGGAGAACAGCGAGAGAGAGAGAGAAGGGAGAACAGCGAGAGAGAGAGAGAAGGGAGAACAGCGAGAGAGAGAGAGAAGGAAGAACAGCGAGAGAGAGAGAGAAGGGAGAACAGAGAGAGAGGGAGCGAAAAGGGAGAACACAGAGAGAGAGAGAGAAGGGAGAACACAGAGAGAGAGAGAAGGGAGAACACAGAGAGAGAGAGAAGGGAGAACACAGAGAGAGAGAGCAGGGAGAACAGAGAGAGAGAGAGAGAGCAGGGAGAACAGAGAGAGAGAGAGAGAGAGCAGGGAGAACAGAGAGAGCGAGAGAGAGAGAAAAGGGAGAACACAGAGAGAGAGAGCGAAAAGGGAGAACACAGAGAGAGAGAGAGAAGGGAGAACACAGAGAGAGAGAGAGAAGGGAGAACACAGAGAGAGAGAGAGAAGGGAGAACACAGAGAGAGAGAGAGAAGGGAGAACACAGAGAGAGAGAGAGAAGGGAGAACACAGAGAGAGAGAGAGAAGGGAGAACACAGAGAGAGAGAGAGAAGGGAGAACACAGAGAGAGAGAGAGAAGGGAGAACACAGAGAGAGAGAGAGAAGGGAGAACACAGAGAGAGAGAGAAGGGAGAACACAGAGAGAGAGAGAAGGGAGAACAGAGAGAGAGAGAGAAGGGAGAACAGAGAGAGAGAGAGAAGGGAGAACAGAGAGAGAGAGAGAAGGGAGAACACAGAGAGAGAGAGAAGGGAGAACACAGAGAGAGAGAGCAGGGAGAACAGAGAGAGAGAGAGAGAGCAGGGAGAACACAGAGAGCGAGAGAGAGAGAGAAGGGAGAACAGCGAGAGAGAGAGAGAGATGGGAGGGAAGGGAGAACAGCGAGAGAGAGAGGGAAGGGAGAACAGCGAGAGAGAGAGGGAAGGGAGAACAGCGAGAGAGAGAGGGAAGGGAGAACAGCGAGAGAGAGAGGGAAGGGAGAACAGCGAGAGAGAGAGAGGGAAGGGAGAACAGCGAGAGAGAGAGGGAAGGGAGAACAGCGAGAGAGAGAGGGAAGGGAGAACAGCGAGAGAGAGAGGGAAGGGAGAATAGCGAGAGAGAGAGGGAAGGGAGAATAGCGAGAGAGAGAGGGAAGGGAGAACAGCGAGAGAGAGAGGGAAGGGAGAACAGCGAGAGAGAGAGGGAAGGGAGATAAGCGAGAGAGAGAGGGGAGAACAGCGAGAGAGAGAGAGAGAGAAGGGAGAACAGCGAGAGAGAGAGAGAGAGAGAGAGAAGGGAGAACAGCGAGAGAGAGAGAGAGAGAAGGGAGAACAGCGAGAGGGAGAGAGAGAGAGAGAAGGGAGAACAGCGAGTGAGAGAGAGAGAAGGGCGAACAGCGAGAGAGAGAGAGAAGGGCGAACAGCGAGAGAGAGAAGGGCGAACAGCGAGAGAGAGAGAGAAGGGAGAACAGCGAGAGAGAGAGAAGGGAGAACGAGAGAGAAAAGGGAGAACCAAGAGAGAGAGAAAAGGGAGAACCAAGAGAGAGAGTGAAGGGAGAACAGAGAGAGAGAGAGAGAGAAGAGAGAGGGAGAAGAGAGAGAGAGAAGGGAGAAGAGAGAGAGAGAAGGGAGAAGAGAGAGAGAGAAGGGAGAAGAGAGAGAGAGAAGGGCGAACAGGGAGAGGGAGAAGGGCGAACAGGGAGAGGGAGAAGGGCGAACAGGGAGGGAGAAGGGCGAACAGGGAGAGGGAGAAGGGCGAACAGGGAGAGGGAGAAGGGCGAACAGGGAGAGGGAGAAGGGCGAACAGGGAGAGGGAGAGCACTGAGAGAGAGAGAGAAGGGAGAACAGAGAGAGAGAGAAGGGAGAACAGAGAGAGAGAAGGGAGAACAGAGAGAGAGAGAGAGAGAAGGGAGAACAGAGAGAGAGAGAAGGGAGAACAGAGAGAGAGAGAGAGAGAAGGGAGAACAGAGAGAGAGAGAGAGAAGAGAGAACAGAGAGAGAGAGAGAGAAGGGAGAACAGAGAGAGAGAGAGAGAAGGGAGAACAGAGAGAGAGAGAGAGAAGGGAGAACAGAGAGAGAGAGAGAAGGGAGAACAGAGAGAGAGAGAGAAGGGAGAACAGAGAGAGAGAGAGAGAAGGGAGAACAGAGAGAGAGAGAGAGAAGGGAGAACAGAGAGAGAGAGAGAGAAGGGAGAACAGAGAGAGAGAGAGAGAAGGGAGGACAGAGAGAGAGAGAGAGAGAAGAGAGAACCGAGAGAGAAGGGAGAAGAGAGAACCGAGAGAGAAGGGAGAACAGAGAGAAGGGAGAAGAGAGAGAAATAGAGATGGGAGAAAAGAGAGAAGGGAGAAGAGAGAACCGAGAGAGAAGGGAGAAGAGAGAGAGAAGGGAGAAGAGAGAACCGAGAGAGAAGGGAGAACAGAGAGAGAGAGAGAGAGAGAGAGCGAGAGAAGGGAGAACCAAGAGAGAGAGAGAGAAAAGGGAGAACCGAGAGAAAAGGGAGAACTGAGAGAGAGAGAGAGTGAAGGGAGAACAGAGATAGAGAGAGTGAAGGGAGAACAGAGATAGAGAGAGTGAAGGGAGAACAGAGATAGAGAGGGTGAAGGGAGAACTGAGAGGGTGAAGGGAGGACGGAGAGAGAGGGAACAGAGACAGAGAGAGAGAGAGAGGGGAGAACAGAGAGAGAGAGAGAAGGGAGAAGAGAGAGAGAGAAGAGAGAACCGAGAGAGAAGGGAGAAGAGAGAGAGAGAAGAGGGAACCGACAGTGAAGGGAGAACAGAGAGAGAGAGAGAGCGAGAGAAGGGAGAACCAAGAGAGAGAGAGAGAAAAGGGAGAACCGAGAGTGAAGGGAGAACAGAGATAGAGAGAGTGAAGGGAGAACAGAGATAGAGAGAGTGAAGGGAGAACAGAGATAGAGAGAGTGAAGGGAGAACAGAGATAGAGAGAGTGAAGGGAGAACAGAGATAGAGAGGGTGAAGGGAGAACAGAGATAGAGAGGGTGAAGGGAGAACGGAGAGGGTGAAGGGAGGACGGAGAGAGAGGGGAGAACAGAGACAGAGAGAGAGAGAGAGAAGGGAGAACAGAGAGAGAGAGAGAGAAGGGAGAACAGAGAGAGAGAGAGAGAAGGGAGAACAGAGAGAGAGAGAGAGAGAAGGGAGAACAGAGAGAGAGAGAGAGAGAAGGGAGAACAGAGAGAGAGAGAGAAGGGAGAACAGAGAGAGAGAGAAGGGAGAACAGAGAGAGAGAGAAGGGAGAACAGAGAGAAAGAGAGAAGGGAGAGGAGAGAGAGAGAGAAGAGAGAACCGAAAGATAAGGGAGAACCGAGAGATAAGGGAGAAGGGAGAACCGAGAGAGAGAGAGAAAAGGGAGAACCGGGAGAGAGAGAGAGAGTGAAGGGAGAACAGAGATAGAGAGAGTGAAGGGAGAACAGAGAGGGAGAAGGGAGGACGGAGAGAGAAATATGGAGGGGGACAGAGAGAGATGCGGAACAGAGAGAAGAGGGGCAGAGACAGCGGGGAACACTGGAGACACGGTGCGTGGAGAGAGAGGGGGAGAGAAACAGCGAGGCAGTGGGAAGAAGGAGACAGAGCGAGGTGGGAGAAGGAGACAGAGAGACAGACTGACCGCGACGGGGAGAGAGAGCGTCAACGAGCCATTTAATTACAGCACAGAAGGAGGCCATTCTGTCCATCGAGCCCATGCCAATTCTCCACAGGGCTATGCAGTCAGTCCCACTCCTTGGCTCAGTCCCCATAGCCCTGCTCATCTATTTCTCTCAGGTGGCCATCCAACCTCTTCTGGAAGTCTTTGATTGTCTCCACTTCCACCACACTTGTGGGCAGCGAGTTCCAGGTCAGTACCATCCTCTGTGTAAAAAAACTGCTTCCTCATATTTCTCCCTAAAGCTTTTGCACAAAACTTTCAATCTTTTTATTTATTCATTCATGGGACGTGGGTGTTGCTGGCCAGGCCAGCATTTATTGCCCATCCCTAATTGCCCTTGAGAAGGTGGTGGTGAGCTGCCTTCTTGAACCGCTGCAGTCCATCTGGGGTAGGTTCACGCACAGTGCTGTTAGGAAGGGAGTTCCAGGATCTTGACCCAGCGACAGTGAAGGAACAGTGAATTAGTTCCAAGTCAGGATGGTGTGTGACTTCAAGGGTGGTGTTCCCATGCATTTGCTGCCCTTGTCCTTCTAGTTGGTAGAGGTCGCAGGTTTGGAAGGTGCTGTCTAAGGATCCTTGCTGCAGTGCATCTTGTAGATGGTACACACTGCTGCCACTGTGTGTCGGTGGTGGAGGGAGTGAATGTTTGTAGATCGGGTGCCAATCAAGCGGGCTGCTTTCTTCTGGATGGTGTCGAGCTTCTTGAGTGCTGTTGGAGCTGCACCCATCCAGGCAAGTGGAGAGTATTCCATCACATTCCTGACTTGTGCCTTGTAGGTGGTGGACAGGCTTTGGGGAGTCAGGAGGTGAGTTACTGGCTTCAGGATTCCTAGCCTCTGACCTGCTCTTGTAGCCACGGTATTTATATGGCTACTCCAGTTCAGTTTCTGGTCAATGGTCGCCCCTTGGATGTTGATAGTGGGGGATTCAGCGATGGTAATGCCATTAACTGTCGAGGAGAGATGGCTAGATTCTGTCTTGTTGTAGATGGTCATTGTCTGGCACTTGTGTGGTGCAAATGTTACTTGCCACTTATCAGCCCAAGTCTGGATATTGTCCAGGTCTTGCTGCATTTCTACACGTACTGCTTCAGTATCTGAGGAGTCACGAATGGTGCTGAACATTGTGCAATCATCAGCAAACATCCCCACTTCTGACCTTATGATTGAAGGAAGGTCATTGATGAAGCAGCTGAAGATGGTTGGGCCAAGGACACTACCCTGAGGAACTCCTGCAGTGATGTCCTGAAGCTCAGATGATTGACCTCCAACAACCACAACCATCTTCCTTTGTGCCAGGTATGACTCCAGCCAGCGGAGGGCTTTTCCCCCTGATTCCCATTGACTCCAGTTTTGCTAGGGCTCCTTGATGCCATACTCGGTCAAATGCTGCCTTGATGTCAAGGGCAGTCACGCTCACCTCACCTCTTGAGTTCAGCTCTTTTGTCCATGTTTGAACCAAGGCTGTAATGAGGTCAGGAGCTGAGTGGCCCTGGCGGAATCCAAACTGAGCATCACTGAGCAGGTTATTGCGAAGCAAGTGCCGCTTGATGGCACTGTTGATGACACCTTCCATCACTTTACTGATGATTGAGTGAAGGCTGATGGGGCGGTAATTGGCCGGGCTTGACTTGTCCTGGTTTTTGTGTACGGGATGTACCTGGGCAATTTTCCACATTGCAGGGTAGATGCCAGTTTTGTAGCTGTACTGGAACAGCTTGGCTAGGGGCGCGGCAAGTTCTGGAGCACAGTTCTTCAGTACTATTGCCGGAATATTGTCAGGGCCCATAGCTTTTTCAGTATCCAGTGCCTTCAGTCATTTCTTGATATCACGCGGAGTGAATCGAATTGGCTGAAGTCTGGCATCTGTGATGCTGGGGACTTCAGGAGGAGGCCGAGATGGATCATCAACTCGGCAGTTCTGGCTGAAGATTGTTTCAAATGCTTCAGCCTTATCTTTCGCACTGATGTGCTGGGCTCCCCCATCATTGAGGATGGGGATATTTGTGGAGCCACCTCCTCCAGTTAGTTGTTTAATTGTCCACCACCATTCACGGCTGGATGTGGCAGGACTGCAGAGCTTAGATCTGATCCGTTGGTTATGGGATCACATAGCTCTGTCTATCGCATGCTGCTTACGCAGTTTGGCACACAGATAGTCCTGTGTTGTAGCTTCACCAGGTTGACACCTCATTTTGAGGTATGCCTGGTGCTGCTCCTGGCATGCCCTCCTGCACTCTTCATTGAACCAGGGTTGGTCTCCTGGCTTGATGGTAATAGTAGAGTGGGGGATATGCCGGGCCGTGAGGTTACAGATTGTGGTTGAGTACAATTCTGCTGCTGCTGATGGCCCACAGCGCCTCATGGATGCCCAGTTTTGCATTGCTAGATCTGTTCGAAATCTATGCCATTTAGCACGATGGTAGTGTCACACAACACGATGGAGGGTATCCTCAATGTGAAGGTGGGACTTCATCTCCACAAGGACTGTGCGGTGGTCACTCCTACCAATACTGTCATGGACAGATGCATCTGCGGCAGGCAGATTGGTGAGGATGAGGTCAAGTATGTTTTCCCCTCTTGTTGGTTCCCTCACCACCTGCCGCATAGCCAGTCTAGCAGATATGTCCTTTAGGACTCGGCCAGCTTGGTTAGTAGTGGTGCCACCAAGCCATTCTTGGTGATGGACATTGAAGTCCCCCACCCAGAGTACATTTTGTGCCCTCGCCACCCTCAGTGCTTCCTCCAAGTGCAGTTCAACATGGAGGAGTACTGACTGATCAGCTGAGGGAGGGCGGTAGGTGGTAATCAGCAGGAGGTTTCCTTGTCCATCTTTGATCTGATGCCATGAGACTTCATGGGGCCCAGAGTCGATGTTGAGGACTCCCAGGGCAACTCTCTCCCTACTGTATACCACTGTGCCACCACCTCTGGTGGGTCTGTCCTGCCGGTGGGACAGGACATACCCGGGGATGGTGATGGCAGTGTCTGGGACTTTGTCTGTAAGGTATGATTCCGTGAGTATGACTATGTCAGGCTGTTGCTTGACTAGTCTGTGGGACAGCTCTCCCAACTTTGGCACAAGCCCTCAGATATTAGTCAGGAGGACTTTGCAGGGCTGATAGGGCTGGGTTTGCCGTTGTCATTTCCGGTGCCTCGGTCGATGCCGGGTGGTCTGTCCAGTTTCATTCCTTTTTATTGACTTTGTTGTGGTTAGATACAACTGAGTGGCTTGCTAGGCCATTTCAGAGTGCATGTAAGAGTCAACCACATTACTGTGGATCTGGAGTCACATGTAGGCCAGACCAGATAAGGACAGCAGATTTCCTTCCCGAAAGGACATGAGTGAACCAGATGGGTTTTTACAACAATCGACAATGGTTTCATGGCCATCATTAGACTAGCTTTTAAGTCTGGATTTATTAATTGAATTCAAATTCCACCTTCTGCTGTGGTGAGATTTGAACCCATGTCCCCAGAGCAATACCCTTGGCCTCTGGGTTACTACTCCAGTGACAATACCACTACGCCACCGCCTCCCCTAGGTAGGGGTAGGTGCACCCACAGTGCTGTTCGGAAGGGAGTTCCAGGATTTTGACCCAGCGACAGTGAAGAAACGGCAATATAGTTCCAAGTCAGGATGGTGTGTGGCTTGGAAAGGAACTTGCAGGTGGTGGTGTTCCCATGCATCTGCTGCCCTTGTCTTCCTAGGTGGTAGAGGCTGCCAGTTAGGAAGGTGCTGTCTAAGGAGCCTTGATGCATTGCTGCAGTGCATCTTATAGATGGTACACACTGCTGCTACTGTGTGTCGGTGGTGGAGGGAGTGAATGTTGAAGGTGGTAGATGGGATGCTAGTCAAGTGGGCTACTTTATCCTGGATGGTGCAAGCTTCTAGAGTGTTGTTGGAGCTGCACCCATCCAGGCAAGTGAAGATTATTCCATCACACTCCTAACTTGTGCCTTGTAGATGGTGGACAGGCTTTGGGGAGTCAGGAGGTGAGTTACTCACCAGAGGATTCCTAGCCTCTGACCTGCTCTTGTAGCCACAGTATTTATATGGCAACTCCAGTTTACTTTCTGGTCATTCGCAACCCACAGGATGCTGATAGTGGGGGATTCAGCGATGGCCATTGACTGTCAAGCGGAGATGGCTAGATTCTCTGTTGTTGGAGACGGTCATTGCCCTGGCACTTGTGTGGCACCCATGTTACTTGCCTCTTAACAGCCCAAGCCTGGATATTGTCCAGGTTTTGCTACATTTCTACACTGACTGCTTCAGTATCTGAGGAGTCACAAATGTTGCTGAACGTTGTGCAATTGTCAGTGACCATCCCCACTTCTGACCTTATGATGGAGGGAAGGTCATTGATGAAGCAGGTGAAGATGGTTGGGCTGAGGACATTACCCTGAGGAACTCCTGGAGCTGGGATGATTGACCTCCAACAACCACAACCATATTTTCTCACACACAGCATGGGGAAAGGGGAGAGAGAGATCGCCATCTCTCTTGAAAGGTGGACATCTGTCTAGAATACTCTGCATCGCTACATCACGTGTGCAGGCAGAGGGTGATGCCGGAGTGAAATATAAGTGCTCAGTTACTCACCTGTTAAAAAAAAAAGGGGCGGCACAGTGGCGCAGTGGTTAGCACCGCAGCCTCACAGCTCCAGCGACCCGGGTTCAATTCCTGGTACTGCCTGTGTGGAGTTTGCAAGTTCTCCCTGTGTCTGCGTGGGTTTCCTCCGGGTGCTCCGGTTTCCTCCCACATGCCAAAGACTTGCAGGTTGATAGGTAAATTGGCCATTAGAAATTGCCCCTAGTATAGGTAGGTGGTAGGGAAAATATAGGGACAGGTGGGGATGTGGTAGGAATATGGGATTAGTGTAGGATTAGTATAAATGGGTGGTTGATGGTCGGCACAGACTTGGTGGGCCGAAGGGCCTGTTTCAGTGCTGTATCTCTAAACTAAACTAAACAAAAACAATGCCAGGTATATCACTAACCAGTTTTTAATATAGTGACAAGAAAGGAAGTCAATAAATTAGTCTTCTCATTCACATCTTATTCCCATTTTCTTCACAAAAATGCACGTTTGTTGTTGTTTTTATTAGTAAAATAATTTTTTAATGCCTTTATCTTTCGAAATCTGCTCACCGGCCCCCTGACCAAACAAAAATCACTAAGCGGCCCTCGGCCCAATAAGGTTGGACAACCCTGGTTTAGGCACTTCAACAAAATACTGGGTGGCTCACTGTAGTGATGTGTAGAGGTAATTACCGTCTCCTCTAGTTTGATTTTACTAGCTAAAATGTGATTAGTGACCAGCAAAATTGATAGTCCAGATTATCCTGCACCAATTTATTGGAAAAGAATGTGTGCTGTTGAGTAGTCAGCCAGCATATAGCACTTCTGTGACTGAAGTGTGACGCTTGGCTTTGTTTAGCATGCATCCACACACTGAATTCCAGTGTGATCATGATACAATCAGGCAGGCTTTCTCCTATTCTGACCATAAATCTTCAATTAACTGTAACATGTACTAATTTATTTTAGCTTGAATGTTCCAATGTAGAAACATAGAAAATAGGAGCAGGAGTAGGCAATTTGGCCCTTTGAGCCTGCTCCGCCATTCATTATGATCATGGCTGATCATCCAACTCAGTAACCTTTTCCCGCTTTCGCCCCATACCCTTTGATCCCTTTAGACCCAAGAGCTCTAACTAACTCCTTCTTGAAAACATACAATGTTTTGGCCTCAACTGCTTTCTGTGGTAGCGAATTCCACAGGCTCCCCACTCTCGGGGTGAAGAAATTTCTCCTCATCTCAGTCCTGAAAGGTTTACCCCGTATCCTTAGACTATGACCCCTGGTTCTGGACTCCCCCACCGTCGGGAACATCCTTCCTGTATCTACCCTGTCAAGTCCTGTTAGAATTTTATAAGTTTCTATGAGATCCCCCCTCACTCTTCTGAACTCCAGCGAATATAACCCTAACCGACTCAATCTCTCCTCATCCGTCAGTTACGCCATCCCAGGAATCAGTCTGGTAAACCTTCGCTGCACTCCCTCTCTAACAAGAACATCCTTCCTCAGATAAGGAGACCAAAACTGCGCACAGTATTCCAGGTGTGGCCTCACTAAGGCCCTGTATAATTGCAGCAAGATATCCCTGCTCCTGTACTATACTGCTGGGGTGGGATGCCACAGACACTCAGCTCTTAACCATCAGAACTGGCGTGTCATAAGCATAAACCTGCAGCAAACTGCCAGTCTGAGTGTGCTTCTATTTTTGCATCTTTTAATAACTTATGTTGAAGTTAAAATGATAGATGGATTCTTTCCCCAGTCCAAAAATAATCTTGTACATTTACACCAAAAGGCATGTTTTTGTAATGTAAATGCAGTATTGTACAACAGTATACTTTCTATGGAATTATCACTTGTGACATGAACTACCTTTTGATCGTCCCTTCAGGATGCCACTACACCACCAGCACCCACCCTCTCCCCCCAACCCCCACAAAACCCTTCTGCCACCATTGCCTGTCATTCAGATATTTTCACTTCTTGAAGCCCTTTACTTTAGTTTAGTTTAGAGATACAGCACTGAAACAGGCCCTTCGGCCCACCGAGTCTGTGCCGACCAACAACCACCCATTTATACTAATCCTCCACTAATTCCGTATTCCTACCACATCCCCACCCTGTCCCTATATTCCCCTACCACCTACCTATACGAGGGGCAATTTATAATGGCCAATTCACCTATCAACCTGCAAGTCTTTGGCATGTGGGAGGAAACCGGAGCACCCGGAGGAAACCCACGCAGACACAGGGAGAACTTGCAAACTCCACACAGGCAGTACCCAGAATTGAACCCGGGTCAATGGAGCTGTGAGGCTGCAGTGCTAACCACTGCGCCGCCCATTGGAATACCTGATTAAAATCATATAGCTATACAAGTGCAAGTGGTGAACCAGAGTGCTGTTTAATCTTCCTCCTTTGTCCCTCTTTCCTTTTCCATGGTCAGATGGGAAACCTGTTTCCAGATTTCTTCCAATGCTGTTAATAATTGGCTACTGTGAAATATAAGACTTCTGTGAATGAATTTATTTTTATAATTTTCACCATTTTCTCCTCGCTTCACGCATTCCTAACCTTCAGTTTTCAACTCCCAATGACACAACTGTGATTAGCATCTGAGCAGGAGGACAGTTGCAGTTTTCAAAAGTACTACCATTCTCAGGTTACTGACCTCTGCAGTAGAAAAGAAGCCAGGTGATTTTATCTGGGGTATAAGTGCAGTGCAGATTTATGGGACAACCACTACCTGTAACTGGGACAGTACAAGGATAGATGCAATAAAAAAGAGACGCATACTAATAGAGGGAACACGAGTCAAGTTGAAAGTAAGAGAAGGGATACAAGACACATAGGAAGAGGGTGATGAAAGAAGGGACGAAAGAGATGGAATGAGAAAGAGTGCATGAAAATGAGGGAAAAGAGAACACTTAGGAGCAAAGTCCAATGCAGATTTCAGGGAAATTGTTGCAACCAAAATATATCATAAGTTACATTTGATGTGCTAGCTTCAATATCTCTTTCTTGTATAGTTGTAGTTATAATGATATCTGAATGTAAGAGACAGGGACTATTAGACTGGATCAGAGAATGCCGAAAGGATATTTATTAGCTTTTTTTTTATTCATGAAGGGTTTTGAGTGAATAGGAAAAGACCATTCTATCTGTTTGGGAATAGTGATAAGGGATCAATAATTTAAAATTGACACGAAGAAAGAGAGATTTGGAGAAATTTCTTTGCACTGAGTTGTTGGTGCATGGAATACTTTGTCAGACAAAATAGTTGAGGCACTGGTCATTTTACCCATTAAGGGAAAAGTGGATAAATATTTGAAACAAAGTAAAATACAGGGCTTTGGGGAAAGTATAGGGCAGTGGAATTTGTTTGGATCGCTCTAGCTAAGAACCTTCACAGACCAGATATGACGAATGGGCTCCTTCTGTACTTTTATTCTAATTTACTTTTAAAACTTATGGCTCTCTTTAACTGGCACTTGAACTAGGAAATAGTTGCCACATATGGTCTAGATTGACTGTGCCTTCTCCTCCTCCTCCTCCTCCTCCTTCTCTTGGATATTGCGGTATATGGATGATGCTGTTACAGTTGCATTTTACTATGCCAAATAAAAGCATAATAATGACGCCTCCAACCTTCACAACTGAGCCTCTCAACTTTCTTTTGAAAATATATTGTAAATGGTTATGTTGAACATAATAAGTTATGTTAAGTTTTATTCTGTTACTCAGAGGAGGGTACCTTTTATATGGCAAGGGGAAAAAAAGACTTGCATTTATATCGTACAATTTGTGACCTTCGGACATCCTAAAAGGCTTTACAGCCAATTAAGTACTTTTGAATTGTAGTCACTGTTGTAATGTAGGAAGCGTGGCAAGCAATTTGCACACGGAAAACTCCCACAAACAGCAATGTGATAAAAGACCAGATATATTTTTTAAGTGATGTTGATTGAGGGATAGATATTGGACAGGCCACTGGAGATAACACCCTGATCATCTACAAAATAGTGCATTGGGATCTTTTATGTCCACCTGAGAGCAAACAGGGCCTCAGTTTAACATTTCATTTGAAAGACAGCACCTCTGCCAGTGCAGCACTCCCTTAGCACTGCATTGGGAGTGCCAGCCTAGATATTTGTGCTCAAGTCTCTGGAATGGGACTTGAACCCACAACCTTCTGACTCAAAGGTGAGAATGCCACCAACTGAGCCATGGCTGACATAACCAAAGATCACAAAGGTCATAGGGATAAAGTTATTGTCTTCAAAAAAGGATGAAGTCTCTTGTGATCTCCTTTGATGAGCTAGATTTATACTTGACACGTGTAAGATGCTTCCATTTTTAAGTTTCTATTGATGGGAAATCAAAAGTTTTTCAGAAGGGAAGGAGGAAGATTTCAGCTTTTGACATCTATATTTTGTGTTGTTTTGAATCAGACTGAATGTTCTTTGGTGCCTGTAATGTGGAACAAGCAATAACTTGTGTGTTTTATTAATATAACAACATTTGAAGTATGATAGCAATATTTCAGGGAATGAAAATGTTTATGTTTCAGGTTTCTAGTGCTATATAACCCGACAGACCAGGACCGCATCTCTGTTGTAACAGTACAGATAAATTCATACAAAGTAAGAGTGCTAACTGCTTCAGGGCAACCAGTGGAAGCTCAGATTAGTGCAGTTTGGGACAAACCTGCCACAGTATCCAAAAAAGTATTCCAGGTGGGGTGTATTTTCTTTATTACTCATCAATTTATTTGCTCTTTCTCCAGTCATTGCTTGGATTGTCAAGATATGGATCATTGGGTGCCAGGCACCCTCTGGTACCTTGCTGCGCACTTTAACAGTGAATGTTGGCAGTCTATTCAACTATAAATGTTGTTACTGGAAGATCTGAGCCAGTCAGATGGGGCTTGGGAGGAATTCTCTGTGGCTGTGTGTAAATTGTAAACATGTTCTTTTTGAATGCATTTTTGACATTGCTACAGATAGCTCCCAGAACAGTTCTTTCTGCTGGTACCCAGACATGCCCACTTCTATGCAGGTAATCATCAGGAGTAGGAACACGTCCAAACTCAAGAGAAATAAAAGAAAAAAGAAAAATTTGCATTTATATGGCACTTTTCACAACCATCGTTCATCTCAAAGCACTTGACAGCCATTGAGGCACTTTTGAAGTGTAGTCACTGTTGTAATGTAGGAAATGTAGCAGCCAAGTTGCACACAACAAACTCCCACAAACAGCAATGTGATAATGACCAGATAATCTGTTTTTGTGATGTTGATTGGGGGATAAATATTGGCCAGGACACTGGGAATAACTCGCCTGTTGTTCTTCGAAATAGTGCCTTGGATCTTTTACATCCACCCAAGCAGGCAGATAGGGCCTTGGTTTAAGCTTTGAGGCCAATTGTAGCACTGTGTTACTCTCCCAGCTGTGATCAGCAAATTCAGCACAGACCAGTAATTGAACTTGGTATCTACCTAGTCTGTGTGGCTTAGCTACTCAATGGTTAAACTCACTGTGCCATCTGCCTATTGTCACATTTTTATTATACTTCTGTGTCACCTTTTCCATTATAGATTTCTATGTCCACATTTGTCATGGAAATTGCCTATGTAAACTTGACGTATTCTAATCACACACTCCTCTGGTGCCTCAGCTTTGCATCTCCCACCTCTTCTGCCTGTACTGGAAAAGCCCATAGAAAGTCTATGGGCAAGTGCAAGTCAAACACAAGGCTGGTGCCATTTGCTGCTTGGAGCAAACTCAAGCCCAATATTTCACATAATATCTTGCAATTTGCATCGTAAAAATAAAACAATAGTGACGGGCTAAAGTTGGTCTGTTTCAGAAACATATCACTCCAGTCTAACTTTAAGTTCTAAGTTACAATACTATTCAGTTACTAACTTACTGTACTTTATTTCTGACATTTTCATCTATTGGACTTTATTTTTTTAAATTTGGCTTTTCTTTTTTTCAGTTTTACATTGATTTATAAATTGTTCCAGCATTTGTACTTTTTCCATAGATGCTTAGATTGATGCGTTAGAAGGGAAGATAGTACATTTGTTGCAGGTTTTCCCCCCATTTTGTATACTCATGAGAGTTTTATTTACTGGTGTGAAAGCCCCTTAATTCACTTCTCCCTGCCAGGCTGTACCTTTGAGATCTGCAATGCAACTTTAGAGAATGGTTCTGTTAGAAGTGATGAGAGCTACAACTTCAGACCACCCTCAAAGCTAATCCCAGCAGACCTTCAGAAACTACTGTCATCTGGGAAATACACGTCCCCAGGGATTAGTGTAGTTTTTTGGGATCCAAGAGCTCTGGATTAACTCTCATTCTGATTCAAACTCTCAGTTACCATTGTTTTCTGTGGAGTTGCTTTAAAGGCACAGGGATCCTTTTAGCGGGGCATAGTACATGGCATAGAGTGTTCTAAGAAGTAGAATATCAACCATATATAGAGCTGGAATTACCATATTTGAAGTACCCTGAGAACATTAAAATGAATAAGCATATTAGTGGGATGAGTCAAAATTGAAGGTTTGCACTTGATATATCTTCATTTTTCTTTATTCTTCCTACAGGTTTCCTTTCTGGCACAGGTATCAGCATTAGGATTGGGGCTGTACAAGTTAGTGGAAGCTCCAGATATCAAAACTGTGCTCGCTAATTACACTGTATACCCGAATGGAAGAGAGGAAATAAACACAGACAGTCCCTTCAAGATCGATGCATTGGAAAGCTCCACTGGTGACATCACTATTGAAAATTCGAATTTGAAAGCTTTGTTTTCAGGGACTAAAGGATTCTTGGAGGTAAAAAATCATAGAAATGTTTCTTTGTCTTGTATACAACTGTAACTATCACTGTAATTTATTAAACCTCCACATATGAATGAATGGATCACCTAATAACAGCTAGCTGTTACTTCTTTGCTGTCTCATATCAGATTCATATTAGCAAACAGTAGCCAAACCAAAGCATGATTGAACTCCTGACATATTTTACTCTCACCTTTTTCCTTGTTGAAAGTTATTTTTTTTATTGTGCGAAGTCACTGACGCAGTCTTCAGCATTGGCCAACCATAGCCATGTTCAACTTAGCCTCTAGTGTCTCCACCAGTCCCCTGTTTTAAAAGTTGCATTGAATGTTGTTGCTCATGATTGCTGTCTCAGTTACCTTCTTTTGTTGCGGCTTTTCACAGTGTGAAGTTTGGTTCAAATTTATCCTGATTACCAAGATGTAGAAGCTTAGTTTCTCTCGGTGCAAACAGAAGCACAGCTCAACTCCCTGTCAGATAGAGAATTGATTATTTGCATGGAATGTTCTGAGATACCACCACTAAAAGTAAACCAGTCAAGCAGTTGGTAATACCTTTCCAAACTGACCACAGAGAATAAAAGTCACTTTTGAATGAGAGCAGAGAGGTTGCCTAACCCACTACAAAAAGTCGGTCAGGCTCCAAAGTGCTGTGAGAAGGCTGAAAAGACAAGAGACAGCACAAAGGCGAGCTTTTACCCTGGGTTATTGGGCAGGATGCAAAGAATTATTCTGGTTATCAAGTAAGATAACCAATCTCAGGGCAGCATGGTTCTTTATGTTGTACAACTATGTAAATATAAGCTGTACTGATTAAACTTTGTCCCTGATCATTGTAGTTTCTGTTTCACCTTACTGTGAAATAAAGCTGCTTAATGACTGAAACCAAACCTTGGCCACCTTCCAAACCCATGACCTCAACCAACTAGAAGGACAGGGGCAGCAAATGCATGGGAACACCACCACCTGCAAGTTCCCCTCCAAGTCACACACCATCCTGACTTGGAACTATATCGCCGTTCCCTCACTGTCACTAGGTCAAAATCCTGGAACTCCCTTCCTAAAAGCACTGTGGGTGTACCCCTACCTCACATGGACTGCAGCGGTTCAAGAAGGCAGCTCACCACCATCTTCTCAAAGGCAATTAGGGATGGGCAATAAATGCTGTCCTAGCCAGTGACGCCCACATCCCATGAATGAATAAAAAAAAATGTTAACTTGGTATGCCTTCAGAGACATTAAAAAATATGTGTGAAAGACATGGCAGGCCAGTCCTTGTTAAACCCCAGATGCTGTTATCATGCAACAAGTAGATTTTGGCATCTGAGTCAACACCTATAGAAATAAGACACTCTGGCTGTTTATTGTAGTGGTGTGATTCTGTTAAATCTGAGAATTTAGCAGATCTAAATTTATAACACTTTCAGAATTTATTATTTGTTAATACATTTAAAAGCAGTTATTTATTTAGGACTGAGATGAGGAGAAATTTCTTGACTCAAAGGGTTGTGAATCTTTGGAATTCTCTACCCCAGAGGATAGCAGATGCTCAAAAAAAAAAAATCATTGAATATATTTAAGGCTGTGATAGACAGATTTTTGGTGTCTCAGGGAATCAAGGGATATGGGGAGTGGATGAGAATATGGAGTTGAAGCCCAAGATAAGCCATGATCATATTGAATGGTGGAGCAGGGTCGACGTGTCGTATAGTCTACTCATGCTGCTGTCTCATGTTCTTATGTTTATGTTTTTGAGAACATTTTAGAAACATGTCAGAGTTAGTATCTGAAATTCCAATATATCAGATACAATTTGATGGAAACAAATTAAATCAAAGTTAAAATTAAGTTTTATTCAAAAATGGAATAGTTTGTAAGATCATGTTGATTTTCACAAGTCTCTCTAGATCAAATCGACAATTTGCTCTTTGATTATTTTTCTAATGGACGTATTTCATTGCACAGTTAGAGATCGTCTGCACTTTCTCCAAATAGTCTTAAATTGATTTGGTTTATTTTATTTTAGAAATAAAGTTTACTGATTGCCCAAAGGAACAATATAACAATTATAAGAGTCAAAAAAGAACAAACCCTCTTGGTAATAGAGCAGTCTAAATCAATTTCTGCTCTTACATATGCAGAGGATAAGTAAGACCATCTAGCCTTGTAATATAGTGATGCTGCATTCGAGTAGTCACTGGTTTAATCATGAATACTCCCTTGTATGTCCACAGCACATGTATAGTGAGTTTTATTACTTTTGAAGAAGAAAACTTGACCAACAGCTCGTTCACTTATTATTGATTAATGGATAGAAATTTTGGGGCTTTATTGTAAAATTCCATGGCGGAAATGGTGACCGGCTTGCGTATTTGTCACTATTGTAGGTGGTTTCATGGAGGTGAAACTCAAAAAAGGATTTAAATGGGGAAGAATACAAAATTACATTTTGAATTATTTATGTTGATAATACATCTAAATTCCTTTCTTTTTGCATTAGAAAGTAAACACCAAGGAGGATAAAAGAGAGCATCAAATAAATATTCAATTTTGGTGGTATGGAACTACAAGCAACAGGGATAAGAGTGGTGCATACCTCTTTTTGCCTAACGGAGAAGCCAAGGTAAAAAAAAAAAGTGTTTTTTATTCAATAAAAGCAAAATATTGAAAATGCTGGAAACCTGAAACAGAAGTTGCTAGAAATGGTCAGACGGCATCTGTGAAGAGAGAAATAGAGTTAACATTTTATGTTGATGACCTTTCATCAGAACTGGAAGATGTTGGAGGTATAGTTTTTCAAGAAATACAGAGCCAGGGAAAGAACGAAAGGGAAAGATCTGTGATAGAGTGGAGAGCAGGAGTCATTAAATGCCAACAAGAATGATGGTGTAAGGCATCTTGTAAAGCAGGTGATAATGGGGCAAACGTAGAAAGAAAAGATGGGTCCAGCAGAGGTGTCAATGGTCTAATAAAAGCAAAATACTATGGATGCTGGAAATCTGAAATAAAAACAAGAAATGCTGGAACCACTCAGCAGGTCTGGCAGCATCTGTGAAAAGAGAAGCAGAGTTAACGTTTCGGGTCAGTGACCCTTCTTCGGAACTAGCAAATAGTAGAAATGTCAAAGGTTATAAGCAAGTGAGGCGGGGGTGGAGCAAGAGATAACAAAGGAGGTGTAGATTGGACAAGGCCACATAGCTGACCAAAAGGTCATGGAGCAAAGGCAAACAATATGTTAATGGTGTGTTGAAAGACAAAGCATTAGTACAGATAGGCTGTTAACGGACTGAAGATTGAACAGCAGCAAGTACAAACATGAAAAAAAACACTGGGTAAGCAAACTGAACAAACGAAGATGAAATGAAATAAACACAAAAAAAAAGATTGTAAAAAAGAGAAAAAATAGCTAAAAATAAAAGTAAAATGGGGGACCCGTCATGCTCTGAAATGATTGAACTCAATGTTCAGTCCAGCAGGCTGTAGTGTGCCTAATCGGTAAATGGGATGCTGTTCCGCGAGCTTGCGTTGATGTTCACTGGAACACTGCAGCAATCCCAGGACAGAGATGTGAGCATGAGACTCCAGGGACGTCTAATCGCTCTACACCTCCATCCCCCACCAGGATGGTTTAAGGGCTCGCTACTTCTTCCTTGAACAGAGGACCAACCAGTCCCCATCCACCACCACCCTCCTCCGCCTGGCTGAATTTGTTTTCACATTGAACAACTTCTCCTTCAACTCCATTCACTTCCTTCAAGTAAAAGGTGTTGCAATGGGTACCCGCATGGGTCCTAGTTATGCCTGTCGTTTAGTGGGATATGTCGAGCATTCTTTGTTCCAGTCCTACTCAGGCCCCCTCCTCCAACTCTTTTTCCGGTACATTGATGACTGTATCGGTGCCGTTTCCTGCTCCCGCCCCGAACTGGAAAACTTTATCAACTTTGCTTCCAATTTCCACCCTTCTCTCACCTTTACATGGTCCATCTCTGACACTTCCTTTCCCTTCCTCGACTTCTCTGTCTCCATCTCTGGGGATAGGTTGTCTACTAATATCCATTATAAGCCCACCGACTCCCACAGCTACCTCGACTACACTTCTTCACACCCTATCTCCTGTAAGGACTCCATTCCATTCTCCCAGTTTCTCCGTCTCCGACACATCTGCTCTGATGATGCTACCTTCCATGACAGTGCTTCTGATATGACCTCCTTTTTCCTCAACCGAGGATTCCCCCCCACTGTTGTTGACAGGGCCCTCAACCGTGTCCGGCCCATTTCCCGCACCTCTACCCTCACCCCTTCCCCTCCCTCCCAGAACCGTGACAGGGTTTCCCTTGTCCTCACTTTCCACCCCATCAGCCTCCATATCCAAAGGATCATCCTCCGCCATTTCCGCCACCTCCAGCGTGATGCCACTACCAAACGCATCTTCCCCTCCCTTCCCCTGTCAGCATTCCGAAGGAATCGTTCCCTCCGCGACACCCTGGTCCACTCCTCCATTACCCCCACCACCTCGTCCCCGTCCCAGGGCACCTTCCCCTGCAATCGCAGGAGGTGTAATACCTGCCCATTTACCTCCTCTCTCCTCACTATCCCAGGCCCCAAACACTCCTTTCAGGTGAAGCAGCGATTTACTTGTACTTCTTTCAATGTAGTATACTGGATTCACTGCTCACAATGTGGTCTCTTCGACATTGGGGAGACCAAACGCAGACTGGGTGACCGCTTTGCAGAACACCTCCGCTCAGTCCACAAGCAGGACCCTGAGCTTCCGGTTGCTTGCCATTTCAACACTCCCCCCTGCTCTCATGCTCACATCTCTGTCCTGGGATTGCTGCAGTATTCCAGTGAACATCAACGCAAGCTTGAGGAACAGCATCTCATTGACCGATTAGGCACACTACAGCCTGCCCGACTGAACATTGAGTTCAATCATTTCAGAGCATGACAGGCCCCCCATTTTACTTTTATTTTTAGTTATTTTTTCTCTTTTTTACATTTTTTACAATTTTTTTTTGTGTTTATTTCATTTCATCTTAGTTTGTTCAGTTTGCTTACCCAGTGTTTTTTTTCATGTTTGTACTTGCTGCTGTTCAATCTTCAGTCCGTTAACAGCCTATCTGTACTAATGCTTTGTCTTTCAACACACCATTAACATATCGTTTGCCTTTGCTCCATGACCTTTTGGTCAGCTATGTGGCCTTGTCCAATCTACACCTTTGTTATCTCTTGCCCCACCCCCGCCTCACTTGCTTATAACCTTTGACATTTCTACTATTTGCTAGTTCCGAAGAAGGGTCACTGACCCGAAACGTTAACTCTGCTTCTCTTTTCACAGATGCTGCCAGACCTGCTGAGGTGTCAATGGTTACAGATTGTCTGAGAAAATGAAAAGAACATCCTTCCTCAGATAAGGAGACCAAAACTGCACACAGTATTCCAGGTGTGGCCTCACCAAGGCCTTGTATAATTGCAGCAAGATATCCCTGCTCCTGTACTCCTATCCTCTCACTATGAAGGCCAGCATACCATTTGCCTTCTTTACCACCTGTTGGACCTGCATGCTTACCTTCAGCGACTGGTGTACGAGAACACCCAGGTCTCGCTGCCTATTCCCCTCTCAGTTTATAGCTGTTCAGACAATAATCTGCTTCCTGTTTTTGCTGCCAAAGTGGATAACCTTACATTTATCCATATTGTACTGCATCTGCCATGCATTAGCCCACTCACTCAACTTGTCAAAATCACCCTGAAGCCTCTCTGTATCCTCTCACAACTCACCCTCCCACCCAGTTTTGTCATCTGCAAATTTGGAGATATTACATTTAGCTCCCTCATCTAAATCATTAATATATATTGTGAATAGCTGGGGTCCTAGCACCGATCCCTGCGGTGCCCCACTAGTCACTGCCTGCCATTCGGAAAAAGACCCATTTATCCCTACTGTTTGTTTCCTGTCCGCCAGCCTATTTTCTATCCATCGCAATACACTACCCCCAATCCCTTGCGCTTTAATTTTACACGCTAATCTCTTATGTGGGACTTTGTCGAAAGCCTTCTGAAAGTCCAAATAAACCACATCCATTGGCTGCCCTTCATCAGCTCTACTAGTTACATCCTCGAAGAATTCTAGTAGATTTGTCAAGCATGATTTCCCTTTCGTAAATCCATGCTGACTCTGCCCGATTCTACCACTGTTCTCCAAATGCTCTGCTATAAAATCTTTGATCATGGACTCTAGAATTTTCCCCACTACCGACGTCAGGCTGACTGGTCTATAATTCCCTACTTTCTCTCTACCTCCCTTTTTAAATAGTGGGGTTACATTAGCTACCCTCCAATCTGTAGGAACTGTTCCAGAGTCTATAGAATCTAGGAAGATGACCACCATTGCATCCACTATTTCTCGGGCCACTTCCTTAAGTACTCTGGGATGCATACCATCAGGCCTGGGGATTTATTGGCCTTCAATCCCATCAATTTCCCCAACACCATTTCTCTACAAATACTGATTTCCTTCAGTTCCTCCCTCTCACTAAGCCCTGTGTTCCCCAACATTTCTGGTGTGATATTTGTGTCCTCCTTTGTGAAGACAGAGCCAAAGTATGCATTTAGTTGGTCAGCCATTTCTTTGTTCCCCATAATAAATACCCCTGTTTCTGACTGTAAGGGACCGACATATGTCTTCACCAATTTTTTTCTCTTCACGTACCTATAGAAACTTTTACAGTCAGTTTTTATGTTCGCCGCAAGCTTGCTCTCGTACTCTATTTTCCCCTTCTTAATCAATCCCTTGGTCCACCTTTGCTGAATTCTAAACTGCTCCCAATCCTCAGGTCTGTTGTTTTTTCTGGCAAATTTATATGCTTCTTCCTTGGATCTATTGCTGTCTCTAATTTCCCTTGTAAGCCATGGTTTGGCTACCTTTCCCGTTTTACTTTTTTTTTTCCAAAATATACTTTATTCATAAAAATCTGTAAAAATTACATTGCCAAACAGTTTCAAACAGCACCAAAAATACAAACATTGCAAGGGAGTTCAGTTTCCTTCAATACTATCATGAGTTTCTTCACAACCCTTCCATTTCACAATTGTCATGCCAATTACAGTTTTACATTTACAGCAAATGAAAATATTAACGATACAGTTCGAGGGGTTTCCCATGGATCCAGCCCCTCAGTTCAGCTTGGTGGGGGGACCTTACACTGTGGTCTCCCGTTTTACTTTTGCGCCAGACAGGGATAAACAATTGTTGCAGTTCATCCATGCGCTCTTTAAATGTTTGCCATTGCCTATCCACCGTCATCCCTTTAAGTAACGTTTCCCAATCCGTCATAGCCAACTCGCGCCTCATATCTTCGTAGTTTCCTTTACGAAGATTTAGGACCCTAGTCTCAGAATCAACTACCTCACTCTCCATCTTGATGAAGAATTCTATCATATTCTGGTCGCTCATCCCCAAGGGGTCTCTCACCACTAGATTGTCAATTATTCCCCTCTCATTACACAATACCCAGTCTAGGATGGCCTGTTCTCTCATTGGTTCCTCAACGTATTGATCCAGAAAACCATCCTGTGTACACTCCAAGAATTCCTCCTCCATGGTATTGTGACTAATTTGATTTGCCCAATTTATATGCAGATTAAAGTCATCCATAAGTACAGATGTTCCTTTATTGCATGTGTCTCTAATTTCCTGTTTAATGCCCTTCCCAACATCACCACTACAGTTTGGGGGTCTACATACAATCCCCACTAATGTTTTTTTGCCCCTTAGTATTTCTCAGCTTTACCCATACAGATTCCACATCGTCAGAGCTAATATCTTTCCTCACTATTGCGTTAATTTCCTCTTTAGCCAGCAATGCAACTCCAACCGCCTTTTGCTTTTTGTCTGTCCTTCCTAAATACTGAATACCCCTGGATGTTCAATTCCCATCCCTGGTTACCTTGCAGCCATGTCTCCGTAATCTTGACTATATCATACCCGTTTACATCTACTTGTGCGATTAATTCATCCACTTTATTGCGAATGCTCCACGCGTTAAGGCACAAAGCCTTAAGGCTTGTCATTTTAACGTTACTTGTCCCCTTCCCACTATTTTTCACTGTGGCCCTGTTTGATTCTGGCCCTTGATTTCTCTGCCTATCACTTTTCTTATTTCCCTTAGTGTCTTTTGTTCTTGTCTTTGATCCCCCCTCCTCTGACTCCTTGCAAAGGTTCCCATCCCCCTACCATTTTAGTTTAAACCCTCCCCACCACTCTAGCAAATACTCCCCCTAGGACATCAGTCCCGGTCCTGCCCAGATGTAACCCATCCAGTTTGTACTGGTCCCACCTCCCCCAGAACCGGTCCAAATGTCCCAGGAATCTAAAACCCTCCTCCTCACACCGTTTCTTCAGCCACGTATTCATCCGATATATCCTGCTATTTCAACTTTGACTAGCACTGGTAGAAATCCTGAGATCGCTACATTTGAGGTCCTACTTTTCAACTTACTTTCTCGCTCCCTGTATTTGGGATACAACATATCTCATCCTTTTTCTTCAAGAATTATAAATTATTTGGCCAAATTTTCTTTTTTTTTGTAAAAGACCTCTACAGAGAGAAGTCCTTTATTTTTTGTTTTTTTTCCGTGTGTGTGTGTGTGTGTGTGTGTGTGTGTGTGTGTGTGTGTGTGTGTGTGTGTGTGTGTGTGTTTTGGGTATTTAAAAAGGGAAACTTGCGTATTTCAATCTGTGTGTTAATGCTTTGCCTTGTTACTGGATAAGTCTTGTTTTATAATAAACTGACAATTTTGTTTATTAAAGAAACCTGGTTGGTGTATTTTATTCTGAAATAAAGAGTATGGTTGACTGTATAGGTAACTGGGTAAACATTTAAATATATGTTGTGACCTGCAGAGATGTGGAACTAGAGAAAGACAGTGCACTCCTATCACCTCGGTCATGACAATCATTTTCCTCCGCAAACTTCAGCGTTCGAATTTTGTTCAAGGCTTAGCAGCCTTTCACTGTATCAGTGTACTGAGAGCAGATGTTTTCTCTTTTTCACTTCTGAGGCTGCCGCTGCTAGTCTTTGTCTTCCAGTCTTCTGAAAGACTGTTGAATTTAGCCAGAATCAAAAGTCAATAGTCATTTACCTTTGGCAAAATGCAGAGTCCACTGGTCTGTCCACAGCAGAACTACCTGGGCCTTCTTTGTTTCCAGGAGCTCCAAATTTCAACTTAGGTTTGCACCTTCAGAGACCCTAGCTCCCTGTTTACGATCTGAGAGCCTGGGAGAGTGAAACCTATTATTCTTCAGGTGTTACAACCGTGCATTCTGCTTTCAAAAGGGTCTTTGATCTGGGTTCCTCGTTCACATGGTTACCAGGGTCCCTGTCCCTCTCTAGATAGAGTTAGTATGAGATCACGTATCTCTTCCGAATCCTTCTTACACTACATTAAAAATTACAGTTTTTAAAAACATAGTCATGCTACAAGGTCCAGTGTTCATAACATTATATCTAGTTTTGTTTCTTTTCTTTTTCAAATGTTAATTTGCACTGAACAGTGGACAAAAATGTTAAATACTTAACTGTCTCAAGCTTACAACAACGACTGTATTAGGCAGTTTAAAAAAATGGACCTCCTTAGTAGCCCATTCCCACCTTTAGCACTTATAATGTTGGAATCTTTTCACAAGCACTCTGTGCTTGCACATATGCAATATTAACACTACCTGCCTCCATTGGAACCCTGTATCAACCTCTGCTCACTCATGGTATGCTCTGCACACCTTGTCAGCCCTCTCTTTCCACTGCACAACCTCCAATAACAGACTAGCCAGTACTCTGCCCTCAAGCAGTTCTTAGATTCATTTCCTCTCCACAGCATTCTCCAAACTTGATATTGATTCATTTGCACTCCAAGCTGTATCTACAACTCAATTCATCCAATCACTGGACCTCTGATTTTAAGTTTGGACTTTTTAAAATTCTTTCATGGGATGTGGGTGTCACTGGCAAGACCAGCATTTGTTGCCCATCCCTAATTGCCATTGACAACTGAGTGGCTAGCTAGGCCATTTCAGAGGGCAGTTAAGAGTCAAAGACATTGCTGTGGGTCTGGAGTCACAAGCAGGACAGACCAGGTAAAGACGGCAGATTTCCTTCCCTAAAGGACATTAGTGAACCAGATGAGTTTTTATGACAATCGATGATAGTTTCATAGCACCATTACTGAGACTAGCTTTCAATTCCAAATTTTTTATTGATTAATTGAATTTAACAATTGAATTTAAATTCCACCAGCTGCCATGGTGGGATTTGAACCTGTGTCCCCTGGGCATTAGCCTGGATCTCTTGATTAATAGTCCAGTGACATTACCATTACGCCACTGTTTCCCCAGATTGCCTCATAATATCTTTATCCTGTCCTCTGTTTATAACTCGGATGTGTGTCTCCTAATCTTTGTTATCCTTATGTAATCTGAATTCCCTCTGTCCATTTGCGTGTACATTTTAGCTGCCGGTTTGGACCCAAACCCATTACTTCTATCCATCCCTTTTGTTGCATTTGACCCTCTTATGTCCTTATCTTCTGGCTCCTTCCTTTTGTGTCACCTGGTCATGCCACTGTCCTCTCTTGAGCATTTAGTCCTCACAATTCCTACCCCAACAATTACTGCTATTCTAACTTCCTATGATAAGCCCACATTCTTTCAGTATTCTTCAAAATGTACATTGAGGCACATGCAGCAGCCCCAACCACTCTTTTGTCCTCTTTTGTCAACCTTTCCACCCAGGGCGCCTTATTGGGACTAATTTGCCTGCTTTCCATCTTACTCATCCTACCTGCCATTATGCGCAGTGGTTAGCACCGCAGCCTCACAGCTCCAGTGACCCGGGTTCGATTCTGGGTACTGCCTGTGCGGAGTTTGCAAGTTCTCCCTGTGACCGTGTGGGTTTTCGCCGGGTGCTCCAGTTTCCTCCCACAGCCAAAGACTTGCAGGTTGATAGGTAAATTGGCCATTATAAATTGCCCCTAGTATGGGTAGGTGGTAGGGGAATTGAGGGAAGGTAGGGATGTGAGAGGGTAATGGGATTAATGTAGGATTAGTATAAATGGGTGGTTGACGGTCGGCACAGACTCGGTGGGCTGAAGGGCCTGTTTCAGTGCTGTATCTCTAAATAAAAATAAATAAATAAATATCCTGGGATTCTGCCAGCAAAAGAACAATTCTTTTCTCTGCATTTCCTTCCAGAATGTCCATTCACTCTGAAAACAAGGCTTTTGCCATCCATGATTTATTGTAGGTAATTACGTTGATAGCATGATTCTGACATTTTATTCCTTATTGAAACCTTCATGCTTGGTTATACTTTCCACCACCTGCGCCACTCAAACTACCGCAGTGCCGATTGGGCCCTTATCACTAAATCATAACAAGATTTCTCCCTCGCTCCTCTGCAATTTTCTCCTCCTTTTGAGTAGCTCACCTTGCCTCTGTACTTAAATGGTCTTAATCACAGGGAAGACCTCTCCTACCATTTTTCTGTATCTACACATCCCTGCAACTCCTTCCAACCTTACTTCCTTTGGATCTTACCCCCAAGTCACTTACAGCTTTCAGATTCCGAATTACTTAACATTAGGCCTACTACTCGCTGCAATACTTCTGCAGTTATTGATTGGCTCAGCCACTCTTTCACCTTCACCTTGGTTGTCCTTGTCCAAGGTGACAACCTGTCTCCCATCCTCCTTGTTCCTGCTGGTATGGCCCCCATCTTCAGTCCAAGTCCAAGGGTGCCATCTGTGCACATCTGGTTTCGCCCATTAATCACCAGATCTGGCTGCACCACATCAAGTGTAGAGTCATAGAGTTATACAGCACAGAAACCGGCCCTTTGGCCCATTGTGTCTGTGCCGGCCAGACAGCACCCAACTATTCTAATTCCATATTCCTGCACTTGGCCCGTAGTCCCGTATGCTACGGCTTTTCAAGTGGTTATCTAAATACTTCTTAAATGTTGTGAGGGTTCCTGCCTCCAGCACCTCTTCAGGCAGTGCGTTCCAGATTCTAACCACCCTCTGGGTGAAAAAATATTTCCTCAAATCTCCCCTAAACCTCCTGCCCCTTACCCTAAATCTATGCCCCCGGTTCTTGACCCCTCCGCGAAGGGAAAAAGTTTCCTCCTATCGAACCTATCAATGCCCCTCATAATCTTGTATACCTCAATCATGTCCCCCCTCAGCCTTCTCTGCTCCAAGGAAAACAACCCTAGCCTATCCAGTCTCTCATCATAGCTGAAATGCTCCAGTCCAGGCAACATCCTGGTGAATCACCTCTGCAACCTCTCCAGTGCAATCACATCCTTCCTATAGTGTGGTGACCAGAACTGTACACAGTACTCCAGCTGTGGCCTAACTAGCGTTTTATATAGCCCCATCAGAACTCAGAAATAGGAAGGGTGCGGTAACAATGTTGGGGCTGTACTACAGGCCTCCCAACAGCGAGCGTGAGATAGAGGTACAAATATGTAAACAGATTATGGAAAGATGTAGGAGCAACAGGGTGGTGGTGATAGGAGATTTTAATTTTCCCAACATTGACTGGGATTCACTTAGTGTTAGAGGTCTAGATGGAGCAGAATTTGTAAGGAGCATCCAGGAGGGTTTTCTAGAGCAGTATGTAAATAGTCCAACTCGGGAAGGGGCCATACTGGACCTGGTGTTGGGGAATGAGCCCGGCCAGGTGTTTGAAGTTTCAGTAGGGGACTACTTTGGGAATAGTGATCACAATTCCGTAAGCTTTAAAATACTCATGGACAAAGACGAGAGTGGTCCTAAAGGAAGAGTGCTAAATTGGGGGAAGGCCAACTATACCAAAATCCGGCAGGAGCTGGGGAATGCAGATTGGGAGCAGCTGTTTGAAGGTAAATCCACATGTGATATGTGGGAGGCTTTTAAAGAGAGGTTGATTAGCGTGCAGGAGAGACATGTTCCTGTGAAAATGAGGGATAGAAATGGCAAGATTAGGGAACCATGGATGACAGGTGAAATTGTGAGACTAGCTGAGAGGAAAAAGGAAGCATACATAAGGTCTAGGCGGCTGATGAAAGACGAAGCTTTGAAAGAATATCGGGAATGTAGGACCAATCTGAAACGAGGAATTAAGAGGGCTAAAAGGGGTCATGAAATATCTTTAGCAAACAGGGTTAAAGAAAATCCCAAAGCCTTTTATTCATATATAAGGAGAAAGAGGGTAACTAGAGAAAAGATTGGCCCACTAAAGGACAAAAGAGGAATGTTATGCTTGGAGTCAGAGAAAATGGGTGAGATTCTAAACGAGTACTTTGCATCGGTATTCACCGAGGAGAGGGACATGACGGATGTTGAGGTTAGGAACAGATGTTTGATTACTCTAGGTCAAGTCGGCATAAGGAGGGAGGAAGTGTTGGGTATTCTAAAGGGCATTAAGGTGGACAAGTCCCCAGGTCCGGATGGGATCTATCCCAGGTTACTGAGGGAAGCGAGAGAGGAAATAGCTGGGGCCTTAACAGATATCTTTGCAACATCCTTAAACACGGGTGAGGTCCCGGAGGACTGGAGAATTGCTAATGTTGTCCCCTTGTTTAAGAAGGGTAGCAGGGATAATCCAGGTAATTATAGACCGGTGAGCCTGACGTCAGTGGTAGGGAAGCTGCTGGAGAAGATACTGAGGGATAGGATCTATTCCCATTTGGAAGAAAATGGGCTTATCAGTGATAGGCAACATGGTTTTGTGCAGGGAAGGTCATGTCTTACCAACTTAATAGAATTCTTTGAGGAAGTGACAAAGTTGATTGATGAGGGAAGGGCTGTCGATGTCATATACATGGACTTCAGTATGGCGTTTGATAAGGTTCCCCGTGGCAGGCTGATGGAGAAAGTGAAGGCGCATGGGGTCCAAGGTGTACTCGCTAGATGGATAAAGAACTGGCTGGGCAACAGGAGACAGAGAATAGCAGTAGAAGGGAGTTTCTCAAAATGGAGACGTGTGATCAGTGGTGTTCCACAGGGATCCGTGCTGGGACCACTGTTGTTTGTGATATACATTAATGATTTGGAGGAAAGTATAGGTGGACTGATTAGCAAGTTTGCAGACGACACTAAGATTGGTGGAGTAGCAGATAGTGAAGGGGACTGTCAGAGAATACAGCAGAATATAGATAGATTGGAGAGTTGGGCAGAGAAATGGCAGATGGAGTTCAATCAGGGCAAATGCGAGGTGATGCATTTTGGAAGATCCAATTCAAGAGTGAACTATACAGTAAATGGAAAAGTCCTGGGGAAAATTGATGTCCAGAGAGATTTGGGTGTTCAGGTCCACTGTTCCCTGAAGGTGGCAACGCAGGTAAATAGAGTGGTCAAGAAGGCATACGGCATGCTTTCCTTCATCGGACGGGGTATTGAGTACAAGAGTTGGCAGGTCATGTTGCAGTTGTATAGGACTTTGGTTCGGCCACATTTGGAATACTGCGTGCAGTTCTGGTCGCCACATTACCAAAAGGATGTGGATGCTTTGGAGAGGGTGCAGAGGAGGTTCACCAGGATGTTGCCTGGTATGGAGGGCGCTAGCTATGAAGAGAGGTTGAGTAGATTAGGATTATTTTCATTAGAAAGACGGAGGTTGAGGGGGGACCTGATTTAGGTGTACAAAATCATGAGAGGTATAGACAGGGTGGATAGCAAGAGGCTCTTTCCCAGAGTGGGGGATTCAATTACGAGAGGACACGAGTTCAAAGTGAAAGGGGTAAAGTTTAGGGGGGATATGCGTGGAAAGTTCTTTACGCAGAGGGTGGTGGGTGCCTGGAACGCGTTGCCAGCGGAGGTGGTAGATGCGGGCACAATGGCGTCTTTTAAGATGTATCTAGACAGATACATGAATGGGCAGGAAGAAAAGAGATACAGACCCTTAGAAAATAGGCGACATGTTTAGATAGAGGATCTGGATCGGCGCAGGCTTGGAGGGCCGAAGGGCCTGTTCCTGTGCTGTAATTTTCTTTGTTCTTTGTTCTTTTATCATAACCTCCCTCCTCTTATATTCTATGCCTCGGCTAATAAAGGCAAGTATCCCATATGCCTTCCTAACCACCTTATCTACCTGTGCTGCTGCCTTCAGTGATCTGTGCACAAGTACATCAAGGTCCCTCTGACTTTCTGTACTTCCTAGGGTCCTACCATCCATTGTGTATTCCGTTGTCTTATTAATCCTCCCAAAATGCATCACCTCACACTTTTCAGGATTAAATTCCATTTGCCACTGCTCTGCCCATCTTACCAGCCCATCTATATCTCCCTGTAATCTCAGGATTTCCTCCTCACTATTTACAACACCACCAATTTTCGTGTCATCTGCGAACTTACTGATCATACCTCCTATATTCACGTCTAAATCATTAATGTACACTACAAACAGCAAAGGTCCCAGCACCGATCCCTGTGGTACACCACTGGTCACAGGCTTCCAATTGCAAAAACAGCCCTCAACCATTACCCTCTGCCTCCTGCCACTAAGCCAGTTTTGGATCCAATTTGCCAAATTGTCCTGGATCCCATGGGCTCTTACCTTCTTAACCAGTCTCCCATGCCGGACCTTATCAAAAGCCTTACTGAATTCCATGTATACCACATCCACTGCTTTACCCTCATCGACACATCTAGTCACCTCCTCGAAAAATTCAATCAAGTTAGTTAGACACTATCTCCCCTTGACAAAGCCATGCTGACTATCCTTATGTCTATGACTGTAGTTGGGCCTCATTCTCTTTTGCTCAAGCCGTCCACCAGTTCAGGATCACCCTGGAGAGCAAAGATAGCCCTGACTTCTTTTCTCCACTATCAAGCGTTTCCTTACATTTCTCTCTTCCATCTCGACTCTCACCTCCATAACAAGTGTGAGGAGCTCATGAACGTCTTTGTCATTAAGATTGAGATTCCTTTCAATTGTCTCTGCTGGTACACCCTATTTGTTTCCAACCAGTCTACATCTACTCTGTCCCACCACCACCACCCCAACTACTCTCTGCTTCAGCATTGATTCAAGGTTCCTATCCAGTTTGTCTCCTATCACCCCTCACGCGCTGTTTGAGTTCATCTTGTTAATGAGGTCCACCTCCTGCTCACTAAATACCATTCCCACTAAACCGATGACCGCCCCCTTTCCTGTCCTACGTGCCAGCTGACATTGTAAATCATTTCATCTTTTTAGATACTGTCCTTTACACCCCCACTCCCGCCACCTTTGGCTGCTTTGTCCTTGAAAACCAGCAAGCTGATTTCCAACCAACACTGCATCTCCCCTCCCCCCACTTCCCCTTCAGAGTTCTTGAACATGTTTATATGCCTCAAAACCAAGGGTAAAACATTATGCTGTCCCCCATGGCAGGTTTGGAGACAGGGAGAGCATAAAATCGGGTGGAATTGGGAACCTCCCACCACCACCCCGCCTCTGCTCAAATTTAGTCCAGGGTGGGAAGGCCTGTTAATGGTCAATTGAAGCCCTGAAATGGCTAATTAACCCCTAATTAAGGGCCTCTTCCTGCCACAGCCACAATTAACGAAAAACCGTGCGGGCTGCTTCCCAGCTCTTGGGGTGGTGGTGGATGGTAAAGCACTTCAGCGCCCTGCCGGATAGCCTTATATGTGAAGTAAAGGTCTGCAAAGGAAAGTGGACCGAGCCTGAATGCCACACGTGGAAGTGCGACCCGACCCAAACCCGACACAGGGCGGCACAGTGGCGCAGTGGTTAGCACCACAGCCTCACAACTCCAGCGACCCAGGTTCAGTTCTGGGTACTGCCTGTGTGGAGTTTTCAAGTTCTCCCTGTGACCGCATGGGTTTCCGGCGGGTGCTCCGGTTTCCTCCCACAGCCGAAGAATTGCGGGTTGATAGGTAAATTGGCCATTGTAAATTTCCCCTAGTATAGGTAGGTGGTAGGAGAATTGAGGGAAGGTGGGGATGTGGTAGGGAATATGGGATTAATGTAGGATTAGTATAAATGGGTGGTTGATGGTCGGCACAGACTCGGTGGGCCGAAGGGCCTGTTTCAGTGCTGTATCCTTTACCCACGTACTGATGGACCACGCCCCCCCGGTCCCAGCGACTCCCCACCCGGCCCCAGCGATCCCCAGCCCCCGCGACCCCCCACTCCCCCTGGCCCCCGCAACCCCCGGCCCAGCCGGCCCCGCCCTGACTGACTTTGAGCCTGGGTCCAGTGCCACTCCTTGGCATCTGGTCGCTGCAGCTACAGCAGCAGCCACTGCCTCTGCTGTGCAGCTGCTGGCCTCTAATTGGCCAGCAGCTCTGCAAGGGTGGGACTTCTGGCAACGGGGTCCTTGATCCTATGACAGTTCCGCTGCTGTCCAGTTAAGTGCCCGATTGGCACTAAATTCTGCGGGCCTTCTGTACAAGAGCCGATGTGGGCATCTCGGCGTTTGTTTCCTCCACTGTTGTGACCCCTGCCGCCAGTGCCAAATTTCACCTCATATCTGTCTTTCCTGCAACTTCAGGTTTGAATATCTCCAATCATGTTTGTGTTCCCTCCTACAGCACTGAAATGGTCCTAATTAAAGATACAAATGTTGTCTTCTCAACTATGATAGTGCATTGTTATGACCGAGGCGGGTGGAGTGCACTGTTAATTCAGTCCTACTTCTCCACGAGTCATAGTATATCAATAAATTTTCCCAGCTGTTGAAAAACAGCCAATTACATACTCTGTTTGTCCCCCAGAATAAAGTACACCAACCAGGTTTCTAATCAAGAACAAAATTAACTATTTATTATAAAAACAAGTCTTAACCAATAGTAAGATAAATCTATATATGAAAAGTTCCTTATTTCCCTAGCCCTCATGCACACACACATACATTAAAAAAAAACAGTTAACCAGGGAAAAAGGTTTTTAGTTTACAGGTGTTCCATAGGAATAGAAGGAATAACAAAATAACTTAGTTTATCACGGTCTGGTATTACGTTCTTCGGTTTGGTGAGGTGTCCCAGAGTCGAATAGTGGGTTGCCACTCGAACTCTCTCCGGTTGATGAACAGTCTGTGATGGTAGGCGTTCAATGCAATACAACTGCAGCAGGCTTCACATAGGTCTTTCATCAGGGGTGCAGCAACAAATCTTCTTAGGTTTTACAGTGGCAGGATAACAGTAGAAGATTTCTTCAGATTTCAGGTTTTCTTAAAAACACAGGAGGCAACAGGAACTACACTTGATGCAGGGCTTCTTCAGAGACAGGGGGCAATAGGAATCTGCCACCTTTGAAATACAGGGTTTCTTCTCGAGATGCAGGATTCCTTTACAGAGAGAGGTAACACTTTACAGAGAGAGGTCTTCCTCTCTGATCTCCAGGCAGGTCAAAAATCAAACTTCAAATGTCTGCTCTTTGTCCAAATCACCGGGTCCAAAGTGAAAGCAAAGCCTTCCTAAACAGGTCACATGTCCAGACATAGAGTCTCCCTTGTCATTCAAAGAGTTGCTCTAAGGAGGTCAAACCCCTTGCTGGTTTCCTTGAAATTGCCTGCTTTCCTGTCCTTGTATACAAAGTCAGCTTCCTTTCAAAACATACAAAAATTTCAGCTATTTGCAGGTGTCAATGTCCACTGAAAAATCCTTTTTCAGTTTTTTTTTAAAACACACAGCCTTCTAAGTTTTTAATACAAAAACTAAAATCTTGTAACAGTATTATCCCTCTTTATTTCCTTGACTTCTCAGCAATCTATGACATGGTTGACCATACCATCCTCCTCCAAATACGTTAATCATAACTTTCCAAAACTTGCAGGGTTTGGAAATTGTACCTTTAGATTGGAAAATTGCAAATATCACTACTTTTTAAGAAGGTATGTAGGGAGAACCAAGAAACTGCAAACCTGTCAGTTTAATGTCAGTTGGCAGAAAGTTATTGGAATCTATCTTCAGGAACAGAGTGAGCTCTTGTGCAAGTATTAGTTGGATCAAAGAGAGCTAATATAGATTTGTGAAGGGTAAGTCACATCAGGCTAATCTGGTTGAATTTTCTGAGAAGGTCTCTAACATGGTGGATAGGGAAGTTAATTCATGGGTGTTGTCTTCATGAAATTCCAGAAGTTTTAGCAGAAGAGATTATCCACAAAAATGAGAGTGCGCAGAATTGCATGTAACCTTGTCACATGGTTAGTTATTGGTCTGGAGATAGGAGACAGAGTGTAGAAATAAAGGGAGGATTCTCTGATTGGCAGAATGTGGTGCTCCACAGGGATCTGGTCTAGGGCTTCAGTTTTTCAGGGTATATTTCAAGGCTTGGATGAAGGAATAGAGAGTTATATATCCAAGTGTGCATAAGACACTAAGTTAGGAGGTGCAGTATGGATGGGAGCAGGAAGTTGCAAAGGGATTTAGAGAAACTAAGTGAGTTGGAAAAACTGTGGCAGATGGAGTTCAATGTGGGGAAATGTGTGGTTATCGACTTTGGATCTGAGAAATACAAATTAGAATATTTTCTTAATAAGAAACTAGGAACTCTGGAGGAGCAAGAGATTTGGGTGTCCAGGTATAGACATTACTAAAATCTATTGCACTGGTACAAAAAGTAATCACAACAGCTCAAGTAACATTGGCCTTTGTTTTGAGGGGGCTGGGATACCAAAGGGTGGAAGTTATGCATCAGTTACTCAGAGCCTGGGTCACAGTTCATCTGGTGTACTGTGTTAAATTTTAAGCACTACACTGCAGCAAGGATCTATTAACCTTGGAGTGGGTACAGCACAGGTTCACCAGAATGATGCTGAGACATAAAAAGGTAAATTATAAGGACAGGCTACATAAACTTGATTTGCATTCTCTTGAGTTTAGAAGATTTGAGAGTGATCTCATTGAGGTATTTAAAATAATAAAATAATTGAATAGGATAGATACAGAGAAGCTATTTTCCTTTGGTGGAAGAATCCAAAACAAGGGGGGAAAATCTTAAAATTAGAACTTGGAGTGAAATCAGGAAACAGTCTTCATACAATTTATAATTTTGTACTTTTGTTTCTGGGAACATGAAACTCTTTCCTCCCTCTCTGCGCACCCCCCCCCCCCCCCCCCCCCCCGCCCAAACAAAAAAAGACAATGGATGCTGGATCTATTGCAGTTTTCAAGACTGCGATCAATTGTTCAACCTTTCTACAAACAAAACTTTCATCCTACTTATGTCATTTATTCCCATGTGAAGCACAACTTCTGGCTGGTTTCTGTTGCCTTTTCAGAAGTTTTCCATTGATTTTTTTTGTTGGGTGCTGCTTGTTTAATGGTGGCTATCTGATCATGTAATTAGCATGGACCAAAGAATTCCTCTATAATAAACTGATATAGTGATACATTTTTACAGACAGAAAACGTGTGCTAGGTTTTCGATAATATTGAAAACTCAAATCCAGAAGGTGCATTCCTTAATTGTCTTTAAAAAGAAAGGGGGCTTATGCAAACTAAAACATTTGGCACCTTGAATGGTCCGTGCCTTGAACCTTTTGATTTGGCTTTTGATGAAATGTGTGCTAATTCTAGGAATGATTCATTGTAACAAAGTTTCCTTTTTAAAATATCATTAGGTGTGTATTACATATTTTCATAACCAATAATATGCACATGTAAACTGTTCATTACTGTATACATATAGGTTATAGAATAGCATAGTAGACTGAAGTACATAATAGAAATTTTTCACACTTTTGAATTTCCTTTTGAGGTGCATAAACGCTTCTTTTTCCAATTCAGGTGGGTTTTCAAACTAGTTATTTATATCAGACTTTTTAAAGTTAACTCCTCACTACTCAAGTTTCAATTAAAGCATAAAAGGAATATTCTTCACTAAAATTGTGTGAATGTGAACACAATCACTTAATTTCTTATGTAAATTTATAATTTTGTACTTTTGTTTTCATTGAAATTAGCATCCTAGTAGGTGCTACCATTTGAATCTTTGCCTGACTTTCAGAGTGTCGTGACACTTTAAAATGAGCTAGACTGATGTAGAAGTGTTCAACATTGCCATAACAAAAGGCCTGTGCCACCTTCTTAATCAGAAGAAAATCTAATCTTAGAAAGAAAGCCATTGTGCTTTACATATTAATTTGATAATGCAAATTTGTATATGAAATTCCTGCTGATTATAGTTATGTTCATAAATGTATTTTTGGGAGGTTTACTTGAATCATCCCTTTAAAAAAAATCAAACAAGATCATGAATATGGCATGACTTAGCTTCAATATTCAGCTACTGTGTCTCCTTTTCAACAATTACTTTTAATTCATTATAACAAAATGCATAATAATTCTAAGCATGACTGCCATTCTACATATCGTCAATCCTAATCAGACATTCATTGCAGGTTTCTGTTGTGGTCCTTTGTCCACCTAAGAGTGGGATTATGCTGGCAGAGCTCAATTCATAATTAACTAATAAAAGGAGGGCTTCCTCTTTGTACTCCTGGGCTGGATTTGAACTCTAACTTAAATAGGTTGGTTCAGTACACTATCCTACTTGAAACTAAATCAAAATTGCAATTTTATTTCATTTGACAACTGATGAACCTCATCCATTTTCTTTGAGGCTCATGTTGCACATTTCATTGACCAAAGTAAGTTTTCTACAGCGAGGCAAAAATTGTACCTTAAGAATTCCATGATGAATGAAGCATACTGGAATATTTAAATTTAAACCACCTTCGTGTAATCTGAGGTGCCAAAAGCATTATGTATGGAAGCATAGTTTTTACAAGTACTGACAAAGCGGAAGATGCATCAAAAGCTTTGGTTTCATTGTAGGTACCCTTTAATGTAGCAGACATTTCCCACACAGATGAACAGATAGATGATACAAATACCAAAGCTGATCATTGTTTACTTCATATGTGGTAATCTCTCAATGAAAGTAACTTCACTTAAACATTTTGAAGTCTCTGAATCCTTTTGTCTTTTTTTAAAGTCCTTTCCACTGGAAAAGGCTTAAGAAAGGAGCTTGGAAAAATTAGATACGTCTGTTTTTCCATCAGTGGTACTGATGACTTGCAACTTAAATTATTCAAAATATTCCAATCCTTGGATAACTTCAGTTATACTAAATATACAGATCTCAAATTCTTTGTTAAATGTGGTTGGAATTAAAATCTGTACTGTATTGAAAAGAGCTTTTAGAAAAAGCTTAAAATATTAAACAAATCTGTCCTGCAGCAATTGCATGTATTTTGTGAACATTTATTGTGTTCCTAGAATTATCAAATCAAAAAGCACTGAAGGAGGCCATTTGGCCCATCAGATTTATGCCAGCTCTCTGCAAGAGCAATCCAGCTAGTCCCACATCCTTTTTCCTGTAGCCCTGCACAGCTTTTCCCTTCAAGCACTTACCTAATTCCCCTTTGAAAGCCACGATTGAATCTGCCTCCACCACCCTTTCAGACAGTACATTCTAGATCGTAGTCACCAGCTTTGTAAAAAAACATTTTTCCTCATGTACCCTTTGGTTCGTTTGCCAGTTCCCTTAAATCTGTGCCGTCTGGTCCTCGACCTTTCCGCCAATAGGAACAGTTTCTCTTTATCTACTCTGTCTTGACCCCTCATAATTTTGAACACCTCTGTCAAATCTTCTTTCAACCTTCTCTGTTCTAAGGAGAACAACTCCAGCTTCTCCAATCTATCCATGTAACTGAAGTCTCTTAAACCCGGAAATCTTTTCTGCATCTTCTGTAAGGCCTTTTCATTCTGCCTGAAGTGTGGTGCCCAGAATGGGACACAGTACTCCAGTTGTGACCAAACCAGTGTTTTATAAAGGGCCATCATAATTTCCTTCCTTCCTTTTATACTCTATGCCTCTATTTATAAAGCCCAGGATCCTGTATGCTTTCTTAACTCCTTTCTCAACATATGAACATACGAAATAGGAGCAAGAGTAGGCCAGTTGGCCACGCAGCCCCAATGGCTGATCTGATTGTAACCTCAACTCCACATTCCCACCTACCATCAATAACCTTTCACCCCCTTGCTTATTAAGAATCTATATAACTCTGCCTTAAAAATATTCAAAGGCTCTGCTTCCACCGACCCTCTGAGAGAGAAAATTCATCCTAATCTCTGTCGTAAATGGGTGACCCCCTTATTTTTAAACTGTGACCCCTAGTTCTAGATGCTCCCATAAGAAGAAACATCCCTTCCAGATCCACCCTGTCAAGACTCCTCAGAATCTTATGTTTCAATCAAGTCACCTCTTACTCTTCTAAACTCCAGTGGATACGAGTCTAGCCTGCCCAACCTTTTCTCATAAGACAACCTGTCCATTCTAGGTATTAGTCTAGTAAATCTTCTCTGAACTGCTTCCAACACATTTACATCCTTCGTTAAATGAGACCAAAACTGTACATGGTACTCCAGATATGGTCTCACCAATGCCCTGTATAGCAGAAGTAAAACCTCCCTACTTTTGTATTTAATTTCCCTCGCAATAAATGATAACATTCTATTAGCTTTCCTATTTACTTGCTGTACCTGCCTTTTGTGATTCATACACAAGGGAGTGTTGTTGAGCAGAGAGACCTTGGGGTGCAAGTACATAGTTCCCTGAAAGTGGCAGCACAGGTTGACAGGGTGGTGAAGAAGGCGTATGGCATGCTTGCCTTCATCGGCCGAGGCATTGAGTACAAGAGTTGGGACGTCATGTTACAGTTGTAAATAACGTTGGTTAGGACGTATTTGGAGTACTGTATGCAGTTCTGGTTTCCGCACTACAGGAAAGATGTGGATCAAGCTAGAGAGGATGCAGAAAAAATTCACAAGTATGTTGCCTGGTTTGGAGGGCTTGCGTTCTAAAGAGAGATTGGATAGGCTGGGTCTGTTTTCCCTGGAGCGAAGGAGGTTGAGAGGGGACATGATAGAGGTATATAAAATTATGAGAGGCATAGCTAGGGTAGATAGCCAGAGTCTGTTTCCCAAGTTACGGTGACTAAAACTAGAGGGCATAGATTTAAGGTGAGAGGGAGGAGGTTTAAAGGGGATCAAAGGGGTAAATTTTTCACACAAAGAATAGTGGGTATCTGGAATGAGCTGCCAGAGGAGGTGGTGGAGGCAGGAACAGTAGCAACATTTAAGAGGCATCTGGACAGGTACTTGAATGAGCAAGGCATAGAGGGATATGGAATTAATGCAGGCAGGTGGGATTAGTATAGATAGGCATTATGGTCGGCATGGACGCGGTGGGCCGAAGGGCCTGTTTCTATGCTGTACGACTCTATGACACTCAGATCCCTCTTCGTCTCAGAGCTCTGCAATCTCTCACCGTTTAGATAATATGCTTTTTTATTCTTCCTGCCAAAATGGACAATTTCACATTTTCTCACATTATACTCCATTTGCCAGATCTTTTCCCACTCACATAACCTATCTATATCCCTTTGTATCCTCCTTATGTCCTCTTCATAACTTAGTTTCCTACCTATCTTTGTGTCATCAGCAAATTTAGCAACCATACCTTCGGTTCTTTCATCCAAGTCATTTATATAAATTATAAAAAGTTGAGGTCCCCGCACTGATCCCTGTGGCACACCACTCGTTACATCTTGGCAACTAGAAAATGACCCATTGATGCCTGCTCGCTGTTTCCTGTTAGCTAGCCAATCTTCTATCCATGTCAATATGTTACCCTATACACCATGAGCTTTTATTTTCCGCAATAATCTTTGATGTGGCGCCTTATCAAATGCCTTCGGGAAATCTAAGTACAGTACATCCACTGGTTCCCATTTATCCACAGCATGTTACTACTTCAAAGAACTCCAATAAATTGGTTAAACATGATTTCCCTTTCACAAAACCAGATGACTCTGACTGATTACCTTGAATTTTTCTAAGCGCCCTGCAATAATGTCTTTAATAATCGCTTCTAACATTTTCCCTAAAGCAGATGTGAAATTAACTGGCCTGTAGTTTCCTGCTTTCTGTCTCCCTCCATTTTTGAATAAACAAGTTACATTAACCATTTTCCAATCTAATGGAACCTTCCCCCGAATCTAGGGAATTTTGGAAAATTAAAACCAACGCACCAACTATCTCACTTGCCACTTCTTTGAAGACCCTCAGATGAAGTCCATCAGGACCCGGGGACTTGTCAGCCCGCAGTTCCAACAATTTGCTCAGTACCACTTCCCTAGTGTTTGTAATTTTCTTGAGTTCCTCCCTCCCATTTCCTGATTTACAGCTATTTCTGGGATGTTACTTGTATCGGTGAAGACCGATGCAAAATATCTGTTCAGATCATCTGCCATCTCCTTATTTTCCCTTATTAATTCCCAAACTCACTTTCTATAAGACCAACGCTCACTTTGTTAATTCTTTTCTTTTTAAAATATCTATAGAAACTCTTGCTATCTGCTTTTATATTTCTAGCCAGCTTTCTCTGGTACTCTAATTTTTCCCTCCTTATTAATCTTTTGGTCGTTCTTTGCTGCTTTTTAAATTCTGTCCAATCTTCTGACCTGCCACACATCTTTGCGCAATTATATGATTTTCCTTTAAGTTTGATACTATCTTTAACTTTTTTAGTTAACCACGGATGGTGGGTCCTCTCCTTGGAATTTTTCTTTCTCGTTAGGGCGGCACAGTGGCGCAGTGGTTAGCACCACAGCCTCATAGCTCCAGCGACCCGGGTTCAATTCTGGGTACTGCCTGTGTGGAGTTTGCAAATTCTCCCTGTGTCTGCGTGGGTTTCCTCCGGGTGCTCCAGTTTCCTCCCACATGCCAAAGACTTGCAGGTTAATAGGTAAATTGGCCATTATAAATTGCCCCTAGTATAGGTAGGTGGTAGGGAAATATAGGGACAGGTGGGGATGTGGTAGGAATATGGAATTAGTGTAAGATTAGTATAAATGGGTGGTTCATGGTCGGCACAGACTCGGTGGGCCGAAGGGCCTGTTTCAGTGCTGTATCTCTAAAACAAGAATGTATCTATTCTGTGTATTCTGAAATATCCCCTTAAATGTCTGCAACTGCATCTCTATTGACCTATCCCTTAACCTACTTTGCCAGTTCACTTTTGCTAGCTCTGCTTTCATGCCCTCATAATTGCCCTTATTTAAGTTTAAAATACTAGTTTTAGACTCACTCTTCTCTCCCCTCTTCTCAACCTGCCTTGCAACCTTCAATGACTTATGCACATATGCCCCCAGATGTCTCTGTTCCTCCACCCCCTTTAGACTTGTATCCTTTATTTTATATTGCCTCTCCTCATTTTTCCTATCAAAATGCATCACTTCAAACCTCTCTCCATTAAATTTCATCTGCCACGTGTCTGCCATTCCACCAGCCTGTCTATGTCCTCTTGGAGTCTATCATTGTCATCCTCACTGTGCACAATACCTTCAAGTTTTTTGTCAATTTTGAAATTGTGCGCTGTTCGCATAAGTCCAAGCCATTAAATATGTCATAAGAAACAGTGGTCCTAGTACCAACTCCTGGGAATGCCACCGTATACCTTCTCTGTTCATCAAAAAACTCAAGTTAGTTATAAAAGATCTGTATTTAACAAATCCATGCTGGTTTTCCTTAATTAATCCACACTTGTCCAAATGACTGTGAATTTTGTTTCCAATTATCGTTTCTAAAAGCTTCCCCACCACTAAGGTTAAATCGACTGGCCTGTAGTTGCTGTGGTTATTCTTACACCCCTTTTTGAACAAGGGTGTAACATTTGAAATTCTCCAGTTCTCTGGCACCATCCCCATATCTAAAGAGGATTAGAAGATTATGGCCAGTACCTCTGCAATTTCCTTCTTTCCCTCAACAACTGCATCTGATGACTTATCTACTGTAAGTACTCCTCCTTTACTGTGAATTTGGCAGCAGCTTCTTCCCTGGTAAAGACAGATGCAAAGTACTCATTTGGTACCTCAGCCATGTCCTTTCCCTCCATGTGTAAGTCTCTTTTTTGGTCCCAAATTGGCTCTACCTCTCCTACTACTCGGATACTATTTATATGCCTATAGAAGACTTTTTGATTCCCTTTTATGGTAGCTGCTAGTCTATTCTCATACTTTCTTTCGGTCCCTCTTATCCCTTTTCAACACCATGCACTTTCTATATTCAGCCTATTTTGCTCTTGTATGATCAACCTGACATCTGTCATCTGCCCCCTTTGTTGTTTCATCTGATTGTCGATATCTTTCATCATCCAGGTTTTGGTTGCCCTACCTTTCCCCCTCGTGGGAATATACCTAGACTGTACCCAAACCATCTCTTTAAAGGCCTCGCATTGTTCGATTAAATTTTTGCCTGCCACTCTTTAATTCCAATTTACCAATTTTCCAATATCCATTCTCAATCCGCTGTAATTGGCCCTCCTCCAATTAAGTATTTTTACTTTAGATTGCTCCTTATGCTTTTGCATAGCTAATCTAAACCTTATGATACTATGACCACTGTTCCTTAAATGTTCTCCTACTGACACTTACTCCATTTGACCCACCTCATTCCCCAGAACCAGATCCAGCAATGCCTTCCTCTTCGGTGGGCCCAAAACATACTGATCAAGAAAGTTGTCCTGAACACATGTCAGAAATTGTTCCCCTTTCTGCTCTTTACACTATGACTATCCCAGTCTACATTTGGATAAAGTTCCCCATTATCACGACTCTATAGTTGTTTCACCTCTCTGTAATTTTCCTGTAAATTTGATCCTCTATATCCTTTCCAATAAGTTGTGTCCTGTAGAATACATCCAGTAGTGTGATGGTACCTCAATTGTTTCTTTAACTCTAACCAAATGGATTATGTCTTTGACCCGTCCAGGATATCCTCTCTCCCTTTAATCAATACTGCCATTCCTTTTTTTTCTTCCCTATTTTTCCTGAACACCTTGTGTCCAGGAATATTTAGTACCCAATCTTGCCCTCTGCAGAGCCAGGTCTGTGTTATCGCAGGATATCATATTCCCCATGAGGCTATTTGCACCTGCAGCTCACCAGCCCTATTTAACAGGCATCTTGTATTTACACACATGAACTGCAAACCTATCTTAGATGTCCTTGTATTCTCACATATTCTGATCCCACCAGATATCATACTATTTCTTACTCTAATGCTACCTGTCTCTCCCAATCTTTTATGCACTTCGTTTCTCCATTTGAATGCTATGTCCTGATGCACATTTCCCTGCCAAATTAGTTTAAACTCTGCCCCTCAGCACTAGTGAACCTCCCTGTGATGATATTTGTCCCAGCCTGTACGGGTCCATCTCCACCAGAACTGGTCCCAATGACCACCCAGGAGTCTAAAGTCCTCCCTCCTGTACCAGCTGTCCAGTCATGTATTCACCTGCTGTATCCTATTTCTGTACCCACTAGCATTTGACACTGGGAGCAATCCAGAGATTATTACCTTTGTAGTCCTGCTTACTAATTGCGATCCTAGTTCCCTAAAATTTTCCTGTAGGACCTCATCCCTCTTTCTACCTATGTTGTTAGCACTGATGTGGACCATGACCTGTGGCTGTTGGCCTGCCTGACTGATAGTCATAGAGTCATTATGGCACAGAAGGAGGCCAATCGGCCCTTGAATACGTGCTGGTTGTCTGTAGAGCGATCCAGTCAGTCCCATTCCCCTGTTTTATCCCTGTAGCCCTGCAAGTTTATTTTCTTCAAGTGCCCATCCAATTTCCTTTTGAAATCTTTCTTCATCTCCACTTCCACCACCCTCGTAGGCAGCGAGTTTCAAGTCATTACCGCTCGCTGTGTAAAAAAGTTCTTCCTCACATTCCCCTGCATCTCTTGCCCAAAACCTTAAATCTGTGTTCCCTAGTCCTTGTACCATCAGCTAAAAGGAACAGCCTTTCTTTGTCTACCTTATCTAAACCTGCCATAATCTTGTACACCTCTATCAAATCTTCCTGCAATTTCCTTTGCTCCACGGTGATCAACCCCAGCTTCTCCAACCTAACCTTACAGCTAAAAATCCCTCATCCTGAGAACCATTCTTGTAAATCTTCTCTGTATCCTCTCAAGTATGCTCACATCCTTCCTTAAATATGGTGACCAGAACTGGATGCAGTACTCCAGTTGTGGCCTAGCCAGAGCTTTATACCGGTTCAGTATAACATCCTTGCTTTTGTACTCAGTACCTCTATTTATGAAGCCCAAGATCCAATATGCTTTGCTAACTACTCTCTCAATATGTCCTATCACCTTCAAGGATCTGTACACATGGACCCCAAGGTCCTTATGTCTCTGCACACTCTTTAGAACTGTGCCAGTAAACCTGTATCGCCTCTCCCTCTCCCTTCTGCCAAAATGCATCACCCCACACTTCTTGTAATAAATTTCATCTGCCACTTGTCTACCAAATCTGCTAACCTATCTATGTCCTGTTGCAGGCAATTTGTATCATCCTCACTGCCACACCTCCAACTTTAGTATCATTGGCAAATTTTGAAATGTTACTCTGTATTCCAAGATCCAAGTCATTTATATATAGCAAAAAAAGTAATAGACCTAGCACTGACCCTTGAGGAACACCACTGCCCCAATCTGAAGGACAACCATTTACCAAGACTCGCTGTTTCTGTCCTTAAGCCAATTTTTAATCCAAGCTGACACTGACTCTCCTATTCCATGAACCTCAGTTTTGTTAACCATCCTTTTAGGCGGTACTTTGTTAAACGCTTTCTTGAAATCAGTACAGACAACATCTATTGCAATCGTTCATCAACCTTCTCTGTTACTTCACCAAAAAATTAAATTAGATTTGTCAAGCATAATCTGTCTTTTACAAATCTGTGCAGGCTGTCCTTAATAAACTTATACCTCTCCAAGTGCCTGTTGATTTTTTCCCTGATTATTGTTTCTAAAACCTTACCCACCACTTATATTAAACTGTCTGGCCTGTCGTTCCTCGTAATGTCATTACACCCTTTCTTAAATAAGGATGTCACATTTGCCAGTTTGCAATCATCTGGCACCTTCCTTGTATCTAGGGAAGATTGGAAGATTTTGGAAGGCCCTTCCGCTATTTACGCTCCCGCGTCCTGTAGCAACTTGGGATGCAAGCCATCCAGACCAGGCGACTTATCCACTCTAAGCATAGCCAGCCGCCTTTCCAAAGGTAGAAGATTTTTGGGTTGCCTTTTATGTTACTTGCCATTGTATTCTTTTCTCTCTTTTCCAACCTTATTTTCCTCTTCACTTCCCCTCTCAACTTATGTATTTGGCATGCTTCTTGCTTGAAGGATTCACATAACATGCATCACACACCCTCTTTTTATTTTGTTTCATCATATTCTCTATCTTCGTCATCATCCAAGGAGCCCTGGCTTTGGTTGCCCTACCTTCCGCCCTTGTTGGAATGTACCTTGCTTGTTTCTGAAACATGTCCTCCTTAAAGATTATCCATTGTTCTGTTACAGATTTTTCTGTCAGTCTTTGGTTCTATTTTATCCTGGCTAGATCCCTTCTCATTCCATTAAAGTTAGCCCTCTTTCAATTTAAACATTATACTTAAGAATGTTCCTTGTTCTTCTCCATTACTAATCTAAACCTTATGATACGATGATCTCTTTTACCCAAGTGTTCCCCACAGACACTTGTCCACTTGGCCCACCTCATTTCCCAGCACCAGATCCAGCAATACCTCCTTCCTAGTTGCACTGAGAGCATACTGGTCAAGGAAGTTCACCTGAGCACATTTTAGAAATTCCTTCCCCTCCTTACCCTATACTCTAACATTATCCCAATCCATATTTGGGTAAAGTCCCCCAGTTATCACCACTTGTACACAGCACTGTGATTTCCTTGCATATTTGTTTCTCTATCTCTCTCACTATTTGGAGGCTTCTAGAATACTCCCGGTAGCGTGCTTATCCCTTTTTTTGCTTCTTAACTCTAATCAAATGGATTCTATACTTGCCACCTCAAGGACATCCTCTCTTTCCAACACTACAATGTCCTTCCTAATCAGTACTGCCACCCACCTCCCTATTTTCTTTCACTATCTTTTCTGAACACTTTTTATCCCTGAATATTAGGCACCCAGTCCTCTATTTTTAAACCATATTTCCATTATTGTCATTGCATCATATTCCCAGAATGTTTTGGAGTTGCTCAGTGACATCCTGAACCCTGGCACTAGGAAGGCAGCATACTATCCCGGAATCACATCGATGGCCACAGAAACGCCTGTCTGTTCCCCTAACTATTGAATCTCTGCCATTATTGCAATTTGCAGCTCAGCCACCCAGTGTGCTGTGGGCTTGACTCTGGCTGTACTTCCCAGAGGAACCACCACCCTCACCAGAATTCAGAACTGAATACCGATCAGAGAGCAAGATGCACTCAGGGGACCCCTACACTACATGTCTGGTTCTCCTTTTCTGTCTGGTGATCATCTATTCCCTCAGCACCTGCACACTCTTAAGCTGCAGGGTAACCACTTCCTGAAACTTGCTATCCATGTAGCTCTCAGTCTCGCGGATGTGCTGCAGTGACACCAGCTGCTGCTCGAGCTCCTCCAGCTGACGATACTTCGTGCTTTCTTTCATTGTAGGTCACAGTAATTACAAATTCTGTCACTAAATATGGTTGATTTGATGACAAACAGCACTGTTTTGAATTTGTCTAGCTCTATGCAGATCAAGTTTTACCCACTAACAATTCATTGCAGCATGAATGGAGTACAATACATGGGAAGGAGATAGAGGACCAAATTTACCAGCAAATTACAGAATGATGCAAAAACTGTAGAGTAGTGATAATGGCGGATTTCAATTATCCCAATAAACACTGAGATAGTAACAGTGCAGAGGGCAAAAAGAGCAGAAGAAATAAAGTGGAAAAGTTTGAGGCAATATCTGAAGATGGTTTTGGTTACTGTTTTTCAAGCTCACTGTAAAGTCCTTGATTGTAGGTAGGTCTTGCTTTTCGTTGGGGCCCAGTATTCTTCTTAAACCTTGTTCGATGTAGGAGACCTTTCTCTCTTGTGGTTCACGTCTTAAGTGCATTTGAAGTTTAGTTTAGTTTCGTTTAGTTTTATCCATGAGAAAGAGATGGGAGCAGACAGGAGAGGCTGTGACGAGCCAGCCAGGAGAGGTCTTTACAGTCCGGGAACAAACAGTCTCTCTCTCAAACTGTCTGTACAATTCAAAAAAAAATTCAGGTTGCAGACCAGGTTAGTCATGTGACTAGCTGGTCTGACCCCATCTGTTTGGGGATTCGGCCATCTTAGCAGTCATCCTGGAACGTGAGCTTCCTCACGTTCAGTGTCTGGTGATCAAAGTCCATTGTGGGTTGAATGTGTCAGGGAATGGTCCTTTGTCTCCACAAGCACTGTCTGTAAGTATGTAAAAAAAAATTTCCAGCGCTAGCTGATCTGTTTAACAAGTAATTTCCTCGCTCCAGCAACAGTTTAAAATCAATGTTCATTGCTGTTGCTGTACTGGAATAGCTTGGCTAGAGGTGCAGCTAGTTTTAGAGCACAGGTTTTCAGCTGCACAGCCAGGATATTGTTGGGGTCTATAGCCTTGGCTGTATCCATTGCACTCAACCATTTTGTTCTATCACATGGATGATAACATAACCATTACGCTACTGTATCAGTTTGAGGAGCTAGGGTACAAAATAAAAAGCAGAATCTCAAATGTAGTAAGCTTTGAATTGCCACCTGAGCCACTTGCAAATTGGCATAGGGACAAACAGATTAGAGGTTTAAATATGTGGCTGAAGGAGTAGTATAGGAGGCAGGGCTTTCAATTCATGGGGCACTGGCACCAGCACTGGGCAAAGAATCTGTTCCATGAGGACAATTAAACCAGGCAGAGACCAATCTCCTGGTGAATTGAATAACTGGAGAAGTATATAGGTTTTAAGCGGTGTCTTAAAGGAGGATGGAGAAACAGAGCGGTATAAGGAGGGAATTCCAGAGCTTAGGGCCTTGGCAACTAAAGGTATGGCCACCATTGGTGGAGCAGTTAAAATCAGGAATGCCAAAGAGGCCAGAAGTGGAGGATATTTCAGAGGGTTGTGGGGCTGGAGGATATTATAGGGAGAAGTGAGGCCATGGAGAGATTTGAAAACATATGAGAGTTTTAAGATCGAGGCATTGCTTAACCAGGAGCTAATGTAGGTCAGCACAAATTAATGGGTGAATAAGAATTGCTGCGAGTAAGGATACGTGCACCAGAGAAGGCATTTGATAAAGTGATGCACAAGAGTTTGTTTTACAAGATTAGGGCTCGGGATTGGGGGTAATATATCAGCATGGATTGAGGGTTGGTGAACAGGCAGAAAACCGAGAATAGGAATAAACAGTCTATTTTCGGGATAGCTGGGTGTAACTAGTGGAGTGCTACAAGGATCAGTGCTTGGGCCTCAGCTATTTACAACCTATATCACTGACTTAGATAAGGGGACTGAGTGTAATATATCCAAGTTTGCTGACGATACAAAGCTAGTTGGGAAAGTAAACTGTGAGGAGGACACAACCAGGCTTCAAAAGGATATCGACTGGTTCAGTGTTTGGGCAAGTGGGTGGCAGATTGAGTATAATATGGGAAGAATGGAAAATCATAATATTTTTAAAAGGAGATTGACCAGTAAATGTTGGTATTCAGAGAGATTTTGGAATCCTTGTATGTGAATCACAGTGAGTTAACATGTAGGTACAGCAAGGAATTAGAGAGGCATGTGGTATTTTAGCCTTCATTGCAAGAGGGTTAGAGTATAAAGTTAAGGAGGTCTTGCTGCAATTATATAGAGCTTTGATGCGACCACACCTGGAATACTGTCTTAGAGGCACATGTATGCTGATGACATGGAGCTCTACCTCACTACCACCTCTCTCAACTCCTCCACTGTTGCTAAATTATCAGACTGTTTATTCAACATCCAGTACTAGGTAAGCAGAAATTTCCTCCAATTAGATATTAGAAAGACTAAAGCCATTGTTTTCAGTCCCCGCTTCAGACTCCATCCTTCTCCCTGGCAACAGTATGAGATTAAACCAGTCTGTTTGCAATCTTGGTGTCATATTTGACCCCCGAGATGAGCTTCCGACCACATATTCGCACCATCGCTGAGACCCCGCCTGTTTGCACCTTCGTAACATTGCTTGGCTTCGCCCCTGTCACAGCTCATCTACTGCTGAATCCTCATTCATGCCTTTGTTACCTCTAGACTATTCCAATGCATTCCTAGCTGGTCTCCCACATTTTACCCTCCTTAAACTTGAGATTGTCCAAAACTCTGGTGTCTGTATCTTGACTTGCACCATGTCCAATTCACCTCGTGCTCACTGACTTGGTCAAGCAACGTCTTGATTTAAAAATTCTCACCCTTGTTTTCAAATCCCTGTATGCCTTCGCCCCTCCCTATCTCTGTAATCTCCTCCAGTCCCACAACCCTCCAAGATATTAGTGCTTATCTAATTCTGGCCTCTTGAGCATCCCTGATTTTAATCACTCCACCATTTGGTGGCCATGCCTTCAATTGCCTTAGCCCGAAGTTCTAGGATTTCCTACCTACACCTCTCTGCCTTGCTTTCCTCCTTAAAGACACTCAGAGTCATAGAGAGATACAGCACAGAAACAGGCCCTCCGGCCCACTGAGTCCGTGCCAACCATCAACCCCCCATTTTTATACTAATTCTACATTAATCCCATTTTCCCTCTCACATCCCCACCTTCCCTCAATTCTCCTACCACCTACCTACACTAGGGACAATTTTTTACAATGGCCTATCAACCCGCAAGTCTTTGGCATGTGTGAGGGCACAGGGAGAACTTGCAAACTCCACACAGGCAGTACCCAGAATCAAATCTGGGTCGCTGGAGCTGTGAGGCTGCGATGCTAACCACTGTGCCGCCCTTAAAACCTAGTCCTTAGACCAAGAATCTTAGCTAATGTCTCCATATGTGTCTCGGTGTCATATTTTGTTTTATAATACTCTTGTGACGCGCCTTGGGACGTTTTATTTTGCTAAAGGCACTATATATAAATATATATGTTGCTGCAACAAAGTTTGGCTAGATTGATTCCTGGGATGAGAAGATCTCCTATGAAGAGAGATTGAGCAGATTGAGCCTAAATTCTCTTGAGTTGGGAAGAATGAGAGGTTATCTCATTGAAATGTATAAAATTCTTACAGGGCTTGATATGGAAAGGCTGTCTCCCCTGGCTGAAGAGTCTAGAACAAGAGGTCATAGCCTCAAAATAAGAGGTTGGCCATTTATGATTGAGGCGAGGACAAATTTCTTCACTCAGGGTTGTGAAACTTTGGAATTCTCTACCCAGACGATTGTAGATGCTCAGTTGAATGTATTCAAGGCTGAGACAGATAGATTTTTGGGCAGCAAGGTTATCGAGGAATATGCGGGTAGAGCGGGAAAGTGGTGTTGATGTATGAGTTCAGGCATGATCTTATTGAATGGCAGAGTAGGCTCATATTGCCTACTCCTGCTCTTATTTCTTATGTTCTTATTTATAGATGTTCAAAAGGCATTTGGTAAAGTGCCACATAACAGATCTATTAGCAAAATTAAAGTCATGGACATTGGCTGCATGGAAAAGTCTAACCAGTGGTGCTTAAATCTCTGGAGGTTGCTGAAAAATCGCCTCACATGATTATCAGTTTTTATGGGGCCAGGAAGAGCAAGGTGCCCTTGGACACAGCAAAAATTCAGCTCGATGTTAGGCTCTATTACCCTGCATGCACCCAACCTGCTGACCAGCTCAGCATGGGGTCTAGTCAATTTCTTACCCTTCAATTACTCTGATAAACTGCAGCAGGATGCTCATGTGATGCCTGCAGTTCAACAGTAGCATTGAAAGGAGATCTGACTCTAAAATGGATCGTTCAGACAGGCAGTTGCAGATGCTGCTCTGATTTTGTGCCTCTATTATAAAATATTATTACACATTTAAAAGTATCATTTAAAAAAAACATAACTTGCTATGATTACTGTTGACTACAATTATCAAGGTTTTAACTTAAATTTTGAGAATATAGCTATTCCCCAAGGAGACTTGGAGAAGAATTAAGCAGACTTCAGTCAATATGCCAGCACAGCAAAAATTTTGACAGCATGTAGACAAATAAAATTGTTAGCAAATAGTATGAGTGCCATATAATAAAATTCATCGATGGAAACATTGTTAATGCTTACAGTTATAGGCTCCGTAAGATTGTTTACTGATATTTCTGATTTAAGATGATTTATTCTGTTTCAATTTAAAAGAAATGGCTAACATGTAAAAACAGGATATAAAGCTTGCTCTTCCAAGATTTCTGACAATGTAGGGCCTTGGAAAGGGTGCAGAAGAAATTTATCAGAATGATACCAGGGATACAAACTTCAGTTACACGGAGAGACTCAAGAAGCTGGGAGCAGAACTGGTAAACCCAGCCCTGCTGACCCTGCAAAGTTTTCCTTATGAACATCTGGGGGCTTGTGCCAAAGTTGGGAGAGCTGTTCCACAGATTATTCAAGCAACAGCCTGGCATAGTCATACTCATGGAATCATACCTAATAGATAATGTCCCAGACACGGCAATCACCATCCCCGGGTATATCCTGTCCCACCGGCAGGACAGACCCAGCAGAGGTGGCGGCACAGTGGTATACAGTCGGGAGGGAATTGCCCTGGGAATCCTCAACATCGACTTAGAACCCCATGAAGTCTCATGGCATCAGATCAAACATGGGCAAGGAAACCTCTTACTGCCCCCCACCCCACCCCTCAGCTGATGAATCAGTACTCCTCCATGTTGAACACCAACTGGAGGAAGCACTGAGGGTCGCAAGGGCGCAGAATGTACTCTGGGTGGGGGACTTCGATGTCCATCACCAAGAGTGGCTCGGTAGCACCACTACTGACCAAGCTGTCCGAGTCCTAAAGGACGTAGCTGCTAGACTGGGTCTGCGGCAGGTGGTGAGAAACTAACAAGAAGGAAAAACATACTTGACCTCACCAATTTGCCTGCTGCAGATGCATCTGTCCATGACAGTATTGGTAGGAGTGACCACTGCACAGTCCTTGTGGAGACAACGTCCCATCTTCACATTGAGGATACTCTCCATCACGTTGTGTGCCACTACCACCATGCTGAACGTGATAGATTTCGAACAGATCTAGCAATGCAAAACTGGGCATCCATGAGGCGCGGTGGGCCATCAGCAGCAGTAGAATTGTATTCAACCACAAGCTGTAACCTCATGGCCTGGCATATCCCCCACGCTACCATTACCATCAAGCCGGGGGATCAACCCTGATTCAATGAAGAGTGCAGGAGGGCATGCCAGGAGCAGCATGGGCATACCTCAAAATGAGGTGTCAACCTGGTGAAGCTACATCCCAGGACTACTTGCGTGCCAAACAGCATAAGTAGCATAGACAGAGCTAAGTGATCCCACAACCAACGAATCAGGTCTAAGCTCTGCAGTCCTGCCACATCCAGTCGTGAATGGTGGCGGACAATTAAACAACTAACTGGAGGAGGTGGCTCCACAAATATCCTTAATGATGGGGGAGCCCAGCGCATCCGTGCAAAAGATAAGGCTGAAGCATTTGCATCTATCTTCAGCCAGAAGTGCCGAGTGGATGATCCATCTCGGCCTCCTCCTGAGGCCCCCAGCATCAGAGATGTCAGTCTTCAGGCACTTCGATTCACTTCACATGATATCAAGAAACGACTGAAGGCACTGGATACTGCAAAGGCTATGGGCCCTGACAACATTCCGGGAATAGTATCGAGGACCTGTGCTCCAGAATTAGCCGCGCTCCTAGCCAAGTTGTTCTAGTACAGCTACAACACTGGCATCTGCCCAGCAATGTGGAAAATTGCCCAGGTATGTCCTGTAGACAAAAAGCAGGACAAATACAACCCGGAAAATTACCGCCCCATCAGTCTACTCTCGATCATCAGTAAAGTGATGGAATGTGTCGTCAACGGTGCTATCAAACGGCACTTGCTTAGTAATAACCTGCTCAGAGAGGCTCAGTTTGGGTTCCACCGGGGCCACTCAGCTCCTGACCTTATTACAGCCTTGGTTCAAACATGGACAAAGGAGTTGAACTCAAGAGGTGAGGTAAGAGTGACTGCCCTTGACATCAAGGCAGCATTTAATGGCATCAAGGAAACCTAGCAAAACTGGAGTCAATGGGAATCAGGGGGAAAAATCTCCGCTGGCTGTAGTCGTACCTAGCACAAAGCAAGATGGTGGTGGTTGTTGGCGGTCAATCATCTCCGCTCCAGGACATCACTGCAGGAGTTCCTCAGGGTAGTGTCCTAGGCCCAACCATCTTCAGCTGCTTCATCAATGGCCTTTCCTCCATCATAAGGTCAGAAGTGGAGATGTTCACTGATTGCACAATGTTCAGCACCATTCGCGACTATTCAGATACTGAAGCAGTCCGTGTAGAAATGCAGCAAGACCTGGACAATATCCAGGCTTGGGCTGATAAGTGGCAAGTTACATTCATGCCACACAAGTGCTAGGCAATGACCATCTCCAAAAAGAGAGGATCTAACCATCTCCCCTTGACATTCAAAGGCATTACAATCGCTGAATCCCCCACTATCAACATCCTGGGGGTTACCATTGACCAGAAACTGAACTGGAGTAGCCTACAAGAGCACGTCAGAGGCTAGGAATCCTGCAGCGAGTAACTCAGCTCCTGACTCCCCAAAGCCTGTCCACCATCTACGAGGCACAAGTGTGATGGAATACTCTTCACTTGCCTGGATGGGTGCAGCTCCAACAACGCTCAAGAAGCTCGACACCATCCAGGACAAAACAGCCCACTTGATTGGCACCCCGTCTACAAATATTCACTCCCTCCATCACCGACACACAGTGGCAGCAGTGTGTACCATCTATAAGATGCACTGCAGCAACGCACCAAGGCTCCTTAGACAGCACCTTCCACACTTGCAACCTCTACCACCTAGACGGACAAGGGCAGCAGATGTATGAAAACACCACCACCTGCAAGTTCCCTTCCAAGCCACACACCATCCTGACTTGGAACTATATTGCCATTCCTTCACTGTCACTGGGTCAAAATCCTGGAACTCCCTCCTTACAGCACTGTGGGTGTACCTACCTCACATGAACTGCAGCGGTTCAAGAAGGCAGCTCACCACCACCTTCTCAAGGGCAATTAGGGTATGCAATAAATGCTGGCCTAGCCAGTGACGCCCACATCCCTTGAACGAATAAAACAAAAAGTAGTTTAATGGAGGTGTGCAAAATTTTGTAAGGTTTTGACAGTAGATAAGGAGAAACTTTGCACTAGTAGGAACATGAGTAAGCAAAGGACACGGATTTAAGATAATTGGCAGAAGAACTGGAGGGAGATGAGAAATGTTTTTACAGAACAAGTAGTTGTGATCAGGAATGCACCACCTGAAAGGGTGTTAAATGCAGAATCAATAGTGACTTTCAAAAGGTGTTATACTTGAAAAGGAAAAAGTTGCAGGACTATGTGGAAAGAGAAGAGGGTGTGGGACTAATTGGATGGCTGTTTTAAAGAGCCAGCACAGGCATAAGTGGCCGAATAGCCACCTTTGGTGCTATGATAAGTTTCTATGATTCTAAAATTTAGATTAAAACTGGACAGGACAAGTCACAAAGATAAGTTTTTTTCTCCTTCAAACTTATCAATTGTTTTAAATTCTGAAAGCAATCAAAGCAGAAATTGCAACAACTAAGCAGATCTATTGCTTGTTAACAGATACACAATTGCCTTGTAATATAAATCACAATAAAAGACTGTTTAAATTTAGTTCTTGTGGTTTTTATTGCTTAGTCATTTACAATATTTCATCAATTATTTATATTGTGATTTAAACAGGTTGAGCAATAAAAGGTATAATAGAGACATTGGGGCTAAAATTCCACAGATATTCCACCAGCCTCTTCTGGAGTAATGGCGGGAAACTGATGGAACCTCCATTGAATTTCAGTCCCATTGAAATGTGACATTGGGAGTAGGCATCTGTTTGCAGCCAGAAAAAGGCAACTTTAAAACTGCTATCGGCAAATTCTTCAAACAAAGAGCTAGCAACACATGAAATGGAGTTCTGGCTATAGTAAAGGAGGCAAAAACTCTGAAACAGTTAAGGAACATATTTAATAAACAGTGGCTGTTATGAGTTTTTCTGGATGAATGAGCTGGAAAGGGCAATACATCGTCATCCATATTCCACATTGATGTTTATCTTGTGAAAGATCCAAAATGTTGTGAGCTTTTATTTTTTGTGCAAAAGTCATAAGTTTTAAAGGCTTTATCACAAATATTTTAATTCCAAGCACTCAGCTCATCAAACTGACAGCTTTAGTTATCAGCATTTATTGTGGTGTATTATCTCTGAGCTATGTCATCCATGGAAGGAGGAGGTGGCTTTATGGAAAAGTATCATTGATAAATATTTAATTATATAGAGCTTCCCTGCCCTTGAATAATTTTTCCAAGTTTGTTTGTCCTCCTGTTACATAATCTTTATTTGCAAGCCTCCATTAAGCAAAGGGATGGAACAGATATGTTAGAGTGACAATAAGTAAATCTTTAAAAAAAAAACTTCTTAATGCATATCAGAATACTGTTTAGTAGTAATTTAAAATTCACTAATTTTAATTATTTGTACCTTCTTTTGTAGCCATATGTTTCTTCAGAACCTCCTATTTTGAGAATAACTCGTGGCCCACTTTTTTCAGAGGTGGTATGCATCTATCAACACTTCACACACTCAGTACGGCTCAGTAATGTGTATGGTAAGAACAGCTACAATTCTGTTGTATTTTTGCCTCCTATAATAAATCTCCAGTTTTTTGAGAACTCTAAAACTGTTAGTGTCTTTTGCCATAATTACCTTTCTTACAAAATACATGAAAAATAATGAAGACTAGATGAAATTCCACTGTATTGATAGTACCAGAACGTTGTTCAAAATAGCTGTTGGAGTCAAAGGTGGGAAATATTATCTTGAAGGAATAGAATTGTTATTTACATTTGACCTTCTTTACCAGCTAAAGTAAACACCACCATCTGCAAGTTCCCCTCCAAGCCGTACACCATCCTGACTTGGAAATATATTGTCGTTCCTTTACTGTCACTGGATCAAAATCCTGGAACTCTCTCCCTAGGCGGCTCTCATATAAATACCAGGAGGTAGATCAGAGCAGGAATCCTGCAGCGAGTAACTCACCACCTGACTCCCCAAAGCCTGTCCACCATCTACAAGGCACAAGTCAGGAGTGTGATTGAATACTCTCCACTTGCCTGGATGGGTGCAGCTCCAACAATACTGAAGAAGCTCGACACCATCCAGGACAAAGCAGCCCACTTGATTGGGACCCCATCCACAAACATTCACACCCTCCACCACCGACACACAGTGGCAGCAATGTGTACCATCTACAAGATGCACTGCAGCAACACACCAAGGCTCTTTAGACAGCACCTTCCACACTTGCAACCTCTACCACCTAGACGGACAAGGGCAGCAGATGCATGAAAACACCACCACCTGCAAGTTCCCTTCCAAGCCACACACTATCCTGACTTGGAACTATATTGCCATTCCTTCACTGTCACTGGGTCAAAATCCTGGAACTCCCTTCCTAACAGAAAAGGATGGAGGATATCTTGGGTAAAAAAAATCAGGGTGCAGTTTGGAGGGCAGCAGATAATGAAGATTTTAAAGGAGGTGCCAGAGGAAGTGAGAAAGAGGCCAAGGTGTGACTTGGAGATAAAGATCACACTGCTATTATAGGGGTTTGAACAGGGAAAATGGTGGAAAGTATAAGGCATGTGGAAAGGCATTGGTAAAGGCAAGGTCTGGGCACCTATGAACCATAGCCGAATGTCAATAATAGCATCCGCAATGAAGTTATCCATGACAATAACCTTGTTTATGAAGGAACAGACTTTCTGGAAGGAAATTTGGACAAGGGTGGTAAATGTTGATCTACTGGCAGAGTCTAAAGGAGCAGTGGTGGATGGGTTGAATGGGAAGAAAAGAAAGTTGGTGGTGATAGCCCCCATGGGGTGCGCTCGGGAGGATGGTTGGTAAGAGAAGAGGAAGCAGCAGTTGGGGTTCTGCTCATAAGGCAGCAATGGGTGCCTTTTGGAGAATACCATGAGAGGCATAGAGACCATTTTCAAAGAGAATTTAAACTTGGGATAGCAATATGATATTAAGAAGGCAGAAGTGTACTGATGAGTAAGGAAAGGGATTTGCAAGGCAAAGGGAGGGGAGAAATGAAAGGTGGTTATGACCTGGTGAAAGGAAGGAGAGGAGAAAACAACTGAGATTAAAAAAAGGGGAAGATAGAAGTACTTGGCCCAGGTCCAGAGAGACAGATAAAATGTGCATATGAATAGATGCAAAAGGAATTGAGGTTACATAGGCATGGTAGAAACCAAGTGAGATATAGTGACCGTAAACAAAGGAGATAAGATGCAATTCAGAGTTTAAGTCGGAAGCCCTTTGGCAAGATGAATGTGACTTGCATACAGACTTGTTCATCCCTAAACCAGTGTCCAGGTTCAGAGACAGTTGTGGACTGAATCCAGGAGCCATATGAAGAGCAGTGTATGAGTTGAGGCAATGATAGAGGTTGTGCAATGGAATCAGAAGGCTGAGGACAAGTGGAAAATTGACCAAAGATCATTCAGTATCGTGGAAGCCACACCCAAAGCAGATAACATTACTGTCATGTAAGTGCCAGGCAGTGACCATCTTCACCAAGAGAAGGCCCAACACCACAACCTCAGGGCAGTTGGGGATAAACAGAAAATGTGAGCTAGCCAGCATCACCTATATCCCAGGAAATTTTTTAAATAACTTGTTGCCTAACGGTTTCTGTTTTCATCTTCTTACTAGCAATATGTTTGGAAATACTTGACATTTATTTTAATATTCTCTGCTTTCCTAACCTAATTTTCTATTTCCCCTGACTGCCTGGATTCCTTATTCACTTGTTCCATGTAATAATCTTAATATTTGTCTTGGGTTTTTGCATGTTTTCTGTTCAGATATCAGTGCTATCTGGATGAAATCAGCAGAAATAGAGCAAAAGATTGCACATTTACCGCTGACCCATGCCAATTCCTTAGACAACTTTTAAGCTCTTCCACTGTTTGCTGTGCATGCCTGCAGACCACGCATTGAAGCTGCAACTTACAATTGAAATGTTTTAGTCAGGCTTAATGCAGCAAATCAGTGTAACATTGTAGCTTATGTCATATGGTCAGTTACTGACATACAAGATGGGCTGCAGGTTAGACACATATGTATGTGTTCCTTCAATTCGCAACAACTCAAGACTACTTCACTAATCGCAAGAGCAAGATGGCATGTAATATAAGGGAACAGTCTCAAACTAGCGTAAAGCCCAGAAATTACAAGCCTTTGGTTCCTTTTGAAGAGTCCACTGTAGGCACCTTCATCTATAATAGAATCAAGGAAGTAGAGAAAAGTAAAGGAAGATCAATCTGGCGTAAGCTCAGAGTTTCTTTTATCACTCTTCTCACTCATTCTAACACACATACTCACCCACAGGTATCAAACACCATACAGTTATCCTACAATGTAACCTCTATTTTAAAGTGTTTTTGAAGCCAGAATCATAACATTTTTCCTTTTTATCTTTATGAATCTAGAAAAATTGACCACCAGCATAGGTGATGGCTCAGAACAGGATGGCATCTCACATTACCTTGCATCCTTCTTGCTAATATTTGCAAGTATAGCTATACAAATAGCTAATTTTCTCTATCGTTGATAGTTAGGTGTTCTAGGACATGCAAATACATTTGATAGCATAATTGCAGATAATCCAGCTCTGGTACCAGATAATCTCACACATCCATCTGATCTCGCTGGTATAATTCCATTCATCTTGGACCACTTTAACAATTAAGTACTGTATTTGGAGTGCTGTAAAATTCCCATAATTAATTTTATGTTGCCTTGCCATCTAGGATTCTGTGTCTTACAGCAGTATTATCGTTGACGGAGTTGCGGTGATTTAGATTTTAAGACTCTTTCTTATTCCCGGTTCTTTTATAATTTTCCTGTTGAAGTCTTGTAAATGCTTTATTTACAATCGCATTTGTGGTCATGCATTATCCAGCTGCTTGTCTTTCTACATGAACATTTCTTACATATTTCAGTGCCAAAAAGCACTAAAAAAAAAACCTTTAAAAAAAAATGAAAATCCCAAAATATTTTCTCTGCTCCTTTAAGAGCTATTGCGCATGACTTTCCCTTTACATCCACTCCAGATGAGCAAGCAGATGACTTTATGATGACAGGAAGATTATGCATAGTGCAAATCAAAACAATTTTATATCTGATTACCCCATCCTCACATACTAGCTGGAAGATGCACCATGTCTATTTTAGAGACTCGCCTTTCAATACTGATGCCTTTAAGAATGATTAGAGAAGAAAATTAAGAATGATTCTGGGACTAAGGGTTAATAAGAAGAGACTACATTTTTGGTTTAGGAACATAAGAAAAAGGAGCAGAAGTAAGCCATTTGGCCCCTCGAACCTGCTCTGCCATCAATAAGATCAGGGCTCTTTCAATTATTAGAAAATATTTCCAGGGACTTTTTCAGAATTTTGACTTTTCAAAAACAGGTAAAAATAAATATTTTTAAAGTTAAAGGGAAATTGGGGAAACACTGAGTGTTAAGAATGTTAAAAGGTAAATTAAAATTATTTTAAAGAAAACTGGAATAAAAGGTGATAATTAGCACATCATTTTATTTGACAACCTAGTGAAGTATTAATAAAACCCTCCTTCCCCCAAGCTACTGTGAGGTTTTGTTGGAACTGCCCTGAGGGTTCCACTTTTGAGTTCCCTCCCAGAAAAAGCATGAGCCTTGGGTTGCCCTTTGATGGATAGCAGATATTCTGCACACGCAGATTTCATCAACTGGTTCTTAGTTGCCCGGAGGCAGTTGAAAGCCATCCTGATGCACAATGCTGGCTTTGGTTATGGCTCCAGTTCGTAATGACATCAGAAATTTCAGTTTTTAACTGGCATGTAATCAACAGCTCACTTTTCTTCACATACAATGAGCTGATTGTGAAATCCAACACTGCATGCTGTTGGCTATATTTTTATGAAAATAGTGTTTTCATTTCATGGAAAGGATTTTTTTTTAGATTAAATAATATGAGATATGAACAAAAATTCAGTGGTCTGTTATCAAATGTAGATAGTAGTGGGGGACAATCTTTAAAACATTGAAAAGTTTAGCTTTGTAAATATAAGGAGTCTTTTTGATTTAGGCTGTGAAATAAAATGAACAAGTATTGATCAGTACTGGAGATTGAAAGAAATGTTTTTTGCACCAGAGAATGCTAGACATGTGGAACCGATTCCCAGTAAAGCATTTGGGACTGAGATAGTTAACTTCTACAAAATGAAAATGGATGCCTAAAATTCACAGCTCCAACCAGGATGCACTTATACGTGACCTCCAGCACTTACCTTAACCAAAATAGGTGGGTTCAGAAAGAGGTGCATTGCGGGTACCCGTATGCCCTAGGAGGCTGCAAACTGAAGCAGTGTGGGTCAGGGCATTGGGAATGCCCTCCACTGTCTGCTCCAGAAAGATGTGCACATTTTCCCCATGAGAATGGAAGTTCTGCAGTGAACAGTATGGAACCTGCCCAGGCCACTTTTAATTGGGCAAACAGCACACTAAAGTGAAAAGCAACTAAAGGCAAGGAATTAATCTTGAGTCATGTATAAATGCATTTACAAAATTTCAGGGCTATAATGAAGTTCGCATATGTTAGCAGTACAACCTTAATGTCTTTCTTGGCCACTGAATTTGGAATATGACAACGTTGATGCACAGATGTATCTGTTCGATTCCACTATTGATGCAAGGGGCCACATCTCAAGTCCATGGAGAACTTGGATCTCTTCTTCCTTCATAGATTTCCAGTCCTGTCAACAATAATGTCTGAGCCGGAATTACCAAAATCAGATGATTTAGTCGTTTAGCTCATTTCCTGTTTGTGGAACCTTGTGCACAAATTGGCTGCCATATCTCACTGTATTTCAACAGTGACCACAGTTAAAAAGTAATTAATTGGCCTTGAAGCACATTAGAGTGTCCTGAGGTTGTAAAAGGCACAATATAAATGAAAGTTCTTACTTTCTTTACAAAGATTTGACTGTTACATGAACTTCTGTTTCTGTACCCAGTTTGCTCTTAGCGCATTCATTTGTTTACAGTCTTATTGATCCTACTCAGCAGCAGAATGAGGCTCTGGGGTTCACAAAGGTTGCAGGATTTCCAAAATCCAAAATGTTTTCTTTTCCAGTGCTTCCACCCTCTAATAAATTACATCTCCCCAGAGATCGACATTGATAATCATTGATAACTTGACCTTATATGATCACCAGTTACTACAAGAACTATCTGCACACACAGATGTCAAAAGGGTTTATCATTTTACTGGCTTACACAAATGCCTATGCTCTAATTAGCAAGCATCCCATAGTGCCTCTGAAGTGATTTCTTACATACTGTACTACTGCTACCCCATTATTTTTAACATGTGAGGTGGAAGGCTGTTGTGTTTCAGATGAGAGCTCATCAGGTGATGAAGATTGATGATCTCTAGGAGCTTGGGCCTGAGAGGATCCAGTTTCAGACTGAAACATTTCAATGGCTGCTAGGACGATCTGGCCCAGCCGGCTTGCTGGCACCAGGATGTGCATTGGTTGAGGGGCTGACAAGGATGCAGGCATGTTGCCATCCTGACTGTGGATAACACATTCCACTTGCAGAGCATAGCTATCTCATCTATGGCACTGTGGCTCAGAACTCCCACTGATCTGCAGGAGAGCAGACATTAGTGATCCAATTGAAGGCCCAACCAGTTCAGTCTCTCAGTCCAAGGTGGATTGACAGTGGAGCCCAAATGCTGCACTGTGGTGACACAGACTCCTACAAAGCTACAGCTGCAGTATGCATTGAAATGACCACATGCTCTAGGGCTGACAACATGTCGATAGAATCCTCCAGCATATTACAATTGCTGCCAGGCAGGTAGTTCAATATATTCAGCAATTGCTGGTGCACTGAAAGCACTTTTCTTTTAAAAGCTCAGCCCCTAAAATGTGCATTTCTGCCCTCACTGTAGATGTAGAACCTGAGCTTGCCTTCCAGTGAGCCATTTCCTGTCCTGTCCTTTCCACTTACACCTGCTTCTGCTCACATGCTCTGTGAATCACCCTGTGTAGACAACTCTAACTCACTGTTTTTTTTATTCATTCATGGGATGTGGGCGTCGCTGGCCAGGCCAGCATTTATTGCCCATCCCTCATTGCCCATGAGAAGGTGGTGGTGGGCTGCCTTCTTGAACCGCTGCAGTCCATGTGGGGTAGGTACACCCACTGTGCTGTTAGGAAGGGAGTTTTTCCATTCTTTTTTATTGACTTTGTAGCAGTTAGATACAACTGAGTGGCTTGCTAGGCCATTTCAGAGGGCATGTAAGAGTCAACCATATTGCTGTGGGTCTGGAGTCACATGTAGGCCAGACCAGGTAAGGACAGCAGATTCCTTCCCTAAAGGACATTAGTGAACCAGATAGGTTTTAACAACAATCGACAATGGTTTCATGGCCATCATTAGACTAGCTTTTTAATTCCAGATTTATTAATTGAATTCAAATTCCACCTTCTGCTGTGGTGGGATTTAAACCCATGTCCCCAGAGCAATACCCTGGGTCTCTGGGTTACTAGTCCAGTGACAATACCACTACCCCACCGCCTCCCCTGTACTACTCAGCCTACCAATATTTGTGCTGGTGCTTGGGATGGTATGAGTGACTGTGCATCTTCATGAGGGCTGTTCCTTTCCACCTGCACAGCTGCAGGGCCCAAGTCATTTCAAGGACCTTGATCTGGAGTACTGTGTACAGTACTGGTCTCCTTATTTAAGGAAGGATGTAAATGCATTGGAGGCAGTACAGAGAAGGTTTACTAGACTAATACCTGGAATGGGCAGGCTGTCTTACAAGGAAAGATTGGACAAGTTGGTTTGTATCCACTGGAATTTAGAAGAGTAAGAGGCGACTTGATTGAAACATAAGATCCTGAGGAGTATTGACAGGGTGGATGTGGAAAGGATGTTTCCCCTTGTGGGAGAATCTAGAACTAGGGGTCACTGTTTAAAAATAAGGGGTCGCCCATTTAAGACAGAGATGAGAAGAAATTTTTTCTCTGAGGGCCAAGAATCTTTGGAATTCTCTTCCTCAAAAGGCGGTGGAAGCAGAGTCTTTAAATATTTTTAAGGTAGTGGTAGATAGATTCTTGATAAGCAAGGGTTTGGAAGGTTATCGGGGGGTAGGCGGGAATGTGCAGTAATCAGCTGAGCCATGAACTTATTGAATGGTGGAGCAGGCTCAAAACACCAAGTGGCCAACTCCTGCTCCTAATTCGTATGTTCCTATGACCTAGAAAAAGGGCATAGGGACAAGGATTAGCGCATAAGGGTAAGCAGAAGCAGATGGGTGGTAGTGAATTAGAATCCCAGGTTGTCTCACTATGGGCTGAATTTTACCAGCCCTATGGCAACGGGCTGGGAGGGGGAGGCTGGTAATATGGTGGAGGAAGGAGGCACCATGGCATATTACCAATAGTGAGAACCTCACGCCGCAGCTGTCCACCAATGGCCAATTAAGCCACCTAAGTGCCCAATTAAGAGCCACTTCCCACCTCTGGTATTTTGCCCATGTCGTGAGGAGCTCTCTGCCGCATGGGGAGACAGTCAGGTAAACCCTGGCCGCCTCCCAGCGGATTCCTGAGCAAGCCCTCTTTTATGACTGCCCATGGCCCATGGAGGGCTCCTGCCACAACCCCCCCCGACCAGCCACAATGGCTGCCCCCACGGCTAAGCAGTTGCCGTTGGATATGCCCCCCCCCCCACCCACCCATCTCCACCGAATGCAGAGCCTGCAAGGCCCCAGCTTGCTTAGCAGAACTTACCTCATCTTCAAGGGTGCCTCGGCATTGAGGCACACTCTCCTTCATATTTCAGTCTCAGCAGTGCCCATCGCTAGCAGTGATGCCACCGAGGCTGCTGAGCTGCCAGCTCCTTGATTGGGCCAGCAGCTGTGGGATGCGGGCCGCCATTTTCAATTGGATGCGCTGTTAGTTTGGGAGCTTGAGCATTTTGGCCCAGCGATGGTGAAGGACCGGTGCTGTATTCCATGTCTGGATGGTTTGTGACTTGTTGGGGGAGCTTGGAGATGGTGGTGTACCCATATACCAGTTGCCCTTGTTCTTCTAGCTGGTAGAGGTCTCGACTTTGAAAGGTGCTGTTGAAGAAGCCTGGTAGCATTGCTGCAGTGCATCTTGTAGCTGGTATATATAATGTTATAAATGGTATATATAAGTTACAGATAATTAAGGAAAAAGTTTCAGGAGTATGGAGAAAGAGCAGGGGAGTGGATAGCTCGAATTGGATAGCTCAAAAAGAAGGCATGATGGGCCATATGGCCTCCTTCTGTGCTGTATGTACCTGTGATCTCAAAGGGCACTTACATATTTGTTTAAATTCACTCATAGGTAATTTTCATGCAGAATCACACTGTGCATGAAGATTTATGGGACTCCTGAGAAAATTGTCCATGCAAGGGTCAACCATCAGTGTGTTTTTCACTAATTGTTAAAAATAAAATTGTTATCTTCTAAAGGAATGCACAGCAGGCTTGTATATAAGATAGCATATACAAGATGATTCAGTGCTCGCTGTGGAGAAATTGTGCAACTGTCGAATCACCCCTATAATTTCTGTAAATTTGTGTATTCAACTTTAATTGCTTTTTCTTTCCAATACAGGGATTGATGGACTGTCACTGGAAATCTCTAATATTGTTGATATTAGAAGTGAAATAAATCAAGAAATTGCTATGAGGCTGACCACAGATGTCAAAAGCAACAATCAATTCTACACTGACCTGAATGATTTCCAGGTACCTACACTGTTTGAAATATATGCAAATATAAAAGCTTAAGGACAGTTTTGCCCAAATTACAGTACTGGTTAATCTTAAATGTTACTGAATATGATCTGTAGTTTGCTTTCAACAAACTTGTGATACATTGTCATGGTGGAATCTGTTGGCAGTTTTTATTTAAATTTTCACAGCACTCATTCTTTTGCTTCTTTTAAGGGTAAAATGCTGAGGAATTTTTGTTCTAATTTAATTGAACTGAGCATCTGTTTTCACCCGCTGTAGTTTTGAATGGAATTTTGGCTGTAATATTTGCAGATTACAGCATAAATACTGACCATAATTACTATCGTTACAGTATTCTGAGAGTTGTCAACAATATCCCCATATACAACAACGATTTAAAAAAAAGGAATAGCACAGGTCATTCTTTGTTGAATCAATTCATCCTCAACCAATAGGACTGAGTTTGTGATCATCGTATAGAACAAGTGTCATACTTTGATCTTATATTCAGTTGGCTCATGTGTCCAACTTACAAAAATTGGAAAATCTGATATAACTGTAAATAAGCTAACAACTCAAAAAGTAACATACAACTGAATAAACAATCCTGAATAAAGGCCGATGGCCAAGTCCACTGCTTTAACGTGACTGAATTGAATATTTTTTATAACATTGAATTATGGGATTTCTATTGCTGGCCTCACGCACGTATGGCACATGAAAAAATTTAGTTACATTGAGAGCATAGTGGGTCATGACCTAAACTGCAGCTATATAGAAGCATAGATTCTTACAGCACATGAGGAAGACATTTGGCCCATCATGCCTCTTTGAAAGAGCTATACAGTTAGTCCCACTCCCTTGCTCTTTCCCCTTAGCTCTGCAAATTTTTCCTTTTCAAGTGTATATTCATTCCTTTTTGAAAGTTACTACTGAATCTGTTTCCATCACCCTTTCAGGCAATGCATTCCAGATCAATAACTCGCTGTATAAAAATTCTCCTCCTCAAAGAAAAATATCTAGCCAGTTATGATAATTGGGGGGTGGGGGAGGGCTAAAACCCACTACAGTTAAATTTTTTGCTATGTTGGATTTAGAAGTATTTTGAGAGGGGAATTCAGCTCTGGTAGTGCAGTATATTCCATTTAAGGGGGTGGGGGGTTGGCTGTCTGGGAGCATATTGCTCCCCCAGAAAATTTTTAGCTTTGCTTTTTTTTTGGAGTATTTTGAAGTGTACCATGATTCTTTTTTACCAGGTTGCCTAGAAAAGAAAGTTTTTTTTAATCCAATGAAGTAGAAAATTTGTTATAACTATCAGGAAAGACTGAACAGATCGGGGCTCCTATTTGCAGAAAAGGGAAGGCTGAGGGAATGACCTGATAGAGGTTTTTAAGATAATGAAAGGATTTGATAGGGTAGCATTGGAGAAAATGTTTCCACTTATGAGGTAGACCAAAACTAGAGAACATAAATATAAGATAGTAACTAGTAAATCCAATAGGGAATTCAGAAGAAAGTTTGTAGTTGAGATGACTAACATTAGATGCATTTAAGGGGAAGCTAGATAAGCACATGAGGGAGAAAGAATAGAAGAATATTTTGAAAGGGTTAGATGAGGAAGGGTGGGAGCAGGCTTGTGTGGAGTATAAATGCCAACATAGATCTGCTGGGCGGAATAGTCTGTTTCTGTGCTGTGGACTTGGCATAACTCAATGTAATCAAGCAAATGGTAATGGAAAAAATTTCCTGTACATCACAGAATGTAATTGCATTGCAAATGTTACACCCTAAGCTACTTAGAAGCTTGAACAAGAAGTCAGCATAACAGAGTAACAGATGCTTTTTAAAATAATATAACATATGAACATACGAATTAGGAGCAGCAGTAGGCCACTCAGCCCCTGCCATTCAACAAGATCATGGCTGACCTGATTGTAATCTTGACTCCACATTCCTGTTTCCCCCAATAATCTTTCACCACCTTGCTTATCAAGAATCTATCTACCTCTGGCTTAAAAATATTTAAAGACTCTGCTTCCACCGCCTTTTGAGGAAGATAGTTCCAAAGACTCACGATTCTCCTAATCTCCTAAATGGACTGTCTTAAATAGTGACCCCTAGATCTAGATTCTCCCACAATGAGAAACATCTTTTCCACATCCAACTTGTCAAGACCCCTCAGAATCTTATATATTTCAATCAAGTTGCCTCTTACTCTTCTAAACTCCAGCAGATACAAACCTAGCCTGTCCAACCTTTTCTCATAAGACAACCCATCCATTCCAGGTATTAGTCTAGTAAACCGTCTCTGAATTGCTTCCATTGTATTTACATCCTTCCTTAAATAAGGAGACCAGTACTGTATACAGTACTCCAGATGTGGTCTCACCAATGCACTGTATAACTGAAGCATAACCTTCCTACTTTTGTATTCAATTCCCTTTGCAATAAGCAATAACATCCTATTAGCTTTCCTGGTTACTTGCTGAACCTGCATACTAACCTTTTGCGATTCATGCACTAGGACTCCCAGATCCCTCTGCATCTCAGAGCTCTGCAGTTTCTCACCATTTAGATAATATGCTTCGTTGTTATTCTTCCTGCCAAAATGGACAATTTCACATTTTCCCACATTATACCCCATTTGCCAGATCTTTGCCCACTCACATAACCTATCTATAGCCCTTTGTAGCTTCCTTATGTCCTCTTCACAACTTACTTTCCTACCTGTGGACAAATGCGATTTAATTAAGGAAAATCAGCATGGATTTCTTAAGGGAAAATCATGTTTAACTAATTTACTGGAGTGTTTTGAGCAGGTAACAGAGAGGGTTGATGAGGGCAATGCTGTTAATGTAGTGTACATGGACTTTTAAAAGGCATTTGATACAGTGCCACACAACAGACTTGTGAGCAAACTTATAGCTCATGGAATAAAAGGGACAGTAGCAACATGGATACCAAATTGGCTGAGTAACAGAAAACAAAGAGTAGTGGTTAATGGATGTTTTTCGGGCTGAAGGAAAGCTTATAGTGGAGTTCCCCAGGGATCAGTGTTGGGACTCTTACTTTTCCTGATATATATTAATGACCTAGACCTTGGCGTATAGGGCACAATTTCAAAGTTTGCAGATGATACGAAACTTGGAAGCATTGTGAACTGTGAGGAGGATATCGTAGAACTTCAAAAGGACATAGACAAGTTGGTGGAATGGGCAGACAGGTGACAGACGAAGTTCAATGCAGAGAAATGTGAAGTGATTCATTTTGGTAGGAAGAACATGGAGAGACAATATAGAATAAAGGGTACAATTCTAAAGGGGATGCAGGAGCAGAGGGACTTCATTGAAGGTGGTAAGTCAGGTTGAGAGAGCAGTTAATAAAAGCATATGGTACCCTGGGCTTTATTAATAGGGGCATAGACTACAAGAGCAAGGAAGTTATGTTGAACTTGTATAAGACACTAGTTCGGCCTCAGCTGGAGTATTGCGTCCGGTTCTGGGCGCCATACTTTAGGAAAGACGTGAGGGCATCAGAGAGAGTACAGAAAAGATTCATGAGAATGGTTCCAGGGATGAGGAATTTCAGTTATGAAGATAGATTGGAGAAGTTAGGACTGTTTTCCTTGGAGGAGAGAAAGCTGAGAAGTGATTTGATAGAGGTATCCAAAATCGTGAGGGGTCTGGACAGAGTAGATCGAGAGAAACTATTCTCACTCGTGAAAGGGTCAAGAATGAGAGGGCACAGATTTAAAAGTATTTGGTAAGAGAAGCAAAAGTGACATGAGGATAAACTTTTTCACGCAGCGAGTGGTTAAGGTCTAGAATGCGCTGCCTGAGAATGTGTTGGAGGCATGTTCAATTGAAGCATTCAAAAGGGAATTAGACAGTTATATGAAAAGGAAGAATGTGCAGTATTATAGGGAGAAGGCAGGGGAATGGAACTGAGCGAATTGCTCTTTTGGAGAGCCAGTGCGGACACAATGGGCTGAATGGCCTCCTTCTGCACTGTAATTATTCTTTATGTCATCAGCAAATTTAGCAACCATACCTTCGGTCCCTTCATCCAAGTCATTTATATAAACTAAATAAAAAGTTGAGGCCCCAGCACTGATCCCTGTGGCATACCACTTGTTATATCTTGCCAACCAGAAAATGATCCATTTATGCCTACTGTGTTTCCTGTTAGCTAACCGATCTTATTTCCATGCCAATATGTTACCTCTTACACCATGAGCTTTTATTTTCCTTTGATGTGGCATCTTATCAAATGCCTTCGGGAAATCTAAGTGCAGTACATCCACCGGTTCCCCTTTATCCACAGCATGTTATTTCTTCAAAGAACTCCAATAAGTTGGTTAAACATGACTTCCCTTTCACAAAACCATGTTGACTAACTGATTACCTTGAATTTTTGTAAGCGCCCTGCTATAACGTCTTTAATAATAGCTTCTAACATTTTCCCCAAGACGTATGTTAACCTGCCTGTGGTTTCCTGCTTTCTGTCTCCCTTCCTTTTTGAATGAAGGAGTTACATTGGCTGTTTTCCAGTCTATTGGAATCTTCCCCGAATCTAGGGAATTTTGGAAAATTAAAACCAACACATCAACTATCTTGCTAGCCACTTCTTTTAGGACCCTAGGATGAAGTCCATCAAGACCCTGGGACTTGTCAGCCTGCGGATCCAACAATTTGCTCAGTACCACTTCCCTGGTGATTGTAATTTTCTTGAGATCCTTTCTTCCTTCCATTTCCTGATTTCCAGCTACTTCTGGGATGTTACGTAGTGAAGACCGAATTGAATGTATCTAGTTTATGGTCTGAACTCAGCTTGTGATAAACAAGATTATTTTGCAACTCATGAGCGTTTACCATTTAGTTTTAGCTCTCTTTTAAAGGCACAATATTGATCAGGAGAGCAAAAGCTCAAGTTCCAACACACAATCAACAAATATGCAATGTTACATCAAAGGTTAGTCTGTCAAGTGTGTCAGAGTGGTAGAGAGATCCATCCAGGCAATGAACAACAGAAAAAACACAGCTCTCCTCCCTAAAATATGAATTAAGAATAAAGGTTTTTTTTTACATTCCCAATTGCTTGATGTTTTGGTGGTTCTTCATCACAATAGAATGTGTTTTGTTTCCCATCTGCCTTTACTATCTACCTTTACCAATTAATGAAAGCAGCCCATCAGCAGTTTTTTGTACCACTAACAATGGGCAATAAATACCCAGCTTGCCAACAATGCCTATATTCCAAGAATGATTTTTCTTTTTAAAATCAATGTGGGGATGTTGAAGCCTTCAAGAATTAAGGTGGCACTCATTATAATGATGTTCTTGAAGGACTCTTTTCTGATTTCTTTTCTGTTACAATTGCAAGAGGTATTGGGCCCAGACCTGTCACTTTTTCATGCGCTGTTTTAGAAGGGGTTAGAAGGATTTAACCGAGTGTAGCATCAGGAGCCCTGGCAGAATTGACATCAATGCGAATCAGGGGGAAAACTCGCCACTGATTGAAGTCATACCTAGCACAAAGGAAGATGGTTGTGGTTGTTGGAGGCCAAACATCTCAGTCCCAAGACATCACTGCAGAAGCTCCTCAGGGTAGTGTCCTAGGCCCAACCATCTTCAGCAGCTTCATCAATGACCTTCCCTCCACCATAGGATCAGAAGTGGGGATGTTTGCTGATGATTGCACAAGGTTCGGTACCATTCTCAACATATGGGGCCCGGTGGTCGAATTAATGTGACCATCTGGAGACTGTAATTGATCACTATTATAGATTCCATCCCTCTCCCTGGCAATTATCTGAGGTTAAACCAGACTGCTCACAATCCTGGTGTCATATTTGACCCCAAATTGAGCTTCCAACCACACATCTGTGCCATCACTACAACTGCTTATCTCCAGCAACGTAACGTTGCCTGACTCCTCCCCTGCCTCAGTGTATCTGCTGCTGAAACCCTCATCCGTGACTTTGTTATCTCAAGACTTGACTATTCCACTCATGCTTCTGGCTGGTCTCCCACATTCTACCCTCCATTAACTTAGGATCATTCAAAACACTGCTATCTCTATCTTAACTTGTACCATGTCCCATCCACCCATCATCTCTATGCTCACCGACTTACGTTGGCTCCCAATTGAGCAACACCTTGATTTTAAAATTCCCATCCTTGTTTTCAAATCCATCTATGGCCTCAACTCGCCCTATCTCTGTAATCTCCACAATCCTCTAATACCAGCCTCTTGAACATTTCCAATTTCAATCATTCCACCATTAGTGGCCAGGCCTTCAGCTGCCTGGATCCTAAGGTCTGAAATTCCCTTGCTAAACTGTAATGAGTTCCTTTTATGTTGTCTGATGCAACATGAATGAGGAAATGCGTGGAGTCCATCTGGTTGAAGATCTCAAACAGGTTTATTACGGCTAAACTAATCTATACAGTACAGAGCTAATGATTTATTGAACTTTCCTCTAGGTGTTACAGTTGCAGAGTGACTCTGGCTCTGAGTCACATGACTGCATCCTGGTACTTAGCTCATTAGCATACTAAAATCTTAATGGGATATCACTCTTAAAGGCAATCACACAACATCCCCTTTCTAAAGATAAGTCCCATATTCTAAAAGTAAAAATGCATAAAATTAGATAACATCAAAATTATTTACACAGGGATAGATATTGTGAAATTTATAAGTATAAAGGCTCAAAAGTCCATAAATTATTTTGGTGGTTTGACAACTCTTGCTTGGAGAATTTGTGTCTCATTGGTTGCTGTTCATAGAGTCATAGCAAGGTACAGCACTGAAACAGGCCCTTCGGCCCACCGAGTCTGTGCCGACCAGCAAGCACCCATTTATACTAATCCTACATTAATCCCATATTCTCTACCACATCCCCACCATTCTCCTACCACCTACCTACACTAGGGGCAATTTACAATGGCCAATTTACCTATCAACCTGCAAGTCTTTGGCTGTGGGAGGAAACTGGAGCACCCAGTGGAAACCCATGCAGTCACAGGGAGAACTTGCAAACTCCGCACAGGCAGTACCCAGAACTGAACCCGGGTCGCTGGAGCGGTGAGGCTGCGGTGCTAACCATTACGCCACTGTGCTGCCCTGTTCTTTCTGAAGTTTCTCCCTCTCTGCATTCAGTTTCTGTTCCTCTGCCTTCAGCCTGCTAACATACTCTGTTGCTTTTCTCAAGATGACCACTTTTGAGGCCTTGTCATTCTTGGAAGTTTCTAGCACCTCATCTCGAACAGTCAATAGACAATGCTTCAATTCATTCCTCCTCTGCCTGTTCAGGACATTGCATGTCCTTCGCCTTGCCTCTCCTCATCCTCCACGTCTGAAGGCTTGGGGCTCAAAGTCGAGGACCTGTTGGGGGAGGAGTACTTGGTCTCATGGAGGTACCTATCCATTCTCGCTTGTTGTGGTGCTGCCGGTTCTCTAGAGCACAGAAGTGAAGGCGAGGCCTAGTTGTGCTGTTGCTGGATTTCCAGACTGCACCGTGTGATGTTGGTCAAGAGCCTGTGAGTGGGTTCCGGTCCTTGGAGATTTCTCCTTGGCAACGCTCTTGTTGAGAGTTATGATGTCGAGGTCCTTACACCCTGGTAGTCCTGCCATTGCTGGTCCATTCATGTCTACAAGGTAGAATGTTTGTGGTTTTCGTGCTGACTTGGCATAGCTGCATTCCATTGTTCATGTGCCACTGCAAGGAATGGGTGACCCATTGTATGCAGATAACTTGACAGTTGTCCGTTGTATCATTGATTTTCTACAACTGTGGTACATAGCTTTGAGTATTCAGACTGGTAGGATATTTGCACTAGCGCCAATGTCAATCTTGACCCTGAGTGTATGTTTGCCAGCTTTCTTTGGGTACATGATGTTAATAGTGGCGAAAGCTTCCAGTTATTTGATTTCATCAACGTGATGTGTCAGGTTCACAATGTGGAATGCCTGGTCATCTTCTGGCTGAGAATTACTCCTCTTTGAGTCTAGTCTCAGGTCTGTTTTGCTGTGGACTTGGGTGTATCGGCTTGCGTTTACGCAGGTCTATGATGCTCTCCTTGCTGCTGTTGGCCTGTTTTCTGTTTGATTGTGTTCTACCGTAACTTCTGGATACATCTTTGGGGCCAGAATACCTGCATAGGAAGGGGCAGAACTCCTGCATAGGCAGGCCCTGTGTCCTTTTGCACCACACGCCTTGCACAGGTCTCGAAATGCAGGACAACGTTGCGGTGAGTGGGACCAACCACACTTACCACACAGCTTGCTTTCTCTTTTCGACCTGGGTATGATGCTGATACTGTTGGCTGCACCTAGTGCCTGCAGGTGCTGTTGTCCAGCTACAATGGCTTCCTATTTCCTGCCATCTCCTGGCGGTGCATTAATGTTGTGAGTTCCTTTTTTCCCCAAGGGGTCTTTCTGGAACATTTCAATGGCTGTTGATGCAATCACCAACTCCCATTTTTTTGTCTGACAGCGCAGCTTCTGAGAAATAGCATTTGTTGCCCTTACTAAGGCATCTACTGATGAACTGGTCTGTTGATTCCTGTGGCTGTTGCCTGTAAGTCATCAGTTCCAGGTGGTGAATTCGAAAATGCACTTTTGATCGGAGATGCTCTTCTAGCATTTTCCATATCTTTGTGGGGTCTTTCTGCTCTTCTTCAGATGAGCCAGAGGTATTGATTCTGTGCAATTCCTCATTTCCAACTGCTATTGATATTTTTATAGCCTGCTTTTCTGGTTCTGCAATCACTTGGTCTGTAAAGCATAACTGCATTCTTTGTTTGAAAAGTTGGAATTCAGATAGGAGATCCATGGCCTTCTGGATCATGCTGGGAAATTTGGTACCCACCTTCCTGCTGTTCTTTTGCTTAGAACTTGCTTTAAGATTCATTCTATGACTCTGCACTGCTTTCACTTTAAATAAAACACTCTTGGCTGCTTTGATTGACTGGAGCAGATGTTTGTAAGTGTTTGTCTGTTTATCCAGCTTCCAGCACTTAAGTCTTTCTGTTTATACAGCTGTTCACTAGGCATTTCAAGTGTTTTTTCTCTGCTACTAGAGTTTGTTTATACAGCTGTTCAATAGTCAAGTCTTCACACTTGTGTGGTTTTATGAGTTTTTTGAAACTTTGGCAGAGTGAATAAAAGCTCGTCACACTTGAGAGATTTAATGGTTTTTTATAGCTTCAGATGTGAACTGCATGAATGGAGGATTCCAGTGCTTTTTGCTGTCTTGTAATGGCGCCGACTTCGATCAGCCTGGGAGGGGAGCCTTTGAAAACAATCAGCCTGAGATGGGAATTGGGTTTTCCCTGTTTTTTCCTTTGACCCTTTAAAAAAAAAACGTTGCAAGCATCTCAAAGCTTTTTTTTTTAAACAGGGATTCCTGGCCCATTGGGATAGTGAGACAAACATATGAGCATACAAATTGGGAGCAGAAGTAGGCCATTCGGTCCCTTGAGCCTGCTCCACCATTCAGTAAGATCATGGCTGATCTCTTTGTGTCTCAAATTCCACACTCCCTCCTACCCCATTGCCTAACAAGAATCTATCTACCTCCGCCTTAAAAATTTTCAATGACCCCACCTGCACCACCACCTGAGGCAGAGAGTTCCGAAGTCGCACGACCCCCTTAGAGAAAAAAATTCTCTTCATCTCTGTCCTAAAAAGGCAACCCCTAATTTTAAAACCATGCCCCCTAGTTCTGGACTCACCCACAAGAGGAAACATCCTTTCCACATCCACCTTGTCAAGATCGTTCAGGATCTTATATACTTCAGTCAAGTCTCCCCTCACTCTTCGAAAGTCCAATGAAAATAAGCCCAGTCTGTCCAACCTTTACTCATAAGACAACCCGCTCGTTCCAGGTATCCATCCAGTAAACCACCTCTGAACCACCTCCAATGCATTTACATCCTTCCTTAAATAAGGAGATCAAAACTGCACACAATATTTGCGATGTGGTCTCACCAATACCCTGTATAACTGAGCATAACATCCTTACTTTTATTTTCAATTCCTCTCATAATAAAGGATAGCATTCCATTAGCCTTCTTACACTTTTTGTGACTCATACACTGGAACACCTAGATCCCTCTGCACCTCAGAATTCTGCAGTCGTTCTCCATTTAAGTAATACTCTGCTTTTTTATTCTTCCTGCCAAAGTGAACAACTTCACATTTTCCTACATTGTCCTCCATCTGCCAGATTTTTGCCTACTTGCTCAACCTATCTATATCGGTCTGCAACCTCCTTATGTCCTCTGCACAACATACTTTCCTACCTATCTTTGTGTCAACTGCAAATTTAGCTACCAAGCCATCACTCCCCTCATCTAAGTCATTGATATAAATTGTAAAAAGTTGACGCCCCAGCATAGACTCTTGTAGGACTCCACTTGTCACATCCTGCCAATCTGAAAAGGACCCATTTATGCATACTCTGTTTTCTGCCAGCCAGCCAATCTTCTATCCATGCTAATATGTTAACCCCTACACCTGGACCTGTGCTCCAGAACTTGCTGTGCTCCTAGCCAAGCTGTTCCTCTTCAGCTACAACACTGGTATCTACCTGGCAATGTGGAAAATTGCCCAGGTATGTCCTGTACACAAAAAGCAGGATAAATACAGCCCGGCCAATTACCGCCCCATCAGTCTACTCTCGATCATCAGTAAAGTGATGGAAGGTGTCGTCAACGGTGCCCAGGGCCACTCAGCTCCTGACCTCATTACAGCCTTGGTTCAAACATGGACAGGAGAGCTGAACTCCAGAGGTGAGGGGAGGGTGACTGCCCTTGACATCAAGGCAGCATTTGATTGATTATGGCATCGAGGAGCCCTGGCAAAACTGGAGTCAATGGGAATTGGGGAAAACTTTTTGGAATCATACCTAGCACAAAGGAATATCATTGTGGTTGTTGGAGGTCAATCATCTCAGCTCCAGGACATCACTGCAGGAGTTCGTCATGGTAGTGTCCTCGGCCCAACCATCTTCAGCTGCTTCATCAATGACCTTCCTTCAGTCATAACGTCAGAAGGTGGGGATGTTAGCTGATGTTTGTATATTGTTCAGCACCATTCGTGACTCCTCAGATACGAATCTGTCCGTGTAGAAGTTCAGCATAACCTGGACAATATCCAGGCTTGGGCTGATAAGTGGCAAGTAACATTCATGCCACACAAGTTCCAGGCAATGACCATCTTCGACAAGAGAGAATCTAACCATCTCCCCTTGACATTCAATGGCATTACAATCACTGAATCCCCCACTATTGACATCCTGGGGGTTACCATTGACCAGAAACTGAACTGGAGTAACCCTATAAATACCGTGGCTACAAGAGCAGATCAGAGGCTAGGAATCCTGCGGCGAGTAACTCACCTCCTGACTCCCCAAAGCCTGTCCACTATCTACAAGGCACAAGTCAGGAGGGTGATGGAATACTCTCCACTTGTCTGGATGGGTGCAGCTCCAACAACACTCAAGAAGCTCGACACCATCCAGGACAAAGCAGCCCACTTGATTGGCACCCCATCAACAAACATTCACTCCCTCCGCCACGGATGTACAGTGGCAGCAGTGTGTACCATCTACAAGATGCACTGCAGCAACGCACCAAGGCTCCTCAGGCAGCACCTTCCAAACCCGCGACCTCTATCACCTAGATGGACAAGGGCAGCAGATGCGTGGGAACACCACCACCTGCGTTCCCCTCCAAGCCACACACCATCCTGACTTGGAACTATATTGCCATTCCTTCACTGTCGCTAGATCAAAATCCTGGAACTTCCTTCCTAACAGCACTGTGGGTGTACCTAACCTACATGAACTGCAGCGATTCAAGAAGGCGGCTCACCACCACCTTCTCATGGGTAATTCGGGATGGGCAATAAATGCTGGCCTGACCAGTGATGCCCACATCCCATGAAATGAAGAAAAGAAACACCATGAGCTCCTACTTTGTGCAATAACCTTTTATGTGGAACCATGTCAAATGCAAAAAAGGTTCAGCATAACTTTCCTACCTTTGTACTTAATGCCTCTATTTATGAAGCCAAGATCCCATATGCTGTTCTCAGCACTCTCAATATGTCCTGCCACCTTCAAAGATCTATGCACACGCACCCCCAGGCCCTCGGTCATTGCACACTGTTTAGAATTGTGCCATTAAATCTATATTGCCTTTCCTTATCCCTTCCGCCAAAATGCATCACCTCACACTACTATATATTAAATTCCATCTGCCACTTGTCTGCCCATTCTGCCAGCCTATGTCATGTTGCTGTCAATTGATATCATCCTCACTGTTTGCCAATCCTCTAAGTTTGGTATTATTGGCAAATTTTGAAATTTTACTCAGTATTCCAATATTCAAGTCATTTATATATAGCAAAAAAGGCATTGGTCCTAGCCCTGACCCTTGGGGAACACCACTGTCTACCATCTTCCAGTCTGAAAAACAACCATTTCCCACAACTCACTGTTTTCTGTCCTTAAGCTAATTTTTTATCCAAGCTGACACTGACTCGGATTGTTGTTAAAAACTCATCGACTTCACTAATGTCTTTCAGGGGAGGAAATTTGCCGTTCTTTCCTGGTCTGGCTTACATGTGGCTCCAGACCCACAGCAATGTGGTTGACTTTTAACTGCCCTCTGAAATGGCATAGCAAGCCGCTCATTCGTATCAAACTACTACAGAAGGAAACACTGTTGTTATACCTACACCACATGGACGGCAGCAGTCCAAGTTATTGGTCACAGACCTGAAATGTTAACTCTGCTTCTCTCTCCACAGATGCTGCCTGACGTGCTGAGTATTTCCAACACTTTCTATTTTTATTTCAGCAGTGCAAGTAGGTAGCTCACCACCTCCTTCTCAAGGGCAATTGGGGATTGGCAATAAATGCTGGTCGGACCAGCGATACTTGCGTCCCAAGAACGAATTAAAAAACACTGATTTTAAAAAATGTACTTAAAGCTGACCAGGTTCAATTTATGATTCCAGATGCAGTCAAGGCAGACATTGAGCAAATTGCCTCTTCAAGCTAATTTTTATCCTCTGACGACAACTGCGTATATGCAGGACAGTGATGTTCGTTTGACCCTGCACTCGGCTCAGTCTTTGGGAGTCGCTAGTCTAAACAGTGGTATGTATTATTTACATTTTTTTCTTCTAAAGCTCAAACACCAGATAAGGAAAGAATTTGCAACAGTGTATTATGTATTATATAGTATTTACAGCATAGAAGCAGGCCGTTCAGCCCGACAGGTCCATGCTAGGTTATGCTCCACACACAAGCTTCCTCCTATCAGATTCTATCTGGATAGAGTGAAGGTGAAGGGTCTATTCACCTTAGCAGAGAGGTCAGTGATGAGGGAGCATAGATTTAAAGTGATTGGTAGAAAAATTGGAGGGGAGATAAAGAAAACCTTTTTCACCCAGAGGTTGGTGACAGTCTGGAACTCACTGTCTGAAAGGGTAGTTCAGGCAGAAACCCTCAACTCATTCAAAAGGAGTCTGGATATGCACCTCAGGTGCCCTAAGCTACAGGGCTACGGACCAAATGCTGGAAGGTGGGATTAGAACAGGTGGATCGTTTTTCGGCTGGCACAGACACGATGGGCCAAGTGGCCTCTTTCTGTGCCTTAAACTTTCTATGATTCTATGATCATATTCTATTCCTTTCTCTCTCATGTCTATCTGCTTCCCTGTCCTATTAAATGTCACCTAGTCATCTCAAGTATGCCTTTTAGTAGTCAGTTCTAGTCCCCCCCCCCTCCCCCCGCAATTGGAAATATCATCTCTACATCTATCAAACCTTTTCATTATCTTAATAAGGCTTTATCTTAATAAGTCAGGTCACCCCCTCAGTCTTATCCTTTATGGAAAAAAGAGCCCCAGCCTGTGTTTTTCCTGATAGGCATAACCTCTCAGTTCTGGAATCATTTTAGTAAAATTAAATTGCATCTTCTCCATAGGGGCTCAGTCTCAGGATAAGGGGTTGATCATTTAGGACTGAGATGAGTAGAAATTTCTGCACTCAGAGGATTGTGAATCTTTGGAATTGCTTACTTCAAAGGGTTATGGATACTGCATCATTGAGCATATTTAAGGATGGGTGTACAGATTTTTGATCTCTCAGGGAATCAAGGGATATAGGGAGCAGCTGGGAAAGTGGAGTTTAGCCAGAAGGTCAGCCATGATTGTATTGAATGGCAGAACAAGCTCAAGGGGCCAAATGCTCTACCCCTGCTCCTATTACTTTTATGTTCTTAAGTTCCAATGCCTTTTTATAATATGCAGATTAGAACTCTTCACAGTAGTCCAAGTGTGATGTAACCAAGGGTTTCTACAAGTTTAACGTAACTCCTCTGCTTTTCAATCTATCCCTGTAGAGATGAACTCTAGTGCTTTTTTTTTAATGGCCTCAGAGGTCCACTCCAGGGCTGGAATTTTAAGTTGGGCGGGTAGCCCTGCCCACCAGCCAAAAAGTCGGTGGCAAGCCCGCCTCCACCGGGCCTGAGGAGCCAGGCCAGGATTTTTCGCTCCCCCGGCCCTTATTTGGTCTTGGGCGGGACTTTCACCTCCTTGAGGCAAGAGGTCTCGCCTAATGGAGCTGCTGGCCAATCAGCGGGCTGGCAGCTGTTAGTTCCAGCAGCGCCACCTGGAGTGGTGGCCACTGCCGGGACCACACCCAGCCATTGGAGGCAAGAGGAAGGATGACCCCGGAACTCAGGTAAGTTTTTAGGGCCTCACAGGGGACAATCGGCTGGGCCCCGGTGTGGCAAGAGGAATTGGTTTGGGGGGGAGTGATGTGTTGTGAATTGGGGGTCATTGGGCGTTGGGGGTGTCCCTTCATGGGGCACAGGGTGCCCGATCAGGAGAGCGCCCCCCCCCCCAACTAGCCCGCAAGAAGGCCACCTGGTTTTACCAGGCAGCGTTTTTGGGGCCTTTGCCATCTGGCCACCGAAGGTAAAATACCCGCAGCAGCGGGAGGAGACCCTTAAGTGGTAGTTAATTTGCCACTTAAGGACCTTGGTTGTCCTTGGGCAGGCAGGCCGTTTCTCGCTGCTGCCGGCCCACGTAAAATTGCAGCGGGGGCAGGAGGGGGTCGTGAACGGTCACCCCGCCTCCCACTCAATTTTATGACCCCCCTGCCACCAGCCTACTTGTTGGAGGGGACGTAAAAGTCCGGCCCAGGACTTAGGATCTCACTTTGCAAGGATTTTACACCTTGCTCAGAAAGAACTTGCATTTAAGTTATTTTATTGTGTGTCTCGAATTTCCCAAAGCAATGAATTGCTATTGAAGTGTCGCTGCTATTGTGTAGGTCAGTGTGGCAACTATTTTGAACACTGCAACATCCCACAAACAGTAATGAGATGAATGAACAGTTAATCTGTTTTTGGTGATTGTGGTGGTTGAGAGATGAATATTGGTAAGGACACAATGAAAACTCCATGAATACTATCACTGGATCTTTAATGTCCTCATGAACCACAGGAACTCGTAAACAGGTTTATCATCTTATCCAAAGAATGGTTCCTGTGACAATGTAATACTCCCTCAAGTGCTTTCTGAACTCGGCTTTCATTGCCCACATTGATTGGGTTACACTTGGCATGGATGGACTTCTTTCCACCCTTGAGGTAACACCTGGCTCTGCAAACATTCACATTCCTTCACTTTGCCAGGGATTTGCTGCAGTCTGGGTTGGACACTTGCTGTAGCAGGTCTTAGGGGGTCTGCTGCAGTGCAAGGAAGGGGCACCTGTTAATTTTCTTTTGAAAAATTTAATAATGGGGCCTGTGCAGATCTCTGCAAGCTTTTGAAGAAGTACTACTTCTTCTCATGTCCTAAGGGGCCCCTCTACCAACTTCTGGGACCTAACTCTGATTCCAAGATCCAACATGTCAAGAATGTAAATGGAAGTAAACATGATGGGGGCCATTTTTCTCTCATTTAAATGTAGTTACCATTCATCCACCCATATATGGATGGGTGCAGTTTATTTTGTTGGGCTTGGCCAAGGGAATATTGAAAGAACTTGTTTAATATTCTGATACATCTTTCCTGGCAATGCTCAAAGTGAGTCAGATAGCATTGCTGTGGAGGGGAAAACCATGGATTTGGCAGAATTGTGGAGGATGACCCTGAAGTATGGCAGAATGGAGTGATGGAAAGTGAGGTTTGGTTCACTGGTGGATTCCTGGGGTGGGTGGCGGTGGATGGGAGGCGGTGGTGGGGGGGGATGGTAGTTTTGACCCCTGACCGGCAAGAACCAGCAGTTAGAATGTCGCAGAGTCTTACCTGCTGGCCTCCTGTCCGATCCTATTGACTGCAACTTTACAGAACAGGGAAACCTTCTTCTGTGCTACGTGTATCAGTGTAATGTACCATTTTCGGGGGTGGGCGGGGTGGTGAGGGTTTGACCCCACTTGCTTTCATTTGGACAGGTGATCAATAGGCTAATCGAAAATATTGTAAATAAACATTGCTACTTGTGCTGTAAATAACCCACTTTGAAAGTGTGTGAGGTTAATAAAGTTTCGTATAGGAATACAGTACACATAATCCATTAAAATCCATCTTTTATGCCTACCTTTATGTATTATTTAAGATGATCCTAGCAAAATTATTATTATGTTGTGGTCTCTTGATGTCCTAGGTGATTATTAAACACAATAGTTTTATTAGCATTCATGATATGAGTGCAATTAGCAGTAAGTTAAAACATATAATTTACTTCAACAGGCCAGCTGGAAGTCATAATGGATCGCAGACTGATGCAGGACGACAACCGAGGCCTAGGCCAAGGTCTCAAGGACAATAAAATCACAGCCAATTTATTCAGAGTTTTGCTAGAGAAAAGAGTTAGAATAGATATGGTAAGAATAATTATGCAATGCCAGTATTTAATTTCCTAAGTATGACTAACTGAGAAACTATCTGCCCTATTGAAATTCTTAAACATTCATTAGCGATAATAGAATCAAACACAATAAGTAATATTTAAATCATTAAATTTTCTAAAGCATTTTTATGGTTGTGCATATTATAATAGGTAAATTGAGAAACTACATCATAGGACATATTTTTCTTATTTATGTCCTTATCAACGTTGGATGCCAAAGGTGACTGTGAGTCACTGGAGGCCAGTGTTGCAAGGACCTTGGGTGAGGAGGGATGCTTGGATTATTTAAGTGAGCAGAAGAAGACAACATCAACAACAACAACAGCTTATATTTGTATAGCACCTTTAATATAATAAACGCTCCAAGGCACTTCGCATGAGCATGATAAAACAAAGTATGACATCGAGCTACAAAAGCTTAGTCAAAGAGGTAGGCTTTAAGGAGTGTCTTAAAGGAGGGGAGAGAGGTGTAGGGAGGGTATTCCAGAGCTTGGGGCCTAAGCAACTGAAGAGTGGAGTGATTAAAATCAAGAATGCACAGAGGCCAGAATTAGAGGAGCACAGATATCTTGGAGAGTTGTGGGACTGGAGGAGATTACAGAGATGGGGAAGGGAGATGCCATCAAAGGATTTGAAAAAAGGATGAGAATTTTAAAATCAAGATGTTGCTTGACTGGGAGCCATTATAGGTTAGCGAGCATAGGGGCGATAGGGGACCGGGACTTGGTGCGGGTTAAGACACGAGCAGCAGGGTTTTGGATGAGCTCAAGTTTATGGAGAGTAGAGTGTTGGAGACCAGCCAGGAATGTGTTAGAATAGTCAAGTCTAGAGGTAACAAAGACATGAATGAGAGTTTCAGCAGCAGATGAGCTGAGACAGAGGCAAAGTCAGGCAATGTTACGGAAGTGAAATTTGGCGGTCTTAGTGATAGCACGAATGTGAGGTCAGAAACTCGTGGCATCAAATGTGACACCAAGGTTGCAAACAGACTGACTTAGTCTCAGACTGTTGCCAGGGAGAGGAATTGAGTCAGTAGCTAGGGAAAGGAGTTTGGAGCAGGGACTGAAAACAATGGCTTCAGTGTTCGAAGTATTTTAATTGGAGGAAATTTCTGCTCATCCATTACTGAATGTCAGATAAGCAGTCTGATAATTTACCAACAGCAGAGAGGTCAAGAAAAGTGGTGGTGAGGTAGAGTGGGTGTCATCAGCATACAAGTGAAAATTACCGCTGTGCTTTCAGATGATGTTGCCAAGGGGCAGCATGTAGATGAGAAATAGAAGCGGGTCAAGGATAGATTGTTGGGGGACACCAGAGGTTATGGTGCGGGAGCAGGAAGAGAAGCCATTGCAAGTGTTTGTCTAGCTACTATTAGATAAAAATGGAACCAGGAGAGGGCAGTTCCCCCCCCACCCCCCACCCCAGCTGGATGACCGTGGTGAAGCATTGGAGGAGAATGGTGTGTGTCAAATGCTGCAGACGGATTGAGAAAGACAAGGAGGGAAAGTTTACATTTGTCGCAGTCACATAGGATATCATTAGTGACCTTGCTAAGAGTCGTTTCGGTACGGTGCCGGGACAGTAACCTGATCGGAGGGATTCTTTTTTTTTGCTTATTATTCTGCTATTAACACTCTCTCTGGACTAATGCTTTGTCTTTCACCACATACTTTTTGCCTTTGTCCCAGGACAACTTTGTTATTTAATCTCTCCTCCTAGCCTTTGCCAGTTCTGATGAAAGGTCACAGACCTGAAATGTTAACTCTGCTTCTCTCTCCACAGATGCTGCCTGACCTGCTGAGCATTTCCAGCACTTTCTGTTTTTCTTTAAAATTTGTTTGTGGGTTGTCGGCGTTGCTGACTGGCCAGCATTTAACATAGAAACAACATAGTCATTTACAGCACAGAAGGAGGCCATTTGGCCCATCAGGTCCATACTGGCTCTCCAGGGAGCTATTCAGTCAGTTCCACTAAACCTGCTCAAACCTCGTAGCTGTACATTTCCTTCAAGTGGCCTTCCAATTTCCTTTTGAGGTTATTGATTATCTCTGCTTCCACCACCCTTGTGGGTTGCGAGTTCCATGCCCTTGAATTGAGTGGCTTGCTAGACTATTTCAGAGTCAGCCACATTGCTGTGGGCCTGGAGTCACATGTAGGCCAGACCAGGTAAAGGACATTAGTGAGCCAGATGGGTTTTTACGACAATCAACACTGGTTTCATGGTCATCATTAGACTAGTTTTTAATTCCAGATTTATTAATTGAATTCAAATTTCACCATCTGCTGTGGTGGGATTCGAACCCATGCATGAGCCTGGGCACTGGATTACTAGTCCAGTGACATTACCACTACGCCTCAGCCTCCCCCTGCCATGGAATTCCAGGAATGATGGGAACGTATTTGGAAGGCAACAATACCTTCAAAGACTTTGGAGAGGAAGATGTGTTTGGAGATGGGACAGTAGTTTGCAAGGGCAGTGGGGGGTCAGGTGTTGCTTTTTTGAGGAGAGAGGTGATGACGGCAGATTTAAAGGAGAGAGAGAGAGACAACACCTGAAGAGAGAGAACCGTTTACAGTATCGGCTAACATGAGGACCAGGAGGGGAGGTTGGGTGATCAGCTGTTTAGTGGGAATAGGATCGAGGGAACGGAGTCATACGGAAAGATTTTTTATGCCACTTCTGTGGTACTGTGTAGGTTCACAGTTGGGAGATCACTCAAGAGTGCCAGGAAGGGCTCCAGCCCCTGGCTATAATAGTCAAAATAGCCTGATAGGGTCAGCAACATCAGCTGCAGGTAAGTGGCAGTTCTGTTCCACTCCAGATCTATGCACTAAGGTCATAGTAGGAATTTCAGGGCCATAATGTTCTACTTATTAGCTTGACCCCAGTAGTAGCACTTGTTGGACCGTCATGGATTTTAACCCCGGTCCGGAGACCTGAGCAAATTATCGAAGCTATTTGAGTGAAGTGCTAAGGGAGCATTGCATTGTTGGAGCTGTTGTCTTTCGGATGAGACATTACAGCGAGGCCCCACTGCTTTCTCAGGTGGATGTAAAAGAACTTATGACCCTATTTGAAGAAAAGCAGGGGAGTTCTTCCTGTGTACTGGTCGACATTAGTTCCTCAACCAACACCACCAAAACTGATCATCAAGCTCATCGCTGTTTGTGGGACCTTACTGTGCACAAATTGGCTGCTGTTTCCCTACATTACAAGAGTGACTGCATTTCACAAGCACTTAATTGGTTGAGAATTTCTATGGGGTGTCCTGGAGTGATGAAAGACACGATATAAACACAAATTATTTTTTATATTTTTGCAAACATGTAAAAATAGACCCCATGTCTACAGATAATGGTGCTAAGACAGTGCACAGGGAGAGGAAGAGGAGGGGCCCAGGGTGGATTATTGGGCGACTCCAGGGATATGTTATTGGAGGGATGGAAGGAGAAACTATTTCTAGAAATGCTTTGGCTACATAAAGAACATGCAAGAGTGGAACCAAGCAGGGCCAGTCTCACAGAGTTGGCCAACACAGAAGAGGAGTTGGAGGAGGATGGTGTGACTGTGTATGTTGAAGGCTACAAAAATCAGCAGGTGGAGAAGGAGGGATAAAGCACCTTTTTCACCTCACAGAGAATGTCATTCATGATTTTGATTTTGATTAGTGCCATTTTGATTCTGTGGGGGAGTCAGAAGCCTGATTGAAAGGATTCAGACAGGAAATTGCAATAGAGGTGGACACAGATCTGGAGGTTAACATCGTATTCAAGGAGACTGGAGAGGAAAAGCAAATTGGAATTTGTTTAGTAGTTGGTAGGGGCTGAAGGTGTTTTTTTATAAGAAAAAAAAAAGTAATGCCAGGAGTTTTTAAGGGGAGAGGGCAGTTGCTGCCATAAGGATACAGTTTACAAAATCAGCTGACCAGGAAGGTAATTTGAGTGGGCATGAGTTTAGAATGAATGAGGTTGAGGGAGTGGGAAGTATGTCACATGGACAAGATGAGTTTGGAGAAGATCATGAGGAGGATGGTTTAGAACCTCGAACGTAAGAATGGGAGCAGCCCTTCATCCCTCAAGTTTCTTCCACCATTCAGTTAGATCAAAGCTGATCTGTACTTAACTCCATTTTACTCATCATTGATCCATGTCCCTTACCTAACAAAAGTCTTATCAATTTGAGTTTTGAAAATCTAAATTGGCCCAGAATCTGCAGGCTTTTAGGGTAGCGAGTTCCAGATTTCCATTACGCTTTATGTGAAAAAGTGCTTCCTGAATTAGAAACATAAGAGTGGGATCAGGCTGTTTAGATCCTCAAGTCTGGTCCACCATTCAATAAGGTCCTGGTTGATCTGTGACCTAACTCCATATACCCACCTTGCCCTATATCCCTTAATATCTTCGGTTTAAAAAAGTCCATCAACCTTGGATTTAAAATTAGCATTCATTCCTAAATGGCTGACTCTAATTTTAAGATTATGCCCTCTTGTTCCAAATTCCTCACCAGAGGAAGTAGTTTCTCTATCTGCCCTATTCAAGCAGAATAGGAACACAGCTAAACACAGGAAAGCAAACAAGTCAGAGGGAATACAGCAAAAGTTATGTTTCAAGGGAGTAAGACCAGGATGGATGGCCTCTACTTTAATGCCAGGAGTATTACAGGTAAAACAGATGAGTTAAGGGCAAGGATTGACACGTGGAATTGTGATATAGTAGCCATCATGGAGACATGGTTGAGGGAGGGGCAGGATTGGCAGCTCAATATTCCGGGATATAGAATCTTCAGGCGAGACAGAGGAGGGGGTAGAAGAGGAGGGGGCGTTGCAATATTAGTTAAGGAGTCAGTTACTGCAGTAAGGAGAGATGATATCTTGGAGGGGGCATCAAATGAAGCTTTATGGGTAGAGTTTAGGAATAAAAATGGGACAGCCACATTGCTAGGTGTTTATTGTAGACCGCCAGATAGTCAGTGGGAAATTGAGGAGCAAATATGTGCGCAATTTGCAGAGGTGTGTAAAAATAATAATAGGGTAATTATATTAGGTAATTTCAACTTTCCCAATATTAATTGGGATAGTCATCGTGTTAAGGGCTTAGATGGAGTTGAGTTCTTAAAATGTATACAGGAGAACTTTTTAGCTCAATATGTAGAGGATCCAACAAGGGAGGGTGCAGTGCTGGACCTAATTCTGGGGAATGAAGCCAGACAGGTGGTTGATGTGTTGGTGGGGGACCATTTTGGTGATAGCGACCACAACATGGTACGATTTAAGCTTGTTATGGAGAAAGAAATAGACAAGTTGCAAAAAAAGGTTTTGGATTGGGGGAGAGCAAATTTTAGTAAAATAAGGCAGGATCTGGCCAAGGTAGACTGGAACGAGTTACTTGTCGGGAAATCTACAGAAGATCAGTTGGGGGCATTCAAAAAGGAAATGGGGAGGGTGCATGCCCAACATGTTCCCTCTAGGGTAATAGATAGGAGCAACAAGCCCAGAGAACCATGGATGACCAGAAACATTCAGGGTACAATGAGAAGGAAAAGAGAGTCTTTTAGCAAATACAAGGAGAGCAAATCAACAGAAACATTAGTGGAGTACAGAAAGTGTAGGATGGAGCTTAAGAAAGCAATTAGGAGAGCAAAGAGGGGATATGAGCAAGCTCTGCTGGTAAAAGTAGGGAAAATACCAAGATATTCTATAAGTATATCAATGGGAAGAGGATAACCAGGACCCATTAGGGACCAAGGGGAAAATCTGTGGGTGGAGCCAGAGGACATTGGTAGGGTGTTGAACGAATACTTCACATCTGTCTTCACCCAAGAGAATGAGGATGTAGATATGGAACTCAGCGAGAGAGACTGTGAGGTTCTTGAGCAAACTGTCATAGGGAGTGACAAGGTATTGGAGGTTTTGGCAGGCTTAGAAGTGGACAAATCTCCAGGTCCGGACGATTTGTGTCCCAGAATGCTGTGGGAGGCAAGGGTGGAGATTGCAGGGTCTCTGACCCAAATTTTTAATTCCTCTCTGGCCATGGGGGAGATGCCAGAGGACTGGAGAGCAGCTAATGTGGTCCCACTATTTAAGAAAGGTTGTAGAGATAAGCCAGGGAACTACAGACCAGTGAGTCTCACGTCAGTGGTAGGGAAACTATTAGAGAAAATTCTGAAGGAGAGAATCTATCTCCACTTGGAGAGGGAAAATTTGATTAGGAATAGTCAGCATGGCTTTGTCAGAGGGTGGTCATGCCTAACAAATTTGATTGAATTTTTGAGCATGTGACCAGGTGTGTAGATGAGGGTGGTGCAGTTGATATAGCAAAGCCTTTGTCAAGGTCCCACATGGGAGACTTATCAAGAAAGCAAATGCACATGCGATACAGGGTAACTTGATAAGGTGGATTCAAAATTAGCTTAGCTGTAGGAGAGAGAGAGTGATGACAGATGGCTGTTTTAGTGACTGGAAACCAGTGTCCAGTGGCGTACCACAGGGATCTGTGCTGGGTCCCCTATTGTTTGTCATTTATATGAACAACATAGATGACTATGTGGGGGGGTAGGATCAGTAAGTCCGCGGATGACAGAAAGATTGGCCGAGTGGTTAACAGTGAGGTTGAGTGTCTTGGGTTACAGGAAGATATAGATGGGATGGTCAAATGGGCAGAAAAGTGGCAGATGGAATTTAACCCTAAAAAGTGTGAGGTGATGCACTTTGGAAGGAGTAATGTGACATGGAAGTATTCAATGAATGGCCTGACACTGGGAAGTTCCGAGGAACAAAGGGACCTTGGTGTGTTTATCCATAGATCTCTGAAGGCAGAAGGGCAGGTTAATAGGGTGGTGAAAAAGGCATATGGGACACTTGCCTTTATCAATCGAGGCATAGATTACAAAAGCAGGGAGGTCATGTTGGAGTTGTACAGAACTTTGGTAAGGCCACAGCTGGAGTACTGTGTGCAATTCTGGTCGCCACATTATAGGAAGGATGTGATTGCACTGGAGAGGGTGCAGAGGCGATTCACCAGGATGTTGCCTGGGATGGAACATTTAAGCTATGAAGAGAGGTTGGATAGGCTTGGGTTGTTTTTGCTGGAGCAGAGAAGACTGAGGGGTGACCTGATCGAGGTGTACAAGATTATGAGGGGCATGGACAGGGTGGATAGGGAGCAGCTGTTCCCCTTAGTTGAAGGGTCAGTTACGAGGGGACACAGGTTTAAGGTGAGGGGCAGGAGGTTTAAGGGGGATTTGAGGAAGAATTGTTTTACCCAGAGGGTGGAGACGGTCTGGAATGCACTGCCTGGGAGGGTGGTAGAGGCGGGTTGCCTCACATCCTTTAAAAAGTACCTGGATGAGCACTTGGCACGTCATAACGTTCAAGGCTATGGGCCAAGTGCTGGCAAATGGGATTAGGTAGACAGGTCAGGTGTCTTTAATGCATCGGTGCAGACCCGATGTGCCGAAGGGCCTCTTCTGCACTGTATTATTCTGTGATTCTGTGAATCCCTTAATCATTTAAAGTACCTTGATTAGATCATCCTTGTTCTTTCCTTGATAAGGAAATATAAGCCAAATTTAAGTAACCTGTGCTCAAAATAAACTTTTTAAGCCCTAGTATCATTCTGGTGAATCTGCATGGTACCCCTCCGAGGCAAATATATCTTTCCTGAAGTTCAGTGGCCAAAACTGAAGGCAGTACTTCAGATTGGGTCTGACTAAAGTTCTGTATAATTGAAGCATCATTTCCATACTTTTGAATTCCAAGCCCTTTGGGATAAAGGCTGACAATAGTATTTCATATTTGTGTTCTAGCTTTTAGTAATTGTGTACATGGATAGCTAAATCCCTATTTGCCTCCAGCATTAAAATGGGTTTTCAGGTTTAGAGTTGGAGGGATGCTGGGCAAAGTTTTAGCTAAATGGACAAGGGAAAGAAAGGGAAGCAGCAGAGGCATCTGAATTGTCTCTATCTTGGTGACAAAATCCATGAGCATAGGAAAAAGAAGCTTGGGGTTATCATCATAATCATTGTAATCTAGGATTATCCAAAGATAGTGGGCAGCATTGGCAAAGGGGAGCGAGGCCTGATAGAACTTGATATGGTCAAGCTAAATCTGTAAAACACGACTAAACTGGTGGTGAAATGGGTACATTCAAAGTTTTGCCCCTTGGATGTGAGGGAGCAAAGATAAGGGACAACAGCAAAGATGGGAGACAGTTGCTTGAGCCAAACAGGAGGTTTTAGGAGAATGTTCACCAGCCAAGAGCTGGTATGAGTAGCTACAGGCCATAGAAAGGTCCCAACACTTTTGTTGTTATGAGTTAATCCTGGAGGGAATAAATTACCTTTATTTTGACATCTTATGATCAGCAGAACCATTTTGCAGTCCTCTTTGGCTGAGGAAGGATTTCCTTATGTGTTGCAAAATTCTATGATTCCAGAAGGGCAACAAGACTCACCCTAGTCGCAGAGGATTGAGTTGTCAGAAAAGATTTTTAAAACTTAGATGTTTAAGCCTTGAAAGGAAATGAAAAAGGACTTGATAGAATTATGTTTAATACTAGCTGAAATACAAAAGTTTAACTCAGAACATTATTTCAGGTTAAGCTATGGCAGTGAGACAAGAGACCAATAGATCTAAGCTAGTAAAAGAACTGCATTGGTTCAAGTAGAAAGCCCAACACCACCTTCTAATGCTAATGACAATAAATGTGGCTTTGCCAGCATCATCCATATCCCAAGATTATTTTATTATAGTTCAAGACTGATGGCAAGAATAGTTTATACAGCACTTTAAACATAGAAAATGTATCAAGCTGTAAGGAAAATGGAACTTTGGAGGGGTGATCAAAGGTTTGTTCAAATCGGAGAGTCTTAAAGGAGGATAGCGAGTTGGAGAAGCAGAGTTTAGGGAAGTAATTCCAGAGAATTCCATCAAGGCAGCTCAAGGCTTAGACATCAATGGTGGGGCAAAGAAAGGGAGGATGTATAACAGGCCAGAAGCAGAGAACAGAGAGGGTATTTTCAACTGCCAGTCACCCATGATAAGTTGGTGTTCAGCAATTGAAAATTGGGGTAGGCAAGGGAACTTTGGCTGCCCATTGACCTCCAAGGCTTGAATGCTACAAAATGGAAAAAAGAGTGAAACAGGTAAGTGTCTGCTGAATGTAAATTGGGGGCCTGCTGTTGGAGTTGTAGGACTCCAGTTGCAATTTTCAGGTACAAATGAAGAGTGCAGGAGGGCATGCCACGAGCAGCACCAGGCATACCTAAAAATGAGGTGTCAACCTGGTGAAGCTACAGCACAGGGCTACTTGCTTGCCGAGCAGCATAAACAGCATGTGACAGACAGAGCTAAGCTCTGCAGTCCTGCCACATCCAGTCGTAAATGGTAGTGGACCATTAAATAACTAACCGGAGGATGTGGCTCCACAAATATCCCCATCCTCAATGATGGGGGAGCCCAGAACATAAGTGCAGAAGTCAAGGCTGAAGCATTTGCAATAGTTTTCATCCAGAAGTGCCGAGTGGATGATCCATCTCAGCCTCCTCCTGAAGCCCCCAGCATCTCAGCTGTCAGTCTTCAGCCAATTCGATTCACCCCAAGTGATATCAAGAAACGGCTGAAGGCACGGGATACTGCAAAGGCGTTGGGCCCTGACAACACTCTGGCAATAATACTGAAGACCTGTGCTCCAGACTTGTCACGCCCCTAGCCAAGCTGTTCCAGTACAGCTAAAACACTGGCATCTATCCAGCAATGTGGAAAATTTGCCCAGGTATGTCCCGTACATACAAAGCAGGACAAATCCAACCCGGCCAATTACTGCCCCATCAGTCTACTCTCAATCATCAGTAAAGTGATGGAAGGTGTCATCGACAGTACGATCAAGCGGCACTTGCTCCGCAATAACCTGCTCAGTGACACTCAATTAGGGTTCCACCAGGGCCATTCAGCTCCTGACCTCATTACAGCCTTGGTTCAAACATTGACCAAAGAACTTGACTCAAGAGATGAGGTGAGAGTGACTGCCCTTGACATCAAGGCGGCATTTGACCGAGTATGGCATCACTGGAGTCAATGGGAATCGGGAAAAGTCTCCGGTGGTTGGAATCATACTGAGCGCAAACGAAGATGATTGTGGTTGTTGGAGGTCAATCATCTCAGGTCCAATACATCACTGCAGGAATTCCTCAGTGTAGTGTCCTAGGCCCAACCATATTCAGCTGCTTCATCACTGACCTTCCTTCAATCATAAGGTCAGAAGTAGGGATGGTTGCTGATGATTGCACAATGTTCAGCACTATTCACGACTCTTCAGATACTGAAGCAGTCTGAGTAGAAATGCAGCAGGACCTGGACAATATCCAGGCTTGGACTGATAAGTGGCAAGTAATATTTGTGCCACACAAGTTCCAGACAATGACTATCTCAAACAAGAATCTAACCATCTCCCCTTGAAATTCAATGGCATTACCATCGCTGAATCACCTCCTGATTTCTCAAAGCCTGTCCTTCATCTACAAGGCACAAGTCAAGAGTGTGATGGAATACTCTCCACTTGCCTGGATGGGTGCAGTTCCAATAACACTCAAGAAGCTTGACACCATCCTGGACAAAGCAGCCCACATGATTGGCACCCCATCTACAAACTCCCTCCACCACTGTTGGACAGTGGCAGCAGTGTGTGCCATCTGCAGGATGCACTGCAGCAACGCACCAAGGCTCCTTAGACAGCAGCTTCCAAACCCGCGACCTCTACCACCTAGAAGGACAAGGGAAGCAGATGCATGGGAACACTACTACCTTGCAAATTCCCCTGCAAGCCACTCACCATCCCGACTTGGAACTATATCGCTGTTCCTTCACTGTCGCTTCATCAAAATCCTGGAATTCCCTTCCTAACAGCACTGTGGGTGAACCTACCCCACATGGACTGCAGCAGTTCAAGAAGGCAGCTAACCACCACCTTCTCGAGGGCAGTTAGGGATGGGCAATAAATGCTGGCCTAGCCAGCGATGCCCATATCCCATGAATGAATAAAAAAAAGTTACTGTGAGAACTGTGCATACTCTATTAGTTATACTAAGCATTGAGCAGCTGAAGAAAATAGTTCAGAAAGGGGATCCCTGGAGGCATCTTAAAAAACCAGCCCAGGATGCTTTTACTTTTTTCCCCCATTTGTCCGTAGAGGAGTAGGATTGCTCCACCCGGCCCCTGCAATGAAATTCCCCCCCAAAACACCACGATTTCTTCTCCAAGACCAACATCGTGACCAACTCAGCTCATTTCCCACCCTCCCAGAACTGGGAAGCTGCAGCAGCTCACTGCCAGCATGCTAATGAGGCCTATGCCTTATAATGGATCGGGTCTCACACCAGCATTAACAAATGAGCAGAGCAGTTACTCCACTAACTTTCTGCCTATTTTGGACACTATTTGAGACACTACCCAGAGAGTTTGGGGTGGGGGTTGTAAGATTGGAGGGGTCACAGAGATAAGGAGGTGCAAGGTCATGAACAGATTTAAACACAGTGAGAAAAATGTTAAATTGAAGCTATTGGGGTACCTGGAACCAATACAGGTCATCAAAGGTGTGGTAATGAATGAGCTTAATTGGTGGAGCAGAAGAGTTTTGAGCAGCCTGCTGAAGTCCCTTTAAGAATCACTGGTTAGCCTGCTGATGCTAAGAATCATTAATGGAGCAAACATGGTGCATGCTCCTCCCATTGGAACTTGAAAATTGCCTTGGGGTTTTATGTATGTCAGGGAATTTCCATTTGCACACGTTAATAGGCACCTTTCTGAAACAGCCAGGGGCTCTGGTCATCCATTTCCAGAACCAGACTGAAATGGCAAGAGGCAGATCGATAGTGGGAATGGGACAGTAAGTAGTGCACTGTCATTTTTCCTGAAAAACACCCCTATGCCACCAAAAACAAGGAAAAAATTGGCCTCAGTGGCTTTGATCTTCCCAATGTTTAATTGGAGGAAGTTGAGATACATCTCAGGCTTAAAATTAAAAGATGACACCAAGGTTGCAAATAGTCTGGTTCAGCCTTAGTTGCCAGTTGGCGAGAGAATGGAGTTTGTGGTGGGGGCTGAAAACAATGGCTGTGATCATCACAAAATTTAATTGGAGGAAATTTCTGCTGAATGTTGGACAAGAGGTTTTATAATTTAGAGACAGTGGAGGGATTGGGAGAGGTGGTGGTGAGATAGAGCTGCGTGTTATCAATGTACAGGTAGAAATTGAAGCTGTTTTTGGCTGATGTGGCCAAGGAACGGTATGTAGATAAGAAATAGGTGGAGCTCAAGAATAGATCCTTGGGGGACAGGGCAACGGACCATGAGCAGCAAAAGAAGCCAATCCAGACAATTCTCTGGCAGCAACTGGATAGATAAGAATAGAATCAAGCGAGTGCAGTCTCACCCAGTTGGACGACAGTGGAGAGGCATTGGAGGAGGATGGAGTTGTCAGTTGTGTCAAAAGCTGCAGACAAATCAAGAAAGACGAGGAATGAGAGCTTACCTTTCTCACAGTCATATAGGATGCCATTTATGACTTCAGTGAGCGCTGTTTTGGTACTCTGGTGAGCAAAAACCTGATTGGAAGGATACAAACATGGAGTTCCAGGAAAGATGGGCACGGTTTTGGAAAGCGACAGCACATTCAAGGATTTTGAAGGTGGGGTCTTATTTTGCAAGGATGATGGGGGTCACAGGTTGGTTTTTTGGTTGATGATGACAGATTTGAAGGAGAGAAGGACAGATCCAAGAAGAGAGAACTGTTACAATATCAGCTAACATGGGAGCCAGGAAGGGATGTTGGGTGGCCAGCAGTTTAGTAGGAATGGAGTTGAGGGAGCAAGTGATAGGTCTCAAAGACTAAATGTGCTCGGAGAGAACATGAGGGGAAGTAGGAGCGAAACTAGAGAAAGACATGTTCTGGGCTGGGGTAGAGGGGAATCTTGGAGGAAGTTTGATCCGGTGAGCTTGAGGAAAGGAGGGAATCAGCAGAGGCAGCTGATCGGATGATCTCAATCTTAGTGACAAAGAAGTCTGTGAGTTCCTTGCACTTGTTACAGGTGAGGGTGGAGGGGACAGGGGAGAGTGGTTTAGAAGGTGGTTTGAAGTAGAGGAAAGGAGCAGGGGAGTTATTTTTGCATTCCAGGATGATCCTAGAATATTGAGCAGTTTTGCCAGACAAGAGCAGGACCCTGTAGCACTTTATGTGGTCCAGTCAGATCTGGCGGTGAATAACTAACCAGTTGTCCAGCATATCCATTCAAGTTGACTTAAGTGAGCAGAGATGAGAGTCACACCGGGGCAATGGCCAGAATGAGAAAGTAAATGTTTTTATTGGGAGCCAGGGCATCAAAGTTGGGGGTGAGGATATGGTTGAGCAATTTGGTAGCTGCAGAAATGACATGGTGAATAGAGGACCAATGACTAGACAGTTGGGATTTTGAAAGTGCAGTTCTAAGTAAATTGAGAGTTTTTTTTCCGAGATGGATACAGAAGGAAGTAGGGTTGGAGAGTGATGCAAGGATGTGATTAGAGACTGCCTTATCTGTAATTAACACAATGAGAGTAACAAGGCCACGTGAGATGGCATGATCATTGGGGTAGCCGTGAATATGGGTTGGGGAGTTTATATGAAAGAAGATATTAAGGCAAGATAAGGGGGCAGTGAACTCAGGAGAGAGAGCATGATGAATTGAGATGGAGGTTGAAATCGCTCAGTATGAGAAGTTGCTCGGTGCCGAGACTGAGGGAAGAAAACAGTGAGAACATTTTTACGGTACTTGGCTGGGCTGTAGAGAATGAGGATTTTAAATTAAATGTGAGAGGGGTGATACAAGGTGAGATGCCCAGAGGAGTAGGGGGACAGACCAAGGTGTGATTTGGTGATAAGTGCCACGCTGTTACTGCAGTGGTCTGGACATGGAAACTTGGAAGATATAGCCAGGCAGGGAGGCTTAATTTAGGGGGGAAGTGCCATCACCCTTCAGCCAGGTTTCCATCAAGGCCATGATGTAGATGCAGTCATCCACAATGAGCAAAGACCTTGTTCACAAGTGAATGGACATTCTGGAGGGAGCTGTAGAGAGGCGCAGAGTCCACTGAGTCAGCCTTGTAAGGGGTGTGTTGGATGGTGGTTTCAACTGAACCTAATCACCAGTGTGAAAGGTGTATGTTTTTAATATCTTCATATTGTTATGAAGGTGCGCTGTTCTTAAGATGTTTTGAGGACTTGTGATAAAGATTGTGGACATTGGTTCATTTGGAAAATTGAAAAGATACCATGGATGTGTTTTTTATTCTACAAGGGTCACTGGAAAGACACTTAAAGTTTTGTTTGAAAACAAACCTTTACTGGATGTCACATACCTTAAGCTAAATAAATAACAGAGGCCTTGGGAGATGTTTACAGAGAAATGACATATCAAGATTTGTGGTGGTCAGGAGATTTTGGCTTTCTGGATGGGATGTGGACTGTTTTGAATGTCAAGTTTTATTTATTTAGAGATACAGCACTGAAACAGGCCCTTCGACCCACCGAGTCTGTGCCGACCAACAACCACCCATTTATACTAACCCTACATTAATCCCATATTCCCTACCACATCCCCACCATTCTCCTACCACCTACCCACACAATGGCAAATTTACCTATCAACCTGCAAGTCTTTGGCTGTGGGAGGAAACCGGAGCACCCGGCGGAAACCCACGCACTCACAGGGAGAACTTGCAAACTCCGCACAGGCAGTACCCAGAACTGAACCCTGGTTGCTGGAGCTGTGAGGCTGCAGTGCTAACCACTGTGCCGCCCAAGTTTGTAGCCTGCTGAAAGAAACACCCAGCTCATCTTTCTCCACTTCTTTGAGAGACCCTGCAAAAAATCCACTGTGTGATCGGTAAAACCCCTGATGCAGCATTTCTCCTGAGAAGCTCCTGGAAAGCCTGCCAGATTAATTCTCAACGTTGCCTGAACAAAACTGCTGCAGAAGAGATCTCAGTGATCCGTCTACATGTACTAGGATGCCAGACTGTGTGCCATTTGGGACGCAACATATCTTATCCTTTTTCTTCAAGAAGTAACAAGTATTTGGCCAAAAGTATTCTTTTTTTATATTTTTTTAATAAAAGACTTCGGCAGAGAGAATTTCTTTTTTTATCTAACCAGTATGTGTGCGCGTGTGTGGGTATCTAGAAGAGAATAACTATTTACATTCATATTGCAAACTGTGTGTTAATGCGTTGCATCTTTACTGGATAAGTCTTGTTTTATAATCTGATAATTTTGTTGCTTATTAAAGAAACTTGGTTGATGTATTTTATTCTGGGATAAAGAATAGAGTATATGATTGACCGTAACTGGGTAAACATTTAAATATATGTTGTGACCTGTGAAGAAGTGGAACTAGAGAAAGACTGCACTTCTGCCGCCTCGATCGTAACAATATACCATTCAACCTGTTGGAGCTATCTTCATGTTACAGTTGTCTTGCATTCAGTGTGCCCATTACTAGGCTATGTTTAGATGAACACAAGAAATTATGATGTGGGGAAAGGTAATTCTGTCAATCAATTCCACTCCTTCCACCGATCTCAGTCCCCCTCAAAGTTTGAAAGAAAAAGATTAAAATTTTTTTTAAATATCCTGTATTTCTACGTAAGATGCTGACTGACCTGTGTACTTCCAGTCTTTTATGATTTAATTTAAAATTTTCAGCAATTGCACTTTTTATCTCAGTTTTAAATTCTGTTATCCAATTTGCAGTTAACACAATATGACTTATTTAAATGCCTCGCCAAATAATACTGCTGTGAACAAAAATACCTAAACCAACTGAAATAAGTAGCAAAACAGCTTAAGAATCTTAATTTGACGGAATATATCTAATACTATATAATCTTTCTGCTATGGTGTAGCTATCTTTTTGATAGTAATTGCAACTTATTTCCATTTGAATTTCTGAGGGACTCTCTCGATTCCCTTGGGTAACTTTACAACAAGTAAGTGGAACCCCTTAAAAATGGGTTTTTAAATTTTTAGACATTTGCACTGGGTATTTTGCAGATCTTCCACCAGAAAACCCCCTTAAAATTCCAGGCAAATATTCTTTGCATTTATGTAAATACATTGATTTTCCTCTTTTTGCTTGTTGAGATTGAGAGTCATAACTTATTTTTTCATCTCTTTTTTAAGCAGGATGAAGGTAATAAGGCAGTGAATTATCCCTCTTTGTTGAGCCACAAAATAAGTTCCTACTTGAATCACCCAGTCATTCCAATGGTTGTGAACCTAAACGTTGACGGAATTCCTCCATTGCTGAGCTTATTCAAACCTCTTATGTATTCCATGCCATGTGATACGCACATACTTAATCTGAGAACAATAGAAGGAAAGGTAAGGCCAATATTTTTGGTATAATTCTAAGCACTGAGATTTGAATGATGAATTGATTATGTATTAAATTTGCTATATGGGATGCATTTTATAGAAAACTAATTTATAAGTATCTGCAACAGCAAGAAAAATTTTCATTATATAGTGTATTTAACACCGGTAAATGTCCCAAGGCGCATCACAGGAGAGTAAAACTTGAAACTGAGACAAAGAAGGAGATACTAGAATGTAGGTTTTAAGGGAGGTCTTAAAGGAGAGAGATGTAGAGAGGTTTAGGGAGGGAATTCCAGAGCTTAGGTCTTGGGACAGATAAAAGCATGGCCAACAATTGTGGAGTGAAGGGAAGGGGGCTACACAAGAGACCAGAGTTCAAGATACGCAGAGTTTTTGGAGGATTGGAAGAGGTTGCAGAGAAAGGGATCAAGAAAATTTTGAAATTGAGCTGTTGGTGGACCAGGAGCTAGTGTAGGTCGGTGAGTACAGTGGTGTTTGGTGAGTGGAGTTTGGTGTGGGTTTGGTTATGGGCAACAGAGTTTTGGATGAGCTCAAGTTTATTAAGGGTGTAAGATGAGATGCCAGCCAGCGGAACATTGTATTAATCGAGTCTAGAAGTAACAAATGCACAGATGTGGGTTTCAGCAGCAGATAGGCAGAGGCAGACATGGAGACGTGTGGTGTTACAGGGATGGAGAGGTTATGGGGTTGGAAGTTCAGATCAGGTCAAATAGAGCACTTAGGTTACAAACTGTCTGGTACAGCCGGACATGTTGGCCAAGAGGAGAATGGAATCAGTAACAGGAGAACGGAGTTTATGGCGGGGGCTGAAGAAAATGGCTTCAGTGTTCCTAATGTTTAATTGGAGGAAATTGCAGCTCATACAGGACTGGATATTGGGCAAGCAGCCTGACAACACAGAGGCAGTGGAGGGATCATGGGAGATGGCGGTGAGGTGGAGCTGGGTCTTGTCAGTGTACATATGGAACCTGACCTTGTATCTTGTTGATGTTGTCGAGCAGAAGCATGTAGATGTGAAATAAGAGTAGGCCAAGGTTAGATCCTTTATAGAGTACAGTGCAGAAGTTGAAAGAGAAGCCTTTGCAGGAAATACTCTGGCTATGACTGGATAAGTAAGAGTGGAACCTGGCGAGGGCCATCCCACTCAGCAGGGGTTGAAGAAGGATAATATGGGTCAATCATATCAAAGGCAGCAGAGAAGTCAAGAAGTATAGGAGGGATGGTGCAATCCAGTGATGATCACGGAGGATGGCATCTGTGACTTTGATTAGGACTGTTTCTGTGCTGTGGTAGTTGCTGAAATCTGATTGGAGAGTTTCAAATATGATGTGGGCAAGATGGGCATGGGGGATTTGGGAGGTGACGGCACTTTCAAGTACTTTGGAGAGGAAAGAAAGGGAGGTTGGAGATGGGGCAGTAATGACAGAGGAGTCAATTGAAGATTTTTTGAGGAGATTTGAAAGTGAAGGGAACAGTACCTGAAGGAGAGGGAGTCATTTATATGTCAGCTAGCTTGGTGACCAGGAAGGGAAGTTGGATGGTCAGCACATTAGTGAGAATAGGGACAAGAGCAGAAGGTGGGTCTCATTGGCAAGACGAGCACGGCGAAGGCATATGGGGAGGGAAAAGAGAAGCTAAAGACAGGTGCTGTTGCAAGGCTAGGGTAGAGGGGAGCCTTTGGGGAATTTTGGCTTGCTGTGCAAGGGGAACGGAAGGATGCAGCAATGGCAGCTGAATGGATAGTCTAAATCTTAGTGATGAAGAAGTTCTTGAAATCCTTGCAAATGTTGGAGATGACATGAAGGGGGCAAGGGTTAGGTTTAAGGAGATGTTGGTGATGGAGAAAAAAAGCCAGGGGTATCTTTGCATTCCACGTCATTAACTAGTGAGCAGTTTTGATGATGGGATTAGGGCCTTATAGTGCTTGATTTGGTCCAAACAGAATCTAATGAAGGTGGGAGTTGAATCCTAAGATCAACTATGATCATTTTGAATGGCGGAGCAGGCTCGATGGGCCATATGGTCTACTCCTCCTATTTCTTATGTTCTTGTATGATGAATGGATAAACCTGTGGTGTCCCATAAACTGTCTCTTGAAGTTAGGAGAGCAGAGAAAAGCGGCCTACCATAAGGAAGGACCAGGGTGGGAGACTAAAGGGTTTACCGGGAGCAAGAGCATGAGAGGTAGAGGTAAGTGATTGAGCAGCTGGAAAGCTGCAGACGTATTGTAGCGAATGGAGAGCCAAAGGCTAGACAGTTAGAAATTGGCGATGACCTGGATCAGTCTTTTTCAGGGGCAGGCACAGAAGAAAATGGTGTTGGGAAGGGAGATGTGAGTTGAGATGGAAGTTGAAGTCACTGATTACAAAGGCTGAGGGAGGAATGGAGTGAATGGAGGGGAAACTGTAAGTTTCCCTTCAAGCCACACACCATCCTGACTTGGAACTATATTGCCATTCCTTCACTATCGCTGGGTCAAAATCCTGGAACTCCCTCCCTAACAGCACTGTACCTACACCACATGGACTGCACAGTTCAAGTAGGCAACTCACCACCACCTTCTCGAGGGAAATTTGGGATGGCCAACTAATGCTGGCCTTGCCAGTGAAACTCACATCCCATAAACAATTTTTAAAAATCTTAGTGAGAAACTTGGGGTTGAGCTTGTGTGGGCGGTACAAAAATTTTAAATGCGAGACATTTAAAGAGGGGTAATACCAGGTGAGAAGTTCAAAGGAGTGGAAGTGCCAGAGGAGTCGGGGGACAGACCAAGGTGGATTTATTGATAAGAGCCACTGCAGTTCGTTGGGCAGTACCCATTTCCTGTAAGTAGCACTGTAATAGGTATTTTCAAAGTTAGATGTGTCACAGTATACGACCCACACTATTTTAGTGGGTGGTATTTTATGTATATCGTGGTGTTTCCGACGGCGGAACCAGAAGTTGGTGCCACTTCTGCTTCCGCCCTTTTTGCTGATTTCCACATGATTACAATTTAAAATTTAAGTTCCAACGGCAGGAACAGGAGACCACGTGATCATGTGTTGGGGATGGCTTTCCATTTGTGCATCTTGCTGTCATTCTGCAAAGCACCATTAAGGCCATGGCTATAAATTATTCTGCATTGCAATCATGGCAGATAACCAGCCTGGGCACTCTTTAACCATATGCAGACATTTATTTGTAATATTGCTTAATTCATTCTTACTTTTTACCCTACCTCATCTGTTAGTTATTCTCTCCCACTCCAGCACCAATTCCTGTTTATATTTTAATCGTCTCTCTATCACCATCACCACCACCACCACTACGCCACCAAATGAATGATTCTTGACAGCACGCTGGGAAATGACACAGACCTGCATGACTTTTCACCTATGGTTGCAAACCAGTTGAACATTCGAAGAGTAAAAGCCTTTGTGATTAACACATCCAGTAGGCTGGTCCCAGGAAGCTATGATCAGCCATGATCGTATTGAATGGCAGAGCAGGCTCGAGGGGCTGAATTGCCTACTCCTGCTCCTAGTTCTTATGATCTTATGGCCACAGGAGCACCGTCGATCACCCCATGCACTCTAGGGAAATGAGCAATGGTGCCTAAGGCCACTGACCTTGCTATCCGGATGCCCTTGTCTCCTGGGAAATAGATTAAATCATTGGCATGATGGAATAAGGCATTGGTCACCTCTTTCATGCACCTGTGAGTTGCAGCCTGTGAGATGCCTGGAAAGCACCATCAGGGAAAAAAATTAATGCAGCTGTCACCTTGAGGGCAATTGGCATGGGATTCCCACCAAAACCACCTGGTTGCAGGTCTTGCTGAATGATCCCACAAACTTCAGTGACCATCTCACGTGACATCCTCAGATGTCTCTGACATTGCCTCTCCAACATCTGAAGATGTCCTTATTCTGAGGATGCGCTGATGAGCCAGTGCAAGTCATCTATATGCTTTTCCCGGTGGGCATCATTCTGAGTAGCCTTCCTCTCTTGTGCTGCCTGCTGGTGGCATTGCGGCATTAGCCACTGAGAGGCAAAAGCCCTCTTCTGTCGCATCCTCTGCTCTTGTTCCTGAGGTAGCTGAAATACTGGGTGTATGAGACCCATGTTTTCGCAGCTTTGCAACTGTTTGAATTAGACAAGCATTAAACTTAAACCTTGTTTTCCCACAAAACTCAACCATTGAAGTCATGAGCTGGTTGCTTGTATGCAGCTAACATTGTACATAGCCTAAAGTCCACCCACCAAACACTGTGGGGATTCTTCTAAACTCTAGTGAACACAAGCCTAATCGACCCAATCTCTATTCATAGGTCAGTCCTCCCACTTCGATTTACATTCCTAGAATGACCTATTAGTCCTGTTAGAATTTTATAGGTTTCTATGAGATCCCCACACATTCTTCTAAACTCTAGTGAACACAAGCCTATTCGACCCAATCTCTATTCATAGGTCAGTCCTGCCATCCCAGGAATCAGTCTGGTGAACCTTCGCTGCACTCCCTCCATAGCAAGAACATCCTTCCTCAGATAAGGAGACCAAAACTGCACACAATACTCCAGATGTGGTCTCACCAAGGCCCTGTATAATTGCAGTAAGACATCCTTGCTCCTGTACTCGAATCATCTCACTATGAAGGCCAACATAACATTTGCCTTCTTAACTGCCTGCTGCACCTGCATGGTTACAAGGATACCCAGGTCTCACTGCACCTCCCCCTTTCCCAATCTATTGCCGTTCGGATAATAATCTACCTTTCTGTTTTTGCCACCAAAGTGGATAACCTCACATTTATCCACATTATACTACATCTGACATGTATTTGCCCACTCACTCAACCTGTCCAAATCACACTGGAGCTTCTCTGCATCCTCCTCACAGCTCACACTCCCACCCAGCTTTGTGTCATCTGCAAACTTGGATATATTACATTTAATTCCCTCATCTATATCATTAATATATATTGTGAATAGCTGGGGTCCTAGCACTGATCCCTGCGGTACCCCACTTGTCACTGCCTGCCACTCGAAAAAAGACCTGTTTATTCCTACTCTTGGTTTCCTGTCTGCCAACCAGTTCTCTATCCATGTCAGTACCTTACTCCCAATCCCATGTGCTTTAGTTTTGCACGCTAATCTTTAATGTGGAACCTTATCGAAAGCCTTCTGACTGTCCAAAGACACCACATCCACTGGTTCTCCCTTATCTATTATACTAGTTACATCCTTAAAAAAGTCCAGTAGATTTGTCAAGCATGATTTCACTTTTATAAATCCATGTTGACTTTGTCTGATCATGTCAAACATCAGAGATTTAAAAATTGGTTTGAGTAAAATGCTAAAACATTTGGGGAAAAAATGGAAATTTAATCTAAAATGTATCTTCCCTGATGAGAATGTTTTCCTTTGACCCTGATGAGAATGTTTTCCTTTGAAGCTGATAATGTTACTAATGATTTCTGTTGTTTTCAATTTTTAAGGATAAAAATTGTGTAAGTTTAAAAAGGTACCAGGGCTTAGGGAAAAGGTTCAAAATGGAATTTGGTTCTTTTTCAGTTGGATTTTCTTTTAAAATTATGTAAAAATGCCACAATTGCATACATCTGAGAATGTTCTGCTCCACCTCTTGACCACCAATTCTTGACCATCATTTCTGAGATTGGAATTAATGAGATAAATTGTTACAAGTTGCTGTTTCAAGCAATTGTCCGAATAAATTTTTTTATTGTCTTATGTTCTAAGGAGAAAGACACAAAAATACTTGGCATTTAATGTCATCTCATTTCAGAAAAATGAAAATGTGTTCCCAGAATAAAACCTGTTGGATTAGGGAAACAATATATAAGCAAAATAAGCCACTGCTGTTACAGGACAAGAAACTTTTAAATAAGCACTGTTACAGTGATCTCCATCCTTATCCCCCTGGTTTAGGTGGTAGCCTATTAGTTTGTATGCAGAAGTTGAACTAATTTTAGAAACAAATCAAGATAACTATAGCTACAGTAGAATTAGAAATTCTGTTGATTTGATTTATTTAATTGGAATTTTTATTGCATATAGAATATTCTGTGCATTGTAGCACATAAAAAGTCTATAAATTGGATCTCTTAATAAGTGGCATGTCATTGCAGGATGAAGGGGGTCCATCAGATGAAGCCGCCCTGATCATCCACAGAATGGGTTTTGATTGTCGATTTTTAAACAAAAATACTGGACTGTTTTGTTCTACCACTCGAGGCAAGGTAAGTGGTTATGTTGTGAGCATCTCGGTTCCTGTTATCAGAATAAGGTCAGAATAGTTATGTTTCTCGAGTTAGAAAATGAAATTTGTTATTGGAACTTATTTCCCATATTTGAGAAATTTTTAATATTATTCCTCCACAGATTGAAGAAGTAGAATATGTAACTGTTGAAAATATTTCATATTGCATGTAAAATTCCTGTTCTTGCAACAATTATGCTAAAAGATTGGAATTATGTATATCTTGGATTCTACTCAACCAACAAAATTTAAAACTTTTTTTGCAGATTCCTGTGCGCAATCTCTTTAGAGAATTAAAAGTTCAACATCTAACTCAATCATCCTTGACTTTGATGCATACAACACAAGATCCCAATAATATTACAGAAATAGAACTGAGTCCAATGGAGATAAGTACATTCAGAATTCGATTGCGTTGATCCTGTCACCTGCTGAGGTTGCCTAATGAGCTGTATTGAAGATCATATTGCACACATTGTTGAGTTGCAATAACTACAAGCACATTAAAAGAAAAGTAAATGATGTCAAAGACCAGTGGTTCATTTACCTTTGTAGAAAAATTGTAAAGCTATAAAAGGTAAAATAAAAAAACTTTTTCATGCAACAATAAACAAAAAAAATGGGACAAAAAGCTGCTTCCTTACAATAATGTAATTCTTGGGTTAAATTATTTGCCACCGGCCTGATTAAATAAAATGCTGTCAGTAATTCAATGGAGTGAAGAACACCAGAGAGAGCCTGCACTGAAAAAGTAAACTTCACTCATTTAACCTTGACATTACTAAGGACAGTTTAGTTCTTGTTGCATTTAATGACTTGGGCCCAACATTAAGCGTGACTAAAAAAGCTTATTAGGTTCCTATGTGTGAGATATTGATTTGTTGAGAAAATGAAATTTCGTAAGTGCAAAACCTGAAATTTTGTGATTTATGAGGCAAGGAATAAGAGCCGAGATGAAGTCTGTAATGAAAGCAGATTTCAGAATTTACACTGGAATATTTTTAAATTTGAGGTGCAGAATTATTGATTTTTGCAGATTTCTGTCTCATTACATGATTAAATGGGATAAGTGCAATGCTTCAATAGTCAGTTCTAATGACAAGACATACTTCCTGCTGCCAACATTAACCAGAATAGATGTTTTTCTATTCAAAAGTTGCCACTTGCGATTCTGTGCCTTACAATTATACTGTAGATTATACTTTGCTGTACTGTTCTCTTTGCCCATATTTTGTAATTCAATCTGAGTGGGATCTTTTATACATTAAAATTTGGATTACATTAGAACATAAATTGCAAGGTAGATACAGATGAGAAAGGTCATTCAGCTCATATTAGGTCATCTTTCTAGGAAAAAATTATAGCCCTCTCATCACAGCATCCAATTATCTCTTAATTTATTTTTGCCTCTACCAACCTATGGAGAATTCTGTTGACACCTTTGTGTAGTTGTTCCTGATATAAATTCAAATTTTTTTTCACCAATTTGAACTTATACCCTTTTCTATATCATTTAATATCTCTCATACTCCTACAATCCGTTCTTTCAGTCCCCAATGAGGACTGAAGAATTCAAGTATATCCATTCTTTCCTCATTACTCAATCTTATGATGCTAGGGATCAATCTTTTGGTTCCTTTCTGCATCACATATGGGAATTGAACATTTAACTTGTATCTCAATAACCAAAATGGGGCACAGTACTGAAGTTTCATCTCATCTAATGGGGCAAAAGGTTGAATTTTTTCATCTTTTATTTTCCAATTTTCAGTGACCATTTGAATGTACTGATGTGACATAAGAAGGTGTAAAAGACAGAGTGCTATTGAGTCCTATCATATTCTCAGTATTGCCAAGGACAATAAATGTATCAGAAAATTTTACATGAAATTGTACTTAGAAGCCTTTTGAGTTTTAAATTACTTGCATGATTTTGCCTAAAGCAATACCAGAAGCATTTTGCTTTTAAAAATGTTGGCAAATTGCTTATTTTTCTGCTTTTAATGTACATTCACGTTATTTATCTAGAGATCCTATAACATCATCAAGCAATACTTGCAGAATGCAAATTGACATGACTTTTTTTTTCAAATAGTGCTGTAATACTTTTACACTTGTATGTTGCTGTGACTATTTTTGCCAACACCCGCTAATGTTAGTATAGTACTAGTACGTATGTCCTGCACTAAACAATAGTAAAAGATGTCCTGTTTGTGTAACTGGCTGTTTTGTTTGAAGAGGCGCCATTTTTAAAAAAAAGATAGATATTTGGTAAATTTAATGTGGCTTAATCTTTTGTTCACAAATAATGAATATTCTGAGTGTGTTTTTTGTTTTATTTTGCACATGCATATGCTCTATTGTGCTATTTGTTACAATTATATATTTTTCAGTTTCATGAGTTTTATGTAATTTCAGATTTGTGTACAAAGTTCATCTCACATAAGGTCAACGCATTTATTCTTTTATAGCGATTTTTGGTACTCACCTTGTAAAGAAGTCATTGACAGCAACATTACACAATGTTGTTTCAGATTTTTGGTTATTACCACAATCCACCTGTCAGTTGCTTATTAGTAATCAGTCCAGCAGTGGCACCATTTGTAAGTGTAAATCATTTTTCCTTAACCTCTTAACCAGCATAAGTCTGTACCTATATTTATGCAGATGGTGTATCGAGTCCTCTTGATTTAGGACCACACAATCCTCACTTTTTATGCAGTAACCAAAATTGCAAATCTGTGTGACTTTGCATACAGTTCAATAAATGCAGCTCTATATTTAATATACAATATTACATAATAAACAAACTTCAAACAAAATTTCATAGTATTTAGGGTACATTATTATGAGGTTTTCAGTGTATGCTGGTGAAGGGGACTAGTATGATTGAAAGTCATATCTTACAACTAATAAAGTTAATTAATTTTATACCACTACAGCAAAAATTCTGACCTGACAGTGCAAATTAAAAATTATATTTAGCCCTGGAAATGCAATTCTACCATTCCTGTTATTTGTTAAACACAATAATATTTTATTGAAAATTAATGCAAATTATACATAATTTTAATTTGGGGGAGGAGTGATTTATTACATACAGTTCTGGAAAGCAGTTTATTTTCTGTGTGTATAACTAAGCAAATGTGATGGGAAGAATAGGTCTACGTAACTGAAAAGCTATATACTTTGGGGTTCCATAATTTGTTTTACTAAAATCAAGTATTGATTACGACATTTATTTTTAATATACAGTATATTAGGATTTTCTACTATTAATATCTGTAAAAATTACCTTTTAAGTTACACTTTTTAAAAGGTATATGATCAACTTATGGCAATGAAAATGTTTCGCTCAGGCGAGTTGTGCATTCATAGAGGGACGAAGGTAACTAACACATCTTACAAATGATATGGGAGTGGGTGCAATGAAATTGAAAGCTTTGCTGTTTTACATTACTATGTCTTAAGAGTCTATCAGTTTATAATTTGCATTTTAGTACTTAGTGTCATACACCTTTACAAGGTATATAACACTATTTTTAAACTGTTTGAGTTTTTCTAATTTTTGACACGAAAATATTCTATCAAATAAACTGAATATTCTGCTTTATTTGCGTGTCTTTTAATACAAGGTTTAGTACTGAATTTACATGGCATCTTGTTATGGCAAAGCACTTCAATGTGCTTCACCTCTTTTGAAATAAAAACAAGAAATACTGGAAATACTCAGCAGGTCTGGCAGCATCTGTGGAGAGAGAAGCAGAGATAACATTTCAGGTCAGTGACCCTTCATCAGAACCTTTTCATCACCTCTTTTGAAGTTTAGTTGAAGTGCAGTGACTGTTATGCAGACAGAAAATGACGAATCAAAGTAATATTGGCACACAAAGACATAATTCTATTGTCATGTATTAGAAGTGTTATTCATGGTCATTCCACATTTCATGGTCTGCCCGTAATTGACAATGTACTCAACTGCAACAGCTAGACTCAAGTATCCTTCATCTTAAACCCACAATCTTCTGATTTTTAAAAAAGTGTTCTTAGAAAGCCTTTTGAAGGCTCTTTTATGGTAATAGCTAGGGGTGCATTTACACTGTAAATTTAGCATTTTCAGCTTTGTGCCAACACTAAACTAGCAGTTTAAATCCAGAGGCCGGGCTGAACCTGGCTTGAGTGAAGTGTGGTGAGACTCTTTGGAGCTGGTTGTCTCATGCCATTTAAGTCGGCATTGCTTGGAGCATAAATCCAGTTTGCACGGTGCTCAGACCAGTAACTGCAATGTAAATGCAGTCTTAAGTGCAGATTTTGTAATGAAAGCAATCAAACCTAGATACTATTATTTGTACCTGTTAATAGTGGAAAGGATGTGCTCGTGAAGGTTGCAATTTTTTCTAGCTTGAGCACTATTATTAGAAAGTCACCCATTTCAAAAACAGATGAGATACTCAATGAAGGAACAACACCAGGCATACCTCAAAATGAGGTGTCAACCTGGGTGAAGCTACAGCCCAGGACTACTTGCTTGCCAAACAGCGTAAGCAGCATGCGATAAACAGATCTAAGCGATCCCACAACCAACAGATTGGATCTAAGCTCTGCAGTCTTGCCACATCCAGTCGTGAATGGTGGTGGACAATTAAACAACTAACTGAAGGAGGTGGCTCCACAAATATCCCCATCCTCAATGATGGGGTAGCCCAGCACATTAGTGCAAAAGACAAGGCTGAAGCATTTGCAACAATCTTCAGTCAGAAGAGCTGAGTGGATGATCCATCTCGGCCTCCTCCTGAAGTCCCCAGCATCACAGATGCCAGTCTTCAGCCAGTTCGATTCACTTCACTTGATATCAAGAAACGGTTGAAGGCACTGGATACTGCAAAGTCTATGCGCCCTGACAACATTCCGGCAATAGTACTGAAGACCTGTGCTTCAGAACTTGATGCACCCCTAGCCAAGCTGTTCCAGTACAGATACAACACTGGCATCTACCCGGCAATGTGGAAAATTGCACAGATATGTCCTGTACACAAAAAGCAGGACAAATCCAACCCGGCCAATTATCGCCCTATCAGTCTACTCTCAATCATCAGTAAAGTGATAGAAGATGTCGTAGACAGTGCTATCAAGCGGCACTTGCTTAGCCGTGGTTCAAACATGGGCAAAGGAGCTGAACTCCAGAGATGAAGTGACATACCCTTGACATAAAGGCAGCATTTGACTGAGTATGGCATCAAGGACCCTAGCAAATTTGGAGTCAATGGGAATCAGGAGGAAAACTCTCTGCTGGTTGGAGTCATACCTAGCGCAAAGGATGATGGTTGTGGCTGTTGGAGGTCAATCATCTCAGCTCCAGGACATCACTGCAGGAGTTCCTCAGGGTAGTGTCCTAGGCCCAACCATCTTCAGCTGCTTCATCAATGACCTTTCTTCAATCATAAGGTCAGAAGTGATGATTACGCAACGTTCAGCACCATTCGCGACTCCTCCGATAATATAGAAATGCAGCAAGACCTAGACAATATCCAGGCTTAGGCTGATAAGTGACAAGTAACGTTTGCGCCACACAAATGCCAGGCAATGACAATCATCAACAAAAGAGAATCTAACCATCTCCCCATGACATTCAATGGCATTACGATTGCTGATTCCCCCACCATCAACATCCTGGGGGTTACCATTAACCAGAAACTAGACTGGAGTAGCCGTATAAATACCGTGGCTACAAGAGCAGGTCAGAGGCTAGGAATCCTGCAGCAAATAACTCACCACCTGACTCCCCAAAGCCTGTCCACAAGTCAGGAGTGTGATGAAATACTCTCCACTTGCCTGGATGGGTGCAGCTCCAACAACACTGAAGAAGCTTGACCATCCAGGACAAAGCAGCTCACTTGATTGGCACCCCATCGACAAACATTCACTCCCTCCGCCACCGATGTACAGTGGCAGCAGTGTGTGTCATCTATAAGATGCACTGCAGCAACGTGCCAAGGCTCCTTAGATAGCACCTTCCAAACCCACGACCTCTGCCACCTACAAGGACAAGAGCAGCAGTTGTGTGGGAACACCACCACCTGCAAGTTCCCCACCAAGCCACACACCACCCTGACTTGGAACTATATTGCTGTTCCTTCACTGTCAAAATCCTAGAACTCCCTTCCTAACAGCACTGTGGGTGTACCAACCCCGCATGGACTGCAGCGTTCAAGAAAACTGCTCACCACCACCTTCTCAAAGGTAATTAGGTATGGGCAATAAATGCTGTCCTAGCCAGCGATGTCCACATCCATGAATAAATAAAAAAAACATGGTAAGAGTCAGTGGTAGTATAAATTTACTGTCTGATTTTTCCATTTTTGTTGAGTACTCCCACTGGTCAAGATGAAGCCCAAAGCAATCTTATCGAAAGCTAAAGGTAGGAACGTAATAAAGTCGAGTTCCCCATCGATCCCGTTCATTCCAGTGCCCATCTCTAATTTGCAAGGCCTCCTAACTTATTAATATTTCTGATTCATCACAAAGCTTTCCAGGAGTAAAAATGATGAATTTCATTCATGTTCTGAAAAACATCCTTCTTAGTGTTACAGAAATTATCAGATTATCCATGCCAAAATGTTATCCTTAGAATCTTCAACCCTAATTTTAATCATCTATCATCTTGTTAAATAGATCATCGAGCAGTTAACTCTGATGGGACACACATCAGCCACTCTGCAAAAAAAAATCTACAAATCTCTAGCCTCACATGAGGATTGACTATTTTGTGCCTATTTCATCTAGTTTCACATTCAGAGTTGAGTTATCTGTGTGTAGATATTGGGACAGGAATTCTCCTCCACTCCTTAGACAAACTGTTCTCTTAAATAGTAGTGAAAGGATTAATCAAGGGGAAAGAGCCCACTAAAAGCAATGGTGATCCTTTATAACCCTAGGCAGATAGGTTAGACTTTACATCGATGTATATATATATATATATATATATATATCTTTAAAGTAAATTCATATTTCCTGTTCTCCCATGAGGGACCAATACTAGAAGTGAGGTTGGAGAATTAGTACGATAGTACTCATACTATCCGTCTTATTTCCAACATTCTGAAGCTTGGCTCCTTGCTCGGAACATGAGTCATAGAGTTATACAGCACAGAAACTGGCCCTTTGGTCCATCGTGTCTGTGCCGGCCATCAAGCACCTATCTATTCCAATCCCATTTTCCAGCACTTGGCCCGTAGCCTTGTGTGCTATGGCGTTTCAAGTGCTCATCTAAATACTTCTTAAATGTTGAGAGGGTTCCTGCCTCTACCACCCCTTCAGGTAGTGTGTTCCAGATTCCAACCACTCTCTGGGTGAAACAATATTTCCTCAAATCCCCTCTAAACCTCCTGCCCCTTACCTTAAATCTATGCCCCCTCGTTATTGATCCCTCCGCTAAGGGAAAAAGTTTCTTCCTATCTATCCTATCAATGCCCCTCATAATTTTGTATACCTCAATCAGGACCCCCCTCAGCCTTCTCTGCGCTAAGGAAAATAACCCTAGCCTTTTCAGTCTCTCTTCATAGCTGAAATGCTCCAGCCCAGGGCAACATACTGGTGAACCTCCTCTGCACCCTCTCCAGTGCAATCACATCCTTCCTATAGTGTGGTGACCAGAACTGTACGCAGTACTCCAGCTGTGGCCTAACTAGCATTTTATACAGCTCCATCATAACCTCCCTGCTCTTATATTCTATGCCTCGGCTAATAAAGGCAATATCCTTATCTACCTGGGAAATCAGCAAATTTACCTTCTTATCTGTAATATATTAAAAGTCTTACATCTAGAGTCCTTTTTGGAACACTTGCTTACTGTTTCATGACTTGTTTTTTCCCTCTGCATATTACCTGTGAAGTATTTATCTTTCAGTTAATCCAACACTAGGCGGCACTGTTTTGGCTCCAAATCGATCCTCTCGGTTGTATTTCAGTTAAGTTTTATTTAAAATTTTACATTCATTTTTAACTTCTGAGTCAGTGTTCCCTGCAGATAAGTTTGTTTTTATTTTTAATTTATGGTACTTCTATTTCATGCTGTCAGCTAAATTTAGTTCAATTTAAAATTTCCTCAGCCTGTTGATATCTGCAGATGTAAAGCACAAAATAGAAATTGAAAAATCACTAACGATTTTTTCCCCCGTATTTATGCACCATTCATTCTACTAATAATTTACAGCATTTTCTTTATACCATTGCCATCTACATAAGTTAACACGGTTAAATCTGTGACAAAGCGTCAGCGATAAAATTTTTCCCCGAAATATGTACAACTCTTAGATGATAAGGTTGTAACAACAGACTCCATCTAAAGATTCTAACATTTTGGTTTTTAAACTTTTCCACAAATGTTAATGGGTTATGGTCAGTATATATTAATATTTCTTTATAGTCCTGGCGAACATATACCTCAAAATGTTTGAGAGCCAGTAAATCTCCCAATGTTTCTTTTTCCACAGTGGAATATTTTTCTGATGACAACTTAGTTTTCTGGAAAAATACCATACTAGCTTCTCTATACCCGATTCGTCATACTGCACCAACCCCCAGGTCGCTAACATCGATCGCTATTTTAAAGGGTTTAGCGAAATTTGGAACAGCCAACACTGGTTCATTTGTTAAGATATCAGTTTTTGTAACACTTGACGGTCTTTATCAGTGCCGGGTGATGCCATTCGGGCTAAAAAATGCCCCAGCCAGTTTTCAAAGATTGATGAATCAGGTGGTAGCCAACTGTGTAGTGTATCTCGATGATTTTGAGAAATCTCTGTAAAGCTCCCTGTGACGGTGGGTGATATGCCGAAGATTTCAACTGTCTAATCCCCAAATTGCCCATGACTTCTTGAAATATCCTAGACATGAAATTCGAACCTGGATCTGATTGAACTTCAAGTGGCAACCCATATCTCGTGAAGAATTGGGTTAACTTTTCTACTACTATTTTAGCAGTAATTGTCCTCAAAGGAATGACCTCTGGAAATCGAGTAGTCATAGTAGATATGTATTGATGTCCCGCTTTTGTTTTTGGCAAGGGTCCTACACAGTCTACTAATACCCTGTTAAATGGTTCCTCAATCACTGGCATGGGAACTAGTGGTGCTGGTTTTATGGTAGGTTGTGGTTTTCCCACCATTTGACATGTATGACATGTCTTACACAATTGTCTCACTTCCTTTGTAAGACCTGATCAGTGATAATGTTGGCTTATGCATGATTTGGTCTTCCGAATTCCCCTACGTCCTGCAAAAGGAATGTTGTGTGCTAACCTTAATAATCCTTGGCACTACCACTATTTGTTCAACAACTGTCCAGTTTTCATCTGCAGGTCTATGAGGCGGTCTCCATTTCTGTCTCAAAACCCCAATTGCCATATAATAGCCTTCTGGAACTCCTGTCGCCTCAGCTTCTGTCAGAGCTGCCTGTGCCATTCGGTTTATCTCTGGATCAGCCTGCTGTGCTACAATGATAGAAGATCTGTTAAACATCTCATTCAGATTATCTAAATCCCCTAATAAGGTTTCAGGTACTTGGCTGTCTGTTTGTGGTGCCACTTTTACCTCTGACAATGGATTCTGTTTAGCCATTGCTCGGGTGACTACGCACACAGGAAATATTCCCGGAACTTGTTCCTGTAATTGTTTTGTTTCCTTACTTTCACTTTGTTCCTCTGTAATTAAAGGAGAAATTGATACTTTTGATCCAGCCAAATCGTTTCCTAGGAGTAGATCAATTCCCTCTACTGGCAAACTGTGGACAACTCCTACTGTTACTATCCCAGATATTAAGTCACTCTCGAGGCATACTTTATATAAAGGTACGGGTATATACTCCCCACCAATTCCATTAACTAAAACTTTAGCGTTCAAGATGCTCTCTGGTGGAAACATTATATCTTTCCCCAGCAAGAGTGTATGGGTTGTTCCTGTAACCCTGAGTATAATGACAGGTTTTCCTGCCTCACTTACAGGATATGGAGTTACTTTCCCCTTTGACAAAAATTAATTATAACTTTTGGGTATTTTATTCTTCAGCTCTACACTCCTTTTAGTTTTAGTATTTGGTTTTACAAATGTCGTTAAAGCTATAGCCTGGTCTGCTATACTCTGTCAGCATCTTTTCTCTGCATTAACTTTGCGTACCCCAACAAGTCCTATGGGTTTACTTTGCAATTTCCAGCATTCTGAACGAAGATGACCCATTTTGTGGCAATGATAATACTTTGGCTTGCCTTCACTTCTACCCTCAGCACCTTCCTTTCTGACCTGAGGAGGAGATTCTGGGGCATTCCCAGCTGTTCCTTCTTGTCCCCAGATACTTGCCTTCCTTTTGCTCTCCCACTTTCGATCCTTCTTGGGGTTATGGGGGTGACAGACTAAAGGTTTTGGTTTATTCACAAGCTCAAAATCATCAATTTCCACTGCATACCTAGCTTTCAAAACTTTCAGGTTATCTACATGAGTTCTCACCATTGAAGGAATGGAGTTTTTAAACTCTTCCACGAGAATCAATTCTCGAAGGTTCTCATATGTATTTTCCATTTTTAATGCCCATATCCAACAGTCAAAATTAATTTGCTTCACCCTGTCAAATTCTACATATGTCTGCCCAGCCAATCTCTGTAAGTTCCTAAACTTCTGATGGTAAGCTTCAGGGACTAACTCATACGCGGCGAGAATAGCCTTTTTTGCCATCCCATAATCTGCAGAAGCCTCTTCAGGAAGCATGGCATAAACTTCATGAGCTCTGCATACCAACTTGCTTTGTATAATCAGTGTCCACCTTTCTTTCGGCCATTTCATCTGTTTGGCTTTTTTTTCAAAAGATATGAAAAGTGCCTCTACGCCCCTTTCCTCAAACTTAGGAAGAGTTTGAATAAATCTAAACAGCTTTTCGCTGGGTTCTGAGCTAAATTCAGATTCTTCCTGACCTGAATTTTCCATGGATTCAAGACTACCCCTTTGTCTTAGGTCCATCTCTTTTAGCCTAAATTCCCTCTCCCCTGTCACTTCCTCTCTGTAGTTCAAGTTTCTTATTGCTATTGCTTTTCTTTTTCAGCCTCATGTTTTTTTCATTTCTAACTGAATCCTAGCCAATACCACTGCATCACTCTCTGACTTACAACCTCTTGTTCCTCGTATTCCCCTTCTTCTAATTCCAGATGTTGGGCTATTATGTCAATTATCTCTGCCTTTTTTGTACCTAATTTCAATTCTAGCCCCAATTTTGCTACCAATTCTTTTAATTTATTCTTAAAGTTATCAAGTCACTGAGGAAAACATTCTGCTTTCCCAAAAATTCTGTCGCAACCACTAATACCATTACTATGGTATAGACTGTACCTTATTATACAAGAGACCTGATTCCTTTTATTTCTTCGTAATTGGCATTAGATTTAGATCCCAACATCAAGTTTCCAATTGATATGATCCCAGACGTGAGAGCAATTAATATGATGCCAGATGCAAGACCGCAATTTGTATAAAAGCAAAATACTGCAGATGCTGGAAATCTGAAACAAAAACAAAAAGTGCTGGAAATACTCAGCAGGTCTGGCAGCATCTGAGGAGAGAGAAGCAAAGTTAACGTTTCAGGTCTGTGACCTTTCATCAGAACTGGCAAAGGTTAGAAAAGAATTAGGTTTTAAGCAAGTGAAAGGGACAGGGGTGGGGGAGACAACAAAGGGGGAAGGTGTTTGATAGGGTAGAAGGATCAGAAAACAAAGCTGCCCTGGGACAAAGACAAAGCGTGTGTTAATGCTTGTGGTGAAAGACAAAGCATTAGTCCAGAGAGACTGTTAATAGCAGAATAATGAGCAGCTCTGGCTACATGAAAAGCAGGTCCATGGTTAAAAAATAAAATATTTGAAAAGGCCAGTCATGCTCTGAAGTTATTGAACTCAATGTTCAGTCTTCAAGGCTGTAGAGTGCCTAACTGAAAGATCAGGTGCTGCTCCTCGAGCTTGCGTTGATGTTCACTGGAACACTGGAGCAGGCCAAAGACAGAAATGTTGGCATGAGAGCAGGGGGGTGTGTTGAAATGGCAAGTAACCGGAAGCTCGGGGTCATGCTTACGGACTGAGCAGAGGTATTCAGCAAAGCAGTCACCCAGTCTATGTTTGGTCTCCCCATTGTAGAGGGGACCGCATTGTGATCAGCAAATACAGTATACTAAATTGAAAGAAGCACAAGTAAATCACTGCTTCACTTGAAAGGAGTGTTTGGGACCTTGGATAGTGAGGAAGGGGAGGTAAAAGGGCAGGTATTACACCTCCTGCGATTGCATGGACAGGTGCCGTGGAAAGGGGATGAGGTGTCGGGGGTAATGGAGGACTGGACCAGGGTGTCGTGGAGGGAACAATCCCTACGGAATGCTGACAGGGGAGGGGAGGGGAAGATGCGTTTGGTAGTGGCATCACACTGGAGATGGCGGAAATGGCTGGGGATGATCCTCTGGATGTGGAGTCTGGTGTGGTGGAAAGTGTGGACAAAGGGAACCCTGTCACGGTTCTGGGAGGGAGGGGAAGGAGTGAGGGCAGAAATGCAGGAAATGGGCTGGACACGGTTGAAGGCCCTGTCAACCACAGTGGGGGGGAATCCTTGGTTGAGGAAAAACAAAGACATATCAGAGGCACTGTTGTGGAAGGTTGTATCATCAGAGTAGATGCGTCGGAGATGGAGAAACTGGGAGAATGGAATGGAGTTCTTACAGGAGGCAGGGTGTGAAGAAGTGTAGTCGAGATAGCTGTGGGAGTTGGTGGGCTTATAATGAACATTACTGGAATAAGAATCCTGAAAGTTACCTATTACTAACCCCATCCCAGCTGAGGATTAACCTGAACTAGGAATTAAAATGTGTCAGGACCTAATTGCAACTAGGATTTAAAGTGAACTTTAAAGGAAATTTCCAAATCTCAAAAGTAGAACGAGGGAGTTCTGATTTAAGATTTACAAACCGTGATCAAGAGTTTGCCGTCTCTAGAAACTTAAATCTGGGTCTTCGTTCCGCTGGCAGTAAAATACTCCTTCCGTACTTACAAGTCTAAAATAAACATTAAAGACCAATAGATAAGTACAGGATTCTGTTAACAACAGGACATGTTTTGGGCACCAACTAAAGTGATTTATGACTTTAACCCTTATAGGGACTGAACCAAATCAAGCATACATCCCTATAAGTCTCCTTTAATTAAGTTCAGACCAGACAGATTCCTATAAACACTTATTAGGGTCTTGAAGAACTGAACTAGTCTTCCCTCAAAGAAAGAAAACCAGGAGAGAATATTACTATCTTTCGGATAGCCTATTTTTAAAAATAAATATAGCTAAGTCATAAATATCCCAGATATTATAAGAGTCTGGGAAACTCTCTTTAATACGTAGCTCCCCACTGAAGGAGATACAGAGAAGGGGTTCTTGTAGTTGTAAACAGAATGCTACTTGAGATGATTTATTAACTTTTATATATTTATTAAAGAATTGAACATGCAATACACTTTAGGTGGCTAAGTATACTACAATATCAAAGATTACTATGAGATGTAGCACATAATCTTATTTCTAAAATAGAATCCAAAAGTTCAACCTTGATAATGTTACAGCAAAATATCTTAGAATATCCATTCAAAATTCAAAGTAAACTGTTACCTTAAATTCCCCGAGTAAGCCATAGATGAGAAGCATTGATGAGGAATTCAATACTTCTGGTTTTTTGATTCAAACTTCTCATGTTTATACTGTTTCTAATCTTTCATCTCATCTTTTAGAATGTAGGTGTTAACTTTCTGTATGTGTTTTTCCTGTTTCTGAGATCCATATATGGTAAGGTCATTAGCTACTATTCCCACTTAATATGTTTGCTGGAATTCCCCTGCTCTTGAAGTGTGGGTTCACTTGGCATCTGTTTTTGTAAGTATCCCCATTTCATTTTGTAATTTATTATCTGTAATTGTTTTTTTTATGGTACCTTGTACCATTCTGTTGAGTCAGTCTGTCTATATCACTAACACTATCAACTAATTAAATGTATAGCTATTCGATACTGACTTCACATAGGATGTTTCAGTGTGAGTCATGTTCTAATTCCATTGTAGCAGAGACCTTGGAAGACCTTGAAATAGATTTAACTTTGCCCTTAAAGGGGAGTTTCAGTGGGTCTTGAAAACTGACCATTTATTCAATCGTTAATTCTAAAATGTATTATGTATTAATTATATCTAAATTCTACCTAATTAAGCCTATTATACTTATGTTTCATTACAACACCTCGTCCCCTTCCCACGGCACCTTCCCATGCAATCGCAGGTGGTGCAATACCTGCCTTTTTACCTCCTCTCTCCTCACTATCCAAGATCCCAAACACTCCTTTCAGGTGAAGCAGTGATTTACTTGTATTTTTTTCAATTTAAGTATACTGTATTCGCTGCTCACGATGCAGTCTTCTCAACATTTTTTAGTTTAGAGATACAGCACTGAAACAGGCCCTTCGGCCCACCGAGTCTGTGCCGACCATCAACCACCCTTTTATACTAATCCTACACTAATCCCATATTCCTACCACATCCCCACCTGTCCCTATATTTCCCTACCACCTACCTATACTAGGGGCAATTTATAATGGCCAATTAACCTATCAACAAGTCTTTGGCATGTGGGAGGAAACTGGAGCACCCGGAGGAAACCCACGCAGACACAGGGAGAACTTGCAAACTCCACACAGGCAGTACCCAGAATTGAACCCGGGTCGCTGGAGCTGTGAGGCTGCGGTGCTAACCACTGCACCACTGTGCTGCCCTTGGGGAGACCAAACGCAGATTGGGTGACCGCTTTGCTGAATACCTCCGCTCAGTCCTTAAGCATGCCCCCAAGCTTCCGGTTGCTTGCCATTTCAACAACCCACCCACCCACCATCCCCCACCCCACCCCCCCTGCTCTCATGCCAACATTTCTGTCTTTGGCCTGCTCCAGTGTTCCAGTGAACATCAACGTAAATTCGAGGAGCAGCACCTGATCTTTCGATTAGGCAATCTACAGCCTTGAGGACTGAACATTGAGTTCGATAACTTCAGAGCATGACAAGCCTTTTTTAATATTTTATTTTTTTAACCATGTGCCTGCTTTTCATGCAGCCAGAGCTGCTCATTATTCTGCTATTAACAGTCTCTCTGGACTAATAGAACATAGAACATTACAGCGCAGTACAGGCCCTTCAGCCCTCGATGTTGCGCCGACCTGTGAAACCATCTGACCTACACTATTCCATTTTCATCCATATGTCTATCCAATGACCACTTAAATGCCCTTAAAGTTGGCGAGTCTACTACTGTTGCAGGCAGGGCGTTCCACGATTCTACTACTCTCTGTGTAAAGAAACTATCTCTGACATCTGTCCTATATCTATCACCCCTCAACTTAAAGCTATGTCCCCTCGTGTTTGCCATCACCATCCGAGGAAAAAGGCTCTCACTATCCACCCTGTCCAACCCTCTGATTATCTTATATGTCTCTATTAAGTCACCTCTTCTCCTTCTCTCTAACGAAAACAACCTCAAGTCCCTCAGCCTTTCCTCGTAAGACCTTCCCTCCATACCAGGCAACATCCTAGTAAATCTCCTCTGCACCTTTTCCAAAGCTTCCACATCCTTCCTATAATGCGGTGACCAGAACTGCACGCAATACTCCAGGTGCGGCCGCACCAGAGTTCTGTACAGCTGCAGCATGACCTCGTGGCTCCTAAACTCGATCCCCCTACTAATAAAAGCTAACACACCATATACCTTCTTAACAGCTCTATTAACCTGGGTGGCAACCTTCAGGGATTTATGTACCTGGACACCAAGATCTCTCTGTTCATCTACACTACCAAGAATCTTCCCATTAGCCCAGTATTCTGCAATCCTGTTACTCCTTCCGAAGTGAATCACCTCACACTTTTCCGCATTAAACTCCATTTGCCATCTCTCAGCCCAGCTCTGCAGCCTATCTATGTCCCTCTGTAACCTACAACATCCTTCGGCACTATCCACAACTCCACCGACCTTCGTGTCATCCGCAAATTTACTAACCCACCCTTCTACACCCTCATCCAGGTCATTTATAAAAATGACAAACAGCAGTGGCCCCAAAACAGATCCTTGCGGTACACCACTAGAAACTATACTCCAGGATGAACATTTACCATCAACCACCACCCTCTGTCTTCTTTCAGCTAGCCAATTTCTGATCCAAAGCACTAATTCACCTTCAATCCCATACTTCTGTATTTTCTGCAATAGCCTACCGTGGGGAACTTTATCAAACGCCTTACTGAAATCCATATAGACCACATCCACGGCTTTACCCTCATCCACCTGTTTGGTCACCTTGTCAAAAAACTCAATAAGGTTTGTGAGGCACGACCTACCCGTCACAAAACCGTGCTGACTATCTCTAATGAACTTATTCTTTTCAAGATGATTATAAATCCTATCTCTTATAACCTTTTCCAACATTTTACCCACAACCGAAGTAAGGCTCACAGGTCTATAATTACCAGGGCTGTCTCTACTCCCCTTCTTGAACAAGGGGACAATATTTGCTATCCTCCAGTCTTCCGGCACTATTCCTGTCGACAATGACGACATAAAAATCAAGGACAAAGTCTCTGCAATCTCCTCCCTGGCTTCCCAGAGAATCCTAGGATAAATCCCATCTGGCCCAGGGGACTTAACTATTTTCACACTTTCCAAAATTGCTAACACCTCCTCCTTGTGAACCTCAATCCCATCTAGCCTAGTAGTCTGTATCTCAGTATTCTCCTCGACAACATTTTCTTTCTCCACTGTAAATACTGACGAAAAATATTCATTTAACACTTCCCCTATCTCCTCCGATTTCACACACAACTTCCCATTACTATCCTTGATTGGCCCTAACCTATCTCTAGTCATTCTTTTATTCCTGATATACCTATAGAAAGCCTTAGGGTTTCTTTGATCCTATCCGCCAATGACTTCTCGTGTCGTCTCCTTGCTCTTCTTAGCTCTCCCTTTAGATCCTTCCTGGCTAGCTTGTAACTCTCAAGCGCCCTAACTGAGCCTTCACATCTCATCCTAACATAAGCCTTCTTCTTCCTCTTGACAAGCTCTTCAACTTCTTTAGTAAACCACGGCTCCCTCGCTCGACAACTTCCTCCCTGCCTGACAGATACATACTTATCAAGGACACGCAGTAGCTGCTCCTTGAATAAGCTCCACATTTCGATTGTGCCCATCCCCTGCAGTTTCCTTCCCCATCCTACGCATCCTAAATCTTGCCTAATCGCCTGGTCTTAATATAACAAGATTGAATAGAGTATGAGTCACCAATAATTTGCAAGACACTTATTTGAGAAATGTGTTATGGCTTGATCAAGTGGCATAGTAGTTAATACACGGCCCATTGAGAATCCTAAGGGTTCCAAGACATAAATCTCAGTCATATGTGTCACTACCACAAGAGTCTCTCTTTTGTAATGTGTTGCACTTAACTCTTTGTACATCAAGGAAGAGAAACTAGGGTGATTTCTTCTGCTGGACACATGGGAAGTTCTTATTCCCTGGGATCAAGGAAGAAGAAAAAGAGTGAACAGCCATGCTGCTGAGTCCCTGCCCTATTTGCTTTACCTAGATATTTCCTGAGGTCCATCAAGAGGTAAGGGGCATGGAGCACTGGTGCCTACTGCAAGCAAACAAATGGAACAGGAACGGATGAAATGGCATCTCCTGCCTTGTTTTCCAGTCTAAATGCTGAGCTGGCACTCATTGGAAAGGAAGTCCAGAAGCATAGGAATTGTACCCGATCCAGCTCAGATTGGAAGATTTGAGAAGGAGTGACAGCAAAGCCATGGAGAATTGGAAACTGGTATCTATGTTTTGCCAGTTGCTAGCTCTTGTGATTTTTCTGGTATCTGGGCTAACAAGGAATCAATTATTTCTCTAGGACCAAAATATGCTTCCTGATCACAAAGTTGATCAGCAAGATAGCTCTTATCAATGCCACAAGCTACGATAATTTGGTAATGCCTACAGGTTACGTGCCTGCTCTCTGAAAGGAAGGGAGTTGTACTAATATGAAGGACATAAATTAATTTAGAGAAAAAGCAAATGAGAAAACAATGGCGGTGAAATTCTTAGCAATCAAGATATATATTTATGATATCTGGAATATTTTCAACTTTCAATAATATTATTCTAATATTCCTAGGATGGTTTCAGTGTTTTACAATTTTTTTTTCTCTTTATAATTATAATCAGGAAACTATAGACCAGTTAGCTTAACATCTGTCATTGGGAAAATGCTAGGGTGCGTTATTAAGGAAGAAATAGCAGGATATTTAGAAAAACATAATGGAATCAAACAGAGTCAACATGGTTTTATGAAAGGGAAATCATGTTTGACAAATTTGTTAGAGTTCTTTGAGGATATAATAAGCAGAGTGGATAAAGGGGAACCAGTAGATGTAGTGTATTCGGATTTTCAGCAGGCGCTCGATAAGGTGCCACATAAAAGGTTATTACACAAAATAGGAGCTCAAGGTATTGGGGGTAATGTGTTGGCGCAGATTGAAGATTGGTTAACACACAGAAGGCAGAGAGTTGGGATCAATGGGTCTTTTTCAGGTTGGAAAGCCATAACTAGTGGGGTGCCACAAGGATCGGTCCTAGGGCCTCAACTATTTACTGTCTATATTATTGATTTGGAGGAGGGGCAGAGTGTAGAGTATCGAAATTTGCTGATGATACAAAAATAGGTGGAAAGGCATATTGTGATGAGGACACAAAGAATCTGCAAAGAGAGATAGATAGGTTAAGTGAGTGAGCAAAAACTTGGCAGATGGTGTTCAATGTGGGAAAGCGAGAGATAATCCACTTTGGTAGGAAGAGTAAAAAGGCAGATTATTATTTAGATGGAGAAAGACTACAGAATACTGCAGTACAGAGGGATCTGGGTGTTCTTGTGCAGGAAACACAAGAAGTTAGCATGCAGGTGCAACAGGTAATTAAGAAGGCAAATGGAATTTTGGCCTTTATTGCTAGGGGGTTAGAGTTTAAAAATAGGAAAATCTTGTTACAACTGTACAGGGTGTTGGTGAGGCCACACCTGGAGTACTGCGTACAATTTTGGTCCCTGTATTTAAGGAAGGATATACTAGCATTGGAGGCAGTTCAGAAAAGTTCACTAGGCTGATTCCTGGGATGAAGGGGTTGTCTTATCAAGAATGACTAAACATGTTAGGCCTTTATTCATTGGAGTTTAGGAGAATGAGAGGTGATCTGATTGAAACATATAAGACTTTAAGGGGGCTTCCACTGGTGGGGGAATCTCGAACTAGGGGACATAGTTACAGAATAAGGGGGCACACATTTAAGACTGAGAGACGAAGGAATTTCTTCTCTCAGAGGGTGGTGAATCTCTGGAATTCTCTACCTCAGAGAGTTGTGGAGGCTAGGTCGCTAAATGTGTTTAAGGAGGAGGTAGACAGATTTTTGAAATCTTGGGGAGTTGAGGGATATGTGGAGCAGGCCTGAAAGAGGAGTTGAGGCCTGGGACAGATCAGCCATGATCTTATTGAATGGCAGGGCAGGCTTGAGGGGCTGAATGCTCCTATTTCTTATGTTCTTCTTATAATTTCCCTGAAGCAAAAGAACAGTACAATACTCCACAACACAATCTGGTCCCTCTGTAACAAAAACATTTCCCTACCCTCTCTGCCAATAAGCAGAAAAGGCCAGTGTTAAAGATAGATTTTCCTCATCTCCTCACTGAGTGTTCTGATAATAAACACCATCGTCCAAAAAGCTGAAGCAATAAATGAGGAAAATAATACCATGATGGAAGCTAGCATGAGTCCACAAACATTCACTCCCTCCTCCCTACACCACTGATGCACAGTGGCAGCAATGTATACCATATACAAGATGCATTGCAGCAAAGCACCAAGGCTCCTTAGACAGCATTTTCCAAACCCATGACCTCTACCACCTAGGAGGACAAGGGCAGCAGATGCATGGGAACACCACCACCTGCAAGTTCCTCTCCAAGCCTCATACCATCCTGACTTGGAACAATATTGCCATTCCTTCACTGTTGCTGGGTCAAAATCCTGGAACTCCCTTCCTAACAGCACTGTGGGTGTACCTACCCCAATGGACTGCAGCGGTTCAAGAAGGCAGCTCACCACCACCTTCTCATGGGCAATTAGGGATGGGCAATAAATGCTGTCCTAGCCAGCAACACCCACATCCCATGAACAAATAAAAATTCAATGTTGAGTCTGGAAGTCTGTAAAGTGCCAGTCAAAAGGCGAGAAGGAAACAGTTTCATGGTTGTAACATGGCTTCAGGTAGCTACTTAATATTTTCAATTTACCAAGGCCACAATCTTTGTTTCATGTCTGCTGGTTAAATACTGCATTTCCTTGGCAGTTAGTGTTGTCCACACGAACATCTGGGGTCTTGTGCCAAAATTGGAGAGCTGTCCTACGGACTAGTCAAGCAGCAACTTGACATAGTCATGCTCATAGAATCATACCGACAGACAATGTCCCAGACACAACCATCACCATCCTGGGTATGTCCTGTCCCACTGTCAAAACAGACCCACCAGAAGTGGCAGCACAGTGGTATACAGTCGGGGGGTCGGTGGGGGGGGGGTTGCCCTGGGAGTCCTCAAAATTGACTCCAGACCCCATGAAGTCTCGTGGCATCAGGTCAAACATGGGCAAGGAAACCTCCCGCTGATGACTACCTACTGCCCCCCCCCCTCCCTCCTTGGCTGATGAATCAGTGCTTCTCCATGTTGAACATCAATTGGAAGAAGCACTAAGGGTAGCAAGGGCACAGAACGTACTCTGGGTGGGTGACTTCAATGTCCATCACCAAGAGTGGTTCGGTAGCACCACTACTGACCGAGCTGGCCGGGTCCTAAAGGACAGCTGATAGACTGTGTCTGCGGCAGGTGATGAGGGAACCAACAAGAGGGAAAAGCCTACTTGACGTCGTCCTCCCAACCTATCTGTCGCAGATGCATCTGTCCAAGACAGCATTGGTAGGAGTGACCATCGCACAGTTCTCATGGAGATGAAGTCCTGTCTTCACATTGAGGATACCCATCATCACGTTGTATGGCACTACCACCGTGCTAAATGGGATAGATTTTGAACAGATATAGCAACTCAAAACTGGGCATCCATGAGGCGCTGTGGGCCATCAGCTGCAGCAGAATTGTATTGAAACACAATCTGTAACCTCATTGCCCAGTGTATCTCGCACTCTACCATTACCATCAAGCCGGGGGACCACGCCTAGTTCAATGAAGAGTGCAGGAGGGCATGCCAGGAGCAAAACCAGGCATATCTAACAAGGAGGGGACAGCCTGGTGACACTACAACACAGGATTACCTGCATGTCAAACAGTGGAAGCAGCATGCAATAGACAGAGCTGAGCGATCCCACATCCATCGGATCAGATCTAAGCTCTGCAATCCTGCCACATCCAGCCGGGAATGGTGCTGGACAATTAAACAACAACAGGAGTTTCCATAAATATCCCCATCCTCAATGATGGGAGAGCCCAGCACATCAGTGCAAAAGGGAAGGCTGAAGCATTTGCATCCACCTTTCGCCAAAAGTGCCAAGTTGATGATTCATCTCGGCCTCCTCCTGCGGACTCTAGGATCACAATCTGATTCACCATGTGATATCAAGAAATGGCTGAAAGCACTGGATACTACAAAGGCTATGGGCCCCGACAATATTCCATAGTATTGAAGATCTGTGCTCCAGAACTTGCCGCACCCCTAGCCAAGCTGTTCCAGTTCAGCTACAACACTGACATCTACCCGGCAATGTGGAAAATTGCCCAAGTATGCCCTGTGCACAAAAAGCAGGACAAATCCAGCCCAGCCAATCACTGCCCTATCAGTCTTCTCTTGATCATCAGCAAAATGACGGAAGGGGTCATCAACAGTGCTATCAAGCTGCACTTGCTCCACAATAACCTGCTCACTGGCGCTCAGTTTGGGTTCTGCCAGGGTCACTCAGCTCATGACCTCATTTCAGCCTTTGTCCAAACAGCGACAACAGAGCTGATCTCAAGAGGTGAGGTGAGAGTGATTGCCCTTGACATCAAAGCAACTTTTGACTGAGCATGGCATCAAGGAACCCGAGCAAAACTGGAGTCAATGGGAATCAGGGGGAAAACTCTCAGCTGGTTGGAGTTATACCTAGCACAAAGGAAGATGATTGTGGTTGTTGGAGGTCAATTATCTCAGTCCCAGGACATCACTGCAGGAGTTCCTTAGGGTACTTTCCTAGGCCCAACCATCTTCAGCTTCTTCATCAATGACCTTCCCTCCATCATAAGGTCAGAAGTGGGTATGTTTGCTAATGATTGCAAATTGTTCAGCACCATTCGTAACTCCTCAGATACTGAAGCAGCCCGTGTCCAGATGCAGCAAGATCTGGACAACATCCAGGCTTGGGCTGATAAGTGGCAAGTAACAGGTGCGCCACACAAGTGCCAGGCGATGACCATCTCAAAGAAGAGAGAATCTAACCATCTGCCCTTGATGTTCAATGGCATTACCATAGCTGAATCCCCCACTATCAACATCCTGGGGGTTAACATTGACCAGAAACTGAACTGGAGCAGCCACATAAATACTGTGGCTACAAGAGCATGTCAGAGGCTAGGAATTCTGCAATGAGTAACTCACCTCCTGTCTCCCCAAAGCCTGTCTACTATCTACAAGGCACAAGTCAGGAGTGTGATAGAATACTCTCCACTCACCTGGATGGTTGCAACGCCAACAACACTCAAGAAGCTCAACACTATCCAGGACAAAGCAGCTCCCTTGATTGGTACCCCATCCACCACCTTCAACATTCACTCCCTTCAGCACCAACGCACAGTGGCAGCAGTGTGTACCATCTACAAGATGCACTGCAGAAACTCACCAAGGCTCCTTCAATAGCACCTTCCAGACCCGCGACCTCTACCACCTAGAAGAACAAGGGCAGCAGATGAATGGCAAGAATGGCAGGTTCCCCTCCAAGCCACACACAGTCCTGACTTGGAATTATATTGTTGTTCCTTCACTGTCGCTGGGTCAAAATTCTGGACTCCCTTCCTAACAGCAGTGTGGGTGTACCTACCAAGGACTGCAGTGGTTCAAGAAGGCAGCTCACCAGCACCTTCTCAAGGGCAATGAGGAATGGGCAATAAATGCTGGCCTAGCCAGTGACACCCACATCCCATGAACAAATATAAGAACAGTTAACCCCTTATAAGCTGAAGAAAAGGAGAAGGTGTCCATTATGAGGCCCTTTCCATTTAACTGTTCATTCCTTAAATGGCAGTCCCTGGGTTAGTTGAGGAGGGAGGGAGGTAGGGAAATCAGCATCAGGGGCAAGTAAGTTTTTGCAGTGGACATTCCTGCTGTGGGGAGTGAAGAAACATTCACTAGCAGCACTGGCAAAGATGGGAATCTGGTAACAGGCCTCCTCATTCCATTTCTCTCCATGTTGGACCGCCTTACTCCCCAACCCTAGAGGAACATCCAGCCTTTATTCCCTATTTCAAAGCATCTCAAATATTGTCATCTCATTCTAGAAAAACATCCAAGTGCTAACAAATAATCCTGAGGCCTTGTTTGACAGAGTCCACTCCCATTTTATCTTTAATTCAAAACTCCACACTATATAGCGTAATCTGAGAGCCCAGGCTCACATGGAATTTGATAATGCCATGGGTCTGGTTCCTAGTCTTCATTTTTTAATAACTATCAGTGAACACAAGTTCAGAGATATGTACATTAGCCTATAAATACTGGTCTATTCAGGGTGCAGAATCATTGTTAGTTGAGCTGTAGTGTGGTGGGGTTAGGGGGCGCGGGCAGGGTGGAAGGGTGGTGGGGATATAATTTCTGGTGGATTCAATTTCTATTCCTTCCTAGCCATGCTGACACATTGCCCTGCAAATCTCACTGGTTGTGTCCAGTGTACAGCACGAAGCAGGCGACAAATGTGTCCCTGCATGCTACATCCCAGTTGCAATCAATCTGAGACAGACCAAATGCCAGGAACAACAGATAGACCAGCAGGAAAAACATTTTAGTAGGGAGACTAGGCGAGACTGGCCTTAGTCTCCTGGAGAACAGCATGATTCTGCACTGAAATCTAATTTCAACATTGAACCAGATACCCAGCAGAGCCATCAACCCCTAATGTTCAAACAGCTCTTTCACCTAGATTTGGGATGGGGCTAGGACAAATACAAGGTCTGCACTGAGTGCTGCTGGAGTGCACAAAGTATGAAGAAGGGAGTTTGGAAAGTGAGGGGAACTATAAATAAATAAACTATAAACAAATAAGAAAAATCAATTTAATTTAATTGAGAGAGAGAATGGGAGAGTTCACCAGGAATCAGTGAGAGGGGAGCAGGGCTAGCTGTTGCTGCCACCAGTCTGCTAGCATTCAGAAATAAAAATCAAGGTGTGACATCAGAGGAAAGCAGGTAGGTGATTGGCTGGGTGAGACATCGGAGCTACAAACAGTGCGAGAGGGGAGAGAGAGCGACGAGGCACAGGAAGCTAGTCGGTGAGTATCTGGTAGGTATTTTCTTACTTTCTTATTTTCTTTTTTCTGCTGATTGTTATTTTTTCTTTAACATTTAAGTTTATCTACTAAGTAGAAGCTAAAATACCAGTAGTCTGTAGGTGGCTACTCGTTGTTCACTCTGTTTCTAACCATTTTATTGTGTTTATTTAACTTCCAATTTTTGTGCAGTAAATAAATAATACAATGGCAGGGCTGCTCACATCTGTCAAATGCACATCCTGTGCCATGTGGGGGCTCCAGGATCCTACCCATGACCTGGACAACTACATATGCAGAAAGTGCCAGCAAATGCAAACACTCAAGTGCTGAATCTTGGAACTCGAGGAGCAGCTTGTGTCACTGTGCTACATTTGTGAGGATAAGAGATACATGGATAGCACATTTCAGGAGATGGTCAACCCGCAGCTTAAGAGAGCACAGGCAGAGAGGCACTGGGTGGCTGCCAGACAGACAAGAAGGACAAGACAGGTAGTGCAGGAGTCCCCAGAGGGCATCCCACTCTCTAACCGGTATTCAGTTCTGACTGCCAATAAGGGAGAGGTTTCCTCTGGAGAGTGCAGCGAGAGTCATGACCAGAGCACCATGGGTGGCTCATCTGTGCAGGGAAGGAGGAGAAAAGACAGGAGAGCAATAGTGGTAGGGGATTCTATAGTTAGGGGAACAGACAGGTGTTTCAGTGGTCGCAAATGTGATTCCAGGATGGTCTGTTGTCTCCCTGGTGCAAGGGCCATGGATATCATTGAACAGCTACAGAGCATTCTGGAGGGCAAGGGTGCACAGCCAGAGGTCGTGGTCCACATTGGTATCAACAATATAGGTAGAAATAGGGATGAGGTCCAGCAGGCTGCGGTTAGGGAGTTAAGAAAGAGATTAGCAAGGAGGAGCTCAAAGGTAGTCATCTCCGGATTACTCCCAAGGCCACGTGTTAGTGAGTATAGAAAAAGGAGAATACACGAGATGAATGCATGGCTGGAGAGATGGTGCAGGAGGGAGGGCTTCAGATTTCTGGAACATTGGGACCAGTTCTGGGGAAGGTGGGACATGTACAAGCCAGACGGTCTACACCTGAACAGGACTGGGACGAATATCCTTGCCAAGAGGGTTTGCTAGTGCTGTTGGCAATGGTTTAAACTAGATTGGCAGGGATTGGGAACCTGAGGGTAGTTTCAGATATGACAAATTCAGAGCAGGGAACGGGAAGCAGAAAATTAGTGAGTGACTCTGAAAGACAGAAGAAACAAAGGTTAAAAAGTGTACAACATAGGAATTTGGCAGTGTCAAAAGGCATTTGTTTAAATGCAAGGAGTATAGCAAATCAATGGCATCACTGAGTTCTGATTTTGTTGGCTGTTCGTCCAGCTCATCCATGACTGACAGAGACTGGGCTGCATTGAGGGTGGTATCAGTGACAACATTTTCCCTGGAGTACAGTTCTAGGTAGTGCTCCACCCAGCGGTCCATTTGCTTGCATTGGTCAGTGATCGTTTCCCCTGATTTAGACTTGAGGTGTGGGGGGCGATCTTTTTGATGGTTGGCCCAAAATCTCTCTTAATGCCATCATACATTCCTCTGATGTTTCCGGTGTCGGAGGCCAGCTGAATATGACTACATAGGTGCTGCCAGTAGTCACTTGCACAGCCCATGGCTGTTCTTTGTGCAGCGCTTCTGGCTACTTTAAGTGCTACGGATGTTAACTCACTGGGGGCTTTCTTGTAGTTCAACAGTACAGTGCGCTTAGCGGGTATGACAGGTTCCAGCTCTTCAAAGTTGAAGATTGAAAGATTGAAACCAGTCTGCATTCTGCCTCTCACGGTTGCCAAAGGTGGTCATTGCTGAGTCATAGATGGAGTCTCTGATGTGGGCCCACTTCGTCTCTGCATCCCCTGCAGGAGTGTTTTGAAGGGCTTTTTCAATTGAATTTAGAAACTTATGTAACAGCTGTGGATAAGAAATTCTGTTCGTGTTGATGCACGGGCGGCCCTTCTGCTTGGAGTGATGTAGCTTCTTTGGTTTGAGTCTAACTTTGCTGCACACCAGGGAGTGGTCAGTGTCGCAGTCCGCACTGTGGAATCTGCGTGTGATTTGAACACTGTTTAAAGAGGCTCGCCTTGTGATGATGAGGTCCAGCTGGTGCCAACGACGTGATCTTGGGTGTCTCCTTGAAACCTGGTGACAGGGTTTAATATGAAAGAACAAGTTGGTGATGCAGAGGTTATGATAGGTACACAAGTCCAGCAGTCTCTGTCCATTCTCATTCATCTTTCCAATGCCATAGCGCTCAAGGCAGGAGGGCCATGAGTCATGGTCGGCCCCAACCCTGGCATTAAAGTCCCCCAGCAGGAACAGATGTTCGGTATTAGGAATGCTACTAATGATATTATGGAGTTCCTCATAGAACTGGTCTTTAACTTCAGGTGAGGAGCAGAGTGTTGGAGCATAGATGCTGAGTAGGTGTACTGGACCAGAGGCGGTGAACAGTCGGATGCACAGTATGCGTTCTGAGCCATTTGAAGGTGGCTCTATCATGCTGAGCAAAGAGTTTCTGATGGCGAAGCCCACTCCATGCTGTCTTGGTTCTTCAGGATCCCTACCCTGCCAGTAGAAGGTGTAGTCTTGCTCTCGTAGAGACCCGTTCGCAGGGAGATGTGTCTCCTGAAGTGCTGCAATGTCAACATTGAGTCTACTGAGCTCGTTTGTAATGATGGCGGTCTTCCGAGAGTCGTTGATTTGTGTAAGGTCTCTGACAGGCCAGGACACATAGTTCTGACGTTCCAGCTTGCAAAGCGAAGGGTTGGTACCTTCTTTCCTTTTTTTGTCGTGCTGTTTGGTGCAGTATTACAGTCCACTTGTCGGGCAATGACCCTCAGCTCCAAGCACCCATTGAAGCAGGTGGGCTGTGGCGGGGCAGAACCTTTCTGACCGGGGTCTGCCCGGTTTGAGGCGGGCGGTAGCTGTCCAGTGAGATGCAATGACCTCTCCCACCGACAAAGGCAACCCGTGGGGCCCAATCTCTACGCCAATTGAGCTGGACTTATAACCCGTAACTGCTGCCTTCCGTGTTGTTTTGGTCGCTGTGAGGCGACCAAGGAGTGACCTCTCCATGGCACATACCTGAGCGGATGTATGGAGGTTGTGAGTTGCCCAAGCGTCAAAACCCCCCTCTCGGCCTTCCTAGTGGGGTCCAAAGGAGGGCAGAGCACGACGTTTGACACCGGTATGGCGACAGGAACATGCCATGACCACCTTTGGGGTTCCGCTCTAGATTTTCTGTTAGGGTTTACTCCCTTAGCCTTGGTCTCTCACGAGACACCCATAAGGCAGTGGGGTTGTTAGCTCCTCTCCCTGAGCAGGGGCCCTAACAAGTCAACTGTGTGATTTCATGGAGGGAGTGGGAAGGGGGAGGGTGTGCGAGGAGGGAGGGGGTGCGAGGGGGGAGGGGGTTGGACAGATTAGGGGTGTGGGGGGGAAGTGGGTGCGGGGGGGAAGGGGGTGTGGAGGGGTGCAAGGGGGTGGGGTGGGGGGAAGGGAGTGCGGGGGCAAGGGGGAGGGGGAGCAGGGGGGAGAGGGAAGGGGGTGCAAGGGGGAGGGGGTGCGGGAAAGGGGGTGTGAGGGGGGAAGGGGGTGCAGGGGGAAGCGGGTGTGGGGGGAAAGGGTGCGAGGGGGCGAAGGGGGTGCGGGGGGAAGGGGGTGTGGGGAGAAAGGGGTGCGGGGGAAGGGGGTGCGGGAGAATGGGGTGCGGAGGGGTGCGAGGGAGAAGTGGGTGCAAGGGGGGGAGGGGGTGAGGGGTCAGTGCTATGGCCGGCCGCGATTTGGAGCTTCTTCTCCCGGGAAACGATCAAGGATTTTCCGTACGAGACCAGTGGGGGGAGCCGAGGCCTCGCTGGGCCTTTGGCATGAGCACATCGTCCCCCAGTCCGGGCACTGCGGCTCCGGCTCCGACGCGACCCATAGCAGCTCCAGCATTAAACAAGCAGCAGGAGTTTGAGCTCTCTGCACGCATCCCCTATGTTAGGCCAGCCATCTTCTAGTCTATCCAAACCCAAATCGAAACTCAGTGATGCCATTGATTCTCTAGCCAGTGGAAAAGCCCCCGGGAAGGACGGCATTACCCCTGAAATAATCAAGAGTGCCAAGTCTGCCACTCTCTGCACTCCATGAACTGTATTGCCTGTGTTGGGATGAGGGAGCAGTACCACAAGACATGCACGATGCCAATATCATCACCCTCTGTAAGAACAAGGGTGACCCCGGTGACTGCAACAACTACTGTGGAATCTCCCTGCTCAGCATAGTGGGGAAAGTCTTCGCTCGAGTTGTTTTAAACAGACTCCAGAAGCTGGCTGAGCATGTCTACCCTGAGGCACAGTGCGGCTTCGAGCAGAGCAAGAACATGCTGTTCTCCCTTCGCCAGCTACAGGAGAAATGCCGTGAACAACAGATGCCCCTCTACGTTGCTTTCATTGATCTCACCAAAGCCTTTGACCTCGTCAGCAGACGTGGTCTCTTCAGACTACTAGAAAAGATTCGATGTCCACCAAAGCTACTGAGTATCATCACCTCATTCCATGGCAATATGAAAGGCACAATTCAGCATAGTGGTGCCTCATCAGACCCCTTTCCTATCCTGAGTGGTGTGAAACAGGGCAGTGTTCTCGCACCTACACTGTTTGGGATCTTCTTCTCCCTGCTGCTCTCACATGCGTTCAAGTCTTCAGAAGAAGGAATTTTCCTCCACACAAGATCAGGTGGCGGGTTGTTCAACCTTGCCCGTCTAAGAGCGAAGACCAAAGTACGGAAAGTTCTCATCAGGGAACTCCTCTTTGCTGACAACGCTGCATTAACATCTCACACTGAAGCGTGTCTGCAGAGACTCATCGACAGGATTGCGGCTGCCTGCACCGAATTTGGCCTAATCATCAGCCTCAAGAAAATGAACATCATGGGAAAGGACGTCAGAAATGCTCTATCCATCAATATCGGCGACCACGCTCTGGAAATGGTACAAGTGTTCACCTACCTAGGCTCAACTATTACCAGTAACCTATCTCTCAATGCAGAAATCAATATGTGCATGGGAAAGGCGTCTGCTTTTATGCTCAGACTGGCCAAAAGAGTGTGGGAAAATGGCGCACTGACACGGAACACAAAAGTCTGAGTGTTTCAAGCCTGTGTCCTCAGTACCTTTCTCTACAGCAGCGAGGCTTGGACAACGTATGTCAGCCAAGAGCGACGTCTCAACTCATTCCATCTCCACTACCTCCAGAGAATCCTTGGCATCAGGTGGCAGGACCGTATCTCCAACGCAGAAGTCCTCGAGGCGGCCAATATCCCCAGCATATACACACTACTGAGCCCGCGGCGCATGAGATGGCTTGGGCATGTGAGCCGCACGGAAGATGGCAGGATCCCCAAGGACGCATTGCACAGCGAGCTCGTCACTGGTATCAGACCCACCGGCTGTCCATGTCACCGCTTGAAAGACGTCTGCAAACGCGACATGAGTCCTGTGACATTGTCCACAAGTCGTGGGTGTCAGTTGCCAGTGATCGCCAGAGCTGGGGTACAGCCATAAAGGTGGGGCTAAAGAGTGGCGAGTCAAAGAGACTTAGCAGTTGGCAGGAAAAAAGACAGAATTGCAAGGAGAACGCCAACTGTCTAACAGCCCTGACAACCAATTTTATCTGCAGTGCCTGTGGAAAAGTCTGTCACTCTAGAATTGGCCTTTATTGCCATTCCAGGCGCTGCTCCGCAAACCATTGACCACCTCTAGGCGCTTACCCATTGTCTCTCGAGACAAGGAGGCCAAAGAAGAAAAGTATAGCCAATAAAGCCGATCAGCTGATGGCACAGATGAGCTGAGGGCACTGTCATGCGGGCCCCCACCTGCCAAGAATGAGGCACACATTATTTCGCCACATGAACATTAAAACTTAAAATTGTGGCTGGGAAGAAAAGAGGGCATATCACAAGGAGTTGCCAAGCCCTGGACTGAGACGACATTTGCATAGTAACAGACAGTACTTGGAATGGACAAAAGGGCCACTCCCTGCTGCAGTTGAATCCACAATGGACTTTTGATTACCAGACATTGAAGGTGGTGAGGCTAGCATTCCAGGTTAACTGCTAAGATGGCTGAATACACAAACAGATGTGGCCAGATCAGTTTAGTCACATGACTAATTGACTGTCGGAGTTTTTTTAATTTGAACTTGCCCCAGAGAATTTGAACTCAGAAAGCTGTTTGCTCCTGGACTGAGAACATCTCTCTCCTGTCTGCTCCCATCTCTTTCTCACGGAACTGAAACTCCATTGAAGACACATGAACCCCAAAAGAGAAAAGTCTCCTACAGTGAACAAGGTTTAAGAAGAATACTGGGGCCAGATGAAAAGCAAGACTACCTACAATCAAGGACTACAGCAGGCTGAAAGCATAGTAAAAACCCCTCTTCAGAGATTGCCTCAAACCTCTCTACTTTATTTTTTTTCTTTTCTTTTCTGTCCCTGTTTGCAGGTACTTTTCACATATGCATGCTGGCATATGGGGCATGATGTGTATCCGTAGGTGTTAACCAAATTAGAGTTTAAGTTTTAATAAATTTCACTTTTCTTCTTTAAACCTAAGAAAACCTGGTTGTGCTCATTTCTTTGCCTTATAGTTGGAAAGTGGTGAACAAGGATTCACCAAAGAGGGAGCTCAAAACACAATGTGTTTAAAACAAAACTCTGTTGCAATAAGACCAGGTGAAGACAATAAAGGACCCCAGACCTCTTTCTCACCTGGTCATAACAGTATAGATATCATGGCAGCATGATATCATTGCTATAATAGAAACTTGGCCTAAAGAGGGGCAAAAATGGCAGCTCAACATCCCTGGATATAGAGTTTTCAGGCAGGATAGAGAGGGGGATAAAAAAGAGGGGGTGTAGCATTATTGGTTAAAGAATCAATTACAGCCGTGAGGAGGGATGCTATGCTAAATGAATCATCAAATCAGGCCATATGGGTTGAGCTCAGAAATAAAAAAGGGGCAGGCACATTACTAGAAGTGTACTATAGAACCCCAAATAGTGAGAGAGAGATAGAAGAACAAATATGTAGGCAAATTTCTGAGTGCAAACACAATACGGTAATAATTGTTGGGGATCTCAACTGCCCTAATATCAACTGGGATACAAACAGTGTGAAGGGCACAAAGGGCACAAAATTCTTGAATTGCATTCAAGAGAACTTTTTTAGCCAGCACATAAAAAGCCCGAAGAGAGGGTGAGCAATTCTAGATTTAGTCTTCGGAAATTAAGCTGGGCAAGTGGATGAAGTAGCAATGGAGATAGTGACCATAATACAGTTAGATTTAGCATTATTATGGAAAAGGACAAAGATAGAACAGGAGTATAAATTCTAAATTGGGGGATGGCAAATTTTATGAAGCTCAGAGGTGATCTGGTGAAAGTGGACTGGATACAGCTACTTGAAGGAAAATCAGTGGCAAACCAGTGGGAGGCATTCAACAGCGAGATTCTGCGGGCACCATGTAGACATGTCCCCACAAAGAAAAAGGGTGGTACTGCCAAATCTAGAGCCCTCTGTTTATCTAGAAGCATACAGGACAAGATAGCACAGGTCTTTAACCCAGGTGTAAATGTTAAAATTGGTCTGTTGGGCACTTGCACTCCTGACCTTGCCAGAATATGTGGGGTCAGAAGAGCAATCCCGAATTTACTGATACCCAGCAGGCACCTGTTCAACTAGGCGTGCATCTTGGGTGCCAATCATAGCAGTGTGGAGGAAATAGTGATAGAGACCCATTGCTGCCATAGGCCCCTTCAGTACAAGGCCCAGCAGCATAGAGAAAGGGATATATTGGCTCACTTGCATTGGGTGCCAGTGTGGGAACTGTGTGAAACATTGGGGTGAATTTTCCCAGGCTGGTGTGAGGTGGGGGTGGGTAGGGGTAGGGGTGGTGGGGCGAGAAAATTGGAAAAAAGGTGTTGGGCTGGTATCCTAACATCTTCCGGCCTCCTCCAGTTTTCCTAGGGGCAGGTTGTTTGTGTTGTCAGCAGCCTGCACAGCAGCAGCTGAAAGCCAATTGAAGTATTTAATAGGTCATTAAAGAGCCATTTTCCCATGGCAATGGCTCTTTACCAACAGGACACGGGTCACATTCAGTGTCTGGAACCATGTATGTTAAAGGAGGCGAATGCACAGCAGGAAGTCATTCAGGCCAGAAACTGACATGCACTCAGAATTATAAAGGGGGAAAGCAGCAAGCCTGAGGTCAGCCATAGGAAGAGGCTTGCCATTACAGGAGTAGCTCATTTAGATTGTTATTACTGATAGTGTTAGGGGTGCAGAAATTGCTGCTAGTTCCTGCAGCATTATTTCACAACTCAATGGGGCTTCAGGCCTTTCTGTCTTCGAGCCTGCACAGGGGCATGGGTTCCACCTATTCTGAGGTCGGGTGGACCACTGATGGGGAGCAGCAATGAGATCCACCTCAGCAGCCTCTGGGGGAAGCCCAGCAACTGGAAGAGCAGCAGCAGCTGTAGAAAGCAATACACCCACATGCAGCTGGATGGCGCAGAGGGATTGGCCAAGAACTAGGAAGTAGAAGAATGCACCACCCTCATCACACAGCCTAAAGGATCAGGTTCTTGGACTTCTCTGAGCAGCTTTGCCTCCAAAGGCTGCATCTCGCTCAGCAGATGGTCACAAATCTCAGAGCCCTTTTGGAGGAGGACTTGAGGCTAGAAGGATTTCTATTGCCCATAGCAATTAGGGTGACTGTGACACTGAATTGTTTGCATCCAGTTCCTTCTGAGGGTGGCCCTTAAGTGTTTTCCTTAGAACAGAGGAGACTGAGGGGTGACTTAGTTGAGGTGTACAGGATTATGGGGGGCCTGGATGGAGTGGACAGGAAGGGCCTGTTTCCCCTGGCAAAGAGGTCAATTGATTTAAGGTGATTGGTAGAAGGATTAGAGGGGACATGAGGAAAACTTTTTTCACCCAGAGGGTGGTGGGTGTCTGGAATTCACTGCCAGGAATGGTGGTGGAGGCAGAAACCCTCAACTCATTTAAAAGGTACCTGGACATGCACCTGAAGTGTTGTAACCTGCAAGGCTATGGACCAGGTGCTGGGAGGTGGAATTAGATTGGGTGGCTAGTTTATCTGGCCATCGCAGACACGATGGGCTGAATGGCCTCCTTCTGTGCTGTAATTTTACTATGGTTTTTCTATGGTTTTCTGGCCCCCTGTGAGACCATGGTGTCTCTCCTCCTGCTCACCTGCACCATTAATACCTCCAGTGCCACATCCGTCACTATCGAGCCCTCTGTCTGCTATGCCAGCATTTATTGCCCATCCCTAATTGCCTTTGACAAGGTGGTGGTGAGCTGCCTTCTTGAACCATTACAGTCCATGTGAGGTAAGTACACCCACAGTGCTGTTAAGAAAGGAGTTCCAGGATTTTGACCCAGCAACAGTGAAGGAACAGTGATATAGTTCCAAGTCAGGAGTCAGGATGGTGCGTGACTTGGAGGGGAACTTGCAGGTGGGTGGTGTTCCCATGCATTTGCTGCCCTTGTTCTTCTAGTTGGTAGAGGTCGCGCGTTTAGAACGTGCTGACTAAGGAGCCTTGGTGCGTTGCTGCAGTGCATCTTGTAGATGGTACACACTGCTGCCACTGTGCGTCGATGGTGGAAGGAGTGAATGTTTGTGGATGGGGTGCCAATCAAGCGGGCTGCTTTGTCCTGGATGGTGTCGAGCTTCTTGAGTGTTGTTGGAGCTGCACCCATCCAGGCCAGTGGGGAGTATTCCATCACACTCCTGACTTGTGCCTTGTAGATGGTGGACAGGCTTTGGGGAGCCAGGACATGAATTACTCGCCACAGGATTCCTAGCCTCTGACCTGCTTTTGTAGCCATGGTATGTATATGGCTATTCCAGTTCAAGTTCTGGTAAATGGTAGCCCCTAGGATGTTGATAGTGGGGGATTCAGCGATTGTAATGCCATTGAATGTCAAGGGGAGATGGTTAGATTCTCTCTTGTTGGAGATGGTCATTTCTTGGCATTTGTGTGGTGCGAATGTTACTTGCCACTTATCAGCCCAAGCCTGGATAATGTCCAGGTCTTGCTGCATTTCTACACAGACTGCTTCAGTATCTGAGGAGTCACGAATGATGCTGTATATCATACAATCATCAGCGAACATCCCCACTTCTGACCTAATGATTGAAGGAAGGTCATTGATGAAGCAGCTGAAGATGGTTGGGCCAAGGACACTACCCTGAGGAACTCCTGCAGCTGCCTTAAGAAGAGCAGGCTGGTTGTAGCACCTGGTCTGCAAACAATGTTGCTAGGCCCTCCTGCTGTGCGCAGAAGCCACAGGCTGTGTTCAGGACTAGAAAGCAGCACAGGAGCCATTCAGGTCAATGCTACAATCATTCAGATGAGGTGGGTACACAAAGTTTGCGTGTTGCCCACCTTGATCTGAATGGGTGCAGGCAGGTCGCAAATTGCAACCCCCACACCCAAAACACAAGGGGCTAGAAATTGGTTAGCCCCATTTTATAATCAGGAGTTCCTTTTTAAATTTTGGAATTCTGGAAAGCTTAAAATTGGGTTGGACAAACCTGACTCTATACATTTTGTTGTACCATCAGCTTCAGGTTATCTTGAATCTTCATTAAAATGTAATCTTCCTCTTCATTGCATCTCTATATGGCATGGAGATTGTTGTAATATCTCTTTCTAGATTAATACAAATGAAGCTGAAGGGCCGGAATAGATGTTGAACACAGCTTGTCCTCAGTTGTCAGTGTGTTGCTTGTTGTCTTTTCATCTGCAAAATGCATGAGGGTACACATAGGCGATGTGGGTTGGTCGCCTTGTGCATGGCTAGCAGAGAATCTCTGAGATAAGATTGATTCCTTCACAGTTGCTGTACCATTTGGTGTTGTCACCTCATACGAAAGTGGTTCTTTGCATACCTTGGACACCTCTGCTGTGATCCATGTCTGTTCTTGCGAGTGTAGGACCCTCACCTTCTGGCCAGTGTATAGTGGTGGTAATACTGAACCAGCGTGCACGTCATGTGCATTTTTCCTCTTATCTTGTTTCTAACGTAACCGGTCTGTGATTAAGGACAATTTGGTGAAATGATAGCTTGGTAGTGTGGTTCTCACCAGTCGACCAAACAGTATCTCAGCAGGTGATGGCAATCCAGAGTCTAATGGTGTTGCGCAAAGATGCAATAACGTAACTTGGATATCTTGCCTGGTTTCCCAACTCTTTCTGAACAACGATCTGACTGTCCTAACAATACGTTCAGCCATCCCATTCAAACGACGATATCAGGGTGATGATGTGACATGGTTGATGGAACGGCTTTCCCGTGTATTGTGGACCGTTGTTGGATACCACTTTTACCGGGGCATGAAAAAGACTAAAAATGGTACCAAAACTATTGGCCACCACTGTGCTCGATGTGACTCGAGGCTTCTGCACAATGGGAAATTTGGAGTGATAGTCACTAGCAGATAGTCTTCTCTGTCCACAGAGCACAAATCTGTTGCTATCTTGGCCCATGATGATGATTGTTTGATTGCCGTTGGAGAGGTTATTTCTGTTGACTAGCTTGGTGTTCCTGACACGCATTGCAAGTTCTCACCATCTAGACAATGTCTGGGCCAGAACACTGACTCATGAGCAAGTTGTCTCTAACTCTCTATTCCCATGTGTCCTTGGTGGAGCTGTCTACATAAGTCAAACTGAAGTGTCTCCAGAATAAGTACTTGGCTTCCTTTGAATTGTACTCCATTCGATATACCGATTTCGTCTCAATATGGCCAATACATTCTCAGATCCGTAGGGATTTCCTGAATGGTCTCAGTCCAACCTTCCATAATGATCTGCTACAGAGCTTGGAACATTGAGAAGTCTCCTTCTTTGATTCCTCTCTCTTGTTTTGACCGAAGCACGTGAGAGCTACGTTTTAAAAAAATCTTTCAAGGGATGTGGGCGTCGATGGCTAGGCCAGCATTTATTCCCCATCCCTAATTGCCCTTGAGAAGGTGGTGGTGAGCCAGATGTTGTAGACATCCTCCAAGCTTGCACAGACTTTGTCCACCTGGAAGTCGAATGATGGCTAGGCCAGCATTTATTCCCCATCCCTAATTGCCCTTGAGAAGGTGGTGGTGAGCCAGATGTTGTAGACATCCTCCAAGCTTGCACAGACTTTGTCCACCTGGAAGTCGAATGGTTTGTCTTGCACCTTCTCAGTGTTGGGCAGTCCACTTAGTGTGTCCTATAGGATCATCTGACTACCGGGTTTGTATCTGACATCACAGCTGTAGCCCTGAATCTTGATGAGTAACCTCTGGAGTTGAGGTGGTGCACCTGTGAGTGGCTTTCTCCAGATCATCTCCAGTTGCTTATGATCTGTCTCGATCGTGAACTCTTTCTCGAATAAGTATATGTGGAACCTGGTGATCCTGAAGACAAGAGCGAGAGATTCTCATTCAATATTGGAGTAATTTGCTTGTGCTGGCGACAGACCTTTTGAACCAAATGTGACAGGCTTGCCATCTTGAAGAAGACATGGACCGAGACCTTTCTGCGATGCATCCACTTCTAATGTTGCCTTTCGAGGGTCATAGCATTGAAGACATGACTCAGCAGACAATGCTTGTTTCGATGCATTGAATTTATGTTGGTGATCGTCCTGCCATAGGAATGGCGTGTCTTTCTTCAGCAATTCTCTTAGTGGAGATGCCTTCTCCAAGAAGCTTAGTATGTATTCAGCAAGGAAGTTGAATAGACATAGACACCTTTGGAGGTCATCCTTGTGCTGTGGTGTCTGCATTGATTGGATGTCTTCGATCTTCCCAGGATTTGGCCGGATATTTGAGCTCGAGTAAATGGCACCAAAAAACTGTGATCTGTCCTATTGGAGCACTTTTTGCAGTTGAAAACCAAACCTTCACGTCTTGTGATCTCCATTAACAAGTGTAGGTTTCTGTAATGCTCTTCTTCCTGCGTCCTACTAAGATTTTATTTTTTTTTATTTAGAGATACAGCACTGAAACAAGCCCTTCGGCCCACCGAGTCTGTGCCAACCAACAACCACCCATTTATACTAACCGTACAGTAATCCCATATTCCCTATCACCTACCTATACTAGGGGCAATTTACAATGGCCAATTTACCTATCACCTGCAAGTCTTTTGGCTGTGGGAGGAAATCGGAGCACCCGGGGAAAACCCACGCAGACACAGGGAGAACTTGCAAACTCCACACAGGCAGTACCCAGAATCGAACCCGGGTCCCTGGAGCTGTGAGGCTGCGGTGCTAACCACTGCGCCACTGTGCCGCCCCTTGATGTCATCCGCAATACACATGCAGCCTGGGACTCATTCAGTTATCCAGTCCATATGCTGTTGAAATATATCCTGGCTGACCAACAGTCCAAATGGTAAACAGAAGAATCAGTACCTGCTGAAAGGAGTTCTGAATGTTGTTAGCTCTTGCGACTTTCTTGACAAGTGTATGGACCAATATCCATTTTTTGTGTCTAGTTTGGAAAAGTGTTTCGCTCCAGCAAATGTTGGGTTTAACTTCTAACTTTGGTACCTTATATCTATTTAAGGCTTTGTTTAGCTTCCTCGGGTCTAAACATAGTCGAATTGAACCATCCTTCTTGATTGCTGTAGTGATGAAACTGCACCAGTCCATGTGATGTTGCACTCGTTGAATAATGCCTTTTTCCCCATTCCATCCAGTTCCATCTTCAACTTTTCTCGAATGAGCATGCAGCATTTTCATGGCGGGTTGATTGACAGCGTCACACCTTCTTTAAGGTGTAGGACTGTGTCCCCTTGTAAATTCCCAACCGTGTCAAACTGGTGGTCTTGCACCGATGCGATGGGCGTGCACCTGTTTTGACTGCTGTGGTCTTCTGACTGGGTCAGTTCATGGGTGGTGGCTATGTTAAGTTCATTGCACACCGGCAGCCCTGCTTCTGCTGATCCTGACACATCCGCTATGTAGAATAGATGAGTAGATCATGTTGACCCTTTGTAACTTCATTCCAGGTCCAGAGAACCTAGGCACTTTATTGTCAAGCCATTGTATGTCATAAGCTTCACACTTGTGGGTTGGACCACAGACTTCCATGCCTCGCAGTACATGTCCTTGAGGATACGGAAAGGTAGACTGTTGGCACTTGCACCTGTGTCAATCTTCACTTGTCAGTCGATGCTGTCCAGCCTATTGGGGCAGGCGATCTGGAATGTTGCGAAAGCTTCCATTTTGTTAACGGAATGGACCTGTTCCGCTAAGGTGATCATGTGAGATAGCAGTTCACCTGTCATGTCTTCGCCTCAATCCACCTCATCCATTTTGGTCAGGCGTTCCCCATTTCGTGGCTGTAACTATGCTTTTGGCAATGCCTGGAAGGGTCGCACCTCCTCTCGCCTCTGGGTGGCATAGTGGAGAGAAGGAGGAGGAGAGGTGACTTAATAGAGACATATAAGATAATCAGAGGGTTAGATAGGGTGGAGAGTGAGAGTCTTTTTCCTCGGATGGTGATGGCAAACACGAGGGGACATAGCTTTAAGTTGAGGGGTGATAGATATAGGACAGATGTCAGAGGTAGTTTCTTTACTCAGAGAGTAGTAGGGGCGTGGAACGCCCTGCCTGCAGCAGTAGTAGACTCGCCAACTTTAAGGGCATTTAAGTGGTCATTGGATAGACATATGGATGAAAATGGAATAGTGTAGGTCAGATGGTTTCACAGGTCGGCGCAACATCGAGGGCCGAAGGGCCTGTACTGCGCTGTAATGTTCTAATTCTAATTCTAGTTCTGCAGTTTGAGTGCTGCTCTGGCTTTTCCTCGCATTTCTGCTGCTGGAATCTCTGCAAAGTTTGGCCCAATGTCCTCTAAGCCTGCATGCCTTGCATGTGTCTGTGTGTGCCAGGCATCTAAGTGGTTGGTGGGTGAGCCCACAGTTACTGCCTGGATGCCTTGGATATTGTACCAACAGATGTTTCAGACCCTAGGGCTTGCAAACACTGTCTCCCTGCGATAATTACCTCGTATTTTATTTCATACTGTAGTATGCTCTCTACGCCGTGTCCCTTCGGTTTTCCAGGTCTTTCTGGAATGCCTCAATAGGATTGGAGATGATAACCAACTCCATAACTCGTTCTGCGAGTTCAGCATCAGAGAAGTCGCATTCTTTTGCTTTCTGTCTGCATTGGTTAACCAAGTCATCCAAGCTCTCGTCAGCTTTCTGTCTATACCACATGAGTTCCAGGTGATGAACTATGAAATTAACTTTAAACCTAAGCTGATTTTCTAATGTTGACCATTGCTTTGCTGGATCCTTCTGGTCAGCATCAAATAAACCAGAGGTATTGATTCTGCGCAGATCTTCGCTTCCCATGGTGATACTAATCCACAACCTTGTGGTCTAGGAAGCATAGTTCAATCCTCTGTTTAAACAGTTTGAACTCGCCTGGGACATCAGAAGCTTTCCAGTCCATCTTTAGAAATCTGGCTGCCATTGCCTAAGCCTTCTCGACTTTTCTTCCACTGAGAAGTAAACCTTGCTTTAAAAGTTGCAGCAAGCTGCGATGCCTGCAGAGTTGAGCAGGAGCCCTGCCCTGAGCTGTGTTGCGAGCACGGGCTTGTGAGCTTTTGATGGGAGGGGCCCTGGCGACAGAGTCAGCTAATGGTGTACAAGTGCGGTGAAAGCGGGAAGGAATCCGTGCCAAAACATGATGCTGCACTGATCTCTGTGGCTGAAACTAACGTTAATTTTTGTCTTGCCAGCCTCGGCCAAACCAAGAGTGCACCCAAATCACGTTCAATCTCTACTCACACCATTGCTCTCCTGATGTGAGAGCTGTGATCCAGTCACAGTGCTTCAGGTAGGGCATCTGACTTGAATTGTCGTTTTCAGCTGCTGATCAATGCTATCGACTCACTATCGCTGCCACCTTATTATATTATCTCTTTCTAGATTAATACAAATGAAGCTGAAGGGCAGGCATAGACATTGAACACAGAGCTTTAATGAAGACTTGTTGTTGCTTCAGCTTACACGTGCTAACTGACTATGCAAGACAGCTGAGTCATGTGATATTGCATTACTTACTGTGATGACATACATATTAGCATAAACATATATTTAAATGATTATATTTAATATACTAACAAATACACTGTCACAACAGAGACTAGGTGAGAAATGTTGCAGGAATGAACCAATTTAGCATTAAATTAAACTATCCAATTAGTGCCCCTAATGAAGCAACCTGCTTATTCCATAGGCGATGGAATCGAGTTATTCAAGTTCCAAATGCAAGCTGACTGACCAATTCGCAGACAAAATTTAAAAAAATTCTCTTGCCCATTGGCTGCCAGAGGCCACCCCTCCCCCCGCCCCCCACTGATTTGATTTTCAAGCAGATCCTGAAATGAGCAAGCAGAGCTCCTGCCAAAAACAGACCATATGTCAATAAAAGCAAAATACTGCAGATGCTGGAAATCTGAAATAAAAACAAAAAGTGCTGGAAATATTCAGCAGGTCTGGCAACATCTATGGAGAGAGAAGCAGAGTTAACATTTCAGGTCAGTGACCTGCTGAATATTTTCCAGCACTTTTTGTTTTTATTTTAGGCCATATGTCAATGCTGGTTTTAGAACCCTATATGCCATTTTTGTGTACCAATAAATGGAACATGCGCCACGCACCCATTGATACTAGGTGTCACATGGTCTAACCAACAGTCCTTAAAGGGACCGCTATAGGCTGCTCACAAAAAAACCCAAGTTAAGTTTTTAAAAGATTTTTGTGGGAACAGGAGGAAGATGAATGCTCATGGCTCCACTATTGCCTCATCTCTTTAACCTCCTTAACTCTTTTTATTAGGCTTCTCGCAGGATCCATCTTGGACAGATTCAGTCAGGTGGGTGGCAGTATTCATACCTGTCACTTCATGCCTGATGGAATCGGCCACCCAAAAATTGGCCTTTTGCTCTGTGAAGAAGCCTGGGATCTGCCAGCTGGTGTTCTCTAGTGCTGACCCTGTCAAAGTTTGTAGGACCAGGGAAAGGGGACTTAAATTAAATAAAAGTGGCAAACATCTGCCACACTAGGGTGGGTTCTCCTAAGAAAGAGGCTGCAATGCTACTATTGACCATCGAGTGTCTAGATACTCATGTGAACTCCACATGCTCCATTCAGCAAGCCAGTATGCTTGCTTTCATACAATGTACTGGCCTGCCATGGATGATGTAACTCCTGAACTCAGAGTCCCTTTTCACAAGCGTGCTGCTGATATTCATGGGGTGGGCAGAGGCTTTGCTCCAAACAAGGCTCACACAAATTGTTGGGGAAGGTTAGGACCCAGCAATCCAAGTTCTAGCCTAATTTGCGGCCTATCTACTGCATAGCTGCCAGACTGAACTGTGGCACTGAAAGAACTGTGGATTTTTTGTCTCAGTGTATTTATGCCCTGAAGTATTGTGTTTTCACGTAATGAATAAAGCCTGAGCTTCTGCTTATTGCTCCATCCTATCTCTGTAGCCTCCTCCAGCCCTACAATCTCCAAACACTCTGCATTCCTCAGATTCTAGCCTCTCGTGCATCCCAATTTCCTTCACGTCACCATTGACGGCTGTTCCTTCAGCTGTCAAGGCTCCAGATGCAAGACTTCTCTCACTAAACATGTCCAACTCTCTATTTCTCTCTCCTCCAGTTGAGACAGCATTTCGAGTGAGGGGAGAGTAGGAAACAAATGAAAAATTGGAGGGCTTTGAGTGGAGTTTCAACTTCCATGTCCCTTTTTGCCATCGCATCATTCTTACCACTCTGCTGCCAACCAGCTTGGTGGAGATCAGTGACGTGTTGTAAGGCTAGATACAGTATCTGTCATTCTGCTTAAGGACATAGACGTCTCTTGCACAGCCATGTTAATGGCATGTGCGGACTCATTTGAGAGCCGTGCTTGAACTTCTATGGAGGTGGCCACACTCTCGACTACAAACATTCTCATAATTCCCTGTGTCAGCAAGCCACTAGTGATTGAGTTGGACTTCTCCATCCTCTCTGCTGTTGTGGAGAGTGTGCGTGGCATTTCTGTCAGTACCTGGCTAAGTTGCTAATGTAACTCTAGCATTCTCCTTCTCAATGATAACCTCTGGGTTTTGTTGTGTTTTCTTTTCCTTATGCTTACCAAGACTTCAGACATCAAGGCACTACCATGCATCAGGTGTCAGTTAACACATAAATAGTGGGTTCCTTTATTGAGGGTAGTAACATGGCATTGCATTGCATGACAACATCTGTACATGTCTGGTCTGTTTGGTGATCAGCAGCAGAATGAGGATGACACACAGTCACATGGTATGTTATATCATTTCACTCTCGAAAGGTTGTACTGAAAATGTAACCACGCCCACTTAAAGGTGTATTACAACAGGTTTCAGTATCCACGTCCAGCTAAGCAGGCCTTGGAGAGGACTGTGCCCCTGACACAGACCCTCCACAGCTGTCTCTTCCACCAGTGACTGCTTGTGCTCACTTGTGAATTGTGAATCACCTGGTGAAAATCCAACTAGCTGTCTAACTGAACCTGCTGCATTGCAAATATTTCCATTGGGGCATGGCAGTATGTCCTGTGACTGTTCACCCTCAGAAGGAAAGAGGTCCTCTGAGCAATCATCCTCTTGCATGCCCAGTGCCACTTGCTGTACACCTGAAGGATCTAGAAGACAAAAGAAAGGGATATGAATTAGTTTTGGCAAAGTCCTAGCAATCACTATAATTCAGTCTTCTCATAGTTCAGTCATTGATGAAATAAAGTCCAACATATGTGTGTCAGCTATATTTGTAATTCTGTCACCAGTTACCTGAGATTTCCCTGTCTCTCCATCTCAGATTGAGAGGGATACAGATGTGTCACTCATCGTCCAGGCATCCTCTTCTGCGTCTATGAGCTGGACTATTTGTGATGGCCCTGTCCGTCTCCCTTGTGTTTTCACTCTCTTGTCCTACTAGGGGTGAGAAAACAGGGTTGTGAGTGAGTGAAGGACAGGTATTCACCCGATGGATGCAGTGCATTTGGTGAGGTTGGCAATGAGATTGATGCATCAGATTACATAAGGATTGGGATGAGTGACGATGGTGGATGGATAAATGGGCAATTGATGATGCTTGACAAAGCAGAGCTGGAGCGGGTGGAGTGGGGGGGTGCAGTTTAAACCACAGGGTGCAGGTGAATAAGCAAATATACTCACTTTTCATAACCTGGTTAGGTCATTAAACCACTTCCTGCACTGCATCCAAGACCAGGGCACAATTCTCCTGCTACTCACCTCCTCAGCTAGCTCCAACCATGCCTTCTTGATAAGAGCAGCAGGTTTCATTCACAATTTGCTGGGGAAAAGAATGTCCCTCCTGTTCCTGATTGCACCCAGCAGTAATTCCAGTGATGCAATTTTAAATCTGGGTGCTGCCTGTGCGCTATGTTCATCCATCTCAAACACTTCCTGACTCCCTCAAATTCCATTTCTACATTGCCCCTTTGAATAGAGTTGAGATCACGTAATGCAGATGCGCAAGACATGCACTGTGCAGCTCGTAGACACGAAATTCTGAAGTCAAAATTTATTACCTCAATCAAGCTGAAATCACAGAATCTGACTCGTTCACTTTACTTCCAGGTTTTGCCTGTGCAATTACACCGCCCCCCCCCCCCCACCCCACCAAGCCCACTGCTCACCAGCCACCTTCACATCAATATCCGGGCCATAGTAAGTGATGGTCAGATAGAATCTTCAGCTGATCTGCAGTCCCTTGGTAGATGCAGAAGAATATAGCACAGTCTGATTTGAATGATACACACAGAACTGTCTCGACTGGCTCTGTGATCATATGACATGTGACTGGTTATATTCTGTAATACTGCGGGAGAAGATATTTGATAATTAATGCAGTTGTCATGATGAGATTGATCAAAACTTAGGACAGTATTTAATAAAGCAAAGCTCAAGAAATGTTATGATTTCTGAATATGCTTATGTCAGTTAGCTACCAAGAACCTAGAAAAAAATTAAAGGGAGATAGTGAAAGAATAGTTGGAAGGTTAATATACCAAAGGTTTGGTTTCAGTAATTTGTCCGTTTATTCAACCAGATCTATTGGAAACCTGAAATGATAAATAAAATAACTTATCGACTTTACTCACCAAAGAGAAGGACTTGGTGGATGATGAGCCTAGGGAAGGGAGTGTAGATAGTCTCAGTCATCTCATTATCAAAAAGGAGGAGGTGTTGGGTGTCTTGCAAAGCATTAAGGTAGATAAGTCCCCAGGGCCTGATGGGATCTACCCCAGAATACTGAGGGAGGCAAGGGAAGAAATTGCTGGGGCCTTGACAGAAATCTTTGCATCCTCATTGGCTACAGGTGAGGTCCCAGAGGACTGGAGAATAGCCAATGTTGTTCCTTTGTTTCAGAAGGGTAGCAAGGATAATCCAGGAAATTATAGGCCGGTGAGCCTTACGTCAGTGGTAGGGAAATTATTAGAGAGGATTCTTCAGGACAGGATTTACTCCCATTTGGAAACAAATGAACTTATTAGCGAGAGGCAGCATGGTTTTGTGAAGGGGAGGTCATGTTCACTAATTTGATTGAGTTTTTTGAGGAAGTGACGAAGATGATTGATGAAGGAAAGGCAGTGGATGTTATCTATATGGACTTCAGTAAAGCCTTTGACAAGGTCCCTCATGGCAGACTGGTACAAAAGGTGAAGTCACACGGGATCAGAGGTGAGCTGGCAAGATGGATACAGAACTGGCTCGGTCATAGAAGACAGAGGGTAGCAGTGGAAGGGTGCTTTTCTGAATGGAGGGATGTGACTAGTGGTGTTCCGCAGGGATCAGTGCTGGGACCTTTGCTGTTTGTAGCATATATAAATGATTTGGAGGAAAATGTAGCTGGTCTGATTAGTAAGTTTGCGGACGACACAAAGGTTGGTGGAGTTGCGGATAGTGATGAGGATTGTCAGAGGATACAGCAGGGTATAGATCGGTTGGAGACTTGGGCGGAGAAATGGCAGATGGAGTTTAATCCGGACAAATGTGAGGTAATGCATTTTGGAAGGTCTAATGCAGGTGGGAAGTATACAGTAAATGGCAGAACCCTTAGGAGTATTGACAGGCAGAGAGATCTGGGCGTACAGGTCCACAGGTCACTGAAAGTGGCAACGCAGGTGGATAAGGTAGACAAGAAGGCATACGGCATGCTTGCCTTCATCGGTCGGGGCATAGAGTATAAAAATTGGCAAGTCATGCTGCGGCTGTTCAGAACTTTAGTTCGGCCACACTTAGAATATTGCATGCAATTCTGGTCGCCACACTACCAGAAGGACGTGGAGGCTTTGGAGAGGGTACAGAAGAGGTTTACCAGGATGTTGCCTGGTCTGGAGGGAATTAGCTATGTGGAGAGGTTGGATAAACTTGGATTGTTTTCACTGGAACGACGGAGGTGTAGGGGCGACATGATAGAGGTTTACAAAGTTATGAGCGGCATGGACAGAGTGGATAGTCAGAAGCTTTTTCCGAGGGTGTAAGAGTCAGTTACTAGGGGACATAGGTTTAAGGTGCGAGGGGCAAAGTTTAGAGGGGATGTGCGAGGCAAGTTCTTTACACAGAGGGTGGTGAGTGCCTGGAACATGCTGCCGGGGGAGGTGGTGGAAGCAGGTACGATAGCGACGTTTAAGAGGCATCGTGACAAATACATGAATAGGATGGGAATAGAGGGATATGGTCCCCAGAAGTGCAGAAGGTTTTAGTTTAGGCAGGCATCAAGATCGGCGCAGGCTTGGAGGGCCGAATGGCCTGTTCCTGTGCTGTACTGTTCTTTGTTCTTTATTTTTTGTTCTTTACAGGTTTTATGTCCGGGTAGTATCAAGAGAAGCCTATCAATCAAAGAGCTAAATATTACTTTATCTATAATGAAAATACTAAGCAGGTTAAAATATAAAGGGCTGCATTTTATTTCGGTGACAATGGTTCTGGGGGCGGGCCAAAATGCAGGAGGAGACCCTGCTTCAGCCCTCCGTCAGAGTCCCGAAACCATTCCATGATGGGCAAGCAATTAACTGCCCACCATTGGGGATGCCATTCCTTTAAAGAAAGAGCTCCCACCTCCAGAGCTGCTGGCCAATCGGAGAGTTCAGCTGTACTGGCAGTGTTCGTGGGAGCAGAGGCGACTGCCGGTACTGCAGTACTGAGGAGAGAGCAGACCCTGGGACATAATTGTAAGCAAAATTGTAGGATATTGCCACAATCACCTATCGACGATCCTAATACATAGATCTTAGACATCAAGGTGGGTATAATGGATTGTCACATGATAAAACCATCATGACAGCTTATTGAATGATAGGCATTAATGCACAGGATTAGGTGATTGGACATTTGTTGAATAAGAGTCTTCCCTATTAAGGAAGTTGAGGGGTTGTTGCATGGGGCTTTCAGTTCCACATGCATTTCACCAATTCGTCCATTCAACTGTGCAAATCCTGCCTATTGTTAGAATTGGATTGCTTGCTGTTTTCCTGCCCCGTTCCATTCGTTCCATAGAAAAGCAAGAAACTGTGAAGTCCACTTGAATAGAGTATCAGTGACCTTTTTTACACATTGGTGCCTGGCTAACATGACAAAGTACGCTTGAGGCTGCTTGAAAGAACCAAGTGGCAAAAGAATTCAAGGCAGTGGTCACTTTCATTGCCATAGAAACTGCAGTACTCCGTCAAGAAGTAGGCTGCAGGTTTTCACAAAGCTTCAGATATCACAACCATAATGACCCCCTCAGTTCTGTATCTGCCTCTGGGATACTGCTGTCTACTTATAACACTACTGGATCAATGTTCTTAGATCTGGTTTGAGATGCTGTGGATATGTACTCTACATCTATCTGTCCCATTTACATGCAGTGGGGCAAACTTTGGGTGGGTGGTTATCTGGATTGGTGACTTTATCACAGGAGTATATTGGTAAATATTTTATGTTGCGCAATAGCAACATAGGAACAGGAGTAGGCCATTTAGCCCCTCAAGCCTGTTCCACCATTCAATGAGATCATGGCTGAGCTGTGACCTAACTCCGTATCCCTTAATACCTATGGATAACAAAAATCTATGAACCTCAGATTTCAAATTTACAATTGGTGGAGCATGAACTATCTTCTGTGGAAGAAAGTTCCAAACTTCTTCCACTCTTTGTGTCTAGAAATGTTTCCTAATTTCACTCCTGAAAGATCTGGCTCAAATTTTTAGACTATGCCCCTAGTCCTACACTCCACAACAAGTGGAAATACTTTCTCTCCATTTACCCTACCTGCTCCCCTTAATATCTTGAAAACTTCAATCAAATCACACCTTAACTTTCTAAATTCCAGGGAATATATCCCTAGTTTGTGTAACCTCCCCCCATAATTTAACCTTTGAAGTACAAGTATTATTCTGGCAAATCTACGCTGCACTTCCTCCAAGGCTAAAATATCCTTCCTTAGGTGTGATGCCCAAAACTGCTCGCAGTACTCTAGGTGTGATCTAACCAGGGCTTCATATAGCTGAGGCATGACTTCTACCCCCCTTTTTTCCTAGTCCTCTAGATATAAAGGCCAGCATTCCATGAGCCTTTTTTGATTATTTTCTGTACCTGCTCATGACATTTTAATGATCTGTGTACCTGGACTCCCAAGTCTCTTTGGATCACCACTGTTTCTACCTTTTCACCACTTAGACAGTACCCTGTTTTATATTTTTAAGGTCCAAAGTGGATGATCTCATATTTGCCTACATCAAAATCAATTTGCCACAGCTTTGCACATTTACTTAATCTATCAATATCTCTTTTCAATTTTATGTAGCTATCCACACTGCTTACAATGCCACCTATCTTTGTGTCATCTGCAAATTTGGATATATGGCTTTCTATTCCAAAACTTAAGACTCAGCAAGCCACACTGCCCAATTTACTGGCTTCAAAATTCCTTAAGAGTTCTCTGCCATAACTCTGGTGGGAGTAGGGAGAGACACTGATACCTCGGGTCCTCGCCATTTCCAGGAGTTTATGCATTAGCATACAAGGAGCAGAACTTTCACAAGACAAATTTCAGGCGGAGGGAGAGGCCAGGGGCAAGGCCTCCCTAAACTGGTAATTCCTCGTCCTGGCCAAGAATGGGAACCTGATATAGCAATGGCTGTTGTACACTCAATGAGGTGGGACTCGCACAAGGGCACATGGGGGTTCCAGTGGTGAAGTCTATGATTGCCAAGCAACCTGCACCCTTGCAGAGAAAACTTTAAAAAAAGTTCTGATTGGCCTCCTTACTCGGGGGCTGATCGGAGAGGGAGCAGTGTTGGGGTGATACCATGGGCAAACCCCAATAAGCAGACAATTGTCTGAATTTCCAGGTGCAGGGGGCAGGTGAGCACCAAAGATTTGCCTGATGTGGCACTTTCACCTACCTGGCCAATACAAATAAGATGCCCTCCCAGTGGCCCCACAAATTCCAGCACGAGGCAGCATTGAAGAGCATTGGCGAGCAGAAACCTGGGATTGCAGCCTGTGAATTTCTGCGCCACAGTTTTTATTGCCACAAAACAATATGGAAACAGGTGGCTTTTGAGAGGAAAATCCATTCTATAATCGCAAAGAGCTTGTGGTAGTTATAGGATTCATGTTGTCCAAATTAGGTTATGCTAAACTCAGTCTCAGTTGGCTGCATGTTTCTAATCTGCAGCTCAATACGTGTCATTGATTATATATATGCACAACTGCTTGACTGATGAGAATCATATTCTGCTTTACGTACTTTCGTGGTTGGCTGAGAAATGTTATTAAAGTATCTTTCATATACCTCCATGCTTGGCTGAGTGATTGATGTCACTTCCTCAGCTAGTAGCTTTGTGATGCTGTCAAGAACACAAATCCAGCACTTGGGTGCATTTGTTTCTTGTTCTAGGTGCTTTAAAATGAGTTCAAAGGCTAATGTAAAACGTTCACAGCATTTTTCAAAACTTATGTTTGTGTTCAACTTTGTAGACAACATTGGTCCAATAGATTTAAGTAAGCCAGTATTGTACCTCCAACACATATCAATTGCTGACACCGTCAAGAACAATGGCCTGATTTTCTATCATAAAGTAAAATTCTGTATTCTGAGGCTCTTTAGATATATTTTTTCAGATCTACACAGGACTACACAAGAGACCATCTTCTTAACCAACTTTGTTCACAACTTTTACTTCAGGAGCTCTTTATATTCTCAGTATATTGGCTGCTGAACACATATGCCCAGATTTATCCACTGATGGCAACAGTAGTACTTTTCCTTTGAGTATGATCACTGTAGATATAGACTATTGTCAAAGTTCAGAAAACTGAATATAACAATCTTTAAGGGGGCAGCATAGTGTTAGCTGGAAGTTGGTCTTGCTCCACTATAAGAATACCTCCTGGAACTACAAGCAAAGACACAAATAGTCTGGGTTTTCTCATTGGTAATAGAACATTCTAGTTGTGCACAGCAGAACATTTATTTAAAAAGTAATTTTATGATAAGTTGAAAATTATTCAGAAAAAATATAGCGCAGTGGTTAGCACTGCAGCCTCACAGCTCCAGCGACCCGGGTTCAGTTCTGGGTACTGCCTGTGCGGAGTTTGCAAGTTCTCCCTGTGACCGCGTGGGTTTCCGCCGGGTGCTCCGGTTTCCTCCCACAGCCAAAGACTTGCAGGTTGATAGGAAAATTGGCCATTGTAAATTTCCCCTAGTGTAGGTAGGTGGTAGGAGAATTGTGGGGATGTGGTAGGGAATATGGGGTTAATGTAGGATTAGTATAAAATGGGTGGTTGTTGGTTGGCACAGACTTGGTGGGCCGAAGGGCCTGTTTCAGTGCTGTATCTCTAAATAAATATATTAAATAAAATACCTCATGGTACAGCACATAAAGTCAAACTTGATGGACAAGTGCAATACTTAGACATACTCATGCATGACAGGAAAATAAAATAAATCTGTATTATTTTATATTTTTATCCCTTCCTTTATTTTACTTTCATTCTTGCCTTCAGTGCTGTATTATTTGTTTACCCCTTCCCTTTCATGTCAAGCTGAAAAATGGCACAAATAGAAAGGCATTAAAATTAGGTCAGTGATAAGTTACAGAGAGTGGGAGGTATAAAATGACTTTGAAATTTTGACAAAAGAAAAATATTGCAGATGCTGGAAATCTGAAATAAAAAAAAGAAAATGCCAGAAACAGTCAGCAGGTCAGGCATAATCTGTGGAGAGAGAAACAAAGTTAACATTTCAGGTTGATGCTCTATCATCAGAATTGCTAAGAGTTAGAGATTAACAGCTTTTAAGCAAGTGCCAACTAGAGAAATGTGTGTGGGGCTGGTGAATGGTTAGGGAAAGAACGACATGGACTACAGCAGTTCAAGAAGGCAGCACACCATACCTTCTCAAGGGCAATTAGGGATGGGCAATAAATGCTGGCCTAGCCAGCAATGCCCACATCCCATGAATGAATAATAAAAAAAATGGAAATGGATAGGATGGAAAGCTAGCACGATTGAAATGATGATTGAAGTGATGATAATGCAAGGCAAAATGTGAATTATAGAAGCAAAAATGGGTCAAGAGGAGACGTGTTGGATCCCATTAGTTACACAAAGAGAGACGAAGTCCGACTGTAGCGTTAAGAAACTTTATTGCAGTACTTCTTGGTTACATCATCAGCAAAGCAAACAACAACAACACCTGGGCTCTTCTCTCCTCTCCTTCTCTCTCCTGCCCTCTCCTGGCTTCTCCTGTGTGAGCAGGGAAATCAAGCCTTTCTTTATAGTTCTTCATACAAATCAATGACACCCCCTTTATGTTCCCAATTGGTTTACAAACTCTGCAGTTTCTTGGTGTCATGGCCTGATTGGGGTACTGCCTTGTCAATTTGTTGCACCTCCTTACTCTAGCAGTTTCTCATCCCCCTATCTCATTGGAATGTTAGGCTGATTGTGGTGCAATAGGCTATTATGAGGCAGCTTACAGTTGTCCTGTGAATTCTTACTTGTTAGTCTACTCCTACTGATAAGCTGTCTGTGCAGCCCTGAAGCTATGAAGTCATTACTGATAAGCTGTCTGTGCAGCTCCGAGGTTAGTTTGTTAGTAATACATGATTGATTAATTATTTCATCTTAAATGTCCCCATCTTATTCTGTTCTCGAAAATTCTGTTCTCACAGTCCCCCCTTTGATTCTTCAAAACACTTTTAAGAATAAGTCCCTTGATCCCACCTAGGTGCCTTTAATGGTCTCTACTTGTTTAGAAACAGCCTTCAACACCCGGAGGAGTCACATTCAATACGTTGCCTGCTTGTGCCACAGGAGGGGCCCGCGGGAACTCTGTAAAGGCATAAGTTTTGCGGGGGCTTCAGTTACTTGTTTACAACAGCACTTAATAAGCAAAAACATCAAATACAGAATTACAACTATAACTAGAAATAAGACCAAACCCTGTACCACTGAAGTCCCTATCGAGCCCAGCCAACTGGTCGCCCAACCCCATAAGGTGGAAGCTGGGGGTTGCTTTAGCTTTTCCACCTCCTTTCGGATGAGTGCTGCCAGATTGGAAATTTCTTCGGAGCTATCTGGAATGTAGGTACAGCACTCGGGTCCTATCAGGGCACATGTACCCCCCTTTTCTGCTAGGACAAAATAGAAAGGCCATTTGGTTCTGGAGTGCTACGGTGCGGATAGCTACCATTTCTGCATTTATTTTATCAAGGGCTTCGGAGGTGTTAGAGATTAACAGCTTTTAAGCAAGTGCCAACTAGAGAAGTGTGTGTGGGGCTGGTGAATGGTTAGGGAAAGAACGACATGGACTACAGCGGTTCAAGAAGGCAGCACACCATACCTTCTCAAGGGCAATTAGGGATGGGCAATAAATGCTGGCCTGGCCAGCTATGCCCACATCCCATGAATGAATAATTAAAAAATGGAAATGGATAGGATTGAAAGCTGGCACGATTGAAGTGACAATAATGCAAGGCAAAATGTGAATTATAGAAGCAGAAATGGGTCAAGAGGAGACGTAAATGGTCATAACTGAATATCAGAGAAGCAAGAAAGCTTCTGGCATAAAAGGTTCCCACGGCCCAGAATGTGGCTGAAGAAAGGCAGGTAGACCCCCAGGGCTCTGGACCACCCTCAGTCCTGTTACTTTAATTCTCCGCTCCACTCCCACTCTGACCGGTCTGTCCTCGGCCTCCTACATTGTTCCAATGAAGCTTTTACATTTATTCTTGGTGTCATCTTAAGGGTTTATGTTGGTGATTTTAATAACTTGGGTATGTTAACTACAGTGACTAAGAAGTTAGGAAAACAAGCTTATGACTTATACATAGCTAGGTTAATCGGGGCTCATTGTGAGAAGTTAATAAGGAAATTTCCTTCTCAATGTGGGGAGGTTGTAAGAAATGGCTGTCTAATAACATTATAAAATCTTAAGAAATTCATTGATAATAGAAATAGCTCTCTCTCTCTTTCTCTTAATAAGAAAGATTCTATAGCAGGAAGCCAGGCTGACAGACACAGGACAGTGTAGGCCTAGCATCTCTGCCAAGCACATGATTCTAGCACAGGCTCTGATACAAGACATTCCTAAGCCTGATAAGGTGGGATCTCATTACCCATATCTAGACCAACTGTCTGAGTAAAGATTCATTGGATTCATGGGCTTTGGATGGAAATAGGAGGGATCTACCTGGATTATCTGTCTCTTGCTAAATGGACAATTGAATAAGTGATTGGCATGAAATACCCGCCAGCCCCCTAGAAAATAGGTATATAAACAGGCTTTCGGGAGGGAAAAAAACATTTCGGATGGAAAAGAGCTTTTTGGAGTGGATCCATGCTGGCTCCGGATTAACACCCTGGTTGGTTCAAGAAGGCCGAGAGCAGAACAAACCGCCACTGCCATCCATAGAGATCAGTATCCCTCTGCTTCCCCCATCTGTTTGTTTGATCATGGACCTGTAAACCATTCTCACCTGATACGGGTTGTATGTCTTTTCTGCCTATTTAGCTTATGTATCATAGCTGAACTGTTGGTTCTTAATAAACTGCTTTAAAACTACCTATGATTTTGAACTCTTTTTGGATAATCTGTGACTCCCGGACCAATCTTACAAAACTTCCTTTTTCAGTTAAGCACTTTACAGCCTTCTGGACCGAACACTGAATTCAAAAATTTCAGGTCATAACCTCTGTCCCCATTTTGTTTTGTGATCTTTGGTTTTCTTTTTGAACGGCAGCTGCTGGTGATGATTCTGCTTTCCTATTCTCATCTCCTCTAGACACATCTATTGTTTCTTTACTTGTCCCATTATCACCCCCTTTTGCCTTGCAGCATCATCCCTTTTGACATTTAGGGCATTTGGAGACAGGAACGGAGGCAGTGGGCAAACAAAATGGCAAAGGTTGCAGTTCCTGATATTGCTTCGACCCCTTGCCATTTTGTCCAGTCTGGGAAAGGCTGACGATGACCTTCCCGCCCTTTTTATGGAGGATGGAGGAGCCTGCCACCGCATGGAAATGCTGCTCTCCTTTGGGGACAATCCAGGGCCCCTGGAGGGGCCCCCAGCAGAAATGGCCAACCTGCAGGAAGACCACCCCACCCTCGCTAACTGTACTCCTCACTCTGTTACCGGGGCCTGCCTGAATGGCCCTGGAGACCCCAACCCCACTTACCTGTCCTGGGGTCTCCGAAGGCCTTGGTACTTCAGGGCCTCCTGCAATATCAGCAGTGTCCACCACTCACGGTGCACGCCACCAGTACTTCAGAGCTGCCAACCTTCCGATTAGTCAGCAGCTCTGGAGGCGGGAGCTCGTCCATTAAGGAAACAGCATCCTTGATGCAGGCAGTTAATTGACTGCTCATCATGAGATAGGAACGGGAGTTGAAGGAGGGTCGAGGCATGGTTTCCCCAACCCACCTTCCGACCTGCCACCGGGACCCTTGTTGCTGGAATAAAATATGGTCCTTAATCTCTCCTGTTGTCCACCCTATCACAGACCTTCCCTTTTGTTCTGTCCTGCCCTCCCCTTTCCCTGCCTCTGTACTTGCTAAGACCTGTCACATCTCCACCTTTTTCAGTTCTGACGAAAGATCATTGACCTGGAACATTAACTCTGTTTCTCTCTCCACAAATGTTGCCAGACCTACCGTGTATTTCCAGCATTTGCTGTTTGCAACCTCAGCATCCTTTTCAACTTGAGCACAACCCATATTTTCTCCAGCACAAAAGCTGCCTACATCCAGCCCTGTAACATCACAAACCTCCACATTTACCTCAACCCATCTGTTGTTAAAGCCCTCATCGATGCCTCTTCCATCTCCAGGCTCAATTATTGCAGTGTTCTCTGGGCTGGCTTCCATCCTTCACCTCCATAAACGTAAGCTCATCTAAAACTTTACTACCCATGGCTTATCCCCACCAAATCCCACTCACCCATTACACCTGTCCTCGCTGATCCACACTGGCTCCCAGTTCTGCTGTGCCTCAAATTTAAAATTCTCAGCTTTGTATTTAAATCCCTTCATAGTCCCTTAAGAAGATAGAAGCATAGCAAGATTTGCCACACAACGGAAGGCTGCACACTTGTTATAGCGATGTGGAGAAATCAGATAGATGTCCGTCTGTCAGGAGTGATCGTGATCTCTCTCTCTCCCTGTCTCTGTGTCCACCCTCCTGTCCCCTCTCTGGGCTAGATTTTGTAGAGGAGGTAGGGCTCCCAGGTCTGTGCTTAAAAGGCAGGGGGATCCCTGCTTCAGCCTTTTTGTGCCCTCTCCCCCACCCCGGACCGATCCTCTGTTGTTTTCAAGCCTAAGTGTCCCACACCAGAAACCCTGACCCTTTAAAGATGAGGATCCCACCTCAAAGTACTGCCAGCCAATATCAGGGCCGGCAGCGCATCATTAGCGGCAGCACCACTGGGAGTGGTGACCACTGCCAATACTACAGAGGCCTTGGACCCAGGCCCAGCTGGAAACACAGACATCAGTTAGACGGGGTTGCCGGGACCACCCTGGAAGACCCCAGCGAGGTGGGGGGAGGGGTGCTGGTAGAAGGGTATGCATGAAGTCCAGGGGGAGGGGGGGTCCATGGAGTTGTAGATTTTGCGGGCGGGGGTCTATGGAGTTGTAGGTTTTGCGGGCAGGGGTCCTCCATGGGCCATAGATTGCTGAAGGAGGAGGGAACCCTCAAAGCCTGCAGGGAGTGTTTTGCAAGGTGCCTTCCCCATGTGGCATAGATACCCACCGCCGCTTGTTAGATCCCAGCGGTGGCAGGAAGAGGCCCTTAAGTGGCTGTTAATAGGCCACATAAGGGCCTCAATTAGCCTTGGGCAGGGAGGCCATCATCAGCCTACCCTGTCCAGCAAATTTTCTTGGCAACGGGCCACAAGTCACAATTCTATGGGACCCTGCCTCTGACTCTGCCTCTGTGTGTTCATCCCCCCCCCCCCCACCTATGTCTCCATAGCCCTCTCCCCTCTATGTATCCATCCCCTAATCTTCTCTGTGCCGATCTCCCTCTCCCCTCTCAGTGTGTCCATGCTCCTCCTCCCATCTCCATCCCCCTCTCCTCTCTCTGTGTCCATTCTCCTCTCTCCCCATGTCCATCCCCCACGTCTGTGTCCCTCCCCATCTCCCCTCCCACCCCGGCTCCCTGGGCTTGTTTAAAGGGCTGCCTAACTCTCAGACTGCTCCCTCTGCACTATGCCTCTGGCTATGTGCTGGCCTATTCCTGCTCTCCCCTTGGTCTCTCTCCGTTCTCCCCTCCAGCAGCCATTCCTGCTCCCTCCCTGAACCGTGCAAAAACAACAGGGGCAGCTGATCCCAGGTGGCTTCACTACAAACCGTCAATCAGCTCTCATCCTGCCCAGGCAGCCCGCTGTCAGTCACATACACTGAGCAATCACAGACAGGCACAGGCCCCATCTCCACTTAATGTACACTTTAATAGGAGAGCCATCAGTCAAAGCCGGGCTACGGACAGCCCACTGTCAGTCAGCGGATTGGCAAGCTGGATGGAAACCATGTACCTCAAAATTTATTACCACGGACACTGGTGTCCGTGTACATACACGTTGCTGACCCTGTTCTGGCGCTTAAAGGAACAAAACAAATTAGAACAAGAAAGCAGTCTCAACAACCTTTTTTGTTGAGAGAACACATTTGTTCAGAACTCTAAAATAAAAGCAAAATACTGCGGATGCTGGAAATCTGAAACAAAAACAAGAAATGCTGGAATCACTCAGCAGGTCTGGCAGCATTTGTGGAACAGTTCCGAAGAAGGGTCACTGACTCGAAACGTTAACTCTGCTTCTCTTTCCACAGATGCTGCCAGACCTGCTGAGTGATTCCAGCATTTCTTGTTTTTGTTTGTTCAGAACTCTCTTGATCTCCTCCTTGAATGCTTCCCACTGCTCTGACATATTTATTTATTTAGAGATACAGCACTGAAACAGGCCCTTCGGCCCACCGAGTCTGTGCTGACCATCAACCACCAATTAAACTAATTCTACATTAATCCCATATTCCTACCCCATCCTCACCTTCCCTCAATGCCCCTACCTATACTAGGGGCAATTTATAATGGCCAATTTACCTATCAACCTGCAAGGCTTTGGCTGTGGGAGGAAACCAGAGCACCCGACGAAAACCCATGCGGTCACAGGGAGAACTTGCAAACTTCGCACAGGCAGTACCCAGAATCGAACCCAGGTCGCTGGAGTTGTGAGGCTGTGGTGCTAACCACTGCGCCACTGTACCACACTAACGGATTTCTGTAATCTCCTCTAGCCCTACAGCCCTCCAAGATCTCTTCATTGTTACTCAGTCCTCTTCACGCCTCAAATTTAAAACTCTCATCCTTATGTTTAAATTTCTTCATCGCCTCACCCTCACGCCCTCTGTGACCCCCTTCAACCATAACTGCCCCTCCCCCAACTCCAGATCTCTCCATTCTTCTGACTTTCGCTTCTTTGCTCGAATTAGCACTCTACCTTCAGCTGACTAGATCCCACGCTTTGAAATTCCCTCCCTAAACACCTCTACCACTCTCTCCCCCTTTAATATGTCTTAATATCCACCTCTTTGACCAAAAGTTTGGTCACACCTCCGAGTATCTACTATAATTCAGCATCCATTTTTTTCTGATTACACCTCTGAGATTTTTCTATATTAAAGGTGCTATATAAATGCAAGTTCTTGTTGTTGAATTGATAAAAAGTGGAAAATATGTGGAGGGTGAAAGGGTTCACAAGATCAAAAGATAAATACAGATGAGGATGAAAGAAAATAAAACCTGCAGTCCATAATTACAGTATTGAACTGGCTCTGCGGTATTGCAAATAATGCTGCACCTAAAGTGCAAATTAGATTCTTTTTTGTGTGAAAAAATTGGCCTGACATCAGTCCTAAGATTGCCTTGCACTATCTTGAACCTTGAACTGTTGACAGTTCCACAAGAAAAGATTAAAGTCTCTGATAACATAAATTGGCACTATGTCAGCGTGATTAATAGCCTCACCAAACTGAGTGTGCCTGGATTACTTTCACTTGCTGGTTCTGCCTCACAGGAATGAGAATGCTCACAGACTGTTCATCAGGTGAACAACATAAAGACCAAAGGCAGGAGTTGCCCAAAGGCTGTGGATGCTAATTTGCGCCATCTAGCGCCTGTTTTTTTTAGGCTCTAAAGGATCTAAATCGGAGTTTTAGATGCACATGCACATTATAACAACAACAACTTGTATTTATATAGCACCTTGAACATAGTAAGATGTGCCAAGGTGCTGCACAGAACTGTTATCAAACAAAATTTGTCACTGAGCACATAAGGAGATATTAGGGCAGACAAGCAAAAGCTTGGTCAAAGAGGTAGGTTTTAAGAAGTGTCTTAAAGTAGGAAAGCGAGGTAGAGGTGGAGAGGTGAAGGGAGAGAATTCTGGAGCTTAGGACCTAGGCAACTGAAGGCACAGTTACCAATTATGAAATGATTAAAACCAGAGGTGCTGAAGAGGCCAGAATTGGAGGAGTGCAGATATCTCAGAGAATTGTATGTCTGGGGGAGATATAGGAGGGGCGAATCTGTCATATTGTCATATTATCCCAAAATGATGTCGGATCGATATTGCTCATGCACATGTATAACCACAATACCACATCAACCATTACTGTACTATGGCCTATGTACAAAACACACATTGTATTATTCTGCCACCAGTGTAGAGATGTGTAAAATATGAGAGATGCAAGCTCCAGTATCTGTATTAAAAAGTGTGATTATTTCGGAGCTTTGAGGCCCACAAAACATAATATGGTGGCAGCAAGGTGTTTGCGAGTAGAACTCAATAGAACTCAAACCCTATGAGTGATGTAAATGCTGAAGATGGCTGCCACCGCAGCAATGAACGCGCAGATCCAGCCCATGCTGAATTGGGAGGCTGACGATGTCATGGAAGCATTTAAAAAGTTTAAGCAAAAGTACAAATTGACATTCAGTAGTTTTCTGAAAGGCACTAGTAAAGAGGACAAGATCAGCTACATCCTTTTGTGGACAGGAGAGAAAGGATTAGGTCTTTTCAATAGCTGGGAAATGAATGTGGACAACAGTAAAAATCCAGACAAGATTTTTGAGAATTCAGCACATATCTTCAGCCAAAATCAAACCATCAGATTCACCATTATGAATTTCAGAGCCCGAGGCGGGAACCAGGTGAGCCTGTTGACAATTTCTTAACAAGATTGAGAAATACAGCCAGCAACTGTAAATTCAAGGACAAGGATAAAAGGCTGGTAGATCAGCTCATTTGGAGCTCTGCACACCCTGATGTACATAAAGCTCTAATTGGAAAGGACAAGCTCACAATATCACAGACTGTAGACACTGTCAGAGCACATGAAGCCACAAGTAGACAGGTGAAGACAGGTGACTACCCAAACAGCTAGCCTTCAGTTAAGTCAAGGGAAAGGAAGCAGGGTTGATGCAGTAAAACAGCAAGAAAGGAATGCACACCAGAGAGAGAGAAAGATGTGCAAGAGATGTGGACGGCTATATGAGCTCACAGAAAGAAAGAAGTGTCCCGCACACGGGTCAAACTGCAGAGCTTGTAGAATGCTCAATCACTGGGAAAAGATGTGTAAGACAAAGAAAGTAAATGGTAAAGGAGCTACCAGAGGTAGAGCAATGGGGCAAATGAGAAATAAAAGAAACCAAAACATCCATACCCTGGGAGATGACAGGGAGTTTGAGGATACAATAGACATAGCAACCATAGACCTACATGAAATGTCTGGATGAGAAAGTTCCAGGGGAAAGATATTCACACAACCACATGGATCAGGAAGAAGGTGAGAAGTAAACGCACAACCATAAATCTGTAGCTGAAGCTTGATACTGGAGCAGAGAGTAACATCCTCCTGCTCAGATTATACCAGAAGATCTTTCCTTAAAATTTGACAGAGAATAGTTACCCAAAGAAAAATGCTCTGAAAATGAGCAATATCATGCTGACGGCATATGATGGAATTGAGACTTGACAACTAGGAATGACCCAAATCAGAGAAAAACACAAAGGAAAAGACGTTAACTGTATGTTCTATGTCAATGAATCAGATGGTCCAGCTATCCTGGGGTTGAGCAGTTGCACAAAGCTACAGCTGATCTCAGTAAACCATGAGATGAAGGAGGCATCAATGAAGGTTGAAGGTAGCACACCTGTTGATAAGTCCCCTCCAATCAGAAGTGAGGAGGAGCTGATCCAAATGTATCTAGGGTGTTTTGATGAGATGGTTGGATGCTTTGAAGATTTTGAATATCACTTCACTGTTCTATGATTGCCTTTAAGAGTGATGTCCCTTTAAGATCTTAGTATGCAAATGAGCCAAGTACCAGGACGCAGTCATATGACTCAGAGGCAGAGTCACTTTGCAACTGTAACACCCAGAAGTAGGTTCTGTAAATAGTTAGCTCTGTGCTGTATAATAGTTTCGCTGTGATAAACTTGTTTGAGATCTTCAACCAACTGAACGCCACACATCTCATTTATGTTGAATCAGACAGCATAAAAGAACTCATTACATTGGTGGCAGCTGTGGTGAGAAAGGTAAAACAGCTCTGAAAACGACTTTCCTACAGCCATTGGAGAGAAAGGTAAAAAAAAAATACTGGCTCAAATAGTAAAGAAAGAAGGACTTACCTCCAGCTGTAGCAGACATAGCAACGACAGGCTGCAAGGAAATCAGGTGAGTCATTGTACAGATGGTTGCGGGGTGCTGCTTTAAAAAAAAGCTTTGAAGTCCTTCAGAATATTGCCGTTTTTCTAAAAGCTCCATGTAAGAAAAACTGGGCAAGACCCGACTCCTCTCCCAGGTTGATTGAGCTCAGCACCATTACAGGAGGCGTCTGTTAGAAAAAACACGGGAAAACCCAGATCACTGCAGAGACTTCATCTACACAGCAAAAGTTTAAAAACGAACCCTTTAAACTACTCGAGCATAAATAAGAGCCTCCATTCAGGAAGCCACGGTAAAAAATCTCATAAAACCACTCGAGTGCGAAGAACATAAACAAACTCTAGCAGCTAGACAGCTGTGTAAGCAGACCATTTTAAGTGCTGTAAAAAAACTCAAAGAAAAAGCAGTTGAACTGCCGAGTGAACAGCTGTGTAACCAGAACAGGCTTAAGTGCTGGAAGCACTGGCAAACACCTGTTCCTGTCAATCAAAGCAGCTAGTCTAACTAACAGACAGTTTCTTAAAGGGGAAACAATGCAGAGTCATAGAACAAGTCTTAAATAAAGTTTTAAAGCAAAAGAACTGCAGAACTATGGATACCAAATTTCCCAGCATGAACTGGAAGGCCTTGGATATCCTATCCGAGTTCCAACTGTTCAAAAAAAGAATGCAGTTATTCTTCACAGACTAAATAATTGTAGAACCAGAAAAACAGGCTGCAAAAATACTAATAGTTGGAAATGAGGGATTACACAGAATCAACACCACTGACAAGGACCAGAAAGATCCTGCAAAGATATAGAAAGTGCTCGAAGATCATCTCCGATTACGAGTGAATTTTAGAATTTACCACCTGGAATTGATGTCCTACAGGCAACAGCCACAGGAAGCAATAGACCAGTGCATCAGTAGATGTGTAGTAAGGTCAACAAATGGTCAGAAACTGAGCTGTTGGACCAAATAATGGAGCTAGTGATTGTATCAACACCCTTTGAAACATTTCAGAAAGACCTCTTGGGGAAAAAGAAAGGTCACAGCATTGATGCGCTGTTGGAAGATGGCTTCAAAGCCATTGTAGCTGGACAACAGCATCTGCCAGCACTAGGACAGCCAACAGTATTGACACCATAACCATGTCGGAAAAAGCAAGCAAGCTGTGTGATAAGTGTGGTCTGGCCTTGCATTTCGTGACCTGTGCAAGGACTACAGCGCAAAAGGACACTGGGCCCGCCTATGCAAGAGATCTGGCTCCAAAGACGCAGCTAGAAGTCACAGCAGGACACAGACAAACAGAAGACAGGTGCAACAACAGGGCAACAGCAACAAGTAGAGCACCAGAGACCTGCATAAATGCAAGCTGATACACGAAATCCACAGTGCAACAGACCTGAGACAAGACTCAACGAGGAATAATTCTCAACCAGAAGATAAACAGGCATTCAACACTGTGAACCTAACACATCACGTTGATGAAGTCAAACAACTGGAAGCTTGTACCACTATCATATCACGTGCCCAACAAAATCTGGCAAACTCAGCACTAGTGCAAATATCCTACCAGTCCAAATTCTCAAAGATATGTACCGACCGGAGTTATTGGAAATCAATGATACAGCTGACAACTGACAAATAACATAAAATACTTCATTACAATCACCATTGATACAGAGAAGAAACTAATGATTCATCCCCCACGTATAGTACCAATAGAACTAAAAGGAAAGTGTGAAAGAGAACTCAAAGAGATGGAAGAAAATAAAAATGATTGCCAGAGTCACAGAGCCTACAGACTGGGTAAACTCCATCGTGGTGAGAGAGAAGCCAAATGGACGGCTATGAATTTGCCTGGATCCCAAAGATCTTAATCAGGCAATGAAGAGGTATCACTACCCTATTCCAACACTGAAAAAGATCACACCGGTACTGGCAGGGGCAAAAGTTTTCAGCAAGCTTGATGCCAGAAATGGCTATTGGAATGTGAAGCTAGACCATGGAATCTTCCCTGTTCACAACATTCAACAGACCCTTTGGATGGTACAAATTCCTCTGCCTACCTTTTGACCTTAAAGTGAGCCAGGATGTATTCCAGCAAAAAATAGATGAGACATGTAGGGGATGCAAAAGAGCAATTGGCATAGTCTTATGACCAAGGTGGGAGTAATGCACTGTTAATTCAGTCCCACCACTCCACAGGTCATAGCATATCAAATAAAGTTTCCCATCTATGAGAAGACTAGCCAAATTAAACACTGTATTTCCACCCCACACCACCCACACCGCACCCCCCACCCCCGAATAAAGCACACCAAACCAGGTTTCTTTAAACAACAACAACATTAACTATTTATTGGGGAAAAAAGGTCTTAACTACTAATGAGATAAATCTCTATATATGAAAAAATTCCTTAATTCCTTAACCCTCATGCACACATACATACATTCAAAAAGAAACCGGTTAACTGGGGAAAAATGATTTTTGGTTTACAGCTGTTTCTTAGGAATAGAAGGAAAGATTAATAAAAAATAATTGAGGTTCACCTTCTGGTAAGATGTTTTCGGAATGGTGAGGTATCCCAGAGTCGAACAGTCAGATGCCACTCGAAGTCTCTCCAGGCGAGGTTGATGAACAGTCTGTGCTGGCATTCATGACAATTTAACATGTGAGCTGGCCTCACATAGGTCTTCCATTAGGGGTGTAGCAACAGGTCTGCTTGGGTTTTGAAGCAGCAGTCTCACAGTAGAAGAATGCTTCAGATTTCAGGATTTCTTAAAACACAAGAGACAGCAGGAATCTCATTGGATACAGGAATTCTTCAGAGACCAGAAGCAACAGGAATCTGCTACCTTTCAAATGCAGGATTCCTTCTCAAGAGATGCAAGTCTCCTTCACAGAGAGGTAACACCTTCCTGGGTCTTTTCTCCCTTGCTCCAGGCAGGTCAAAGTAAGATTCCAAGTGCCTGTCCTTTGTCCACTTCACAGGCTTTTTAAAGGGTCCAAGGTGAAAAAAGAACCTTCCTGAACATGGTCACATGACCAGTCACAGCATCTCCCCCTGGTTCAAAAGCTGCTCTGAGGAAAGGTCAAACCCCTGTTTCCTTGAAACTTTTGTCCTTCCTGTTCTTGTACAAGTTCAACTTCCTTTCAAGACACCCATAAAGTTCAACTCTTATTCTGAACTTCCTTTCAAAACATTGCAGGAATTTCAATTATTTACAGATGTCTTCCACTGAACAAGAAAAATCCTTTTCTCAGTTTTTTTAAAACACATAGAAGTCCAAGGTTTTAGTACAAAAATAAAACCTTTTGTAACCATAGCTGATATAATCCAGATCTACGGTGTAGATGGAAAAGACCTTGACTACCATCTACATGAAGACATGGAGATAGCCAGGAAAGCTGGGATCAAGCTAAATATAGACAAATGCATTGTAAAGGCCAGTTCTTCAGAATGGTGTACACACCTGATGGAGTCAAGCCAAGTCCTGAAAAAGTCACAGCTACCTCTGAGATGGAAACTCCAAGAGATAAAAAAGAGCTGAGAAGTTTTCTTGGCTTGATTCAGTACATGAACTGTTTCATACCTCACATGTCAGAGCCAAATTGAAGTCAATGGGAATCGGGAAAACCTTCCACTGGTTGGAGTCATACCTAGCAAAAAGAAAGATGGTTGTGTTTGTTGGAGGTCAATCATCTCAGCTCCAGGACATTGCTGCAGGAGTTCTCAGGGTAGTGTCCTAGACCCAACCATCTTCAGCTGCTTCATCAATGACCTTTCCTCCATCATAAGGTCAGAAGTGGGGATGTTTGCTGATGATTGTATGATGTTCAGTACCATTTGCAACTCCTCAGATACTGAAGCAGTCCATGTCCATATGCAGCAAGACCTGAAAAACATTCAGGCTTGGGCTGATAAGTGACATTCACACCACACAAGCACCAGGCAATGACAATCTCCAGCAAGACAGAGTCTAACCATTTCCCATTGACATTCAACAGCAGTACCATCACTGAATCCCCCACTATCAACATCCTGGGAGTTATCATTGATCAGAAACTGAATTAGAGCAGCCACATAAGTACTATGGCTACAAGAGTAGGTCAGAGCCTGGGAATTGTGTGCCGAGTAACCCACTTCCTGACTCCCCAAAGCCTGTCCACCATCTACAAGGCACAAGCCATAAGTGTGATGGAATACGCTCCACTTGCCTGGATGAGTTTCTCTACCTCAAAAGCTTGTGGATGCTCCCTCATTGAATACATTTAAGGCTGGGATAGACAGTCTTTTGCTCGCTTAGGGAAATCAAGGGATATGACAAGCGGGTGGGAAAGTGGAGTTGAATCCTCAGATCAACCATGCTCGTTTTAAATGGCGGAGCAAGTTCAATGGGCCATATGGTCTATTCCTGCTCCTATTTCTTGTGTTCCAACAGCACTTAGGCCTTGCCAGCGATGCTCACATCCCATGAAAGAATAAAAAAAGAAGTTTGACTGCTGATGCATTACTCTTTCATTGTGACACAAATCGTGACCTGAAGCTAGCATGTGATGCTTCAAACTATGGAGTTGGAGCAGTGATCAGTCATGTCATGGATGATGGTCAAGAGAAGCCCATAGCAACTGTGTCATGTACCCTGACCAAGAGTAAATGCAACTACGCGTAGATAGAAAAGGAAGCGCTTGAAATCATCTTGGAATCAAAACGTTTCACCTGCTTTTGTTGGCTAGAAACTTTCCACTAGTAACAGATCATAAACCCCGAATAACTACTCTGGGACCAAAGTTTTCAATACCGATAATGGTAACATCAATGATGCGGTGGTGGGCTGTATTTCTCTCATAGTATGACTGCAACATTGAATATCGCAGTTCGAAGGAGACTGCTATCACTGACGCACTGTCGCGTTTGCTGCACGAAGACGCAGAAGTAGGCTGTGAAGGTACAATTATTGGTTAGTAAATGTTCTATCTGCCAAAACTGTAGCAATAAGCCATCTAAAACTCCTTTGCATTCATGGTCATGGTCAACCTGACCATTTCAAAATGTTCATGTCGATTGCATGATCCCAGCAAGGGATGAACCAAAACATGAGCACAATCTGCTTGATAATGAGCTCATGTCAGAGTTTAAACCAGTTCAGATTTCACTGTACGAAGTACAACATTTTTGAGAAAAGGATAAGACCTTCTCGATGTTCTGAACCTAAACAAAACCTGACTCTACACCAAAGCCTGTAAGGAGATCAGATCAGTAACAAGGAAATTCATGGAACTAAAGAGTGAGAAATCCCCAGGACCTGACGGTTTCCATCCGAGGGTGTTAAAGGAAGTAGGCAAGCACATTGTAGATGCCCTAACTATAGTCTTTCAGAGTTCCCTAGATTCAGGAGTGGCCCTTCTGGATTGGAAAGTTGCACATGTCACTCCACTTTTTAAGAAGGGTGAAAGGGGGAACCAAGGAAATTACAGACCAGTTAGCCTGACATCTGTGGTGGGCAAGTTGCTGGAGTCTATAATCAAGGATAGGGTGACTGAACACATAGAAAAATTTCAGTTAATCAGGGACAGCCAGCATGGATTCATGACGGGAAGGTCATGCCTGACAAATCTCTTTGAATTTTTTGAAGAGGTGACTAAGGTAGTGGACAGGGGAGTGTCCATGGATGTTACTTCTATGGACTTCCAGAAGGCATTTGATAAAATCCCACATAAGAGACTGTTAACTAAGGTAGAAGCCCATGGAGTTGAGGGCAAATTATTGACATGGTTAGAAAGTTGGTTGAGGGGTAGGTAACAGAGAGTGTGGATAATGGGTAAGTACTCCGATTGGCAGGATGTAACTAGTGGTGTCCCGCAGGGATCTGTGTTGGGGCCTCAATTATTTACATTATTCATTGACGACTTGGATGATGGCATAGTAAGTCATATATCCAAATTTGCTGATGATACAAAGTTAGACAGCATTGTAGACAGTCTAGATGATAGCATAAAATTGCAAAGAGATATTGACAGACTAGGTGAGTGGGCAAAACTGTGGCAGATGGATTTCAATGCGGGCAAGTGTGAGGTTATCCATTTTGGACCAAAAAAGGATAGAGCAGGGTACTTTCTAAATGGGAAGAGGTTAAGTACAGTGGATGTCCAAAGAGACTTGGGGGTTCAGGTGCATAGATCTTTAAAATGCCACGAGCAAGTGCAGAAAATAATCAAAAAGGCTAATGGAATGCTTGCCTTTATATCCAGAGGATTGGAGTATAAAGACACAGAGGTTATGCTGCAGCTGTACAAAACCCTGGTTAGACCCCATTTGGAGTACTGTGAGCAGTTCTGGGCACCACACCTTAAGAAGGATATATTGGTCTTGGAGGGAGTGCAACATAGGTTTACAAGAATGATACCTGGACTAGAGGGGTTAAGTTAAGAGGAGAGATTACACAAATTAGGCCTATTTTCACTAGAATTTAGAAGGTTAAGGGGTGATCTGATTGAAGTCTTCAAGATATTAACAGGAAAAGACAGGCTAGATAAAGATAAACTATTTCCACTGGTTGGAGATTCTAAAACTAGGGGGCATAATCTAAAAATTAGGACCAGACCGTTCAGGAGAGCACTTCTTCACGCAAAGGGTGGTAGAGGTTTGGAACTGTCTCCCACAAAGAGCAGTTGAAGCTAGAACAGTTGTTAATTTTAAATCTGAGATAGATAGATTTTTGTTAAGCAAAGATATTAAGGGATATGGGCCAAAGGCCCATATATGGAGTTAGGCCGCGGATCAGCCATGATCTCATTGAATGGTGGGAAAGGCTCGAGGGGCTGAATGGCCTACTCCTGTTCCTATCTTCCTATGTTCCTATGATGTGTCAGGTTCACAATGTGAAACGTCTTCTCATCTTTTGGCTGAGAATTGTTTCTCACTGAGTTTTGTCTCAGGTCTGTTTCGCTGTGGACTTCGTGTATCGGCTTATGTTTATGCAGGTCTCTGGTGCTTTCCTTGCTGCTGTTACCCTGTCGCTGCACCTGTCTTCTGTTTATCTGTATCCTACTGTGACTTCTGGCCGTGTCTTTGGAGCCAGATTTCTTGCATAGGCAGGCCCAGTGTCCTTTTGCACCGCACTCCTTACACCGAAAAATCTTGAACTGTAGGACAACTTTGCAGTGAATGGGATCAACCACACTTACCACACAGCTTGCTTGCTCTTTTCAACCTGGTTATGCTGCCAATACTGTTCGCTGCACCTAGTGCTTGCAGGTGCTATTGTCCAGCTACAATGGCTTCATATTTCCTGCCATCTTCTAGCAGTGCATCAATGCTGTGACCTTTCTTTTTCCCCCAAGAGGTCTTTCTGAAATATTTCAATGGGTGTTGAGACAATCACTAGCTCCATTAGACGCTCTTACAGCTCAGTTTCCCAAAAAACGCATTTGTTGCCCTTACTACACATCTACCGATGAATTCATTTCTGTGGCTGTTGCCTGTAAGACATCAATTCCAGGCAGTGAATTCTAAAAGTCACTCTTAATTGGAGTGGATATTCTAGCACTTCCAATATCTTTATGGGATCTTTCTGGTCCTTGTCAGATAAGCCAGAGGTATTGATTCTGTGCAATCCCTCATTTCCAACTGCTATTAGTATTTTTATAGCTTGTTGTTCAGGTTCTGCAATCACTTGATCTGTGAAGCTGCACACAGCAATCATTTAAAACAGCAGACAGCACAAATTTAATGTGCTGCCCATATTGCAGTGAGTGGGCATGGGTTGTATTTCTCTACTATTTTGTAAAATGTCTTTTCCAGGAAATATGCTACAGGAAGTGACAGTGAAATGGGCAAGCCCAGGACATGGCTTAACAAAGGGCAAGGCCTAGTCCTAGCTCTGTTATGAAGGATTGAGATTTAGACCTCAGAATTCTCTCGATAGGAGAATCCTTAACATGCACCAGCTGTTGTTGGGGATATTGGAGAGCCTGCCTAGGAGTTGCCACAGCATGTCTGAATGTAGAGGAGTTTGATTTCAGCATGTCCGGGATTCTAGCCATAGTGTTAACAGTCTTCAGTCCACCATGGAGCATGTGGTCACCTCTGTGGATGCTGCAGCCACAACCTCTGCACAGGAATCTGCGTCATAAGTTTGGGCAGCTCTGATGGAAGCTCAGACTGATGCCATTCAGGTTCTGGGCTCTTCAATATCTGCCAGCTTCAAAGTACTGGTGGAACACATTGAAATGGGATTCCAAAATGTCTCTGACCTCCTACCTTCTGCCTGTCCTGCATATAGCTAGGAGTGAAGCCCTGGAGGCACATGGGAGTGGCAGTAGCTCAATGGGACTGGCACATATTTTCCTCTCTCAGGATAACAACATGTCTGCACCTATGTCATCCACTGAACCAGTCCCTTCCATGGAGCCTGATAAACAGCTGGGCCAGACTATCCTAGCATTTGCTGAGATGTCCCAGTCATCAGGTGGGCCCAGCTACTAGAGGTAGCTGATTACAAATATCTTAACGACACACATCTGAGTATCAGTAGACTTCCACTACCCCTCCTGAAACTATTGCAGAAACAGGATATTGGATAAGATGAAGTGAATCATGGGGTAACACTAGGGTGAAATCATTCTGTAATGCCAGTCTGTGAAAGCATTAAAGTTATAACAACAGAATGGTGCAGGTTTGTCTGTCCCAAGGTTTGTCGTGAGGTCTTCAGCCATCAATGGCAGCTGACAACTGTCCAAATGGTGGTCAGAGTTTGGGGTTATTTTTAAGACTGGAGGGCAGTATACAGTAATGTTTCCCAGGGGTTGGTATTCGGGATACTGCTATTTTTGTTATATATTAATACCTGGATTTGGGTATAGAAGTCATAATTTCAAAGCTTACAGATGACACAAAACTTGGAAAAGTAGTAAACTGTGAGGAGGATAGTAACAAACATCAGGAAAGCATAAACATGTTAGCAAAATAGTCAGATACATGGTAGATTACCATATTGGCCAGACCATAAGATGCTCCTGACCATAAGACGCATTTTCAAAGAAAATATTTAGGAAATATTTGGGCATAATCTTCAGACCATAAGACGCATGGCAACTTTTCCAGAAAAATGTGTATTCTGGTCCAGCAAATACAGTAAATTTAATCCAGAAAAGTGCATTTTGGGAGGAAAACAAGGAGAAGCAACATAAACCAAACGGTACAATTTGAAAGGGAATGAAGGAACAGAGAACCTGGGGGTATATGCACTCAAACCTTAAAGGAAGCATAAAAATTTGATAATGTTGTTCAAAAAAGCATGTGGGATTTTTGGCATCATTAATAGTGGCATCAAGTACAAAAGCAAGGTATTATGCAAAATCTTTATAAAACACTTATTAAGGCTCAGCTGGAGTATTGTGTTCAATTCAGGCAGCACACTTCAGGAAGGTGTCAAGGTCTTGGAGAGGATGCAGAGGAGATTTCCCAAAATGATACCAGAGATGAGGAAATTCAGTTATGTGGAGAGGTTGGAGAAGCTGAGACTGTTTTCCGTAGAATAGAGGTCAAGAGGAGATTTAATAGAGGTGTACAAAATTCTGAGGGTTTTGATAGAGTAAATAGGGAGAAACTGTTGCCATTGGCAGGAGGGTTGATAGTCAGAGGGCACAGATTTAAGATAATTGACAAAAGAGTCAAAAGGGAGCTGAGGAGCAATGTTTTCATGCAGTGAGTTGTTATGATCTGGAATGCATTGCCTGAAAGGTTGGTGGAAGCAGATTGGATACTAACTTTGAAAAGGGAATAGGATATATTCTTGAAAAAGAAAAAGATTTGTCGGGCCTTGGGGAAAGAGCTGGTAAATGGGACTAATTGAATAGCTCTTCCAAAAAGCTGGCACAGGCAGGATGGGCTGAATGGTTCCTTCAATGGGAACATTCTGTGCTCGATGTTCATTGCCTTACAATCCTCTTGAAGATGTCCTTGATATGTGCTTACTATAACTTTGAATGTTAATTTTTCTGGCAACAGCTTTTATTTTTGAAATGAGTTACACTCCAATTGTTTATCCCTTTGCAATCATTTCTTTTTCAATGTTTTAAACATAATTTTTATTGTAGCCAATCCAAAAAAGTTTATAGATGTAGCTTCTCAGCAACATAAAAGTAATTGATTGAAGTAACATATGGAGAAATTGTAGTAGAACAGCAGCTATCTGTTCTTTAAAGCGGTAACAGGTAAAAAGTAGAAAAGGAAGACCGAGGGTTCATGGACAGAGGGAGTTAAAAGGTCAGCAGGAAGCCTTTTGGCCTCAGAAGTAGGTGAAGAGGATCCACAAGGCTTTGATGGAGCTGAGCAGCAGCAGTTCTGTCAGGAGATGGGAAGATTCTACAATACCACCTGCTGATATATCAGGGAGCCATTACTGGATAGTGGAGATGCTAATATTATAATTCCCATCAGCACGTCACCTATAATGGTGTTACAAATATGTGTACCAGGCAAGTGTTGGGCTGCAAAATTAATCCCCGTAGCGTCCGTATATTTTGTGCTATGAGTGCCATTTTGGTACCAAAATGGTGTCTGTGCTGCACACACACACTGCCGACATGGCCCTATGCAGAGTAGATGAATTGTGGCGTTAGTCGGCACGCAATGCTGATTTAATCCTAGTGCTGCCATTTTTGATCTCACTACTCCAACTACCACCCTCTCTTAAACACACACAGCTACACATGCGTTTAAAGGGACCATCAACAACTTTCAGGTTAGTTGCTGATTGATTTTTACTGGCTCTGTTCGAGTTCGTAGGAGTGCTATGAGTTTTCTAGTGCTATGTAACGTTGGTGAAGTCAACAGGGAGTAGTGCTGCATGTGGTGAAGGCCTTGGTTCTGACTTCAAGGGTTCTGATCAGATCATTTGCTGTCAGTCATGGGTGCTTGTTACAACCTCAGTGAAACTGTCAACGTTAAAATATGAGAAATGAATTCCCCAGACCAATTTCAAGAATTGCAGGACAAGATTTCCTATTTTAAGACTTTTGTTATACCAACTAAACTAAAGATCATTATTAACTAAACAGTACTTTGTAAAATTGTGGCGAGTCGAAGAGACTTAGTAGTTGGCAGGAAAAAAGACAGAGGCGCAAGGGGAGAGCCAACTGTGCAACAGCCCCAACAAACAAATTTCTCTGCAGCACCTGTGGAAGAGCCTGTTACTCCAGAATTGGCCTTTATAGCCACTCCAGGCGCTGCTTCACAAACCACTGACCACCTCCAGGCGCGTATCCATTGTCTCTCGAGATAAGGAGGCCCAAAAGAAACTTTGTAAGTAGCTAATATTCCAAATTATAGAGAAAGGTATTTTCTTCACTTATTAAAACACTTCACAACCTCAGACCATAGTTATATGTAACACAGTCCTCCTTGAAGGGAAATCTTTGCAGCGAAAAGTCCCAAACTCCTCCCAGTTGCAATGAGTTGGATCTCCCAAACTTTCTCCAGTAGCCTGGATGAAGAGTTTATAGAATGCTTTCGAGATAGTTTCTTAGAGCAACGCATTCTGGAACCATCCAGAGAGCAGGTTATATGAGACTTGGTATTGTGTAATGTGACAGGATTAATTAATGACCTCAGAGTAAAGGCACCTCGAGGTAGCAGCGAACACAATCTGATTGAATTTAACATCCAGTTTGAAAGAGAGAAGAGTGGGTCTAAGACTAGTATTTTAAACTTAAATAAGGGCAACTATGTAGGTATGAAAGCTGAGCTAGCTGAAGTGAACTGGGTTACAAGGCTAGGAGATAGATCAATAGAGAAGCAGTGGCAGACATTTAAGGGGATGCTTCAGAATACTCAGGATAAGTATATTCCTACTATAAAGAAAAATTTTAAGAGGAGGACCCACCATCCAGGGTTAACTAAAGAAGTTAAGGAAAGCGTCAAATTGAAGGAAAAAGCATATAATTGCGCAAATATGAGTGGCAGGTCAGATGATTGGTCAGAATATAAAGAACGGCAGAGAATGACTAAAAGGTTAATCAGGAGAAAGATATTAGAGTATGAGAGGAAGCTATGCAGAAATGAAAAAAATGGATAGCAAGAGTTTCTACAGGTAAAAGAGTAAGTAAAGTGAGTGTTGGTCCTCTGAAGAGTAAGAATGGGGAGTTAATAGTAGATAATAAGGAAATGGCGGATGAAATGAACAAATATTATACTTCTGTCTTCACTTTAGAGGATACAAAAAACATTCCAATAATAGCTGTAAATCAGGAGGTGGAAGGAAGAGAGGAACTTGGTGAAATTACAATCACCAGGGAAGCAGTACTGACCAAACTGATGGAGCTGTGGGCTGACAAGTCCCTGGGTCCTGATGGACTTCATCCTCGGGTCTTAAAAGAGGTGGCTAATGAGGTAGTAGATGTGTTGGTGTTAATTGTTCAAACTTCACTAGATTCTGGAAAGGTTCCATCAGACTGGAAAGTAGCAAATATAACTCCTCTATTCAAGAAGAGGGGGGGAGGCAGAAAACAGGTAACTATAGGCCAGTTAGCTTGACATCTGTCGTGGGGAAGGTGTTAGAATCGATCATTAAGGAGGCTTTGGCTGGGCACATAGAAATACTCAAGGTAATCGAAAACAGTCAGCATGGTTTTGTGAAAGGGAAATCATGTTTAACCAATTTATATTGTCTTTAAGCAGAATTGATGTGAGGTCACATGATTTCTCTGACTCCATCTTACACTACATAAAAATCACAGTTTTTAAAACATAATCATGCTACAAAGTATAGTGTTCATAACAGTGCTGTTGTTACCATCCTCCTTAGTCTGCAGCATGACAGGGAGATTGAGCAGAAGCAAAACAAACTAGGACAAGCTGCTTGCAGAGGGAAAAAGAGGGAGAAAAAATCTCAGCAGGAAATCTTAGCCTCCCAGGATCTTTAGGGAACATTTCTCTTACCTCAACTCAAGCCAGGAACAGTGTGTGCTACATCCCCAATTTATGAAAGAGGTGCTTTATAAAATCTGCTACCTCTTGCATGCAGATCTGCAGCCTCAGAGAAGGATGAGATGGCACTGCCAGTGGCTGTGAAGGTGACCGTGGTGATAAATTCTTTGCGTTGTGATCCTTCCAGCCTAGAACAGGTGACATCTCAAACATCCCCCAGTTTATTATCCACTGCTGTATAAGGGAGGTGATGATGCTCTTTATGCCAGGCGAGAGGAATACATTACCTTATCTCTGACCAGAGAGAAGCGGTCTGAGCATGCACATTACTTCACCAGGATAGCGGGCTTCCCCACAGTGCAGGGTGCCATCAATTGCACACACGTGGTTTTGTGGGAACTGCATCTAAATGCAGGGATGTCCCGCAACCGCAAAGGTTACTCTTTTTAATTATGCAGTTGGTGTGGGACCATGCTCAGCATATAAGGCAAGTGAATGCCCAGTATCCTAGCAACAGTCATGATCCTTTTATTCTGTGCCAGTCTGCTGTTACATCAGAATTTGAGCTACCACGTCAAATCAGTGGGTGGTTACTGGGCAATAAAGGCTATCCTCTGACCATTTGGCTTATGACTCCCATGTGCAAACCACCACATGTGGGCAGCATACATATTATGAAAGCTATGCTGCCACATGAAATTGAAACTTTCTTGCTGCAGAATTTGTATTATATAGAATCTGCAACAAAGGAACTGGCCATTCTACTCAACTAATCTATGTTGGTGTTTATACTGCACATAAACCTTCTTCCATCTTTGCCCACTCAGCCTCCATATCCCTCTATTCCCTTCTCCCTTTCCTTAAATGCAACAATGCTCTTTGCTTCAACCATTCCATGTGGCAGCGGGTTCCACTACTCTCTCTGTATTGGCTGGATTTAGAAACATAGAAACATAGAAAATAGGAGCAGGAATAGGCCATTCGGTCCTTCGAGCCTGCTCCGCCATTCATTATTATCATGGCTGATCATCCACCTCAGTAGCCTGATCTCGCTTTCGCCCCATACCCTTTGATCCCTTTAGACCCAAGAGCCATATCTAACTCCTTCTTGAAATCATACAATGTTTTGGCCTGAACTGCTTTCTGTGGTAGCAAATTCCACAGGCTCACCACTCTCTGGGTGAAGAAATTTCTCCTCATCTCAGTCCTGAAAGGTTTACCCCGTATCCTTAGACTATGACCCCTGGTTCTGGACTCCCCCACCATTGGGAACATCCTTCCTGCATCTACCCTGTCAAGTCCTGTTAGAATTTTATAGGTTTCTATGAGATCCCCTCTCACTCTTCTGAACTCCAGCGAATACAATCCTAATTGACTCAATCTCTCCTCATACGTCAGTCCCACCATCCCAGGAATCAGTCTGGTATACCTTCGCTGCACTCTATAGCAAGAACATCCTTCCTCAGATAAGGAGACCAAAGCTGCACACAATATTCCAGGTGTGGCCTCACCAAGGCCCTGTATAATTGCAGCAAGACATCCCTGCTCCTGTACTCGAATCCTCTCGCTTTGTAGGCCAACATACCATTTGCCTTTTTTACCACCTGTTGCACCTGCATGCTTACCTTCAGCGACTGGTGTACGAGAAAACCCAGGTCTTGCTGCATATTCCCCTCTCAGTTTATAGCCGTACAGATAATAATCTGAATTCCTGGCTTCCAACGTGGATAACCTCACATTTATCTACATTATACTGCATCTGCCATGCATTTGCCCACTCACTCAACTTGTCCAAATCACCCTGAAGCCTGTCTGCATCCTCCTCACAACTCACCTTCCCACTCAGTCATCTGCAAATTTGGAGATATTACATTTCGTTCCTTCGTCTAAATCATTAATGTATATTGTGAATAGCTGGGGTCCTAACCCCGATCCCTGCGGTACCCCAGTAGTCACTGCCTGCCATTCAGAAAAAGACCCATTCAGAAAAAGACCCAACTCTTTGTTTCCTGTCCGCCAGCCAATTTTCTATCCATCGCAATACACTATCCCCAATCCCATGCACTTTAATTTTAAACGCTAATCTCTTATGTGGGACTTTGTCGAAAGCCTTCTGAAAGTCCAAATAAACCACATCCACTGGCTCCCCCTCATCAACTCTACTAGTTACATCCTCGAAGAATTCTAGTAGATTTGTAAAGCATGATTTCCCTTTCATAAATCCATGCTGACTCTGCCCGATTCTACCACTGTTCTCTAAGTGCTCTGCTGTAAAATCTTTGATAATGGTTTCTAGAATTTTCCCCACTACCGACATCAGGCTGACCGGTCTATAATTCCCTGCTTTCTCTCTACCTCCCTTTTTAAATAGTGGGGTTACATTAGCTACCGTCCAATCTGTAGGAACTGTTCCAGAGTCTATAGAATCTTGGAAGATGACCATCAATGCATCCACAATTTCTAGGGCCACTTCCTTAAGTACTCTGGGATGCATACCATCAGGCCCTGGGGATTTATCGGCTTTCAGTCCCATCAATTTCCCCAACACCATTTCTCTACAAATACTGATTTTTTTCAGTTCCTCTCTCTCACTAAGCCCTGTGTTCCCCAACATTTCTGGATTTGCTGATGAAATTGAGCTACAGAATATTAGGGATCCTTAGTGTAAGTGGTTGTTAATGCTGCGAGAGGGGGAAAAAAATCATAGTTTTGTTCTTTAGAGCAAAAGCAAATTTGTACTTTTAGGGATTACACAACCATCATTTTGAGAGCTATTTCAGCTCCAGGGTACTGAAGAGGCAAAGTGCAGCTTTCTTCTACTGAGTTCTGTCTTGAAATTCTGCTCTCACTTGTTAAACAGGGTGTGACTGAAAATGACACTTCCTGAAAATGACACTTCTAAATATACTGAGGCCTTAACTTCCTTCACGATTTCAGCCTAACAATAATAGGCATAAACTGGAATATGATGAAGGATAAAAGCAAATGATCCTTTTCCTGAAACAGCCACAGGAAACGGGATTATTCCAAACTGGATTAGAAATCTGTGGTCACCCAATGACACTGAGGTGCTTTATGATGAGCATATGCAGAACCTTTTTTTATTAAAGTGCAACAAAATATTGCTGAATATTTATGTCAGTGAACTATTAATATAGTAAATATAGTAAAGCATTTTGTGGAAACATCAGGCATTGTTTAAGTGATAACTGTGCCAACAATGAGAGTTGCATTTATCACTTGAAATGATAAATAAATCACTGTAAAAGGGACACCTTCTCTGTAGTTACTGCATAACATTCCTATCAGGAAAAACAGTAAAATAGATTTAAATTAAGTTGCATATATTTTGTGGGAATTTCATACTAATAAATAGCTATGGCCAGAAGACCTTTCCAAGGTAAAGACAAGAGTTTAATTCAGTTCTTGAATTTAGATTATTTTATTGAAAAGTGTTATTACAAGCAGTTATTAATTGACCCTTTGGTGCCGGTGTTTCTTTCACCAAATTATCTCCAAAGGGGATGTCACAGTATGACAATATTGATGCCACAATAATCATGGAAAATTTGTTTTAAATCAGTATATGTGAAACTAGAGTAATTTTGAGTTTACCTTCTGAAACGTACAATGGGACTTCACCTTACATTTACTGATAAGTACTAGTTACCGAAATGTAAAAGTCTTGTACAATGCTATGCTTATACGTGATGATTTAGAATGTTGTAAAGCCTGACAGAACATTGCATCTGTAACATAGGATCTACTGTGATGCCAAGTTATTTATCTGTCAATATTGAGTCACAAAAAAAGTACATATCATTGCATAGATTATATACAGGATGGCAGCTATTTGTTTGGGAGGTTATGATGATACAGGAAACCTGCTGCAGTTTTCAGCTCCCTGAATTTGAACCATTTTCATAATTTCTGCCAGTGTTTTGCTTTATTCAACGAAAAATAAAAGAAAGACTTGCATTTAGACAATGTTTTTCACAAACACCAGACGTTTCAAAGTGCTTTACAGCCAACGAAGTACTTTTGAAGTGTAGTGAATGCAAAAGTCAATTTGTGCACAGCAAACTCCCACAAACAGCAAGGTGGTAATGACTAACATAGAAACATAGAAAATAGGAGCAGGAGTAGGCCATTCGGTCCTTCGAGCCTGCTCCGCCATTCATTATGTTCATGGCTGATCATCCAACTCAGTAGCCTGATCCTGCTTTCGCCCCATACCCTTTGATCCCTTTAGACCCAAGAGCTCTAACTAACTCCTTCTTGAAATCATACAATGTTTTGGCCTCAACTGCTTTCCGTGGTAGCAAATTCCACAGGCTCACCACTCTTTGGGTGAAGAAATTTCTCCTCATCTCAGTCCTGAAAGGTTTACCCTGTATCCTGAGACTCTGACCCCTGGTTCTGGACTCCCCCACCATCGGGAACATCCTTCCTGCATCTACCCTGTCAAGTCCTGTTAGAATTTTATAGGTTTCAATGAGATCCCCCCTAACTCTTCTGAACTCCAGCGAATATAATCCTAACCAACTCAATCTCTCCTCATATGTCAGCCCCGCCATCCCAGGAATCAGTCTGGTAAACCTTTGCTGCACTCCCTCTATAGCAAGAACATCCTTCCTCAGATAAGGAGACCACAACTGCACACAATATTCCAGGTGTGGCCTCACCAAGGCCCTGGATAATTGCAGCAAGACATCCCTGCTCCTGTACTCGAATCCTCTCACTATGAAGGCCAACATACCATTTGCCTTTTTTACCACCTGTTGCACCTGCATGCTTACCTTCAGCGACTGGTGTACGAGAAAACCCAGGTCTCGCTGCATATTCCCCTCTCTCAGTTTATAGCCGCTCAGATAATTATCTACCTTCCTGTTTTTGCTACCAAAGTGGATAACCTCACATATATCCACATTATTACTGCATCTGCCATGTATTTGCCCACTCACTCAACTTGTCCAAATCACCCTGAAGCCTCTCTGCATCCTCCTCACAACTCACCCTCCCAACCAGTTTTGTGTCATCTGCAAATTTGGAGATATTACATTTAGTTCCCTCATCTAAATCATTAATGTATATTGTGAATAGCTGGGGTCCCAGCCCCGATCCCTGCGGTATCCCACTAGTCACTGCCTGCCATTTGGAAAAAGACCCATTTATCCCTACTCTTTGTTTCCTGTCCGCCAGCCAATTTTCGATCCATCGCAATACACTACCCCCAATCCCATGCACTTTAATTTTGCATGCTAATCTCTTATGTGGGACTTTGTCAAAAGCCTTCTGAAAGTCCAAATAAACCACATCCACTGGCTTCGCCTCGTCAACTCTGCTAGTTACATCCTCGAAGAATTCTAGTAGATTTGTCAAGCATGATTTCCCTTTCGTAAATCCATGCTGACTCTGTCCGATTCTACCACTGTTCTCCAACTGCTCTGCTATAAAATCTTTGATAATGGACTCTAGAATTTTCCCTACTACCGATGTCAGGCTGACTGGTCTATTAGTCCCTGTTTTCTCTCTACCTCCCTTTTTAAATAGTGGGGTTACATTAGCTACCCTCCAATCTGCAGGAACTGTTCCAGAGTCTATAGAATCTTGGAAGATGACAACCAATGCATCCACTATTTCTAGGGCCACTTCCTTAAGTACTCTGGGATGCGTACCATCAGGCCCTGGGCATTTACCGGTCTTCAATTCCATCAATTTCCCCAACACCATTTCTCTACTAATACTGATTTCTTTCAGTTCCTCTCTCTCACTAAGCCCTGTGTTCCCCAACATTTCTGGTATGATATTTGTGTCCTCCTTTGTGAAGACAGAACCAAAGTATGCATTTAGTTGGTCAGCCATTTCTTTATTCCCCATAATAAATTCCCTTGTTTCTGACTGTAAGGGACCTACATTTGTCTTCACCAATCTTTATCTCTTCACATACCTATAGAAACTTTTACAGTCAGTTTTTATGTTCCCCGCAAGCTTGCTCTCGTACTCTATTTTCCCCTTCTTAATCAATCCCTTGGCCCTCCTTTGCTGAATTCTAAACAGCTCCCAATCCTCAGGTCTGTTGTTTTTCTTGCACATTTATACGCCTCTTCCTTGGATCAAATGCTATCTCTAATTTCCCTTGTAAGCCATGGTTTGACTACCTTTCCCATTTTACTTTTGCGCCAGACAGGGATAAACAATTGTTGCAGTTCATCCATGCGCTTTTTAAATGTTTGCCATTGCCTATCCACCATCATCCCTTTAAGTAACGTTTCCCAATCCGTCATGGCCAACTCGCACCTCATACCTTCGTAGTTTCCTTTACTAAGATTCAGGACTCTTGTCTCAGAATCAACTACGTTACTCTCCATCTTGATGAAGAATTCTATCATATTATGGTCGCTCGTCCCCAAGGGGTCTCGCACCACTTGATTGTCAATTATTCCTCTCTCATTACACAATACCCAGTCTAGGATGGCCTGTTCTCTAATTGGTTCCTCAACGTATTGGTCCAGAAAACCATCCCGTGTACACTCCAAGAATTCTTCCTCTATGGTATTGTGACTAATTTGATTTGCCCAATCTATATGCAGATGAAAGTCACCATAATTACAGATGTTCCTTTATTGCATGCATCTCTAATTTCCCGTTTAATGCCATTACCAACATCACCACTACAGTTTGGAGTTCTATATATAACCCCCACTAATGTTTTTTGTCCCGGAGTGTTTCTCAGCTCTACCCAGATTCCACCTCGTCAGAGCTAATATCTTTCCTCACTATTGCGTTAATTTCCTCTTTAACCAGCGATGCAACTCCACCACCTTTTGCTTTTTGTCTGTCCTTCCTAAACACTGAATATCCCTGGATGTTCATTTCCCATCCCTGGTCACCTTGCAGCCATGTCTCTGTAATCCCAACTATATCATACCTGTTTACATCTATTTGCGCGATTAATTCATCCACTTTATTGCGAATGCTCCGCGCATTAAGGCACAAAGCCTTAAGGCTTGTCTTTTTAAAATTACTTGTCCTGTTCCCAATACTGTGTCCCTGTTTGATTCTGGCCCTTGATTTCTCTGCCTATCACTTTTCTTATTCCCCTTAGTGTCTTTTGTTCTTGTCTTTGATCCCCCCCTCCTCTGACTCCTTGCAAAGGTTCCCATCCCCCTGCCATTTTAGTTTAAACCCTCCCCAACCACTCTAGCAAATACTCCCCCTAGGACATCAGTCCCGTCCAGCCCAAGTGTAACCCGTCCAGTTTGTACTGGTCCCACCTCCCCCAGAACCGGTCCCAATACCCCAGGAATCTAAAACCCTCCCCCTCACACCATTTCTTCAGCCACGTATTCATCTGATATATCCTGCTTTTTCTACTCTGACTAGCACGTGGCACTGGTAGTAATCCTGAGATCACTACCTTTGAGGTCCTACTTTTCAACTTACTTCCTAGCTCCCTATGTTCTGCTTTTAGGACCTCATCCTTTTTTTTTTACCTTTGTCGTTTGTACCAATGTGAACCACGACCACTGGCTGTTCACCCTCCCCCTTCAGAATGTCCTGTAACCGCTCTGAGACATCCTTGACCCTCGCACCAGACTAGATAATTTTTTTTGAGATATGGATTGAGGGATAAATATTGGCTAGGATACCAGAGATAACACCCCTGCTCTTCTTTGAAATAGCGTCATGGGAACTTTTATGTTCCCCTGAGAGGACAGATGGGACCTCAGTTTAACATGCCATCCAAAAGATAACACCTCCAACAGTGCAGCATTCCCTCAGTACTGCACTGTTAGCCTTGATTTTGTGCTCAAGTGATTTGAACCCATGACCTTATAACTCAGAGGAGAGAGTGCTACCAACTGAGTCACAGCTGACACTCACCTTAAATATAAATTATGGCCCAAAGTTCTGTGATGCTCAGCAGTAAATTCCTGGTGTAAGTTCACCTGTAGAGCAACAGAAAGAGCAGAAAACTGGCTGGGACCCAGAGATGATGGCGACCGCCTACAATGCCAGTATTCAATGGAGCCTGTTTACAGCAGGCCCTACATCCGTCCCATACAAGGCAAGGCCCATGATGTGGGGAGGGCTGGGCTAACCAGTGGGAATTCCCACACTGGGAATTTCCATGGTAATGGCTTATTACCCAGTTCCCCATATGCCAGTAAAACAGAGTGGTAGATGTGGTCCAAACTGCTGGTCTAGGTCTGGATCCTGGCTGGACATCCTCATAAGAAATTCCAGCTCCATTTGATACATCAACCGCTTTGTGCTATACCCTTAAAATTTGTATACTGATGGTACAGTCTTCTATGCAAGTGACACCAGCCTTACCATTCCTGTTTTGCCCTTCTGGAGGGTGCCCAGGAATGTGCCCAGAGTAACACGGGCACCTGTCAGCATATGCTGATGAGGTGACCTCCCAAAACCCTCAATATTTCAAAGATTAGGAGCCGAGGTCACCAGTGGCTGCTCTGTCACACTTAGCCTTGTGAAGCGGCTCCATGTATTTTTGGAGCCTACTTTTTTTAACTAAAGATGATGGCCTGGATTTTAACCCAGAAGCATGTTTCATGCAAGGGTGCTGTTTTGAGTTCAGGAAACTGGAAAGAAAGGGTTTTCTCGATTGTCCTGCAGTTTTTAACTTTTTTTCTGCCAGTTTGCCATCCACAGGCAGCCTGATTGACAGATTGAAGGCCTGTCAGGCGGGGAAGCCTACAGCACAAGCTGCATCCGAGGAGAGCAGGGAGGTCTAATGGGCAGGAGAAGGATGTTGATCACGGGAGTGGGAGGGGAGTCCATTGATAGTCAGGGGATCTAATCACAGGAGTGGGTGGGTGTTATCTCTTGCCCCACCCCACTTTATTTGCTTAAAACCTATTACATTTCTACCCTTTGTCAGTTCTGATGAAGGGTCACTGACCTGAAGCGTTAACTCTGCTTCTCTCTCCACAGATGCTGCCAGATCATCGAGGATGTTTTACCGACTAGCTTGTTGAATCTGGAGGAAGCAACTCTGTTGTCCTGGCCCTCAAGCAATGTTGCAAAGGCATTTAACTCATGGATTCATCCCTTTCCTGAGGCATGGGAAACCCAAATGATGAGTTAAAAATAGAATGTTAAAATGAAGGCAAGCAGCCTCATGCCATTTAAATAACCAACCCACCTCATGGTCGTCTGTCCCTTGTCCTGCCTCCATTAAAACTGGAGTTGAGCGGGTTAGAGGCAGGTTTGGTTCATGTTTCAGACTTTTTGCATTTTAACTTTTGACCTTACCGCAAGTCACCCATTTTTGGGAGTTAAGATTGAACCTGACATTGCAGTGATGGTAAGCTGAAATTGGTCAGGTATGTGAGCATTCAGTGGCGGTGGGGGAAGAGGAACTCAGGAACACTGGACCATGACTATTAAACATGGTAGTAACAAAAAATAACTGGCCTCCAAATAGCAGCTCAACCCTGCTTGGATATAGTATTGGATTCTTCAAGAAGTTTGCTAACAATACTAGGAATATATGCTTGTATATAAGATATTGATCTCTGTTACCAATATATACAATAAGTAATGGGTTCTACTGAAAAACAATTTATCCAGTTTTCTTTTCACTCTTCTGATACAACCATTGGCAACAATCCTTTTGGATATTTAGAACTGATATAATTTGAAACCTGGCACAAAGTGAGATACCGTAGGCAGAAATGTGGCCAGTATGAAACTGTAAGAAACCAGAAAAGAAAGCAAAATACTGCAGATGCTGGAAATCTAAAACAAATATTGGATTTTTCTCCTTTGCGAACGAATGCACATTGGTAGCAACAGTATTGTTGGATGATAAAGTTCGCTTGGCCTGAAAATTCATGATCCCACCAGAGGCCTATAACTAATCTTCTTGAATAGTTTTGTAAGTTTAGAATTAGTAGTGTAATGTGAAGGAACACAATTACTGTAAAGCAGTGGGTGGACTATATAAAGTTTCATTATTACTAAAGCTTTAATGAACTTCATTATTGTAGTGTGGGAATGACTAGCCCCATGCTGGTATAGACTAGTAACACTGCATTTTACTATCACAGTCAGCATAGAATAGATCTTTTAATAGGATACAGGACTGCATTCATTGAAAATAATAGCATTTAACAGATTTCCTAAAACTGCCTTTCTGCTGTCTTGTTAACAAATTCTGACAGAATGTCACAGAGAAAATCGTGAGCTAGTTACAGTATTTCCATAAAAGACACTGCTCCCTCGCTATGAGACTTTGGCTCTCTGGCACACCAATGAATAGCTTGGATACACTCTGTAACCCTTGAGATTTCCCATCATGATGGAATTTCACAAGGGGTTGATATTTTTGTGAAGTTTCTGTTCCTTCTTCTTCATCATCTCAATAAAATCTTCTGCCTCTATTTTCTGTTTCTCTTGGAGTTGCAGCTCCCTATCCTTTTCTTCCTCTTCCATTTTTGCTTGTAGCTCTTTTCTCCACTGTCATATGAATAAAGTAAACATGTTAAAGTAGTATGCATTATTTAAATATGATGACATACAAAAACAAACAAATGTTTATGTTTTGCCCAAAAACATTGCATCAATTCCAAGCCTGGCTTTTTGAGAGAGACTATAGGGTGAATTTTACCAACCCCTCGATGCCATGGGTCGTGGCGGGAGGCCTGTAAAAGCTAACAGGAGAAGCCTGCCACGACCCATGACACCGAGAAGTCCCTTTCAGATATTAGCGGCGGCGGCAGTGGGGTCTCAGTACAGCCCCCCCCCCCCCCACCGCTTGGCGGTGGGACCTTCATTAAAATACTTAAATGAGTATTAATAAAATTCAAATTAACTTACCTACTGACGGCGACCGTCCCATGCCGATTTTATGGCCAGCAGGCCGCAACTCACGCACCTTCGAAACTCCATCTTCTAATTATTTATTAAAAGCAAATGAAATCTAATATCCCTTGAAAAGTGTAAAATTTTGCAAAGGGCTTGAAGCTCTTTAAAAATGCCGCCGGTGTCTGTGCGGTGGCGCTGGATGCCGTTCCTGGGGACACGGCGGCTGCCCCTCTATGTCATTGGGGGTTGCCACTCCGCCCCCTCCATTCAAAGCAGCCCCTGCTGCTTTCACAGCGCGCTGATAAAATTCAGCCCTATGTCTTCAAGTAGAAACTTTAATGAAGGCATTAAAAGACATAAAAGACAATTCAATTGATAAAAGTAATCACGTTAATGTGAATATGTAAGTTTCTGAATTTGCTTAAATCCTTACTGAGAGAACAACATTAGAAAACATTTTGAGTGATTAGTAGGAATCTGGAGCTAAAATACCCTTTATATATGTGGACATGGGAATTTTTAAATGGGGAAAAAAGCTAACATAAGAAGGATGATACAAAATAAACAAGAAGTCAAACTGTTCAGACAAAAAGTAAGAACAGATATTTCATATACATATATACACAAACACACACCCACATACACACATACTCTGGTACCAGTTCTTCCTATATTAATAAAGATCAGACAGCAAGTGGATGGATCCAACAACTACCTGGCACCAAGGGAGAAGGGAGTTTCTTGACCTGATGCACAGGCTTGAAGGAGCAGCTGGTCTTTTCCGGTTGAGTTTTTTGTAAATGTTCAAACACTAGTTCACCTTCAAGTTAATCATTTCAAAATCAAGAGTTCATGAATTCTACATTGTGCTTAATCTTCCTCCATGTATGATTCCCAGTCAAAGTGCATTTGTGGGGCTCGAATGGGACTCCCACCTTCCGTTAAATGACCCTTCCAAAATTCCTTATGGTATGAAAGAGTTGTGCTAAATGTGCAAGCAGTTCTTATATGGAATCATTAACTATAGCAAAGATAATGGACTGAATTTTACCAGCCCCTCGACGCTGTAGATCACGGTGCGGGGGCCGGTAAAATACTACGAGGAGAGGCCTGCCTCGACCCGTGACATCGAGAGTGGGCCCGCCGCATTTTACCGGCGGCAGTGGGACCTCGGTGCAGCCTCCCCTGCCGCACAGCAGCAGCACCACAATTATCAAATGGTAATGATTACTTATCTATGCTGATTATGCACCGACATTGCTGTATTTTTTGTTGAACGTGTGGCCGTCACGTGCCATCCCATTCACGATCTGAAAAGTCGGTGGGTCCTCACTCTGCATTACGGAAGAGAGGAGGGAGGGGGTATACACAGGGGTCTAACTCTGCATTCTTAAAGGGAGGAGGGAGGGGGGATACACAGGGGTCTAACTCTGCATTCTTAAAGGGAGGATGGAGGGGGGATACACAGGGGTCTAACTGCATTCTTAAAGGGAGGAGGGAGGGGGGATACACAGGGGTCTAACTCTGCATTCTTAAAGGGAGGATGGAGGGGGGATACACAGGGGTCTAACTCTGCATTCTTAAAGGGAGGAGGGAGGGGGGATACACAGGGGTCTAAATCTGCATTCTTAAAGGGAGGAGGGAGGGGGGATACACAGGGGTCTAACTCTGCATTCCTAAAGGGAGGATGGAGGGGGGATACACAGGGGTCTAACTCTGCATTATTAAAGGGAGGAGGGAGGGGGGATACACAGGGGTCTACCTGTGCATTCTGGAAGGGAGGAGGGAGGGGGGCTATGCAGGGGTCTCATTCTGCATTCTGAAAGGAAGGGGGTCTGGGATTACTGGAGGGAAAACAGTGCTGGCACGAAGGGAGGTATCGCGTACCATCCCTCCGTTAACAGTGTATGCTCTGTGTTTGTGAGGGAGCAATGGCACACTAGGCACCCTGTGTGTGGGGAGGGTGCCAGTAAGAGCAAGAGCATTAAGGTTCTACGGATGGTGGGGGCAATCGATTCAGCTGGTAGGATGTTGATGTGGTCATGCTGGGCCACTGAGTGTTGGCCAAGATGGGCAATGCCATGGCACGCCACATAGTTGATCCAGGAAAGCAGCTGATGTACCTGTCAACACCAATCCCTGCCCTGTTCGGAACCTTTGAATACATGCAGGGTTCAACTTTATTTATCACATGGAAATAGGTATGGTTCATCCTACATTGTGTGATCCTCTGCACGTGAGGATCCATATGTGCCAGAGGCAATACCAACAGGCGGGTGCGATCCACGTAGAGGCCCATGGTCGTGAGCAGTAGCCCTCAAGGGGAGCCCACCATTACGGCTGCCGTGCATCTACAGGCCCCACATGACATCGCATGTCAGAGCACCAGTGTCAGAGGAGATTGCGCATATAGAGAGGGTGGTGATGTCGCTATGCCCTGCTCAATGATGACCTGCAGCCATGGGCTCTGGTGGACATCCCATGCCTTTGTTCCTCATAGTGGCAGCGGTTCTCATGCCCGATGCCTCTGCAGCCTTTTAGGGGCCCACCAGAGACCTTTGTGGGGTCACACAGTCAGCAGTGCACTGCTGCATCAGGGAAGTCACCAATGCCCTGCACCGGAGGGCCAGTGAGGATGGCCGCTTCAGGACAGACTCTCACAGCTAGGCTCAGAGGGCCATTGGTTCTGGCACCACTGCCGGAGAACCATAGGTTATAATGTTCATAGACTACACTCATGTGGCCAACAGGCCTACTGCCAGGCTACCACCTGCAGACATCATCATTAAAGGAGCCCTCTCAATCTAGGTGAACACTGCAGCTGCTTGCAGCGAATGTGTGACCGCGTTCTCAGGCAGCTGCCATGACACCTGGGTCTTGTGCCAGTCCCGCCTGCCACTGCTGTTCACTGAATTGGCTCAGATGGAGGAATGGCTTCTTGGAGATGTTATCCTTTGCAGACATGGCTCCTGACACCAGTGAGCGCCTCCAGTGCCTGGATGGATGGGGTGAGGCCTGTGCTACAGCTGAAAAGGCCAGCTCCTTTCTTTGCTGTTCTGCACAACTACGCACCAATAGGGTCAGGCCTGGCATGATGAGGAGAGATGTCAACAGGATTCCTCCTCGGACTGTGAAGACGCTGAGGACCTACAACAAGAAAGACACATGGGAGGGCAGATAGCACCCAGGCTCTGCAGGCAGGGCTAGCAGTGAGCTAGGGATGTATGGAAATGGCTTATCAGACAAAGGCTGTCTGCTCCGTAGGAACCGACATGAGCTCTGCAAGCCACACATCAACCTCGCTCACCTGCTGTGCACCAGTCCACATCTGCAGCATCCCTGTGTAAACCATTAGAGGTAGTAGCTGGCTGAGCCAATGTCAATGTTACTGAGTCCGTGGAGACGCTCATGAGTAATGGTGGCATGACAATGCTGTTATTGCATACATTGGCTCTCCTGAAGGGCCAACGGTGCAAAGGGATGTGACATTGGCGCTACATGCTGGCACACATCATTCCCACAGAGAAAAGGACACACATGTTGGAGAGGAACATTTAGTGAAAGACATATTTACATTGCTGTGACACCCGTGCATTCCCATTTGTGTCAGTGTGTTCTCTGTAAACCTCTGTAATACCTTTTATGGTCTATTTAAGTCTCACATCCTGGAATGTGCAAAATTAAGATTATTCACCCAGGTGCGGCACGCCTACAAGAAGGAATGTTACACTTGAGTGGGAGAAGAAGATCGCAACTTCACAGGACACTGGGAGACAGCAGGGTAAGTATGTGGCAGCAAAGCAGAAAGTGCTGGGTAACTCAGCAGGTCAGGCAGCATTTGTGGAGACAGAAGCAGAGTTAACTTTCAGGTCTATGAACTTAGACAAGTTAACTCTGCTTCTCTCTCCACAGATGCTGCCTGACCTGCTGGATATCTGCAGCACTCTCTGCTTTGCTGCAAGATTGACAGCAGCCCCACTCTTCAGCAGTCAGATAAGTATTCTTTGACTGCTGTCAGGAAGCAGGTGCTGGAGCGCTTAAAATAGAGCCCCAGCACCTGCTGCACAGATGTCAAAGACTCTCACTGCGCCGAATGTCCCGCCTCACCCCATATAATATGGGGAGGGTGGCTCAGTGTCGTGATTCTAATGAGCCTCCGCGATTAATATTGCGGGGGCTCGGCAGTGGCTGGTAAATGCAGGCGCCCTGCCGAATTCAAAGGGTGCCGCCCTCCAACAAAATTCAGCCCAAAGAGTGTAAATGACCAGTTAGAAATCATGACACCTTTCAGTAGAGCACAGAAATGAGCGTAATGTTGTCCAGGGGAGGAAGAATGAAAACAACCTTGTCCTCAGAAAGGGATACATCTGTACTGCAGCTAAGAAAGAAAGGGGAGAAAATAGGGAGAAAGATAGAGAAAAATCAAACCACGAGGTTTTATTTCCTAAATAAGCAAAGTGGTTTTAAAGCCATTTTAGTACATGGAGATCTTTCAGACTGAACAACTCCGAGGGAAACGTATTTTTCAGAACCCACATCTACTGTAAAGGGGAATTCAGGAAAAACTTGATTGAGAGGTCAAATGAGTCTTTATAACCAAAGGTAACCCCACTACTCTGACTGGTCAATACTTTTCCTGCTGACCAATATTGAAGGAACTTTACTGATGTAGACTGACAGGCAGAGGGAGAATCAAAGGCAACTGACAGGTAGAGGCAATAAACACTACTAGAGCAGAGATAGTCATACCAGCCAGTGCTGAGTTTACATTCCAGGTAGTACTGACTAGTGTAGCTACGCCACTGTAGGGCTGACGAAATTCCCCCTGACCAATCCCACTTCTGACAACATCTGATCTGAATCACTTGACTCTCTGGCTCCATTCCTTTGGCAAAGTCATTCCTGTACAATCAATAACCAGTGCTGCAACTTGTTTAATGGGTCATGGCTGAAAACTCAAGACAAATGCCAAAGATCAGTATATTGTGTTCAAAGAAAGGCACCTTGTGTGCTAATGGAGGCAATCTGTCACTATGAAGATACAACTGCATTTGAAACAATATTTGAAGTCAGGGGATGCCAGGAGATTTACACATCTTCTCTCAATTTTATTTTTCCCCCACAGGAAGACAGTCACAGACTGTTAACAGCATAGCAAAATAAAAAAGTAGGTGGTTATCAACATGACAATGAAAGAAAGGTCAGCTCAGTCATCAAAATTAAAAATTAACTGAAGACTCCACTTTGAAGAGTTCATTCATGTAGTACTATAAAAGGAAAGGTAATGTGAATGATAATCCAAAGTTACAGACTTTAAAACATCTTAAAGGGATATTGAACCTTGTACTTATCCCTATAGCTATATTGGTTCATATCTGCAATTCCGGGAGGATGCAAGGATTAAGAAAAATTAAGCAGCTGGTTATCTGTAAATAAAATAAATTAAGCAGTTGGTTATCTCTAAGTAAAAGTATTAAGAAAAGTTTCTTGCAAACACTTCAGAGTAGGAATGACTAAAGATCATAGTCCACTCATCTTAAAATTGGCCAACATGTTTCTTTTAAGTAACATCAAATGCAACATAAATATTTATTTTACTGAGATGTTACATGTCCTTTTGTAATTATGGACACAACAACAACTACAGTGTCCTTCAACAAAGCGACTGAACACTGGGATGAGAATCAGCTGATCGAAGAGAATCACCATGTATTTCTATAGGCATCATGTATGATGAATATAGTTGAACTTTTTGAGGTCACTAGCATGGTAAGTAGGGAAATGTCTATATGGACATCCAGAAGGCATGTAACAAGGTTCAATGCAAAAAAGAATTCAGTAAAATTTGGAGTGCGCAGAATTGGAGAAAATCTTATGACATGGATCAATTGGACAGAAGACAGAAAGTAGGGATAAAGGTTAATTCTTTGATTGGAAAGATGCAACAAGTGGTGTTCCTCAGGGATCTGTACTGGGGCCTCAGTTTTTCCACTGCATAGATTAATGATTTGGATGAAGGAATAAAGAATAGCATTTCCAAGTTTGTGGATTATACTAAGTTAGGAGGCACAGTAAATTGTGTGGATGGGAGCAGGAAGTTACAAAGTTACAAACTAATTCAGTAGGCAAAACTATGGCAAATGGAGTTTAATGTGGGGAAGTGTGAGGTCATCCAGTTTGGATCTGAGAAAGACAAATCAGAATATTTTCTTAATGGTGAGATACTAGGAGATGTGGAGGAGCAAAGGGATTTAGGTGGTCATGTACACAAAGCATTAAATGCTAATGTACAGGTGCAAAAGGTAACCACAATTGCTCCTGGAATATTGGCCTTTATCACAAGGGGGTTGTAATCCAAAAATGAGAAAGTGATGCTTCTGTTGTCAGAGTATTGTCAGACTCCACCTGGAGTACTGCATTCAGTTTTGAGGACTGAGCCTCAGGAAAGATATATTGGTCTCAGAAGGGCTACAGTGCAGATTCACCAGAATGATACCTAGGCTCAAAGTTCTGAGCACAAGTTGCATAAAATTGTCTTGTTTCCTCTGGTGGGAGAATCCAGAAGAAGAGGGCATAACCTTAAAAATAGAGCTAGACTATTTGGAAGTGAAATCAGGAGCACTTTTTCACACAAAGAGTTTTGGAAAACAACAACGACAACTTGCATTAAATGTAGTAAAATGACTAAAGGCACTTTCAGGAACATCATAAAACTTGGTTAAAGAGGGATGTTTCAAAAAACGTCTTAAAGGAGGAGAGATAAAGAGGTGGAGAGGTTGAGAGAGGAAATTCCAGAGTTTTGTGCCTCGGCAGCTGAAGGCACAGCTGCCAATGGTGGAGTGATTAAAATCAGGGATGTGCAGGAGACCAGAACTGGAGGAGCACAAATATCTCAGAGGGTTATAGGGCTGGGGTAGGTTATAGAGATAGGGAGTTGGATGTGGAAGTTGGAAGATGAGAGGCTGGCCAGGAGTGCATTGGAATAGTCAAGTCTATAGGTAGCAAAGGCATGGATGAGGGTATCAGCAGCACATATCTGAGTCAAGGATGTAGCTGAAGATGTTATGGAGGTGGAAGTAGGCAGTCTAAGTGACGGCGCGGATATGTAGTCAGAAACTCATCTTGTCTTCATTTACAATACAATATCAAGGTTGAGAACAGTCTGCTTGAGCCTCAGACAGTTGCCAGGGAAAGGGTTGGAGTCAGTGGCTAGGGAACAGAGTTTGTGGTGGGGACCGAAGACAATGGCTTCAGTCTTTCCAACATTGAGTTGGAGGAAATTTCTGCTCATCCAGTACTGGATGTCAAACATAAAAACAGAAAATCCTGGAAGTACACAGTAGGTCTGGCAGCATTTGTGGAGAGAGAAGGAGAGTTAACGTTTCGGGTTGATGCCCATTCATGTTGTCAGACCTGTTGAGTATTTCCAGCATTTTCTGCTTTTATTTCAGATTTCCATCATCCACAGTATTTTGCTTTTGTACTGGATGTCAGGCAAGCAGTCTGACAATTTGGAGACAGTGAAGGGGCAAGAGAAGTTGAGATAGGTGGTGGTGAGGTAGAGCTGGGCGTCAGCGTACATGTGGAATCTGGCGTCATGTTTTCAGATGATGTTGTCAAGGAGCAGCAGGTAGATGAGAAATAAGAGGTAGCCAAGGATAGATTCTTGAGGGACATAAGAGGTAATGGTGTGGAAGTGGGAAAAGAAGCCATCACAGGACAGGTGATTCTCTGGTTACAACTGAATAGATAAGAAAGGAACCAGGCGGGTTCAGTCCCACCCAGCTAGACAATGGAGGAGAGGCAATGGAGGAGGATGGTGTAGTCAACTGTGTCAAATGCTCCAGACAGGTTAAGAAGGATGAAGACAGATAGTTTACTATGAGGAAAGATAAAACCTGGAATATGCTCCGCCAAAAGGTTATGGATGTTAGGTCAATTGAAATCTCAATATTGAAAGATTTTTGATAGGCAAGAGTGTCCAAGTAAACAGATCAAAGGTGGGTAGCTTTGCATTCTAAATGCAATTTGTGTGGTCAGTTGAATTTTTTTCAATTGTTGCTTGGTGGCAGGGTACATTATTTCTCTGGTAAGCATGGAGCATTTTACATTTCATGCCCTATATAAATGAAATTTGTTATTGTTGTAATCATTTAGATACAAGTCATACGGCTGAATTTTATGAGGCCTCCAGTGTCGGGGGTCGTGGTGGGGGGGCCTGGAAAATTCTTCCGGGAGAGGCCCGCCACGACCCCTGACGCCAAGAAAGCCTCGCCGCATTTTTCCGGCAGCAGCGAGGCCTCAGCACGGGCCCCCCCGCCACCGAGCGGTGGGGGCTTCATCTAAATATTAAAATGAAGTAAAATAAATTAAAATTAACTTATCTTGTCCTGGCAGCCATCCCACACCAATATTCTGGCTACCAGCCACAACTCGCGCGCCTTCGGACACGGGTGGGGAGGGGGGGGGAGAAGTGAAATTTTCAGGGTTGGGGGGAGCGGGGAAAACCGCTCCGATTGGGTGTGGGGATGGTAGGAAGGGGTTGAGGGCCAAAGGTGCTGAAGTTGGGGGGTGGGGTGGGGGGGGGGGGTGTTGGGTGGTGAAAGTTTGTAATTTTACAAATTGGTTTTTCAGGGGATGGGTTATTTTATTAATTGATAATTCAGTGGGGGGGGGGGGGCTGTTGGAAAGGGAATTAAAAGTGTTTCTGACATTTTATTTGTTTTCTGGGCACCGGCACCTTTAAAAATCTGATTGAACCTCAAGGGCAAGAAGCCCTTTAAAAATGGCGCTGTGCCTATGTGGTGGCACTGGACGCCATTGCCAGGGATGGAGCAGCCACCCCCTCTATGTCATTGGGGGCGGCCGCTCCATCCCCTACATTTAAAGGAGCCCCCGCATGAAATATCGCGGGGGCTCCGTGATGGCGCACTGCACCTGAAGACCGCTGAAGCACGCTGCGCCAATAAAAGTCAGTCCATAGTTGTCTTACAAAGAATAACATCGTGGCAATCAGCACAACTCACCTCATGCAATCTGTCCAACAAAAACTCAGTTGAAATAATCAGCTTCTTATAGGGAATACAAATATAACTTATAATTAACCTCAAGTACGAGCCTTATTAGTAAAAAAAAAATTACCTGATCTTCCACTATTCTTCGCAGATCAAAGTTTGTACGAGTATTGAAATCAGGTAGTGATTCGCGATCTGCTTGTGCTATCATTATTTCTTGTCTGAAATAAAACATGATATTCATAGTTACATTAACAATTTACTCTCAGAAGAACTGAAGAAAACAGGAAGAATTAGAGAGTGCAAAATAACCATTATAAGAAGAGAGAAAATTTTGTTTTGGCTGTGAAAAATGCTAGAGGAGATGTTATTCAAATAAATCTACATAGAGAAGTTACAAGATAGAAGAAGTTTGATCTTATATTCATTATCTAATATGTGTCGGTGCATGTTACTGCGCTTTTTATCATCACTTTAGAATTGATTTCAATGCAGGAATAGTTATCACCAGGTTAAGGTCACTCTGATTCATTCTTTGTATTATTAAAAAGCTTTGTTTAAAATAAAAATAGTCCAGATACACACCAGCTGGAGTAGCATGCATGGTGGTCCAGAAAACACAGTCAGATTGAAGTGGGTTTTAATAACAAAGGTTTAGATGTGCTTACCTCAGTGTGAGTTTATGCATTTTAATGGTCTCAACCCATGCACAATGGCTAAATTCAAAATCAGCATGCCACTATAAGAATTACAAAGAATCTTATACTAATCAAGTAAGTAGATATATATTAATTATCCTATTTATATTATTCAAAAATATCTTCTTTACATAATGTTTTCAAGTGTGAAGACCACAAATAATTCCCTGCTCCATTTAGATCACATAGCTACTTTAGTGAGTCCTCCAAAATAGTATGGTATAACAATTTGCCAAGGGCTAGTCAACATTATCATTGTGACTCACTCACTGATAGTGTAAATTTATTTCAAAATCAGATGGTCAGAAAGGAGTTGAAGAGGTGTACTGTTAGCAGTAAGACTGTATATCAGAACTTAAAATGCCAAAACATCTGTCAGAAGAACATTATCTTCATAAATAAAAGCAAAATACTGCGGATGCTGGAAATCTGAAATAAAAACAAGAAATGCTGGAAATACTCAGCAGGTCTGGCGGCATCTGTGGAGAGAGAAGCACAGTTAACGTTTCAAGTCAGTGAACCTTTTTCAGAACGGGCAAATATTAGAAATGTAAAAGGTTATAAGTAAGTAAAGCAGGGGTGGGGAAAGAAATAACAAAGGAGAAGGTGCAAATAGGACAAGGTCATAGAATAGCTGACCAGAAGGTTGTGGAGCAAAGGCAAACAATATATTAATAGTGTGTTGAAAGACAAAGCATTAGTACAGATAGAGTGTTAATGAACTGAAAATTGAACAGCCGCAAGTACAAACATGAAAAAAAACAGTGGGTAAGCAAACTGAACAAACTAAGATGAAATAAAATAAAATAAACGCAAAAAATTATATAATAAAAAAGAAAAAGAAAAAAAAATGGGAAAAGAAAAAAATAACTAAAAATAAAAGTAAAATGGGGGGCCCAGCATGCTCTGAAATTATTGAACTCAATGTTCAGTCCGGCAGGCTGTAGTGTGCCTAATCGGTAAATGAGATGCTGTTCCTCGAGCTTGCGTTGATTTTCACTGGAACACTGCAGCAATCCCAACATTGGGGAGACCAAACGCAGACTGGGTGACTGCTTTGCAGAACACCTCCGCTCAGTCCGCAAGCAGGACACGGAGCTTCCGGTTGCTTGCCATTTCAACACTCCCCCCTACTCTCATGCTCACATCTCTGTCCTGGGATTGCTGCAGTGCACCTTCTCCTTTGTTATCTCTTGCCCCACCCCTGCTTTACTTGCTTATAACCTTTTACATTTCTAATATTTGCTAGTTCTGAAGAAGGGTCACTGCCCTGAAATGTTAAATCTGCTTCTCTCTCCACAGATGCTGCCAGATCTGCTGAGTATTTCCAGCATTTCTTGTTTTTATTATCTTCATAAAACCTTATTAAAGTACACATGATGACTAATGGGGGTTCTATATGCCCCTTACTTAACTTTAAATCATTATAAACATGGACAAACATTATAGAGAAAAGTGAAAGGCAGATCACAAAAAGTCCTGTGAGACATTAAAAGATTTTTAATCGCTCCATGTAAAACAAATTTGATATAGTAATAAAACAATTAATGCATGATAGAATAATCACTTTTCCACAATGAAAGTTAATTTAAAAAAACAAAGGAAATTTATGAGAAAACAAATGTCAAATTTTGAACACCCGTGAAACCCCAAGTGTCTCTAGGTGGTTTACTTTATACGTTTATGGAAGTTTCTACGAGGTGTGACTCCCGTGTTAGCAGCTGGGCTGGAGGCAGGCTGTTGATCAGGCTTCCCTTGGTCTGTGATGACTTCAAAGGCTGTCCTCTGGCTGCCTGGGGCCTGGAGGGCCTTGCTGCCTAAGAGTTTCATGCTCAGGTACAGGACTTTCCTCAGGTGTTGCGACTACTGGAGCTGGGCTCACTGGAGGAAGGGCTGAGGAGGTGCTGTCCACACTCCCCTGAGGGGAGCTCCCAGTTGTGGAAGTCAGCCTCTCTTCCTGCCTTTCAAGGCTCACTTGACCTTCCCTGCTGACCAGAGAAGGATGAGGAGCTAGAGAAGATTCCAGGGGCCCTCATCCTTCTCTCGCCTTGCCACTGCTGCGTTGAGCATGCATTTGTGGAATCTGGCTCTCCATTATATGGAGGAAGCCATGCATTCATGTGCCTGAGACATGGCAGCACTCTTGGCCTGGATGGACTCCTCCATCATCTGCTCATGGTTGCTCATTACCTCTGGTATCTTTGCCAGATGTTGCCTTACCTCTCTCTGCAACTCCAGCATGCCGTGTGCTGTCAACACCAGAGTCTCGTCACCAGCCTGGGGCTCAGCATGGGCCTGGCCACCCACAGTCCTCTGACTGTCAGAGGCCTCGGCTGTCTCAGCCTCAACCAGCTGCTTAGGCGCGTGTGCGATGCTCTCACCAGCTCGTGACCCTGATTCTACAGCTGAGCGGAAACCCATTGAGGTGAAAGTATCTGTGCTGGTGGAAGGTGGAGAGTCATTGGACGGGGCATCCTTTGACTGTGGATCCTCCTCAGAGGTGGAATTATGTCTTCCTTTTGCTGGAGTCTCCTGCGGTTGCCGACCTGCATGAGAGACCACAAACATGTGTGGGTTAGGCTGTGCAGATCTCGTCGCAACAATTATGTGTAATGTGGGTCTCCAGAAGTGAACTGTATATCGATGGAAGACAATCCTCACTTTCTTGCACAGAGACTCCAGTTTCTCCATCAGCTGTTGAGCGGTCGCCCTGGGTCCCTGCTAATTCAAATGCCTCCTCCTCAGCTGTTGAGAGAGGCCGAAGATCTGGGATGTCTCCTTGCTGTTATAGGTCCTCTTATCCTGCAAGTGGAAAGAGGGAGCTAGTCATATTTCACAGAGAAATCAACATTACAAATCTACTATGGAAGCCCCTTGTCCCCTACTCGGGTATTACGTATAGCTCATGCTACCGTCCGCTCTCAGGGGAGTTAATGGGGGTGATCTGTAAAAGAAGGTGGTCTGTGGCTGAGATGCAGCCATGTATCTGTCAGGATGAAGTGATGCCTAACCCCCTGTGGCAATGCCATTGTTGTGCCCCCTCTCCATGTCCCGCTTCCTCCTGTGTAGCCATATGCAATCCATAAAAAGGAGTGAGTTCTGGAGCAGTCACTTTGGCAGAACGAAGGAGGTCGTTGACCCTGTTGTGGCACTGTCCCCTCAGCGATCTCCATCCAGACTTGCTTGGCCAGGTAGGAGTACCTCTTCTTACCAATGCTGGGGAAGAGGACCTCTCGCCTTTCCATTGCAGCCTAGATAAGCATCCCAAGGCAGGCATTGCTAAACCATGGGGCCATACTGTGTCTTGCCTCTGCCATCCTGTGGTGTCTTTCTCCAGGGGGGGTGGGGGGGTGGTGGGGGTCCTGGAGTCACAACTGCAATGGCTTCACTAGAGAGCACAGCAAAAAAGCAGCAATGCAAGCACGGCTAGCAGAGCTTTAAATATGGTTGGTGCAAGCACCTGCTCCGGAGTCATCCAATGCCATATTTAGCATCTCGCATCCCGTTCCCACTGCATGATTAGCCTTGTCCCTCACCTTCATTGCTACAATTGGCTGCCTGTCACGTGATTGTAGTGGGCTGGCTGCCCATGTGACCAGAGGGAATGGCGTTCATTTCCAGTTCTGCCATCGGACCTGCAAAGGGCTCACCAAATTCAGCCCATTGGAGGCCCTTTGTGACGCCATCGAGCACAGATGGAGGTCATTCTGTCCATCCTGTACTTTTTGGCTCACTTACTTCTTCCTAACTTATCCATAATTACATATTCAAAGGCTTATTATCAAGGATCCTCTATTTCCTGGATGCTGAAAAGGTCAATGTATACCATATAGCACTGTTCATTGCGAGTTCTAGAAAGTCTATTTGGAATAAATTATATAATTTCAACTCTTTCCATAGATGCTTAATTCATGGTGATTTTTTTTTACTTAAAAAACCTAACTTAGGTTGAACTTAGAGCTTGGATTAGTACTTGGAACTATGATGTTGTTGCTATTACAGAGACTTGGTTGAGGGAAGGACAGGATTGGCAGCTAAATGTTCCAGGATTTAGAAGCTTCAGGCGGGATAGAGGGGGATGTAAAAGGGGTGGGGGAGTTGCATTACTGGTTAAGGAGAATATCACAGCTGTACTGCAGGAGGACACCTCGGAGGGGTCATGCAGCGAGGCAATATGGGTGGAGCTCAGGAATAGGAAGGTGCAGTCATGATGTTGGGGGTTTTCTGGAGGCCTCCCAACAGCCAGTGGGAGGTAGAGGAGCAGATATGTAGACAGATTTTGGAAAGATGTAAAGGTAGCAGGGTTGTAGTGGTGGGTGATTTTAACTTCCCCTATATTGACTGGGACTCACTTAGTGCTAGGGGCTTGGATGGGGCAGAATTTTTAAGGAGCATCCAGGAGGGCTTCTTGAAACAATATGTAGATAGCCCAGCGAGGAAAGGTGCCGTACTGGACCTGGTAGTGGGGAATGAACCCAGCCAAGTGGTCGAAGTCTCAGTAGGGGAGCATTTCGGGAACAGTGACCATAATTCCATAAGTTTTAAGGTACTTGTGGATCAGGATAAGAGTAGTCCTCGGATGAAGGTGCTAAATTGGGGGATGGCTAATTATAACAATATTAGGAAGGAACTGAAGAATTTAGATTGGGGGTGGCTGTTTGAGGGTAAATCAACATCTGACATGTGGGAGTCTTTCAAACGTCAGTTGATTAGAATCCAGGACCAGCATGTTCCTGTGAGTAAGAAGGATAAGTTTGGCAAGTTTCGGGAATCTTGGATAACGTGGGATATTGTGAGCCTAGTCAAAAAAAAAGGAAGCATTCGTAAGGGCCGGATAGCTAGGAACAGACGAATCCCTTGAAGAATATAAAGACAGTAGGAAGGAACTTAAGCAAGGAGTCAGGAAGGCTAAAAGGGGTCATGAAAAGTCATTGGCAAACAGGATTAAGGAAAATTCCAAGGCTTTTTATATGTATATAAAGAGCAAGAGGGTAACTAGGGAAAGGGTTGGCCCACTCAAGGACAGAGAAGGGAATCTATGTGTGGAGCCAGAGGAAATGGGTGAGGTACTAAATGAGTACTTTGCATCAGTATTCACCAAAGAGAAGGACTTGGTGGATGATGAGCCTAGGGAAAGGAGTATAGATAGTCTCAGTCATCTCATTATCAAAAATGAGGATGTGTTGGGTGTCTTGCAAAGCATTAAGGTAGATAAGTCCCCAGGGCCTGATGGGATCTACCCCAGAATACTGAGGGAGGCAAGGGAAGAAATTGCTGGGGCCTTGACAAAAATCTTAGCATCCTCAATGGCTACAGGTGAGGTCCCAGAGGACTGGAGAATAGCCAATGTTGTTCCTTTGTTTAAGAAGGGTAGCAAGGATAATCCAGGAAATTATAGGCCGGTGAGCCTTACGTCAGTGATAGGGAAATTATTAGAGAGGATTCTTCAGGACAGGATTTACTCCCATTTGGAAACAAATGACAGCATGGTTTTGTGAAGGGGAGGTCGTGTCTCACTAATTTGATTGAGTTTTTTGAGGAAGTGACAAAGATGATTGATGAAGGAAGGGCAGTGGAAGTTATCTATATGGACTTCAGTGAAGCCTTTGACAAGGTCCCTCATGGCAGACTGATACAAAAGGTGAAGTCACACGGGATCAGAGGTGAGCTGGCAAGATGGATACAGAACTGGCTCAGTCATAGAAGACAGAGGGTAGCAGTGGAAGGATGCTTTTCTGAATGGAGGGATGTGACTAGTGGTGTTCCACAGGGATCAGTGCTGGGAACTTTGCTGTTTGTAGTATATATAAATGATTTGGAGGAAAATGTAGCTGGTCTGATTTGTAAGTTTGCGGACGACACAAAGGTTGGTGGAGTTGCAGATAGTGATGAGGATTGTCAGAGGATACAGCAGGATATAGATCGGTTGGAGACTTGGGCGGAGAAATGGCAGATGGAGTTTAATCCGGACAAATGTGAGGTAATGCATTTTGGGAGGTCTAACGCAGGTGGGAAGTATACAGTAAGTGACAGAACCCTTAGGAGTATTGACAGGCAGAGAGATCTGGGCGTACAGGTCCACAGGTCACTGAAAGTGGCAACGCAGGTGGATAAGGTAGTCAAGAAGGCATACGGCATGCTTGCCTTCATTGGGCGGGGCATAGAGTATAAAAATTGGCAAGTCATGCTGCAGCTGTACAGAACCTTAGTTAGGCCACACTTAGAATATTGCATGTAATTCTGGTCGCCACACTACCAGAAGGACGTGGAGGCTTTGGAGAGGGTACAGAAGAGGTTTACCAGGATGTTGCCTGGTCTGGAGGGCATTAGCTATGAGGAGAGGTTAGAAAAACTCGGATTGTTTTCACTGGAACGACGGAGGTGGAGGGGCGACATGATAGAGGTTTACAAAGTTATGAGCAGCATGGACAGAGTGGATAGTCAGAAGCTTTTTCCCAGGGTGGAAGAGTCAGTTACTCGGGGACATAGATTTAAGGTGCGAGGGGCAAAGTTTAGAGGGGATGTGCGAGGCAAGTTTTTTACACAGAGGGTGGTGAGTGCCTGGAACTTGCTGCCAGGGGAGGTGGTGGAAGCAGATGCGATAGCGTCGTTTAAGAGACATCTTGACAAATATATGAATAGGAAGGGAATAGAGGGATATGGGCCCCGGAAGTGCAGAAGGTGTTAGTTTCGGCAGACATCAAGATCGGCGCAGGCTTGGAGGGCTGAATGGCCTGTTTCCGTGCTGTACTGTTCTTTGTGCCTGGCGGACAATTTAATCTGCTGAGTATTTCCAGCATTTCTTGTTTTTGTTTCGGATTTTCAGAATCTGCAGTATTTTGCTTTTATTTTAGTGGACAATTTAATCTACCAGGTGTCAGATTTTGACAGCAAAGGCCCTCCAGGGACCTTTTGTGTCAAAATCATTGGGGGGTGTACAAGAAAAGGAGCCAGCAATCAAACCAGCACTCAAAATTTATTAAATGGACAACAAGCACCAGTCACCACGGTTAACCCCACATCCGAATTACTAACGAGTAAGGTTACGACCCAACAGCCACAAGTGACTGGTCTCCCTTGCCCGGCCTTGACTACAGGACCAGAAAATGGACTTGCAATAATAAAAAGTAATAAAATTGTATATGATAATATAAAGCTTGAGTTGGTACCGGTAATATTGAATATCTCAGATATCCAGCTACCTGACTGGTGCCCTGAGAAGACCCGAGAGTTGTACAAGGTATTACTGTAACAATTGTTGAGACAGGAATTTGGTAATGAGAAAATAATAAAGGGAAAGAGACATAAATGCAGCTTAGTGAATGACGCAGCCACAGTCCTTAATACGGGGACTTCAATTGTCAATACTATAGATTTGGAAAATGTGGACCAGAAGGTTAGAACTCTCAGTCAGCTCTTAAAGGATATTTTGAAAAAGGAACAAAAGGCACAGAAGTGGTGTAGCTAAAGTAGGACAGGATCTGACAAAAACAGTGACAGGACTGGTGAGAGTACGGGAAGGTTATGCTCATACTATTAATTATATCATAGAAAAGGTAAAGGAGGTCCACGACATTTCAAATAATGAAAGTGTTTGTAGTACATATGGTCCGTGGATGTTAGAACAAATGAAGGAAAATTGGAGGCAAATTGATGCAGGACAGGTACCTGTTTGGATAAATTACACCCAGTTGGAGGACTTAGCTAGTCACACAAATGATAAAATTACCAGGTGCCAACTCAGAAAACTTAAGGTATGGAAAGGTCGGGAATGTGTAAATACAGGATCTATGAGTATTGGAGTAGTGTTGGAATACCTGTAATTCTGAGAGATAAGTTAGGGATGCAATTACATGAAGTAGAAAATATAGGGGTGACAAAGGGAAAAGATTACATAAAATACCATGATATTTTACCCTAAGTTATGGAAATTGGAAAAGAGGTAGTTGGAACAACATTGTCTGAGTGTAGTCTGGAAAACCAGGTGGTCATATGTCCTCATCCTATATATAAAACGGTAGAATCAAAATGTGGGTTTAATGCCACTGTAAATTGCACCATGCAGACTAGGAAAGCATTGTCAGGGCTAACCCATGTGGCCTATATGGGAAAGGGGAGAAATTGCTTAACCACCACAACGAAGGAGTACCAGTATGGACATAACCGGACTTGTCCGGTGAACAACAGTACGTTTTGTTTCAACCCACAAATACCAACCAGGGTGGGGAAGATGGAGTTGGTAGACATACAAAAACGAAAGACAGAAAGTATTAAGGGGTTTGACAAATTACCTCCGGGAATATAGATATACTATTGCGCAATTGCCCACACGCTTGGGTAAAGAGAGACAGCAGCTAGAAGCCATTGGTGTAGTGCACTACAATCTGGAACAACAGTTGAAGAAGCTACAAGATGAGATTGATGAGATAAACGATTCAACCTGGTGGGAGGACTTATGGAACTGGGGGTCAAACGTGCAGATGCACCCCTGGTTTAGAATTATCTCCCATGTCCTGATAGTGGTTTTGGGTATCATGGTGTTATATGTGACAGACGTAATTTGGAAACATAAGAAATTAATTAGGCAATGTGAGAGGATGTATGAATACAGGATGGACAGCTACCTTAAAGACAATCAGTGTTCAAACTTGCTCTATAAAAGATAGACAATTAGTTATGCCACACAAGGGTGATTGTATAACCTATTCGTATATACTTAAAATGAATTAATGAATGATCAACATGCTCTAAGAATGAAATTGCGGCTGTATTATATTCGCACAAGTGATTATGTAATGGTGAAGATACAAATCCCTAAATGTATGGGATAGAACTATGTGCTGCTATTACTGTAGCCAAGTTACTGTGACGTGAATATGTGCCTAGGTTTGGAATCCCTGAAATCATATCTAGCGACAATGGCCCTTGACTTCTTGCTGGCGGCACAAGATGGGGTCTGTGCAGCTCATCCTGTACGTTGTCATCCAACTGTTCCGATGTTGCATCTGCTCCGTTTGCCGGTCACAGAATCTCCAGGGTCCTGGTGGCAGTCCAGCAACCCATCTCCTCCCTCTCCTCAAGAACCATGACCCTACTAAGGATGAAGCCCAGTGGCTAGCAAACTTGAAGAACTTGAGTGAGGACTGGAAGTTGTCCTTTCAGGACAAAAGGGGGAAAGTGTGGAACCTGAGGTGAGCCACCCTCGGACAAGGGGTGTGGGTTTGCCTGGTCAGTATATTTCTCACACTAACTGTTCCTTAGGAATGTGTCATGTCTGGGTGATGAGATAAGAAGAGTGTTGTTGAAGCATAATGTCTCTCTCTGTTATTGCGCTGTACCAGCTGCAAGGCCAATGGTGAGATAGATATGTAAACAAAGGATTGAAAATTACTGTATCTTATTCGTTTAGAGCAAAAACTGAATTGTAATATTATTGGTGCTTTAGAATGCAAATTAAGGATCGAACTATTGTTGTAAGATTATTGGTTGCAGAATAGTATAATTGCCATTGTTTTACTGAAATTCTTCAGAACATCGCACTGAGTCTCAATGTGTTTGTTCTCCTTGTGCACAAGTTAATAAAAGTCGGTTGCGAGTACTCCCCGTGCCAAGTCTGATTATTTTACTACAGTTTCTTCGACAGTGGTAGCAGGTACGATAGCGACGTTTAAGAGGCATCTTGACAAATACATGAATAGGATGGGAATAGAGGGATACGGTCCCCAGAAGTGCAGAAGGTTTTAGTTTCGGCAGGCATCAAGAACGGCACAGGCTTGGAGGGCCGAATGGCCTGTTCCTGTGCTGTACTGTTCTTTGTTCTTTAGTGTGATAAACTCTTAATAATTTCTCACATTGCAGATTGTCAATCCAGATGACACTTTATGGTCCAGATAAAGATATATTGTGATCATGTTGTGTACTTTTGAAACTACAATAAAATACGAAGGCAGACATTTGAACTCCTAGACTAGAATGTTACCTAGTGAGCAGCTTACCTGTCTGGAATTGTTAGCTGATGGCCCAGCTAATTTTAATGCTTGGGCTTCAGTAACATGTCACTAACCAAATTCCCCTTAGTGCACAAGAAGTGACAATTGTGGCATTTCTACAGAATGAAGTATGTTTAGATAAATAAGAGTCAGCAAGGTCAGTCCTGATGAAAGGTCACTGGCCTGAAACGTTAACTCTGCTTCTCTCTCCACAGATGCTGCCAGACCTGCTGAGTTTTTCCAGCACTTTCTGTTTTTATTTCAGATTTCCAGCATCCGCAGTATTTTGCTTTTATTATGGGTAATTCATGCTTCAAGCTGCAGGCGGGGGCTGTGATGGTTAGCTTCTGTGCTTTTCTTCAAGTCTTCCATTGATAAAATGGGGGGCGGGGGGGTTGGGGGCGGGTGGTGGCGAGGTGCAGTCTATATGTTTTTTCGGCTTTCTGTATGACCTGTTGTTATGAAGACAGATTTGGTTTAAGGGGAACAAGATGTGTCTTGCAGCTGTTGCAGGCTCTAAAGTCTCAACTGAAGAAGTACCAATTTGTGACAGCATGTTGGGATATATAGAGCTGGATTTTACAGCCACCCTGAAGTATAGGGTCGTGGAAGGGGGTGGCGTAAAATGCCTTCTGGAGAGGCCCGTCAAGGGCCTCGATACCAGGAAGGCCCGGCCCAATATTGCTGGTGGCAGCAAATCCTCGTGGCGACTCCCCCTGCTACTCTGCGACAGGAGCCAAATCTAAATATGTTAATTTATTAAAATAAATCAATGAAGTACTTACCCCCTACTGCCGTCCGTTCCGCAGCGATATTGCTGCCAGTGGCCGGCACTCCCACGCCTTCAGATACCCGTTCGGAGATCCGATGCGGGACACTGGTGGGGAGGGGGGAGCAGGTAAGTATTTCAGTGTGGGAGGTGGGGGGGAGTGGGGCCAAACTAATATGATTGGTGTAAGGGATGGTGAGAAGGGGTGAAGTAAAAAATTTATGAACTTTGGGGGCGGGGAGGAAGGCCAGATACACAAGGTAAGTATTTTGTGGGGGGAGAGGGCAAGGAATGAATTCTTTGGTTATTGGGGGGATGGGAGAGGGGCCAGAAACATTTATTTAATTTTAAAAATAAATTTTAATTCAATATCTCTTTAAAAATTTAAATTGTAATGTAGGGCTTGAAGCCCTTTAAAAATGCTGTCGGTGCCTGCGCAGTGACGCCTGACGCCATTGCTGGGGATGGACCGCCTGCCCCCTCCACATCATCGGGGGGGCGGGAGCGGACCGCCCCAGCCATTTAATGAGCAGCCGCGCTGAATATTGCGGTGGCTCAACGACGTGCAGTCTGCACAGGCAGACCGCCATTTTTGAAATCCAGCCCATAGTGCAAAAGTAGAGGAAGTGTTGGATTGGAGCTAGCAAAACTCATCAAAATGCAGAACCTGTTGAGTAGTGGCTGACCTTTGTGAGCAAATTGCCATTTCAGTGACTCCCTTATTATCGCAGCTTTGGATCCACTTGCAGTGAATGTCTCTGGAAAGTTGAAGTACCACCACAGGAAAGAGAAGACCAACAGACTTAGGGATATTTTCCATGGAACTCAGCCTCTCTACAGAATGGCAGTATTGGCAAAATTATCAGGAGTTTCAGGGCGTGGATGGAAACACCCTGCCAGAGGTATTCCAGTGAGCCATGTTCTAACTGATGATTCACTGCAATTTGGCTCACTAATAATGCCTGGGATTTTGAAGACTTAGCCCAGTTTATTGCCTGGAGATTTGGAAGTTGCCTCACTTGCATCCAGGGTCTTATCTTTTCCACAGGAATTTGGAGATGCAATTATAAAGATCCTGGAACCATGAGCTGGAATATGGACAGGAAGGATCTAGAACAGATTCAGGATCATATTCTTGGGATAACAGGGCTATTTAGAGCACATCTTATCAAAAAGTACTGCAGGGATTATGGCCAATGGACACAGTAATGCACAAAGTATGCCTTCAGCCCAAAATCCCTGGAAGCCATATAAACCATGGCCAAGAGTCAACAGTCTCCAGATCCTGCCATATTCGTGCTTGGCTGTAGCCTGCGGACAGGGATCACAAACTTGTACAGCTCTCATTACTGACAATGAGAAGATACATGTCCCATCTATGACACAACCTAAACTTCACTTTTACCTCTCCTCAAATGTTCAGGCAAAATACATTTGACACATTTAAAAAATGTTAAAAATTCTTTCATGGGATGCAGGCATCGCTGGCAAGGCCAGCATTTGTTGCCCATCTCTAATTGCCCTTGAACTGGGTGGCTTGCTAGGCCATTTCAGAGGACAGTTAAGAGTCAACCACATTGCTGTGGGTCTGGAATCATATGTAGGCCAGACCAGGCAAGGACAGCAGATTCCCTTCCCTGAAGGACATTAGTGAAGAACCAGATGGATTTTTACAACAATCGACAATGGTTTCATGGTCGCCGTTAGACTAGCTTTTAATTCCATATTTTAATTAATTGAATTCAAATCTCACCATCTGCCATGAGCATATATGAGTCCTCAGAGCATTAGCCTAGGCCTCTGGATCACTAGTTCAGTGACATTACCACTACACTACCGCCACCCCTATCGTTGGAACAAAATACATGGGCATTTGTAAGAACAAAAGATGGCTTATAATTCAACTATAGACCCTCTGTCAGAAGCTTAGTGCCAAGAGCTAAACATTAACTCACCTTTTCAATTTACAAATGCTTATGACCCCTTATGTATTTCCAGTATTTCTGTTTTATATTCTCCAACTTTTGAAGTTTTCTTTCTATTTATCAACACATTAGCAATGCCTATCTGGAAATAAAAATGTGTGGGTTTCCTTCACTTGTTCCCAGCCCCCAAGTCTAAAAAGACTGACAAAGGACTATAAGGTCCACCCAGAGACCATTGTCCACTGACACCCATCTCCCTCCTTTTTCACCTAGAATCACTTGCCAAGGAGTGATCTGTCTGTGGTGCTACCAATCTATACACAAATATATTCGAGTTCTGTGTGACCTTTTAACGTACTGTGATATAACTAGATATTATTGTTTGTTTATATGTGGATCATCTTTAATACAATACAATTCAGCTGGAAGAGTAAACATTGGGAAGTTATAATTAAAAAACAAATTTAAAAATGTTTTCAAAAAGTTGTTCATTTTTCTTTTAGTGAAGTGTTGAACATCCATCTATTTTAATTTGTTTACTTCTATATGGATTACCATCGCAGGGCTTGGACCTGACCCACTCCAGATAAACTGTTCACATGACTATCAATTTTCCTGAGCAAAGAATCTCTTCAACAAAGCATTTCAGTCCTTTGTTCAAGCTACACACTTGGTACTCTAGCTGTCTTTTCTTCCCAGACCTTGTTATCTTCGGCAGCATTTAATCTTGTTCCTCCCCTTTGCCCCTGTCATGTTTCAAAATCTATTGACCATTTTTCACTGAAAGAATGGAAAAATAGTTACTTTGAACGTAGTTTTTAAAAAAAATCATGATGTATACAGAAAAGTTTAAAAAACTGGTGGGGAACCAGTATTGTCTGCTGATACTTCCAGATTCTAACAGTCACTATACACCACCACTGCTGATGTAAATTGATAGATTTTTCTAAAACTAATTTTATAGTTGATTTACCATAGCTGGAAAATAAGAACAGATGTAGTTCAAAAATCATGAGAATGATGTTAAATTTATTCTTACCTGAGCGAAAGACGTGCCATTCTTTTTTCGACGTTAAATTGTTTCTGAAGTGGAGGCCTGGGGTGAATGGGTCGTTGCGGCAGCATCCGAGGCAAAGGGATATAAGGAACTACAGGAGGCAGGCACAGCTGAGACAGAACGCCTGCTATTCGCCAACCCAGAAAGTGAATTGCTACTGAGCTCCTGAGTGATGGTAATGTTTTAGAGCTTGCATCAATGAAAGGATTTACTGGGCCATTTAACTCTGCCTAGGAAAATAAAAAAGGATGTCAATACAAATGAAGTGAAGCAATATTTTTCATCATCTAGGTGTGAGTAGTACTGTTTGCAATGAAGATACATTGGCAATCATGATTTCTTTTCCCAGGGTTGCCACAGCTTTGCCATCAAGGTTGTAATGGATGAGGTGAACCTCCTTGGAAATCCAATACTAGGGTGTCCACAGTTTTTGTTTTATTGGGTCATTTATTTGCTTACCATGGAGGCTCACTGACTACATATAACATTGTTTAAGGAACATACACAAAAGCCACTCTTGAAACCCCCTACCTCCAGCAATTTGAGTTAGCTGCTCCATTTCAGGAGCATATGCAGCAGGATAGGGCACAGGCCAGTGTTTGAAGAACTTTGATAGAACAGATATCTGTGCGTACATTGCATTTCTAACTAAATGGGTTTTCAAATCACTGAATATATTTTCAAAAGCTTTAATCTTGACCTGTCCAGTATTTAGTGCAGCAAATCATTGGTAACAAATCTTGGCACAAAATTCCAGTGGAAGCGTAGACAGATCACCAATGAGTGACTAGAAAACAGAGCAGATGCTGTGCTCTATGATTCTAAGCTAGTTCTACCCTACTTTTAGATGACAGCTCAGTGATACCACTCTGAATCAGAAGGTTGTGGCTTCAAGCACCACTTTCAAATGAGATGTTAAATTGAGGGCTTGCTTGTTCCCTCAGGTGGACATAAGAGTTTCCATGGCATTTTTTGAACGGCAGGGGAGTTTCCAATGTCCTGAATAACATTTATCCCTCAACCTACATCACTAAAACAGACTATCTGGTCATTTAACTCATAGTCTTGCAAATGAATGGCAATTTGTGTGCAAATGATAGCAGTAAGTATACTTGAAGAGTATTTCAATGGCTGTGAAGAGCTTGAGGTTGTGAAAGGTGCTATACAAATGCAAGTGTTTTCTTCAATAACCCTGAGATTCGAGACTTCTATAATCTATCAATCAGGCTAATGTGCATGGGGTTCTCCAGAATACCTCCTGAATACCACCCTACTACTTACACACACGCTTCCATGTGCTGCTGGAAAATGAGTAACTGGGGGGCACAGATCCACATATCAGCACTACATCAATTGTATCAGCAAACCCTATTCGACTATCAAGTTGGAAAATTAATAAACACAAATAGGTCTTGTGAGCAGACATGCCAGGAAGACAAATATTTGGTTGACTAATGTTAACTAAAACAAAAGTAAAACACTGCAGTTGCTGGAAATGTGAAATATTAAACAGAAAATGCTGGAAACACTGAAGTGGTCAGACAGTGTCTGTGGGTTTCTCCTGTTCTGCCTTTTGCTTGCAGCTGGAAGTCTGAGATTGTGGCCTGCTGTTCCTCCCCCTCATCCCCCCTAGCCAAAATAGCATTCCAAACACCAAATCTATAATGCCAACCATAGGTCTTACTGAAGACCCTGGTCAAAATTCCACTTGCAGGTTGATAGGTAAATTGGCCATTATAAATTGCCCCTAGTATAGGTAGGTGGTAGGAGAATATAGGGACAGGTGGGGATGTGGTAGGAATATGGGAACATCATTTTCAACAGCCAAAACAACAAAAGCAGCAGACCAAATTTTAAAATGAACATAACAGCGATTTACCTGAAAGCAGCTTATGATCCCTTTAAATAACCCAGGAACTAGCATCTGTCTGACTCTTCCCACCCATGATTTGTGGGTTTATTACAGAACTCGAAAATAGCATGCTAAAGTTGTTTAAAATGGCATTTGGGTCTAGATGCAGGTGCAGCACTCTATTCCTTTCCTTCCACACCCTCCACCCTCTTCCTCCTTTCCCTTCCCCTTTCTCTCTTCCCACTTTTGTCATTCTCCCCTCTCCACCAACCACCTCCCACCCTTCTGGGTCTAATTCAATTTTTCTCGCCCTCTAACCCTGCTTGACCTAAACACTGCATTTGATCTTGACTCTTCATATACGGTACCACAGCAGATCGATCAAAACATTAAAAACATTAAGGTTACATATATTTTTTGGGAAATAAATTTTTATTTAAAAATGAATTAAAAATAAGTCATGGAATAATATGATAATGGCAGACAGAAGATTCATCCCAAATGTTCTCGGATGCTAGTTTTGAACTATATGAAGATGGAGCTCCTATAAAAGTAATTTCACATAATGCCTTATCATGGAACTTGATGGTAAAAAAAATGTTTCTGGATCCTAAGCTCATAACTGTTGGAAAGAAATGGAATAGCCTGAATTCCACTTCCCCACTATTAGGAATGTGTAACTTCAATATTTTAGAAAATACATTGCTCGCTAAGGAATGTAGCATTGTTACATTGCAACAGGAAGTTTGTCATTTAGGAGAGATTTTGGACAGAAGGTGTATAAGAGGCTGGGGTGGAAAGCAGGAGGCAAAGGAACATTCATGGGTTTTTACATACAATTGTGCAGACTAAGGAAAGCAGAGAGAGGGCTCTGTCTAGAGGGAATGCCTTGAAACAATAATGGGTTGGAGGGTGAAAAGAACTTACAAGATTTATATCTTTTCATATATTTTCCACTGTGCACCTGGAGAAACAAACATTATGGGTGTGTGTTGGGGGGGGTGGGGGGCGGGGTGGTGTGGTTGCAGGGAAATGTTCTACAATCGTAGCAAAAATTGGGCTGATAGAGAATCGTCAGCCCATGTTACATCGTACCCGATTTCTTTTCTATTCAAATCACTGAAGATGTAAAATGGGCTGACGAATCGTTATGAGCTGGTTTCATGCTACTGGCATAGACCCAATTCATATCCATGCTATTCAATCAATCACATCTTGAGCAGTGGGAAACATTGCAGTAATTGTGCTGTTTTCCTAAATAAACAAAGATTGTTTGTTAATACTGTTTTATAACTATTTATTATTTCCAGATCATTTACAATAAAAGCACTACATTAAAACATGCAATTAGTTTCACAAATGAGAATGGAATCCCTGCTGGGAACTACTATAATCTTTATCTTTGCTTTGTGGATCTTTGATAAATGACTGACTATATGGTGTAATGTAAATTCGCGGAATAATAAGTATTTGTGAATATTAAACAGATGGTAAAGGTTTAGTATTTTGAAAAATAATTTCACAACTTTAATGCTTTCTTTGGTTCCAATTAGCTTTTGATAGTACACAGAACAAGTAAGAGAAAAATGTTTCTGTCACAGTTCAGGACCTTTTGACCATTATTAACAAAGAACAAAGAACAGTACAGCATAGGAACAGGCCATTTGGCCCTCCAAGCCTGCGCCGATCTTGATGCCTGTCTAAACTAAAACCTTCTGCACTTCTGGGGACCGTATCCCTCTATTCCCATCCTATTCATGTATTTGTCAAGATGCCTCTTAAACATCGCTATCGTACCTGCTTCCACCACCTCCCCCAGCAGCATGTTCCAGGCACTCACCACCCTCTGTGTAAAGAACTTGCCTTGCACATCCCCTCTAAACTTTGCCCCTTGCACCTTAAACCTATGTCCCCGAGTAACTGATTCTTCCACCCTGGGAAAAAGCTTCTGACTATCCACTCTGTCCATGCCACTCATAACTTTGTAAACCTCTATCATGTCGCCCCTATACCTCCGTCGTTCCAGTGAAAACAATCTGAGTTTATCCAACGTCTTCTCATAGCTAATGCCCTCCAGACCAGGCAACATCCTGGTAAACCTCTTCTGTACCCTCTCCAAAGCCTCCACGTCCTTCTGGTAGTGTGGCGACCAGAATTACATGCAATATTCTAAGTGTGGCCTAACTAAGGTTCTGTACAGCTGCAGCATGACTTGCCAATTTTTATACAAAGTGATTCCTGACAACGCTGGCCAGCGCCGACGTCATCAGGCTGCGCCGCGGTGCGCACATGCGCAGACGGTCTCCTGCTCTCTGCGCATGCGCTGCGTTCCGGCTTGCCAGGACCCGTTTGCGCATGCGCTGGTGATGTCATCGCGTTACGTCGTCTTCCTCGGGCAACGCGCCAGGTTGGCCTCTGCGCATGCGCTTCATGCAACGCCACCGGATATTCACGCATGCGTCAATCTTCCGATATTCACACATGCCTCAAAGCTTCGGCGCGAGTTTTTGAAAGTGGAAGGAGGAGAGGTTTCGTCGGGCATTTTCTCGCATTTTATCTCAATTATTTAGTCGTTTTGGAGATTTGCTTCATTTTTATTAGACAGAGGAGATTGTTCCAAGGTAAGTTGCTCTGAAAACATTTCCATTGTCTGGGGCACTTCATGTGCTCCAGTCACTGTTGTAAGTTGCTGTGTGCAGGCAGTACATGTGCTGCAGTCCAGCAAACAACCTTCCATCTAAACGGTCACTTTCGTTTTTGTAACGTTTCAATGGAGTGCATTCTGTATTTCTTATCTCATCGCATGTATCCCGTGTGGTCCCTTAATAGCCTTCCTGAACTTCCTAACCATATGCCTGCCTGTTCAAAGCTCCACTTCCCCAACCTGCGGTACCCTCTCCTTGCTGTTCAGTTACGCAGCCACCTGTTCCTGCACCCATCCGAGCAGTGCACATGGACACACAGCCACCTGTTCCTGCACCCATCCGAGCAGTGCACATGGACACACAGCCACCTGTTCCTGCACCCATCCGAGCAGTGCACATGGACACACAGCCACCTGTTCCTGCACCCATCCAAGCAGTGCACATGGACACACAGCCACCTGTTCCTGCACCCATCCGAGCAGTGCACATGGACACACAGCCACCTGTTCCTGCACCCATCAGAGCAGTGCACATGGACACACAGCCACCTCATGCCGTGTCCAGTGGTAGCACAAATGTGAATGTTCTTGCTGCGTACACAACTGGTGAGGTGGGAGTGCAGCCACACCATTCTCCATCCTCAGTGTTGCTTTAAGGCAAAGGTAGGTAAGAGTGAAAGAAATGGAAGGTGATGTTGATAGTAGTAGGCAGGATTAAATGGGAGCGTATGGGAAGGCGCAGGAGTAGCATAACCACTAGCAGGGAACAGCTGGGCTAAATGGCCTGCTTTATGTTCATAGTCCAAAAGAAATGTGTTTCTTTTTCCAGCACCCTCACATCATTCATGTTTTCCCTGAGAGCAGCATTGAACCATCACGAGATAGGGGCAGTTACATCTTCCTGACTCCTACAGCTGAGGTGGGTACTAAGTGATTCATTGGCGGTGTTATCAGTACATGCCTATCCTGCAGAGCATAAAGCATGCGCAACAGTAATTTCATTGGAGGGAGGGAAGCTCTGACACTCCTGTTCTTTCCTTATTTCTTTTCATGTAAAACGCCCTTGAGAAAACAATCCTTGAGACTTAAGGACGGCATTCAAGCAAAGGAGGCAGTGCAGGAGAGGACGCAAGGATGTGCTGATTCCTGCATCTGAGGTGGGTAACAAGTGCTTCATTGGCGACGTTATCAATTGGTGCCTTCACTGCAGAACTTAAAAAGGTGTGTGCAACAGTAATTTCAGTGGATGGAGGGAGGCAAGCTCTGACACTGATTTGCTTTATTTCTTTTCATGTAAAATATGCTGTCGAGAAAACAATCCTTGAGACTTAAGGTCAGCATTCAAGCAACGAAGGCAACTGGATCATGCTGCGGAGCTTGTCACGATGTGGAAAGGAACATTGTATTTATGGTTGAAGTGGGAGTGCACAATGGGATGCGCTTGGGGAACATTCACCAAGAATAGACTGAGCTCAGACTCTTGTGACTTTGCCTTCTTCACATAAACAATACAGTAGTGGAATAGAGAGCCAAGCGTTCATACACCACAAGGCTCTCCAGGAACAATCTCTTCAGCTGTGCATAGCAGAGACTCGGCCTGTCTGTCTCACGGGAATGCTGGACACAACACTCATGTATCCATGCACAGCAGTTCCTCGGATGCTTAATGAACTTAATAAAACTTCTCAATAATTAAAACCAGAATTGTTGAGGTTTTGTTTTGGATGCTATTTCCCCGACTTTGCAACTGTACTTCAGATATTCAACTGTGGTGGAGGGGTGGAGGTAGGGGGGTAGAGGGAGGGGTGGAGGTACGGGGGTAGAGGGAGGGGTGGGTGAAGAGGGGGATAGAGGGGTGGGTGAAGAGGGGGAGGGAGGGGTGGGTGAAGAGGGGGAGGTGAAGAGGGAGAGGGCGGAGGGGTGGGGAGAGCAGGGAGGGGTGGAGAGAGGGAGCATGCAAAAGGCAGGGACCAGACAGTGGCAATGCCTGAAGTATTGTTGAGAAGTAGGGGAGAAAGCAACTGGGTAGGGGAGAAAGCAACTGGATTGGGCATCCGCAGCTGGAGGGAAATGCTGAATGGAGAGGGCCGAAAGGCCGTAGAGAGCTGCGGGGAGCGAGCGGCCGAAGACCTTGGTGTCGCCGGGTTCAGGGAATGGCCGGTAAGTCACCCTCCCTCCCTCCCTCAACTCTCCCCCTCCCTCCCTCTCTCTCCCCCTCCCTCCCTCTCTCTCCCCCTCCCTCCCTCAGCTCTCCCCCCCCTCCCTCCCTCCCACAGCTCTCCCCACCCTCCCTCCCTCAGCTCACCCCCCCCCCCCCGCCCCCGCCACCGCTGCTCTCCCCGCACTGGTCTCCCCGCCCCCCGCGCTGCTCTCCTCGGCCCGCTCCACTCTCTCACTCCGGCCATTGTATGCTGCCACGTGTTTGTTAGGTTGCCTCTGTGTGATTCTTTGACCAACGCCATCTTTAGTCCTGGCAGCTGTTACAGTCGCAAGCTGTGACGTTTTAGTGGCACATGCTGTATTTGCGCATGTGCCAAAACAGCGCCACCTACCGATAGCGTTGTCAACAAATGCAGTCATTTTTATACTCTATGCCCCGACCGATGAAGGCAAGCATGCCGTATGCCTTCTTGACTACCTTATCCACCTGCGTTGCCACTTTCAGTGACCTGTGGACCTGTACGCCCAGGTCTGTCTGCCTGTCAATACTCCGAAGGGTTCTGCCATTTACTGTATACCTCCCACCTGTATTAGATCTTCCAAAATGCATTACCTCACATTTGTCCGGATTAAACTCCATCTGCCATTTCTCCGCCCAAGTCTCCAACCGATCTATATCCTGCTGTATCCTCTAACAATCCTCATCACTATCCGCAACTCCACCAAACTTTGTGTCATCCGCAAACGTACTAAATGGACCAGCTACATTTTCCTCCAAATCATTTATACATAATACAAACAGCAAAGGTCCCAGCACTGATCCCTGCGGAACTTCTGACCAAATGACATCATCCTTAAAAGATGCATCAATAGTGAAAGGTAACATTGAAGACAGACAAGGTACAGAAGCAGAGGTGATTGACACAGATATTGAAGCACATGAACCCATAATTTCTAATACAGATCCAGACCACTAGTCACAGCGCTCCATTCAGAAAAGCACCTTTCAACTGCTACCCTCTGTCTTCTATGACCAAGCCAGTTCTGTATCCATCTTGCCAGCTCACCTCTGATCCCATGTGACTTCACCTTTTGTACCAGTCTGCCATGAGGGACCTTGTCAAAGGCTTTACTGAAGTCCATATAGACAACATCCACTGCCCTTCCTTCATCAATCACCTTCGTCACTTCCTCAAAAAACTCGATCAAGTTAGTGAGACACGACCTCCCCTTCACAAAACCATGCTGTCTCTCGCTAATAAGTTCATTTGTTTCCAAATGGGAGTAAATCCTGTCCCGAAGAATCCTCTCTAATAATTTCACCACCACTGACATAAGGCTCACTGGCCTATAATTTCCTGGATTATCCTTGCTACCCTTCTTAAACAAAGGAACAACATTGGCTATTCTCCAGTCCTCTGGGACCTCACCTGTAGCCATTGAGGAAGCAAAGATTTTTGTCAAGGCCCCAGCAATTTCTTCCCTTGCCTCCCTCAGTATTCTGGGGTAGATCCCATCAGGCCCTGGGGACTTATCTACCTTAATGCTTTGCAAGACGCACAACACCTCCTCCTTTTTGATAATGACATGACCCAGACTATCCACACTCCCTTCCCTGGTCTCATCATCCACCAAGTCCTTCTCTTTGTTGAATACTGATGCAAAGTACTCATTTAGTACCTCGCCCATTTCCTCTGGCTCCACACATAGGTTCCCTTCTCTGTCCTTGAGTGGGCCAACCCTTTCCCTGGTTACCCTCTTGCTCTTTATATACATATAAAAAGCCTTGGAATTTTCCTTAATCCTGTTTGCCAATGACTTTTCATGACCCCTCTTAGCCCTCCTGACTCCTTGCTTAAGTTCCTTCCTACTTTCTTTATATTCCTCAAGGGCTTCGTCTGTTCCCAGCCTTCTAGCCCTTACGAATGCTTCTTTTTTCTTTTTGACTAGGCTCACAATATCCCTTGTTATCCAAGGTTCCCGAAACTTGCCAAACTTATCCTTCTTACTCACAGGAACATGCTGGTCCTGGATTCTAATCAACTGACGTTTGAAAGACTCCCACATGTCAGATGTTGATTTACCCTCAAACAGCCACCCCCAATCTAAATTCTCCAGTTCCTGCCTAATATTGTTATAATTAGCCATCCTCCAATTTAGCACCTTCACCCGAGGACTACTCTTATCCTTATCCACAAGTACCTTAAAACTTATGGAATTATGGTCACTGTTCCCGAAATGCTCCCCTACTGAGACTTTGACGACTTGGCTGGGTTAATTCCCCAATACCAGGTCCAGTACGGCCCCTTCCCTAGTTGGACTATCTAAATATTGTTTCAAGAAGCTCTCCAGGATGCTCCTTAAAAATTCTGCCCCATCCAAGCCCCTAGCACTAAGTGAGTCCCAGTCAATATAGGGGAAGTTAAAATCATCCACCACTACAACCCTGTTACCTTTACATCTTTCCAAAATCTGTCTACATATCTGCTCTTCTACCTCCCGCTGGCTGTTGGGAGGCCTGTAGTAAACCCCCAACATCGTGACTGCACCCTTCCTATTCCTGAGCTCCACCCATATTGCCTCGCTGCATGACCCCTCCGAGGTGTCCTCCCGCAGTACAGCTGTGATATTCTCCTTAACCAGTAATGCAACTCTCCCACCCCTTTTACATCCCCCTCTATCCCGCCTGAAGCTTCTAAATTCCAGAACATTTAGCTGCCAATCCTGTCCTTCCCTCAACCAAGTCTCTGTAATAGCAACAACATCATAGTTCCAAGTACTAATCCAAGCTCTAAGTTCATCTGCCTTACCTGTTGTACTTCTTGCATTGAAACAAATGCATTTCAGACCACCAGTCCCGCTGTGCTCAGCAACATCTCCCTGCCTGCTCTTCCTCTTAGTCTTACTGGCCTTATTTACTAGTTCACCCTCGGTTATTTCACCTGCTGTCCTACTGCCCTTGTTCCCACCCCCCTGCCACACTAGTTTAAACCCTCCCGAGTGACACTAGCAAACCTCGCAGCCGGGATTTTGTGCCCCTCCAGTTTAGATGCAACCCATCCTTCTTGTACGGGTCCCACCTGTCCCTGAAGAGATCCCAATGATCCAGATATCTGAAACCCTTCATCCTACACCAGCTGTTCAGCCACATGTTTAGCTACACTATCTTCCTATTTCTAGCCTCACTGGCACGTGGCACAGGAAGTAATCCTGAGATTACAACCCTAGAGGTCCTGTCTTTTAACTTTCTACCTAACTCCCTAAACTCCCCTTGCAGGACCTTGTCACTCTTCCTGCCTATGTCGTTGGTACCGATATGTACCACAACCTCTGGCTGTTCACCCTCCTCCTTCAGAATGCCCCCTGTTCATTCAGAGACATCTTTGACCCTGGCACCAGGGAGGCAACATACCATCCCGGAGTCTCTTTCACATCCACAGAAGCGCCTATCTGTGCCCCTGACTATAGCGTCCCCTATAGCTATTGCTTTTCTGCGCTTTCTCCCTCCCTGCTGAACAACAGTGCCAGCCGTGGTGCCACTGCTCTGGCTACTGCTGTTGTTTTCCCCTGATAGGCCATCCCCGCCAACAGTATCCAAAATGGTATACTTGTTAGAGAGGGGGATAGCCACAGGGGATTCCTGCACTGACTGCCTGCCCCTTCTAGCAGTCACCCATCCATCTGCCTGCGCCTTGTGTGTAACCATTATTCTATAGTAAGGATTTGAAAAGAGGTTATTTAAATAATGTGTCAAAAGTAAATAATAAAGAAGGAGTCTGAAATGGTGGGCAGCTAAGTTTTTGTGAGCTCTTATAGTATAAGTTATAAGCAATTCAGTAATTGATAAACTCCTCACACTCATTTCACTGGAAGACTTTTCATCTTTTTCCAACTGTGAACAGTAAGAAATAATGCAGAATGTCAACAGTCAAGAAGCTGCTGAGGCAGATAGGCTCCAGAAAAGCAGTCAGAATGTGGAGGCAATAGTCTGTTTCAGTCAAGAAAAATAACCTGAAGTGGTGCAGTATAATGTGTTGATTATTTTATATGGAGATAAGTTGTATCCATTGAATAAAGTGAATCTGGTTATAACTATGGCTTTGTACATTCACCTCATTGTGGAATAAGCAGCTTAAGGATATAGACCAAGTCTCACCTCATTGAGAGTTAATTTGAATGCAAATTGAAATAGACAGCAGGGGCAATCACAGCTAAGTAGGATCATAAATGAGCATTTCCAGCTGGGACTGAACAGACCAGAAAGCCTGACTATTGTTTTCCTTTCTCTAGCAAGGACACTGAGGCTATTTCTCAGACGTCATTAGTGCTTAATCTGAGTCCAGCTGAGACCAGGGATTCCAGGTTCAAGTCCCACAGAGTTTGACCACAAAAATCAAGGCTGACACTCCAGTGCAGTGCTGAAGAAGCACTGCATTGTCGGAGGTGCTGTCTTTTGGATGAGATGTTAAACCATTTGCTTGCTCAGATGGATGTAAAAGATCCCATGGCATTAATTTGAAGAGAAGGGGAGTTATACCTGGTGTCCTGGCCAATATTTATCCCTCAATCAACATCACAAAAACAGATTATCTGGTCATTATCACATTGCTGTTTGTGGGAGCTTGCTGTGTGTATACTGGCTGCAGCATTTCCTGCATTACAACAGTGACGACACTTCATTGGCTATAAAGTGCTTTGAGACATCTGGTGGTCATGAAAGTTAGGATTGCCGGGCCCGATCGTCCCGGTGGCGGCAAGGCTCCATGGCAGCCCCTCCGCTGCTCAGTGATGGGATCTGACTTTAAATATTTAAATGAGGTGTTTGCATGCATTAAAACCTAACCTGTAGCGATCTTACCTTCAGTTCCAGATCTTCAGTGCGACACTTCAGGGCAGCACTCATGCGCCTTCTCTTTATCGTCCAGGGATAGCTGGCGCCACTGAGGTGGGGAAGAGGGTCAGCTCTGCATTTTTAGTGTTGGGGGGGGGGAGGGGTGGACTCTGCACATTGTGCAGGTGAGGTGAGAAGGGTCAGGTCTGCAATTTCAGTGTCGTTGGGGGAAACTCTGCATTCTTTAAAAAGGGTGCCAACGCCTGCAGAGACAGCTGGCGTATTGACAGTGTTGCCGAGGCTGCCTCCACTATGTGATTGAGGGGGGTGGGGGTGGGGGTGGGGCTGGCTGCCCTGCATATTTAGATGAGCTGCCGGGCTCAAGAACGTGACTTCTATCTGGGCATTTTTCTTTCTATTTCATGAGAATCTTACAGAATTTATTTTGATGCAGAATTCCTGCTATCTCTGGATTTCCTCCACAAATAATTTTTTTTATCTTATCAGAAATTATTTGCTAGTTATTTCTCAGGAACATTATAGTATGTAGTTGAAATCTTCCTTCCAATTTCTACCACCAATAAGTCTACCTCCTACAGGAACACTTTCTCTTTTAGATCATCTGTTTCACATTTCAGTCTAAATTGCCTCCTTTGTGACTGTCAGTTTCTCTAGAATGGCAATGCTCCATTTGAAACGTCATCTGTTGTAAGAGCAAAATCACTGGGCTGAATTTTGTTTTCCTGCCGCCAGAAGCAGCGGCAGGCAAAACAAACTGGCGGCCCACACACACAGGCTGCGGGCCGCCACAATCTTGCACACAGCGGCTCATTTAAATATGGAGGGTGGGCCACCCCACCCCTCCCGATCACACGGCAGGGATGGCCTCAGTGATGCTGTGAACGGCGTCAGCTGCTTCCGCACAGGGGTGGCACCATTTCTAAAGGGCTGCCAGATCTAGAGACTGCAGACTTGAACCCAGTACCCCGCTCCCCCCCCACTACACTGCAAATAATTGTACGCCCCATTCCCCCCCCAAAAAGTCACATAGATTGCAGAGTTGCCATCTCCTATCCCACCCAACTGCACAAAGTGCAGAAGTCATCCCTCCCCCCCCACACTACAAATGCAGAGTTGACCCCGTTTCCCCCCCCACCCCCACTACACTAAAATTCCTAAGTTGCCCCTTTCCCCACCTTGGTGGCGCCAGCTTTCCCTGGACAGGAAAGTGAAGGTGCGTGAGTGCTGCCCGTCACACGGAAGATCCCGAACTGCAGGTAAGAGCACAGGGAATTGTATTTAAATGTATGCATGACCTTTATTTAAATATTTGAAGTTGGGTCCCATCGCCCAGCGGCGGGGGAAGGAGTTGGGGGGGGCACCGCCACAGAGCCTCACTGCGGCCGGGAAGATCGGGCCCGGCAATCCCACCGTCGGGCTCCCTGGAGGAGCCTGACGTCAGGAGCTGAATGAAATTCAGCCCACTGTGTGCTTAAATAATTTCTTCACATAAGCAAAATTTGGCAAATTTACTGACCACTACTAATTTGACTGAGAGGCAGTCATTGTCTGCTATGATCGTTCTCTATGGTGCTAATAATGTGGTCTGAGTGCAGTGGCAAAGGGCCTACTGCTCTTTGGGTACTGCAAGGGTCCACACTGCAATAAACTAACCTTGTATTGTAAAACAAGGTCAGCTCACAAATAAATTTACAATACTCCAGCCTCATAGCATTCTGAGAACGTACAGGGATGAGGAGGTGTGTTTTTTCTCCCACCACCAGCAGCCCTTATAGGGCTGATGACTGCCCTTAAAAAGAAAATGGCAGATGTAAAAAATGTCAGCAGCAAGGTGCAGAGGCAGACTACACCATTCCAAGTACTTTGGAAATGCTTTTTCAGGAGGTACCACAGAACAGTGTGGTTCTTTTTAGAGCACAGGATCTCCCTTCAGTCAAAAGTAGTACCAAAGCAGCTTGGAGGTGAAAATGAGATTCAATGTTGTCTCACCGGTGACCGAATCTGGGATCTATGTAAGGTTTCCAAGTTATTCACACTTTGAACAATTTAAGTGTTGTCTTACTGTGTATATTTATGTAGTTCAATGTAAGCTTGGTGCTGCAATACGGAAAGACCATGCTCAGTATTCTGTTAATCTAATTTCTAAATGTAAAGTGTGTCCATGTTTTACTAGAGTACTCTACAATGCATGTTCACACACTCACAAAGTGGTCACTGCTCTAGATAATTTGGTCAAACACATCTCTTATATTCCTGTTTCAAGTGGGAGCGTTTCCCTCAGGCTCAATACAAACTTAATATAAACATTGTATGTATGTTCGTAAATATCATAGAATCATAGCAATTTACAGCACAGAAGGAAGCCATTTGGCCCATCATGTCTGTGCCAGTCAAAAAGAGCTAACCAGTCTAATCCCATTTTCCACCTCTTGATATTGTTGTTTCCTACATTATAACAGTGATTACACTTCAGAAAGTACTTAATTGGTTTTGAAGTGCTTTGGGACATCCTGAGGTAGTGAAAGGCACTGTATAAATGCATGTTCTTTCTTTCTTTCTTTGATTTGTAGCCTTGTAGGTTACAGTACTTCAGGTGCATATCCAAGTACTTTAAAATGTGATGTGGGTGTCTGCCCCTACCACACTTTCAGGTAGAGAGTTTCAGATCCCCACCACCCTCTACATGAAAAAGTTTCTCTTCAACTCCCTTCTAATCCTTCTAACAATTACTTTAAATCTATACCCCTGGTTATTGACCTCTCTGCTGAGGGAAATTGGTCCTTCCTATCTATGTGGGAGCCTCATAATTTTATACACCTCAATTAACTCTCTCCTCAGCCTCCTCTGCTCGAAAGAAAACAACCCGAGCCTATCCAATCTTCCCTCATAGCTAAAATTCTTCACTCCTGGCAACATCTATTCCTGCAGCACAGTGGCGCAGTGGTTAGCACCGCAGCCTCACAGCTCCAGGGACCAGGGTTCAATTCTGGGTACTGCCTGTGTGGAGTTTGCAAGTTCTCGCTGTGATTGTGTAGGTTTTCGCCGGGTGCTCTGGTTTCCTCCCACCACCAAAGATGTGCAGGTGATAGGCCATTGTAAATTGCCCCTAGTGTAGGTAGGTGGTAGGGAATATGGGATTACTGTAGGGTTAGTATAAATGGGTGGTTCTTGTTTGGCACAGACTCGAAGGGCCTGTTTCAGTGCTGTATCTCTAAATAAATAAATAAACATCCTTATAAATCTCCTCTCTAATGCAGTTTACAGTTTTTATTACTACTGCAACTGTGTTTATCTTGGCACAATAAACTGTTTGAATGAGGTAACTAATATCAATATCAAATTACCCAAATAACTAGAGCTGGGAACAACACTTTGTTATTGACTTGATATTATGAAAACTGCAAGGAGGAGAAAGACGATTCAATCACTCTCATTAAATTCTAATCAATTCGCAAATTAGAAAGTTAGCAAATCATTTTACATTCAAAATTGTTACCATTCTATATATATAATGTTAACTTTGATAGCTTTTGAAATATATATAAAGTGCTGCTATTCATCCAAATCTCGTAATATTGTACCACCTCAACTATCAAAAACTACAACTTAAATAGATTTGTAAAACAATTCAAGCACACTGCCATTCGTCATTGTCCTGATTTTTCCTATTTTTATTATTATAGTCCTCCCTAACTTAATGTTAATTACAACAATTTTTCACATCTCTCCCTCCAGTTGTGTGTCAAAGAAACAAAACTAAGATAAATGCCAAATTCCTAAGTTTCATTCAAAATGACTTGTGGTCATGGAACCTAAATCAAAAGATATAAATTCTGATGTTATTTTCATCTCTTTTTTGTATTCTTCTTTCCTACTCCATGTGTGATATTTCCATAGCGAAAGCTTCTGTTTGCTTAATTATCCTAGGTTTAATTATTTAAGTTGCTGATCTATTTTTACATTGGTAATTATTTTTGTGCATGGAATATTTAGGAGAAATGCCCAAAGACACACATCTCAAGGATGTCTCCAGTAATAACAAACCGGGCTGGTATTTGCTAAGTTGTCGCACAATAACAATCAGCCAAAGCCATGTAATAACTTAATCAACCAAATTTGTAATTGTGCAGAATATTATTGTGAATGTAACATGTTGCACAATTTGAATTTCTAAAGCTGTTATTCAAAGTTGCTTTTCATTCTAAAATATTATAATCAAGCTATTGGAATTAACCAATTATGATAAAACACCACATAAGAACGTCAAACAGCAAAATGCAAAATAGTAGGATAACATTTCATCTTCACTGTCTGGGTGGTGATCTAGTAGTGCGAATTGCCCGCCTGTTGGAGAATCCACCTGATCTGCATTCCATAATTCCATCACATGCAGTCCCAATAGCCAAGTGCTCTGAGATTTAGTCTACATGGATAATGCACAGAATTCTCCTGAGAAAACCACATGGCCACTATTAACTGCATTAGTGGACCCCACGGTGCACATTGTTACATCCAACAACAACCCCCTCCCCCTCATTCCAAGAGATCAGCATTCACAGTATTACCAACCCAGACACCATGACTGAGCAGAATTCTGTCCATCAACTCCACTGAATAACATTTCCTTCATTGGAGGAGGAGGGAGAGGGGAGTGGGGATACAGGATAAGAGGGGATAACCCCATCTCCTATCCTTTTTGACTAGCTATTCAATCCCTGTATTCATCCGTCCCTTCCTGGCCACTTCTCGTCCATCTTCCTCCTTCCATTCTATCTGCCCTTTTCCTCTCCTCCTAACCCCTCCTTCCCCAACCTTTCTCCTTTATCTTCTTATCCTCATTCTCCTCCACCTCCTACTCCACTCCACCTCCAACTCTACCTCCACACTGAAAGAGAGCAAAATGAGGGATGTGGGGAGTTGGGGGGATATTTTATGTGGGCAACAGGGGTCTCAGCATCGGCTGAAGTGCTGGTAAGAGCCCCGCGTTGCCTCCTCTGGGGAAGGCCCACTGCATTACATACCAATTAGGCACTTAAGTGGACAGGGGCAGGCCTTCCCCAGGATTAAGGACCCCAGTGACAGAAGTCCCACCTGCTGAGAGCTGCCGGCCAATCAGAGGCTGGTAGCTCTTTTACTGAGCAGCGCCAATGTGGAGGAGGTGGCTGCTGCTGATAACGGACCCACCAGAGGTGAGGGACCAAGGCCACAGGTGTGTCAGGTAGGAGGGGTTTTGCAGGGTGGTGGTCATGGGGGATGAAAGTGTAGGGGGGGTCGGCAGCAAGGGCAGGGGGTGGCTTTCAGTGGGTCCCCCTTCCTGATACCAGGTCCCTCGACCAGGCACCGTGCTTTTTAATGGGGGACACCCCCCACCCCTGGAACTGGCAAGCAACCCGCATGGGTTTGCTTGGTGTGCTCCTCGTGTGGTGACAGGCCCGCCCTCCTGCCGCTGGGCTAATACTGGTGGAGGTGGGATGAGTACCTTAATTAGGCATTAATTGCCCACTTAAGGGTCTCAATTGGTGGCATGGTGGGACCAGCTTTCCCACCATAGACTGAATTGGGGTGGAGGCGGGATGATGGCAAGGCCCCGCCCTGCCCCCCCACCACCATCCCGCCTGATTAAATACTCTCCCTGCCTCCAAATTCACCACAGGGGAGAGCATAAAATTCCCCCCAGAGAGTAAAGAGTGGGTAGAGACAGGGTTTAGATAGAGATAGAAAAGGATTGATAGAGAAGGGGGGTTAAGGGGGTTGACCAAGAAAGGGGCTGGTTTGAAAGAGGAACAGAGAAAGACACAAAGAGAAAAACAGTTTCTTTCGTCCTTTTGATCTAAAAAAAAGTTGAATTTTAAGAGCAAACAGAATCACAGAATTGTTACAGTGCAGAAGCAGGCCATTCAGCTCAACTTGTCTGCACCAGCTTTCTGAAAGAGCAATTCCCTCAGTCCCTGCCTTCTCCCCATAATCCTGCATATTCTTCCTTTTCATAAAACAGTCTAATTCCCTTTTGAATGCTTCAATTCAACCTGCCTCCACCACACTCTCAGGCAATGCATTCCAGATCTTAACCACTCTCTGTGTTAAAAAGTTTTCCCTCATGTCACTTTTGCTTCTCTAATCAAATACTTTAAATCTGTGCCCTCTTGTGCTCGATCCTTTCATGAGTGGGAACAGTTACTCTCTATCTCCTCTGTCCAGACCCCTCATGATTTTGAATACCTCCATCAAATCACTTCTCAGCCTTCTCTTCAAGGAAAACAGTCCTAACTTTTCCAATCTGTCTTCATAACTGAAGTTCCTTAACCCTGCAACCATTCTTGTGCATCTTTTCTGCACTCTCTCCAATGCCCTCACGTCTTTCCTAAAGCGTGGCGCACAGAACTTATATGTAATACTCCAGCTGAGGCTGAACTAGTGTCTTATACTAGTTCAACATAACTTCCTTGCTGTTGTACTCTATGCCCCTATTAATAAAGCCCAGGATCTGTATGCTTTATAACTGCTCTCTAAATCTGTCTTACCACCCACAATGACTTATGCACATATACACCCAGGTCCCTCTGCTCCTGTACCCTCTTTAGAATTGTACCCTTTATTCTATATTGTCTCTCCATGTTCTTCCTACCAAAATGAATTACTTCACATTTCTCTGCATTGAAATTCGCCTGCCACCTGTTGCCCATTCCACCAACTTGTCTATGTCCTTTTAAAGTTCTACACTATCCCTCTCACAGTTCATAATGCTTCCAAGTTTCATATCATCTGCAAACTTTGAAGTTCTGCTCTGTACACCAAGTTCTAGCTCATTAATATATATCAGGAAAAGCAAAGGTCCTAACACTGATCCCTGAGGAACTTTACTACAAACCTTCTTCCAGCCTGAAAAACATCCATTAACCACTACTCTCTTATAAAAGCAAAATACTGCGGATGCTGGAAATCTGAAATAAAAACAAGAAATGCTGGAATCACTCAGCAGGTCTGGCAGCATCTGTGGAAAGAGAAGCAGAGTTAACGTTTCGGGTCAGTGACCCTTCTTCGGAACCTTCCGAAGAAGGGTCACTGACCCGAAACGTTAACTCTGCTTCTCTTTCCACAGATGCTGTCAGACCTGCTGAGTGATTCCAGCATTTCTTGTTTTTAAACCACTACTCTCTGTTTCCTGTCACTCGTCACTTGATTTGTTTGCCTTACCTTTTCCCTTTGAGGGAACATACCTTAACTGTGCCCGAACTATCTCTTCTTTGAAGGTAGCCCATTGTTCAGCTACTGGTTTTCCTGCCAACTTTTGACTCCAATTTATTCTTACCCCATTAACGTTGGCTTTCCCCTAGTTAATTATTCTTACTCTGGATTGTCCTTTGTCCTTTTCCATAATCAGCCTAAACCTTATGATACAATGATCACTGTCCCCTAAATGCTCTCCTACTGATACTTGATCCACTCGGCCCACCTCATGCCCAAGAACCAGGTCTAGCAGTGCTTCCTTTCTCATTGGATTAGCAACATACTGCTGTAGAAAATGTTCCTGAACACACTCCAGGAACTCTTGCCCCTCACTGCCCTTTACACTACTACTATCCCAGTCTATGTTTGGATAATAAAAGTCCCCCATTATAACTATCCTATCATTTTTGCACCTCTCTGTAATTTCCTTGCAATTTCCTCCTCGTCCTTCCCACTAGCTGGCAGCCTATACGCAACACTGAGCAATGTAACTGCACCTTTTTTGTTCCTTAGCTCTAGCCAAATTGATTCTGTCCTCGACCCCTCTGGGACATCCTTTTTCTCCAGCACTGCAATGCTTTCCTTAATCAATACCGCCACCCCTCCCCATTTTTTTCCCTTTCCTATCTTTCCTGAACACCTTGTATCCAGGAATATTTAACACTCAGTCCTGTCCTTCTTTGAGCCAGATCTCTGTTACAGCCATAACATCATATTTCCACATGGCAATTTGCACCCGTACCTCACCAATCTTATTAACCATATTCCGTGCATTCATATACTGCACATTAACCCTGATTTAGACTGATTTCTCCCTTACTCTGACCCTGCCTAATAACTTACTATTCCCTACTCTAGTGCTATCTATTTCTCCCAGCATTCTGTGCACCTTGGTATTCCTCTCTGACATTTGCTCCTGGTTCCCACAAGTTACCAGTTTTGCCTCCCTCCAATCTGAGCTCCCTCTCAGGTTCCCAGCCCCTGCAATCTAGTTTAAACACCACCCCACCACCCCCCCCCCAACAGCACGAGCAAATCTCCCTGCGAGGATATTAGTCCCAGTGCTGCTAAGATGCAACCCATCCATCTTGTAGAGGTCTCACCTGCCCCAGAAATGTGATGCCCTCCCTTCTACACCAGTTCTCCAGCCACGTGTTCAGTCGCTCAATTCTCCTATTCCTATGCTCACTTGCACGTGGGACTAGGAGTAATCCTGAGATTACTGCTTTTGAGGTCCTGCTTTTTAATCTCCTTCCTAGCTCCCTAAAATCTGCTTTCAGGTCCTCATCCTCCTTCCTACCTATGTCATTGGTGCCAACGTGGACACGACCTCTGGCTGTTCACCCTCCCCCAGAAGAATGTCCTGTATCCGTTCTGTGACATCCTTGACCCTGGCAACAGGGAGGCAATGCATCGTCCTGGGAGTCACATCTACGTCCGCAGAAATGCCTGTCTGTTCCCCTAACTAACATATCCCCTATCACTAATGCTCTTCCACTCTTCTTCCTCCCCTCCTGTGCAGCTGAGCCACCTGTGGTGCCACAAACGTGGCTCTGACTGCACTCCTCTGAGGAACCATCACTCTCACCAGTAATCAAAATGGAAAACTAATTAGCAAGCGAGATTGTCTCAGGGGACTCCTGCAATACCTGTCTGGTTCTCTTAGACTGCCTATCTGCCTGCATGCGCCTAACCTGTGGTGTGACCACCTCCCTAAATGTGCTATCCACGTAGTTCTCTGCCTCGTGGATGCACCACAGTGACTCTAGCCACCGCTCGAATTCTGAAACCTGGAGTTCAAGCTTGTGCAGCCGATGACATCTCCTGCAGATATGTTTGTCTAGAACACATGGTGCATCCATGACTTCCCACATGCCACAGGTTGTACATTCCACTCGGCCAAGCTGCCCTGCCATACCTTAACTTTACAGACTATTATAAGTAGAATAGCTTACCAGTTACTCACCAACCAGCTCCTTCCACTGCACCGAATCAAGAACTAAATAGTGGAGGGTGAAAAAAGCAGTAGAAAGGAGCACCTCCTGCCCTGTTCACCGAACAAGCCACTCACCAAATTCATATCTTCACACTCTGCTTGCAATCTGCACTCCGTTTTCTGACTGCACCCAGACCTCTGTATTTATACTTTTTGAAGCTAAAACTGCAGCAACCAGGTTGGACTAGTCAGCTACTTAACTAAGCAGCTACTCTGCAGTACAGCCTGTTAATACCTGTCAAAGTCTGCAAGAAACTTACTTTACTTTCTTAATCCTACTTTACTTTCTTCACTCTACTTTATCTAGAAGGTAAATCTCAGTTAAATGCTAACTGCAGACCAGATTTTTAGGAAGATATTGTCATTTAAAATTCCCACTCACCAAACTCATATCTCCACACTCTGCTTACAAACAAATCCTTTTGAGGGAAACAGACAGAGAAGGAGGGTAGGAGGGGTTGGAAGGAGAGGGGGGTTAGAAAGTGGAATTTGAGATAAAAGGAATTGAAAGAAAATTACAAGGGGAGCTGAGAGGAGGTGGAGTGAGGGGTACAGATAGTAAAGAGAGAAGAGGTTGGGAGATGGGAATTGAGACAGACAGAAAAGAGTGTAGAGTGAGACAGTAGATAGTAGAGTTTCACAGAGACTTGGTGTTTCAGAGAGAGCAATGTTAATTGAGGATGGCTGAAAGAGAAAGGATCCTGATAAAGTCAGCAACGTGAAATATTAACCTTGCCTTACTCTCTCCACAAAAGCTGTCTGACGTGCTGAGTTTTTGTAGAACTTGTAGCATTTGCTTTTTGAGGGGGAAGAGGGGTTGAGAGAAAAAGTGGATGAAGGTGTTGGGGGAACTGTCTGCCAAGTTTGCCGATGATACAAAGGTTTGTTCGTGTGATAGGATCTTGGACAACAGTCAGATCTAGATGCGATCTGCAGATATTATTTAATATAGATAAATGTAGTCAAATGCACACTAAGTATATGTGCATCAAGCAGAATTCTGAACTAAAGTCTGTTTAGTGGGAAAACAATCTAGGTCAGAGAGATACAGCACCAAAACAGGCCCTTCGAGTCTGCACCGACCATTTATACTAATCCTACATTAATCCCATTCTTCCCTCTCACATCCCCACCTTCCCTCAATTCTCCTACCACCTACCTACACGAGGGGCAATTTTTACAATGGCCAATTTACCTATCAACTTGCAAGACTTTGGCATGTGGGAGGAAACCAGAGCACCCGGAAGAAACCCACGCGGTCACAGGGAGAACTTGCAAACTCCACACAGGCAGTACCCAGTACTGAACCCAGGTCACTGAAACTGTGAGGCTGCAGTGATAACCACTGTGCTACAATACATGAATCTCTAAATCTTCAAAACTAGTGCTATGAGGCAAAGGCAAATAGAGTATTAAGATGCATTGCTAGGACAATCCAAAGATAAACAGAAAGCACTATATGCTCCTTGCACTTAATTAGACTGTAACTAGAATCCTGTATCCCGTATTGGTATCCTCACATGATGAATGAAATAGAGGCCCCACAAAAGGTTCAGGGAGTGCCACTAGATGGATAGTTAGCTCAAACTGGAACTCCCTTCCTAACAGCACCGTTGGTGTACCTACACTCCAAGGACTGCAGCGGTCCAAGAAGGCAGCTCACCACCACCTTCTCAAGGGCAATTAGGGGTGGGCAATAAATGCTGGCATAACCAGCGATGTCCACATCCCCCAAACAAATATAAAAAGGCCTTTAGTTACCACAATAGATTTAGAAAGCTATATCGCCATTCTAGAAAAAGTATAGACGTTTGGGAAACTTGGTTGTGGTCTTTAAAATAATGAATGGGATTGTGTCTGTGTGGATAGACTATTTGAGTTAGATAGGTTAGAGAAAACCAGGATATGTATATGTGTAAGTTGTGTAAGCATAGGAGCAGGTTAGATGTCAGATGGGATTTTTTTTGCGGTAAGGGTCATTGACCTCTGGAACAAGTGGCTGGCTCATGCAGTGAATGTAGATTTACTGCAGATCTTCAGAAGGGAACTGGATGAGTTCCTAGCCGTGGCTATCAAAAGCTTACAAAATATAGGTGGGATATTGGGTGATGTGTCTCATTTCGATCACCTTTGGGGTCAGAGAGGAATTTTCCAAATTATTTTCCCCTGATTTAGCCAAGGGATTTTTCTCCTTGACTCACCCAGAAGATTTTGTGGCTCCCAGTGGCTGGGTGGTGGTGGGGTGGTGGGGGGAGGGTGCATGGGGGGGGTGGTTTCACTGGGATCATTTGCAACATGACAGTATGGGAGAGGCTCAATGAACCAGTTGGTCTTTTTCTGAATAGGAAATTACAAAGGGGCACAGACAGATTAGGTGAGTAAATTATGTCAGATGGAGTCAATGTGAGGAAGTGTGAGGTCATCCACTTGGAATCCAAAAAAGACAAATCGGAATATTACCTGAATGATGAGAGACAGAGACTGGGAGCTATGTCCAGGGATTTAAGTGTCCAGGTATACAAATCAAAAACAAGCTAGTGTACAGGTACAAAAGGTAATCAAAATTACTAATGAAATTTTGACCTTTATTTCCAGGGGCTGGAATACAAAGGGGAGGAAGTGATGATTCAGGTGTACAAAGCCTTGGTGAGACCTAATCTGGAGCACTGTGTTCAATTTTGTTAACCGCATCTCAGGAAAGATATATTGGGCTAGGAAGGGATACAGTGCAGATTCACAGAATGTTGCCTAGGCTTAAAGGATTAAGATATGAAGACAGTTTGCATAAACTTGATTTGTATTCCCTTGAACTTAGCTGGTTGAGGGGTGATCGACTCAAGGTCTTGAAAATGATAAAGGCTTTCGATAGGGTAGATACAGAAGAACTATTTCCTCTGCTGAAGGAATCCAGAAAATTGGGGCATAGTCTTAAAACAAAAGCAAAACATTGCGGATGTTGGAAATCTGAAATAAAAACAGAAAATGCTGGAAATATCAGGTCAGGCAGCATCTGTGGAGAGAAGAACAGAGTTAATGTTTCAGGTCAATGACCTTTTGTCAGCACTGGCCAGATTTTATCATAATCTTAAAATTAGAGCTAGGCTGTTAAGTGAAATCAGGAAACATACGGAGCAATGGAAATCAGGAACTCTTTCCCTCAAAAGGCTATGGATGCTGGGTCAATTGAAATTTTCAAGACTTAGATCAATAGACTTTTGTTAGTTAAGGGTATCAAGGGATATGGAGCAAAGTTGGGTAATGGAGTTGAGGTACAGATTGGCCATGATCTAACTGAACAGCAGAACAGGGCTTGAGGGGCTAAATGGCCTACTCTTGTCCCTATTCTCCGATAAGCCAACATGGCTGAATGAGCCAACCACGCAGCACCCATTTAAAAAAAATAAATGCTGAGCATCAGCACTGAGACCACATTATGGGTTTATAATCTCATTATAACAAAGTTTTCACGCCTTAATGACCTAGCACATGCATGTTGCACAAGCCCTCAGTGACCCAACTGCTTCCATGCCACATTATCCTGTGCCAGGTGGAATGGGTACACAACAGCCCTCAGTGGATGGATAATACATTTCAGTTGTACCTGAGGTGCATCAGGGGGCACCAGGCAATGTATTATCAGTCTTGGTATGTTAGAATGAGCATATTAGCTTCCAGCTGAATCTATGACAAGTAAACTTTGACTTAACTACCACATATACATAAATTACCTCAGCTACTTTAATAGCTGTCAGCACTCGAGTGTCCTGCTCCAAGCTTTGGTGTTTCTGTAGAGCATTCCACGCAGCATTCCTTAACCCCTCTCGGTTTTTGTCACCATAAAGAATGTGACAGACCTTTCCCAAACTGTATGCTGCTCCGTAGTGAACCCACCAGTCACTTTCCTGATCTGCAAATTAAATAATTGTGGGAACATTGTAATAAAACTGAACTGGGTACTTGAAAGGCTGTTTTTAGTTGTGAAATAGATTAATCATTCATCTCATTTAATGTTTGTGAGACGGAGTTACACAGAAAATGCCGACATAACAGTAGTGATTACACTTTAAAAATAATTGGCTGTGAAATGCTTTGAGACACTCTGAAACCACAGAAAAGAAACAGAAAAGCTATCTTTGCCAATATAAATGTGAGCATCTATTATTAGAGCTGTATCAGTAATATATTTGTTTGTTTCTGGGATGTGGGCATCGTTGGCTAGGCAAGCATTTATTTCCCATCCCTAATTGCCCTTGAGAAGGTGGTGGTGAGCTGCCTTCTTGAACCGCTGCAGTCCTTGGGGTGGAGGTACACCAACAGTGCTGTCAGGAAGGGAATTCCAGGATTTTGACCCAGCAACAGTGAAGGAACGGTGATATAGTTCCAAGTCACGATGGTGTGTGGCTTGGATGGGAACTTGCTGATGGTGGTGTTCCCTTGCAACTGCTGCCCTTGTCCTTCTAGGTGGTTGAGGTCACGGGTTTGGAAGGTGCTGTCGAAGGAACCTTGTTGATTTGTTGCAGTGTTCTTGTAGATGGTACACACTGCTGCCACTATGTGTCAGTAGTGGAGGGAGTAAATATTGAGGGTGGTGGATGGGGTGCCAATCAAGCGGGCTGCTTTGTCCTGGATGGTGTCGAGCTTTTTGAGTGTTGTTGGAGCTGCACTCATCCAGGCAAGTGGAGAATATTCCATTACACTCCTGACTTGTGCCTTGTAGATGGTGGATAGGCACTGGGGAGACAGGAGGTGAGTTACCCGCCGCAGAATTCCCAGCCTCTGACCTGCTCTTGTAGCCACTGCTATGGCTGGTCCAATTCAGTTTCTGGTCCATGGTAATGTCCAGGATGTTGATAGTGGGGGATTCAGAGATGGTAATACCATTGAACGTCAAGGGGAGATGGTTCGATTTTCCTCTACATTGGGGAGACCAAACACAGATTGGGTGACCGCTTTGCGGAACACCGCCGCTCAGTCCATAAGCTCAGTCCAATTGCTGCATGCATGCTCACATCTCTGTCCTGGGATTGCTGCAGTGTTCCAGCAAACGTCAACGCAAGCTCGAGGAATAGCATCTCATTTACCGATTGGGCATGCTACAGCCTGCTGGACTGAACATTGAATTCAATAATTCAGAGCATGACGCCCACCCTGCCTTTTATGTTTAGTTATTTTTTCCTTTTTTTTAAAATTGGGTTATTTTATTTTAGTTTTTGTAGTTTGGTTAGTTTGTTTCTACTGTGCCTACCCACTGTTTCTGTTTTTTAAATTTTTTTTAACGTTTGTACTTGGAGTGCTTTGTGCTTTACAGTCAATTCACACCCTCTCTGTACTAAGGCTTTGTCTTTCAGCACACCATTAACATACCGTTTGCCTTTGTTCCATGACCTTCTGGTCAGTTATTCGCTGTGACCTTGTCCTATCAACACCTCTTTTGTTATCTCTTGCCCCACCCACCCAATTTACTTGCTTAAAACCTTTTACAGTTCTAATATTTGTCAGTTCTGAAGAAGGGTCGCTGACCTGAAACAGTAACTCTGCTTCTCTCTCGACAGCTGCTTTGCTGAACTCCAGTGGGTACATATTTTAACTCATCAGTGCAAATCTAGGGCAGCTAGACACGTGGAATTTCAGAGTCAAGTTCTTCATGGTACACAGCCCAAGCAAAGGCTAACACAAGAGAAATATGGCCTCCAATCTTGGCTTGCTGAGTATGGTTGCCTGGCACATTGACAATATTCTTTATTGACAAGGGCCTATTTACCTCAGCAGAGAGGTCAGTGATGAGGGGGTACAGATTTAAAGTGATTGGTCGAAAGATCAGAGAGGAGATGAGGAAAAAGTTTTCACCCAGAGAGTGGTGGGGTTCTGGAACTCACTGCCTGAAAGGGTAGTAGAGGCAGAAACTCTCAAATCATTTAAAATGTGTCTGGATATGCACTTCAAGTGCCATAACCTGCAGTGCTGCAGACCAAATGCTTGAAGGTGGGATTAGGCTGGGTGGCTCATTTTTCAGCTGGCGCAGACACCATGGGCCAAGTCACCTCTTTCTGTACCATAAACTTTCTGTGATTCTATGATGTAATATATCAGGCAAGTTAAATCAAATTGTTCTTAATGTTGATACTTTTCAACGATTTGCAAAGTTCAGTTCATACTATCTTGACTGATTAACAGATATATTCTAAAAACATATATTACCTTCAAAGTAACACAATCGACAAAGTATTTTGTACACAATTGGGGATGGGCAATAATGGCTGGGCTTGCCAGTGACACCTACATCCCATGAATGAATAAAAAAGAAACTGAACTTAGACTAATTACAATCAACCTCATAAGAAGAATAACAATGGTCCAACGGTGGCCTCTGTAAGTAAGACTTGGAAGCTGTACCCTTTCTGTAACCTACCATGTGTAAAGCAAGGGTCCCATCCCCCGGCCCCCACACCAGCACTATTTAAAGGGATCATCAATGATTTAGACGGGTTAGTTGCTGGTTTATTTCTTCTGGCTGTTGCTACAATTCTGCACATTTTTGATGGTTTCCCTTATTGTTTCAAGTTCAAGTTTCAAAAGTCTACAGGGCATGGTGTGTCAGGTGCTGAAGTGCTGACCTCAAGGCTTCTACATAAACCAGTTGTTCTCAGGCATGGGAGCATTAATATGCCCTCCTTCTTGGAATCAAGCATGACTGAGAGAATGAAAGAGGCCACACAGAACACAACAAGCTGCTAAAGAGGAAGGAGGAATAGGGGGAGAAAGATGAAAACAAGGAAGAGGAGGAGGCACAAGCTGAGGAAAAGGAAGGGAGACTACAAAATGGACAGCCCCTTTCGACCTGAACTGTACGTGAAGAACTAATTTAAGTGTGGTTCCAGTAACCTCAAACACAATTTCCCATTCACCAATACACCCACACTCCTTACCCTCTCGCTGTCACTGATCATCACATTGTCCTCTTGGCCACAATGCAAAAACAAAAGCCAACACAAAATACACATTCGAAGCCAAATTTATAAATTAAATCATGCCATATTGCAAAGATTTCAACTAATCACCCTTGTGTATTCCCTCAGTGCCTCTCTTCTGTGAGCCTTTGCCTGTCCTAATGCGACCCAGTGCCTGCAGTATGGCTGGTGGGAGGCTGTTAACTTTCAGTGGAGAGGACAGCAGGTGGCTTTGGAGGACAACCTCGAATAGCTCAGGGCCTAGAAGGCCTGGCTTCAGATTGCCTCATCTCAGTATGGGTGGCAGTAGTCTGGGTTGGCCAGCTGACAGGCAAAAGTAAGGGCACTGGCTGAGTGGCAGGGGTGGGATCACAAATGCTGTCGTCCTGAGACCTTCATGCTCCATGGAGCTACTGTCACTTCCCCTGGACAGCGCCTCAATAATTCCATTAATGGAATGGAGAACAGTTTTGTACAGCTGGGACACCCTGGAAATCCCTTTGAACACTGGTATCCACAGCCATGATAGCGGCAGTCTGAGCTTGCAGGTCAGCACTCTGATCTTCCACTGCAGCACCCAGACTTTTGGTGGAAGCTGCATCATGATTTGTTCCATAAGTGTTTTTATGGAATTGGCCCCCAGTTCCATGCTGGAAAGGAGGGGCTCCAAGCTCTATGAAAAGCCCTGCCAAATTGGTGCTGGGCTTCTCCATGTTCCTTGACACTGAGAGCAGGCTTTCTGATGGGCTTCCTGATGCACCAAGTGAGTTTTTCTGCAGCCTGGCCCATTGAAGTCCTTATCTGAGTTTTCTGCAGAGAATTTGTGTGTGACCTCCTCCTCTGGCGAGCTGATACCAGTGCTATCCTAGTCCCCTGATCTGGCTGCAATGTACTTGTGCCTGGTGTCTCAACACATACACATCGCACCTCTTTGCTATCCTCTAAGATTCATGCAGTTTCAGTATCTGAGCTGGTGGCTGTGAGTGAAATTAAGTGATTGTATGTTTTCATCATCACTCTCTTCTTGCACTTCCTCTACTGCCTGGGCATGTTGCAGTTCTTGGGTATCTGAAAGGAAAAAGTGACAAGGGTGCTGTAGTGAGGGGAGAGGGGAAAGAGGAAATGCATGCTTATGTCATCTGAACTTATATGTTAGAAGAGGTTGTGGGATGACAGGGGGGGAATAGGATGTGAGGAGGAGGATTAGGTATGCGGATACTGTTATCTTCAATTGATTTAGCCCTCTTGCTAGCCATGGCTTCAGCAATGGCCCGTCCCATAACGGCCAACACCATCTCCTCCATGGGGGTTGGAACATGCAGATGCATCTCTCCCCCACTGGTTACTTCCTGCTGCCTCCGGTTGTGTGTCACCTTCTCCTGCAAGAGAGACAGGTGTGTGCCAGTGAGTGTCATGCAATCTGTTTGAGTGATGTGGCTATCATGGTTGACATACCTGGGCAAAGTTTCCACATTGCCGGGTAGATGCCAGTGTTGTAGCTGTACTGGAACAGCTTGGCTAGGGGTGCGGCAAGTTCTGGAGCACAGGTCTTCAGTACTATTGCCAGAATATTGTCAGAGCCCATAGCCTTTGCGGTATCCAGTGCCTTCAGTTGTTTCTTGATATCAAGCGGAGTGAATTGAATTGGCTGAAGTCTGGCATCTGTGATGCTAGGGACTTCAGGAGGCTGCAGAGATGGATCATCAACTCGGCACTTCTGGCTGCAGATTATTGCAAATGCTTCAGCCTTATCTTTTGCACTGATGTGCTGGGCTCCCCCATCATTGAGGATGGAGATATTTGTGGAGCCTCCTCCTCCAGTTAGTTATTTAATTGTCCACCACCATTCACGGCTGGATGTGGCAGGACTGCAGAGCTTAGATCTGATCCGTTGGTTATGGGATCGCATGCTGCTTACGCAGTTTGGCAAGCAAGTAGTCCTGTGTTTGAGCTTCACCAGGCTGACATCTCATTTTGAGGTATGCCTGGTGCTGCTTCTGGCATTCCCTACTGCACTCCTCACTGACCAGGGTTGGTCTCCTGGCTTGATGGTAATGGTAGAGTGGGGAATATACTGGGCCATGAGGTTACAAATTGTGGTTGAGTACCATTCTGCTGCTGCTGATGGCCCACAGCGCCGCATGCATGCCCAGTTTTGCATTGCTAGATCTGTTCGAATCTATCCCATTTAGCACGCTGGTAGTGCCACTTAACATGATGGAGGGTATCCCCAATGTGAAGGTGGGACTTCGTCTCCACAAGGACTGTGCGGTGGTCACTCCCACCAATACTGTCATGGAGATGCATCTGCGGCAGGCAGATTGGTGAGGACGAAGTCAAGTATGTTTTTTCCTCTTGTTGGTTCCCTTACCACTTGCAGCATACCCAGTCTAGCAGATATGTCCTTTAGGACTTGGCCAGTTCAGTCAGTAGTGGTGCTACCAAGCCACTCTTGGTGATGGATATTGAAGTCCCCCACTCAAAGTACATTCTGCACCTTCGCCACCCTCAGTGCTTTGTCCAAGTGGTGATCAACATCGAGGAGTACTGATTCATTAGCTGAGGGGCAGTAGGTGGTAATCAGCAGGAGGTTTCCTTGTCCATGTTTGACCTGATGCCATGAGACTTCATGGGGTCCGGAGTCGATGTTGAGGATGCCCAGGGCAACTCCCTCCTGACTGTATACCAATGTGCCGCCACCTCTGCTGGGTCCGTCGTGCTGGTGGGACAGGACATACCCGGGGATGGTGATGGCAGTGTCTGGGACATTTCTGTAAGGTATGATTCCGTGTGTATGACTATGTCAGGTTGTTGCTTGACTAGTATGTGGACAGCTCTCCCAACTTTGGCACAAGTCCCCAGATGTTAGTAAGGAGGACTTTGCATTGTCGACACGGCTGGGTTTGCCGTTGTTGTTTCCGGTGCCTAGATCGATACCGGGTGGTCCGTCCGATTTCGTTCTGTTTTATTGACTTCGTAGTGGTTAGATACAACTGAGTGGCTTGCTAGGCCATTTCAGAGGGCATTTAAGGGTCAACCACATTGCTGTGGGTCTGGAGTCGCCAGACCAGGTAAGGACAGCAGATTTCCTTCCCTAAAGGACATTAGTGAACTAGATGGGTTTTTACAACAATCGACAATGGTTTCATGGCCATCATTAAACTAGCTGTTTTAATTCCACATTTTATTAATTGAATTCAAATTCCACTTTCTGCTGTGGTGGGATTCAAACCCATGTCTCCAGAGCAATACTCTGGGTCTCTGGGTTACTAGTCCAGTGACAATTAAACATGTTGCTGCATTGCATCCAGGTCCTCAGGGCTAAACTCCTGGCATTCGCCTCCACAGCCATCTGTTCCCACTGCCTTTTCTTTGTGGTTTGGTGGGTCTCCAGTTCCTCTGCGGATACAGGGCATCTCTCCTCTTTTACACATCCTCCACCAAGATCTCCAGCAGAGCAATAGAAAAGCTTGGTGCACGCGCTCTCTCATGCTCAGTCATTGTTGTTTATTGCACAGCACTATTCCAAATGATTTCAGCCCCTCCAGCAATCACAATATACCTTCCGTTTAAGCAGTGCAGGCTAGCTTTAAGTAATGCTAGCAAGTAATGATATTATGTCTTCCGCTGATGAGTGCTCCTAATGGGCAGTGTGGTTAGTGCTCGCTCCATGCAGAAATCACGCCAATGAGCAGGAGTTGGCATGTGCCTACAATACACTGAACGGGCATGAGGTAATTGTACACCGCGATTCCCACACCCTTTTTCAGGGGCTTTCTGATTTAGCTCTCCCTGGAATTAATACATTTATTTGATGAGCTTTCAGAAATTTGGCCCTCATTTTTTTTTTTTTACAGGGAAGCAGGAAGGGTGTGGGTTGGCTGAAAATGGCTGGAGACCTCAGCAAGGGTGGAGACCTGGAGTCCTGCTGTTAAGTACATCATTATAATGTTTTGATGCATTTCTCGCCTGGCAGCCAACCAAATTAACAGCCTAATCGGTGGCTGGTGTCCTGGAGGGAAAACCAAGAGGACACAGTGAGGGACCCTTAGGGATAGCCCCTAGCAATCAGGAGGGTGACGGTTGGCCACTGCAGATGGGGGAGGGTATGTTAGATCAAACATTGTGGCATGGGTGGAAGATCGGCCATTGCAGCAGATAGGAGAGACAGAGGATATCGGGTATGAGGGTGGTTGACGTGGGAAGGCTGACAACTGGGAGGTGCAAGAGGCCACGATTGGTAGGGAGAGGCTGAAGGCTTCCTTGTGCGACTAAGGGAGCACTCCTGTTCCTCCTGACTGACAAGGAGTTTTGGAAAATGCACTTACCTTGTGGAGCTGGCAGCTCCAACCTCCCTTTCACTGCTGGTTTCCCAACCCCTGGGAAATAATCTTAATCCTCCAATCTCAGGGTGCCCAGGCATAAGTCCCAGGAAAATGGGTGTCATACTGCATAACTGAGCAGAATGGCTTAAATTCTCTGGAGCTTAGAAGAAAGGTGATCTCATTGAAACATCTAAAATTCTTAGAGGGCTTGGTAGGGTAGATACTGAGAAGCTGTTCTCCTGACTGGAGAGTCTAGTACTAGGGGTCTCAGGATAAGCAGTCAACCATTTAGGGTTGAGATGAGGAGAAATTTCTTCACTCAGAGTGTTTATGAATCTTGGGAATCCACACCAGAGGTATGTGGAGGTTCAGTTGTTGGGTATTTTCAAGACCGAGATGAACAGAATTTTAGACACTAAGAGAATCGAGGGATATGGGGATAGAGCAGGAAGATCTTATGGAATGGCAGAGCAGCCTCAAGGGGCCATATGGTTTACTCCTGCTCTTACTTCCTATGTTATGTGGAGAGGAAAGTGTTGCAGGAGGGTTGGGAATGCCAATTCCAACTCATTCCATATTTTAAGTGCAAGCCCTGGGTTGCTTGTCTGGGGAAGTCCTGAAAAGCTGAGGTAATATAAAGGAGATGGAGACTTGAAATAATGAACTGTGTCCCCTTTTCTTTTCCATTATGGCTAGGAAACTGTCATTTCCGTGTATGAAGAGAAATATCAGTGCCTGTATGTATCTTTGCAGATGTACTGAATTTTACATCTGACCTTTTCTAAAGTCCATGATACACAGCAAGATGATAAAGCATAGGGTACAGTAATGTAGTGATTACTGGACTAACAATCCAGCAGTCCAGAGTTCTATCCCACCACGCAAAGTGTAAAATTGAATTCAATAAATCTGGTATTTTGTAGTTTAGTACCAGAAAAATGATCCAAAAAGCTTCCAGATTGCTGTAAAAACCCAGTAGGTATTGACTCCTGTCCCATACTACTCGGTTGACAATCACTGTAAGGTTGAATAAAAGCAAAAAAATATATTCACTGCAGTGTTCTAGTGAACATCAACATAAGCTCGAGGAACAGCACCTCATCTTTCGACTAGGCACTCTACAGCCTTGCGGACTCAACGTTGAGTTCAACAATTTCAGAGCATGTCTGGCCTTTATAAATTTAAAAAAAAAATTAATTTCATTTTTTAATTATTCTTTTTTTTTTAACCATGTGCCTACTTTTCAGATTGTGCGTTTGGACAGAGCTGCTCATTATTCTGCCATTAACACACTATCTGGACTAATGCTTTGTTTTTCACCACAACCATTAACATGTCTTTGCCTTTGTCCCATGACATCTTTGTTATTTAATCTCTCCTGCCTTCTGCCCAATCACACACCTTACCTTTGTGGCGCAGTGGTTAGCACCGCAGCCTCACAGCTCCAGCGACCCGGGTTCAATTCTGGGTACTGCCTGTGTGGAGTTTGCAAGTTCTCCCTGTGTCTGCGTGGGTTTCCTCCGGGTGCTCCGGTTTCCTCCCACATGCCAAAGACTTGCAGGTTGATAGGTTAATTGGCCATTATAAATTGCCCTTAGTATAGGTAGGTGGTAGGGAAATATAGGGACAGGTGGGGATGTGGTAGGAATATGGGATTAGTGTAGGATAAGTATAAATGGGTGGTTGATGGTCGGCACAGACTCGGTGGGCCGAAGGGCCTGCTCAGTGCTGTATCTCTAAACTAAACTAAACTAAACTTTTGTTCTCTTCCCCACACACTCCCCCACCCCCCTCACTTGCTTAAAACCTAATTCTTTTCTCACCTTTGCCAGTTCTGATGAAAGGTCACAGACCTGAAACGTTAACTCTGCTTCTCTCTCCACAGATGCTGTCTGACCTGAATATTTCTAGCACTTTCAGTTTTTATTTCAGATTTTCAGCATCTGCAATATTTTGCTTTTATTTAAGTTTATAGCCAGAACTCGTTAGGCTGGATATTGCATTAAAAATACTGGCGAGGCTATCAGCATTCATCGTTATAATGGAGTAAATCAGACAAAAATCTCTGGAGTTCAAACATTTTGGACAGAGAATTTTATAATCAGAACAAATTGAAACAAAAAAATGAGAAAAATATGGCAACAAGTTAGATTGTGCAGACAGGAATTGCATGCAGATGTAAAGTTTTAATAAGTAGACAGATATAGAAATTTCATGTAAATACCAGTTGTTGCATGATCAATTACTCTGGTGCTTTACCACCAAATTTGGATCTTTATAATCTAATTTGCACTTTATCCTGGCACTTACCACTTCCTGGTGTTGTTGCTGGTTGGATCTGTAGAAGTTGAAGCAATCCTGGTGTATTTGTCCTATTGGGCGACTTTAATGGATTTTCACACCCAATTAGGGCAGCCTTTTGGATTTCTGAGGTGCTGCCATAGAGACAAATGTCTCCTAGTATACAGCAATAGAGATGGCTTAGTTGCAAGGGACAAACTTGCAGATCTTCTGTGCTCACATTTTCCTATAATTAAAATGAATCTCCTAGTTACATGCCGGTTTCACATTTTTAACTTAGCAATACTAACAAGAATTGTTGGTGTTCTATTGCTTTATCATAATGCTGCCAAAGAACACCAGCTCTTCCTTGTATATTTTGTGTAGTCCAAAGCTAGATGTAGAACAGAGAACTGGATAAGGAGCGCCTATTCTGCATCAGAATCTCTTCTTTCCAAAACTAAAGCAACTTGGCTGGGAAAGTGCATTCCAATCTGCAAAATTCTCTGCTGCTCCCAAGGCCCTTGACTATTTTGAATAACCTATGGGAAAGCAGTTCTTAGTCAACAACTTGCATTTATATAGTGCCTTTAATATTGTTAAAAACGTCCCAAAGAGCTTCACAGGAGCGTTATCAACAAAATTCGACACTGAACCACAAAGAAATATTAGGACAGATGATTAAAATCAGGGATGTGCAAGAAGCCAGAATGGCTGGAGGAGTGCAGAATTTACAGAGGGTTGTAGATCTGGAGGAAGTTACACAGATAGGGAGCGGCAAGGCCATAGAGGGATATGAATTTTAAAATCACGGTGTTGCCAGACCGGAAGCCAATGTAGGTTAGTGAGCACAGGTGTGATGGATGAATGGGACTTGGCATAAGTTAGGATACGGGGAAGAGAGTTTTTAAAATTTTTTCATGGGATGTGGGTGCCACTGGCTAGGCCAGCATTTATTGACCATCCCTAATTTCCCTTGAGAAAGAGGTGGTGAGCCGCCTTCTTGAACTGCTACCGTCCATGTGGTGTTGGTACGCCCACAGTGCTGTTCAGAAGGGCGTTCCAGGATTTTGACCCAGCACCAGTGAAGGAACAGTGATATAGTTCCAAGTCAAGATGGTGTGAGGCTTGGAGGGGAACTTGCAGTTGGTGCTGATCCTATGCATCTGCTGCCCTTGTCCTTCTAGGTGGTAGAGGTCGTGGGTTTGTAAGGTGCTGTTGAAGGTGTCTTGGTGAGTTGCTGTAGTGTATCTTGTAGATGGTACACACTGCTGCCACTGTGCATCGGTGGTGGAAGGAGTGAATGTTGAAGATGGTGGATGTGGTTTTAGATGAGTTCAAAGTTTAGAAGAGTGAAAGAAGAGAAGCCGGCCAGGAGAAAATTAGGATAGTCAAACCTGGATGAGGGTTTCAGCAGCAGATGAGCTGAGGCAAGGGTGGAGTCGAGCGAACGGCGGAGGTGGAAGTAAGTGATCTTGGTGATGGAGCAGCTATGTGGTTGGAAGCTCATCTCAGGGTCAAATATGAGCTAGGGAGAGTTGAAGTTGGTGCTAGGCAATGGAGTTTTTGGTGGTGACCGAAGACAATGGCTTTAGTCTTCTCAATATTTAGTTGGAGGAAATTTCAGCTCATTCCATACTGGATGTCAGCCAAACAGAGTGACAAATCAGAGACAGTGAAGGGGTCAAGCGGGATCATGCTGAGGTACAGCTGAGTGTTGTCAGTGTACACATGGAACATGATGTGTTTCCAGATGATGTTGCCAAGGGGCAGCATGTAAATGAGAAATAGGAGGAGCCAAGGATAGATCCTTGGGTAACTCCAGAGATAACAATGTAGGAGAAGGAAGAGAAGCAATTTAAGGTGATTCTCTGGTCACAACTGGATAGGTAAGGATTAAACCAGGATGAATGCACTCCCACCCAGCTGGTCAACAGAGGAGAGGCATTGGAGGAGGATGATGTAGTCAACTGTATTAAAGGCAGCAGACAGCTCAAAAACAATTAAAAGGGATAGTTTACCAGTCACCCTGGATGCCATTTGTGACATTGCAAAGGGTTATTTCAGTACTGTGGCAAGATGGAAAGATGATTGGAAGGATTCAAACATGGAGCTGCAGGAAAGATGGCATAGATTTGGGAAGAGACAACATATTCAAGGACTTTGGAGAAAAAAGGAGGTTGGAAATGGCAGTAGTTTGCAAAGCATCAACGATGTTTTTTTAGAAGAGGGGTGAAAAAAGGGATGGGGTCAGCATCTGAGGAGAGGGAACCGTTACCAATAGCAGCTAACATGGGGCCAGGAAGGGAAGTTAGGTGGTCAGCAAATCAGTGGGAATAGGGTTGAGGTAGAAGGAGATGGGTCTCTTGGACAAGATGAGCTCGGAGACGGCATGAGCAGAGACAGGAGAGAAACTAGAGGAAGATGGGAGTTCAGGACTAGGGCACGGAGGAACCTCAAGGGAAATTTGGCCTTTTAGACTACATGAAGGGAAGGAAGCAATAGAAGCAGCTGAACAGATTGTCTCAATCTTAGTGGCAAAGAAATCCATGAGTGCCTCACATTGTTGGAGGTGAGGGTGGAGGAAGTAGGGGAAAGGGGTTTATGAAGTTTGGGATAACATTAATTAGCATTTGGAATAGTGTGAGCTAATAAATGAAAGTTAATACAGTTTTGTTTAAGGCAAATCATATTTAACTAACTTGATGGAGTTCTTTGATGAAGTAACGGAGGGTTGATGAGGGTAGTCCAGTTGATGGACTTTCAAAAGGCATTTGACGAAGTACTACATAATAGATTTGTTTACAAAATAAAAATTCATGGGACTAAGATGAGAGAAAAATATGCAGCGGGGTCCCCCATGGGTCAGTATTAGGACCATTGCTTTTCTTATATAAATTTTGGGCAAAGAGGGGGAGGAATTTCTGAAATGTGTACAAGAGAACTTTATCGATCAGGGTGTTATTATCCAATGAGGAAGGAAGCAGTGTTGTATCTAATTCTGGGGAATAAAGTGGTAGCATGGATATGAAATTGGCTAAGGGCCAGAAAACAGACAGTACTGGTGCATGGTTGGTTCTCAATCTGAAGGGAAGTATACAGTGGTGTTCTCTAGGGGTCGGCATGAGGACCACTGCACTTTTTGATATATATTAATATCTTGGACTTGGGTATACAGGGCATAATTTCAAAGTTTGCACATGACACGAAACTCAGAAAGGTAGCAAACAATGAGGCAGACAGTAACACCTTAGGGAGACAATGACTGGTAAATCGGGCAGAACATGGCAGATATAATTTAATGCTAATTAAATGTGAAGTGATATATTTTGATGGAAGAATGAGGACAGACAATATGAACTAAACGGCATAATTTTAAAGAGGGTGCAGCAACAGAAAGACCGGGGGTATATGTACATAAATCTTTGAAGGTGGAAGGAGAATTGAGAAGGCTGTTAATAAGGCATATGGCATCCTTGGCTTTATTAATAGAAGAAAAGAGTACAAAAACAAGAAAGTTATGCTGAACTTTTATAAAACACTCATTAAGCATCAGCTGGAATATTACGTTCAGTTCTGGGCACCACACTTTAGGAAAGATGTCAAAGCCTTAGAGAGGGTGCAAAAGAAATTTACGAGAATGGGACAAGGGATGAACAAATACTGTTATGTGGAAAGCTTGGTAAAGCTGGGGTTGTTCTCCTTACAGCAGGGAAGGTTCAGAGGAGATTTGACAGATGTGTTCAAAATCATGAATAGTTTTGACAGAATAAACAAAGGGAAATTGTTTTCAGTGGCAGAGGTCAGTAACCAGAGGACACAGATTTAAGGTGATTGGCAAAAGAAACAGAGGTGACATGAGGAAACCTTTGTCATGCAGTTTGTTGTTAGTAACCTGTGGAAGCAGATTCAATAATAACATTCAGAAGAGACTTGAACAAATACTTGTAGGGGAAAAAAATTACAGGGCTATAGAAAAAAAGAGCAAGGAAGTGGGAACAATTCAATAGCTCTACCAAAGAACCAGCACAGGCATGATGGGCCAAATGGCTTCCTTTTGTGCTTTTTTATTCTATGATTCTACAGGACTGTTAGTAGTGGAGAAGCTGGGTTTATCGTTACATTACAGGATGATCCCAGAATATTGAGAAGTGTCGGCAGAGGAGAGTCGAACCCAGTATAATTTATGAAGTCCAGCCAGATGTGGTGAGGATTGGCTAAACCATTTATTTATTTAGAGATACAGCACTGAAACAGACCCTTCGGCCCATCGAGTCTGTGCCGACCATCAACCACCCATTTATACTAATCCTACACTAATTCCATATTCCTACCACATCCCCACCTGTCCCTATATTTCCCTACCACCTACCTATACTAGGGGCAATTTATAATGGCCAATTTGCCCATCAACCTGCAAGTCTTTGGCATGTGGGAGGAAACCGGAGCACCCGGAGGAAACCCACGCAGACACAGGGAGAACTTGCAAACTCCACACAGGCAGTACCCAGAATTGAACCAGGGTCACTGGAGCTGTGAGGCTGCGGTGCTAACCACGGTGCCACCCAGTATTTGTCCACCATAATTGTTAAAGTCTAGCTCCCTTGAACTTAATGGAGTGGAAATGAGGGCCGTACCAGACTGAACTTCCTCTAACCTGTGTTGAAATAGCATCAGCTTGCCCCTCGCTTATTGTGCATGCTGGCCCAATTCCCCTCACTTCCCTGAGATTTTTATTGCCAGCCTCGGCCCTCCATCACCTCCGCCCTTTACAAAGGGAGCCACATTCATTTTATAAAAATAAATTTTTAAAATTTATGTCTAAATCTTCAAGGGTCTATTTCTCCATCCCAGCCTGGATTGTCATGTGTCCCCACATCCACCAGTGAGCTGAGTACTACAACTAATTTGGCCACACGTACCTACACAAACCTATGTTGGATCCCTTTGAAGACCGAGGGCATGAGAACTTCTGATGTAGGGAATCCCCTCATGGCAATGGCATTAATAAGGAGGAAGTGGAGGCTCCCTCCGCCACACATCTATCCAGAAAGATTTCCATTAGTTTACCTAGATTCCAGCTGTTCTGCCGTACTCTGGCTGAAATTACATCGGGCATACACCAGAATGGCTGCCCGGTTTTCAAGCTTTTTAAATTTAACATACAGGGAAGGAGATTTTTTATAATACTTTGATCTCATGTTAAATTAAAAGAAAACTAGTTCCTAGAAGAGTGATCGGTAATATTTTGCATCACACAGCATGTAGCTTCACCTTTACCTGTTTAAAATAGTGAGGACTACAACATGATACAAGAGTCATGCCCAACTCTGTCAAAGCCTTCAAACAAGTCATGTTGATTTTGGCAGCTTCACTTAGGAGCAGCAAACCAAGCGCAGAATCAATCCTGAAGATAAAAAAAATCCAAAATATTGTCACCTATTATTTGTGTGGTTTGTCATTTACTTATTTTGTTCTTACAGCTGTAAATCTTTTCTTTCAATCAATAATATGCACTATTTTACATATTATTAATCTGTATAATGATTGTACTAATGCTCCCTACTTCGTATTCACAATTCCAGTGATACAAAGTATGTACTTTCAAATGGCCTATCCTGGAGGCATAAATTTAAGATAATAATAAATTTAACCTGTTCCAGTGCAGCTACAACACTGGCACCTACCCGGCAATGTGGAAAATTGCCCAGGTATGCCCTGTACACAAAAAGCAGGACAAAGCTGATCTGGCCAATTAACACCCTATCAGTCTACTCCTGATCATCAGCAAAGTGATTGAAGGGGTCGTTGGCAATGCTATCAAGTGGCACTTGCTCAGCAATATCCTGCTCATTGATGCTCAGTTTGGGTTCTGCCAGGGCCACTCAGCTCCTGACCTCATTACAGCCTTGGTCCAAACATGGAATAAAGAGCTGAACTCCAGAGGTGAGATAAGGTGAGAGTGACTGTCCTAGACAGCAAGGCAGCATTTGACCGAGTATAACATCAAGGAGCCCTAGCAAAACTGGAGTCAATGGGAGTCGGGGGAAAACTTTCCACTGGTTAGAGTCATACCTAGCACAAAGGAAGATGGTTGTAGTTGTTGGAGGTCAATCAGTCCCAGGACATCACTGCAAGAGTTCCTCAGGGTAGTGTCCTAGGCCCAACCATCTCCAGCTGCTTCATCAATGACCTTCCCTCCATCCTAAGGTTGGAAGCGGGGATTGTCGCTGATGATTGCACAATGTTCAGCATCATTCACAACTCTTCAGATACTGAAGCAACCCATGTACATATGCCACAAGACCTGGACAACATCCAAGCTTGGGCTGATAAGTGGCAAGTGGCATTCGCTCCACACAAGCGCCAGGCAATGACCATCTCCAACAAGAGAGAATCTAACCATCTCCCCTTGACGCTTAATGGCATTACCATAGCTGAATTCCCCACTATCAACATTCCGGTGGTCACCATTGACCAGAAACTGAACTGGACCAGCCACATAAATGCTGTGTCTACAAGAGCAGGTCAATTGGGAATTCTACGGCAACTAACTCACCTCCTGTCTCCCCAGTGCCTGTCCACCATTTACAAGTCATAAGTCAGGAGTGTGATGGAATACTCTCCACTTGCCTGAATGGGTGCAGCTCCAACAACACTCAAGAAGCTTGACACCATCCCGGGTAAAGCAGCCCGATTCAATGGCACCCCATCCACCATCTTCAACATTCACTCCCTCCACCACCAACAAACAATGGCAGCAGTATGTACCATCTACAGGATGCACTGCAACAACTCGCAAAGGCTCCTTCCAAACCCGCAACCGCTACCATCTAGAAGGACAAGGGCAGCAGATGCATGGGAACACCACCACCTGCAAGTTCCCCTCCAAGCCACACACCACCCTGACTTGGAATTATATCGCCATTCCTTCAGTGTTGCTGGGTCAAAATCCTGGAACATCCTTCCTAACAGCACTGTCGGACTACCTACACCCCAAGGACAGCAGTGGTTCAAGAAGGCAGCTCACCACCACCTTCTCAAGGGCAATTCGGGATGGCCAATAAATGCTGGCATAGCCAGCGACACCCATATCCCATGAATGAATAAAAAAAATATACATTGAAGCCCATGGTATAAAGGGCAGTGACAGGATGGATACAAAATTAGCTAAGGGACAGAAAGCAGAAAACAATAAGGCACTTTTTTTTTTAGACTGGAGGGAAGTATACAGTGGTGCTCCCCAGGCATTCATATTGGGATTATTCTTTTTGATATACATTAATGAACTGGACTTGGGTATAGAGGGCATAATCTCAAAGTTTGCACATGAAACTCAGAAATGCAGTAAGCAGTGAGGAGGATAGTAGCAAACTTCATAAGACATAGACAGACTGGTGAAATAGGCAGGAATATTGTGGATGCAATTTAACACAGAGAAATGTGCAGTGCTACATTTTGGAAGGAGAATGAGGCGGCAAAATGGACTAAATGGCATAATTTTAAAGACGGTGCAAGAACAGAGAGCCCTAGGGATTTACCTACAAAAATTTGAAGGTGGCAGAACAAGTTGATAAGGTGGTTAAAAAGGCAAATGGAATCTTGTCTTTATAAATAGGGACATATGCTCAAAGTTTAGTTGTGTAGCACCTGTACCTTTGGCGCTATATGTACCATTTTGATTCCAAAATGGTGTCCACAGTGCACAAACGTTCTTCTGGTGTAAAGTGTTTGGTGGTTTTCTACTGCTATTTAAAGTTGCTGAGATCTACAGGGAGTGGTTTGGCACAAGCCAATTTTTATAAAAGTTGGTGAGAGAACACTTTCATGTTGAAGTGCCCTCTCAGTTACTTACCATTTACTACAGCCAGCTGCTCCTCTCAAGCTGCAAGGCCTCTGATTAGCCCTCCAACTTTGAAAGCCCACCTGCTGCCCTTAATTGGACAGGGAGCCTGTCTTCTTGCTAATTAAGGGGATGTTGCCCCAGTAAAAATCCCTGGTCAGTGATTGTTGCTCCCCCCCCACCACCCCCCACCCCCCCCCGCACCCCCCACCCCCCCCGCCGCGAGGATCCGTTTGGGGCCTCCAAGAAAATTCAGCCTTTGTGTCCTCCTCACAAATTCTTTCCCACCTACCTTTGTATTGTCAGCCAATTTGGCTACAACACACTTGGTCCCATTTTCCAAGTCATTAATATAGACTGCAAATAGTTGAGGCCCCAGCACTGATCCCTGTGGCACTCCACTAGGTTACAGTTTATCAACCTGAAAATGATCCATTTATCCAGACTCTCTGTTTCCCATTAGTTAGCCAATCCTCTATCTATGCTAAAATATTACAACCAACTCCATGATCTCTTATCTTGTCCTGTAACCTTTTTATGTGGCATCTTATCAAATGCCTTTTGAAAATCCAACTACATCTACTGGTTCCCCTTTAGCTACTCTTCCTGTTACATCCTCAAAGAATTCGTAATAAATTTGTCAAATATGATTTCCCTTTCATAAAAGCATGTTGACTCTGCTTAATTGTATAATGATTTTCTAAATGTTCTGCTACGACTTTCTTAATAATGTATGCCAGCATTTTCCAAACAACAGATGTTAGGCTAAGTGCCCTAAAATTTCCCACTTTCTGTCTACCTCCTTTCTTGAATGGGGCATTATATTTGTGGTTTTCCAATCCACTGGGTCTTTTCCAGAATCTAGGGAATTTTGGAAGATTACAACCAATGCATCCAGTATCTCCGCAGCTACTTCTTTTAAGACACTAAGAGCAGAATTTTCCCTGTGGGCTTCTGAACCCTGCTGTCAGGCTCAAATGGGGGTCAGAGGCCCACACTGTGTGGAAAACAGTCACTCAACATGATTTCCTCAGAGCAGTCAATTAATGGCCAGAGGTTGGGCTTGTTGTCCAATTAAGGATGTCAGGCAGGCTGTCAAAGCTGGTGGGCCAATCAGAGGCCTTTTAGCTCAAAAGCAGCAGGTTACTAAGGCAGGTAAGGAAGGGAGAGGGTGCTTCAAAATGGAGGGGCCTACTTTCCAACTTTTTAAAATTTAAAATATAAAAATGGCTTTGCGGCCAGGTCACCAGTATTGGGGGGTGGGGTGGCTGGGAAGAGAAACCCTTCACAGGGCATTCTGTGGCTGTTGCTGCACCCAGGAAAGGAAGGAGGGTCTCTAAGCTTGCCTGGAGTGTTGGCTCCATGGTCTGTCGCAAGGAGGCCACCTCCATTTTGAAGTGCCCTCTCCCTTAACTACCCGCCTTGGCAACCTGCTGCTGCTTTCGAGCTAGAAGGCCTCTGATTGGTTCATTACATTGCAGGCAGCATGCTGAATTGGTTCAAAAGCAGAGCACACAGAATCATAGAATCATACGGAACACAGGGAGGCCATTCAGCCAATCATACCCACCTCAGCACTTTGAAAGAACTGTCGAATTGGTCCCACTCCTCTGATCTTTCCCAAAAGCCCTGAAAATGTTTCCTTTTTACATATATTGTTATATCAATGTGTTTTGCTGAATGATAATTTTCTTGAATCCACTGACTGGAGATCTGAGTTTATATATTTTTAAAAGACAAGCTACCAGCAAAGTCATCATTTCAGCTTAAGATGATCACCTAGTTTGCTACATTGTATCCTACATTGCAAAAGACTGTGAGGAGAGAGGTGAAATGCCTGCTCAGTCCCCAGCAAGAACCAAGGCCCAGGAAGTTTAAAGGAACTACCTGTTCTCTCAGCAAGCAGAGAAATACTGCTAACTGCTATGTTTGAATGACTGAGTGACTGTCATGTGACAAGCCCCTCCCCATCTGTTGTTTTAAGATGGTGTTTTTCCCTGCAGCAGAGGAGAAGCAATTGGACTCTGATATGAGCATACCCTAAGTGAGGGTTCCTCTCTCTCTCTGTCTCCATTCCAGCTTGAAAGCTTTCAACTCCTGCCTGTTAACTTTGCATAATCCGGCTACAATCAGAAACCCCACTGGAGGAAATCATCCACATCCCTATCTCCAAGAGACTCACCGAACCAATCATCTACCACTTCAAACTGAATGCCTCAGGACAAATGAACTCAGCTAGGCACCAGCTGAATCACTGAACCACTGAACCAGAGGGGTACCAATATCCTGGGGGTGGGGGGGGGGGGGGGGGGAGAGATTTGCTAGTGCTCTTCGGGGGGGTTTAAACTAATTCAGCAGGGGGATGGGAACCTAAATTGTAGTTCCAGTGTACAGGATGTTGAGAGTAGTGAGGTCAGGGATAAGGTTACAAGGACGCGAGGGCACTGGCAAGCAAGAACTTGGTTTAAAGTGTGTCTACTTCAACGCCAGGAGCATCCGGAATAAGGTGGGTGAGCTTGCAGCATGGGTTGGTACCTGGGATCTCGATGTTGTGGCCATTTCGGAGACATGGGTAGAGCAGGGATAGGAATGGATGTTGCAGGTTCCGGGATTTAGATGTTTCAGTAAGAACAGAGAAGATGGTAAAAGAGGGGGGGGTGTGGCATTGTTAATCAATGAGAGTATTACGGCGGCAGAAAGGACGTTTGAGGACTCGTCTACTGAGGTAGTATGGGCCGAGGTTAGAAACAGGAGAGGAGAGGTCACCCTGTTGGGAGTTTTCTATAGACCTCTGAATAGTTCCAGGGATGTAGAGGAAAGGATAGCGAAGATGATTCTCGACAGGGGCGAGAGTAACAGGGTAGTTGTTATGGGGGACTTTAACTTTCCAAATATTGACTGGAAATACTATAGTTCGAGTACTTTAGATGGGTCAGTTTTTGTCCAGTGTGTGCAGGAGGGTTTTCTGACACAGTATGTAGACAGGCCAACCAGGGGCGATGCCACATTGGATTTGGTACTGGGTAATGAACCCGGCCAGGTGTTCGATTTAGATGTAGGTGAGCACTTTGGTGATAGTGATCACAATTCGGTTAGGTTTACCTTAGCGATGGGCAGGGACAGGTATATACCGTAGGGCAAGAATTATAGCTGGGGGAAAGGAAATTATGATGCGATTAGGCAAGATTTAGGATGCGTAGGATGGGGAAGGAAACTGCAGGGGATGGGCACAATCGAAATGTGGAGATTATTCAAGGAGCAGCTACTGCGTGTCCTTGATAAGTATGTACCTGTCAGGCAGGGAGGAAGTTGTCGAGCGAGGGAGCCGTGGTTTACTAAAGAAGTTGAAGCGCTTGTCAAGAGGAAGAAGAAGGCTTATGTTAGGATGAGACGTGAAGGCTCAGTTAGGGTGCTTGAGAGTTACAAGCTAGCCAGGAATGATCTAAAGGGAGAGCTAAGCAGAGCGAGGAGAGGACACGAGAAGTCATTGGCGGATGGGATCAAGGAAAACCCTAAGGCTTTCTATAGGTATATCAGGAATAAAAGAATGACTAGAGATAGATTAGGGCCAATCAAGGATAGTAGTGGGAAGTTGTGTGTGGAATCAGAGGAGATAGGGGAAGCGTTAAATGAATATTTTTCGTCAGTATTTACAGTAGAGAAAGAAAATTTGTCGAGGAGAATACTGAGATACAGACTACTAGGCTAGATGGGATTGAGGTTCACAAGGAGGAGGTGTTAGCAATTTTGGAAAGTGTGAAAATAGATAAGTCCCCTGGGCCAGATGGGATTTATCCTAGGATTCTCTGGGAAGCCAGGGAGGAGATTGCAGAGCCTTTGTCCTTGATCTTTATGTCGTCATTGTCGACAGGAATAGTGCCGGAAGACTGGAGGATAGCAAATGTTGTCCCCTTGTTCAAGAAGGGGAGTAGAGACAGCCCTGGTAATTATAGACCTGTGAGCCTTACTTCGGTTGTGGGTCAAATGTTGGAAAAGATTATAAGAGATAGGATTTATAATCATCTTGAAAAGAATAAGTTCATTAGAGATAGTCAGCACGGTTTTGTGAAGGGTAGGTCGTGCCTCACAAACCTTATTGAGTTTTTTGACAAGGTGACCAAACAGGTGGATGAGGGTAAAGCCGTGGATGTGGTGTATATGGATTTCAGTAAGGCGTTTGATAAGGTTCCCCACGGTAGGCTATTGCAGGAAATACGGAAGTATGGGATTGAAGGTGATTTAGTGCTTTGGATCAGAAATTGGCTAGCTGAAAGAAGACAGAGGGTGGTGGTTGATGGCAAATGTTCATCCTGGAGTTTAGTTACTAGTGGTGTACCGCAAGGATCTGTTTTGGGGCCACTGCTGTTTGTCATTTTTATAAATGACCTGGATGAGGGTGTAGAAGGGTGGGTTAGTAAATTTGCGGATGACACGAAGGTCGGTGGAGTTGTGGATAGTGCCGAAGGATGTTGTAGGTTACAGAGGGACATAGACAGGCTGCAGAGCTGGGCTGAGAGATGGCAAATGGAGTTTAATGCGGAAAAGTGTGAGGTGATTCACTTTGGAAGGAGTAACAGGAATGCAGAGTACTGGGCTAATGGGAAGATTCTTGGTAGTGTAGATGAGCAGAGAGATCTTGGTGTCCAGGTACATAAATCCCTGAAAGTTGCCACCCAGGTTAATAGGGCTGTTAAGAAGGCATATGGTGTGTTAGCTTTTATTAGTAGGGGGATCGAGTTTCGGAGCCATGAGGTCATGCTGCAGCTGTACAAAGCTCTGGTGCGGCCGCACCTGGAGTATTGCGTGCAGTTCTGGTCACCGCATGATAGGAAGGATGTGGAAGCTTTGGAAAGGGTGCAGAGGAGATTTACTAGGATGTTGCCTGGTATGGAGGGAAGGTCTTATGAGGAAAGGCTGAGGGACTTGAGGTTGTTTTCGTTGGAGAGAAGGAGGAGGAGAGGTGACTTAATAGAGACATATAAGATAATCAGAGAGTTAGAAAAGGTGGATAGTGAGAGTCTTTTTTCTCGGATGGTGATGGCAAACACGGGGGGACATAGCTTTAAGTTGAGGGGTGATAGATATAGGACAGATGTCAGAGGTAGTTTCTTTACACAGAGAGTAGTAGGGGCGTGGAACGCCCTGCCTGCAACAGTAGTAGACTCGCCAACTTTAAGGGCATTTAAGTGGTCATTGGATAGACATATGGATGAAAATGGAATAGTGTAGGTCAGATGGTTTCACAGGTCGGCGCAACATTGAGGGCCGAAGGGCCTGTACTGCGCTGTAATGTTCTATGTTCTCTGTTCTATGTTCAAACTCCACAGACTGTATACCTTTTTTATGGACTCTAACTCAACTGAACTGCCTTTCCCCATTCTGAAACCTATTTGTGTGTGTTGTCATGGAAGTGATAGTTTTTTGTTAAGATATTTTTTAAAGGAATTTATAGTTAAACTGAATAAATGTTGGACAATTTTTTTTTTTTTAAAAAAGAGAGCCATCAAGAGGTCACTGAAGGAACTGGATTGGCAAGAATGTTACTGGTTGTCACATGACTCAAGTCAAAAATTGAACAGAAATGCTGGTAACAGAGGCAAAGAGGTGACAGGTGTCCCTTGCTTGGACAAGTCCAGCAGCAGGCAGAGTGCACCTGGAATGGGTAGAAAAAAACTCTCAAACTTTTTGGTTGCATATCAGTGTGTGTGGTTTTATCTTCTGGAGTGAGATAAAGTAAAGTTAAGTCTGCTGCTGAAGTGTCAAAGAAGGACAGAAGACCACAACCCAGCTCACTTTCCAGAAACCCCCTAAAAGACCCTGTGAAGTCCACTGTGTTGATACATCTCGTTTCTTGCCTCTGAAGAAAGCCTGCTAAAATTAATTCTCAACAGCGCCTGAAAAGAACTGCTCTGAAGGATCTCAGTGACCTGTCTATGTGTACTCAGAAGTTAGACTGTATGCCAGTTTTAGAATAACATATCTCATCTTTGTTCCATGACCTTCTGGTCAGTTACTCTCTGTGACCCTCTGGTACACCTTGCCCTTTGTTATCTCTTGCCCCACCCCCAATTTATTTGCTTAAAACCTATTACAATTCTAACATTTGCCAGTTCTGATGAAGGGTCACTGACCTGAAACGTTAACTCTGCTTCACTCTCCACAGATGCTGCTAGACCTGCTGAGTATTTCTTGTTTTTATCTCAGCTGCTGTTGTCTTCAAAAATGAGTAAGTAATTTGCCCGGGTGTTTTTTTTGACTGTACCAGAGCTCTGAATTCATAACAACCCCTTTTATCGTTTCAGTTAACCGGTGTATATGTGTGTGTGTGTGTGAGTGTGAAGGGACTAAGGTAAAAAGAGAACTTTAAAATTTAAAATCTGTGTGTTCGTGCTTTACTTCAATACTAGTTAGGACTTGTTTTATAATAAACTGATAATTTTGTTGTTCATTAAAGAAACCTGGTTAGTGTGTTATATTCTGGGAAAAATAGAGTATATGATTGACTGTATCAGGAAGTGGGAAAATTTAATACTATGTTGTGACCTGTGGAGAAGTGGGACTAGAATAAATAGCGCACACCTCCCGCCTCATTGGTAACAGTGTGTAAACCTCGTGTGTGTGTGTGTGTGTGTGTGAGAGTGAAAGTTGGCGCGTTGTTCATTATTTTCTTAGAACAAAGAACAGGACAGCACAAGAACAGGCCATTCTGCCCTCCAAGCCTGCGCCGATCTTGATGCCTGCCTAAACTAAAACCTTCTGCACTTCCGAGGACCATATCCCTCTATTCCCATCCTATTCATATATTTGTCAAGATGCCTCTTAAACGTCGCTATCGTACCTGCTTCCACCACCTCCCCCGCTAGCAAGTTCCAGGCACTCACCACCCTCTGTGTAAAGAATTTGCCTCGCACATCCCCTCTAAACTTTGCCCCTTTCACCTTAAACCTATGTCCCCTAGTAACTGACTCTTCCACCCTGGGAAAAAGCTTCTGACTATCCACTCTGTCCATGCCGCTCATAACTTTGTAAACTTCTGTCATGTCGCCCCTCCACCTCCGTCCTTAGTTCAGTTTAAGTACATTAAAGTTAGCCTCTTTCTTTGTTAACTCAAGAAAACCTGTCAATTAGTTCTTGTTATGATCATAGCGAATAAGTAATCAAACATTTACCGAATTGACCAGTACATCCACTTTAAGAAAGAATTAAACCTGTTGTGGTCAAACAAGGAGAGGGAAAAGAGGGGAGCCCTTAGACCTCACTTGACCGTAACAGAAATTTGGGAGCTCAAGTCTGAGATCAAACCCCAAGACAAATAAGAAATTGGAAGCGGGAAACCAAATTGATGCCGAGCAATAGTTTAAAAACTTCAACACAGGTTTTCTTGTGGTTTTCAGTGCTAGAGTACTAAATGTCACACATTTGAGGCCAGTACCTTCCTAGAACAGAGTGACGTAACTTGGGCCAGTTTAAAAGCCCTATCTGTTGAAGAATTGAGGAAGGTAGTTGAACATTTAGAAATTACTATCCATCCGAAAGCTAAGAAGCCTGAAATTCTAAAACTTGTGGCTAACCATTTTAAAATTGATACCGAAGAACCGGAGACAAGCACAGAATCAGAAACAGAGTACCAATAAACAAGATACAGCTAGAACAGAGGAGACTAGAATTAGAATTCTAAGAAAAAAAAAAGCTTTCCAAGAGAGAAAAAGGAGAGAAAATTCCAGGAAAGGGAGAAAGAAAGAGAATTCCAGGAACAAAAGGAAGAGAGGGAATTCAAGTTAAGGCAGCTCGAACTGAATAGAGGAAGACCCAATGTACCCAGTGAAGGTACCATTAGTGAGCTCTTAAAGTTCTCCCAGTTGATACCAAAGTTCAATGAGGGAGATGTGGAAGCATTTTTCATCTCTTTTGAAAAGCTTGAAAAACAGTTGAGGTGGCCAGTAGACAGTTGGACACTGTTATTGCAAAGTAAACCAACAGGAAAATCCCATGAGGTTTATTCACTGTTGCCCGATGAAAGTTCATTAGATTGAGATGACTAAAAATGCTATCCTGCATAGGAGCTCGTACCAGACGCACACCAACAGAAGTTCTGAACACTCCGAAAGTAGCCAGAACAAACTTACATTGAGTTCGAAAGGGTTAGGCATTTTCGCTGGCCACAACTTCACAATGATGTGGTGGAGTCCTCTAACACTTGCCACATGCGCCAGGTTGTGGGGAAACCTCAACCTGCGACAAAATCTGCACCCTTAATTCCCATACCGGCTTTTGGGGAACCGTTCAGCAGACTGCTGGACTGGGGTCCATGCTGAAAACAAAAGGGGGCTACCAGTATCTTCTTACCATTATGGATGTGACTACTCGATTTCCAGAGGTTATCCCTCTAAGAACTATTTCTGCCAAGGTAGTGGTAGAGGGGCGACCGAATTCTTCATCCGATATGGGCTGCTGTGAGATCCAGTCAGATCAGGGCACAGATTTTATGTCCTTTTATGTCCAGTATTTTTCAAAAGGTCATGGGTAATCTGGGCATAACCCAAGTTAAGTCCTCAACCTACAACCCACAATCACAAGGGGCTTTGGAGCGGTACCATCCGACCCTAAAGATAATGATCAGGGCATACTGCTATGAGTACCCCCATGACTGGGATTTCTTCTGTTTGCTACCAGAGACTCACCTAATGAGTTTACTGGCATTAACCCCTTTGAATTAATTTATGGACACGAGATGAGAGGTCCTCTAAAACTAATCAAGGAGAGGTTTTTGGAACCCAGGGACAAATCCTCCCTGTTAGACTACATCCCCATGTACCAAGAACAGCTCACGAGAGCCTGTGCGGTGGCTCAGGAAAACCTAAAACTTCCCAGACAGCTATGAAAAGGCAGGCGGATAAACATGCCAAGGCCAGAACATTTCAGCTCGGAGACCATGTGTTAGTGCTATTACCAATACAGGAAGAACCACTGAAAGCCCGGTTCAGTGGCCCGTACAGAACAGTAAAGAGAATTAGCCAGTTGACACCCCAGATCATAGGAAAAAGCAAAGGCTGTGCCAAATCAATATGTTAAAATGGTATCACAGCCGGGGAGGGGATAAATAAGCACAAGTCTGTCAGGCAGTCAGGAAAGAGGAGGGCGAAAGGCACAGTGAGGATGTGCTAGAGGAAGGTCTGGAGGATTCCCAAATTGAACTCCCTACCGTCTGGTTAGCAAACACTGAAATGTTAAGGAAATTAGACACCGTACTCTGCTATTTAAACACAGAACAGGGAGGAGACCTAACAAGGCTGCTCACAGTGTTTAAAGGGATCTGCAGATAACAAATGAAGTGCACAACTCTAACCCGACACGATGTGGATGTAGAGAGACCCCTCCCATAAAAAAAAATCCCTATTACCTAGGTCCCGGAAACTAACTCCGGTTCGGGAAGAAATTTAGACTGAAGACCTAGAAATTAAAGATTTAAATTCTGAAGGGAGACACAGAAAAGCTCATAAGCCAAAGGAAAATCCTAAACCCAAAAAGATTTTTTGTGGCAGGTTTGGAGGGAGGCGATGGTGATGGTGACTGCAAGTCAAGTATCCTCACTGAGGATGAATTGCGGGCCAGGCTGGATGGGCTGGAACAACAGAAAATGATGCGGATCGAAATTGATAGGTGGTCTCAAGCTGCAAGGAAAAAAATCCAGCACTGGGTTAAAGTACAAAATGACCATGACAAAGCAGGCTTGAAACTTTGCCTGACAAAGTGTCTTATGATGTCATGGTGCCATTTGGCCCACTTGCATTTAGCTAATCCACACAAATGAAGTCACCATTTTACTAGGTGACAATCGGTTTGTGAAGTGCTCTGCAAAGCAAAAAAACATGTACAAAAGGAACTGCATGATTTTCACAAAGTTATGAACAACTTTGAATCCAGGGTTGAGTTCACTGATTTAGAGAAACTGGAAAAGGAACATATTGTAGAAATTCTTTTTTTTTCTTTCTTTTGGGCCTCCTTATCTCGAGAGACAATGGATATGCGCCTGGAGGTGGTCAGTGGTTTGTGAAGCAGCGCCTGGAGTGGCTATAAAGGCCAATTCTGGAGTGACAGGCTCTTCCACAGGTGCTGCAGAGAAATTTGTTTGTCGGGGCTGTTGCACAGTTGGCTCTCCCCTTGCGCCTCTGTCTTTCTTCCTGCCAACTACTAAGTCTCTTCGACTCGCCACAATTTAGCCCTGTCTTTATGGCTGCCCGCCAGCTCTGGCGAATGCTGGCAACTGACTCCCACGACTTGTGATCAATGTCACACGATTTCATGTCGCGTTTGCAGACGTCTTTATAGCGGAGACATGGACGGCCGGTGGGTCTGATACCAGTGGCGAGCTCGCTGTACAATGTGTCTTTGGGGATCCTGCCATCTTCCATGCGGCTCACATGGCCAAGCCATCTCAAGCGCCGCTGACTCAGTAGTGTGTATAAGCTGGGGGTGTTGGCCGCTTCAAGGACTTCTGTGTTGGAGATATAGTCCTGCCACCTGATGCCAAGTATTCTCCGAAGGCAGCGAAGATGGAATGAATTGAGACGTCGCTCTTGGCTGGCATACGTTGTCCAGGCCTCGCTGCCGTAGAGCAAGGTACTGAGGACACAGGCCTGATACACTCGGACTTTTGTGTTCCGTGTCAGTGCGCCATTTTCCCACACTCTCTTGGCCAGTCTGGACATAGCAGTGGAAGCCTTACCCATGCGCTTGTTGATTTCTGCATCTAGAGACAGGTTACTGGTGATAGTTGAGCCTAGGTAGGTGAACTCTTGAACCACTTCCAGAGCGTGGTCGCCAATATTGATGGATGGAGCATTTCTGACGTCCTGCCCCATGATGTTCGTTTTCTTGAGGCTGATGGTTAGGCCAAATTCATTGCAGGCAGACGCAAACCTGTCGATGAGACTCTGCAGGCACTCTTCAGTGTGAGATGTTAAAGCAGCATCGTCAGCAAACAGGAGTTCTCTGATGAGGACTTTCCGTACTTTGGACTTCGCTCTTAGACGGGCAAGGTTGAACAACCTGCCCCCTGATCTTGTGTGGAGGAAAATTCCCAGAGGATTTGAACGCATGTGAAAGCAGCAGGGAGAAGAAAATCCCAAAAAGTGTGGGTGCGAGAACACAGCCCTGTTTCACACCACTCAGGATAGGAAAGGGCTGTAGAAATACATAAGGAAATTCAGTGTATGCTAGAGCACAAGCTGATTGTCCCCAGTCAAAGCTACAACACACTTGGCCCCTTTATCAAAGTCATTAATATAGATCAGAAATATCTGAGGCCCCAGCACTTATCCCTGTGGCACTCCACTAATTACAGTTTACCAACCTGAAAATGTCCCATTAACTAATGGTGCAAGGACTAGGGGACACAGATTGAAAGTTTTGTGCAAAAGATGCAGGGGGAATGTGAAGAAGCACTTTTTACACAGCGGATAGTAATGACCTGGAACTTGCTGCCCACAAGGGTGGTGGAAGCAGAGACAATCAATGACTTCAACAGGAGTTTGGATGGCCACTTCACAGAAAGAGACTTGCAGAGCTACGGGGATCGAGTTGGGGAGTGGGACTGACTGGATAGCTCCGTGGAAAGCCATCATGGACTCGATGGGCCGAATGGCTTCCTTCTGTGCCATAAAAGACTCTATGACTCTATAACCCTCTTCCAGGTTAAAATTCCACCCCTCACCATCCTCCCCCGCCCCCCCCCCCCACACACACACAGTCTGTTTAAATTCTGCATTCAGAACATTTAGTAATCTCAACAATTCTAGAGCTAAAGTGGATATAGTGTATTCCTATTATTATTAATTTGTTCTTTTCCTTTGTTCAATACAAGTCACAGCCAGAAACTTAAATTAACTGTTTGAAAAATGATTAAAACATCATATTCTGAGTTGTTCATGTGGTAGTTTCTGTGCTTGATGGATTGTCATAAATTAGTCCCAATATCGACAGCTAAATAAATTTTGAAAATGATGGCATGTTGAATAAAAAAATTATTCCTCAGAATTAGTATGCAAGCATTTAAATGTTTCTGTTTTAACTAGAAGACATTTTAAATCTTAACACCGCAGCTTTTGAGATAGTTACTCATGGTCCTTCATTTCTCTCGGCTTTGAGCTGTGCAAAAGTGTGACATTTTGACAATTTTTCTCTTATTTTGATATGTCTCACTATAATGATGTCTTTAAACATCTGTGTGCCTCTAACTGACTTAATAATATGCTAGATACTTCCGTTCCAAGTAGAGCACATACTGAAGTAGCAAAATACTGATATATCATAAAGCAAATTTACATTTGGATGACTGCTTTTGTTACAAAAGAATCAATATTCATCCAGGTCATTTGCCTCCCAATTTACTATTTCATATGTAATCCATCATTTAAATGCCTTAGAAAATGCTTTTAGCAACCTATTTTCTATGCAATAAGCATTTAATGTGCTTAATGAAACATCTAATGTGCTTCACACTGCTGTGCGTGTTTAATTTGGCACAATGTGATTGCCTTTAAATCTCTAAATGGAATTTTTTTCAGCAGAGCTTTCTTTTTGCAGATACAACCGCTTTGGATCGTCAACTCTTTTTCAGAATATTGGCTGCGAAATTTGATAAGGTGCAAAAACAGGTGATGGGATCGTTATATATTGTTATACCATCTGTAAAGTGCTAGGAACTAATTAGCTGGGAAGTAATTGTTATGTGTAGGTATTCCAAGGGGCCACATTCATGGCTGCACTAGAGAGTCATGTGACATGCAACAGTCCTTTACCAGGCAGCATGGAAGCTGAATGATTAAATCAAAGAACTCCAGCCTTTCCAAGTCTAAAGTGTAATTATTTCTAACTTATGGGAACCAGAAGACAACCAAGAGACATAATAATCGTGATGTTCAATTATCCTGTACTCGTTGCTTCTGATGCAGGTTGCATGCAAACTTTGTGCTACCTGCTCATTTGCATGACTGTAGCAGGCAGCCAGTGCTAACTACACAATTAAGAGCTGGGAGTACAAAATTGTGAGACACTAGGATGAGTTCAAGCTAATCAGCCATACTTAAAGTCAGCCTTCGCCTCTTATAGAGGAGGTGCATTTTGACTGGAGCAGATGCTGGAAGTCACTCTAGAAGTGGGTTTGACCTGGAAAAGACACAGGATGACACAACATGACAGATAGCGAACACCAAGGTTCACTGATGCAGAATTGGAAGCCTTGGTGCAGCAGGTGGACAGGAGAGAGGTCCTCTATCCACAGGGAACCAGGAAGTCCTCCAGACAAATTTTGCGAAGGCAGTGGGAGCAGATAGCTGTCAGTCAGCAGTCAATGTTAAATTCCAGCAAGCTTGTTATGGAAGGATAATGCTGGAGCCTATATTTACTCAGTTTCACATTTATTGTGCAGAGTAGAATGATTAAAAACATGTAGCTCCTCACTCAAACCCTCAACAGAGTCAGTTGAGTACTTATAAGCAGACACTCACAAAGACCCCAATTAACACCCTTCACCTGCATTTGATCAAACCATTCACACACAAAAAACAGATTAACAGTCAATGTCTGCAGTATAGTCCTGAGGGCTGGATGCAGTGCCACAAGAAGTTTAATGATCTCATACGAGTGGTCAAAATCAGCAAATGCACTTTCAATTGTCATATCCCACCAACCATAATACTAACCTCACACACTGCTCAATGCATCACACCCCATCACTCACCTACCAACAATCTCTAACAATCATGACTTATACCTAATATTCGTTGCTTCACCTCACCCTCACACATTTAGCACTGCTGCAATCCTCATACTCACATCTGGCACAAACTGCCATCTATTCAACCACGACAATGTCAGCCATGCCCCCGTTGGTAGCACACTTGCCTCTGAGTCACAAGGTTGTGGGTTCACATCCTAATCCAAGACTTGAGCACAAAAATCTAGACTGACACTCCAGTGCAGTACTGAGGGAGTGCCGTCTTGCAGATGAGACATTAAACTGAGGCCCCGTCTGCCCTCTCAGTTTTTGAAGAGGAGCAGAGGAGTTATCCTCAGTGACCTGGCCAATATTTATCCCTCAATCAACATACAAAAGACAGATTATCTGGTCATTATTACATTGCTGTTTGTGGGAGCTTGCTGCATGCGGATTGGCTGCCGTGTTTCCTACATTTGAACAGTGGCTACACTTCAAAAGTACTTAATTGGCTGTAAAGTGCTTTGGGACATCCAGTGGTCATGAAATGTGCTCCATAAAGGCAAGTCGTTATTTAGGATAGGAATAACACCCACACAGATTGCACCACACTCACTGACAGACTTCCAGACAAGGTGATGCATAAACACAGGAATTGGCAGCGTACAGGCACAGCTGCATGTCTCACCCCACTGCAGGATATGGCACCTTCATTGGAGCGGCCAAGGTAGTAGCCGGGCTGAAACCATCAAAGTTGACGGTATGTTCATACTTAATTCTCATTCTTTCATCTGAAAATCTCTTTTGTTGCACAAGCTGCAAATGGATTAAGGATGCATCTCTTGCTTTCATCTCCTCCCCTCACCACAATCCTAACATTGCGCCTTTCTCCTTTCAGATACTCGAGAACTGCAACCTGGTCAGGCAGGAGCAAGAAGTGAAAGAGAAAGAAGAGACTGATGATCAAGAAACACCCAGATTTGTTCTCACAATTGCAGCCATCAGCTCAGATACTGACACTATAGACTGGATTTTGCTGAGAGCGTCAGGACCCTGACGTCAGGCTCAATTCCAGGTTGGGAACCCGGAAGTGGCTGTGGCGGGACATCAGCTATCATCTTCCCAGAGGCGACCCATTAAGAAGCCGCTTCCAGGAACCCTGTCCAATTAAGGATGGAGCACCTCAAGATGGAAATAAATTCTGATTATTAAAGTGCAAAAATGAAACATTGCAGACTGGTTAAAAAAAAAAAGCCCACGGGATCCAGGGAAACGTAGCAAGGTGGATACAAAATTGGCCCAATGGCAGGAAACAAAGTGTAATTGTTGACAGGTGTTTTTGTGACTGGAGGGCTGTTTCCAATGGCGTTCCGCAGGCCTCAGTACTGGGTCCCCTGCATTTTGTGGTATATATTAACAATTTGGACGTAAATGCAGGGGGGCATGATCAAGAAGTTTGCTGATGACACAAAGATTAACCGTGTAGTAGATAGCGAGGAGGATAGCTGTAGGCTGCAGGAAGATACTGATGGACTGGTCAGGTGGGAAGAAAATTGGCAAATGGAATTCAACCCGGAGAAGTGTGAGGTGATGCATTTGGGGAGGTCAAAAAAGGCAAAGGAATACACAATTAATGGGAGAATACTGAGAAGTGTAGAGGAAGTAAGGGACCTTGGAGTGAATGTCCTCAGATCCCTAAAGGAACAGGTCGATAAGATGGTTAAGAAGGCATATTTGCTTTATTAGCCAAGGTATAGAATATAAGAGCAGGCAGGTTATGCTGGAACTGTATAAATCATTGGTTAGGCCACAATTTGTGTACTGTGTGCAGTTCTGGTCACCTAATTACAGAAAGGATGTAATTGCACTAGAGAAGGTACAGAGGTGATTTACAAGGATGTTGCCAGGACTGGAAAAATGCAGCTATGAGGAGAGATTGAATAGGCTGGGGTTGTTCTCCTTGGAACAGAGAAGACTGAGGGGAGATTTGAGTGAAATGCACAAAATTGTGAGGGGCCTGGATAAAATGGATGTGAAGGGCCTATTTATCTTAGCAGAGAGGTCAGTGCATAGGGGGTATAGATGTAAAGTGATTGGTAGAAAGATTAGAGAGGAAATGAGGAAAAACAATTTCATCCAGAGGGTGGTGGAGGTCTGGAACTCACTGCCTGAAAGGTTAGTAGAGGCAAAAATCCTCAACTCATTTAAAAAGTATCTGGATATGCACCTCAAGTGTCATAACCTGCAGGACTATGGACTAAATGCTGGAAGGTTGGATGAGATTGGGTGGCTTGTTTTTTGGCCGGCGCAGACACAATGGGCCAAGTGACCTCCTTCTGTGCCGTAACCCTTCTATGATTCCATAAAAACGGCACCGTTAGAGTCAAATCAGCATAGCACGTTTACTGAAATGGCAGCCGAAGCACCAAAGAAAAGGGAGCTATCCACCTGAATTTAGCAGCCATTTAGTTTTAAACAAGCTTAGCTTATTACTAATGCTTCAGTAATTCACATTTTAATAACTAAGGAGCTAAGTGGTAGAAATTCTAAGCACTGCATCCAATTTCTGGGTGAAAAATCAGGGTTAGGTAGACCAATTTCAGATGCTGATATCCCATGCCAATCCACCTTGGAAGTGTGACTTCAAAGAGGCTAGATGCCTGATGGAAACAGGTATCAGGCCCCTTCATTGTGCTGATCGGGACCTAATGCCAGTGTAGGTAGTTTTGGGGTGGTTAGAATTAGTTTTACTTTATTCTTTAATCTGATACTAACACGTTGGTTAATTTTATACCAATGTATTAAAAGAAACCAGTTAGTCACAATTAATCCTAAAACCTTGATTGAGTTTTGAGATCTAGATGTATTAAATTGTGTATCCGTTTCTTGATTATGTAGCTTGAATGTAGCTTTAATAATGTAAATGTTCAAAAGATCAGTTTCTGTAACATACTGTAATACAAATTTCACATGCCTATGTCAGCACAAAGGAATTGCAATAACTTTCAGCAGCCTAGCTAACAAAGAAGCAGTTTTTACAAAATTAGTAATTTTTGTGTCTAAAAGAGGTGATAATAACTATAATGAATAGAGCCTTTTACAATTGCTGGCAGGTTTCCTATCATTTCAAGCCCCAATTAAAATAGGCTTTCCCATCCACAAACATTCACTCCCTACACCACGGACACAGTGGCAGCAGTGTGTACCATCTACAAGATGCACTGCAGCAACGCACCAAGGCTCCTTAGACCGCATTTCCAAATCTGCAACCTCTACCAACTAGAAGGACAAGGGCAGCAAATGCATGGGAAAACCACCACCTGCAAGTTCCCCTCCAAGTCACACTTGGAACCATAACACCGTTCCTTCACTGTCGCTGGGTCAAAATACTGGAACTCCCTTCCTAACAGCACTGTGGGTGTACCAACCTCACATGGACTGCAGCAGTTCAAGAAGGCAGCTCACCACCACTTTCTCTAGGGTAATTAGGGATGGGCAATAAGTGCTGGCCTAGCCAGCGACACCGACATCCCATGAATGAATAAAAAAAACTGACATCACAAGGTCTGAGCCAACTAGCAAGTCAAACACAAAGTGGCCTGATGGTCAGAAAGGGTTAAAAATCAGGGTCCACAATGCCTCAGTGCGCAGAGAACAAGAAAATCAGACAGACTGAGAGGGATTTTTGTGGCAGCTGCGACCAAAACTTGATTGGAAAGCGCAACCGTGAGAATTGTAAAGTCACTAACTGAATTTTGTTAAATATAATTCATTATTTCTTAATAAAGTTTTCCTAAATTACTACACCAAGTATCCTGTTGCCATATTGGTCAGAGTCTTGTCGGGACAAGAGTTAAAAGTGAGACTCAAGATAAAAAACTCACACCAGTTTTAGGACCCAGATGGAAAACTGGGGAAAAAAACAAGCAGAGAATGCGTCACGCATGTTGCACTGTATTTTTCCTGGACAAATGATCATAATACAATTGAATTCCATATTAAGTTTGAGAGCATCATACCAGTCCCAAACAAGAATCTTAAATTTAAATAAAGCTCATACATTGGTATGAGGGGAGAGCTGGCTATGGTTAATTTGGTAAATAGACTAAAAGGTATGGTGGTAAATAAACAATGGGAAACATTTAAAGAAACAATTAAAACTGTTCAACAAAAATACATTCTATTAAAAAACAAAACTCAGTAAAAACGATCCATCTGTAGCTTACTAGGGAAGTTAAGTACTGTATTAGATTCAAAGAAGAGGCTTATAATGTTGCAGAGACTAGTAGTAAGCCTGAGTTTTAGAAACCCACAAAGGGCAACCAAAAAATTGATAAAAAGGGAAAAAATAGAAATCCAGGAATATAAAAACAGATTGCAATATTTTTTACACGTATATTAAAAGTAGAGTGGCTAAAATAAATGTTGGTCCCTTAGAAGCAGAGAGAGGAGAAATTATCATGGGAAATGAGGAAATAGCAGAGATGTTGAACAAACATTTTGTGTCTGTCTTTACAATAGAAAACACAAAATACATACAAGAAATAGGGGCAACCAAGGGTTAATAAGAGTGAAGAACTCAAGGTAATTAATATTAATTAATATTAGCAAAGAAAAAGTATTGAAGAAACTTAAGGGACCAAAAACTGACAAATCCCCAGAACCTGATGGCCTACATCCTAGGCTTCCAAAAGAGGTAGCTGCAGAGATAGTAAATGCATTAGTTATGAATTTCCAAAATTCCCTAGATTCTAGAATGGTCCCAGTGGGTTGGAAGATTTTTTATTCTTTCATGGGATGTGGGCATTGGGGCTGAGGCCAGCACTTGTTCCTAAGTGCCCTTGACAAGTTGGTGATGAGCCACCTTCTTGAACCGCTGCAGTCCGTGTGGTTTAGGTACACCAACAGTGCTGTTAGGAAGGGAGTTCCAGGTTTTTGACCCAGCAACAGTGAAGGTTACGCTGACACATCTCCAAGTCAGGATGGCGTGTGGCTTGGAGGGGAACTTGCAGGTGGTGGTGTTCCCATGTGTCTGCTGCCCTTGTCCTTCTAGGTGGTACAGTTCACGTGTTTGGAAGGTGCTGTCGAAGGAGGCTTGGCAAATGTAACTTTGCTATTCAAGAAAGGCAGGAGAGAGAAAACACTATCTACAGGCCAGTTAGCCTGATATCAATGGTCGAGAAAATGCTGGAATCTATTATGAAGGAAGTTTTAACAATGCCCTTAGAAAATCATAGTATGATCAGACAGAGACAACATGGTTTCATGAAAGGGAAATTGGGTTTGACAAATTAATTATATTTTTTGAGGATGCAACTAGTAGGGGAGTCAGTAGTTGTAGTATTCTTGGATTTTCAAAAGGCATTTGATAAGGTGCCACCCGAAAGGTTCATGGAGTTGGGGGTAATATATTAGTGTAGATGGAGGATTGGTTAACAGATAGGATGCAGAGAGCTGGCATAAATAGGGCATTTTCAAGTTAGTAAGCGATGTAGGATCACCTTAAGAGTGATGTCCCTTTAAGAATTCAGTATGCTAATGAGCTAAGTACCAGGATGTAGTCATGTGACTAGAAGCCGTAGTCACTCTGCAACTATAACACCCTAGACAAAGGTTCCGTATATAGTTTGCTCTGTATTATATATTCTTGGAGGTGCAGGCGCAGGGACATGATGCGTTCGGTGTGGCCGATTGGCAGGCTTGAAGGTTTAGTGGCAATAGTCTTCTTCACCATGAAGCCGACACCGAAGAGGCGTTGTTCACCTTGAGGTCTACCTGACCAATAGAGGGTGTAGACAGTGTTAGACTGCCTTGCTCTGAGAAGTGGACCTCACTCAGGGCCGCTATATCGATGTCTAGTCGGGCTAGCTCATGGGCCACCAGGGCTGAGCGTCGTTGGGGGCGGCAGTTGTCACCAGAGTCAAGCATCGTTCTCACATTCCAGCAGGCGAGTTTCAGAATTTTACTTTTCCCACCTTTTGAAGTGAGGTTAGGAGTTCGCATTTCCTTCTCTGTCGTAGTTTGACCATATTAAGAGATGCCCGTTAACCGCGGCAAGCCAACTGGGTGGTAGGGAGACAAACGTTTGTTTAGGCCACCTTTTCTAGGCCCCTCTCTAATTTCAGAGCAAGCAGTGCTGTCCTTCAAAAAGGCTGCTTGGTCACTTAGGGTGCTACCGGGTGATGATGTCGTCTCTAGGTCATCATCAAAACTAACAATATCCTGAGCCGCCTGCATGCAGGATTGGGACTGCGGCTGCCAGTGCCATTTTGCACCTCCGGCATGCAACCCACATCAGTGTTTACGCTCCAACCCTGAAGGCTAACCCAGCTGACAAAGATAAGTACTACACAGATCTCCGTGAACTCATCCAGAATGCCCCTCCCAAGGGCAAAATGGTCGTCCTTGGCGATTTCAACGCCAGAGTGGGCCATGACAGCCTGGCATGGAAGGGAGTGCTCGGAAACCATGGAGTTGGAAATATAATGAAAATGGACGTTTACTGTTGGAACTCTGTGCGGAAAAGCAGCTGTCCATAACCAACACCTTCTTTCAACAAAAAGATCGCTTGAAGACCACATGGAGGCATCCCTGCTCTGAACACTGGCACCTAATAGTCCTGCATACTAGAGCCCAATGCTGACTGTCATACAGACCACCGGCTCGTTCGTTCAAAGCTGAACTTCCACTTCAAGCCTAAGCCCAAGAACAGGCCTAGAGACAACCCATCAAAGAAATTTCGAGTCAGCAACCTGCAAACCTCATCTTGCAGAGATAGATATCAAGCAACCTTACAGACTAGGCTGGAATATCCAGATCTCACTGCTGATTCCACTCCAGAAGAACTCTGGGACCACATCAAAGCTGCAGTACTGGATACTTCCAACGAGGTCATCGGACCCAGCACCATGAAGAACAGGGACTGGTTTGATGAAAATGACAAGGAAATTCAAGTTCTGCTAAAAATTAAAAGGTCATCTCATCAGGCTCACCTGGCCCAGCCAAGAGAAAAAGACAGCCTATCGTCAAGCATGCATCACCCTTCAATGTAAACTGAGGAACATCCAAAATGACAGTGGATTGCACTTGCAGAAAAAACTCAACTGTACGCTGATACTGGCGACATAAGAAGTTTCTATGAAGCACTAAAATCTGTTGATGGACCAGCACATCAAACCCAAAGCCCCCTGAGGAGCGCCGATGGCAAGATCCTGCACACCAACAAGGAGTCAGTCCTGGATCGCTGGTCGGAGCACTTTGAAACTTTCTTCAGCACCAAATGCACAGTGCATGATACTGCCATCAATCGCATCCAACGACAGTCTGTCAAAGAAGAATTGGATGATAGCCCAACTCTGGAGGAAACTGTGACCGCCATCAACCAGATAAAAAACAACAAAGCCCCCAGAGCCAATGGAATTCCATCCAAAGCCTTGAAGCATGGTGGCCCTGCCCTAAATACCAAGCTCCATGAGTTTTTCACGGCCTGCTGGGAACAGGGCAGGATTCCACGGGATCTTCGGGATGCCATTATCATCATCTTGTACAAAAACAAAGGAGAAAAATCAGACTGGTCCAACTACCGTTGGATCACCCTCCTTTCTACTGCTGGGAAGATCCTAGTTAGAATACTTCTGAACAGGCTTGTGCCTACCATTGCGGAAGAAAACCTCCCAGAGAGCCAGTGTGGTTTCAGAGCAAACAGAGGCACCACAGACATGGTATTTGCACTCAGACAATTACAAGAAAAGTGTTGTGAGCAAAACAAAGGCCTGTATGTTACCTTCGTAGACCTCACCAAGGCATTCGACACTGTGAGCAGAGACGGACTTTAGAAAATCCTTGAAAAACTTGGATACCCACCCAGGTTCCTGGCCATGGTGAAAGCAGTAGAGACAAGTCAAGCAAAACAGCGACCTCTCAAGTCCCTTCCGTATCTCCAATGGCGTGAAGCAGGGATATGTGCTGGCCCCAACCCTATTCACCATCTTTTTCAGCATGATACTGCAGCAGGCAATGTAAGACCTTAAGGAGGGAGTTTACGTACGCTTCCGGACTGAGGGAGGCCTTTTCAATCTCAGGTGTCGTCAGGCTCACACAAAGACACATGAAAAACTCATCCGTGAACTTCTTTTCGCGGATGACTATGCTCTCCTGGCCCACAATCAGTCAGACCTGCAACGTATAACAACACATTTTTCTGAGGCTGCACAACTCTTCAGACTAAAAATCAGTTAAAGAAAACTGAAGTCCTGCATCAGCCTGCACCCCAAGAAGAATATAGACCACCAAGCATTGTCATCGAGGGAACCGAGCTGAATGCCGTCAAGCAATTTACTTATTTGAGGAGCGTCATCTCGTTTGATGCCACCATCGACAAGGAAATCACATTTGACAAATTTGCTAAAGTTCTTTGAGGATATAACAAACAGAGTTGATAAAGGGGAACAGGTAGATGTAGTGTATTTAGATTTACAGAAGGCCATTCGATAAGGTGCCACATAAAAGATTATTGCACAAGATAGGAGCTCACGGTATTGGGGGTAATGTATTAGCATGGATTGAGGATTGGTTAACTCACAGAAGACAGAGTCGGGATGAATGGGTCTTTTTCAAGTTGGAAAGACGTAACTAGTGGAGTGCCACAAGGATTAGTCCTAGGGCCTCAATTATTTACTATCTATATTAATGACTTGGAGGAGGGGTAGAGTGCAATATATCCAAATTTGTTGACGATACAAAAATAGGTGGGAGGGCATGTTGTGATGAGGACATAAAGAATCTGAAAGGGGATATAGATAGGTTGAGTGAGTGGGCAAAAACTTGGCAGATGGAGTTTAATGTAGGAAAATGTGAGGTCATGCACTTTGGTAGGAAGAATCAAAAGACAGACTATTATTTAAATGGAGAGAGACTTCAAAAAGGTGCAGCACAGAAGGTGTTCTTGTGCATGAAAATCAAAAAGTTAGCATGCAGGTACAGCAAGTAATTAAGGCGGCAAATGGAATTTTGGCCTTTATTGCTAGGAGGTTGGAATTTAAAAATAGGGAAGTCTTGTTACAACTGTACAGGGTGTTGGTAAGGCTGCACCTGGAGTACTGTGTACAGTTTTGGTCACCGTATTTAAGAAAAGATATACTGGCATTGGAGGCAGTTCAAAATAGATTCACTAGGCTGATTCCTGGCATGAAGGGGTTGACTTATCAAGAATGGCTAAAAAGGTTCGGCCTTTATTCATTAGAGTTTAGAAGAATGAGGGGTAATCTTATTGAAACTTACAAGATTCTGAGGGGGCTTGATGTTGAGAAGATGTTTCCACTAATGGGGGAATCTCGAACTAGGGGACATAGTTACAGAATAAGGGGACACTCATTTAAAACTGAGATGCGAAGGAATTTCTTCTCTCGGAGGGCAGTGAATGTCTGGAATTCTCTACCCCAAGAGTTGTGGAGGCTAGATCACTGAAAGTATTTAAAGAGGAGATAGATAGATTTTTGAAATATCGGGGAGTTGAGGGCTATGAGGAGCTGGCACAACAGAGGAGTTGAGGTCTGGGGCAGATCAGCCATGATCTATTGAATGGCGGGACAGGCTTGAGGGGCCGAATGGCCTACTCCTGCTCCTATTTCTTATGTTCTTATGTTAATAGGTTCTCAAAAGCAAACAGTACATTCGGCAGACTTTACAATTGTGAGTGGAGCAACCACAGCCTCAGAGCACAGACCAAACTCAAAGTGTACAAAGCCATACTCTTCACCATTGAATCAATCTTTTAATATGTTAGCAAAGATGCTAATACACTATTTGAGAAACTGTTTCTGAAAGCACTATTTTCCAGTAACACACAAAAAAATCATCACCTCAGTACCAATGATTTCTTGTCTGACTGTGTTTATGTACTGAAATTCTCAAGGGACTTCAAGGAAGAAATGATACACTGCAGTGCAAAAGCCAATTTCCTTATCACCCTAATATTAATAAGAAAAATAGTTTAATGAACTATTAATGCAAATAGTCGCTTGGTAGTACATAACTTGAGTATTGCTGAAAAAAAAAGACATGCTGTCCAAGCTTCTCAACTTGCTCTCATCAAGCCAGATTAAAGAATGTCAAATTTCAAAGGGACCAACAATTTATACTGCACGAGAAAAGTATGCTGATTGGTTGGCAAGTTGACTCTGATTGGTCGAGGCATTGCTTTTAATTCAAAAAAGGCACTATGCCTGCACATGTTCCTTTTGCCTGCAGAGGACAGGTCCTTGTATATGAATATACGTAGCTTCTAGCATGCGTAAGTGAGCCACATTACGAGCCCGACTGATAATCTTAAATTGGTTGTCAGTGTAATTATTAGCACACTTGTGATGTCCAGCAAGTGCCACCCAATTGCGGAATCACATCTTGCGTCTGTCCTGTCGAGAGCAAGATGGAAATCTTCGACAGCATGTCTCTTTTTTCAGCAATATTTATATGCATGAAACTTTGGAATATGATACATACAATGTATGATTGATAAGAACTTTTCCAAAGATGGACAGAGAGGGTGAGTGCTATGTGCTTGCTACTGTATTGCATGATGCTCACAGCAGCTGCACCACTTTGAAAATAAAAACAAACATTTGCCTGGGGTCAAATGTCACAATGAGTTAGAGTACCACAGCCTCCAGTGATTGTTAATTCTAAAAGGAAAGGAACACATGGATAAATCCAGTGATTCCACACTTGCAGTGGGAAGCCACACTCAAAAAGGAGCTTGGATTGTGAATTAGTGCTGTAATGTTGTAGCCCTATCTTTGGCCTGTGCTCTCTTCAAGTGCAGTTTCTTGCTAGGAGCACAGGACTGCTGATTTACTCCACAATCTTGATTCCTATTCTCAATATTTTGTAATTTAATCCAATATGCATTCTTAGGCCAAATTCTAAACTTGCAGTTTAAATCATATGTACATAAGATACCATTATCAATTCTAGTCATGCAAAAAGCTTTCAATGCCATATAAACATCTGTTAATGGAATTTTTGTACATATGTGTAAGCATGCCGACGTACAGGGAATGAAATGGCCTGCCGTGGTTCTTCATTGATGTTGAAGCCATTTCTTCTGCAGGTCAAAAATTAGAACATAATGAATAACTGTATTAATACAGTTCTAAAGCACACTATAAATGAAAAGTACCACAGCAAATGAACAGGGGTCACAGCAATTGACTTGCCTCACATTAAATGTGCATAACACAAAATGTGATGAAAATACATTTTTGCCTTCAGGCAAGTCATAAAATGTTGCCTTCATTCTGCTAAATAAGCAGATGAAACAAATAAAAGCAAATGCAGATGCTGGAAATCTGAAATAAAAACAAAAAATGCTGTAAATACTCAGCAGGTCTGGCAGCATCTGTGGAAAACAAAACAGAGTTAACGTTTCAGGTCAGTGACCCTTCATCTCTTCTGATGAAACGTCACTAACCTGAAAGGTTAACTCTGCTTCTTGCTCCACAGATGCTGTCAGACCTGCTAGTATTTTAAGCAGATGCAACAGTCATTTCCTGAAAAGTATTGTCATTTACTGCCTATTTATGAAACCTGGAAGCAAATGCAATGCTTTGAAAATGGTGAAACCTACCAATTTGTATTGCACAGTTGCTCCCTGAGCAGAAGGTGTTTCAGAACATCATCCAACAATTGAATCTTATGCTTCACATAAATCCAAACCAGAAGGCATTCCCTCAGCACTGGGCTGATGTTGCAAGTTTTCTGTTGCGGATCATCCACTTGCTGAGGACACCGACAATCTGTTATTAACTGAAGATGATAAAGAACATTTTGTAAAAGTAATTAAAATTCCAGTATTGTTTTACTTTAATATATTTTAGATGAAACTGAACATCATAACCTAGAAGTTACTGTGAGCTATGTTACTATATGGATGGAATAAATAGATTCAAATAGCATTGAGAGGAACTCGATGCAAACACATCAAGTATTCATAAAATAACATTGTTCTCAGCAATTTTCACGCTCTTTTTCTGAATGATGTTTACTCACTGCCACAACAGTTTGCCCCCTTCTAACAGAATTCTACGCTCCAGAGAAACTCAGCTTCTAAAGTTGCAGAATACCATTTTTGAATGCAAGCCAAACAGAAAACAATCTACATACAGGTATCCTCTGAGATACCGTTACACTATTGAGCAATGCCAACAAAGTAGCTACCAGAACCATCGCTAAGCATTTGATGCTGTTCGAGCTTGGTAGCATGATTACACAATTAAGGCAGAGTATCAATGATTCATTTCGTAAGAAAATGTGACTTATTGATGTACATGACTTATTAAATAAAGCTGAGAAAATTGCTAAGCCCTGGGTGGTCACAGAGCTTAGAAACTATCTTCAAGCATTTTTCTGTAAAACCTCAGTTTTACAATACCATCTACTGCCATCTTATGTAGGTTTCTGGTATATTGTAACCAATAACAATGAATATTCAGCGTAGTCTTCTATAGGCATGTAAATAGTAAAAGGATAGTAAAAGGAAGGATGGGGCCTATAGAGCACCAAACGGGATTTATGCTTGGAGGCAGGAGGCATGACTGAGGTACTAAATGAGTACTTTGCATCTGTCTTTACCAACAAGATGCTGCTGCCAAGGTCATATTGAAAGAGGAGGTATTAGAAAGGCTGGCTGTGCTTAAAGTTTGTCTTCTATGTGAAAATTACTTCTCTCTGGGTCTTGTATCATCTGTTTTGCTGTGGACTCCATGTATCGGCTTGTGTTTATATAGGTCTCTGGTGCTTTCTTTGCTGCTATTGCCCTGTTGCCTGTTTGTTTGTGTCCGGCCATTACTTCTGGCTGCGTCTTTGGAGCCAAATTCCCGCATAGGAAGACCCAGTGTCGTTTTACACTGCACGCCTTGCACAGGTCTTGAAATGCAGGATAATTTCGCCATGCATGGGACAGATCACATTTACCACAGAGCTTGCTTGCTCTTCTCGACCTGGTTATGGTGCTGCCACTATTGCCTGCACCTACTGCTTGCAGGGGCTGTTGTCCAGCTACAATGGCTTCATATTTCCTGCCATCTTCCAGCAGTGTCAGGACTACCAACATGTAAGGACCTCAACATCATAACTATCCATGAGAGCATCGCCAAGGGGAAATCTCCAAGGACCGGAACCCACTCGCAGGCTCAGGCCAGCATCAAAGGACACAGTCTGGAAACCCAGCAACAGCACAAATATGCCACGCCTTCACTTCTGCTCTATAGAGAACTGCCAGCACCACAACAAGCCAGAACAGACAGGAACCGTCATGAGGCCAAGTACTCCTTCCCCAACATGTCCTCGACCTTGAGCCCAAGACTTTCAGATGTGGAGGATGAGGAGAGGCAATGGATACACAATGCCCTGAAGAGGTAGAGGAGGAATGAGTTGAAGCATTGTCTGGTGGTTCTTCGAGATGAGGTGCTGGAACTTTCCAAGAATGACAAGGCCTCAAAGGTGATCATCTTGAGAAAAGCAACAGAGTATATTAGCAGGCTGAAGGCAGAGCAACAGAAACTGAATACAGAGAGGGAAAAACTTCAGAAACAACAGCAACAGATGAGACGCGAAATCCCTGGGTAAGAGTTGTAAAACCACTGAGACAAAATATGGACTTTTGAGCCTCTATATTTGTAAATTTCACAATCTCTATCCATGTGTAAACAATTTTGATGTTATCTAATTTTATGTATTTTGCTTTTAGCACACACAACTTATCTTTGGAAAGAAAGGGGGTGTTGTGTGATTGCCTTTAAGAGTGATGTCCCTTTAAGATCTTAATATGCTAATGAGCTGAGTACTAGGATGCAGTCATGTGACTACATTCCAGTTTCACTTTGCTATTGTAACAAGAGGCAAGTCATGTAAATAGATAGCTTTGCACTGTATTTACTTGTTAGCTGTTAATTAACCTATTTGAGATCTTCAACAAACTGAACTCCAAGCATTTCATTTTATGTTGCATCAGACAGCATAAAAAGCTTCTCATTACAATTATTACCTTGTTAAAAAGGCAATGCAGATTATTTTTTTAAATTATTTTCTCATAGTTTGATGGGAAAACACCAGAAACCCCAGGAAAACAGCATAATCAATATTTTTCCAGGATTTCTGCAGTCCTTCTACCTGAATTTCTGTGGAGGCCGGAGAACCCCTACAGTCATTTATCCTCATTCGGCGCGAATTTCACTTCCGTTGTACCGCCAGGCCTAATGTCGTTGTGCTGGGGCATGCTGAACTTCCAGCTAATTCCAGTGCGTCCTGCTAGGCACATCCTCGTGAGAAGGACGCCCACATGGGCATCTCCAGCATGCGCCAGAGACCTGTGAAACAGTGCAATCCTGACGTCACACAGCCAAACTGGTTGATGCAACATCATGTTACCTAATTTGGACCATACCGATCCAGGCACTGAATTCAGGTATCACTCTGCAAGATGGGTGTGCACTAGAATTATTTAAAGGGATGGGCACTTAAATTGCAGGTACAGTAATTTTAACAACTTCTGCTATTGCAGAGTGCCTGGAAGTACTCTGGAATGTTTTTGGAGGTATTATATTGAGTCCTGGATTTGCCAGAGAATGTTGCTTCATTCGCATAGAGAGGGCAGAGAATTAGGTGACCAGTCCATTCAAAGGCTGCAACAGATATGGGGCAGCAGCAGACAGTGCCTCTGAGTCTGCAGCACATCAGGGTGTTGAGGATTCTCAAAGTCATCCAGTACATTTACACACGTTGCTTATTAGGATAAGTGCTTCATTAGAAAATGTGTCTGTTGGACTACCGCTACTACATAATCCCAAGACTAACAATGTTAAAAAGACAAGGCTAAAGGCATTGTGTCTTAATGTGCGGAGTACTCGCAAAAAGGTAGATGAATTAACGGCTCAAATAAATGGTTATGATATAGTAGCGATTACGGAGACATAGCTGCAAGGTGACCAAGGATGGGAATTGAACATGCAAGGGTATTCAATATTTAGGGAGGACAGGCAAAACGGGAAAGGAGGAGGGGTAGCGTTGTTATCAAAGGAGGAAATCAATGCAATAGTGAGGATGGATACTGGCTTGGAAAATCATGATGTGGAATCTGTATGAGTGGAGCTAAGAAACACCAAGAGGCAGACAATGTTGGTGGGGGTTGTCTCTAGGCCCCCAAACAGTAGTGGAAATGTAAGGGATGGCATTAAACAGGAAATTAGAAACGCATGCAATAAGGGTTCAACTGTAATCATGGGTGATTTTAATCTATATACAGATTGGTCAAACCAAATTAACAATAATACTGTGGAGGAGAATTTCCTGGAGTGTGTACGTGATGGTTTTTTAGACCAATACATTGAGGAACCAACTGGAGAACAGGCTATCCTAGACTGGATATTGTGCAATGACAAAGGATTAATTAACAATTTTGTTGTGCGGGGTCCCTTGGGGATGACCGACCATAACATGTAGAATTCTTCATTAAGATGGAGAGTGAAGTAGTTGAATTGGAAACTAGGGTCTTGAATCTAAATAAAGGAAACTACGAAGGTAAGAGGTATGAATGGCTATGGTAGATTGGGGAATTTTACTAAAAGGGTTGACGGTGGATAGGCAATGGATAATATTTAAAGAACGTGCGCATGAATTGCAACAATTATTCATTCCTGTCTGGTGCAAAAATAAAACATGAAAGGTGGCTCAACCGTGGCTTACAGAAGAAATTAGGGATAGTATTAGATCCAAAGAGGAGGCATATAAAATTGCCAGAAAAAGCAGCAAGTCTGAGGATTGGGAGCAGTTTTGAATTCAGCAAAGGAGGGCAAAGAGGTTGATTAAGTGGGGGAAATAGAGTATGAGAGTAAACTTGCGAGGAACATAAAAACTGACTGTAAAAGCTTCTATAAATATGTGAAGAGAAAAAGATTAGTGAAGACAAATGTAGGTCCCTTACAGTCAGAAACGGGGGAAATTATAATGGGGAACAAAGAAATGGTAGAACAATTAAACACATACTTTGGTTCTGTCTTCACAAAGGAGGACACAAATAACCTCCCAGAAATGTTAGGGAACCAAGGGCCTAGTGAGAGGGAGGAACTGAAGGAAATCAGTATTATTAAAAAAATAATGCTAGGGAAATTAATGGGGTTAAAGGCTCACAAATCCCCAGGGCCGGATAATCTACATCCCAGAGTACTAAAGGAAGTGGCCCTGGAAATAGTGGATGCATTGGTGGTCATCTGCCAAAATTCTATGGACTCTGGAGCAGTTCCTACAGATTGGAGGGTGGCAAATGTAACCCAACTATTTAAAAAAGGAGGGAGAGAAAAAACAGGGAACTACAGACCAGTTAGCCTTACCCTCAGATTTGGAAAGGGGGAGGTGCAACGAGACCTGGGTGTCCTTGTACACCAGTTGCTGAAAGCAAGCATTCAGGTGCTGCAAGCAATTAGGAAGGCGAATGGTATGTTGGTCTTCATTGCAAGAGAATTTGGGTACAGGAGCAAGGATGTCTTACTGCAGTTATATAGGGCCTTGGTGACCACATCTGGAGTATTGTGTGCAGTTTAGTCTCCTTATCTGAGGAAGGATGTTCTTGCCATGGAGGGAGTGCAAACAAGATTTACTAGGCTGATTCCTGGGATGGCAGGATTCACATATGAGGAGAGATTGGTTTGACTAGGCCCATATTCACTAGAGTTTAGAAGAATGAGAGGGGATCTCATAGAAACCTATAAAATTCTAACAGGACTAGACAGGCTACATGCAGGGAGGATGTTCCCAATGGCTGGGGAGTCCAGAACAAGGGGTCACAGTCTCAGGATATAGGGTATGCCATTTAGAACTGAGATGAGGAGAAATTTCTTCACTCAGAGGGTAGTCGACCAGTGGAATTCTCTACCGCAGAAGGTAGTGGAGGCCAAGTCATTAAATATATTCAAGAAAGAGATAAATATATTTCTTAATGCCAAAGGGATCAAGGGATAAGGGGAGAAAGCGGGAACAGGGTACTGAATCAGACGATCAGCCATGATCTTTTTTGAATGGCAGAGCAGGCCCGAAGGGCCGAATGGCCTACTCCTACTCCTATTTTCTATGTTTCTAAGAATCCCTAAAAACATATATATGTTTTGTTTCACCTATGTATTAACCTAAGAAACTATATCTTGGAGATGTGAATAACAGTAGGATTGTGAGGGTAGTAGATGTGGGACATGTGTGATATGGCTTATTAAATTAAATGTTTAAAAAAACAAGAGCAAGCAGAGCTAGTTAAGGTTAGGTGCCTCAGTTAGAATGTGACAAGGAGTAAAGGGATGGTGCCTCTAGCTGGAATTATTAGGACATCAAATACACCATGGGTGAGATGTAATGCATTCAAAACCCACCCACATGCACAGAACTAACATCGGGCCCTACATGTCTACAGTGTAAAAAATGCCTCTTTGTATTGCCACAGCTGATAATGGTCCAGAAGTAAAAAAGATTATGTCAAGGGTTCATGAAATGCTGACCTGGCCTGGGTAGGCAAGAACATTGTGTACATGGCATCCTTGTAATTGGACAAAGGATATCAGTTGTCAGTCAACAATAGGGTTAAACTGCCCCCATAGGCTTTGCTGTGTAAAGAAAGTATAAGAAGGGATTTCTCCAGCACAGAGAGTGCAAAAGCATTTGACCAGGGGCTTGGGACCATCCCGCAAATGTTCGTTCGCAGAAAGACAGGCTGGCAGAGGGTCCATGCATGTCACACCAACGGACGAAGGAGCCTGAGGCACAGCCACTGGGGGTAGTCACTTGGAGATCTTACTTCTAACCAAGGTGTAATGGGTAAAGCAACTGTTGCGTCTTGATACAACTTCTCAGACATTATTAGCATGTGCCAAGTCTTGCTTATATTGAATAAAATATAACCACGATCATCAATACGAATGCCACATTGAATCATTTCAGAACGTAGGAGTCAAAAGGTCAATTAGCTCAGACTCAAACTCTAACAAGGGAGATGGAGCAGAGATTGTAGAAAGAGCAAGCTCTGTGCAATGCCCTCTGTCACATTGGCAACGGAGACCTCCATGCTCCTCAATAGTGACAGGAAGATGTCTAGCAGACCAGCCAATGCACCTAGCATCTTGGTGTGCAGGCCAATCAGTGCTCTCCTGTATGCCTCCCCATCGAGGTACTCATCGGAGTCCTCTGCAAAGGTATTCGTCTGCGATCTCGCCCTCCAGGGAGCTGGCAAATGCATCATCCTTTCTCCCTGGCCTGCCTGCAGCCCACTCATGCCTGGATGACTTACCATGTGCCGATCCCAACTCGATACTTGCCTCCAAGATGTGTGCAGTACCAGTACCTTAGCTGGTGGCTGGGAGGGTCAGATCAAGTGATGGGGCCTCTTCGTTAGGGCTGAGCTGTTGCTCTCCCTCTTCCTCCTTAGGCAGCTGTGGCTGGGTAGGAGGCAATTTTTGGGTGTTTGAAGGCAGGAAATCAAAAGGGGAAGGTTGGTGGGGTGGGAAGCAAGAGGTCCATGGTCAATGATGGGGGAGTCCAGCACATCAGTGTAAAAGATAAGGCTGAAGCATTTGCAACAATCTTCAGCCAGAAGTGCCAAGTGGATGATCCATCTCGGCCTCCTCCTGAAGGCCCCAGCATCACAGATGCCAGTCTTCAGCCAATCCAGTTCACTCCACTTGATATCAAGAAACGACTGAAGACACTGAATACTGCAAAGACTATGGGCCCTGACAATATTCCGGCAATAGTACTGAAGATCCCCCTGTGTTCCAGAACTTGCTGCGCCCCTAGCCAAGCTGTTCCAGCACAGCTACAACACTGGCATCTACCCAGCAATATGGAAAGTTTCCCAGGTATGTCCTGTACATAAAAAGCAGGACAAATCCAACCCGGCCAATTACTGCCCCATCAGTCTACTCTCGATCATCAGTAACATGATGGAAGGTGTTGTAGACAGTGCAATCAAGCAGCACTTGCTTAGCAATAACCTGCTCAGTGATGCCGAATTTCGGTTCCGCCAGGGCCACTCAGCTCCTGACCTCATTACAGCCTTGGTCCAAACATGGACAAAAGAGCTAACTTCAAGAGGTGAGGTGAGAGTGACTGCCCTTGACATCAAGGCAGCATTTGACTGAGTATGGCATCAAGGAGCCCTAGCAAAACTGGAGTCAATGGGTATTAGGGCGAAAACACTCTGCTGATTGGAGTCATACCGAGCGCAAAGGAAAATGGTTGTGGTTGTTGGAGGTCAATCGTCTCAGCTCCAGGACATCACTGCAGCTCCAGGACATTACTGCAGGAGTTCCTCAGGGTAGTGTCCTTGGCTCAACCCTGTTGAAGTGTATTCCCAGGGCAGAGGCACCCACAATAAATACTATGTGAATAACCAATAACATATAATTCTAGCTAGCAATAAATGTTTGCAAGGCACCATGGGAAAGCTAACTAACTTGACTACATTCCTTATAAGGGCTGATTCACACAGATTCACACAGAAAAAGGCTCATTCAGCGAAATATCAAGCAGCCTCTAGCAGATGCCCTTATGGAATGCTGACAAAGATACCAGCCTGTAACAAGGTTAAGACAAGGTGTTACATATACATAAGACCCAAGGACGGTAGATAAGGGGGTTTGAGTAACCCTCTAGCTGTCCATGAGCTGGTCACGCAGTCCCCCAATGCCTGGTAACCAATTTCATTGGTTCCACTAATCAATGTATGTAATCTATAATCACTGTGATTGGACCGTGTCCAGCCGAGATGGGCTGAGTAACTGTTTGAAACTGTATAAGTATTGATGATTTTCCTTTGTTTGGTGGAGAGGAATCTGGATTGCTCAGTGACCTCCTCCCTGCCGGCGTAACCCAATAAATTGTTTGACGTTTGGAGCAGACCCAAGTGTTGAGTGATTATTTCAGATTCTTTCCCACTAACAACCCCAAACTGAGTGTCAGTGAGCATGTAATTGCTGAGCAAATGCCACTTGATAGCACTGTCAACAAGCCCTTCCATCACTTTGCTGATGATTGAGACTGAACCAATAGGGCGGTAATTGGCTAGGTTGGATTTGTCCATTTTTTTGTGCACAGGACATACCTGGGCAATTTTCCACATTGCCGGATAGTTGCCAATGTTGTAGCTGTACTGGAACAGCTTGGCTGGAGCACAAAGTCTTCAGCACTATTGCCAGAATGCTGTCAGGGCCCATAGCCTTTGCAGTAACCAGTGCCTTCAGCCGTTTCTTGATATCACGTGGAGTGAATTGGATTGTCTGAAGATTGGCATATGTGATGCTGGGGACTTTAGGAGGAGGCAGAGATAGATCATCCACTCAGCACTTCTGACTGAATATGGATGCAAATGCTTCATCCTTGTCTTTTGCACTGATGTGCTGGGCTCCCCCATCATTGAGGATGGGGATATTTGTGGAGCCTCCTCCTGTCAGTTGTTTAATTGTCCACCACCATTCAGGACTGGATGTGGCAGGATTGCAGAGCTTAGACCTGATTCGTTGGTTGTGGGATCACTTAGCCTTGTCTATTGCATCCTGCTTCTGCTGTTTGGCATGCAAGTAGTCCCGTGTTGTAGCTTCACCAGGCTGACACCTCATTTTTAGGTATGTCTGGTACTGTTCCTGGCATGCCCTCCTGCACTCTTCATTGAACCAGGGCTGGTTCCCCACCTTGGTAGAGTGGGGGTTATGACGGGCCATGAGGTTACAGATTGTGGTTGAATACAATTCTGCTGCTGCTGATGGCCCACAGTGCCTTATGGATGCCCAGTTTTGACTTTCTAGATCTGTCTGAAATATATCCCATTTAGCACTATGGTCGTGCCACACAACACGATGGTGGATACCCGCAAAGTAAAGTCGGGGACTTAGTCTCCACAAGGGGTGTGCGGTGGTCACTCCTACCAATGCTGTCATGGACAGATGCATCTGCGACAGGTAGATTGGTGAGAACAAGGGGAAGTAGGTTTTTCTCTCTTGTTGGTTCTCTCACCATCTGCCGCAGACCCACTCTAGCAGCTATGTCCTTTACGACTCGGCCAGTTCGGTCAGTAGTGGTGCTACTGAGCCACTCGGTGACGGACATTGAAGTCCCCCATCCAGCGTACATTTTGTGCACTTGCTACCCTCAGTGCTTTTTCCAATTGGTGTTCAATATGGAGAAGCACTGATTCATCATCCGAGGGGGGACAGTAGGTGGTAATCAGCAGGGGAGGTGGCGGCGTAGTGGTAACATCAAAGGACTAGTAACGCAGAGGCCCAGGCTAGTGCTCTGAGGACATGGGTTCGAATCCCACCACGGCAGATGGTGAAATTGGAATTCAATTAATAAAAATCTGCAATAAAAAAAAGCTAGTCTAATGGCGGTCATGAAACCATTGTCGATTGTTGTAAAAACCCATCTGCTTCACTAATGTCCTTTAGGGAAGGAAATCTGCCGCCTTACCTGGTCTGGCCTACATGTGACTACAGACCCACAGCAATATGGTTGACTCTTAAATGCCCTCTGAAATGGCCTAGTAAGCCACTCAGTTCAAGGGCGATTAGGGATGGGCAATAAATGCTGGCCTAGCCAGCAACGCCCACATCCCATGAATGAATATAAAAAAAAAGGTTTCCTTGCCCATGTTTGACCTGATGCCATGAGACTTCATGGGGTCCACAGTTAATGTTGAGGACTCCCAGGACGACTCCCTCTCGACTGTATACCACTGTGCCACCACCTCTGGTGCGTCTATCTTGCCAGTGGGACAGGACATACCCAGGGACGGTGATGGTGGTATCTGGGACATTGTCTGCAAGGTATGATTCCGTGAGTGTGACGATGTCAGGCTATTGCTTGACTAGTGTGTGGGGCAGCTCTCCCAATTTTGGCACAAGCCCCCAGATATTAGTAAGGAGGATCGACATGGTTGGGTTTGCCTTTGTTGTTTCTGGTGCCTACGTCGATGGTCTGTCCGGTTTCATTCCTTTTCTTAGGCTTGATAGTGGTTTGTTACAACTAAGTGGCTTTCTAAGCCATTTCAGAATGCAATTAAGAGTCAACCACTTTGTGGGTCTGAAGTCACATGTAGGCCAGATCAGATAAGGATGGCAGATTCCTTCCTTTAAGGACATTAGTGAACCACAGGGGTTTTTACAACAATCAACAATGGTTACATGCTCGCCACTTGATGAGCTCTTAATTTCAGATTTATTAATTGAATTCAAATTCCACCATCTGCCGTGGTGGGATTTGAACCCATGTCCCAAGAGCATTAGCCTGAGTCTCTGGTCCAGTGACATTACCACTACGCCACTGTCTCCCCAGTGCGGATGGATGAGTGATGGGGGTGTGCTGCATTGAGCAGCATGAGAGGTTGGTGGTGTCGTGGGTAGGAGATTCAATCACCTGAGGTAATTAGGCTTCTTGTGGCACAGCTGCCAGGTCCTCGGGCCCCTGGCCACCTGCTCTCACTCCCCGAGGGAGGTCTGTGGGGCGCCAGGAGCGTCTTTACTCCTAGCCACCTACACCACTAATGCCTCTAGTGCCGCATCCGTCACTCTGGAACCTTCTCTCTGCCCTGATGTTCCATTTTCCATGTTTTAAATTCCAGCAACATTATTCAGTGCAGCTTTCCTTTAAGATGGACAGCTTTCCTTTAAGAGGAGCAGGCTGACTGCACCGTTCTTTCAGCACAACACTATTTGGCCCCCTGCTGAGCACAGCAACAGCTGCAGTATGAAGAGGAACCCCACAGTACAGAACCCACTCTGCTTCATCCTACTGTTATGACCAAGGCAGGAGAAGGGCACTGTTTATTCTGGTTCCACTTCTCCACAGGTCACAACATATATTTAAATTTTCCCACTTACTGATACGATCAATCATATATTTTTTCCCCCCAGAATTAAACACACCAACCAGGTTTCTTTAATAAATAACAAAATTATCAGTTTATTATAAAACAAGTCATCGCCAGTAATGAAGCAAAGCATAAACACAAAGACTGAAGAATAACAGTTCCCTTTTTACCTTAGCCCCCCACCACACAAACCCACAGACCAGTTAACTGGGAAAAAAGGGATTTTGGTTTTAGAGCTTTGTTATTTAAAATAAAGGCAAAAAGAACACCTAGGCTGAATACTTGCTGATTCCTGAAGAAAAAGAGGAGACACGGAAAGATGTCCTTTGCTTTAGTTTGGAGTCCCAATTGCGTATCGATGGCTGTCACCAGAATCTTCTGAGAACAGTTTTTTCCAGGTGATGCTGAAGATCAGTTTGGGTAGGCTCTCCCAAGAAATGCAGCTACAGAGGTTTCAGATAGTCCTTACATCAGAAATGCAGCAACAGGGATTTAGGTTCCCACACATTCAATACGCGGGGTTTCTTCAAATACAGGAGGAAAGAGGAGACTAACACACTGGACACTCAGTTTCTTTCAAAGGGAGAGAAAGAGATGAGCTGGATTTCCTTGGCAGGCAAAAAACAACTGTATTTTTTAACAATTCAAAGTGAAAGCAAAACATTCCAGAAGTCAAGCCTCTTGACCCGTATAAATCTTGACCTGTCACTTCGCTGTAAACATCTTCTCCAAGTCAAAACAAAAAGCTCTCTGCTGGTATTTTATCTGAAAACAGGTACCTTCCAGTAAGGGCTTGTCCAGGTCAAATCCAGGAACTTTCTGGTGACTTCTTTTTAAAAAACATGAAGTTCAGCATCTCTTCAAGCTTCCAGATGAATCAATGTCCATAATTCAACTATAAGTCCCTTAGAAACATATTTTACAAAATAAATTGAAGCACTCTTGCAACATCACAATCATGGTAATGAGGTGGGAGCACCAAATTTGCTTGCTGCCCACCTCCAATGAGCCAGCATGAGTAAGTAGCGAATGACAAACCTCCCTCCTCAAAAAATAGGGCAGGCAAATTTGTAGCCCAGAGTTTAGTCAGTTAAAATTTCTTGACACAAAAGCTCTTTTTCTGTTTTCCCTTGTAGACAACTGCTGCAAATATTTACTTTATTTTTTACTGTTATCTTGGATAGAAGCAAAAATAGCATTTTAACACAACAGTAAACATAATAACTAATAAATACATTTTTATCAAGACCTAACCATCCACAGTACAGTAGTATGCAGTCAGATTCCAATCATTACTTTCAGCTTCAAGAGCTACTGAAAATACTAAAATAACATACAATGGGCCCATTTAACATTATTTACAAAGTGATTAATAATACAAAATTAGTTTTGTAAGTTTCTGAAAATTGTCACAGTTGTCACTTTTTTCAAAAGCCACTTTTATTTTAGTATTTTATAAGTTAGAGGACTGCACAATTTGAACTGGAACCGAAGTATTAATATTCAATATTCCTCACCTGGCTACAGAAATTTTTGTTCAGTTCTCCATCCAAAACACCTGTCCCATGAGAATATGCTTCACTTGATCTCAGAGAGCCACAGATTATTTCTCCTGCTCTAATCATGAAATGAACACCCAGCAGAATATTTGGATATGATCGATAACAAGCTTCACGCTCTGAAAGACCTAAGAATGTAAGAATCATATCAGAAATAAGGCATTTTATTATGAAACCTAGAGGGATTATGCATTTTTTTTTTTGAGGAGACCGTTGATGGTGATGGTTTTGAAAGGAAGAGGGACAGCAATGCCAGCTCAAATGAGGTCAGGAAGGGAAGCTGGTGGTCAGCAGTTCAGTGAAAATGGGGTCAAATGCAGAGGAGATGGGTCTCATGGATAAGATTAGCTCAAGAGGACATAAAGGTTAATAGGAAAGAAAATTGAGAGAAACACCAATTCAGAGTAGGGCAAAGAGGAGATGGGGTGGGGGGAGGGGGTCAGTTTGGTTAGTTGGGCAAAGGGAAGTGGGGAGGAAGTGGCACCTGAAAGAATGGTCTGAATCTTAAAGTAAAAAAGTCAGCGAGTTCCTTGCACATGTTGGAGGTGAAGATAGAGAGGTAGTGGAGAGGGGTTTAAGGAGATGGTTGGAGTTGAGACAGGAAATCCGGGCTTATCTTTGTTCTCTGGGATGATCCCAAAGCAGTTGGCAGTTTTGATAGAGGATAGCACTTGATGTAATCCTGGTGATAAATGGCTAAATCAGATGTATAACAGTACTCAAAGCACAGAAATGGGCCATTCGCCCAACAAGTCTATATCAGTTCCAAATATGCTCAAGAGGGAGCAAAGATGGATGCCATACTAGGGGAATCAACTGTGATGGGAGAGAGTAAGAGCTAAAAATTCATTAAGGTCCATGTTCGGACACGTGGTTGCGATTTATGATCTGTCCGGGCCCGTTCCTGTTGAGGCCTGCAGCATGCAAACTTTGTGCTACCTGCTCATTTAAATGATTGTAGGATTGGGTCGAGTGGGTCCCGTGCTGCTGGCTGGCTGGCTGAGCGCTCAATAGCACATAGTGCAGCCTGCCCCTCTTAAACAGGTGCTACATTCGTTGGAAAGTTTTCTGCTGACTGCTTGTAATGACACAGGTTGCAAGTAGAAGCTGCATAAATGGAGCACCAGTGAAGAGAGAGAGTTCCTAGGTTCATCCATGTGGTGCTGGAGGCCTTAGTGGTGGAGGTAGACAGGAAGAGAGAGGCCATGTTGGAGGGCAGGGAGGTCTTCAAGGATCACCCTCCAGAGGGAAAGGGAGCAAGTGGGCAGGGAGGTCAATACCAGAGTCTGGCCCCAAGGACCTGGCAGCAGTGCCGTAAGAAGTTCAATGACCTCAGCAGTCAAAGTCAGTGAATGCATCTTTACATGACAACTCCTACCCACCGCTACACCAACCACTCACGCTGTTCAATGCATCACACCCCCATCACTCAACCTTGCACTGACCCAAGCATTCAGGACTCGGGCCAAAATTCACAAACTCCACCTTACCCTCACACAACTCCCAATGATGTCAGCCTCTAACCCACCCTACTACTTCCATATCACCCAAACACAGTGCAACACAATCACTGGCATTCTTCCCTCTCTCTTGCAGGACAAGGTTACCCATAACAGGAGGGAGCGCCAGAGAACAGTCAGGGACCAGGCACGCTTGCATCCACAGAACACAATGGAGGAAATGGTGCTATGCATCATGGGGCCAGATGCAACAGAGCCCTCAGCATCTGGTGTTGCCAAGAGCATTCAGGGTGACGATATGTTGCTGACTTATGCCCATTGCCAACTCCCACCTTACCCTCTTCCTGCTATCTGGCATGATGTGCAAGCTGGAGACGGTGTGGCCACGGATTTCTTGTTTTACACACCACACCAGCCACAATCCCCACCCCACTCAAACCCTCCCCTTCTGATTTTATGCTTTCAGGTAACCAAGAACTGCCATCTGCCCAGCCACAGCAGCCCCAGGAGGCAGCAGGAAGGAGGATAGGACACAACATCAAGCCACTGATGAAGAAGCACCATAACTTGATCTGACACTCAGTGACCAGTTCAGATACTGGTATTGCGCAAACTTTAGAGGGTAGCGTAGAGGCACAATCTGTACATAGTGAGTCACCGGGCACGAGGAAAGGGTAGCACAGGTGCCAGCACCCCAGATGGCAATGTTATGCATGAGTTCTGCTGTAAGGCACTCAGATCAGGACTTTGATGGGGCAATGTACAGAAAAAGGCTGATGGAAAAGCTCAGTGAAATGCTTTGCATTGGCAGACCTGCCAGAAAGCCTGCTGTCACTCTTAAGGAGCAAGAATGGAGCCCATTCTTTCAAACATGGAAGTGGTGGCCAACTTCATGACAGCATTTATCATAGAATAGTTACAGCACAGGAGGAGGTCATTCAGCCTGTCGTGTCCACGCCAACTCTCTAAGATCAACTCACCTAGTCCCTTTTCCGTATAGCCCTGCAAATCTTTTCTCTTCAGATAATTATCCAGTTCTCTTTTGAAAGCCTTGATTGAATCTGCCTCCACCACCCTCGCAGTCTGTGCATTTCAGATCCTAACCACTCGCTGCGTAAATAACATATTCCTCACTGTCATTGTTGTTTCACTTTCCAATCACCTTAAATCAGTGTCCTCTGGTTCTGGATCCTTCGGTCAATGGGAATAGTTTCTCCTGATCTACTCTGTCCAGACCCCTCATGATTTTGAACACCTCTATCAAATCTCTTCTTAATCTTCTCTTCTCCTTGGAGAAGAGACCCAGCTTCTCTCATCTATCCACATAATTGAAGTTCCTCATCCCTGGAACCATTCTCATGAATCTTTTCTACACCCTCTCTAATGCCTTAATGTCCTTCTGAAAGTATGATGCCCAGACTGGACACAATTGTCTAGTTGAGGCCGAACCAATGTATTTACAGGTTTATCATAACTTCCTTACCTTTATACTCTATGTCCCTATTTAAAAAGCCCAGGATCCCACATGCTTTATTTCCCGCTTTCTCAGACTGCCCTGCAACCTTAAATGATTTGTGCACATATACCTCCAGGTCCCTCTGCTCCTGCACCCTCCCCCACTTAGAATTGCATCCTTTAATCTATATTGGCTCTTCTCATTCTTACTACCAAAATGAATCACATCACATTTCTCTGCATTGAATTTCATCTGCCACTTGTCCGCCCATTACACCATCCTAGCTATGTCCTCTTGAAGTCCATCACTCTGCTCCTCACAGTTCACAGTACTTCCAAGTTTTGTGTCATCTGCAAATTTTGAAATTGTGCCCAGTATACACAAGTCTAAGCCATTAATATATATCAAGAAAAGCAGGAGTCCCAACACTGACCCTTGGGGAAGCTTTTGTCCAGTCTGAGAAACAACCTTTTCACCACTACTCTCTATTTCCTGTCACTCAGCCAATTTCATATCTATGCTGCTACTGTCCTGTTTATTACATGGGCTCTAACTTTACTGATAAGCCTGTTATGTGGAACTTTATCAAATGCCTTTTGGAAATCAATCTACCCCATATCAACCCTCTCTGTTACTTCATCAAAAAACTCAAGCAAGTTAGTTAAACATGATTTGCCTTTAACAAATCCATGCTGGCTTTCCTTAATTAATCCACATTTGTCCAAGTGACTATTAATTTTGTCCCAAATTATCAGTTCTAAAAGCTTTCCCATCATCAAGGTTAAACTGACTAGCCTGAAGCTGCTGGTCCTTTTTTGAACAAGGCTGTAACATTTGCAATTCTCCAGTCCTCTGGCATCACACCTGTACCTAAGGAGGATTGAAAGATTATGACCACTGCCTTCGCAATTTCCACCCTTACTTTCCTCAGTATCCTTGGATGCATCTCATCTGGCCGTGGTGACCTATCACCTATAAGTACAGCCAGCCTATCCAATACCTCCTCTTTATCAATTTTTAGCCCATCTAGTGTCTCAACCACCCCCTCTTTCACTGTGACTTGGGCAGCATCTCCTTCCTTGGTAAAGACAGATGCAAAGTACTCATTTAGTACGATAGCCATGGCCACTGCCTCCATGCATAAATTCCATTTTAGGTCCCTAATTGGCCCCATTCTTCCTTTTACCATCTTTTTACTATTTACGTGCCTATAGAAGTCTTTTAGATTCCGTTTTGTGTTAGCCGTCCATAGCAGGCCTACCCACGATGCAGCCTCTGGTAGCCACAGTCTCAGCTTCCATGGCAACACAGACGGAAGCTACCCAATGTCTGACTGCTGCAGTAGAAGCTCATACGGAGGTCATGAGATTGCTGCTTGCTGCCATGCAGGCTCAGACTGCTGCCTTACTGACTGTAGATCTAAGTACTCAAAGGAGCACACAGGATCTTACAGAAGTATAACAATCTGCCCTCCAACAGATTACTAGGATTGCCGAGGCGCTGCCCCCTAGGAATGGCAGTGTCACTGTGGAGCACAAACCTGCTGTCCTCTCTCAGTATGACAGTATTTGTGCTCCTACCGCTGCCACTCTGCCATTGCCCTTGCTGTTGCCTCTCAGCCAGCCAGCCCAGATTGCTGCCACCTATGGCAAAGTGGTGCAGTCAGAAGCCAGGCCCTCAAGCGCCAGAGCTGCTTGAGGCCATCCTGTAAGGCCATCTACAGTCTCCCCCAGTCAAAGTCAACCACCTTCCAACAGCCACTGGGGTAGCACTACAAAGGAACATTTGGACAGACAAGAACACCTGCAAAACAGGCCCTGAGGGAATGCACAAGGGAGAAAAGTTCAATTTTGCTTGTATAATTGGATATATTGTTTGATAATGATGGTACGGAAAGGTTTTTGTCAGTGTCTTTTACTTCAGGATTTAGGCCAAGAGGATACTTGTGATGGAAAGTCACAGATGAAGGTAGGTCATAGTGGAGCCATGATGGTGAAAGATGCTATCCTAAGGGAATCAGAGTCTGAGTGGATGCACACAGGCAGCCCATCTAGAGCAAAGTCATCCTGAATGCCTCCTCCCTGCCTCCTTCTCCTCCCTAAAGACAGAATTTCTCCTCTTTGCAGCCTCTGTTCCATCTACCCATCGTGTTTCAGACACAATTGTACTGCAACTGCAGCCTCCATACCGGTTTCAGTCTCTGTGTGCACAGGTCACTAAATCTCTGCCCTCCCTGTGAATATGCAGCAACACTTCCTGCAACTCACCACAACATCTCCAAAAACACTTCAAAGTACTTCCACAAACTTTGCAACATCAGAAGTTAGTCTAAGTCATTTTACTTGCAAGCTGGACAGCTGTCCCTTTAAATAATACTAGTGGAGTTCCCTCTTGCAGCATAATGCATCTTCTTTTGTGAATGGACAGCCTATGCATTCAGTGGGTTCTGTGTGGTCCAAGTTTCAAGAACTTGAGTCAAATCAGCCGGAACAGCTGGGACTTACAGCGCAGCAAAGACACACCCAATACTAGCACCTTTCCCATCATGGGGCGCCATGCTGCAAGAGCTGCGCGTGCCATTCTGAGGGCTTCAGGCTATTGGGGATGAAGGCATCAAAGGTGGGCATGGGGAGTAGTTGAGCAAATCAATGGCTTCAAAAGTATTGTGACAAAGGAAGACCAAAGGTTAAGCAGTTTTCTATACAAAATTTGAAGAGAAAAAATTGGTAGCCTACAGGTTAGAATAAGCAGAAGAGTGTAGCTATTGGAGATATAATAAAATCATCAACAAGGTCACTACAATTTTCTGTGAAATGCATGCACATCGCTAGACCATTAACTGTTTATGCATTCCAAAGAAAAAAAATAAAAATATACAGTTAATGGTCTAGCGATTCATTGATGGTGCTCTTGTTTTCGAGGTGCAAAAGGGGCACCTAACCATCCAACATGGTGGCGGCACACAGTGCTCATTCTGAGCCGCATTTGCTCTGTCCACCAAGTTGGATCGGGTTGCTCCGTAGAAGTCCAGGGTATGCACAGGAAGTATGTAAAACAATTAATAAAATATTTAAATAATGGTCATTTGCTTGTTGAAGGACCCTTTTGTGATATTGGTCTGTCCAAGCACCTGACCTGCCATGTCATAAACTCGCTTATTAACTCATGGTACGAACAAGCAGGAAGGACTCTTCAGCAACACTATTTAAAGAGCTCATCCTCTACATAGAAGTTAATTGCTGGTTTTACCATTTAGACTGGCAGTTAGCTTCTGGCTGCTTGTGCTGAGTAACTTTCTGCCTGTTTTCTGGCTTATAAAATTTACTTCTGACTTTTGAGAAGTTTTTGTTGAAGCTAGACTGTTTTTGTTTGCCTTCAAAACAGTTTTATTGCAGTAAAAGATGATTTGGTATGGCCCCCAGAGCCCAGATAGCAGCCACCTGAGCTTCAACGGCAGCAGTTTAAGCTGCCAAGGAAGCTGTGTGAGAGCTGTCAGCAGAAGCTCCATAATGGGCACCACTGTCATCTTCATGGAGATGCTCACTCAGTCTATGGTGAACAGAATGGTCCCAATGCTCTGTGTGAAGCCACAACACAAGTTGGAGCTTGAATCCCCCACGCTCCAAGTTATTGTGTGTAAGCCTGCTGGCAGGCTGTCCAGTGCACCTAGAATGTTCTGGTGTGTGCCTATCAGCTTTCTTTGCTATCCCAAGCCCTCGACGTCAGCACTTGCGTCCTCTGCAGCAGAGCTAGTATGTGATCTCCACCTCTGGCAAGATTATACTTGTGGCGTCCTATTCCTTTGCCTTAGCTCTTGCACACTTGTGACCCATGATTCATCTTGTGAAGACCCCTCTTCTTGCCGTCCCTCTAAAGTACATTGGTGCCAGTCCCTGAGCTGGTGCCCACAAGGGTTAGATCAAGTGACAGTGCATCTTGAAGCAGAGGTGTCTCCACATTTTGAACAACTGAAATGGAAGACAAGAAGAAGAAAGGAATGGTGATGTAGTGGAACGGTCAACGGACTAGTAAGCCAGAGGCTATTGCCCTGGGAACATGGGTTCAAATCCCACTATAGCAGTGGGTGGAATTTAAACACAACTCACTTAATTAATAAAAAAGCTAGTCTCAGTAATGGTGCCATGAAACTAACATGATTTTTTGTTAAAAACCCATCCGGTTCACTAATGTCCTTCAGGGAAGAAAATCTGCTGTCCTTACCTGATCTGGCCTACATGTAACTCCAGGCCCACAACAATGTGGCTGACTCTTAACTGCCCTCTGAAATGGCCCATTAAGTCACTCAGTTGTCAATGACAATTAGGGAAGGGCAACAAAATGCTGTCCTTGCCAGCAATGCCCACATCCCATGAAAGAATTTTTAAAAAGTTGTATTTTAGTGTGAAGAAAGAAAGAGTTGTGGATTGTGAAGGGTGAGAATGGAAAAAGAGGATTCAGTATGAAGAAACCCTACGCTGTCTCCTCAAGCTCTGCCACTCACCACAATCATAATTCTTCCCTGACCATGATGGCCAGCATGTTTTCTTTCATAGTGGAGAAGATGTGCAGATGAGCTTAGCCTCCTCTTGTTTATAACACAAATGACCATTGCAGTGCATGAAATACACTCAGCAGACATATGAATGTCTGCTCATGGAAGAAAATTACCAAATCTGATATTAGTATAACTGATGGTAAAATGATGACCCTCTAAAATGGGGAACACAAATCCTCATAATTTTAAATGGCCTTTTCAAAGTAACCAACAATTGAAAACAAATTACAATTAATTATCTAATAAGGCATGATGAGAAACATGCAACAAAAGATCTTACAAGTCTCAACCTCACTCAGTTGGTAGCACTCTTGTCGGTAAGCCAGAAGATGTGTATTCAAGCTAATTATAGATTCAAGTACCATTCCAGAACATAAGCACATAATCTAGTACGTAATCTGGTCTGTAAATGCTGTACTGAAGGAGCACTGCATTGCTGAAGAGTTGCCTTTTGGATGAGATGCAAACCAAAGTCCTAACTGTCTGGATACCAATACACTATCTGAAGAACAACAAGGAGTTCTCCTAGTGTACAGGGAACATTCCTCTTTTAACCAATTCCACCAAAGCAAATTAACTGCATTTTCAGTTTGTGTGACCTAGCTGTGTGAAAATTGCTTGCAATTTGCCTACATAACAACAGTGATTTCACTTCACAAGTAGTTCACTGGGACATCCTAAGGAAGTGACAAGTGCTATCTAAATGCACATTTTATAAATCTGTACAAGAAATTTTTGGCATGTTGCATTTGAGGCATCTGTAAAAGCAGCTAAGCAATGCAATTCCGGTTATAATTTGTTTCATTAAAGCATGTTTAACAAAAATAATTCATGTATACATGATATTTGGTAAATTTGTTTTTAACATGAGCTTACCTTCTAAGTAAATATGAAGGCGATATTTACATTCCTTAAAAGCTTCTGCAAGTCCAACCAGGTGGAAGATAAACAATCTTAGAAATGTCAAAAATCCAAGCTATTGAAAGAGGAAAATTAGGTAAGTTTAAAAAAAAATTATACATTGCATATTGACTTTCTGATAACAAAAATCTTAGAGTTAATCTTTCAGTGTAATTTACTTTCAATAATTTTTTTTAATATCAAAAATCATTATAGATCCTCTTAGTACAAGTTTCATTGAGACCTGCTATGTCAGATATGCCAGCTAGAAAGACACACTTGAATGACAATCTCTGGCAGTCCACCATTTAGATTAATGAAGTATCAATTCAATACCAATGTTGAACCTAAATCAAGTATTGGTTATGGTACAAATGAGACAATTATTTCTGTCAGTGCTTTATTGTGCCTTTACAAACAGCTAACAAGCTGCTTGTGGACTCACTTGAGTAGGAATATATGATCTCAAGAAGATGTATTACAACATTATATAAAACAGTGACTGAGATCCACTGGACCCAGGAACAGGAGTTAATTGACCTCTTGCGTTCGTGACATACTATTGCCTTCTAGTTCTCTGGAAATTGGCTCATAGTCTCTCTCTCCTGCCAAGAAAAATGTTTATCTCAGGCTAAAATTATTTGTGTATGGTCTCCCTTTTTGAAAAATAGTGCACAAGGGGCAGGGTTCACTGGTCCAAATACTGTCAGTTGACATTTGGATGCAATACTAGTCTGGACTCGATGGTGCTCATGTCTGGAGGGATCTGAATATTTTCCCCACCCCTCCATTTTTTCTCATAGTGGGGCGTGGGGGTAAAGATTTGCCATAGCTGCACCTATCCCTTTCCCACCATATACGATTAATGCCATTTTTTCTTCTGAAGGAGTGAAGTCCATTTGTCTGCTTCAAATACTTGTATTTTTTGTTGGACTTATCTTTGAATTCTTGAAAATCATGGTTAAAATCTTTCTGCGTGTAAATGCCACATCTTGCTGACCCAACCACTCCTTTCAATACTGGACCTGAATAGGCTCTTTCCACAATACTTTGTGTTTTAGTTCATATGATCTTTCACCTTTACTGTTGAATGCCTTTATTCTGCCTTAGGAACTTGCCTGCTCAAACATGTACCTAAATTTTGTTCTTATTGCAGTACTGGTCTCATGCTGTGTGCATGAGAGTTCTACAATGAAATGATCCAACAAACCACTCAGTCCAAGGGCAATTAGGGATGGGCAACAAATGCTGGCCAGCCAGCGACGCCCACATCCCATGAAAGAATAAAAATACTTCCACTGGATCCAAATCTAAACTCATCCAACTCTGGCCTTTTGTGCATCCCCTTTCCTTTGCCTCACCATTGACGTCAATATTTTCAGTTATCCATGTCTTTCTCTCTGGAATCCCCTCTCTGAACCCCACCAGCTCTCCAACCCCTCTTCTGCTTTAAAACCCTCTTTAATACTCACCTTTATGGCCAGGTTGTTGGCCCTCATCCCCATCTTTCTGGTGTCTTTGTGTTCATTTTTTTCACTTAGGTATCAGTGAAGAGCTTTGGGATGTTTATGATAAATTGCAAGTTGTTGTTTTGTTCATTTTCTTTTCCTATTTCTATTTGTGCTTGTCTAAGATTAGATTAGATTAGAGATACAGCACTGAAACAGGCCCTTCAGCCCACCGAGTCTGTGCCGAACATCAACCACCCATTTATACTAATCCTACACTAATCCCATATTCCTACCAAACATCCCCACCTGTCCCTATATTTCCCTACCACCTACCTATACTAGTGACAATTTATAATGGCCAATTTACCTATCAACCTGCAAGTCTTTTGGCTTGTGGGAGGAAACCGGAGCACCCGGAGAAAACCCACGCAGACACAGGGAGAACTTGCAAACTCCACACAAGCAGTACCCGGAATCGAACCCGGGTCCCTGGAGCTGTGAGGCTGCGGTGCTAACCACTGCGCCACTGTGCCGCCCCGTCTAGTTTTATCTTACAAGTTGTACCTATTATTGAGGAATAGAATGCATGCCATTCTCTGTAGCATGGATCAGTCAGTGGCACTGATAGCATAGGGATGTCTGGAACGGATGCCAGTTGCACCCCAGCTGGTGGTGCCCTGCAGCCATCTGGAGTGCCAGCCAAGGGCTGAGGCAGTTACTGAGGAGGATGAGGGTGCCACCCTTCAAAGGCACCATCATCATCGGCCTCCTTGGCACTTCTGACTGAGTGATCATCAGTACAGTAGGACGCACTGATGGAGGCTGCCCCTGCAATGGCATCGGTGCAGCAGCCTCTGGAGCTGTCCCCACTGGCACCTCCATGATAAGGACAGCCGCCACTTACAACTCAGCTGCAACCACAGACAAGTGCGCAGGCTGCCTCCACCTCATCCAAGACTACAACGGGAGCACTGCATTGAAGCGGTCGAGAGCAGAGGCCACCGTGTGGAGCTGAGCACTGAGTGGGTCGCTGGTGATTATTTGTGTAGCTGTGCACTTTTTCTCTTTTTGAACATCATGTAAATATTGACACATGAAGCTTGACATGTGAGCTTCCTTTTATTAATGGCAGGACAAGAAAGGAGGGATGAAGGGGGTGAAGGGAACAAGGGTCGTTAAACAGGGACAGTGAAGCCTCTGGATACATTTGCATCTTTCATTGGCAAGAGTTGATCTATTCCAGGCTGCGCCTTCAATGGAAATTCTCTGCAAAATATAAAAAATGGATAGCAAAAGCTTCTATAAATATATAAAAGGGAAGAGATTAGCTAAAGTCCCTTGGAAGATGTGACTGGGGCGTTAATAGTGGGGAACACAGAAATGGCAGAGACACTAAATCAGTATTTTGCCTCAGTTTTCATGGTGGAGGACATTAGTACCATCCCAATCGTAACAGGTAATGCAGAGGCGATAGAAAGGGAGGAACTTAGAATAACCATCATCACTAGGAAAGAAGTACTGAGCAAACTATTGGGATTGAAGACAGACAAGTTCCCAGGGCCTGATGGCCTACATCCTAGGGTCTGAAAGGAAGTGGCAACGCAGATAGTGGATCCATTGGTTATAATATTCCAAACATCCCTGGATGCGGGCAAGGTTCCAGTGGATTGGAAAAATGCTAATATAATGCCCTTATTCAAAAAGGGGAGGGAGGCAGAAAGTAGGAAACTATAGACCAGTTAGTTTATTGGGAAATTGTCATTGGGAAATTGTTAGAATCCATTATTAAGGAAGTAATAACAGGACATTTAGAAAGTCAAAACGCAATCCATCAAAATCAGCATGGTTTTATGAAGGGTAAATCGTGTTTGACAAATTTGCTTGAGTTCTTTGAAGATGTAACAAGTAAAGTGGATAATGGGGATCCTGTAGATGTAGTATATCTGGACTTCCAGAAGGCATTTGATAAGGTGCCGCACAAAAGGTTAATACACAAGGTAAGATCACATGGGGTTAGGGGCAATTTATTAGCTTGGATAGAGGATTGCTAACCAACAGAAAAGAGAGAGTCAGGATAAATGGTTGCTTTTCTGGTTGGCAAAATGCAACCAGTGGGGTGCCACAGGGTTCGGTCCTCGGGCCCCAACTATTTACAATCTATATTAATGACTTGGATGCAGGGATAGAAGGTACTATAGCCAAATTTGCAGATGACACTAAAATAGGTGGGATAGAAAGTTGTAATAAAGAAATAGGAAAGTTACAAATGGATATGGACAGGTTGGTTGAATGGGTCAAAATTTGGCAGATGGAGTTTAACGTGGATAAGTGTGAGGTTATCCATTTTGGTCGGAAGAATAGAAAGGCAAATTATCTAAATGGAGAGAAACTTCAGAGTGCTTTGGTGCAGAGGGATCAGGGTGTCGTTGTGCATGAATCGCAGAAAACTAGCTTGCAGGTGCAGCAGGTAATAAAGAAGGCAAATGGAATTTTGGCAATTATTGCTAAAGGAATAGAGTATAAAAGTAGGGAAGTGTTGCTGCAACTGTACAAGGCATTAGTGAGACCGCACCTGAAGTATTGCATATAGCTTTGGTCCCCTTACTTGAGGAGGGATGTAGTTGTATTGGACGCAGTTCGGAAGAGGTTGACTAGAATTATTCCAGAGATGATGGGTTTGTCCTTTGAAGAGAGATTAAGCAGTTTAGGCCTTTACTCTATAGAGTTTAGAAGAATGAGAGGAGATCTAATTGAGATATACAAGATGATTAAGGGGATTGACAAAGTAGATATACAGAGGATGTTTCCTCTGGTGGGGATATCTAGAACGAGAGGTCATAGTTTTAGGATAAGGGGTAGCAGATTTAAAACAGAGATGAGGAGAAATTACTCCTCTCAAAGGGTCGTGAGTCTGTGGAATTCACTATCCCAGATTGCGGTGGATGCCGGGACATTGAGTAAATTTAAGGAGGAGATAGACAGATTTTTAATTAGTAATAGGTTGACAGGCTATGGAGAATGGACAGGAAAGTGGAGTTGAGGCAGAGATGAGATCAGCCATGATCGTATTGAATGGCAGAGCAGGCTTGAGGGGCTGGATTGCCTACTCCTGCTCCTAGTTCTTAGGTTCTTATGTTCTTTCATAGGCAGCTTAAAGTGATTTCCAGGGTTAGTAGGGCTCAGCTGAAATATACATGGATGATCTCTGACATTGATGGCAATCTGACGAGACCCTCAAGCCCCACACTAGGCCTAGTCACTGTGCAATCCGGGCACCTCTGTGTTCTGCATCTTCCTCCTTCTCCTTCTCTTCTAAATGCTACACCTCCTCTTCCTTCGATGAGCTGTGTTGATCTACTGCATCGCCATCTTCAAGGTCCACAGTTTTCTGGTAGGCCATATTATGGAGACCACAGGAGACCATGACAATGCGTGAGACCCTTGAAGGAGTGTACTGCAGGGCACCACCATCCAGGCATCGGAACCAGATTGTCAGAAGCTCAATGGCCTGCTCATTAGTGGTCATAATGAGCTGATAGCTTGAGTTGTGCGTCTCTGTGCCTCTGTCTCGGGCTCGCGTAAAGGGGTGAGTAGCCGTCTCTTCAAGGGATCTCCTTTGTCCCTTAGAATCCAACCACCTAGTTTGGGAGTGGAATGAACAGCTGCGGCACCCCGGAATGCTGGAGGATGAAGGAGTCATGGCAGGAAAGCGAGCACACGCACATACAGGAAGCTCTTGTTGTGGTCGCAGACCAATCGAACGTTGAGGGCGTGGAAGCCCTTCCTGTTGGTGAATCTCACTGGGTGCCTTGATGGCTACATGTGTGCAATAAATGATGACCTGTACCTGGGGGAATCCAGTGATAGAAGCAAAATCCACTGCCCTTTGTGCCTGTGAGGCACCATCGACCTAGAATTGAACCTACTGCCCAGCTCTCACACATAGGGCATCAGTAACCTGTGAGATGCAGTGCTGCAAGGTGTGAGGTCTTCCACAACGAGGGCAGAAATCTCTGACCATAGTCTCTTGTGGCACTAGTTCTCCGACAAATCCAGGTAGCTCAGTCTTCGGCGGTAGATCCTATGCCGATGGTATGGTCTCCTTCGCTTTCCTGTCCCTCGTTCCTCTACTCTGCCCTCCCAATGCCCAGGGTTCTGCCCTTCCTGTCGGGGAGATTGCTCCACATCACCACTGGACCCAAAATCTGAGAGGTGTCCTCCCACTGCCAGCTGCTTCCTTTCTTGTCCTCATGTGGCCTCCCAATTGTGTCTGGAAGCCTTTCCCCTTTCTTTTATACCCCCCACCGCCCCGAGGTTAGGACGGTGACTATTCCCTGCACTGCCCAAGCCAGATGCTGGACACTCTCCCTGCTGGTTGCGCTCTCCTGATGGCACCTGTGTGCCAATGGTTGAGTCCACCGCTGAGCCTTTCTCCCTTTTACACGCACACCTAATTTCTTGGGGAGGCTCCCCTCTCTGTTTTTTTTTAATTCATTCATGGGATGTGGGCATTGCTGGCTAGGCCAGAATTTATTGCCCATCCCTAATTGCCCTTGAGAAGGTGGTGGTGAGCTGCCTTTTTGAACCACTGCAGTCCAAGTGGGGTAGATACACCCACAGTGCTGTCAGGAAGGTAGTTTCAGGATTTTGACTCAGCGATAGTGAAGGAACGGCGGCGATACAGTTCCAAGTCAGGATGGTGTGTGACTTGGAGGGAACTTGCAGGTGGTGGTGTTCCCATGCATCTGCTGCCCTTATCCTTCTAGTTAGTAGAGGTTGCGGGTTTGGAAGGTGCTGTCTAAAGAGCTTTGGTGCGTTTCTGCAGTGCATCTTGTAGATGGTACACACTGCTGCCACTGCGTGTCGGTGGTGGAGGGAGTGAATGTTTGGGGACGGGGTGCCAATCAAACAGGCTGCTTTGTCCTGGATGGTGTTGAGATTCTTGAGTGTTGTTGGAGCTGTACCCATCCAGGCAAGTGGAGAGTTTTCCATCACACTCCTGACTTGTGCCTTCTAGATGGTGGACAGGCTTTGGGGAGTCAGGGGATGAGTTACTCGCCTCAGGATTCCTAGCCTCTGACCTGCTCTTGTAGCCATGGTATTTATATGGCTATTCCAGTTCAGTTTCTGGTCAATGGTAGCCCCTAGGATGTTGATAGTGGGGGATTCAGCGATGGTAATGTCATTGAATGTCAAGGGGAGATGGTTAGATTCTCTCTTGTTTAAGATGGTCATTGCCTGGCACTTGTGTGCCGCGAATGTTACTTGCCACTTATCAGCCCAAGCCTGGATATTGTCCAGGTCTTGCTGCATTTCTACACAGACTGCTTCAGTATCTGAGGGGTCGCGAATGGTGTTGAACATTGTGCAATCATCAGCGAACATCCCCACTTCTGACCTTATGATTGAAGGAAGGTTATTGATGAAGCAGCTGAAGATGGTCGGGCCCAGGACACTACCCTGAGGAACTCCTGAAGTGATGTCCTGGAGCTCAGATGATTGACCTCCAACAACCACAACCATCTTCCTCCAACCAGCGGAGTTTTCTCCCCCGATTCCCATTGACTTCAATTTTGCCAGGGCTCCTTGATGCCATACTCAATCAAATGCTGCCTTGATGTCAAGGGCAGTCACTCTCACCTCACTTCTTGAGTTCAGCTCTTTTGTCCATGTCTGAACCAAGGCTGTGATGAGGTCAGGAACTGAGTGGCCCTGGTGGAACCCAAACTGAGCGTCACTAAGCAGGTTATTGCTGAGCAAGTGCTGCTTGATAGCACTGTTGATGACACCTTCCATCACTTTACTGGTGATTGAGAGTAAACTGATGGGGTGGTAATTGGCCAGGTTGGACTTGTCCTGCCTTTTGTGTACAGGACATAACTGGGCAATTTTCCACATTGCCGGGTAGATGCCAGTGTTGTAGTTGTACTGGAACAGCTTGGCTAGGGGCGCAGCAAGTTCTGGAGCACAGGTCTTCAGTACTATTGCCGGAATATTGTCACGGCCCATAGCATTTGCAGTATCCAGTGCCTTCATGCTGCCTCCATGCACCTGGTCTGCCCCTGACCCAGTGTGCAACCTGTGCACACCCAGGAAAATCTCAACATGCTCCTCAACAAGCTCTCAATGAGCTCTTGAACAACGTCAATTGCAATTATTAGTGGATCAGGAGGGTTCTCAGTGTCTGCCTCCCCCATGCCCTGATGAAACTTGCGGGCAGCGGAAAAGACAACAGGGAACTGACATGCTGGCTGGTGCTAGTATTTCATCTCCCACCCACCTCCGTTCCCCACTCCTGGCAAGACCTATAATCCAACCCACAGAGTCCAAAATTTAACATATTGTAGCCTGAAACCCAAAGGCAGTGTGCCATCCGAGTGAAATAACTCAATTTCCCAGCTTCCAAATCAAAGTTTCAAAATCACCAAAAAATTGTTCACATTAGTTTTGTTGATTATCACCGAGTACTTGTAAATTGCTTGTGATTTGCTGGAAATCCATCCCCAAACAACTTTGGAAAAAATGAATTATTTTTAAGGTATTCGGAGTAGAAAGGGATTGAGTTATTTTTAATCAACTTCTCTTGCCCCCTGCCTATAAGATTTTGGATCTCATTTTTTTATTCTTGAACCATTTATCTCCGTCATTGTACATTTCCAGATAAAAGAGTAGTTGTTAGTTGTGGCTTGAAAACTTCAACAGGGGAAACATTCGAAACCTGCTTTTTCAAGAGTAAAAAATGTGTTAAGTTGTTGTAACTATGCAAAGACACTCTGGCTGATAACTTCAAAAAAGCAGGAAGAGGAACAGAGTGACTAAAAGAGAAATAGCAAAGCAAACAACTGATCATAAATAACTGAGATAAAGGGAAAGGCAAAATTAAAAAACTAATATTCAATTTCATCTGCTTTATAATGGGTTATTCAGAATACAGTCTACTTGAAACTCCACCAGTGTGGAATAATGTTTCTTCAGTTTTGACATACAACAATTATACCTATTTGGTAAAATGCTCCTTCCATTCAACAAAAAAAAATCCTTTTCTCTGGAAATTCTGTAAAAGGGTACATGACTTGACTTATTGCTCAGTCTCTACTCATCCAAACAACTAGTTGCTACAAGTTGCGTGAAATTCCCTCTTCCCTTGAAAGATGTATTGGCCCTTTGTTCAGCATGTCTCATACTTATCCAGCTGAGCAATTACTTTCTGGGAAATTGTAATGATCATCCTATGAAAATCAAAAAATGTTCACAATTTTTGTATCATGGGTCTAGTGAATACAGTGAATTTTATGTTCAGCAATGGAAATACTGAGGTAGACATTTTCAGTCTTGGAGTTGCTCAAATTGTGCATTTATGAGTTGAGCTGTAAACTGAAATGTTGCAATACCTATTTCAGCAAAAGGGGGCATTACCTGTTTTGGCACAGGGAGATCTCGTTCATGGAGGGTTACTAATAGCAGAAGCGTGGCGGAGTCAATTTTTGCTTGCAATACCTAGGCAGCAATCTAGAGAAGCAGATCATCTGCCTGTTACAGATCCAGTGAAATTAAAAAACAGACAAGTTCTTAACAGGTGGGCGATCCATTCTGTCAGAATGCTACCCATGCAGTGAAGTTGAAAATATTACCACAATTCAGTGCTAAGTAGACTCTCTTAAAATGTCATAAAGTCTTGGACCATACATACTTCCTAGTTCCACTACTCATTCTCCATAACTTTATTACTTATTCTGCTGTATGGATTAGCCACCCGGAGGCACCTGAATATGGATATAAGTGAGTCGGACTGTTGCTGGAGAATTCAATGGAACACTGCTGCACTCATCCCAAAGTTATAAATCCAAGACTTTTGTCAAAAATCTAATGTTCAACTGCAGACACGTCTTGTCTTCTTGTCACACTGCTTCTAAACACCATCTGAGTCATTATTGTAATTTGACCATGTACCTTTATTATCTTGACTTCACTTGTATAAAGATATGACTGCTTTACTGCATCAGTACATATCCAGTACAAGACAGATTCTGCAAGGAAGAACAAAACAGGAATCTGGTCTGGGTGCAGTGGTGCATGGTCCAAAGAAATCAAGAGAATGTCCAGAGCCTCTTGAGAAATGAAAAATAAAAAAATGAATAAATACAGAATCATATAGTATGACCCCACAGTCAAACAAGCTAATTAAAGATTATTTCCAATTACTTTTTCATTTAACCTAATCAACTTTTCCACAAATGATACCCTCTTTTATTATACAGGATCAAAGTTAAAAAGCCCGAAATTCCAATTGGACCCTGGGGTCCCACGGGAGACTGAAAAATGGGACAGAAGCAGAAGTGTTTAGATTTTGTTTCCATCCATTTTCTGATGGGAGGCCCATGGATGGATCTGCTGCCTACCTATTCCCCCAAGTCAAGGGAAAGTACTGGAGCTGCCTTATGCTGCCGGATTGTTGGCAGCAAGGGTTTTTTCAGCCGAGCTGAAGACCTTTAGTGCAGCTTTCTCTTGGGCTGAAAAAACCCTTGGTGCCACTGTACCACTCCCCTTCTGGCAGATGGATATATCAGACACCCTTACACGCTCACTCGTCCCGAACTTGCTAATGACTTCAACCTGCCATTTGTCATATTCCATCCGGACAGCCATGTGTTGCCCTCAGATTTACTTGCAATAATGGAGAACGCCCTTTGGAATTTTGGTCCCCAAGTATTTATTCCAGCACATTTGCTATTATAAATGTTTTGAAAGCAATTAACAAGTACATAGCTGCCATTCTTAATGAATAGCACAAAATAGAGAAAAATCCCTCTTTGATCGAACCATATTACACCACTACTATCTTATTTTTGTATAAATAAATGTTTGAAAACATCTTGCCAATCTATTTCCACAGCAAAATATTAGCTATTATCTTTAAGTTATGCTTTAAGTTATATTTAAATGCATTAAACTGGCATTATTCACAATCTAGTTTCCACAAACAATTCAGCAAACCTTTCTGTGCATGGCTCCGGATAAAAGATGGCTTAAAAATGCAAGTGATTGACATTTTAGTATTATGACCAATTGATGTTTGATTTTAGTTAGCAGGAAAATCATCTGAACTGCACCTGCAATACTGTATGGTTTGCTTTATAGACATGTTTATATAAATTGTCATTAACCTTTTTTGAAGAGGACATAAAACTTACCTTCTTGTATTTTCTCTTTACACTGAACAAGCAAAGCTAGTTCTGTCCAAGCTACTGGTAGATTTACATGACTTCCTGAACCCATTGTGTTCAAACCAGCTTTCCTCTAAGACAGAAAAAAAATCAATGAACATAATTTTTAATTGCAGCATTCTGTAATTACTACTACGGTAACTGTGTCACTGGAAATCATACCTTATGGTGAGTCAGCCAAGGCCATGTTTTTCATTCTGACATTACTTAGCAGGACTAATTTTTTAAAGCATATTCAAGCTGTTTTTATTCTCCTGCTGTAGCTCTGAAATAACAGGACTCAAGACGAACTAAGTGTTTTTCCTGCACTTGTTGTCAACCAATTAAGGTTCTCTGAAATATATCCATCAGTATGGACTGGCATGTCTTTTAAATAGGTTTAATGAAGTGACTAAACTGACCATTGCTTTAAGATTAGCCCTGGCTCAATAGCCTAGTGATGCTTTAAACTGGCTTAAATCTCCCTGCTTAATGGGTAAAGGCTGAAGGTTACTATTTCTACAATATGGAGAGAAATCAAAAGCAGTGTAACACTAGCAGACTATCAGGAAAGTCTGATTAATCCAGTAAAGGTTGGGAGGAGGGAAGCCAGGCAGAGATCTGTAGATGAGGGGGAAGTTTTGAAGTCAGTGCACTGAGGGACAGGAAGCATTGTGGTGATAAGTCAGTTTATGCTGTATGGAATCCTGGATGAATTTTGTTTATGAAGTAAGTCAGCAAGGAGGCAGGCCACCAGAACTGCTGATTCCTGCCATCTGTCACCAGACTAGGTTCTGAGTAATTCAGATAGTTCTGTAAATGTCAAACTACCAGTGATCAGACAACAAAAAATGTATGCATTTTGTAACTAAATACCAAATGCTCAAACTGTTGAGTAAAGTTTTGCTCTTAGTTCACTGAACTGGATATGTTTAGTTTTGTATATAAACTCAAAATATTACATTGATTGCATAGCATAAACAATCAAACAAAAGTTATTACAAAACAGGCACGACTCAAATATTTTGCATTGCAGTTACTTTTATTTACTACTGAAATGACTAAACAGACTTATTTGTTAGTTATGAACATCCATATCGAATTTCCTGTTTCACATATAATTTATTAAAATTCTTGAGGCTTCTTCTTGTCACAATTTTTGTCACTTCTCAAGACACTTCATAACACCTTCTTAAATAACATTGAGACATCTCTGCAATTCTTGCTTTTTTGCGTACTTAACATTATATTTACCTCCCAGTCCTCTAGGTGTTGCTACAGTGCAAGCCATCCAGATCCATCCACAACTCTTTTTCACCTGATTTTCTTTCTGTACGTATAAGTCTAATTTTTAATTTAATATTGCTCTTTTAATTTCATTTTTTGCATATTTGTTTTAATTAATTACAGCCTTTTCCCGCTAGTTGGTTCTGCTCCGATGCCTGCTGACACTGTTGAGGCTCCCTCGCAACTCTTCGACCTTTTCTGGTGACACTACTAGCATCTCTACTCCTGCACCACCTGCTGTTCTCCCCCATCTCTTCTGGCGTTGCCTCCAACACCTCAATTTACTCTACCTCTTACATCCTTTGTCGCTGCAACATCTGGCTCTGCTCACTCACCCTGCTAAGCTCCCCTACCTGGTCTTCCCCATTCGTTCTCAGCCCCACTACAACATTTTCAAAATTTACTTTGTGGGTCATTGAGGCTTCAATCTGCCCTTCCTCCAGCTTTGTGCGCCTGTTACTCCACCTTAGACTTGATCTTGCTTTCACTCAACCCAGTCCTGCTCTTCCTTCTACCCAATTGACCAATTTACATTTTACACCCCATTTGCTTTTAGTCTTGCCCAGCAATTTTCTTTTAAAAGAATGCTCTTAGGATGAAGGTGACACTGGCAAAGCAGCATTTATTGTCCCTCCCTTGTTGTCTGAGGGCATTCAAAGTCACATGCTGCCCACATATTAAAGGTTTTGCTTACTACATGCACATCTTGAAAAAGTGTCCCATTTTCCCCTGTAATACTTACCGAGTCACACATTGTTGACAATACATCTATCGTTACAGAATAGCTCAACGTGAGCAATGCCACAGAAAATGGCGACAAAGCTCAGCTCCGTTGCACCCATCTTTTCGGCGCTACAAGTGCCATTTGTTCACACAGTGCACATACACTTCTGCGGACCGTGCTGAATGCCATTTTGGGCAAATTAGTGATGTGGGTACGAGGAATTATTTGACGTTACCATCGCTGAATTCCCCAGCATCAACATCCTGGGGTGGGGGGGTGGGGGGGGGGTGGTGTTGGTGGTGGTGATCACCATTGACCAGAAACGTAAATAAGCCAGCCATATAAATACTGTGGCTACAAAGGTAGGCCAGAGGCTGGGAATTCTGTGGCGAGTAATTCACCTCCTGACTCCCAAAGCCTGTCCACCATCTACAAGGCACAATTCAGCAGTGTGTTGGAATACTCTCCACTTGATTGGATGGGTGCAGCTCCAAGAACACTCAAGAAACTCGACACCATCCAGGACAAAGCAATCTGCTTGATCAGCACCCATCCACCACCTTAAACATTCACTCCCTCCACCACTGGTGCACAGTGGCAGCAGTGTGTACCATATACAAGATGCACCGCAGCAACTCACCAAGCCTTTTGTGACAACTCCTTCCAAACCCCCAAAATCTACCACCTAGAAGGAAAAGGGAAGCAGATGCATGGGAACACCATTCCCTGCAAGCTCTCCTCCTGACTTGGAAATATATCACCGTTCCTTCACTGTTGCTGGGTCAAAAACCTGGAATTCCCTTCCTAATAGCACCCACACCAGATGGACTGCAGAGGTTCAAGGCGACGGCTCACCACCACCTTCTCAAGGGCAATTCGCAATGGGCAACAAATGCTGGCTGTGCCAGCGACACTCACATCCCATGAAAGAATACAGAGGAGCGTGAGCCAGAAGTATGCAGAGTTGGCAGATCAATACGCCAGTCAGCAAATAACACAGATTTTACTCTAGCAGAACCATTTTCAACCTCAATGTTCCACGAATACCTTCTCTTAACTCACACAGCTGAATATGCATTCAGCAGCAGGCAGGAACCCCCACACCACGCCCACCCCCCCACCCCGCCCCGCCCCACTGTCCACCAGCGCTATTTAAAGGGATCATCAACCACTCTCAGGTTAGTTGCTTATTGATTTTTACTGGCTGCTGCTGGGTTATTAGAAGTGCTTGGCGGTTTGAACCGCTACCTAAGGTTGGTGAAGTCCAGAGCGAGTGGTGCAACATGTGGTGAAGACCTTGCTTCCCAATTCAAGGGTTCTGCTCAGACCACGTGTTCCCAGTCACAGTGCTGTAGTTTCTATCCCCCTTGGCCTGTAGCATGACAGAGAATGAGCAGAGGTGACACAGAGGAGGACAAGCTGCTCGAAGAGAAAATAGGAGGAGGGGAAGAAGCACTCTCAGAAGGAGGCATATCCACCCAGGATTTTCAAGGAGCCATTCTCCCACCTCAACCTCAGTGAGGAACAGTGCATTAAATGCCTCTGTATCACTAAGGAGGTGCTGACTGAAACCTGTCATCTGTTGCAGGCAGACCTACAACCTCACAGCAGGGTAGGGACTCTCAGTGGCTTCGAAGGTGAATGTGGCCATAAATTTCTTTGCCTTAGACTCCTTCTAGGTTGAAGCAGAGACATCAACATCTCGCAGTTCGACTGCTATATAAAAGGGAATTACTAAGGGAACTTTCCAGAGAGAAGCAGGCAGAATTTACATGCCTTCGGCAGGATAGTGGGCTTCCGCATGGTGCAGGGTGCCATTGACTGCACGCTTTGCGGGTGCTGCACCTAAATTCAGAGTTTTACCACAACTGCAAAGGCTCCACTCCCTCAATGTGCAGCTGGTGTACAACCATGCTCATAGCATGCTGCAGGTCAATGCTCAGTATCCTGGCAGCAGTCATGATGCTTTTTTTCTGTACAGTCCGCTGTACCTTCAGCATTTGAGATTTGAGCCACCACAAGAGACCAGAGGGCAACGACTGGGCAACAAGAGCTATCCGCTGACCACATGGCTCAGGACTCTGTTGCGCAACCCATACAAACTTGGGCAGCATGCACTGCAGCAATCTCCAAGCCTCCTTTGACAGCACCTTCCAAACCCATGGCCTCTACCATCGAGAAGGACAACAGCAGCAGACAAATGGGAACACCATCACCTGCAAATTCCCCAAGCCACATACCATCCTGACTTGGAACTATATCGCTGTTCTTCCACTGTCATGGATCAAAAACATGGAACACCCTTCCTAACAGCACTGTGGGTGTACCCACACCACATGGACTGCAGCAGTTCAAGAAGGTGGCTCACCACCACCTTCTCAAGGGCAACAAATGCTGGCCATGCCAGCAATGTTCACATCCCATAAACAAGTAAAAAACAGAAATGTCATTGAGCAGACGACGAGGGTGCTTAAGCAATGCTTCTGCTGCTGAACCACTCTCGAGGTGCCCTGCAGTACTCTCCAGAGCACATTCATGATTCATCGTAGTCTGCTGCATCATACATAACCTTGCCTAATGAGGGCACAGCCCTTGCCACCAGGTATAAGACGAGCAGCTGAGGAGGAGGAAACGAGGCAACTAGGCAAATAACGCATTCCTTTTCTGGCAAGGCTGTCTGTGATTTGACGATCTGACTGTGGTATCAGTGAATGCAGCCCCAATTTCCCATTCAACAACAATTCCACACCTTATCACATCTCTGTTACTGACCGTCACAGCGCCTTATGGCAACAAAGCTTGGGCTGATAAGTGGCAAGTTACATTCACATGACACAAGTGTCAGGCAATGACCATGTCCAACAAGAGAGAATCCAACCATCTCCCCTTGATATTCAATGGCATTACCATCGCTGATTCCGCCACTATCATCGAACATAGAACATAACAGCGCAGTACAGGCCCTTCGGCCCTCGATGTTGTGCCGACCTGTGAAACCATCTGACCAACACTATTCCATCCATATGTCTATCCAATGACCACTTAAATGCCCTTAAAGTTGGCGAGTCTACTACTGTTGCAGGCAGGGCATTCCACGCCCCTACTACTCTCTGAGTAAAGAAACTACCTCTGACATCTGTCCTATATCTATCACCCCTCAACTTAAAGCTATGTCCCCTCGTGTTTGCCATCACCATCCGAGGAAAAAGGCTCTCACTATCCACCCTGTCCAACCCTCTGATTATCTTATATGTCTCTATTAAGTCACTTCTTCTCCTCCTTCTCTTTAACGAAAACAACCTCAAGTCCCTCAGCCTTTCCTCGTAAGACCTTCCCTCCATACCAGGCAACATCCTAGTAAATCTCCTCTGCACCTTTTCCAAAGCTTCCACATCCTTCCTATAATGCGGTGACCAGAATTGCACACAATACTCCAGGTGCGGCCGCACCAGAGTTCTGTACAGCTGCAGCATGACCTCGTGGCTCCTAAACTCGATCCCCCTACTAATAAAAGCTAACACACCATATGCCTTCTTAACAGCTCTATTAACCTGGGTGGCAACTTTCAGGGATTTATGTACCTGGACACCAAGATCTCTCTGCTCATCTACACTACCAAGAATCTTCCCATTAGCCCAGTATTCTGCAATCCTGTTACTCCTTCCGAAGTGAATCACCTCACACTTTTCCGCATTAAACTCCATTTGCCATCTCTCAGCCCAGCTCTGCAGCCTATCTATGTCCCTCTGTAACCTACAACATCCTTCGGCACTATCCACAACTCCACCGACCTTCGTGTCATCCGCAAATTTACTAACCCACCCTTCTACACCCTCATCCAGGTCATTTATAAAAATGACAAACAGCAGTGGCCCCAAAACAGATCCTTGTGGTACACCACTAGAAACTATACTCCAGGATGAACATTTACCATCAACCACCACCCTCTGTCTTCTTTCAGCTAGCCAATTTCTGATCCAAAGCACTAATTCACCTTCAATCCCATACTTCCGTATTTTCTGCAATAGCCTACCGTGGGGAACCTTATCAAACGCCTTACTGAAATCCATATACACCACATCCACGGCTTTACCCTCATCCACCTGTTTGGTCACCTTGTCAAAAAACTCAATAAGGTTTGTGAGGCACGACCTACCCGTCACAAAACCGTGCTGACTATCTCTAATGAACTTATTCTTTTCAAGATGATTATAAATCCTATCTCTTATAACCTTTTCCAACATTTTACCCACAACCGAAGTAAGGCTCACAGGTCTATAATTACCAGGGCTGTCTCTACTCCCCTTCTTGAACAAGGGGACAACATTTGCTATCCTCCAGTCTTCCGGCACTATTCCTGTCGACAATGACGACATAAAAATCAAGGACAAAGGCTCTGCAATCTCCTCCCTGGCTTCCCAGAGAATCCTAGGATAAATCCCATCTGGCCCAGGGGACTTATCTATTTTCACACTTTCCAAAATTGCTAACACCTCCTCCTTGTGAACCTCAATCCCATCTAGCCTAGTAGTCTGTATCTCAGTATTCTCCTCGACAACATTTTCTTTCTCCACTGTAAATACTGACGCAAAATATTCATTTAACACTTCCCCTATCTCCTCCGATTCCACACACAACTTCCCACTACTATCCTTGATTGGCCCTAACCTATCTCGAGTCATTCTTTTATTCCTGATATACCTATAGAAAGCCTTAGGGTTTTCTTTGATCCTATCCGCCAATGACTTCTCGTGTCCTCTCCTTGCTCTTCTTATCTCTCCCTTTAGATCCTTCCTGGCTAGCTTGTAACTCTCAAGCGCCCTAACTGAGCCTTCACGTCTCATCCTAACATAAGCCGCCTTCTTCCTCTTGACAAGCTCTTCAACTTCTTTAGTAAACCACGGCTCCCTCGCTCGACAACTTCCTCCCTGCCTGACAGGTACATACTTATCAAGGACACGCAGTAGCTGCTCCTTGAATAAGCTCCACATTTCGATTGTGCCCATCCCCTGCAGTTTCCTTCCCCATCCTACGCATCCTAAATCTTGCCTAATCGCATCATAATTTCCTTTCCCCCAGCTATAATTCTTGCCCTGCTGTATATGCCTGTCCCTGCCCATCGCTAAGGTAAACCTAACTGAATTGTGATCACTATCACCAAAGTGTTCACCAACTTCTAAATCTAACACCTGGCCGGGTTCATTACCCAGTACCAAATCCAATGTGGCATCGCCCCTGGTTGGCCTGTCTACATACTGTGTCAGAAAACCCTCCTGCACACACTGGACAAAAACAGACCCATCTGAAGTACTCGAACTATAGTATTTCCAGTCAATATTTGGAAAGTTAAAGTCTCCCATAACCACTACCCTGTTACTCTCGCTCCTGTCAAGAATCATCTTCGCTATCCTTTCCTCTACATCTCTGGAACTATTTGGAGGTCTATAGAAAACTCCCAACAGGGTGACCTCCCCTCTCCTGTTTCTAACCTCGGCCCAGACTACCTCAGTAGACGAGTCCTCAAACGTCCTTTCTGCCGCTGTAATACTTTCCTTGATTAACAATGCCACACCCCCCCCTCTTTTACCATCTTCTCTGTTCTTAGTGAAACATCTAAATCCCGGAACCCGCAACATCCATTCCTGTCCCTGCTCTACCCATGTCTCTGAAATGGCCACAACATCGAGATCCCAGGTACCAACCTATGCTGCAAGCTCACCCACCTTATTCCGGATGCTCCTGGCGTTGAAGTAGACACATTTTAAACCAAGCTCTTGCTTGCCAGTGCCCTCTTGTGTCCTTCTAACCTTATCCCTGACCTCACTACTCTCAACATCCTGCACACTGGAACTACAATTTAGGTTCCCTGCTGAATTAGTTTAAACCCCCCCGAAGAGCACTAGCAAATCTCCCCCCCAGGATATTGGTACCCCTCTGGTTCAGGTGAAGACCATCCTGTTTGTAGAGGTCCCACCTACCCCAGAAAGAGCCCCAATTATCCAGGAAACCAAAACCCTCCCTCCTACACCATCCCTGCAGCCACGTGTTCAACTCCTCTCTCTCCCTATTCCTCACTTCGCTGGCACGTGGCACGGGCAACAACCCAGAGATAACAACTCTGTTTGTTCTCGCTCTCAACATCCTTGGGGTTACCATTGACCAAAAACTGAACTAGACCAGCCACATAAATACAGTAGTGATGAGAGCAGGTCAGAGGCTGGGAATTCTGCGGTGAGTAACTCATCTCCTGACTCCCCAATGCCTGTCCATCATCTACAAGGCACTAGCCAGGAGTGTGATGGGATACCCTCCACTTGCCTGGATGGATGCAGCTCCAACAACGCTCGACTCCATCCAGGACAAATCAGCCCACTTGATCAGCACCCCATCCACCACCTTAAATATTCACTCCCTCCACCACTCATGCACAGTGGCAGCAGTGTACACCATTTACAAGTTGCACTGCAGCAACGCACCAAGGCTCTTTCAACAGCACCTTGCAAACCCATGACGTCTACCACCTAGAAGGACAAGGGCAGCAGATGCATGGGAACACCACCACCTGCAAGTTCCCCTCGAAGCCACCCACCATCCTGACTTGGAACTATATTGCTGTTCCTTCACGGTTATTGGATCAGAATCCTGGAATTCCCTTCCTAACAACACAGTGGGTGTATCTACACCACATGGACTGCAGTGGTTCCAGAAAGCAGCTCACCACCACCTTCTCAAGGGCAGTTTGAGATGGGCAATAAATGCTGGTGTAGCCAGTGACACCCATATCCCTTGAAAGAATTAAAAAAAATAAGCGACCACAGAGCAAACATTCCACATAAACTTTATCAAACAATCCAAAATTCTATACAAATGTCTACTAATCACCCTGTGCATTCTCTTAGTGCCTCTCTTCCATCTTCATTTTCCTGGCTTAGGGCTCTGCACAGTGCTACCCCAGTGGCTGCAGCATGTCTGGTAGGAAAACACTGATTTTCAGTGGGGGAAGATTGCAGATGGCCTTGCATATGAGCACACAGAGTTCTGGCCCTAGAAGGCTCTGCTTTGGACTACACCACCTTGGCATGATAGGTAACAGTTTGCCCTGGGGTGGCTAATCATCAACAGCAACTGACTGTCAGAGTAGCAGCTGTGAGAGGATGAATGCTGTCATCCTGAGAAAGGACAGCAGATTCATGATCCACAGAGCCACCACCAGTCCCCAGGATGGTGTCTCAGCAATCCCGATAACCTACTGGAGCACAGATTGATGGACTGCTGGAGGCTCTGCAAGCCCCTGTGAGCATTGGTGTCTGCAGCCATAATGGCACCAGTCTGAGCTTGCATGACATCAGTCTGAGCATCTCCTGTAGCACCCGGGCATTGGGTGCCTTCTGCTTGTGCTGCAATGGAAGCCGAGATATCGCCCATCAGACCATCATCAAGGTTGGGTCTGCTAGTCCTCTCATGGAGTTGGTCACCACTTCCATGCTGGAAATGATAGGCCCCAAGGACTTGACTAACGCCATGTGCAAGGTTTGTGTCAGACTCCTCAATGCTCCTTGAAGTGACCACAAGGTTTCTGGCAGGCTTGCCAATACACCAAGCATTTCTGTGCACATACTCATCAGCCTCTTTCAGTACGCTGCCTCATTGAAGTACTCATCCGAGTCCTTTGCAGCAGAACTGTGCGCTGCAAGCTGGCATCTGCACTACACTTTCCCCCTGCCCTGGCTTAGGCCACTTGTGCCTGGTATCTCACCACAGGCAGATCACACCACTAAGCTACCCTCTAAAGTACATGCAGTGTCTGGTGGTTGCAAGTGTGAGAGTGAGTGATGGTGCTTCTTCATCATCAGTCTCTTCTTCCACTTCTTGCTGCTGCACCACTGCTTGGGCAGATTGCAGCTCTTGAATACCTAAAAGGAGAAAGGCGCAAGGGTAGAGTGTGGTAAGGGAAAGGGTGAAAGAGGTGCAACCTTAAACCATCCAAAGCTTGTAAAACAGAAGAGACTCTATGACTCTATACAAGATTGTAGGATGAGGGGGAAATGGGATGCGAGTAGAGGATGAGGTATAAGCATACCGCCATCTTTAATTGTTTCAGCCCCACTACTCTTTCTTGCAGTTGTGTACCACCTTGTCTCGCAAGATAGAAGGATGTATGTCACTGATTGTGGTGCAGTGTGTTTGGGTGAATAGGTGCGAATGTGTGCAATGTGTGAGATGTGGGTGTGAAGCTCACAGCAGTGCTAAGTGTGCAAGGGTGTACGAAGCTATATCTGTGAGGTATGAGTCATGGTTGATAGCGATTATTGGTAGGTGAGTAAAGGGAGTGTCGTGAATTGAACATTGTGTGAGGCTAGTGATTCAGTTGTAAGGATCTGGTATTTGAGGATGAATTCGTTGACCTGACTACTCATGTAAGGTCATTAAACTTCTTCCTAAACTGCACCCAGGTCCTCAGGGCATTGGCTATCTGCTCCCATTGCCTTCACAAAGTTTGTCTGGAGGGCCTCCTGTCTATCCCATGCACCAAGGCCTCCAGTGCTGTGTCAGAGAACCTTGGAACATGCTCTCTGCCCTGTAGTGCCATATTCACTCTTCTGACAAGCCGTATGCTCTGCCCCAGTCACTTCCAGCATCAGCTGCAGCCAGAATACGCCAGCTCTTTAAGAGATGCAAGCTGGCTTCAAGTTGCACAGACGAGCTTTGAGTGTGTGAGTCTCTCACGAACTTGTCCCGTGCATGAGCTATGGATGCTTCTTGTTGCGCAGGTTCTACATGCTGTGTCCATTCCACAGCAAGGTTGTGCAGAATGCAGTAGACTGCAACATGCTCCCAGACTTGTTCAGACAGTGGAAGCATTCAGAGCAGTGAAATGGGCTACTCAGTGGTCCTATGGCTCAGGTTGTATCTCGGTTTGGCAGGTGAGCATGGGTTTCGTAGCAGTGTTATCATCCAGGTTTATAGATCATAGCCCTTATCCTCAAGGTACTGAACTGGCACAGTATAAATAAAATCTTGTATTTATCTAGTACCTTTCACGACCTCAGGATGTCCCAAAACACTTTACAGCCAACAAATACTTTAGTAACAAAAACAAGAAATGTTGGAATCACTCAGCAGGTCTGGCAGCATCTGTGGAAAGAGAAGCAGAGTTAACGTTTCGGGTCTTCTTCCGAAGAAGGGTCACTGACCCGAAACGTTAACTCTGCTTCTCTTTCCACAGATGCTGCCAGACCTGCTGAGTGATTCCAGCATTTCTTGTTTTTGTTTCAGATTTCCAGCATCCGCAGTATTTTGCAAACACTTTAGAAATGCAGTCGCTCATCATATAGATGGTGAAAAACTCAGAGTAAATGCTCCATGGGGCAATCCCTGCCATCTCGGTGTCCTATTAGTGCTTTCTACAGTTAATATGCTCAACAAAGATCATACTGGTCAAGAAATCAAATCTTTCACCCAACAACGGTTTCTTTTGCATGTTTAATGCTTCTACGTTACCTTATTTCTAGTGAGCATTTTATGAGCCATATCAATCATTTGTTCCTTTTTCTTTCGCTCTTCTGCACACTCAAACTCCTGAACAAATTGTTCTGTGACTTCAAAGGGGTTTCTGAAATAAACAAATAATAATATACTGAAACAGGTGATATTAAAAGCAAATATTAAACCCATTCTGTTTTTCTTTATGTGGCTGAATGAAAAACTGCTACAACTAGTTCCAGCCTATTCCAACTATAGAACAGCTCTATTCCATGTCAAATGAATAGAATCTTTGGGATATTTTTATTACCTGACCATAAATATATAGGCTAAGGAATTTCCTAAATAACTGGACTGAACCTTGAAACTGTCTTTCTTTTCTAATCTACAAGATGAAAGTCAGAACCCACCAGTCGGCGAGACACTGGCTGGCTGTTTGTTCTGCAAATTGGGCAAAATGTGGGAACTTTATGTCAGTTTTAATTGGATATGTTACTGTTGTGGTCCTAGACTAGCAAGCTTATGGTTGAGTTCAAATCCCACCATAACAAGATGCGAAACTGAATTCAACAAATCTGGTCACTTCCAGATAGCATCAGAAAACTGACCATAAAAGCTACTGGATTGTCATAAAATCCAATATACACCAATATCCCTCATATCCCACTTCAATGTGAGTATAGTCCACATTATGTGAGTAACTTTTAAAGCCTTCTATGCAACCTACCAACCAAGTCAGTTGTACACAAGGCAACAGGGGATGGACAATAAATGCAGCAGTGCCCACAACTCAAAAACAAATAAAAAAGTCAATTTTGATAAAAGTACTAATAGCTATCAAGGCCTGGACAAGGTGTGAAGCGAGTCCTGTCAACTGATTCTATACAAAGAATGCATCATGTTTAACCTTGATTGAATCGCAGCTCTGCATTCATGCACCTATTCAACAATGACTTACAATTATATAGCAGCAGTAGAGTACAAATGCCAAAAGTGCTTTACAAAGGGAGGAAAAGAATAGGTTAAAATAGATAATTGAATGGATGTCAAGTGATAAAATCGATGGTTAAGAGAGGTGACTGAAAGCTTCGTCAAAAAGATGGGTTTTGAGAAAGTTTATAAAAGTGGAAATGTAAAAGAGATTTAAGGAAGGAATCCCAAAAGGCAGGATGCACAAAAACACGAGTAAATTTAGACAGCAGTTTCTCCTCAATATTGTTAGTTCAGTTTCAATTGAGCCTAAAGCAGTGTTATTCAATAGAAATTGTTGACTAGCCACAAGAGTGACTCTGGCGCCACTATTTTAACAACGTGCACTAACTTTAGTAGAAAACACCTTACATGCACTCATACAAAACAGGTAAATGTACTTCAAGTGTATATTTGCTTAATATCTACCATTATTCAGTGAACAACAAATATTTATATAGTGCCTTTAATGTAATTAAATTATCCCAAGGTGCTTCACAGAAGCATTAAACAAGGCACTATAACATTAACAACGATCAAAATACACTTCTATACTCTATTTTGTTACCAGTTTATCAAAAAAAATGCACAAAAACATGAAAATACACATGCATTCACCATGCGAATGACAACTGAAATCACACACCAAATGTCTGGCTGGGTCTGTTATTCATTTTTTATTAATCAAAAATGCAATTAACACCTGAATTCCCAATTAGCCACATGCAGCTAGTAGTGAACACAGTGGACAATACTGGTCTAAAGTAATGCCTGGGTCCCATGCAATAAGCAGGAATATTGCCTCACCAACATACAACCATCATTGCAGATCAATCACATTGAAAAGTGTGAAAAATTTATTGGCTTGTGTAAGAAATATATTCTAAAGACTTCTAAAAAGGTGGACAGTCTTCAAAATATTTATACCATCAGTAGCTTACTTTGCATTGCTGCTTTTGTGTAGTTATTTTATTTGGTTTGTGAATGGTAACTGTAAAAATAAAAATTCATCAACTTGATTGATGTGTCACTCTACCTGAATCCATGAAGAGTTCAGTTGACGTGCCAGTCATTGGCAGCTGGTCAAGCATGGACAATTTGGTCAAGCATGGGCGGCACAGCACCGCAGCCTCACAACTCCAGCGACCCGGGTTCAATTCTGGGTACTGCCTGTGTGGAGTTTGCAAGTTCTCCCTGTGTCTGCGTGGGTTTCCTCCGGGTGCTCCGGTTTCCTCCAACAGCCAAAAGACTTGCAGGTTGAGAGGTAAGTTGGCCATTATAAATTGCCCCTAGTATAGGTAGGTGGTAGGGGAATATAGGGACAGGTGAGGATGTGGTAGGAATATGGGATTAGTGTAGGATTAGTATAAATGGGTGGTTAATGGTCGGCACAGACTCGGTGGGCCGAAGGGCCTGTTTCAGTGCTGTATTTCTAAATCTAAATTTCTCTTGATTTAGACTTTGTTTGGACTTGATACAATGTAGTCTTTGGGGTAGAAATTACTCTGGGTTCATTCTCAGTGGTCCTCCTGGATCCATAGGAAGATGTTTCACGTTGCAAAAACTAAACAGTTGCCTGCTCCGCATATTGGTGATCTATTTTTCAAAGGGGTCCTTTCATAGGAGTTACGCCCCAATTTTACATATTCAAGGGGCCAATTTATAATCCTTTACAGTGAGTTACAATTATGCACAACTAGTTATAATATTATAACATTTTAGTGCACCGATATCCAAACTGTGACTAATGGGCCAATGGCAGCCCTCAAAGTCTAAAAAAACTCACTATTTGCACTTCTGTCTGTTACCAACGAATGATTCCCCTTTGAAATTTGTGGTCAAGAGGTTGGGAAATGGCTGTTCCTAATTGGTGGATAAATCATAAATCGGAACGCCAAGATCTGTTAGTATAGCAACTTGAACTTATGTGTAGATTAATGGGAACAAGATTTGATGGTATAATACCATTAAACTGGAGGAGGGGATTTTAAGCTTGTGTGCAAGCAATTACTGGTTGCACATACTATAAAGATACTCAGTTAGTGCTACGCTTAAACAATGCAAAGTAAAGATTTAGTTGTGCAGCTCTTACTTTTAGAGGGTGAAGTGGCCTGGGTGCCCAAGGAAGCTCTTCTGCCTGCAAGACTTCCCCGGCAGTGGATATTCCCTGTGACGTTCACGAATGTGGCGGGATGCATCAAGTTCCTGAAGGTCTTCAAGGAGAGAGGAAACCAGGCGCCGCTGTCGATCCTCAAGGCAGAGCCACTATTCACACCGCCGTCGCAACGGAACTGGCTGGTGACAATCCACCTCTACAACCCCCATGTTCCTGTCGTGGATGTGCTCACTTTCCTCACCAGGTACATCAAGGTGGCCGGCAGCAGCACTGAGGTCAAGGACCCCTTTGGGATTTGGACCAGCAAGCGGCAGGTCAAGGTCATCTTGAAGGTCGACGCCAATGGAACTGTCATCCATCCTCCCTCCAGATTTGCTATTAGGGTAAGTCGAGGCTTCTTGGTCTACGTGGGGTAGCCCAAAGTTTGTCGGATCTATGGAAAATCTGGTCATGAGGTGGCCAACTGCAGCACAGTCGTCTGCAAGAACTGCAAACAGGAAGGCCATCACACAAAGGACTGTAAGCAGAGTAAGTGCTGCAATCTGTGTGGTGAGGCAGGCCACTTCTACAAGACCTGCCCCAAGATCTGCCTCAGTTACACACAGGCAGCAAAGTCCAAGGAAAGGCTAAAGGAATGGCGAATGCATCTCGTGCTGCGAAGAAGACCAGCAACCCTCCTGCCAGCGAGGAAAATCCATCTAAGAAGGACAGGAAAGGGGAGGTAGCTGCAACCAGCGACTCAACACTTCCCTGTGCCTGGAAACTACTCCTCAACAGATAGAATCAATGGAGGAGGATGCAGCAGTGGAACAACTGGATGAGTGGCTAGTGGTCAAAAGGAAAACCACGAAGAAGCAGCCCCCAAAAAAGGAATAGGTCACCACCCAAACCAGTGGCAAGAGGACGCTACCGTCTGAGACGGACCACAGCAACTACTCCTCATCGGATGAGGAAGGGCCGGAAAGACGTCACCTACAAAAGAAGTGGCAGAACGCAAAGGAGCAGGAAGAGAAAGGTCCCCAGCTCCATGGCACTGGAAGCAGCGATAGGCTCAGCTCGCCCCAGCTCCAGGAAGCTGGGAGCAGAAACGTCCTCGAAGAGGAACAGAGGGGAAAGATACCACCAGCATAGGACAGTTCAAACCTTGCTGCATACAAGATCCCCTGGATGTCACCCAAGTGGAACAAACCCCCAATGAGTGACCAGGAGGGTTTTCTGAGCCCAACGAATGTGAACACTATGCGTATGCAGGAACATACCCAAGGACTGGGACTAGTAAGGGCACGTGGTGTGGGGTAAGCAACATCCAGCTTTAAATGGGTATAAAGATTGTTTCCATTAATGCGGGTAGCGTTAACTCCACTACGGGATGTGTTTCAACCTTGGGTCACCTTGCCAAGATCAAAGCCGACCTACTATTTCTGCAGGAGTGTGGAATACCGCACCTCAGCACCTACAGGCAACGGTCGTGATGGTGGTCCCACGGGCCATCGATCTGGTCAGGAGAAAAATGATTCCCATTCCTCTGGCCTGGGTATTCTGCTGCGGAGAGGCAACTTCACCATCTCCGAAGTTGTGGGTGGTCGCCTCCTCATAGCAGATGTAATGTACAACAATGCTCCACTCCAGTTGATCAACATGTATGCCCTGATCCAATACCGTTGGCTGACCATCCTCTCGGAGCTCTCACTGCTGCTGGCGACGTCCAGGCCGGTCATTCTAGGCAGTGACTTTGACCACATCATCGATGCAGCTGGAGGATCCGGCTGTGATGACAGCAAACTGGACGCTATGTTTTAATGGAAACAATAAAAGATGCCAAGCTGCCGCCGGAGCGCAGCATAGATATAGCTGGTCAAGACCGGACTGGTCTGTCTGTTCCAGGATTGTTTGTGTCCCGTGCTTTCACGGTCAGATCCACCGATGTCAAGCTGGTGTTCTTCTCTGACCACTGCCTCTTGTTGGCTGGCTGTCACTTACAGGACGACCAGCAGGTTGGCGGGGGACATGGACACGTAACACTGCTGACCCCTGAGAACATTGAGGAACTCAAAAGGAATTACAAAAGGTTGGAGAACCGTGAAACCCCTCTTTGAGTCTCTGGTGCACTGGTGGGAAGCGATCAAGGCGAACATCAAGAGGTTCTTTATCCTCAAAGGTATTCAGAAGGTGAGAGAGAGACACACACACACAGAGGGAAATGCCCCAACTCCAGAAAAGAATGCAGAATTTGCTCCGGCTACAGTTGATGGGAGTCGAGGTAGAAACATAGAAAATAGGAGCAGGAGTAGGCCATTCAGCCCTTCGAGCCTGCTCCGCCATTCATTGTGATCATGGCTGATCATCCAACTCAGTAACCTGTTCCCGCTTTCTCCCCATATCCTTTGATCCTTTTCGCCCCAAGAGCTATATCTAACTCCTTCTTGAAAACATACTATGTTTTGGCCTCAACTGCTTTCTGTGGTAGCGAATTCCACAGGCTCCTCCTTTAGTTTAGTTTAGAGATACAGCACTGAAACAGGCCCTTCGGCCCACCGAGTCTGTGCCGACCATCAACCACCCATTTTATACTAATCCTACACTAATCCCATATTCCTACCACATCCCCACCTGTCCCTATATTTCCCTACCACCTACCTATACTAGGGGCAATTTATAAAGGCCAATTTACCTATCAACCTGCAAGTCTTTGGCATGTGGGAGGAAACCGGAGCACCCGGAGAAAACCCACGCAGACACAGGGAGAACTTGCAAACTCCACACAGGCAGGACCCGGAATTGAACCCGGGTCGCTGGAGCTGTGAGGCTGCGGTGCTAACCACTGCGCCACTGTGCCGCCCCTCTCTGGGTAAAGTAACTTCTCCTCAACTCAACCCTGAAAGGTTTACCCTGTACCCTTAGACTATGACGCCTGGTTCTGGACTACTCCACCAGCGGGAACATCCTTCCTGCATGTACCCTGCCAAGTCCTGTTAGAATTTTATAGGTTTCTATGAGATCCCCCCTCACTTTTCTGAACTCCAGCAAATATAATCCTAACCGACTCAATCACTCCTCATACGTCAGTCCCGCCATCCCAGGAATCAGTCTGGTAAACCTTCGCTGCACTCCCTCTATAGCAAGAACATCCTTCCTCAGATAAGGAGACCAAAACAGGCGTGTGGCCTCACCAAGGCCCTGTATAATTGCAGCAAGACATCCTGTACTCGAACCCTCTCGCTATGAAGGTCAACTTACCATTTGACTTTTTTTACCGCCTGTTGCACCTGCACGCTTACCTTCAAGAAGGTCAAGGAGGATCTCCAAGAGGTGAAGAGCCAGCAGGTCTCGCTCTTTGCCTTGGAGGCCTCCAAGATCATCTTCCGGTTCAGAGTCCGCTCTGTTGAGTAGAATGAGATGTGCTCACATTTCTTCTTCCAAAATGTACACAGAGAGCTCTGTGATCAGCAGCCTGAAAGAAGAGGACGGCTCGATAACGTCATCGCAGTCCGACATACTAAGGGTTAGCAAATCCTTTTATGTTGGGCTTCACGTCGTACAGCCCAACATAACAGCTTGGCCTCCTAGTCTTTCCTGTCATCTATCACGGAGGTCTTAGATTACAGTACACAGCAGAGTCTGGACAAACCGCTAACTTTGGATGAGCTGACAATGTTCATCAGGTACTTTGAGACGAGTGAAACTGCCAGAAGCGATGGCTTACCGATTGAATTGTATTCAACTCTGTGGGACTGGATTGGCCCAGACCTGCTGGAAGTGTACAAGAGTATGCTTCTGGCCGGCAGCATGTCAGGATCCATGAGGAAAGGCATCATCACCCTCATCTACAAGCGGAAGGGGGAGAGCGTGGAAATCAGAAATTGGCGGCTCATCTCACTGCTTAATGTTGACTACAAGATTCTGTCCAAAGCCATCGCCAGTCAGGTTAGGTCTGCTCTGGAGTTGGTGATTCACCCCGATCAGACCCGTACTGTACCCGGCAGGAAGATCTCTGATAGCCTTGCGCTACTCAAGAAGACGATCGTCTATGAGCAGGACAGGGAGGTGGACACCTGCCTCATCAACTTGGACCAGGAGAAGGCTTTTGACGGGATATCGCTGGGTCAAAATCCTGGAACTCTCTTCCTAACAGCACTGTGGGTATACCTAACCCAAATGGACTGCAGCGGTTCAAGAAGGCAGCTCACCACCACCTTCTCAAGGGCAATTAGGGATGGGCAATAAATGCTGGCCTGGCCAGTGACGCCCACATCCCATTAATGAATAAATAAAATAAAAAAATACATGATGGACGTGCTCTCCAAAATGGGGTTTGGGGAGGGAAGCTGCAATTGGATTAAACTGCTTTACACAAACATCAGTAGCGCAGTCTCAATCAATGGGTGGGAATCAGAAAGTTTCACGATTAAATTGGGAGTCAGACAGGGCAGTCCTCTCTCCCCTGTCTTGTTTGTTTGTTGTATCGAACTTTTTGCTGAGTCCATTAGGAAAGATGCGGGCATAAGAGGGGTGACAATCCCGGGGAGTGGAGGCACTCAGGTCAAAGTCTCCATGTACATGGACGACATCGCTGTCTTCTGCTCGGATCCGCTGTCCGTTCACAGGCTGATGAGCATCTGCGACCAGTTTGAACTAGCTTCGGGAAGTAAATAGCGGCAAGAGCGAGGCCATGTTCTTTGGGAACTGGGCTGACCGATCCTTTGTCCCCTTCACGGTCAGGTCAGACTACTTGATGGTGCTGGGGATATGGCTCGGAGGGGCCAGGGCCGGTGCCAAACCCGGAAGGAGCGAGTAGCCGTGATAAATCATAAACTGAGCATGTGGCAGCAGCGTTCTCTCTCCATTATGGGTAAGAACGTGGTCATCAGGTGCGAGGCGCTCACGTTATTACGGTATCCCAATCCCGCACAGTGGCAGTCACCCGAGCCATCTTCTGCTTTATCTGGAGATCCAAAATGGACCATATCTGCAAGGACATGATGTTCAAACCTCTAGATAAAGGGTGAAAATACTTACCCAACATCACCCTCATCCTGATGGCTGCATCAAGCTGTGCGTAGAGCCCCAGTACACAAACACCAAGTGTCACTATGTGCTGAGGTTCTATCCGTCCCCGGTGTTGCGAAGGATGGGTCTGGCCACATTACCGCAGAACACTCCACTCAATTGGACCGTGCCGTACCACCTATCCTTTGTGGAAAAGTTTGTGCAGAAAAACACCTTTGACCACAAATCCATCAAACAGTGGTCTGCATGGAATGGCCGCAAGGCCCTACGGGAAAAGGAGATGGTGGATCCTGTCGGATGGTTCCTCAAGCAGACTACCGAAGCCATTTGGCAGAATGCCTCATCACCAGAACTGTCAAACAAGCACCAAGATGTAGCTTGGCTGATGATGACAAGGGCCCTCCCCATCAGATCCTACCTGCACGCCCAGAATCTCACCGCTGCCCTCAAGGTGGCTGTGGCGGGGAAGAGACTGTTGCCCACCTCCTTCTGGAATGTGCCTTTGCAAAGCAGGTATGGAAAGAGATGCAGTGGTTTTTGTTGAGGTTCATCCCGAGCAGTCGAGCGAGGGAGCCGTGGTTTACTAAAGAAGTTTCGGTGACTGCAGCGTTGATAGCAACGGAGGTGCGTGAACGGGCTTACAGCTGTGAAGTCAATTTCAGCGTAAGTTTAAAAGTGAATTCCCTTTTGTTTTCGGAGGACCAGGGGACTGCTGGGTAAGGAAAAAGGTATATATTTGTGTGGTGGCTGTACCCGAGACACTACACGTGTAGTGTCTCCCACCCACCCTCCTCCTCTAACCAAAAAAAAAGGACTCTGGTGTGTTGATAACGTAAGCTTTTTATTTAGGAAGTTCTGTCCGTTGGATTGCTAACATAACAAGTTTTGACTTTTTGTTTTTTTGGTTTTTCAGTAGATTTGTTGGGAATTTGGAATAGTGGGAATGGAGGTTAAGGCAGTTGTATGTTCCTCCTGCAGAATGTGGGAGGTAAGGGTCGCCAAGAGTGTCCCTGCTGACTGCATCTGTGGGAAGTGCACCCAACTCCAGCTCCTCGAGAACCGCGTTAGGGAACTGGAGCTGGAGCTGGATGAACTTCGGATCATTCGGGAGGCGGAGGAGGTTATTGAGAGGAGTTATGGGGAGGTAGTCACACCTCAGGTAAAAGAAGTAGGTAGATGGGTTACCGTCAGGGGAAGGAGAGGGAACCAGCAGGCAGTGCAGGGATCCCCTGTGGCCGTTTCCCTCAACAACAGGTATACCGTTTTGGATACTGTTGCGGGGGACGACTTACCAGGGGTAAGCAATGGGGTACAGATATCTGGCACAGAGTCTGTCCCTGTTGCTCAGAAGGGAAGGGGGAAGAGGAGCAGAACATTAGTCATTGGGGACTCCATAGTTAGGGGAACAGATAGGAGGTTCTGTAGGAACGAGAGAGACTCACGGTTGGTATGTTGCCTCCCAGGTGCCAGGGTTCGTGATGTCTCGGATCGTGTTTTTGGGATCCTTAATGGGGAGGGGGAGCAGCCCCAAGTCGTGGTCCACATAGGCACCAACGACATAGGTAGGAAGAGAGATGGGGATTTAAGACAGAAATTCAGGGAGCTAGGGTGGAAGCTTAGAGCGAGAACAAACAGAGTTGTTATCTCTGGGTTGTTGCCCGTGCCACGTGATAGCGAAGCGAGGAATAGGGAGAGAGAGGAGTTGAACACGTGGCTGCAGGGATGGTGCAGGAGGGAGGGTTTTGGTTTCCTGGATAATTGGGGCTCTTTCTGGGGTAGGTGGGACCTCTACAAACAGGATGGTCTTCACCTGAACCAGAGGGGTACCAATATCCTGGGGGGGAGGTTTGCTAGTGCTCTTTGGGGGGGTTTAAACTAATTCAGCAGGGGAATGGGAACCTAAATTGTAGTGCCAGTGTACAGGATGTTGAGAGTAGAGAGGTCAGGGATATGGTTACAAGGACGCAAGAGGGCACTGGCAAGCAAGAACCTGGTTTAAAGTGTGTCTATTTCAACGCCAGGAGCATCCGGAATAAGGTGGGTGAGCTTGCAGCATGGGTTGGTACCTGGGATCTCGATGTAGTGGCCATTTCGGAGACATGGGTAGAGCAGGGGCAGGAATGGATGTTGCAGATTCCGGGATTTAGATGTTTCAGTAAGAACAGAGAAGATGGTAAAAGAGGGGGGGGTGTGGCATTGTTAATCAAGGAGAGTATTACAGCGACAGAAAGGACGTTTGAGGACTCGTCTACTGAGGTAGTATGGGCTGAGGTTAGAAACAGGAGAGGTGAGGTTACCCTGTTGGGAGTCTTTTATAGACCTCCGAATAGTTCCAGAGATGTAGAGGAAAGGATAGCGAAGATGATTCTCGACAGGGGTGAGAGTAACAGGGTAGTTGTTATGGGGGACTTTAACTTTCCAAATATCGACTGGAAATACTATAGTTCGAGTACTTTAGATGGGTCAGTTTTTGTCCAGTGTGTGCAGGAGGGTTTTCTGACACAGTATGTAGACAGGCCAACCAGGGGCGATGCCACATTGGATTTGGTACTGGGTAATGAACCCGGCCAGGTGTTAGATTTAGATGTAGGTGAGCACTTTGGTGATAGTGATCACAATTCGGTTAGGTTTACCGTAGCGATGGGCAGGGACAGGTATATACCGCAGGGCAAGAATTATAACTGGGGGAAAGGAAATTATGAGGCGATTAGGCAAGATTTAGGATGCGTAGGATGGGGAAGGAAACTGCAGGGGATGGGAACAATCGAAATGTGGAGCTTATTCAAGGAGCAGCTACTGCGTGTCCTTGATAAGTATGTACCTGTGAGGCAGGGAGGAAGTTGTCGTGCGAGGGAGCCGTGGTTTACTAAAGAAGTTGAAGCGCTTGTCAAGAGGAAGAAGGCGGCTTATGTTAGGATGAGACTCAGTTAGGGCGCTTGAGAGCTACAAGCTAGCCAGGAAGGATCTAAAGGGAGAGCTAAGAAGAGCAAGGAGAGGACACGAGAAGTCATTGGTGGATCGGATCAGGGAAAACCCTAAGGCTTTCTATAGGTATATCAGGAATAAAAGAATGACTAGAGTTAGATTAGGGCCAATCAAGGATAGTAGTGGGAAGTTGTGTGTGGAATCAGAGGAGATAGGGGAAGTGTTAAATGAATATTTTGCGTCAGTATTTACAGTAGAGAAAGAAAATGTTGTTGAGAATACTGAGATTCAGGCTACGAGGCTAGATGGGATTGAGGTTCACAAGGAGGAGGTGTTAGCAATTTTGGTAAGTGTGAAAATAGATAAGTCCCCTGGGCCAGATGGGATTTATCCTAGGATTCTCTGGGAAGCTAGGGAGGAGATTGCAGAGCCTTTGTCCTTGATCTTTATGTCGTCATTGTCGACAGGAATAGTGCCGGAAGACTGGAGGATTGCAAATGTTGTCCCCTTGTTCAAGAAGGGGAGTAGAGTCAGCCCTGGTAATTATAGACCTGTGAGCCTTACTTCGGTTGTGGGTAAAATGTTGGAAAAGGTTATAAGAGACAGGATTTATAATCATCTTGAAAAGAATAAGTTCATTAGAGATAGTCAGCACGGTTTTGTGACGGGTAGGTCGTGCCTCACAAACCTTATTGAGTTTTTCGAGAAGGTGACCAAACAGGTGGATGAGGGTAAAGCAGTGGATGTGGTGTATATGGATTTCAGTAAGGCGTTTGATAAGGTTCCCCACGGTAGGCTATTGCAGAAAATACGGAAGTATGGGGTTGAAGGTGATTTAGAGCTTTGGATCAGAAATTGGCTAGCTGAAAGAAGACAGAGGGTGGTGGTTGATGGCAAATGTTCATCCTGGAGTTTAGTTACTAGTGGTGTACCGCAAGGATCTGTTTTGGGACCACTGCTGTTTGTCATTTTTATAAATGACCTGGATGAGGATGTAGAAGGGTGGGTTAGTAAATTTGCGGATGACACGAAGGTCGGTGGAGTTGTGGATAGTGCCGAAGGATGTTGTAGGTTACAGAGGGACATAGACAGGCTGCAGAGCTGGGCTGAGAGATGGCAAATGGAGTTTAATGCAGAAAAGTGTGAGGTGATTCACTTTGGAAGGAGTAACAGGAATGCAGAGTACTGGGCTAATGGGAAGATTCTTGGTAGTGTAGATGAGCAGAGAGATCTTGGTGTCCAGGTACATAAATCCCTGAAAGCTGCCACCCAGGTTAATAGGGCTGTTAAGAAGGCATATGGTGTGTTAGCTTTTATTAGTAGGGGGATCGAGTTTCGGAGCCACGAGGTCATGCTGCAGCTGTACAAAACTCTGGTGCGGCCGCACCTGGAGTATTGCGTGCAGTTCTGGTCACCGCATGATAGGAAGGATGTGGAAGCTTTGGAAAGGGTGCAGAGGAGATTTACTAGGATGTTGCCTGGTATGGAGGGAAGGTCTTACAAGGAAAGGCTGAGGGACTTGAGGTTGTTTTCGTTAGGAGAGAAGGAGGAGGAGAGGTGACTTAATAGAGACATATAAGATAATCAGAGGGTTAGAAAGGGTGGATAGTGAGAGTCTTTTTCCTCGGATGGTGATGGCAAACACGAGGGGACATAGCTTTAAGTTGAGGGGTGATAGATATAGGACAGATGTCAGAGGTAGTTTCTTTACGCAGAGAGTAGTAGGGGCGTGGAATGCCCTGCCTGCAACAGTAGTAGACTCGCCAACTTTAAGGGCATTTAAGTGGTCATTGGATAGACATATGGATGAAAATGGAATAGTGCAGGTCAGATGGTTTCACAGGTCGGCGCAACATCGAGGGCCGAAGGGCCTGTACTGCGCTGTAATGTTCTATTCTATTCTATTCAGCTCCGTAACACAGGACTCTGCGTGCTATGGTCTGTTCTCAGGGACATACACAGAGATAAACATCAACTGCTGCTGGAGGACCATCAACTCAGTGAAAGATGCTCTTTGGTCTACCTGAAACTTGCTGGTATTCCAGAGCAAAGAGTTGTCCACGACTGAGTGTTGCAGACTGGCACATTCCAAAGTCCAGGACTATGAGCTCAGGGACGCACTAAAGCTTGGGGCAACCGCCACAAAGGCTCAATGGGGAAAGGCCACTGTGTAAGATCCTCCCACCATAGTGAACCAAAGGGCTGGAACCTGTGTAAAACCCCTCGGGCTGTCTGCACCAAAATATGGTTTTGCTGTGTAATGCAAATGCAATTGCAGGTAAAATGGAATGGAAGGATTGTGAGGGAACTCACATTCTGTATTGAAGGAAACTGATTCTTTTGCACTTTCTGGAATGTCAACTTAGAACTGTTTGAACTGTTCTGTAATATATTTTTTAAACAGATTTTTATGAATAAAGTATATTTTAGGAAAAAAAGGGTGGATGGTGTTACATTGCCTGTTCCAGCAGCAAGTCTTTCCACCTTCTATAAGACACATGTTAGGAGTGTGATGGAATACTCTCCACTTGCCTGAATGAGTGTAGGTCCAACAACTCAAGAGCTTTGACACCATTCAGGACACAGCAGCCCACTTGATTGGGACCCCATCCACCACATTAAATATTCAGTCCCTTCACCACCGGTGCTCTGATGCACTGCAACAACTCACCAAGGCTTCTTAGGCAGCATCCCCCAAACCCGCGACCTCTACCGCCTAGAACAAGTTCAGCAGGCGCATGGGAACACCACACGTGTAAATCCCCCTCTAAGTCACACACCATTCTAACTTTGAACTATATCGGCATTCCTTCATTGTCACTAGGTCAAAATCCTGGAACTCCCTTACCTAACAGCATTGTGGCAGCATCTTCACCACAGACTGCAACAGTTCAAGAAGGTGACTCACCACCACGTTCTCAAGGGCAATTAGGGATGGGCAATAAATGTTGGCCTTGTCAGCGAAGCCCACATCCCGTGAATGAATAAAAAAAATACTTCCTGTGGCACTAGTTTGCAGTTCTGGGGATGACAAATGGCATTTAGTGCCAGTGCCACCTCGCTCCAAATAACACATTTTGGTGGCTTCCTCCCATGGAGAATCAGTCAGCCCTGTTATCAGAGTGCTTCTATTTTGTTTGTAAAATATATTTTTAAGGACATATAGTTGAATTATGGATACTGATTCATCTGGAAACTTGAAGAGATGCTGAACTTGGTGTTTTTTTTTTAAAAAGGTCACCAGAAGGCTTCCTGGACTTGGCTTGTAAACAAGCCCATATTGGAAGGCACCTGTTTTTAGATAAAATATCAGCAGGGAGCTTGTTGTTTTGACTTGGCGAAGAAGTTTACAGAGAAGTGACAGGTCAAGAGGCTTGATTCTTGTGACATTGTTTTGGTTTCACTTTGAACTGTGAGTTGGAGGGTAAACTGCTTGGAAGACAGTTGGTTTTTGCCTGCCAAGGAAACCCAGCTCATCTCTTTTGTCTCTTGGACAGAAACCCTGCATACCCAGTGTGTCAGTCTCCTCTTTCCTCCTGTATTTGAAGAAACCCTGCATATCGAATGTGTGGGAACTGAAACCCCTGTTGCTGCATTTCTGCTGTAAGGCCTACCTGAATCCTCTATTGCTGCATTTCTTGGAAAGCCTACCCAAACTGATCTTCAACATCGTCTGGAAAAAACTGTCCTAGGAAGATCCCAGTGACAGCTGTCTATACACATTTGGGACGCCAAACTAAAACAAAGGGCATCTTTCCATATCTTCTCCTTCTTTTTCAAAAATTAGCAAGTATTTAACCCAGGGGCTTTTATTTGTTTTTTTTGTAATAGAGCTCTAAACCACAAATCCCTTTATTTTTCTGGTTAACTGGTGTATGTGTGTGTGCGTGAGTGCGAGGGGCTAAGGTAAAAAGGGAGCATTAATATTTCAATATGTGTGTTTATTCTTTACTTCATTACTGGTTAAGACTTGTTTTATAATAAATTGATAATTTTGTGTTTATTAAAGAAACTGGTTGCTGTGTTTTATTCTGGGATATAAACAGAGTCCATCTTGGACTATATTGGCAAGTGGGAAAAAATTTAAATGTATGTTGTGACCAATGGAGAAGTGAATCTCGAATAAACAGTGCACTCCTCCAAACTGGTCATAACAGCCCACTCTTCTTTGCTAAACCTCAGAGAGTTTGGAGGTCCATCTCATTGAAATTGTGCGATCCTCTTTTATTCCTCACAGCAATGTCTTTGCTCTTTCTTCTGCTGTCCCTGCCAGATTCTCCAGTGGAAGACATTCTTGAAAAAGTGGGACCAAAATCATACATGAGCTATACATTGAAGCTACCGGATAAACAACTCAGTGGGCTGAATTCAGAGGTCCTGCCAGGGGTGGGAATGGAGCAGGCGGAACACCATTGCCGGTTTCCCATCGTCAGCGACATTCACCAGGGCAGGGGGAGGGCGGACCAGAAAGCCCACCCAATCCAGCAATGATGCCACTTAAGGTACTTAAAGAGTTCATTGAGAGCTCATTGAGGGCCATGTTCAGATTTTTGCGGGGATGCACGGGTTGCACGTGCTGTTTGGGGCAGAACAGGTGCACGGAGACGGCAACACAGCAGGGATCCAGTTGTGATTGCCCCAACAAATTGGGTGGGCTCCATTAGAGGGAGTATGGTGCAGAGGGGGACTTGACCATTGACACACAGGTGCCATCAGGTCAGCAGAAGTTTCAGGGAGGTTGCGGGAAGAGCAGTCAGGAAGTGCATGGGCAGCACAGTGGGTCGTCACCCTCCTGGCATCGGGGGGAGTAAGAGGAGGGGGCAAGCCTTCCAAATACAACTGTGGGTCCACCTGAGCACAAGGAAGGCAGCAGCTGGTGACGAGAACACGACTCTCAGATTTCAGGTACAGTGGCGTTGAGGAGCGACATCCTCTGCAGGAAGGGCAGAGCCCTGTGTATCAGGAGGGCAAAGAAGAGGGATGACAGTCGGGCAGGCATTGAAGACCATACTCTCAGCATAGGATCTACCACCAAAGACGGAGAACTAGTGCCAGAGAAGACTGCACCTATCCAGGTAGACAGTCAGAGAGAGTTGGCCCTCATCGTGGAAGACCTCACACCTCACAGCACCGTTCACCATGCCCTGCCAGTAGCCGTCAAAGTCACTGTGACCTTGAACTTCTTTGCCTCTGGATCCTTCCAGGGATCAGCTGCGGATCTTGGTGGCATCCCTCAAGCTGCTTCACACCACTGCACCTTACACGTAACTGATGCCTTCTTTGGGAAAGCTAAGCACTACATCCAATTCCTGACAGATGGTGCCTGGTAGGCATAGAGGGCAGGGAATCCAGTGATTGTACCCATGTGGCCATCAAGGCATTGAATGACCGCCCAGTGGAATCCATCAACAAGAAGGGCTTCCACTCCTTCAACATTCAGCTGGTCTGCAACCACAACAAGAGCTTTCTGTACGTGGGCACTCGCATTCCTCACAGTTGCCATAACTCCTTTATTCTCTGGCAGTTCAGGGTGCTGCAGCTGTTCATTCCACCCCCAAACTACGTGGATGGATTCTAGGGGACAAGGGTTATCCCTCGAAGAGATGGCTACTCACCCCTTTACATGGCCCTGAGACGGAGGCACAGAGGTCCTACAACTGCAACCATCTGCTCAAGAGGGCAACCATTGAGCAGGCCATCGGGCTTCTGAAGATACGGTTCTGGTAGCTGGATCGGTTGGGTGGTGCCATGCAGCTCACTCCAGTAAGGGTCTTGTGCATGTATGTGGTGGTCTGCTGCACTCTCCATAACATGGTTCTCCAGAGAAGAGTAGATCTAGAAGACGGTGAAGCACTGGATGGACATAGCTCATCGGAGGAAGGAGGAGCAGGACCTGGAAGAGGAGGAGGAAGATGCGGAGCACAGAAGTTTCCTGGCTGCAGAGGGAGGTTTCCAGGCACCGTGTGGGACTCCAAGGTCTCGTCAGGAAGCCATCAACATTAGGGATCATCTGATTCAGGTTGGTTTCAGTTGAGCCCCTCTGACCCAGGAGGAACGGCATGGTATGCAACTCAATTTGAGCTGCCTGTGAGAACAGTTCCATTGAAGACGCAGCCTGAAACAGCTCATCTCTTACCCCCAATGAAGGAAGGATATCTGCCCAGAGGTATTACTGTCGCTGTTCACAGACCCTTGCACTGCTCCACCACTTCATCCCTCTTTTCCTGCACAGCCATTAATAAAAGGCTCACACATCTAGCTTCATGTGTCAATATTTACATAGTGTGCCAAAAGACAAAAAGTGAACACTTACAAGTGAAAGATACCCCAGTGACGCACTCAGTACTCCGCCAGATGCAGTGGCCTCCGCTCTCGGCCACTTCTACGTGGTGATCCCCTTGTGGCATCAGAAGAGATGGAGAAAGCCTGCCCATTTGTCTTGGCTTACAAATGAGATGCACATGGTGGTTGTCCTCGTCATGGAGGTGCCAATGGGGACACCTCCAGAGGCTGCTGCACCAGTGCCATTTCAGGGGCAGCCTCCATAACTGGGCCCTGCTGCACAGACGGTTCCTCAGTACCCTTCTTGGTGACTGCCTCAGCCCTTGGCTGGCACTCCAGATAGCCAGAGGGTGCTACCAGCTGGGGTGAAACTGGCACCCCCTCCGGACATCTCTGTGCCATCAGTGCCACTGACCGGTCAAGGCTACAGAGTGAGCCATGCATCCTGTGAACATTAGTGCACAGTTCCTACATGCATTCAGAGAGCTGCTGTATATGGCTCTCCATGAGGATGGCCACTCTTTCCATGGCGGAGCTCATGTGCTCAAAGCCCTGAGCCTAGTGGTGCACATGAGCTGAATGGACTCCATTCTCAGCCCATGATCCCGCACAGCCTCAGGGAAATCTGACGTGTGGGAGCACATCTGTTGCTGCTGGACTAGGTAGAGACTCCTTTTCTGTGACTCCTGAGGTCCTGCATCTGCACCCAGCTGAGCAGGGCTGTGTCTGTCCTCCATCCTCCAAGGGGGGACTGCCCCCACAGCTGCTTCTGTTTTTAGCACCTCCTCCTGCAAACTAACACCGTGCTCTTCACCCAATGCCACCATACCGAACTGCATACGAGGACCCACTGAAGTGACTATATCTACGCTGGTGGAAGACGCACTTGTAACGTGTGACAGTATTTGATCTGCGCTCTGCCCAGTGATGATCTTATTGCCCCGACATCTGCACCTGTGGAAAATGCAAGACGAGATTATGGGAACTGACCTAAGAGAGCATAAGCCTCTGCATGTGCTGAGGCTTCCTGATGCAGCTCAGTCTTTGGTATGCTGTCGTACGGGGTGGAATGCAATGCACCCCCTTAATGTACGCATTGCACTCTCCATCATGGACACCCATCTTGCCTTGCCCAACCTCCTTGTGGTCCATGACATCCTCCTTCATGGTGGCGATGACGTGCAGGTATAGAACCTCTCCTCCTGTCTGGGCCCTCTCACAGGCATTGTGAGCCTGTTCCTCTGCAAGGACAAACGAGAGAGAGATAAGTCACTGCTGGCCTCTATGGCCAAAGCCAATGGCTCATATACATGAGAAGCTGCATGCATCAGTGCTGGCAAGTCCTCAGCAGCACTATGGTTCTCAGCCTTGATGAGGGGTTAGTAAATACCCTGGGCACACATTCCTCCTATGTTCAGGAGCAGCATGCGCTCTCAGATTTCTCAGCTGGAGCGTCTACTGGAGGGTGAATACCCAGAGGCCTGTCCTGAGGGCTCAGCATTGCATTCACCTTGCCATAGTAAATAAGGCCATTGAACCTCTTCCGACACTGGACCCAATTTCTGCGCACCACACTCCGTCTGCTCACAGTATCGGTGACTTCAATCCAAGCCCAGTGGAGGCACAGTGGTGCAGTGGTTAGCACCGCAGCCTCACAGCTCCAGCGACCCGGGTTCAATTCTGGGTATTGCCTGTGTGGCGTTTGTAAGTTCTCCCTGTGTCTGCGTAGGTTTCCTCCGGGTGCTCTGGTTTCCTCCCACAGCCAAAAGATTTGCAGGTTGATAGGTGAATTGGCCATTATAAATTGCCACTAGTATAGGTAGGTGGTAGGGAAATATAGGGACAGGTGAGGATGTGGTAGGAATATGGGATTAGTGTAGAATTAGTATAAATGGGTGGTTAATGGTCAGCACAGACTCGGTGGGCAGAAGGGCCTGTTTCATTACTGTATTTCTAAATCTAAATAAATCTCAGCCTGCTTGGTTTGGGTGGGTGGCCTGCTCCTGCCATCCTTGGGGAATAGGACCTCCCTCCTCTCCCTCACAGCTTCAAGGAGGACCGCCACATCCGCAACTGCAAATTGAGGGGCTGTCCTGCCCCGGGTTCCAGGCCTCTGCCTCTCCTGAGACATTTTTCCAACAACAGGTAATGCAATGAAACGGCAGCCTCAGTAATGGCTGCCCTGGTCTGTTTAGATCAGGCCTGCACTTGGACAGACCCTCCTCCATTCCAATTCCCATGGCCTCCAAATAGCCATCCAATGCCCTCTAGCCTACTAGCAGCCCAGCACCGTAAAAGTCAGGGGCTGTGACTCCTTCCCTCCGGGGCAGGATCAGGACCTGGAAGCAGTCCCAACATCCATTTCCTGCCCCTGGAAGGAAAATCTTGACAAGCGAGTCTAATTATCTGCTGTTGAAATCTTCAATCAGACTTTTATAAGGCTGCAGTTTAATTTCAAGCACACAACATACGAACATACAAATTAGGAGCAGGAGTAGGCCACTCGGCCCTTCGAGCCTGCTCCGCCATTCAATAAGTTCATGGCTAAACTGATTACTCCACATTCTACCTCTGCCTTAAAAATATTCAAAGACTCTGCTTCCACCGCCCCTTGAGGAAGAGAATTCCAAAGACTTATGATCCTCTGAGAGAAAAGATTTCACCTCAACTCTGTCTTAAATGGGCGACCCCTTATTTTTAAACAATGACCCATAGTTCTAGATTCTCCCACAAGGGGAAACATCCTTTTCACATGCACCCTGTCAAGACCCCTCAGGATGTCATATGTTTCAATCAGAACAGTCCTCCCATTTAACATGGGATTTGCATTAGAGAACTGCCATTGGATACTTAAGTGAGCTGATCCTACAAATGATTTCAGCTCTGCTGAACTCCAGTGGGTACATATTTTAACTCATCGGTACAAATCTAGTGCAGCTAGACACGTGGAATTTCAAAGTCAAGTTCTTCATGGATCCCAGCCCAAACAAAGGCTAAAGCAAGAGAATAATGGCCTCCAATCTTGGCCTGAATATGGTTGCCTGGCACATTGACAATATTCTTCATTCACAAGGTACGACGTGAGAGGGGCACACACATCAGTCCCACTTGTCTGTGGAAAGTCTCAAAACTATCGCAGCCAAAAGTCCAATGAATATGAATGCAATAGGCAGCCCAGCAGTACATAAAATATCACAGCATATATATTGAGTCATGAATAATGCATGTCATAGAGACAATGTAAAAATACACATCAATGTGCTGTGCTAAAGAACTACAATAAAAAATGTGTTTTAAAAAGTAAACTATGATGCCAAATAATCATTTTCATTTAATTTGTACTGAGTAACTAAATATTTGTCAACCATATTTGACATGAAATAAGTTAAATAAATAATATATATTTAGTGATTAACTAATTAGGCATTAAAACTTTGACCTAACCTTTTTGTAGCATCCTTTGAATAGTAAAGCTTCCGTGTTTCTTCAGCATTTTTCAGAAGTGTTTCTTCAAGCAGTAGGTGATCAGTGCTGGAAATGATCCCAAACCTGTGCACTATAGGGATCTTGAATATTGGCATCTTTACAAGCTACTGTTTGAGAAATGATGCACAAAGTCTCTACCTACATTCACATAAATACAAGACAAAAATATAATAAAGTGATATATATATATATAATACAGTAATGAATGCTATGGAAGGATCTGCAAAGCAAGAATTCACTTCAAAAGGTTGAAATTATGATATAATTTATAATGCACAATTTAAGTGATTTAGGAATGCCAGCAGAATCAAAATATAGGGATAGATTGTTGCCTTCATTCCCATTATGGTAAGCTGGAGGAATGGATCGTCTGTGTTTCATTGGAACCTGCCTGAATTTCATTCTATTGATTTCACTGGAATGAAAAATTGTGCAGATTTCATAAAGGATGAGCTACACGTTCCGCGAAATACCACCCAAACGAAAATGAAAATTTACTCCTCAAGATATCCTTTACCTTCCTAATTAGTACCAGTTATTTTACTTACAATATACAATCATCAAAGCAATAAAAAGGCAAAATTTTAATTTCCCATATGATCAGTGCCATATTGCTGTTTAGATTGAATGATGTGAGGATGTTAATGACAGCCAGCGACACAAACCAGATCACCACCAGATGAATCACAGGAAACTGTTGTAGAATCATACAGCACTGAAGGAGTCCATTGTGCCTGTCAGCTCTTTGAAAGAGCCATTCAATTAGCCCCAATGTTTTTAACAGTGCCTCAGAGAATAATTGTCACAGAATCATAGAATTTTACAACACAGAATGAAACTACTCGGCCCATAAAACATGAACAAGTTTTCTGTAAAAGCCATCCACCTAGTCTCATTCCTGCCCTTTCCACATGTCCTTTTAAAATTATTTTATTCACTTCTTTTCAAAAGCTACTATGGATATAGCTTCCATCACTAGTTCTAGTACAACATTCCATGTCCCAGCAAAGCACTGCATACATTATTTTCTCATAAACTTTGTTTTCTTTGATGATCTTAAATTTATGCTCTCTAGTTATGAACTCACCAACCAGTTGAAAAAAATCTACTCTGATTTATTTCATCAAAATATCATAATATTTTATTCTCTATTAGATTGCCTCTTAACATTCTCTGTTTCTCCAGTCCCTCTCATACCTAAAACTTCTCATCCAAGGTTTCATCTTATTGAATCTCTTCAATGCAATTTCCTTGACAGAATTGTTACAGCACAGGAAGCAGCCATTCGGCCCATCGTGTTGCACCAGCTCTCCGAAAGAGCAATTCACTTAGTGCCATTCCCCCCTCTTCTCGTAACCCTGCACATTTTTCCTTCTCATATCAGAGTCTAATTCCCTTGTGAATGCTTCAATACCCTCCACCACACTCTCAAGCAGTGCATTCCAGACTTAACCACCAGGAACACTGAAGCCATTTTTTTAATCCCCCGCCATAAACTCTGTTCCCCCATTACTGATTCTATTCCCCTCTTGGCCAACATGTCCAGCTGAACCAGACAGTTTGTAACCTAGGTGCGTTATTTGACCTGAGCTGAGCTTCCAACTCCATAACCTCTCCATCCCAGACTTCTGACTTCCATCTCTGTAACACCACACATGTCCATGCCTGTCTCTGCCTATCTGCTGCCAAAACCCTCATCTGTGTGTTTGTTACTTCTAGACTCGATCAATACAATATTCCTCTGGCTGGCCTCCCATCTCACACCCTTAATAAACTTGAGCTCATCCAAATCTCTGCCGTATCCAAACTCACACCAAACACCACTCACCAAACACCAGTGTACTCACTGACCTAAAATAAAAGCAAAATACTGCGGATGCTGGAAATCTGAAACAAAAACAAGAAATGCTGGATTCACTCAGCAGGTCTGGCAGCATCTGTGGAAAGAGAACACTCTTTCCACAGATGCTGCCAGACCTGCTGAGTGAATCCAGCATTTCTTGTTTTTGTACTCACTGACTTACACTGGTTCCTGGTCCACCAACACCTCAATTTCAAAATTCTCTTCCTTCCTTTCTCTGTAACCTCTTCCAATCCTCCAAGAACTCTCCGTACATTGAACTCTGGCCTCTTGGGTAGCCCCCACTCCCTTCGCTCCACAATTGTCAGCCATGCCTTCATCTAAGTCTCTGGAATTCCCTCCCTAAACCTCTCCACATCTCCACCTCTCTCTCCTTTAAGACCTTCCTTAAAACCTACATTCTAATGTCTCCTTTGTTGGCTCAGTTTCAATGTTTACACTCCTGTGATGTGCCTTGGGATATTTACCTATGTTAAACACGCTATATAATGCAAATTTTTCTTGCTGTTGCAGGTACATATAAATTAGTTTTCTGTGAAAAGCACTCCAAGTATCAAATTTAATACATAATGATTTATCAATCAAATCTTCTCAGGGCTTAGAATTGACCTTGACAGCCTTCTTAAATTAGAACACACAAAACTAGGAACAATAAGGTGTAAATTGCTCTTGGGTAGTAATACGAAACATGTAACAGCGAATTGACCTGATTTTCTCTTGTAATTGTTTTGGTTATGTAGTTGAACAATCTATTTGCCTTGTTGATTGCTGTTTTGCTTTAGTTGGGCATGTGGTATATCAAGTCTAAGATTCCAAAGTTTCTTTTGACCTCGTCCTTAGATATTTCAACACCGTTCAAGTAGTTCATGTGGCACTTATTTTTTCTTCCATGTGAGGGCACATGGAATTGAAGACAACCTATTGACATGTAGGGAATTGTGACGAGCTCGCTGTACAATGTGTCCTTGGGGATCCTGCCATCTTCCATGCGGCTCACATGGCCAAGTCATCTCAAGCGCCGCTGGCTCTGTAGGGTGTATATGCTGGGGATGGTGGCTGCCTTGAGGACTTCTGCATTGGAGATACGGTCCTGCCATCTGACGCCAAGGATTCTCTGGAGGCAGCGAAGATGGAAAGAATTGAGATGTCGCTCTTGGCTGTCATACATTGTCCAGGCTTCGCTGCCGTAGAGCAAGGTACTGAGGACACAGGCTTGATACACTTGGACTTTTGTGTTCCGTGTCAGTGCACCATTTTCCCGCACTCTCTTGGCCAGACTGGACATAGCAGCGTACGCCTTTCCCACGCGCTTGTTGACTTCTGCATCGAGAGACAGGTTACTGGTGATAGTTGAGCCTAGGTAGGTTAACTCTTGAACCACTTCCAGAGCGTGTCGCCGATATTGATGGATGGAGCATTCCTGACGTCCTGTCCCATGATGTTCGTTTTCTTGAGGCTGATGGTTAGGCCAAATTCATTGCAGGCAGCCACAATCCTGTCAATGAGTCACTGCAGACACTCTTCTGTGTAGGATGTTAATGCAACATCGTCAGCAAAGAGGAGTTCCCTGATGAGGACCTTTGGTCTTTCACTCTTAGACGGGCAAGGTTGAACAACCTGCCATCTGATCTTATGTAGGGATAATGGATATGTACTCCAATTGGCAGGATGTGACTACTGGTGTCACCCAAGGATCAGCACTGGGCCTCAACTTGTCATTATATTTATAAATGATTTAGATGATATAGAGAGCCATATATCCAAATTTCTGAAACATTAAGTTAGGTGGCATAGTAAAGAGTGCAGATGGCTGCAGAAAGCTCCAAAGTGGCATTGACAGATTAATTGAGTTGGCAAAACTGTGGCAGATGGAGTTTAATATGTCAAAGTTTGAGGTCATCCACTTTGGACACAAGAAAAGACAAATCAGAGTATTTTCCAAATGGCAAGAACCTAGGAACTGTGGAGGAGCAGACTGATTTAGGGGTTCAGTACAGACATAATTAAAAGCTAATGGACAATTACAAAAAAATTCAAAGTCTAATGAAATGTTGGCTTTTATCTCAAGGAGACTACCACAGTCCCCATCAGCCTGATTCCCATGCTCGAGTTAAAAACTGTGACTCGTGCTTCCTTCTGCATTGATAGACAGATCTTGTATCTGTTCATTCATGTAATTTCTTAGGTTGTTTTTTAGGCTTTCTTACATTTCAACATATCCTTCAACATTTCTTACATATCCCCATTCCCTTGAATTCACTTCTCTTTTTCATGGCAACCCTCTGCCTGTCTGTGCTGGTCCCAGTTCTGATCCCTGATGATTCCCTCTCAAGGTCTGGTGTTAGCCAAGCTATTTCATAGACCTGTGATGACTTACTTACTTAGTCTAATACTATCCATTCCTCCTCAAAAATCTTCTCACTTTTGTATGGCCTACTAAGTTTCTGTACCTAACTATCCAAAGTCGAACCTTTTCTTTTAGCTTATTGATCTGTAAATAATTATTGTTTCTTGTTACCCTTCTGTTAAACCTGGCCTTCTCATTTGTAAATAGCACACAACAAAACACCATAGACTCCATCTTAATTATATATCTATCTTCTTTTCATCTTTAAATCTTACTTCTGTTTTCCCACTTTTATTTTAAATTCTCAGGAATGCCCTTTGCTTTTTGTTTCTGCCATTTGCCTCTATTAAGCTTAACTTCACTTCTGTTATCCCTTGGTGAGATTCTTTCACTCTTATTTCCTTTGAACTCAGATGCTCTCCTTTTGACTTAGAATTCCTCCACTGTTTCCTTACACTTTGATTTGTCTGTAAGTGTGCTTTTTCCTTATGCTATATCATTTAAATTTCTGGAAGAGCAATCTCTTGGAAGTTCTATGTTCCCAATTTAATTTTACCTGGTCGTGCCTAAATTCTGCTGGTTTTGGGGGTTAGAACTGCAGGTGTCTTCCTAGAGCAGAGATGGCACCTTATTTTTATAATACACAATATTCACAGCTCCCAATGCAATCTGCAGTTCTTTTAATGTACTTTTGCCGATGTTAAATTTATAGATTGTGCCCTGGTATTTATTGATTCTTTGAAAGTTTCCCCTCAGTCACTGAACTAGCTACCACTGCGGCTGGCTGGTGGTCTGGATAGTGAATCTAATTATGTTGCAGTCAGTGTTTCTGGATGCACCTTGTCCTTCCAATGCCTTCTTGTCTAGGATTAGATCTAGCTCCTTCCTTGGACTAAAAATGCACCGATCTAGTATCTGCAGTGTTAGCCTTTTAGTCTGTCACTGTTCAGCTCACTGCCATTTCAATGACATTCACCAACCGTGTTTAAAGTGTCCCTGCTCGGCTTTTACCCCACACCCCCACCCAGCTGCTTGAGCACGAAGGAAGTCTGCTCTCATGGTGACAAGCTCCTTCACTGTTTCATTAAACTTTCATCAAACTTTCATTAAATGGGTGCGTGCCAATGAGGAAGGAAAGGAATCAAAAGGAGGAATCTTTAATTACTAATCACAAGGATCTTCACATAAGCAAACAAAAACATTTTACAGTAAGACGAAGGATCCAAAGAGAGAGCTTTGAAGTAAAAAAAAACGTTACTACCCACCAGAGTATGTCTGCGGCAGTCCTCAAATCACAGCAAGACCTGCGCCTTTGGCCATCAATTTCCAACTCAACCTCTAACTGCTCCACAAACTGGCACAGAAAACCCGGTAGCCTGAAACATCGAACAGTCCCGGTTCCCGGTTCCTCCCCCCCCCCCCCCGCTGTTCGGTGTTCGGTGTTCGGTTTTCGGTTCCCGGTTCCCTCCCCCCCCGGTGTTCGGTGTTCGGTTTTCGGTTCCCTCCCCCCCCGCTGTTCGGTTTTCGGTTTTCGGTTCCCGGTTCCCGGTCCAGCAGCTCCCTCTGTTGTGATCTGGCCGTTGCCAGGGAGACCCAGTGAAGCGCGCGCCGCCTCAGCAGCTTAGAAACCGGCCTCTACAAAATAGGCTTTAATTTGTTTTAAAGTATCTTGCTCGGTTTAAAAACGTTTGTGACGTGCTTTTACGCACACAATCCTTCACACCGGAAAACAAACCTCATTTGTGATTAAATTCAAGCAACTTGGTTTTCTTGTCACAGTTGTTTCTGCCAATACATGACTCAAAAGGAATTGGTGGCATATATTTCAATGCGAGGAGTTTAGTGAATTAAGCAGATGAGCTGAGGACACGGATGGACTCTTAAGTGTAATATGGTAGCTCTTCCTGAGACATGGCTTAAAGGGCAGGAGTGGCAGCTCAATATTTCTGGTTATGAGATTTGCAAGCGGGATAGAGAGGGGGTTAAAAAAGGAATGGAGGGGATCACAATATTAGTCAAAGAAACAATCACAGCTGTGAGGAGGGAGAAGGAGAATCAAATAAAGCCAATTGAGTTCAACTGAGGAACAATTGCACTGCTGGGAGTATACTATAGATCCCCAAGAGGTCAGAGGGAGATATGATCAATATGTAGTCAAATTGCTGAAAAGTACAGAAACAAAATGGCAGTAATAGTAGGGGATTTTAACTACTATACACTGAACATATCCCAAATAATATTAAAGGGTATAAAGGGCACAGAATTCCTAAAATGTATTCAGGAGAATTTTTTTTTAGCCTGTACGTAGCAAGCCCAATAAGAGAAAGGGCAGTTCTGGCTTAGTTTTAGGGAATGAATCTGGGCAGGTAAAAGAGGTATCAGTGGAGAGCATTTTAGTGGTAGTGATCACATGAAAGTGCGATGCCACTCACCTTTCCACCCTCCTAAGTTTTTGGATCCTCTTGGTGCACTGTCTCCAAGTTGGAGGGAACACAATTCTACTGCTGACTTCCTCAGTCACTTCCATCCATTCCTGCTTAGTTTGAGAGGTGACTTCTCCCTCCTACTCCTGGGAAAGATCACCTTACTGCAGTTCCACAAATCCTGCAGCAGTATAAAAAGTGTAGGGGGGTACTAAAAAAAGTAATTAGGAGAGCAAAGAGGGAGCATGAAAAAACACTGGCAGGCAAGATAAGGAAAATCCCAAGGCATTTTAGAAGTATAGCAAGGACAAGAGGATAACCAGGGAAAGAGTAGGGCCCATTAGGGACCAAAGTGGTAATCTGTGTGTGGAGCAGAAGGACGTAAGTGAGGTTGTAAATGATTACTTTTCATCTGTGCTCACTACGGAGAAGGACGATGTAGGTGTAGAGATCAGGGAGGGGGATTGTGATATACTTGAACAAGTTAGCATTGAAAGGGAGGAGGTATTAGTGGTTTTAGCGGGCTTAAAAGTGGATAAATCTCCAGGCCCAGGTGAGATGTATCCCAGGCTGCTATGTAAGGCAAGGGAGGAAATTAAATGGGCTCTAACACAAATTTGCAAATCCTCTTTGGCCACAGGAGAAGTGCTAGAGGACTGGAGGATAGCGAATGTGGTACCATTATTCAAGAAGGGTAGTAGGGATAAACCAGGTGATCACAGGCCAGTGAGTCTAACATCAGTGGTAAGGAAACTATTGGAAAAAATTCTGAGGGACAGGATTAATCTCCACTTGGAGAGGCAGGGATTAATCAAGGATAGTCGGCATGGCTTTGTCAGGGGAGATCATGTCTAACATATTTGATTGAATTTTTTGAGGAGGTGCCTAGGTGTGTAGTTGAGGGTAAAGCAGTTGATGTAGTCTACATGGACTTCAGAAAGGCTTTTGATAAGATCCCGCATGGGAGATTGGTTAAGAAGGTAAGAGGCCATGGGATCCAGGGCAATTTGGCAAATTGGATCCAAAATTGTCTTTGTGGCAGGAGGCAGAGGGTAATGGTCAAGGGTTGTTTTTGCAATTGGAAGCCTGTGACCAGCGGTATACTGCAGGGATCGGTGCTGGGACCCTTGCTGTTTGTAGTGTACATTAATGATTTAGACATGAATATAGGAGGTATGATCAGTAAATTCGCAGATGACAGGAAAATTGGTGGTGTTGTAAATAGTGAGGAGGAAAGCCTTAGATTACAGGACGATATAGATGGGTTGGTAAGATGGACAGAGCAGCGGCAAATGGAATTTAGTCCTGAAAAGTGTGAGGTGATGCATTTTGGGAGGACTAACAAGGCAAGGGAATATATAATTGATGGTAGGACCCCAGGAAGTACAGCGGGTCAGAGGAACCTTGATGTACTTGTCCATAGATCACTGAAGGCAGCAGCACAGGTAGATAAGGTGGTTAGGAAGGCATATAGGATACTTGTCTTTATTACTCGAGGCATAGAATATAAGAGCAGGGAAGTTATGATGGAGCTGTATAAAACGCTGGTTCGGCCACAGCTGGAGTACTATGTATAGTTCTGGTCGCCACACTATAGGAAGGATGTGATTGCACTGGAGAAGGTGCAGAGGAGATTCATTAGGTTGTTGCCTGGGCTGGAGCATTTCAGCTATGAAGAGAGACTGGATAGGCTAGGGTTGTTTTTCTTAGAGCAGAGAAGGCTGAAGGGGGACCTGATTGAGGTATACAAAATTATGAGGGGCATTGATAGGTTAGATAGGAAGAATTTTTTTCCCTTACCGGAGGGATTAATAACTCGGGGGCATAGATTTTGGTAAGGGGCAGGAGGTTTAGAGGGGATTTGAGGAAAAAAGATTTCACCCAGAGGGTGGTTGGAGTCTGAAACACACTGCCTGAAGGAGTGGCAGAGGCAGGAACCCTCACAACATTTAAGAAGTATTTAGATGAGCATTAGAAACGCCATAGCATACAAGGCTATGGGCCAATTGCTGGAAAAAAGGATTAAAATAGATAGGTGCTTGATGGCCGGCACGGACATGATGGGCCGAAGGGCCTGTTTCTGTGCTGTATAACTCTATGACTCTATGACCTTGAGATAAGAGTGAGAGACCTGGGGGGCAGCCTTTCAGGTCTCCTCTCCATTCCTGTGATTGCTGCAGCCTCAAAACTCCATGTCTCGTTGACCCATTGTAACCCCTGCCATTGCCCATTTAAATAGAAATCCTTCCTTTGACCAATCCTGCCCATCATCCCCAATTGGCCAGGGAACCCAGAGACGGAATGCTAATACTGTCATTCACTTGAAGAATCTTAGCAAAGCCCGCTGAAGCTGTGAATGGATTCCCAAGCTGTCAATGGTCCCACTGTTTCGGCAGGGACTAAGGTGAGAAAACATTTCCATGAAAGGATGAAAAAAAAGTCCCACCAGCCTTCACAGCTTTGGTGAAGCTCAAATGACTGCCATGTATATTCTGGGCTCATATCTATGCTTCACCTTGGATAGGCAGATGTCTAACTTGGACAGCTTGGTAGAGCAAATAGATAGAGGTCAAAGAGTCACTTATTTTCTGCAATCTGGTCTCCCACAGATCAGTATAAGTGACAGCCTCAACCCCATGGAAGTAGCAGTGGGAGCTGTACATGGTGCCCTCTCTCAGGATGTTAGCACATCTGCTCCTTTGCCTTACCTTCAACTACGTACCAGCAAGTTAGCTAGGCCAAACTGTCCCAGCAGCAACCACTTACAGCAGTCCATGGCTGGGCCCTTATGTGCTCAAATACCCAGAGGTCACTGGCCACAAGCATCTCAAGGATCCCCACATGAGTAACAGTAGCCTTCTCCCAGCTCCGCTCAGGACTAAAGGAGCATCTTATAGGAGTAGTAGTTAAGAAAGTTTCTTATAAGAAAGGCACCATGGGTTGACACTTGTGTGAGAAATGAATGCAAAGCAATTATTGTTTTGGAGTTGAATTCATCACCTTTTATCACATTTGTCACTTTGGCCTGCAGTCTGATTTCAGAGCATCTTCTGAGTCTGCATTGCCTGAACAGGTGACTGGAATCAACAAGTAATTAAATCATCCCTTACAGCTCTTGTTGCAAGGTTATTGAGGTGGCCCTCCTTCTGTTGCCAAATTGCCTTCCCCTGTATTCTTTGTCCACTGAGAACTCCTGCATGCCTCCTCCAAATGTAAGCCTCTCTGTATGGCTAGGTTGTGTAGTATGCAGCACACCATTATGATTCGAAAAGGTTGAGAAGAGATTTGATAGATGTGTTCAAAATCATGAAGGAGTCGAGACAGAGTAGGTAGAGAGAAACTGTTCCCATTGGCCGAAAGATCAAGAACCAAGGCACATAGATTTAAGTTTATTGGCAAAAGAACCAAAGGCAACATGAGGAAAAACTTTTTTTATGGAGCGAGTGGTTATGATCTAGACTGCACTGTCTTAAAGGGTGGTGCAGGGAGATTCAATCATGGCTTTTCAAAGGGAATTGGATAAGCACCTGAAGGGAAAAAATTGCAGGGCTACAGGGAAAGAGTAAGGGAGTGGAACTAGCTAAATTGCTTTTGCAGAAATCTGGCACAAGCTTGATGGGCTGAATGGCCTCCTTATGTGCTGTAAACATTCTATGATTCTATATACCCAACATCCCTGGGGTTGGAGGAGCCACAAATATACCATCCCACATCCCAGTCTCTCGGGATCATTACACCAGTTTTAAGATATCTAAGTTGCATGGCCGTTCAAGAGCCTCTTCTCTCTGCTCACAAAATGAGGCCTGATGTCAGATGCAACACACAATAACTAATTCTTATGTTTTATTTTGCAGCTGAATTGTGGGATAATGACTGATATATTATGTTGGGTCAGCTTGAAAGGAAAGTTTAGATGCTGACGAAGGCAACTGCTTCAGACACCTTACAACAGCATTAAAATTTGTAAGTGAAACCCTGTCTCAACAATTATGGTAAACATTTTCATGTTATTAAATTCCTTATTACTTTAAAAATCTGCTCTGGTCTGATCTGAAGAGGAGACAGTGTAACTACAATACAGCTCTATTAAAATCATGAGAAATGGAGGGCTACATTGTGATATCAATGACTTCCATGACCTGCTAGCTAAAAGCTAAACAAAAAAAAAATAGCAGATTTGCTAGTGTTTGCCCCTGGGGAATGACCCCCATTTCCCTGGTGATAAAGCCAAGAAAATGGGATGGAGAACTTTCTTGATGGGACTTCACCCCTTTCATATGAACCTAAAGATGTTTCATCAATGCATTAAGAGTAAGAGGATAACTTGGCAAGAGTAGGGCCCATAAAATGTAAGGCTATTTCTTCACTGTCGCTGGGTCGAAATCCTGAAACACCTTTCCTAACAGCACTGTTGGTGCACCTACACCCCAAGGACTGCAGCAGTTCAAGAATGCAGCTCACCACCATTTTCTCAAGGGCAATTAGGGATGGGCAATAAATGCTGGCCTATCCAGTGATGCACACATCCCCCGAACGAATAAAAGAAAAAGACCAAAAAGGTAACCTATGTGTAGGGGCAGAAGTTCTTGATGAAGACTTGGCGTCTATCTTGACAAAAGAGGGGGACGATGCAGAAATTGTAGTTAAGGAGGAGGAGTGTTAAGTATTGGATGTGATAAACATAGGAAGAGAGGAAATGTTAATGGGATTAGCATTCTTGAAAGTGGATAAATCACCAGGGCTGGATGAAATGTACCCCAGGCTGTCAAAAGAAGCGAGGGAGGAAATAGCGGAGGGTCCGACCATCATTTTCCAATCCTCATTCGATACAGGTGTGGTGCTGGAGGATTGGAAGACTGCTAACTTTGTACCTTTGTTTAGAAAGGGAGCGAGGGATAGACGGAATAATTACAGGGCAGTCAAGTCTAACCTCAGTAATGGGCAAATTATTGGAATTAATTCTGAGACAGGATAAATTGTCACTTAGAAGGGCACAGATTAATCAAGGATAGTCAGCATGGATTTCTTAAGGGAAGATCTTGTGTGACTAACTTGATTGAAATTTTTGAAGAAGTAACAAGGAGGGTTGATGCAGGTAGTGCAGTTGAGGTGGTCTACATGGATTTTAGCACAGTTTTTGACAAGGTCCCACATGGCAGAGTCGTTGAAAACAAAGCCCATGGGATCTAGGGAAATGTAGCAAGCTGGATACAAAATTGGCTCAGTAGCAGGAAACAAAGGGTCATTATTGACAGGAGTTTTTGCGCTTGGAAGACTGTTTCCAGTGGCATACCAACACACGAACATATGAATTAGGAGCAGGAGTAGGCCACGGCCCCTTGAGCCTGCTCCGCCATTCAATAAGATCATGGCTGATCTGATTGTAACCTCGACTCCACATTCCCACCTCCCCCCAATAACCTTTCACCCCTTTGCTTATCAAGAATCTATCTCTGCCTTAAATATATTCAAAGACTCTGCTTGCAGCAACTTTTGAGGAAGAGATTTCCAAAGACTCACGACCCTCTGAGAGAAAAGATTTCTCCTCATCTCTGTCTTAAATGGGCAACCCCCTATTTTTAAACAGTGACCCCTAGTTATAGATTCTCCCACAAGAGGGAACATCCTTTCCACATCCACCCTGTCAAGACCCCTCAGAATCTTATATGTTTCAATCAAGTCGCCTCTTACTCTTCTAAATTCCAGCGGATACAAGCCTAGCCTGTCCAACTTTTCCTCATAAGAAAACCGACCCGTTCCAGATATTAGTCAAGTAAACCTTCTCTGAACTACTTCTAACGCACTTACATCCCTCCTTAAATAAGTAGACCAATACTGTACACAGTACTCCAGATGCAGTCTCACCAATGCCCTGTACAGCTGAAGCATAACCTCCCTACTTTTGTATTCAATTCCCCTCACAATAAATGACAACATTCTATTAGCTTTCCTAATTACTTGCTGTACCTGCATACTAACCTTTTGTGATTCATGCACTAGGACACCCAGATCCCTCTGCATCTCAGAGCTCTGCAATCTCTCACCATTTAGATAATATGCTTCTTTTTTATTCTTGCTGCCAAAATGAACAATTTCACATTTTCCCACATTATACTCCATTTGCCAGATTTTTGCCCACTCATTTAACCTATCTATATCCCTTTGTAGCCTCCTTATGTCCTCTTCACAACTTATTTCCTACCTATCTTTGTGTCATCAGCAAATTTAACAACCATACCTTTGGTCCCTTCATCCAAGTCATATAGAAAAATTGTAAAATGTTGAGGCCCAGTATTGATCCCTGTGGCACACCACTTGTTATATCTTGCCAACCAGAAAATGACCCATTTATGCCTACTCTCTGTTTCCTGTTCACTGGCCTGTAGTTTCTTGCTTTCTGTCTCCCTCCCTTTTTGAATAAAGGAGTTACATTGGCTATTTTACAATCTAATGGAATCTTTCACGAATCTAGGGAATTCTGGAAAATTAAAACCAACGCATCAACTGTCTCAGTAACCACTTCTTTTAAGACCCTAGGTTGAAGTCCATCAGAATCCAGGGACTTGTCAGCCCACAGCTCCAACAATTTGTAATTTGTTCAGTACCACTTACCTGGTGATTGTAATTTTCTTGAGTTCCTCCCTCCCTTCCATTTCCTGATTTACAGCTATTTCTGGGATATTACTTGTATCCTCTATGGTGAAGAACGATGCAAAATACCTGTTCAATTCATCTGCCATCCCCATATTTTTGCTTATTAATTCCCCAGACTCACTTTCTATAGGACCAATGCTCACTTTGTTAATTCTTTTTTAAATATCTATAGAAACTCTTACTATCTGTCTTTATATTTCTTGCCAGCTTTCTCTTGTACTCCAATTTTCCCCTTATTAATATTTTATTTGTTCTTTGCTGCTGTTTATATTCTGTCCAATCTTCTGACCTGCCACCCATCTTTTCACAATTGTATGCTTTTTATTTAAATTTGATACTGTCTTTAACTTTTTTAGTTAACCACGGATGGTGGGTCCTCTTCTTGGGATTTTTCTTTCTTGTTAGAATGCATCTATTCTGTGTATTCTGAAATATCTCCTTAAATGTCAGCCACTGCATCCCTATTGACCTATCCTTTAACCTAATTTGCCAATTCACTTTTGCTAGCTCTGCTTTCATGCCCTCATAATTGCCCTTATTTAAGCTGAAAATACTAGTCGTAGACCCACTCCTCTCTCCCTCAAACTGAATGTAAAATATTATGATCACTGCTGCCTAGGGATGCCTTCACTATGAGGTCCGCAGGGCTCAGTATTAGATCCCCTGCTTTTGTGCTATATATATTAACGATTTGGGCATAAATGTAGGGGGCAGGATCAGGAAGTTTACAAGTAACACAAAGATTGATCGTGTTGTTTATAAAAAGAAAGATAGCTGTTGACTGCAGGAAGATATCGTTGGACTGGGCAGAAAAGTGGCAAATGGAATTCAACCTGGAGAAGTGTGAGGTGATGCATTTGGGGAGGTCAAACAAGGCAAAGGATTACACAATTAATGGGAGAATACTGAGAGGTGTGGAGGAAGTGAAGGACCTTGGAGTGAATGTCCACAGATCCCTAAGGTAGGTTGATAATGTGGTTAAGAAGGCATATGGAATCATTTCCTTTATTGTCTGACGTATAGAATATAAGAGCAGGGAGGTTATGCTGGAACTGTATAAATCTTTAGTTATGCCACAACTCGAGTACTAAACACAAGAACACAAAAACTGGGAGCAGGAGTAGACCATATGGCCCATTGAGCCTGCTTCACCATTCAAAATTATCAAGGCTGATCTTAGGATTCAATTCCACTTTCTCGCCCGCTCATCATACCTCTTGATTCCCTGTGAGACCAAAAATCTGTCTATCCCATCTTTAAATGTATTCAACAATGGAGTATCCACAACCCTCTGTGGTAGAGAATTCCAAAGATTCGCAACCCTTTGAGTGAAGTAATTTCTCCTCGTTTCAGTCCTAAATGATTGGCCTTTTATCCTGAGACTGTGCCCCCTGTGTTTTAGATTCCTTGACCAGCGGAAACAATCTTTTGGTATCTACCCTATCCAGCCCGTTTAGAATCTTATATGTTTCAATTAGATCACCTCTCATTCTTCTAAACTCCAGAGATTATAGGCCCAATTTACTGAGCCTCTCATCATAAGACAATCCTCTCATCCCAGGGACAAATTTAATGGATCGTCGTTGCTCCACCTCTAGTACAAGTATATCCTTTCTTAAATGTGGAGACCAAAACTGCACACAGTACTCCAGATGTGGTCTCACCAAAATCCTGCACAATTGTAGCAATTCTTCCTTATTCCTATACTTCAATCCCCTTGCAATAAAGGCCAACATGCTATTTGTCTTCCTAATTGCTTGTTATACCTGCATGTTAACTTTCTGAAATCCTTGTACAAGCACACCCAAGTCTCTTTGAACATCAACAATTACAAGTTTCACACCTTTTAAAGATATTCTGCTTTTCTATTTTTACAACCAAAGTGAATAACTTTTTGCCCACTCACTTAATCTGTCTATTTTTTTTTAGAGATACAGCACTGAAACAGGCCCTTCGGCCCACTGAGTCTGTGCCGACCATCAACCACCCATTTATACTTCTTCTTTCTTTTCTTTCTTTTGGGCCTCCTTATCTCGAGAGACAATGGATACGCGCCTGGAGGTGGGCAGTGGTTTGTGAAGCAGCGCCTGGAGTGGCTATAAAGGCCAATTCTGGAGTGACAGGCTCTTCCACAGGTGCTGCAGAGAAATTTGTTTGTTGGGGCTGTTGCACAGTTGGCTCTCCCCTTGCGCCTCTGTCTTTTTTCCTGCCAACTACTAAGTCTCTTCGACTCGCCACACTTTAGCCCTGTCTTTATGGCTGCCCGCCAGCTCTGGCGAATGCTGGCAACTGACTCCCACGACTTGTGACACGATTTCATGTCGCGTTTGCAGACGTCTTTATAGCGGAGACATGGACGGCCGGTGGGTCTGATACCAGTGGCGAGCTCGCTGTACAATGTGTCTTTGGGGATCCTGCCATCTTCCATGCGGCTCACATGGGCAAGCCATCTCAAGCGCCGCTGACTCAGTAGTGTGTATAAGCTGGGGGTGTTGGCCGCTTCAAGGACTTCTGTGTTGGAGATATAGTCCTGCCACCTGATGCCAAGTATTCTCCGAAGGCAGCGAAGATGGAATGAATTGAGACGTCGCTCTTGGCTGGCATACGTTGTCCAGGCCTCGCTGCCATAGAGCAAGGTACTGAGGACACAGGCCTGATACACTCAGACTTTTGTGTTCCGTGTCAGTGAGCCATTTTCCCACACTCTCTTGGCCAGTCTGGACATAGCAGTGGAAGCCTTACCCATGCGCTTGTTGATTTCTGCATCTAGAGACAGGTTACTGGTGATAGTTGAGCCTAGGTAGGTGAACTCTTGAACCACTTCCAGAGCGTGGTCGTCAATATTGATGGATGGAGCATTTCTGACGTCCTGCCCCATGATGTTCGTTTTCTTGAGGCTGATGGTTAGGCCAAATTCATTGCAGGCAGCCGCAAACCTGTCGATGAGACTCTGCAGGCACTCTTCAGTGTGAGATGTTAAAGCAGCATCGTCAACAAAGAGGAGTTCTCTGATGAGGATTTTCCGTACTTTGGACTTCGCTCTTAGACGGGCAAGGTTGAACAACCTGCCCCCTGATCTTGTGTGGAGGAAAATTCCTTCTTCAGAGGATTTGAACGCATGTGAAAGCAGCAGGGAGAAGAAAATCCCAAAAAGTGTGGGTGCGAGAACACAGCCCTGTTTCACACCACTCAGGATAGGAAAGGGCTCTGATGAGGAGCCACCATGTTGAATTGTGCCTTTCATATTGTCATGGAATGAGGTGATGATACTTAGTAGCTTTGGTGGACATCCGATCTTTTCTAGTAGTCTGAAGAGACCACGTCTGCTGACGAGGTCAAAGGCTTTGGTGAGATCAATGAAAGCAATGTAGAGGGGCATCTGTTGTTCACGGCATTTCTCCTGTATCTGACGAAGGGAGAACAGCATGTCAATGGTCGATCTCTCTGCACGAAAGCCACACTGTGCCTCAGGGTAGACGCGCTCGGCCAGCTTCTGGAGCCTGTTCAGAGCGACTTGAGCAAAGACTTTCCCCACTATGCTGAGCAGGGAGATTCCACGGTAGTTGTTGCAGTCACCGCGGTCACCTTTGTTTTTATAGAGGGTGATGATATTGGCATCGCGCATGTCCTGGGGTACTGCTCCCTCGTCCCAGCACAGGCATAGCAGTTCATGTAGTGCTGAGAGTATAGCAGGCTTGGCACTCTTGATTATTTCAGGGGTAATGCTGTCCTTCCCAGGGGACTTTCCGCTGGCTAGAGAATCAATGGCATCACTGAGTTCCGATTTGGTTGGCTGTATGTCCAGCTCATCCATGACTGGTAGAAGCTGGCCCTTCGGCCCACTGAGTCTGTGCCGACCATCAACCACCCATTTATACTAATCCTACACTAATCCCATATTCCGACCACATCCCCATCTGTCCCTATATTTCCCAACCACCTCCCTATACTAGGGGCAATTTTATAATGGCCAATTTACCTACCAACCTGCAAGTCTTTTGGCTTGTGGGAGGAAACCGGAGCACCCGGAGAAAACCCACGCAGGCACAGGGAGAACTTGCAAACTCCACACAGGCAGTACCCAGAATTGAACGCGGGTTGCTGGTGCTGTGAGGCTGTGGTGTTAACCACTGCGCCACTGTGCCGCCATATATCTCTTTGCAGCCTCTCTGTATCCTCCCCACAGCTTACCTTTCTACCTATCTTTGTATCATCAGCAAACTTAGATACATTACTCTCTGTCTCTTCAGCTAAATCATTAATATAGATAGTCGTTTAGTTGTTCATAACTTGAGTATTGCTGAAAATTGAGACATGTTGTCAAAGCTTTTCTTCTTGCACTCATCAGGGCAATCCGCAAGAATAACCAATGTAAGGAAAAACAACAGCTTATACTGCAGAGAAGAGAGTGCTGATTGCTTGGCAACTGAACTCTGATTGGTAGAGGTGTTGCCATGGAGAATGCACCAGTTTACGGTGACTGACAGTTAACTGCCAGAGTTCACTTGCCAACCAATCAGCACTCTCTTCTCATGCAGTATAAGTTGTTGTTTTCCCTTACATTGGTTATTCTTGCAGATTGTCCTGATGAGTGCCGGATGAAAAGCTTCGACAACATGTCTGTATTTTCAGCAATACTCATTAATGTAGATCATAAATAGCATCAATCCTTGCTGCACTCACTGTTTACTGCCTGCCAACTTGAAAATACCCCGTTTATTCCCACACTTTGCTTCCTGTCCATTAATCAATCATCTATCTACGCTAACATATTACCTCCAACACCATGAGCCATTATCTTGCCTATTAACCTTATTTTATTCATTCTTTCTTAGGATGTGGGCGTCACTAGCTAGGCTAGCATTTGTTGCCCATCCCTAATTGCCCTTGACTTGAGTGACTTGCTAGGCCATTTCAGAGGACAGTTAAGAGTCAACCACATTGCTGTGGTTCTGGAGTCACATGTAGGTCAGACCAGGTAAGGATGGCAGATTTCCTTCCCTAAAGGACATTAGTGAACCAGGTGTGTTTTACAACAATTGATGATAGTTTCATGGAACCATTACTGAGACTAGCTTTCAATGCCAGATTTTAATTAATTGAATTTAAATTCTACTAGCTGCCGAGGTGGGATTTGAACCTGTGTCCCCAGGGAATTAGCCCAGGCCTCTGGATTACTAGTCCATTACAACTACACAACCGTCTCCCCCTTTTTGCACCTTATCAAATGCCTTTTGGAAATTTGGTATGTGACATCTACTGGTTCCCCTTTATCTATCCTATTAGTTACAGCCTCAAAAAATTATAATAAATTTCTAGAACAGGATTTCCCTGACCTGCAGTTCCCTGTTTTCCATTTCCCTCCTTTCTTGAAAAGCGATGTAACATTTGCCAACTTCCAATCTGACGGAACTGTTCCTGAATCTAAGGAATTTTGGAAAATCATAGCTAGCGCATCCACTATCTCTGCAGCTATCTCTTTTAGAACCCTAGGGTGTTGGCCATCAGATCCTGGAGATTTGTCAGATTTTAGTCCCTTAAGTTTCTCCAATACTTTTTTTCTGCTGATATTAATTTCCTTAATTTCCTCACTCTTTTTAGCCCCTAGGTTACTGTTTATTTATGGTATGGAACTTGTGTCTTCTACTGTGAAGACAGACACAAAACATTTGCCATTTCCTCATTCCCCATGATAATTTCTCCTGTCTCTGCCTCTAAGAGGCCAATGTTTACTTTAGCTACTCTCTTCTTTTTGATATACCTATAAAAGCTCTTACAATCTGTCTTTATATTATTGGCTAGTTTACTCTCATTTTTTCCTTTTTATCAACTTTTTGGTAGCGCTTTGCTGGTTTCTAAAACACTCCCAATCCTCAAACTTGCTACTATTTTTTGCAACATTGTAAGCCTCTTCTTTTAATCTAATACTATCCTTAACTTCCTGAGTGAGCCACGGATGGGTCTTTCTTGCTGAGTTTTTGTTTTTCAATGGAATGTATTTTTTTGAACATTTTGAATTGTCTCATTAAGTATTTCCTACTGTTCATTTACCACCATACCTTTTAGTCTATTTACCCAATTAACCTTAGCTAGTTCTCCCCTCATGCCTACGTAATTGGCTTTGTTTAAGCTTAAGACTCTTGTTTGTGATTCGAGAATGTAGCTGTCGAACTTAACATGGAATTCAATGGTATTATGATCACTGTTTCCCAGTGGATCTTTTACTATGACTTTACTAATTAATCCTGCTTCATTGCACAATACTAGATCTAGCACCATTCTAGCACCACTAGCACCATTCGCGACTCCTCAGATACTGAAGCAGTCCATGTAGAAATGCAGCAAGACCTGGACAATATCCAGGCTTGGGCTCATAAGAGGCAAGTAACATTCACGCTACACAAGTGTCAGGCAATGACCATCTCCAACAAGAGAGAATCTAACCACCTCCCCTTGACATTCAATGGCATTATGATTGCGAATCCCCCACGATCAACATCCTAGGGGTTACCATTGACCAGAAACTGAACTGGAGTAGCCGTATAAATACCATGGCTCTAAGAGCAGGTCAGAGGCTATGAATCCTGCGGCAAGTAATTCACCTCCTGACTCCCCAAAGCCTGCCCACCATCTGCAAGGCACAAGTCAGGAGCGTGATGGAATACTCTCCACTAGCCTGGATGGGTGCAGCTCCAACAACACTCAAGAAACTCGACACCATCCAGGACAAAGCAGCCCACTTGAGTGGCACCCCATCCACAAACATTCATTCCCTCCACCACTGATGCACAGTGACAGCAGTATGTACCATCTACAAGGCACCGTCTCCTTAGACAGCACCATCCAAACCCGCAACCTCTACCAACTAGAAGGACAAGAGCAGCAAATGCATGGGAACACCACCACCTGCAAGTTCCCCTGCAAGTCACACACCATCCTAACTTGGAACTATATCGCCATTCCTTCACTGTCGCTGGGTCAAAATCCTGGAACTCCCTTCCTAACAGCACTGTGGGTGTACCTACCCCACATGGAGTGCAGCAGTTCAAGAAGGCAGTTCACCACCACCTTCTCAAGGGCAATTAGGGATGGGCAATAAATGCTGGCCTGGCCAGCGATGCCCACATCCCATGAATGAATAAATACAAAAAATCTAAGATGGCTTTATCCCTAGTTGGCTCCACAACATATCGCTCCAAGAAACTGTCCCAAAAACATTCCACAAACTCATCTTCTAGACCACTCTTGCCAACTTCATTGTCCCAGCTTAAAGAAGATTAAAGTCCCCCACAATTATTACATTGCCTTTGCTATAAGCTCCAATAATTTCTTGTTTAATGGTCTGTCCAATGTTAGGGGGCTTATAAACTACTCCTACCTGTTTTTTCTGATTCTTGCTATTCCTTATTTCCACCCACTTTGATTCTACTTCACAATGGCACAGTGGTTAGCACCGCAGCCTCACAGCTCCAGCGACCCAGGTTCAATTCTGGGTACTGCCTGTGTGGAGTTTGCAAGTTCTCCCCGTGTCTGCGTGGGTTTCCACCGGGTGCTACAGTTTCCTCCCACAGCCAAAAGACTTGCAGGTTGATAGGTAAATTGGCCATTATAAATTGCCCCTAGTATAGGTAGGTGGTAGGGGAATATAGGGACAGGTGAGGATGTGGTAGGAATATGGGATTAGTGTAGGATTAGTATAAATGGGTGGTTAATGGTCAGCACAGACTCAGTGGGCCGAAGGGCCTGTTTCAGTGCTGTATCTCTAAATTGAAAATCGAAATCGAAAATCTTCTGAGACCAGATCCTTTCTTACTAATGTCCTTATGTCATCCTTTACCATCAGGGCTACTCCTCCTCCTTTTCTATTCTGTCTGTCTTTCCGAAATATTGTGTACCCTGGAATATTTATTTCCCACCTTGATCACCATGTAACCATGTCTCCGTAATGACAATTAGATCTAAATCATTTACCTCTATTTGTGCCACTAGTTCCCATTTACCTTATTGCAGTTGCTTTGCGCATTCAGATCAAGAACCTTTAATTTCATTTTTTTCCTTCTATTCCCTTCAATGACCTTATTGGCTGATGTACAATTTTTGTGTGCAGTTCTGGTGACCTCATTACCGAAAGGATGTAATTGCGCTAGTGAAGGTACAGAGGAGATTTACGAGGATGTTGCCAGGACTGGAAAAATGCAGCTATGAGGAAAGAATGGATAGGCTGGGGTTATTCTCCTTGGGACAGAGGAGGCTGAGGGGAGATTTGATTGAAATATACAAAATTGTAAGGGCCTAATAAAAAGAGTGGGTGTGAAAGGCCTATTTACTTTAGTAGAGAGGTCAATGACTGGGGGGCATAGATTTAAAGTGATTCATAGAAATATTATATGGAAGATGAGGAAAACAATTTTCATCCAGAGGGTGGTAGGGGTCTGGAACTCTCTGCCTGAAAGGGTAGTAAAGGCAGAAACACTCAAATTATTTAAGAGGTTTCTGCATATGCACCTCAAGTTCCATAGCCTGCAAGGCTAGGGACCCAATGTTGGAAGGTGGGATTAGGCTGGGTGGCTCATTTTTGGATTGGCGCAGACACGACGGGCCAAGTGGTCTCTTTTTGTGCCGTATACCTTCTATGATTCTATGATTCGAGGTTGTGCTAGAATTTCTGTGGCTTCCCTGTGGGAGTGGACCTGGATCTGTGCTGCTCAATTATCCGAAGGAATTGAAGTGTTTGAAGGCATTCTGAGCCTCTCATCCCTATTTCCTCTTTCCCCATCAGGTGGGTAGCCATTTTCAGAGTATTCAAAGAAACTAGGCATGGGGTTAATGCTGGGACTCCCTCGGACCACAGAGTCTGTGGGGCTCTAGTGAAGTCAAAAGGAAAATGACAAGGAGGTATGTATTCTTCTGTCTCCTACCTTCCAAGTTGATCTTTGGCTCTCAAGACAACATCAGTTGAGGTCCTGGTGCTGGCAGCCAGCAGTGCATGTTCTTAGCCCCTGATAAGAAATCTCAGTGCTCTTGGAATAAAAACAGGAAATGTTGGAAATACTCAATAGGTCTGATAGCATCAGTGGAGAGAAACAGAGTTAATGTTTCAGGTTGATGGCCCTTTGTCAGAACTAAGAGTATTTAGAGATGTAACAGTTTTTTATGCAAGACAGGGAGAGAGGAGGAGGGGAGGAGACAACAAAAAGGAAGTTCTGTGGTAGGGTGGAAGGCAAGAGGAATGATGGTGCAAGGCAAAAATATATGGTAATGGATAAGTAAGGAAACAAAAGCTGTGTCGAGAGGAGATGTAAATCTAAAAAGTGGAATCATCACTAACAGCTGTCCAAAAATAACAATAAATGGGGGTGGAGTTTATGATCTGAAATTGTTGAACTCAGTGCTGAGTCCAGAAGGCTGTTGATACGATCAGATAAGGAAGGGGTCGAAGGGCTCCCCTCTTTTCCTTCTCCCTGTTTGAGAACAGATTTATTTCTTTTTTAAGTGGATATACTTTTCAATTCAGTGAGTGTTTAACTGTTTACATGCCATGATCATAAAAAGAACCAACTGGGCAGGTTTTCTTGAGTTTAATCAAAGTGTCAGGCAAACCTCCCACCTGCCAAGACTGAGGCACACATTATTTCGCCACATGAACAATAAAACTTAAAACTGCAAGCCCCTGACGGAGAGGACATTTGCATAGTAACAGACAATGTTGGAGCAATGAGGAACCAGTCTCTGCACGAATACACAAAAGAGACCTAGTCAAACCAGTCGGTCACAATTTTTTTTATTCATTCATGGGATGTGGGCGTCACTGGCTAGGCCAGCATTTATTGCCCATCCCTAATTGCCCTTGAAAAGGTGGTGGTGAGCTGCCTTCTTGAACCGCTGCAGTCCATTTGGGGTAGGTACACCCACAGTGTTGTTAGGAAGAAGGTTCCAGGATTTTGACCCAGCGACAGTGAAGGAACGGCGATATAGTTTCAAGTCAGGATGGGGTGTGACTTGGAGGGGAACTTGCAGGTGGTGGTGTTCCCATGTATTTGCTGCCCTTGTCCTTCTAGTTGGTAGAGGTCGCGGGTTTGGAAAGTGCAGTCTAAGGAGCCTTAGTGCATTGCTGCAATGCATCTTGTAGATGGTACACACTGCTGCCACTGTGCGTCGGTGGTGGAGGGAGTGAATGTTTGTAGATGGGGTGCCAATCAAGTGGGCTGCTTTGTCCTGGATGGTGTCGAGCTTCTTGAGTGTTGTTGGAGCTGCACCCATCCAGGCCAGTGGAGAGTATTCCATCACACTCCTGACTTGTGCCTTGTAGATGGTGGACAGGCTTTGGGGAGTCAGGAGGTGAGTTACTAGCCTCAGGATTCCTAGCCTCTGACCTGCTCTTGTAGCCACGGTATTTATATGGCTACTCCAGTTCAGGTTCTGGTCAATAGTAGCCCCTAAGATGTTGATAATGGGGGATTCAGTGATGGTAATGCCGTTGAATGTCATGGGGAGATGGTTAGATTCTCTCTTGTTGGAGATGGTCATTGCCTGGCACTTGTGTAGTGCCTCGTGTGCTGGCCACCTAGGGGAGTTTTAAATTGGAAAAACAGAATTTGAACTCATAACGCCTTGTGCTCCTTGAACGGAAGCAGAACCCTCTCCTGTCTGCCTGCTCCCATCTCCTTCCCACGGAACTGAATCTTGTGAAAACATGTGAACCTCAAAGAGAGAAAAGTCTCCTACGTGAACAAGGTTTAAGCAGAATACTGGACCCAACGAAATACAAGAATTACTTACAAAAGGCCTATACCATGAGTTCGAAGCACAGTAACAAAATATTGCCTCAAACTGTTCCACTTTATCTTTTCCTCTCTTCTTTTCTGTCCCTATCTGCATGTGTATATCGCGTGCGCATGCTTGTGTGTGTGCGTCATATATCCGTAGATTAACCATATTAGAGTTTAGTTTAAGTTTTAATAAACTTCATGTTTCTCCTTTAAACTTGAGAAAACCTAGTGTGTTGGTTTCTTTGCCTTATGATTGGAAAGTTGTGAACAAGGATTCACAAAGTGGTAGCTCAAACCACGGTGTGTTAGAAGTAAAATCCTGTTACAATAAGACCAGATGAAGACTGCAAAAGACTCCTAGACACATTTCTCATCTGGTCATAACAAAAGATAGAGGTTAACTTTATTGTACTTAAACCAAACTCAGTAAAAATAATAAAATGCACTCCAACTTTCACACATACACACACACGAATAGGTTACAGAGTGGGGAATGATAGTTTGGTCGAACTCGAGTTCAGAGAAATAAAAGGCATATACAGTTTGTGGAGATTGGTAACTCGGTTGGCTTCGGGCTGAATTCAGTGGACGTGTGACTTTCTTTTGATGGTCCTGAGGCTTCCGGTTTGAAGATATGGCGCTGGATTTTAAAGGCTCTTCAATTCCAGGAACAGTGGTGGGGACGGTGGGTGGTGGGGGGGGGGGAATGAAGATTGCAATGGATGAGGCCCGCCACTGACCCCGACACTGGCAGGGCCCGTACCGATCTCGGCAGCGGTGGTGAGGCCTCGTGGCGGCCTCCCCTGCCGCTCGGCGGCAGGACCCACATTAAAATATGCAAATGGATTCTTAGCTTTCATTAACATGCCGGCTGCAGCAACTCTGACAGCAGGTTCCGATCTTCATTCCGGCGGCCGGCAATGCCGCACCTTCGAATCCCTGTTTCTGTGGGGAGGGGGGAGGAGGAACTTTTCTCAATGTGGGAGGGGGAGCGAGGTCAAACTCCTCAGATTGGTTGGGGGATAATGGGAAGGGGTAAAGGACAAATGTTCTGAACTTTGTAGGGGAGGGGGGAGTGGGGGGGTGGGTGGTGGGGGGGGAGAGGTCATATTTTCACAGTAGGTATTCCGGGTGGGGAAAGGGCAGGAATGATGTGTAATACCATTGGGGGGGGGGGGTGGGAGAGGGCGTGGAAAGACTATTTTTTATTCATTTCTAACAACTGTAACATAACTGGCCCTTTAAAAATCTAACTTGTAATTCAGGGCTCTAAGCCCTTTAAAAATGGTGCTATCACACGCGCATTGTCATGGATGCTGTTGCCGGGGACAGCTCGCCCGTCCCCTCCACGTCATCGGGGGAGGCTGCCACCTTGGCCGTGCAAATGAGCCGCTACATTTGGAATTACGGCAGCTCCGCAATGTGTGCCCCATGTGTGCAAGCCACATATTTTTAAAATGCAGCCCGTGGACTCTGATTCGGTGGTTCTTTGGCTTCCAATTTGAAGAGGTGGACGCTGATTCAGTGGTTCTCCAGGAGACAGCAACTGAATTCCTTCAAAGTAAAGGCCTGCTCAGGTCACTAGAAGAAAACCCGATCCGAACTCGACAGAACCACATTGGACCCGAGCCCAACCCGGCCCGAATCCCTCCATTTTCTCTCCGCCCGACCTGACCACCAGAACGTTCCCTTTACCTATCTTCTGACTCCGAATCTGCAGGAAGCTGCAGCATGAGCGTGATGACGTCATAGAGACGCTCATTTGCTCGCTGAGCAAACTCAGAGTTTCCCTCCTTGACGTACCGGACTCCCAGCTCAGGTAGGTTTTTTACTTTTAACACCTACCAGCAGAGCAAAATGCAATTCGTACTGTGTGTGTCCAACCCGTACCCGGCCAGACCCGGACCCGAAAGCCAGACCCGGAAGAGCGACCCCACCCGATGCGAACACCCGACACGTCATCGGGTCCCGTCGGGTTCCGGTCGGCGAGCATGCCTTTACTTCAAAGGAGATCTCTGTTCTTTTGAGAAAGTTCTCTACACTCTAGCTCCCCCATCAGGCTTAAGTCATTAAGCATAGTGAGCATTGATCGGTGAACAGACTAACACAATCAAAACGCAGATCAATTAAACCACTGATCACTACAGTCTGCAGCAAGGAATATGCCTCTGTGCTCATGGTCAGCAAACAGAGTTCAAAGCCTGCAAGGTTTAAGTGGTTTGTCTCCATCAGTTTAATATTCAGGTTTCCAGCTGGTGGATTAAAAAATCATAATTTGACCAAGCATGTTCTGAGTTGAAAGATGAGGTGCTGTTCCTTGAGTTTCAGTTGAATTTCATTTGAACAGTGTAGGAGGCCGAAGACAGAAAGGTCAGAATGGAAGTGGAGCGATGAATTAAAATTAGAAGCAACTGAATGCTCGGGATCACGCTTGCAAAGCAGTCATCTTTCTGCATTTGGTCACCCCCATGTAGAGGAGATAGCAGAGAGGTGCAGAAACTATAGGGTACTGATAATGGGGGATTTCAATTATCCTATTATAGACTGGGATAGTAATAGTGTAAAGGGTGCTGGAGGGAGAGTTTCTGGAGTGTGTTCAGAAGAATTTTCTTGATCAGTATGTTTCAGCTCCAACGGAGAAGGGGTAGTTGCTGGATCCTGTTCTGGGGAATGAGGTGAATCAAGTAGATCAAGTGTCAGTTGGGGAACTTTTAGGAAAAAGTGATCATAGTATCATCAGGTTTAGTTTAACCATGAAAAAGGACAAGGAGCAATCGAAAGTAAAAATACTAAATTGGAAGAGGGGCAATTTTAGTGGGGTGAGAACAGATCTATCACAGGTCAAATAGGATTAAAGATTGGCAGGCAAAACTGTAATGGAACAATGGGCTGCTTTTAAAGAGGAGATGGTTTGAGTATAGACAACGTACATTCCCACAAGGGAGAAAAGTAAGGCAACCAAAGCCAGACCTCTCTGGATGACGGAAAAGATAAAGAGTAAGATGAAGCAGAAAAATGGGCCCTATGACATATATCAAGTTGATAATATCAGTGAGAACCAGGCTGAATACAGAAAGTTCAGAGGGGAAGTGAAAAAAGAAATCAGAGAGGCAAAGAGAGTGTATGGAAAGAGACTTGTAGCCAACGTAAAAAGGGAATCCAAAAAGCTTCTAGAAGCATATAAATAGTAAAAGGGTAGTAAGAGGAGGGTTGTGGCCAAGTAGGGACCAAAAAGGGATCTACACATGGAGGCATAGGCCATGATGGAGGTACTAAATGAGTACTTTGCTTCTGAGTTTACCAAGGGAGAACACACTGCCAAAGTCATAGTGAAAGAGTAAGTAGTTGAGATACTGGATGAGCTAAAAATTAATAAGAGGAGGTATTAGAAAGGCTGGCTGTATGTAAAGTTGATAAGTCACCAGGACTGAATGAGATGCATCGGAGAATACGAGGGAAGTAAGGGTGGAAATTGCAGAGTCACTGGCCACACTCTTCCAATCCTCCTCAGATATAGAGGTAATGCTAGAGGACTGGGGAATTGCAAATGTTACACCCTTGTTCAAAAAATAGTGTAAGGATAAACCCAGCAGCTACAGGCCAGTAAGTTTTACCTCAGTGGTGGGAAAGATCACAAGGTCATAAGAAGATCTTAAGAAATAGGAGCAGCAGTAGGCCATTCGGCCCCTTGAGTCTCCTCTGCCATTCAATAAGATCATGGCTAATCTGATTGTGGCCTTATTCCAGTTTCCTGTCTGCCCCCATAACCCTTGACTCACTTCTAGATCAAAAAACTGTCCAATTCAGCCTTGAACATATTCAATGACACAGCCTCCACTGCTCTCTGGGGAAAAGAATTCCAAAAATTAGCGACCCTCTGAGAGAAGAAATTCTTCCTCATCTCTGTCTTAAAAATGAGACCCCATATTTTGAAGCTGTGCCCCTAGTTCTAGACTCCCCCATGAGGGAAAACATCCTCTCAGCATCTACCCTTTCATAAGACAACCCCTTCATCCCAGGAATCAGCCTAGTGAATCTTCTCTGAACTGCTTCCAATGCAAGTATATCCACCTTAAATAAGGAGACCAAAACTGTATACAGGGAGGTGGTGTTGGTGGTGTAGTGGTAATGTCACTGAACTAATAATCCAGAGCCCAGGTTAATGCTCTAGGGAACATGGGTTCAAATCCCACCACAGCAGATGGTGAAATTTGAGTTCAGCTAATAAATCTGGAATTAAAAGCTAGTCTAATGATGGCTATGAAACAATTGTCAATTTTTGTTAAAAACCCATCTGGCTCACTAATGTCCTTTAGGGAAGGAAATCCTTACCTGGTCTGGCCTATGTGTGACTCCAGACCCACAGCAATGCCCTCTGAAATGGCCTAGCAAGCCCCTCAGTTCAAGGACAATTAGGGATGGGCAACAAATGCTGCCCTACAGCAACTCCCACAAGTGAATAAAAGAAAACTCCAGGTGTGGTCTCACCAATGCCCTGTACAGATGTAGCAAGCCTTCCCTACTTTTATCCTCCTTGCAATAAATGCCAACATTGCATTTGCCCTCAATTACTTCCTGTACCTACAGTCTAACTTTTTGCAATTCATGTACAAGGACACCCAGTTCCCTTAGTACCACAGCATTCTGCAGTCTCTCTCCATTTAAATAATATTCCACTTTTCTATTTTTCCCGCCAAAGTGGACAACCTCCCATTTTCCCACATTATAATCCATCTGCCAAATTTTTGCCCACTCACCTAACCTATCTATATCCCTTTGGAGACCCTTTGTGTCCTCCTCACAATTTGCTTGCTTACCTATCTCTACATCATCTGCAAATTTGGCTGCAATACATGCTGACCCTTCATCCAAGTCATTAATATAGATCGTAAATAGTTAAGACCCCAGCACTGATCCCTGTGGCCCTTCACTAGTTACAGTTTATCAAACTGAAAATGACCCATTTATCCCGACTCTTGTTTCCTGTTAGTCAGCCAATCCTCTATCCATGTTAATATAATACCCCAACACCATGCGTTCTTATCTTGAGTAGTAACCTTTTATGTGGCACCTTATCGAATGCCTTTTGGACATCCAAATACACTACATCTACTGATTCTCCTTTATCCATCCTGCTTGTTACATCCTCAAAGAACTCTAATAAATTTGTCAAACATGATTTCCCTTTCATAAAAACCACGTTGACTCTGCCTGATTGCATTATGATTTTATAAATGTCCTGCTACTACTTCTTTGATAATGGATTCTAGCATTTTACCCTATGACAGATATTAGACTAGCTGGCCTATAGTTTCCTGCTTTCTGCCTCCCTCCTTTCTTGAATAGAGGTGTTGCATTTGTAGTTTTCCAATCGGCTCAGACCTTTCCAGAAACTAGGGAATTTTGGAAGATTATAACCAATGCGTCCACTATCTCTGCAGCCACTTCTTTTAAGACCCTAGGATAGAAGTCATCAGGTCCAGGGGACTTGTCAGTCTTTAGTCCCATTAGTTTTCCTAGTATTTATCTCCAGTGATCGTGATTATTTTAAATTCCTCACTCCCTTTTTCCTCTTGATTTTCTACTATTCTTGGAATGTTCTCAGCATCTTTTGCTGTGAAGCCAAATACAAAATAAGTTCAAAGTCTCTGCCATTTCCTTGTTTCCCATTATTAATTCCCCAGTCTCATCCTCTAAGCAACCAACGCTTTAGGTACTCTTTTCCTTTTTATATATTTGTTGAAGCCTTTACTGTCCGTTTTTATATTTCTTGCTATTTTACTCATACTCTAATTTCTCCTTTTTTAAGTCATGTTCTGCTGGTTTCCAAATTTTTCCCAATTTTCTGGCCTACCACTAATCTTTGCAGCATTGTAACCCTTTTCTTTCAATTTGACACCATCCTTAACTTCCTTAGTTAGCCACAGATGGTGCATCTTTCTTAGAATCTTTCTCAATGGAATATGTCTTTGTTGAGAGTTATGAAATATCTATGACTCTATCTTCTTAAAAGTCTGCCACTGTTTCTCTACCATCTTACCTTTTACCTTATTTTCCCAGTCCACTTTAATCAATTCAGCCTAGGTTCCTCAGCAGCATTAGAGACTTGAGATTTGCTCACGGGTCAGCATTTATCCAGGGCATACATTTCCCACATGTTCAGGAGCACAGTGTTTCCTAAGGTTACCAGCTGCTCTGTCTGCTGATGGCTGCAGAGCTGGAATCCTGCCATCTGAACGTTGCCCCACACTCCTCATTCCAGAACAAAGAAGGTCATTGAGCCTCTTATGGCAATGCCCATGGGTCCTTCTCACCACACTGCTAACTTGCTCTGCCACCTCCAGCCAGGCCTGCTTGGTCTGGCTGGGTGCCCTTGTCCTGCCACTTTCTGGGAACAAGATACCTCGATTATCTCTCACACCTCCAGCATCACCTCAAGGGTGGCATCACTGAACTTTGGGGCTGCCCTGCCATAGGTGCCTGGCCTCTGCCTTTCCAGCTTCCTTCTTCTCCCTGCCACTGTATTGCAATATAGCAACTACAATAATGGCTGCCGTCATCCCTTTAAATCAGGTCTGCCTTCCACCTCCTTCACACGCCCAACGGCCCTAATTGGCCGCCAAACCCACCCTCCAGCCAAATAGGGCCAACCAACGGGAAAATTGCATCCCATGACTGCTTCCCCCTCGGAATGGGGTTGGGACCTGGAAATGGGACTGATGTCAGGGTCCCAACCCCAAACGAAAAATCCAGCCCCTGTTTTCTGCGCATGGCCCCTCTATCCTTGGGTGCACTCCTGCTGGTTACTGTGAAATTGCCATTTGCTCCATGGCACACTGCAGTTGTGAAAACTGCTGCTGAGAAATTGGAAGTGCACTGCTCATTATTCTTTAACAACCCAAAGAAGCTGTCTCAAACAAAGCTGTTTTTGCTGTTCCTTGATCACAATTCCACTTGCTTCTCACTTGCAATCACAGAATCACAGAATTGTCACAGTGCAGAAGGTGGCCATTCGGCCCATCATGTCAGCACCAGCTCTCCGAAAGAGCAATTCACTCAGTTTCATTTCCCCGCCTTCTCCTTTTCATGTAACAGTCTAATTCCCTTTTGAATTCTTCAATTGAACCTGGCTCCTCCACACTCTCAGGTAGTGCATTCCAGACCTTAACCACTGTCTGCGTGAAAGTTTTTCCTCATCTCACTTTTGCTTCTCTTACCAAATACTTTAAATCTGTACCCGCTCATTCAGTGCTTCCTCTTCAAGTTCACTGGCCAAAGGTCCTGAGGTGATTGGATTGTCGTGCTGGTGCATGTGGCGGCTAGAGTGCATGACATGAACTGCTTTGAAGTGCTCTATTTTTGGCTGTCAGTTTCATCTGGTTTCAGGAATTTCTTGTGACAGAGGTATGATGGTAAAATATTGTGTGTAATGTATACCTCTGTATTTCTGGGTGAGAGATTGACTAAGTGTAACAATGAGACAAAAGGCAGTGTGTCTCCAAACTGATTCTTTCCCACTTCTTCCATGGACTCTGGGCCCAAAATAATGAGGGCCATCTCTTCACATCATGGGTGGGCATGGTCTGATTTTGTTCACACCACAACATTGTGCTTCCTAATTGGTAATTGATCTCATTTGTTGTTTGCGAGACCTTGCTAGGTGAAAGGTTGTCTTTATTCACATAACAACTATATTTTAAACAAAGGCTGCATTTGCTGATAATGAACCACTAGGTGGCGCAGTAGATGCGCAAATGCCCACAGTGGGCCAGAATTTGCAACTAACAGGGATTTTACCATTAATTAAACTTGTCCCTGTACCCTTCAGCTTCAAATAGTTTTGCCTATAAAGTTGTTGCAAGTGCAAATTGAAAACAGTGAAGTGTTGGAAACAGGGCATCTGGGACCTGAGTGATCATGCCAGCACAAGACCTAGAATCATTCAGGCTTGGCTGATAAATGGCAAGTAACATCTGCGCCACATAAGTGCTAGGTAATGATCATCTCCAATGAGTGTCTAAGCACCTTCCCTTGATATTCAGTGGGATTGCCATTGCTGAGTCACCCACTGTCACCATTGACAAGAAACTTAACTGAGCGAGCGACATAAATACTGTGGGAGAAGAACAGGTAAGAGGCTGGGTATTCTGTAACTCACCTGTATGACTGTATCGGTGCCGTTTCCTGCTCCCGCCCCGAACTGGAAAACTTTATCAACTTTGCTTCCAATTTCCACCCTTCTCTCACCTTTACATGGTCTATCTCTGACACTTCCCTTCCCTTCCTCGACTTCTCTGTCTCCATCTCTGGGGATAGGTTGTCTACTAATATCCATTATAAACCCACCGACTCCCACAGCTACCTCAACTACACTTCTTCCCACCCTACCTCCTGTAAGGACTCCATTCCATTCTCCCAGTTTCTCCGTCTCCGACGCATCTGCTCTGATGATGCTACCTTCCATGACGGTGCTTCTTATATGACCTCCTTTTTCCTCAACCGAGGATTTCCCCCCACTGTGGTTGACAGGGCCTTCAACCGTGTCCGGCCCGTTCCCCGCACCTCTACCCTCATCCCTTCCCCTCCCTCCCAGAACCATGACAGGGTTCCCCTTGTCCTCACTTTTCACCCCACCAGCCTCCATATCCAAAGGATCATCCTCCGCTATTTCCGCCACCTCCAGCGTGATGCCACTACCAGTCGCATCTTCCCCTCCATTCCCCTGTCAGCATTCCGAAGGGATCGTTCCCTCCGCGACACCCTGGTCCACTCCTCCATTACCCCCACCACCTCGACCCCGTCCCATGGCAATCGCAGGAGGTGTAATACCTGCCCATTTACCTCCTCTCTCCTCACTATCCCAGGCCCCAAACACTCCTTCCAGGTGAAGCAGCGATTTACTTGTACTTCTTTCAATGTAGTATACTGTATTCGCTGCTCACAGTGTGGTCTCCTCTACATTGGGGAGACCAAGCGCAGACTGGGTGACCGCTTTGCGGAACATCTCCGCTCAGTCCGCAAGCAGGACCCTGAGCTTCCGGTTGCTTGCCATTTCAACATTCCCCCCTGCTCTCATGCTCACATCTCTGTCCTGGGATTGCTGCAGTGTTCCAGTGAACATCAACGCAAGCTCGAGGAACAGCATCTCATCTACCGATTAGGCACACTACAGCCTGCTGGACTGAACATTGAGTTCAATAATTTCAGAGCATGACAGCCCCCCATTTTACTTTCATTTTTAGTTATTTTTTTCTTTCTCTTTTTTGTTACATTCTTTTTTACATTTTTTACAATTTTTTTTTTGCATTTTTTTCATTTCATCTTAGTTTGTTCAGTTTGCTTACCCACTGTTTTTTTTCAGGTTTGCACTTGCTGCTGTTCAATATTCAGTGTATTAACAGCTAATCTGAACTAATGCTTTGTCTTTCAACACATCATTAACATATTGTTTACCTTTGCTCCGTGACCTTTTGGTCAGCTATGTGGCCTGGTCCAATCTGCACCTTCTCCTTTGTTATCTCTTGCCCCACCCCCACCTCACTTGCTTATAACTTGTGACTTTTCTAATATTTGTCAGTTCCGATGAAGGGTCACTGACCCGAAATGTTAACTCTGCTTCTCTTTCCACAGATGCTGCCAGACCTGCTGAGTGGTTCCAGCATTTCTTGTTTTAATTCTGTAACTCACCTCCTGACTCCCCAAAGTCTTTCCAACATCTACAAAGCACAAGACAAGAGTGCAATGCAATACACTTCACGTGCTTGGATGAATGCAGCTCCAGCAAAACTGAAGAAGCTCAACACCATCCAGGACAAAGCAGCTTGCTTGATTGATACCCCAACCATCACCGAGGCACAATGGCTGCAATGTGTACCATTTACAAGATGCACTGCAGCAACCACCAAAGCTCCTTCGACAGCACCTCAAAAATCTGCGACCTCTACCGCCTAGAAGAAAAAGGGCAACAAACGAAGGGAACACCACCACCTGTAAGTTCTCCTCCAAGTCACACACCATTCTGACTTGGAAATATATTGCTGTTCCTTCATCATTGCTGGGTCAAAATCCTGGAACTCCCTCCGTAACAGCACTGTGGGGGTACCTACACCACATGGACTGCAGCGGTTCAAGAAGGCAGCTCACCACCATCTTCTCAAGGGCAATTAGAGATGGGCAATAAATGCTGACCTTGCCAGCGATGGTCACGTCCCATGAATGAAAAATGTATTTCCTGAGCCAATCAGATTGTAAGACTGTGAAATTAACAGTGTAAGGATGGAGAAGGAAATGTAAATTTGAGTGAGTGAGTTCAATGTCAAATCTGGTACAGAAGAGAAATAAAGGGCTGAATTTTGTTTTGGTGACAGAAAATCGGAAAGTTGGCTGCTCTGCAGTACCGTCAGTGTCACTGGGAGTAGTGGACACTGCCAGTACCACAGGAGGCCTTGCAGTACCGAAGATGGAGGAGACCCCAGGAGAAGTGAGTGGGGTCAGGTTCGCCGGGACTACTCAGGTAGGCCTGGGCAATAGAGTAGGGAAAGAGGTTGGTGAGGGTGGGGGTGGTGAGTTGGCTTCCCGGGAGGGGGGGAGCGGCAGTTGCTGCCAGGGGGGCCCTCCGAGAGTCGTGGATTGCCCCAAAAGGAGGGACCCACCCCCGACCCAGCTTGAAGGCTACCAGGCTTTACCTGGCTGTGTCTCCACCAGCGGCGGGCCCCTCCACCTTCAATTCAATTGAGGTGGAGGCAGGAAGAGGCCTTTACTTGGCCATTAATTAGCCACTTCAGGGCCTCAATTGGCCTGGGGCAGAAAAGCCATTCTGAGCCTTCCCCACCCCAGACTCTACCGGAAGGCATCAGGAAGGTGATGGACACTCCGCCTCCTGCCTTCTGATGCAGCTTTATGGGCCCCCCATCTCCATTCCTGTCCCTAGGGGACCCATAAAATTCAGCCCAAAGAGAGGGAAACAAAGATTAGATTGGGAGAGAGAGAAAGAAGGAGACAGCGAGGATTTTTAAAAATTTGATCTTTTTAACATCATCCCGAAAAGTCAAAAGCTGAAGGGATGAGACTCCACACTCGTAATCATTTATTTTCTGTGCCAGAGGTTGATTGGCAGTCATTAACAATTATGTCGTCGTTAAAAGGCTACATACATTGGCAATGACAATACTCAACTTTCTGTGGTGAGTTTAATGAATAATTAATGGACAAATACAGCAAGTTCCTTCAAAAGAAAACAAAGAGGGTAAGTGCAAGATGACCTTTGTGTGAAGCTAATGGCAGGGGTGGAGGGGGGAGGAGGGAGTGCAACTCGGACAGCAACATTTTGGATATTCACATTTAACTGTACATCTGCTGTTCGTCTACAGTTGCTGCACCCTTTTTACCCATAAATAATGGTGAGTGCCATTAGCTTTGCTGTTATTTGGACAGAAAATTCTGGCCCATTTTAGGTAAAGCACTTTAGTAAGTTGCAGATAAGGCACTATATAAATGTAAGCTCTTCCTTTAAATGTGAGAAATCTATGTCTTTGCTGTCACCTACTGTCATTTCGAAGTTGAAACTTGAGAATGTTGAACCATCAAATGAGAACTTAAGAGGGGTAACCAAAAGCTTGGTCAAAGAGACAGGTTTTTAAAGGAGAATGGAGAGAGGTGGAGTGGTGGAGTGATTGCGGTAGGGAATTCCAGACATTAAGGACTGAAGGATCTGCCATCTGCGATGCATGAAGGCATCCCTCCCCAGACACAAAAAAGGCCTGAATCAACGGAATGGAGTGTTTCTGGAATGCAGAGTAGGGTTGGAAGATACAGCAAAGATTGAGCGTATTGAGGCCATGATGTGGAAGGATTTAAAGAACAAGAATGAGGATTTTAAATTTAGTGCACTGGGAGAATGGACTGATAGAATAGAATCATAAAATGATTACAGCACAGAAGGAGGGCATTCAGTCTGTCGAGCCTATGCTGGCTCTCTGCAAGAGCAATTTAGTTAGGCCCCAGCCCTCTCCCCATAGCCCTGTAAATTTTCTCTCTTCAGGTGCCTCTCCAATTCCCTTTTGAAAGCCACAATTGAATCTGCCTCCACCATCCTTTCAGACAGTGCATTCCAAATCATAATCATGCACTGCATAAAAAAGTTTTTCCTCATGCTGCCTTTGATTCATTTGCCAATCACTTTAATTTTGTGTCCTCTGGTTCTTGACTCTTATGTCAATGGGAACAGTTTCTCTCTATCTACCCTGTCTAGACCCTTCACGATTTAGAGAACCTCCATGAAATTTCTCAACCTACTCTAAGAAGAACAACTCCAGCTTCTCCATTCTATCCACCTATCTTGTATCCTTTCTCCCTCTTTTTTGTACCCTCTCTAAAGCCATCATATTCTTCCTAATTGGACCAGTGTTTTGTAGAGGTTCATCAGAAACCAATGTAGGTCAACAAGGACAGGGTTTGATATACAATCAGATATAGTGTTGGACAGGATGTATGGGGTATTTACAGTTGTTCATAGTTCAATGATGTATTTTGTTTTGGAATGCAGTCCATTTACTTACCTGTTCACAGCATCTAGGTAGCTGTGTATAAAATGTGATAGTTTCATTAAAAACAAAGTAAATACTTCTGGATAATTTCAACATAATTGAGTGGGGTAGACTTTTATGACATAATTGCACAAATTTATAATTGCAAATTGTATATTCATTCATTGAGACTTTATTACTGATTAAAACTAACAGCAACTTCTGGCCTTCACACGTGAGGAATTAAATGCAGAAATCCGGAAGTTGCTCTTCCAGAGGCGGTGATGTTGCAGACTTCGCTGATGGAATCTACACAGAAATCAATGTTATGGCGTGAACTTGGGCTATTTTCCCACTATTCTCACTCTAAAGACAGATGGAAAAGTTAGCACTTGCAGAATTAGGATTAACTGAGTTTTTAAACAGCTATATATATACCCCTGAACAATTACTCTGGCCATGAAAACGTAATTTTATAAGTCTGGAGACTCATTCCCTCAGAGGAAAATTAATGTTGCAGATTTTTGTGCCTTTTCTGTTTTTCAGTTTAATGTTTCTCCCTTATTCTGATGCGTATCTTCATTTTGTTTGCTGTACAATGATTTAAACATAATTTATATTTCAGCAGCCAGCAGAGGGAGCAAATAACAACCAGTTGAAAAGGTGAGCGTATCACAGTGGACTGAAGAAAGACAGCAGCAAAACATACTTCCGAGCAAGTCTACAGAAAAAGAGGGACGGCTCCAGATAAACAGAATCTTTGACAGATCTGGGAGATTTCTAGTTCGTTCCAGACATTTATGTCTGGCTAAGGAGGCAAAACACCATCATTATTTTTGAAGGGAATATTTATAGCTTGTATGGTGAAATGAAAAAAAGTAATTAATCCCTGATTTCACAGGGAACCCAAAAAGAAAGAAACACGCTTTTTCTGGGCATGGTAGAGGGAGAAAGCTATGGTTAGTAAAACTGTTCTTTGGAAAAGTTCCAATAGAAGTTAAATGGATACAGGACAGCCATCTAGGTAATAACTGATTCCTGGGAAGAGAGATCTCAAAATAAAATTCTATATTCCAGGACCTAAAGTTCTACTAGTGCAAGGATAGTTTCAAGAATTCCTATAACGAGAAAAAAAGAGTTGCAGCAAGTAATATATATTTGGTTAGATTTTGCTGCAGCAGAAAACCGAGTGGCATCTCTGTTCATTAGTCTTGCTCGTCCAATAGAAGTTAGGTTTTAATATTTTTTGTGTGGCACGTTCCTGGAAGTGCAAGCTCATAATGGGTGCGGCAAGATCAACAGGGCATCTGGTACCTGAGTGAACAGGTCAACTGTGTATCTCCTTAACCAATCAGACTGAAGGATTGAGAAATAAATAGAGAAACACAGAAGGAAGTGTAAATTAGATTGGGTGAATTCAACATCAAATTAGGTACAGGTAGAAAAATAAAGTGAGGGAAACAAAGATTGGATTAAGAGAAAGAGAAAACAAGACATAAAGGAAAAGAAAAACATTTTAAAATAAATTTTAAATGCCATTTTTAAAATCTCTAACAAATACTACCTGAAGGAATGAGACTCCATCTTAATAATAGGTAATTTGCAGTGACAGAGAGGTTGATAGGTAGTAATTACCAATTGTAATACTGTACTTATGCTTGTAATAACAGGACTTAACTGTCTATGGCATGTTTAGTTCGTATCTACCATACAAGTACAGCAACTTGACAACATTCATTCATTATGACATTATGTCATGATGTCAGTGCTCCCTTTGGAAGAAAGATCAAGAATCAGAGGACAAAGATTTAAAGTGTTTGGCAAAAGAATCAAAGAAAAAGCTTTTTTTTTAAAGTGGTTATGATCTGGATGCACTACCTGAAAGGGTAGTGGAGGCAGATTCAAATGCGGCTTTCAAAAGGGAATTGGATAGGTAAAGTGAAAAAAATTGCAGTACTATGGGAAAAGGGCAGGAGATTGGGACTAGCTAAGTTGCTCTTGGAGAGAGACAGCATGAACTTAAAGGGCCAAATAGCCTCCTTCTGTGCTGTAACCGTTCTATGATTCTATGAAACTTTTCAACATCTATCAATGGTGAGGCCGACAGCAAAATGCTGTTTTCGCGAAGGTAATGGCAGAGAGGCGCAACTTGGACAGCAACTTTGAATATTGGCATTTAACCGCACAACTGCTCCTCACCTGAAGTTGCTGTTATAGTTATGCATAAATAACAGTGAGCAGCATTATGGCAGCAAAATCTGGCCCATTGTGTTACACCTTTACAGAATTTTGAAACAGAACTGCTCAATGTAATCAAAAATTAACAAGCTGGATCTTGTACTTGTGAGGAAAACATGCAGCAGGTTGTGACTTTTTGCTGTATTGCAAAATATCTAAGATCCAGCACATTACACTGCTTTCATAGATTCTTATAAGGCTTTCAATCTAATGGTTCATGCTGCCCTTGTACAGAGCCTAGAAGTTATTGGTGTACATAGGTGAATCTTGGGTTTCATCTGGGCTAGGTACTGCAGCTCAAAGATACATGTAAGGTAAATGGGAGATTCACCAAGCCTATTTCTCTCAACAGGGGAATAAGGCAAGGTTGTCCACTGCCCCCTGTCCTATTCAATGTTTACATCAATAATGTATTGGATAGCATTGTAAATGAGAGTCTAGGACGTTGCAGGCTTGTTTTTGTACTGTTGTTTGGGAAGTTAGCGGGCTCCATTTACCATTTTGAACAATGGGTTATTGAGTGTGTTATGTTGTGTTTTCCTATTCATTGGAAAATACAAATGGTGTTTGTGCATCTGTTTCTATTAATTGCCAACTTTAGCTTGAACACAGTTCTTTGGGAGTTCTTTGGAAGGGTGAAAGGACACGTTAATCTTTTGTTTGTTGATTGTGGGACCTTGCTTGTGTAAACTGGCAGACAGATATGCCTACATAACAACTTCATTAATTGATTGGCTGTGAAGTACTCATATGTCCAAGGCTCATAGTTGGGTTGTAGAGAGTGAAACAATTGCTACTGACATTCTGCACTTCTAACTGATGGAATCACAGCTTCACAAGGTATGTTGTGTGTCCATGCTATTGTCAGCAAGACGATGGCAATGAACTCACACATTTTGTGCTACTCACCTTATTCTAATGATGCAGCATTCACTCAGAACTGTACTGAATTTTCCATATTTACAAATTTCTGGTCTGCCATATATGTTGGGTGGTGCTAGTCACTAGTGATTGGTTTCCCATCTCATGTTTAGGAGTTTGGTTGTACTGCCAATACCAAATCGATGATAACATAGGAACAGGGGTAGGCCACTTAACCCTTTGAGGTTGTTCCACCAATCAATGAGATCATGGCTGATCTGTGACCTAACTCCCTATACCTGCCGTTGCTCCATATCCCTTGATACCTTTGGTTAACAAAAATATATATGCTTTTTTAAAATTTGTTCATGCAGTGTGGGCGTCATTGGCTAGGCCAGCATTTATTGCCCATCCCTAATCGCCCTTGAGAAGGTGGTGGTGAGCTGCCTTCTTGAACTGCTACAGTCCAAGTGGGATGCAGGTACACCAACAGTGCTGTTAGGAAGGGAGTTCCAGGATTTTGACCCAGCATCAGTGACCCGGCAATATAGTTCCAAGTCAGGATGATGTGTGGCTTGGAGGGGTACTTGCAGGTGGTGGTGGTTTTGCCATGCATCTGCTGCCCTTGTCCTTCTAGGTGGTAGAGGTCGCATGTTTGGAAGGTGCTTTCAAAGGAGGTGTGGTGAGTCACTGCAGTGCATCTTGTAGATGGTACACACTGCTGCCACTATGCGCCAGTGAGGAAGGGAGTGAATGTTTAAGGTTATGGATGGGGTGCCGATCAAGAAGGCTGCTTTGTCCTGGATGGTGTTGAGCTTCCTGAGTATTCATCCAGGCAAGTGCAGAGTATTCCATCACACTCCTGACTTGTGCCTTGTAGATGGAGGATAGGCTTTGGGGAGTCAAGAGGTGAGTTACTCACTGCAGAATTCCAACCTCTGACCTGCTGTTGTAGCCACAGGATTTATGTAGCTGCTCCTGTTCAATTTCTGGTCAATGGTAACCCCCAAGACGTTGACAGCGTGGGATTCAGTGATGGTAATGCCATTGAACATGAAGGGGGGTTGGTTAGATTCTCTCTTGTTGGAGATTGTCATTGCTTGGCACTTGTGTGGTGTGAATGGTACTTGGCACTTATCAACCCAAGCCTGAATGTTGTTCAGGTCAGTGCAGGCTCCATTGCTTCATCCTCTGTGGACGACATCCTTCTTGCAACCATCTCCTCCAGCTCCACAACTGTCCCTGATGGAGGCATAAGAAGGGGGATATGGAACTCGCCTCCATTAACAGATCCTTCTGCAGAGCAGAATAATGACATTACAGGTAATGTTTTGGGATGGTGTTGACTGGGAAAGAGTGCACTTCATCCCCTTCACCTGGATATTTTGAGATCATTTCACCCTGGTTTCCGATCTCTCCGTTGCCCACTTTAGTATACTGTATTCACTGCTCACAATGTGGTCTCCTCTACATTGGGGAGACCAAATGCAGATTAGGTGACCGCTTTGCGGAACACCTCCGCTCAGTCCGTAATCATGGCCCCAAGCTTCCGGTTGCTGGCCACTTCAACAACCTCCCCCTGCTCTCATGTTCACATCTCTGTCCTGGGATTGCTGCAGTGTTCCAGCGAACATCAACGCAAGCTCGAGGAACAGCATCTCATTTACCGATGATGGCCAAAAAGTGGCAGTCCCCTCTACCTCTGGCAGCATCCCTCCCCCCATCCCCTGTCATTCAACCTTTTCATTGTACTCCACAGCCTAGAGACATTCACTCAAGGTGTTACAGATAGTTTAGGTGAGATATTGACATGTAGTGAGCAGATAGAACCCAGAATATACGCAAATATGGAAGTCGAGCGTAATGTAGCTGGGTTGAGGTTTAGGGAATGTCAATCCCATAGACAGGGCATGCAGTTGATAATCTCACGAAAAGGATGCGGGCTTGATGGACCGTATGGCCTTCTTCTGTCCCGTTATGACTCTATGACTCAGAGCATCAAATCGGTGCTCCAGTAGTTCTGCATGACCTCTCCCAAGATATGTAGCAGATTGTGGAGAAAGCAATGCCCACTGTTCACTGTCCTGCTGTGTGGCAACATCCAACAGGCTTTCACAGTGATATATCCTGGCAAATGTGACAGCTGCAATACATCTACAAATCCTCCCTCATTTCATGTGGCAGTACTAAATGAAGAACTGTTTGAAGAAAGGTCAACCTGTTTATGAAGTATACAAGGCAGCATTTTGGAGGGCCTAGAGAATATTCAGTCGACTCAGGGATTTAAGGGGCTTTCTGCTTCTACAAGGTCAGTCCTATTGTTGATGGCCGGTAACCAAAATCGTGTGCTCCATCCAGTGGAGTAGCTAGTGTGTGTACCCACAAGGCTGTCTTCTCTCATGACAGCAACACAATGGAGCACTCCATCAGCTCTCCATAGAAACCTTCAACTTTGCAGGACCTGGCTGACAGATAACATAACAAAGAGTTAGCCTGTCCTGCGTCTATCTCAGCACTCGATAAACATGACAGGATAGCCATCTTCATCATGAGAGGTTCAAAAGATTTTGGAACAGTAATTTACAACTCAGATTCCAGAAAATCACCTTACATCCTCTGCTGCTGCTCTCCTCCAAACTGTCTTGTGCTGTAAAACAGGACTGCCTTTGGGAAGCCCATTTTGTAACCCTCAGATATTTGCCCCTGAATTTCCATTAACTACAAGACTCTCACAGGTACACAAGAACATAAGAAATAGGAGCAGAAGAAGACCATATGGCCCATCGAGCCTGCTCCACCATTCAATAGGATCTTGGCTGATCTTGGGCTTCAATTCCACTTTCCTGCCCACTCCCCATATCCCTTGATTCCCTGCGAGACCATAAATCTATCTATCCCAGCCTCAAATGTAGAGAATTCCAAAGATTCACAACCCTTTGAGTGTTGTAATTGACCCCTTATCCTGAGACTGTGTTCCCGTATTCTAGATTCCCTGACCAGTGGGAACAATCTCTCAGCTTCTACCCTATCAAGCCCTTTCAGAATCCTGTACAGTTTTAGTAAGACTTCTTTATTCCTGTACAAAGAACAAAGAACAATACAGCACAGGAACAGGCCATTCAGCCCTCCAAGCCTGCGCCGATCTTGATGCCTGCCTAAACTAAAATCTTCTGCACTTCCGGGGTCCGTATCCCTCTCTTCCCATCCCATTCATGTATTTGTCAAGATGCATCTTAAACGTCTCTATGGTACCTGCTTCCACCACCTCCCCCGGCAACAAGTTCCAGGCACTCACCACCCTCTGTGTAAAGAACTTGCCTCGCACATCCCCTCTAAACTTTGCCCCTCTCACCTTAAACCTATGTCCCCTAGTAACTGACTCTTCTACCCTGGGAAAAAGCTTCTGACTATCCACTCTGTCCATGCCGCTTATAACTTTGTAAACCTCTATCATGTCGCCCATCCACCTCCGTCGTTCCAGTGAAAACAATCTGAGTTTATCCAACCTCTCCTCATAGCTAATGCCCTCCAGACCAGGCAACATCCTGGTAAACCTCTTCTGTACCCTTTCCAAAGCCTCCACATCCTTCTGGTAGTGTGGCGACCAGAATTGCATGCAATATTCTAAGTGTGGCCTAACTAAAGTTCTGTACAGCTGCAGCATGACTTGCCAATTTTTATACTCTATGCCCCGACCGATGAAGGCAAGCATGCCGTATGCTTTCTTGACTACCTTATCCACCTGTGTTGCCACTTTCAGTGACCCTGTGGACCTGTACGCCCAGATTTCTCTGCCTGTCAATACTCCTAAGGGTTCTGCCATTTACTGTATACCTCCCACCTGCATTAGAACTTCCAAAATGCATTACCTCACATTTGTCCGGATTAAACTCCATCTGCCATTTCTCCGCCCAAGTCTCCAATCGATCTATATCCTGCTGTATCCTCTGCCAATCCTCATCACAGTCCGCAACTCCACCAACCTTTGTGTCGTCCGCAAACTTACAAATCAGACCAGCTACATTTTCCTCCAAATCATTTTTTATACTACAAGCAGCAAAGGTCCCAGCACTGATCCCTGCGGAACACCACTAGTCATATCCCTCCATTCAGAAAAGCACCCTTCCACTGCTACCCTCTGTCTTCTATGACCGAGCCAGTTCAGTATCCATCTTGCCAGCTCCCCTCTGATCCCGTGTGACTTCACCTTTTGTACCAGTCTGCCATGAGAGACCTTGTCAAAGGCTTTACTGATGTCCATATAGATAACATCCACTGCCCTTCCTTCATCAATCACCTGTACTCCAATCCCCTTGAAATAAAGGCCAACATGCCATTTGTCTTCCTAGTAGCCTGCTGCATCTGCATGTTAACTTTGTGCGTTCCTTGTACAAGTACCCCCAATTCTCTTTGAACATCAACACTTACCAGTCACACATTTTAAAAAATATTCTGCTTTTCTATTTTTATGACCAAAGTGAACAACTTCACACTTCCCTACATTATATTCCATTTGCCATCTAGTTGCCCACTCACTTAGTCTGTCTATATCTCTTTGCAGCCTCTCCATTTCCTCCTCACAGCTTACCTTTCCACTGAGCTTTGTATCATCAGCAAACTTAGATACATTACTCTGTCTCTTCACCCAAGTCATTAATATAGAGTGTAAACATCTGAGGCCCCCGCACTGGTCCTTGCAGCACCCCACTATTCACTGCTTGTCAACTTGAAAATTCCCCATTTATGCCCACTCTCTGCTTCCTGCCTGTTAACCAATCCTCTATCCATGCTAATATATTATCCCCAACACCATGAGCCCTTATCTTGCCTATTAATCTTTTATGTGGCACCTTATCGAATGCCTTTTGGAAATCCAGGTATACTGCATCTACTGGTTCCCCTTTATCTACCCTACCAGGTACATCCTCAAAAAACTCTAATACATTTGTCAAACAGGATCTCTCTTCAGTAAAACCATGCTGACTTGTTCTAATCATACTATGCTTTTCCAAGTGCAATGTTAAGAATTCTTTAATAATAGTTTCCAGCATCTTCCCAATGACTGATGTTCGGCTAACTGGCCTGTAGTTCCCTGTTTTCTCTCTCCCTCCTTTCTTGAAAAGCGGTGTAACATTTGCCAACTTCCAACCTGACGGGACCATTCCTGAATCTAAGGAATTCTGGAAAATCATAGCCACTGCATCCACTATCTCTTCAGCTATCTCTTTTAGTATTATGGAATATAGGGAAAGACATCATGAGTACAACAGTGAAAAGATATTTAAATAGCTCCAGTCAATCCAAAGCAATGGCCAAAAGTCTATAAAAGCAATTTGCCCTACAGCAGCCTGTGCTCCAGAACTAGCCATGTTACAGGCTGTTCCAGTACAGTTACAACACTGACATCTACCCGACAATGTGGAAAATTGCCCAGGTATGCCTTGTGCACAAAAAGAAGGACAAATCCAACTTGGCCAATTACCGTCTATCAGTCTACTCCCGATCATCAGCAAAGTGATGGGAGGGGTCATCGACAGTGCTATCAAGCGGCACTTGCTTAGCAATAACCTGCTCACTGATGCTCAGTTTGGAATCTGCCAGGGCCACTCAGCTCCTGACCTCATTGCTGCCTTGGTGCAAACATGGACAAAAGGGCTGAACTTCAGAGTTGAGGTGAGAGTGACCGCCCTTGACATCAAGGAAGCATTTGACCAAGTATGGCATCAAGGAACCCTAGCAAAACCACAGTCAATGGGAATCAGGAGCAAAACTCTCCGCTGGTTGGAATCATACGTAGTACAAAGGAGATGGTTGTGGTTGTTGGAGGTCAATCATCTCAGTCCCAGGACGTCACGGCAGGAGTTCCTCAGGGTAGTGTCCCAGGCCCAACCATCTCTAGCTGCTTCATCAATGACCTTCCCTCCATCATAAGGTCAGAAGTCACAATTCTGGATGGGCAACAAATGCTGGCCTTGCCAGCAATACTCACTTCCCATGAAATGACTCATAAAAAAACCCATGTTGTTGATTTCTTATGGGACGGTAACGTGATATTTGAGAAATATGTTATCAATAAGATTAAAGTAGAATTTAAAATTGGGAGTCAGGCTTGTGGGTCTTTTAAATATTTTGATTTAGATATTAAGCAGAGTAGATCTGGAATAACTTTAAATCAACAATCCTATTTAGAGAGTGTTATTCTCAGCCCGGTTAATCATACTCGGTCCTCACAGAAAGATGATGTTGTACCTAAAGAAGAGACGAGCAATTGTGAAGCTTGAATAGTCAGTTGAACTATTTGGGCACTCAGACTAGACTAGATGCTAGTTTTGATGTGTTGGTGTTAAGTACTACAATCTTTTAACACCCTAAAGATGAGAATGTTTTTTAACGGCAAAAAAAAATTATAAAATTAAATCTGGAGAAATGCATTCTTAAGGTCTCATTCTTAGGTGAGCCAAAAATATGAAACTAGTCATTTTTAGTGATGCTAATCATGATAATCTTCCTGATGGATATTCTAGTGCTGCTGGTTTAATGATATTTCTTATGGGTGAGAATGTGAAATGGTATCTTTTAGCTTGGAAAGCTAAGAAAATAAAAGTTGCTAAAAGTACACTGACTCTTGTGGAGGCAGTGGATTGGGATTCGATTTGTCAAAAACTTTGAGTGAGATTCTGTTCAATGGGCATACTGAGGATAGTATATATATTGAATGTTATATAGATAATCATTCATTGGGGGATAATGTACACTCTATGAAAAATGAGTGAGAAAAGGTTATGGCTTGAAACAATTGCTGGAAAAAAGGAATTCCTAAAATTAAATGGGTGGATGCAAGTCTGATTGTTTTACAAAAGGAAATGCATGTACAAAGAAATTGTTAGAGTAGTTCTACAGGTGGAGAATCTCTCAAAAGTAATGCTTTGTACAGAAGATGGAGTTTTGTGGTTTAATTTGGTTAGAAATTTTGATTGCACATATAAAGTCTTACTTTTATATAAAGAGAGAGAAGGGAATCTGTTAATTGTAAATTAATTGTATTTAACTGTATGTAACTGGGCATTCACTCGTGCCTCTATAAATAGACACAGACTGAAACTGTGGCTGTTGGGGGTTTTGCAGGTGCATGTTTGGAAAGTATATCACTGTGAATAAAAGCTTATGAAGGTAGAAACTGGACTCCAGTTGTATCTTTCACTGTCTGGCTCTCTAGAATATAACAGTCATGTCCCTAGACCTAGACTCCCCAACCAACAGAAATAGCTTATCTCTAATTGCCCTATTAGTTCCCCTTAATATCCTGACAACTTTGAACAAATCACACCTCAACCTTTTAAATTCCAAGGACGACAACCGCAGTTTGTGTGATCATTCCCTTTAATTTAACCTTTGGAGTTCAGGTATCGTTCTGGTATATCTACGCTGCACTCCCTCCAAGGCCAGTTTATATTTCCCAAGGTGTGGTGCCCAGAACTGCTTTTAGTACTCCAGGTGTGATCTAACCAGGGCTTAGTGTAGCTGAAGCATAACATTTATCCCTTTATATTTCAGTCTTCTAGATATAAAGACCAGCATTCCATTAGCCTCTTTGATTATTTTCTGTACATGTTCATGACATTTTAACATCCATGTACATGGACCCTTAAGTCTCTAAGGACTACCACTGCTTCTAATTTTTCACTGTTTAGAAAGTATTTTGATCTAGCCTAATTAAGGTCCAAAATGTTTATATTGAAATCCATTTGCCACAGTTTTTCCCATTCACTTAATCTATTAATATATCTTTGTAATTTTATGTTTCCATCTACATTGCAAACTTGGATATATGTCCTTTCTATCCCATCATCTACATTTTTAATAAATATTGTGAATAGTTAAGGACCCAACACAGATACCTGGGAGACACAATTAGCCATATTCTGCCAGTTAGAGTACCTGCCCATTCATTATCTCTACTCTCTGTCTTCTGTTGCCCTACCAATTTGCTAACCAAGTCACTAATTCCATGAGCTTTAACCTTAGCTAACAGTATCTAATGAGGGATTTTATCAAATGCCTTCTGGAGTCCAAATAAATAACATCCATAGACATTCCCCTGCCCACTACTTTATTCACCTCTTCAAAAAAGTCAATCAGGTTCATTAGACATTATCTACCCTTTACAAACTGTGCTGGCTCTCTCTGAACAGCTGAAAAGTTTTAAGGTATTAAGTCGCTCTATCCTTAATTATTGACTCTAGTAATTTCTCGACAACAGATTTTAGGCTTCTCATACATAATTCTTGATTTGCCTCAAACTACAGAATAACATGTGAAATTTCCAATCTAAAGGGACAGTTCCTGAATTGAGGGAACTTTGGAAGATTATAGTCAGCAAATCTGCAATGTTCTCGCCTACTTCTTTTAAAATCCAGGGATGGAAACCATCTTTTCTTGGGGTTTGTCACTGTTTCATGCCTTTACTTTTTTCATTACTGCTGGTTTGCTTATGTTAATTTTGGTGACTCCCATCCCTGAGTCTTGTTAGGTCCTCTGTAAGTACTGACACAAAGTAATTACTCAGCATGTCCACCATTTCCTTATTTTCATTGCCAATACCACCATTACCAGTTTTCAATGGGCCCACATTTCTCCTGACCATCCTCTTTTTCCGAATATAATTATAAAAAAAATTTGTGTTGATTTCAAGTTTCTATTCATACTTCCTTTTTGTAATTGTTACAATTTGCTTTGTCACCCTTTACTGTTCTGTGTATCTTTTCCAGTTGCCAGGATCTGTACTTTTTTGTTGCATTTTTGTATGCTTTTACTTTGAGTTTTGTGTTTTCTCTCACCTCTCAGATTTTGGTCTCTCAGGGAATCAAGGAATATGGGGAGGGCGAGCGGGAAAGTAGAGTTGAGGCAGAAGATCAGCCATGATTGTACTGAATGGTAGAGCAGGCTCTAGGAACCGTATGGTCTACTCCTGCTTGTATTTCTTATGTTCCGACATTCTTTAGTCATCCATAGCTTTTTCTTTGGCAATTGGAACTCTTGCTCGTAGGGTATTGTTATGATTCTGTAGTTTTTTTTTTGGGGAAGAATGCAGTGTGCCTTTAAGGCTGGAAAAGGAGCAGTACTGCTTTAAGGCAACAAATTCCAGAGATTGAGTCAAAGAATGCATTCACGTTGCCCGGGATACTGCCACTCAGGACCAAAGACATGAAATACAATGTTCAAATTTAATTTTGAACTGGCTTATAGTGGAGCAGACTTTTCTAACTCAGATACACAGATAGACAGCAGGACCAGCATATACTGAAGGAAATGAGAGCTCTCTCTCGGTTTATTTAAACCTTATTTATTATACTCTCAGAATTCTGTTGTCAAGCCAGATTAATTTCTTAAAAGAAAATAACCAAATTCCTTTAACTACTGAACTGTAATTATTGAAATTCATCACTGGAAGAAGAGAATCTTTTCAACTTCTGAACTAGCCCACTGACTAACCTACTGTTGAAGAACCTTTTTTCCCCATTGGATGGCTGTGAGGACTTCAAGCAAGCTTGGACTATTCCACATAGAAAAATTTCACTTCGGCACGAACTTAAATATGCAAGTACTCTAATTATTTCTATTTTAAATGTTGTTTATATCTTAGTAGTGTTTAAGAATTTAGTTTTTCTAATTAAACAGTTAATTTATTGATCTTAAGACACCTGGTTTGGGTGCCTTATTTGGGGGTTAATAGATACTACAATTTGGCTGGGTCTTTCTTTAACTTGGAAAGTTTAAAATAATATGTTAGGCAATCTGTAGAGGGACGGGATTGAATCAACAGTGCGTTTCTCCTACCACAATCAGAATCATATATTTTGATTGGGGGCTTTGACTGGAGCGGTTGGTCGTGACATATTAATTGGGCTTCTCGTCTGGGATTTGAATCACATATTAATTGCGGGCTCGCTCAAGACTGAATCATATTTAATTCAGTGGCTCGCATCTGGGATCAGAATCAGACTAATTTGGAGGGCTCACATTTGGAATCATATTAATTACTTGTTTCTGAGATAACATATTTAAATTGGGCACTAAAATAATTTAAATTGGGGTCTTGCATTTGGCATCATAATTAATTGCTCTCGCGTCTGGGATCATAGCAATTAGAACCTCGATTGTTGGGATCTAAATCTAACACCAGTTACAAAGAAATTAAAAGAACCAGGTCTCTTGTATAATAAAGTACAGTCCATACCATTGTAATGGCATTAGTGGTTGTAGCAGAGTTTTTGTGAAAGCAGAATGTTTCTCTGAGTGACTTGATAACTTTAACTAAGAACAAATTAAAAGAATTGGCAGTGAAATTGGGGTTGGAATTGAAATCAGGTGCCAAAAAAGCAGAGATAATTGACATAATAGCCGAACATCTGGAATTAGTAGAAGATGATGGTGATTATGATGAAGCTGAAGGGGAATACGAGGAACAAGAAAGGGAGTACGAGACACAAGAAAGTAGTAGGTCTGAGAATGATGCAGTGGAATTGGTTAGGATTTAGTTAGAAATGAAAAAACTGGAGCTTCAACAGGAAAAAGGAAAAGATCAACAATAGGAAAACTTGAACTGGAGGACAGGGAGAAAGAGAGGGAATTTAGGCTAAAAGAGATGGAACAGAGACAAAAGGATAAGGAAGAATCTGAATTTAGATCAAGACCCAGAGAGAAGTTGTTTAAATTTATACAGGCTCTTCCTAAGTTCAAGGATAGGGATGTAGAGGCATTTTTCACATCTTTTGAAAAAATAGCCAAACAGATGAAGTGGCTGAAAGAAAGTTGGATGTTGCTCATGCTGGGCAGGCTGGTAGGCAGAGCTCTTGAAGCTTATGCCATCCTTTCTGAAGAGGTTTCTGCAGATTATGAGATGGCAAAGAAGGCTATTCTCACTGCATATGAGATACTCCCTGAAGCTTATCGTCAGAAGTGCAGGAACTTATGGAGATTGGCTGGGCAGACATATTTAGAATTTGAGAAGGTGAAGCAAATTAATTTTGATCGTTGGATACAGGCATTGAAGATAGAAACCACAGTTGAGAACCTTCGAGAATTGATTCTCGTGGAAGAGTTTAAAAACTCCATTCCTTCAGTAGTGAGAACTCATATAGATAACCTGAAGGTTTTGAAAGCTAGGCAAGCAGCAGAGATTGCTGATGATTTTGAGCTTGTGAATAAGCCAACCTATTTTGTCTATCACCCCCATAAACCTGAGAAGGATAGAAAGTGGGAGACCAAAAGGAAGGCGAGTAGCCAAGTAGGCAAGAAGTTATCATTGCAAACAAACGGGTCATTTTCATTCAGAGTGCTGGAAATTGCGAGGTAAACCCATAGGACTTGTTGGGGTAGGCAAAGTTAGTACAGAGGAAAAGACTCTGACTGAGAGTATAGCAGACCAGGCTATAGCTTTAACAAAAGCTGTGAATGTGAAACCAGATACTAAAACTGAAAGGAGTGTAGAGGTTAAGAATAAAATACCTGAGAGTTATAATGAATTTTTGTCAAAGGGGAGAGTAACTCCTTATCCTGTAAGTGAGGTAAGAAAACCTATCATTATACTCAGGGAAACAGGAGCAACCCAAACACTCTTGTTGGGGAAAGATATGAGGTTTCCACCAGAGAGCCCTTGAATGCTAAAGTTTTAGTTAACGAAATTGGTGGAGAGTGTATACCCATATCTTTGTATAAAGTATGCCTAGAGAGTGACTTAATATCTGGGATAGCAACTGTAGGTGTTGTCCACAGGTTACCAGTAAAGGGAATTGATCTACTCCAAGGAAATGATTTGGCTGGATCAAAAATATCAGTTTCTCCTATGGTTACAGAGGAACCAAGTGAAATTAAGGAAATGGAGCAATTACAGGAGCAAGTTCCTGGAATATTTCCTGCGTGTGTAGTCACCTGAGCAATGGCTAAACAGGATCCATTGTCAGAGGTAAAAGGGGCACCACAAATAGATAGCCAAGTATCTGAAACATTATTTGGAGATTTAGATAATCCAAATGAGATATTTAACAGATCGTCTATCATTGCAGCACAGCAAGCTGATCCAGAGATATACCGAATAGAACAGACAGCTCAGTCAGAAGCTGAGGAGATAGGAGTTCCGGAAGGCTATTATATGGCAAACGAGGTTTTGAGGAGGAAATGGAGATCGCCTCATAGGCTTGCAGATGAAGACTGGACAGTTGTTGAACAGGTAGTGGTACCACTTAAATATCGACAAGGATTATTAAGGTTAGCACACAACATTCCTTTTGCAAAACATAGGGGAATTCGGAAGACCAAATTACGCATAAGCCAACATTATTACTGGCCAGGTCTTACAAAGGATGTGAGACAATTTTGTAGAACATACCATACCTGCCAAATGGTGGGAAAACCACAACCTACCATAAAACCAGGGATGAAGTATTAGTAGTATTACCATTACAGGGAGAACCATTAAAAGCATCGTTCAGTGGCCCATATAGAGTGATCGAAAGAGTGGGTAAGGCAGATTACTTGATTGACACCCCTGATCGCCGGAAGAAGAACCGGTTGTGCCACATTAATATGCACAAACAATATTACCGCAGGGAGGTGGACAAGCCAGTACAGATAAGTCAGGTAATCGGGACTGTTGAGAAGGAAAAGGATAGTGAGGATGAGGCAGAAGCAGGCCTGGGAAATTTTCAGATTGAACTTCCAAATATCCCATTAGCAAATACAGAATGGCTTGGAAAATTAAACCATAGGCTTTTACACTTAGAGGCAAAACAGCGTGAAGTCCTAACCAGGGTTTTCACAACATTTCAAAACATTTGTAGGGATAAGCCAGGATGTACAACCTTAGCCACACGTGATGTGGGCATAGGGGGAACCATTTCTTTAAAACAACATCCTTGTCACTTAAGTTCCAGACAGACAGGCCCAAGTGGAAGCAGAGGTACAATGCATGCTGAAGGGCAGCTTAGTTGAACCTAGTCAGGACAGCTGGAATTCACAGGTGGTCTTGATATCTAAACCTGGTGCATCGGTTCATACTTGTATAGACTCTAGAAAAGTCACTGTGGTAAAGAAGGCAGACTCCTACCTAAATTCTTATTAAAAGGACTGTCTGGACAGAGTGGGCTACACAATGTGTCTTAAAGTGACAGATGTATTGGAGGGATACTGTCAAATTCCTTTGACACCGCAGGGTAAGAAAAAAATCAGCTTCTGTTACACCGGACAGGGTTTTCCAGTGTCAAGTGATGCCACATAGGTTAAGGGGTAGTCGAGAAACTTCTCAGAATACTGAACCCAGTAGTGGTCAGTGCTCCTAGCTGTGCAGGTCACCTGGCTGAGGTGATGTACAATCGGGACACTTGGAAGGAAAAAACAAAACAACTGGAAGACTATGCTTGGAAATTGTGTTTGAGTAATTTATTAGAGTTCTTTGAGGAAGTAACAAACAACGTGGATAAAGGGGAACCTGTAGATGTGGTGTACTTGGATTTCCAGAAGGCATTTGACAAGGTGCCACATCAAAGGTTACTAACAAAATAAGAGCCCATGGTATATGGTATGGGGGTAACGTATTAGCAGGGATAGAGAATTGGTCAGCTCAAAGGAAACAGCGAGTAGGCATAAATGGTTTATTTTCAGGTTGGCAAGCTGTAACTAGTGGAGTGCCACAGAGATCAGTGCTGGGTCCTCAACTATTTACAATCTATGTCAATGACTTGGATGAAGGGACGGAATGCATAGTTGCTAAATTTGCTGATGACAAAAAGCTAGATAGGAGAGTAAGTTGTGAAGAGGACATAAGGGCCGGAATTTTACGCCGCCCCAGCAAGTTGGATGGGGCGGTGTAAAATTGAGCGGCAGGCTCCGGGAGGCCTAACCGCCCCGATTCCACCTCCGACCAAGTTCACGGAGGTCCGGCGGCGCGGCTGGGGGGTGAGAAGCGGCCCACCCACCTGAGGTCAATCAAGACTCTTAAGTGGCCACTTAAGGGCCCTTGCCCGCCACCACGGGTATTTTAGCCATGGCAAGCGGGTGTGCCAGGGACGTGAAAGGCCGCCCAGCTATAGCTGCCGGCCTTTCCGCACCCCGGGTTGGTGGGGGGGGCCAGGCAATCAGGCACAGGGTGCCCGATTGAGGACTGACCCACCTCCCAACCCAACCCTGGGATCCGACGCCCCCTCCCCCCGAACGACCACCCCAGCCTCACCACGGCACAACCGATTTCCCCTGGTGAGGCAACCCAAACTTACCTTCAGTTCCGGCTCCTTGGTATCCTTCTCGGTCAGCTGGGCTGCAGTCCCAGCAGTGGCCACCGCTCCCGGTGGCACTGCTGAGACTAAGAGCTGCCGGCTCGCTGATTGGCCGGCAGCTCACTGAGGCGGGACCTCCTCCCTCAAGTGGTTGGAAGTCCTGCCTCGGGCCAATTAAAGCCTGGCGATCCGTAAAATATGGGACGGATCCCCAGGCTGGGTGGAAGCAGGTTCGGCACCGACATTTATGTCAGAGTCCGGCTCCCGTCCGCCCAGCATAAAATTCCGGCCAAGGAGTCTGCAAAGGGATATCGATAGGTTAAGCGAGTGGGCAAGGATTTGGCTGATGGAGTATTATGTGGGAAAGGGTGAACTTGTCCACTTTGACCGGAAAAATAGAAAGCAGTATATTATTTAAGTGGAGAGAGATCCAGAACTCCAAGATACAGAGGGATCTGGGTGCCCTCATACAAGAAACACAAAAAGTTAGTATGGAGGTACAGAAAATGCAATGTTGTTGTTTAATGCAAGGGGAATGGAATAAAAAAGTAGAGATGTTTTGCTACAGTTGTACAGGGCTTTGTGAGACTACATCTAGAGTATTGTGTACAGTTTTGGTCTCCTTACTTAAGAAAGGATATAATTGCATTGGAAGCAGTTCAGAGAAGGTTCACTCGACTGATTCCTGGGATGAGAGGAATGAGGAGAGGTTGGGCCTGTATTCATTGGAGTTTAGAAGGATGAAACAGATAAGATCCCTAGGTGACTTGACAGGGTGGATGTTGAAAGGATTGTCCCTTGTGGGAGAGACTAAAACTAGAGAGCACATATTAAAAATAAGGGGTCTCACATTTAGATCAGAGATGAGGAGAAATTTTTTCTCTCAGAGGATCGTGAGTCTGGAACTCTAATCCCCAGAGAGCGGTAGAGGCAGGGTTACTGAATGTTCTTTTAAGGCAGAGGTAGACAGATTCTTGACAAACAAGGGAGTTAAAGGATATCGGAGGTAGGCAGGAAAGTGGAGTTGAGTCCACAAACAGATCAGCCATGATCTTATAGAATGACGGAACAGGCTTGAGGGGATGAATAGCCCACCCCTGCTCCTAGTTTGTATGTTCATACTTGTGACTGGAACCCTCTGGTGTTGATTGCTATTGTAATGCGCACTTTTACAATCTTCATTAAGCCCAGAAAGAAATCTATTTCTGCTCTCGGTAGACACCGGGCCCATCCTTATGCTTCTCCTGGAATTCCCCGGATGATCAGGAATTGCTCCTAAAAGTTTTAGCTTTATGTAAGGGGTGGGGGGGGGAGGAGGGTGGTGGGTGGGCAGGAGAAGCATCCACCCACACCAAGTAGAATTTCCTGGGGACTTTAAATGGGGCAGAAACCCACCAGATCTGATTTGATTTTGACTCTCACCTCCCCGCATTCCCACTTAGGTTCCCCCTCACTACAGACTCAGCAGTGCCCGTGGCTCTGAATTGCCCATCAACTCGCTCCTCCCTTCAAGCTGCTCCTTGTTTGAGTCATGATCACAACTCCTGTTGCCAATATGACCACCGCCACCACCGCTGATACCATCTGCTAATTTCCTGCCTCAACTACTGATGTAACAACCTCTTTCCCCCGCTGGTACTTATAAATATAAAATATATATCATATATAAAATTAATAACAGTAAAGTAAATAAAATGCATAAATTGGCTGATTTTTAAAATTTTGTGAGTGTCATCTCTAACACTTGGAACCCCAATATTGCTCTACCTCTTCTCTTCGCTTCTTACCATCCTCTAAACCACTCCACCTCACTCTGCCTTCCCTCTTGCTCCATACTTCATCCAATAACTCCAAACTTTATGCATCACAGTCTATGTCAACCCCAGTCCAATCATTCCTTATACTGTATCCTAAGTTTGCCTTCCTCCACAATTGCATGCAAGTCTTTTGGAATGGCTGATCAACCTTCCAGGTGCTGTGGCTGACATCTGGGAGAAAATATTCTGGTTCATGCCTGCATGAGTCCAATGGCCTAAGCTGTCAGTTCTCACCTTGAACTATTCTATCTGCCTCCAAGGAGCTGCAGGACTGTCTAACACCAAATCGAGTGATTTCCCCCCACATTTTCTTTGTGGTTGGATGTTGGTCCCAGCGCTGTTGTCCTTATGTTCTCTGGGGAACAGCTATCAAAACCGTACTTCATGTGCAGTTATAGCAATGGGGCAGGACCAGCCGCAAGGAAGTCCACTGTATCTTCAGCAGTCTGCCTTGCTTGCTTTATTGCCATGAATGGTAAGAACAGGGCGACCCATATCTGGTGGAGGTACTAAGTGAGGAAGAAGAGGATGTGGTCTCTAGCTCTGAAGGTGAGTCTAGTACTATCGTACTCGGGACAATTTAGCCTTTGATGATCATTAACCTCCTCAGCACATCACAGATATCAAGCCATTGAGTTAATGGTTTGATTGCAGATAGCAATGAATGTTATGTGAATGAGAGCAGTGTAGATGGAAGCATAAAATTACAAAGAGATATTGATAGATTAAGTGAATGGGCAAAACTGTGACAAATGGATTTCAATGTAGGAAAATGTGAGGACATCCACTTTGGTCCTAAAAAGGATAGAACAGGGTACTTTCCAAATGATGAAAAGCTAGAAACAGCGGAGGTCCTGGTATATAGACCGAGTGCAGCATAGATTCACCAGAATACGTGGACTCCAAAAGTTAAATTACAAGGAGATATTAAACCCTATAGGGTTGTATTTCCTGGAATAAGGAAATTAAGGTGTAATTTGACCAAGGTTTTCAAGATATTATGGGAATAGGTAGAATAGATTAAGAGAAACTATTTCTGCTGATTGGGGAGTTTAGGACTAGGGACATAATCTAAAAATTAGAGCCAAACATCTCAGGAGTAAAATTAGGAAACCGTTCTACACACAATGGGTGTTAGAAATTTGGAACATTGTTCTTCAAACATCAATTATTAATTTTAAATCTGATATTGAAAGATTTTTGTTAACCAAATGTATTAAGCGATATGGACAAAGGCAGGTATAAGGAGTTAGGTCGCCATGATCTTATTGAATGGTGGTACAGGCTCAAGAGGCTAAGTGGCCTCCTCCTCTGTTACCAGAGGTGGTAACCATTTGTTCAAGATGTTGGAGTGCACCTAACTTCTATCAATAAACAACTTTATAAGTTGAAAAAGTAACACCTACAGAATATTTTAAAAATGAAATCAGAATTAGTATGCGTTTACAGCTGTACAGAAAAAGTTAGACCATCTCCTCATCTGGACTACAATCCCCAGCACGCATTGCGTTGGGGCACTATTTCCGGCTTTGAGGTAATTTCCTGTTGTTGAGTGGCGTTGTTCAGTGCTCGGCCTCCCAGGAGTTACCCACCTGCCATTCGCCCCTTTACTATCACTTTGTTGGTTTGATGTATTCCCGGCGACCGCAGAGTTTTAACGAAGGGCTGAATGCCCGGGGTTGCGAGGATGTGTCGATGGCAGGATATGCGGTCCCGATAAGGTCATGGGACTGCACCGACCCCTGGATCGCTGACAGCCGGCAGCAAGCACCGCCAGCGGGGCCTTGGGGCGAGAGACAGGCACCAGCGGCGTCAACACCAGCCGGCAGCGCGGGGGTGGCTGCTCCAGAAACCGCGGTGGGATCCACTGGCGAGTATTTACAATAAAGTTACAGGCATCTTAGGCGCTACTGGTGCCTGACTCGGAGACCGACGGTGCAGCCGCTGTCACGGAGCCGGCCAACCGCCTTAGCGAGCATCAGGCTGCCCTGCCCGCCTCACCTGAGACACTGCTGCTTTCTAACCCGCCTAATGTTTTCATATCTGGCAACTTCCAGAGTCTAAGCTAGGCTCGCAAAGTTTGTAAATCCAAGTCCATTTCCTGGTTATTTCAGCGACGTGACGGCGGCGTTTGTAACGTTTTTCGTGTTTTTTTCTCAAACACACCAGAGCTCGAATAATCGTTTTCACTCCTTGCCCTCCTTGCGCTTGCTTTTGATATTGCAGAAGATAACGACTTATTTAGTGCTTATTTAAGAATTTCTGATTGTAATCGATCCAGGCAGATTTTCACCACTTACAGTGGAACTGAAACTGTTCCGAATCAAAGTTAAAATTACATCCTAAATGTCTGTACTGTCTTTCCTCAGCCTCCTTGAACTGTCTGCAGCCATTAACACAGTTGACCATGTAAATCTCCCCCCAATGCCTCCGCTTTCTTCCATGGAATGTGGGCGTCGCTGGCTAGGCCAGCCTTTGTTGTCCATCCCTCATTGTCCTTGAGAAGGTGGTGGTGAGCTGCCTTTTTGAAATGCTGTTATCCACTTGAATGGAACTGCCCTCACCTGGTTGCATTCTTCACTACCCTGTAGTAGCAGAGAATCTCCTGCATTGACTTCTCTTCCTGCTCCTCTGCATGGTTATTTCTGGAGTCCTCCAAGGCTCTGCCCATAATCCTCTCCCATTTCTAATTTGAATGCTGCCACTTGCCGATGTCTTCCAAAAACATATCAGGTTCCACATGTATGCTAACAACACTCACGTGTCATCACCACCTCGCAACGACTCCACTACCTCTGTGTTGTCAAACTGACTGCTTGTCCCTACATCCAGCACTGGATGAGTAGAAAGTTCCTCCAGTTAAACATTGCGAAGACTGAAACCATTGTTTTCAGCCATCACCACAAACTCTGTTCCCCAACTGCTGATTCCAACATCCCCCCCCCCCCCCCCCCCCCCCCCGCCCCCGCCAGCACACTCTGGCTGAAGCAAACTGCTGGCAGCCACAGTGTTCGATTTGACCCTGAGCTGAGTTTCTGACCCCATATCCTCTCCCATTGCTATGGCCGTCCACATGACCTCTGTAATACTGCCTGTCTCCGCTCTTGCCTCAGCCCGTCTGCTGCTGACATATTCATCCATGCCTTTGTTACTTCAAGATGCAATTATTCAAATGCTCTCTTGGCTCAACTCCCTTCTTTTAATATCAATAAGATTGAACACCTAAAACTCTGCAAACCATATCTTAAATTGCACTAAATCCCATTCACCCATTACTGCATGTGTTTCTTAATCTTCATTGGCTCCCAGTTCCCAAATGCCTCGATTTAATAAAAAAAAAAAATTCTCATCCTTGTGTTCAAATCCCTGCAGGTCCTCTGCAAGCTCCTGCAACTTTATAAGCCTGCTTCGAGCCCTGCATTCCTCCAATTCTGCCCTCTTGTGCATCCCTGACTTCCTTCACCCCACCATTGACAGCCATGCCGTCAGCTATGGGATTCCCTCCATTAAGGAGCTTTATAAATTTTGGTTGTTGTGATTCTGTCGCCTGACCATAAAGCTGTTGAGTTGGAGTCTTGATACATGAAGGAGCAGAAGATGCCATCTGTTTTGACTGACAAGTCCCTGGGTAAATGGGGATGGTACCTTCCTTGGAATCTTTTCTTGTTAATATGAAGACATAGTCACTGGCTTCTGTAAGGATATAATAAGACAGCTTTGAGAGTATCTTGAAGTGCATTCCTATGAGTTTAATGCCAGTACATTGGATAGAGGAATGAATGTTGTACTCAGCACATAAATGATCTTGGGCAGGAGCAGTGCAGTCATTTACCTCAGTTGAAAGCTAAATTGAGAAACCAAGGTGAAGCAACGGGGCCTATTGTGAAGGACATCATCGTGATAAAGAATAAAGGAGATGACAAAGTAAAATAGGAAGCAGTATTTAGATGCTACCTAGCTTTGGTTTTAAAAAAACAGACTGTAGGAAGATTGAGAGAAATGAGAATTTTTGAGTTAGTAATTGCAGGATGCCCCTATTTCAAATTAGTGGATGATGAGGAGAACAAAAATCAAAGCTTAAATACAATAGGAGGAAATTTTGAGGGCTGCTGACCATAGTATCAGTACAATAGACAAAAGAAGTAAAGCAGTGATCGAGAATGGAGACTAGAGGGGTTACCAATCAGAACCTTGATTTTGTACAAGGGTACATCCAGCTATTGGAGCAGTCTTAGTTGGGCTCAAACTTTGAAACATAGAAGGATAGGAAGTGCAACAAAGAAAAACTGAGCTTTTTGGAGGCATCTTTAGTAATTAAGGCATAAAATGAGGCCAAGAATGTTGAGATGGGGAGTAAAAAGGATAAAAGATAGGAATTGGTGGCTGAAACTTAGATTTTGACCGAGAGGAAATGAAACAGAATTTTCATTGCTCCATTTATTGACATGGATGCAATCATAATTTGTTAATTCAGCCATTAGATTGATAAGACTAGAGGTTTGAGCACTGAGGATATATATTCCAAAGAAAATTGATGAATGCAGAATGGAGTCATTACCAAGATAGCGGATAAGGTTTGATTCAGATGAAAGGTTATTGTTTTGAAAATGGGACATAGAGTGGGAGAGGGCCGAATTCTGGGAACTCTTGAGCTAATAGAATAAGAGTCAGATTGAACGACTGATGTAAGTGCAAAACGGACAATTTGAAGAAAGTCTAGTTTTGAGCATAGTTTTAGTGGAAGGCCATATATGATTCTAACTTGTTTAGAGGTGCATGCTGTTAGCCCAATCAAATAAGTTTGGGGAAGTCTTAATTCATCAAATTTTCAAGAGCAGAGTTTTTTCGGTACAGAACGTACACAAGGTCATCAGAACATCTGTGACAAAACTTCACTGGCGATCTTGGATTGAGCCTGCACATTCAGGGCAAAAAATAATTTGAGAGTTAGAAATTTCCATAAATTAGAAAGCATTCATGTTAGAACACTAGTTTGAGGATAAGACTCATTGCCTTTCTTAGGGTTGGATTGATCATGAGCAAACTTTCAGTGGGCAAGCAAGATGACCTGAAAGCAAGAGATTAAAGGGACTGATAGAATGGAGATGTGTCCAGGAGTGCATATTATATTGAGGGGTCATCCGGACTAGAAGTGGTCTTGGATTCCAAAGTGTGCAGATCTGACAGACCTGGTAGGGTTAAAATTTGTCTGTCATGACAGTTGAACACAAAGAACATAGAATAGAATGGTTACAGCATAGAAGGAAGTCATTCGGCCCACGTGTCCGTGCTGGCTTTCTGCAAGAGCAACTCACCTAGCCCCACTCCCCTGCTTTTTCTCAATAGACCTGCAAATTTTTCTCTTCAGATAATTATGCAGTTCTCTTTTGAAGGCCTCGATTGAATCTGCCTCCAGCAGTACGTTCTGGATCCTTACCACACACTGCATAAAAAAGCTCTCTACTCTGTCCAGACCCCTCATGATTTTGAACACCTCCATCAAATCTCCTCTTAATCTTCTCCATGGAGACCAGACCAAACTTTTCCAATCTATCCACGTAACTGCAGCATGCATGTAGTTGTTTTATTAGAGGCAGTTTGTAAACAAAAAAGTGCATAAGAATATTCCTGTGCCTCAATTTTAAAATTCTCATCCTTGTTTTCAAATTCCTCCATGACCTTGCCACTCCCTATCACTGTAATATCCTCCAATCCTACAACCATCTGAGATATCTGTGCTCCTCTAATTCTGGCCTATTGAGCATCCCCAATTTTAATCTTTCCATCATTGGTAATCATTCCTTCAGCTACCAAGGCCCTAAGTTCTGGAATTCCCTCCCTAAATAGCTCAGTCGCTCCACTTCTCTTTCCTCCTTTAGACTTTGCTTAAAACCTACCTCTTTCACCAAGCTTTTGGTCTTTGGCCTTAATAGCTCCTTATGTGGCTCAGTGTCAAATCTTGTTTAGTAATGCTCCTTTGAAGTGCCTTGGGACGTTTTACTACATTAAAGGCACTGTATAAATGTTGATGTGCAAATAGGTGTGGATTAATGTGAGTTTACAATCAGATATACTAATCTTTGTCTAGCATTTCACTCATACTGAGCAATATGTTCTCAAATAATTATCCTGAAACTGTTCAATTATTTGCACCATATGTCTGTAGCTAAGATAACATGATACTTTTAGCATAAATTATTTCCCAATACTGAACATGCACTGTAGGCTAGCATTTTCCCATTAATTGTCTTACTACTGCTTCTTGAGTTGCCTTTCAATGTATATAAGCAGGTCCATTTTTTAGTTGTCTTGTACTTTGTTTTCTGACATGTCTGTACTGCACTGACGGCACCTGCTGCTAGTTATTTCCAGTTCTTACAAAATCAATTTATTTTATAGCTGCAAGCCTGAGGAATATAAAATACTTTGTTTTTATTCCCGAAAGTGTTACAGCAAGCAATACGTACTTTTTGCATTGTACATTTTTTTAATTTGTGAAATGCCAATAGGTTTTTTAAACAGTTTTCAGTTTTTGCTGCATACATGTTGCACAGTTTGTGGGCAAAGAACTGTCATCAGGTTCATTTTAATAGGGTTGGGGTAATTCCCCCTCCAGATCATGTACTTCTCTCTCTCTCTCCTTACAGGGAGACTTCTCTTTTACAGCATGTGTACTTTATGTGGTATCTCTGCTTTTGTTGCATGCAGCTCCTATGCAAGAATGATCTGAGCTAACTTCTAATAATTGCACCGTCAGTATCTACCTGCATTGATTAAATGTCACATGCACGGAATGTCAAGATTTGCAAAATGCACATTAAGCCAAAAATTGAATAGTAACCAAGATATTTAACCATACAAAGGCTGAATGCATGATGGCTATATGAGAATAGTGTGAACACCAGCAGGATGCAGCACCAATAATTTTAATGTGGAATCAGTAATTACACTATTGTCAAAATATCCTGGATTTTGAAGTTATATTGACTTCATTCCAATATTACTACATTATCTTTCATGCTGGAACAAAGTTAGTGTACTGGTTGGAGAAGGAATTGGCAAATGTAATTAATAGGTGCTGCATATAATTTGAAACGGCAATTATGGTAACATTTTCTCCGTTCTTTTTTGTTATAGATCAGTTAAATAGATTTGCAGGGTTTGGTGTTGGTCTTGCAAGGTACAGTATTTATGCTTTTGTTAAAACCTCCTGCTGACATAAGCTGAATTTTGGACTACTACCTCATAAACCAAGCGTAGTGCCTCATTTTAAATACTAAGGGGGCTCATATTAAAAAAAAAGTTGTAAACGTTATATCATCGAATCATAGAATGGTTACAGCATTGAAGGAGACCATTCAGCCCGTCATGTCCATGCCAGCTCTCTGCAAGAGCAACTCGCCTAGTCCCACTCCACCGCCTTTTCCCCGTAGCCCTGCAGATTTTTTCTCTTTATGTAATTATCCAGTTCTCTTTTGAAGGCCTCTGTTAGAATCTGCCTCCACCACACACTAAGGCGGGGAATTCTAGATCCTAATGACCCGCTGCATAAAAAAAGCTTTTCCTTGCATCACTGTTGCTTTACTTGCCAACGACCTTAAATTGGTATCCTCTGGTTCTGAATCCTTCAGCCAATGGGAACAGTTTCTCCCTATCTACTCTGTCCAGACCCCTCATGATTTTGGACACCTCTATCAAATCTTCCCTTAATGCTCCCTTCCCGAAGTAGAACAGATCCAGCTTCTCCAACCTATCCACCTAACTGAAGTTTCTCATCCTTGGAAACATTCTCGTGAATCTTTTCTGCACCCTCTCTAATGCCTTAACATCGTTCTGAAAGAATGGCACCCAGAACTGGACACAATACTCTAGTTGAGGCCAAACCAGTGTTCTATATAGGTTTATCATAACTTCCTTATTTTTGTAGTCTATGTCCCTATTTATAAAGCCCAGGATTCTATTATACTATTAACCACTTTTTCAAACTGCCCTGCCACCTTCAATGATTTGTGCACGTATTCCCCTAGGTCCCTCTGCTCCTGCACACACCCCCACCCCCCGCCCTTAGAATTGCACCCTTTAATCTGTATTGCCTCTCCTTGTTCTTCCAATCAAAATGCATCACTTGATTCTTTTCTACATTCAGTTTCATCTGCCACTTGTCCACCCATTCCATCAGCCTGTCTGTATCCTCTTGAAGTTTATCATTATCCTCCTCACAGTTCACAATACCTCCAAGTTTTGTGTCTGCTGCAAATTTTGAAATTGTGCCCTACACACCCAAGTCTAGGATATTAATATATATCAAGAAAAGCAGGGGTCCCAACACTGACCCCTGGGGAACCCCATTATATACAATCCTCCAGTTCGGAAAAATAAACATTTACAATTATACAGGGTTTTGGTGAGACCACATCTGGAGTACTATGTGCGGTTTTGGTCTCCACATTTAAGAAAGGCTATACTTGCATTGGAGATAGTACAGCTAAGGTTCACTAGATTGGTTGCTGGGGTGAGGGTGTTGTCATGGTCAGAGGCTAAATAAACTGGGCCTGTGTTCTCCGGAGTTTAGAAGAATGAGAAGTGATCTCATTGAAACATATAAGATTCTAAAGGGGCTGGATAGGGTAGACATAGAGATTATTTCTGCTGGTCAGGAAATCTAAGACACGGGGGAACTGTCTCAGGATAAAGGGCTGATCATTTAGGACTGAAATTAGGAGAAATTACGTCACTCAAAGGGTTGTAAATCTTTGGAATTCTCTACCCCAGAGGATTGTGGATGCTCTGTCATTGAATGCATTTAAGCCTGACATAGACAGATTTTTGGGGTCTCAGGGAATCGAGGGATATGATCAGGCGGGAAAGTGGAGTTGAATCCTAAGATCAGCCATAATCGTTTTGAATGGTGGAGCAGGCTCGATGGGCCATATAGTTAACTACTGCTCCTAATTTTTGTGTACTCTATTTCCTGTCGCTCAGCAAATTTCGTATCCATGCTGCTACTGTCCTGTTTATTCCATGGGCTCTCATGTGGAACTTTATCAAATGCCTTTTGGAAGTCCATGTAAACCACATCGACCGCATTACCCTCATCAACCCTCTCTGTTACTTCATCAAAAAACTCAAGCAAGTTAGTTAAACATGATTTTCCCTTAACAAATCCATGCTGGCTTTTCTTGATTAATCCACATTTGTCCAAGTGACAATTTTGTCCAGAATTCTTCTTCTTTGTCTTCTTTGGCCTCCTTATCTCGAGAGACAATGGATAAGCACCTGGAGGTGGTCAGTGGTTTGTGAAGCAGCGCCTGGAGTGGCTATAAAGGCCAATTCTAGAGTGACGGGCTCTTCCACAGGTGCTGCAGAGAAATTTGTTTGTCGGGGCTGTTACACAGTTGGCTCTCCCCTTGCGCCTCTGTCTTTTTTCCTGCCAACTGCTAAGTCTCTTCGACTCGCCACACTTTAGCCCCGTCTTTATGGCTGTCCAGAATTATCACTTCTAAAAGCTTTCCCACCACTGAGGTTAAACCGACTGGCCTGTAGTTGCTGGTCTTTGCACCCTTTTTTGAACAAGGGTGTAACGTTTGCAATTCTCCAGTCCTCTGGCACCACATCTATAGAATTATAGAAAGTTTAAAGCATGGAAAGAGGCCACTTGGCCCATCATGTCTCTGCTGACCGAAAAACGATCTGCCTGTTCTAATCCCACCTTCCAGCATTTGATCTGTAGCCTGTAGCTTACGGCACTTGAGGTGCATATCCAGACTCCTTTTGAATGAGTTGAGGGTCTCTGCCTCGATTACCCTTTCAGGCAGTGAGTTCCAGATCATCACCACCCTCTGGGTGAAAAAGTTTTTCCTCACCTTGACTTTTCTACCAATCACTTTAAATCTATGCCCCTTCGTCACTGATCTCTCTGCTAAGGTGAATAGATCCATCACCTCCATTCTATCCAGGGCCCCTCAAAGTTTTGTACATTTCAATCAGATCTCCCTTAAGCCTTCTCTGTTCCAAGGAGAACAACCCCAGCCTATCCAATTTTTCCTCATAGCTGCATTTTTCCAGTCCTGGCAACATCCTCATAAATCTCCTCTGTAGTGCAATTACGTCCTTTCTGTAATGAGGTGACCAGAACTGCACACCGTACACAAGTTGTGGCCTAACCAATGATTTATACAGTTGCAGCATTACCTCCCTGCTCTTGTATTCTATACCTTGGCTAATAAAGGAAAGGATTCCATATGCCACCTTAACCACTTTATCGACCTGTCCTGCTACCTTCAGGGGTCTGTGGACATTCACTCCAAGGTCCCTCACTTCCTCTACACTTCTCAGTTTAGTTCCTATTAATCGTGTATTCCTTTGCCTTGTTTGACCTCCCCAAATGCATCATCTCACACTTGAGTTGAATTTCATTTGCCACTTTTTTGCCCATCTGACCACACCATCAATATCTTTCTGCAGCCTGCAGCTATCCTCCTCTCTATCTACCACAAGGTCAATCTTTGTGTCGTCTGCAAACTTCTTGATCATGCCCCCTACATTTACATCCAAATCTAAGGAGGATTGGAAAATGATGGCCAGTGCCTCCTCAATTTTCACTCTCACTTCCCTCAGTATTATGTTATCTAATACCTCCTTTTTATCAATGTTTAGCCCATCCAGTGTCTCGACTACCTCCTCTTTCACCATGACTTGGGCAGCGTTTTCTCCCTTGGTAAAGACAAATGCAAAGTACTCATTTTGTACCTCACCATGCCCTCTGCCTAATGCATAAATCCCCCTTTATGACCCTCATTGGCCCCACTCTTTTTACCATCCTTTTACTATTTATGTGCCTGCAGAAGACTTTTAGGTTACCTTTTACGTTAGCTGCAAGTCTCTTATACTCCCGATTTGTTTCTCTTTGTTTGTTTTTGCACTTTCCTTCTGAGTCTTTTACAACTTGTTTTTCAATTGTATTATCCACCTGATATCTGTCATATACACCCTTTTACTGCTTCATCTTACTCTCTATCTCTTTCATCATCCAGGGAATTCTGGATCTGTTTGCCCTACCTTTCCCCCTCGTGGGAATGTACCTTGACCGTACCTGAGCAATCTCCTCTTTGAAAGCAGCAGTTACAGTTTTGCCTTCCAATCTTTGATTCCAATTTAGAAATGTGAACGGTTATTAGCAAGTAAAGCGGGGGTGGGGCAAGAGATAACAAAGGAGGTGTGGATAGGACAAGATCACAGAATAGCTGACCAGAAGGACATGGAGCAAAGGCAAACAATATGTGAATGGTGTGTTGAAAGACAAAGCATTAGTACAGATAGGGTGTTAACGGACTGAAAATTGAACAGCAGCAAGTACAAACATGAAAAAAAAGTGGGTAAGCAAACTGAAAAAACTAAGATGAAATAAAATAAAAGAAAAAATAACTAAAAATAAAAGTAAAATGGGGGGCCCGTCATGCTCTGAAATTATTGAAGTCAATGTGCAGTCCGGCAGGCTGTAGTGTGCCTAATCGGTAAATGAGATGCTGTTCCTCGAGCTTGCCTTGATGTTCACTGGAACGCTGCAGCAATCCTAGGACAGAGATGTGAGCATGAGAGCAGGGGGGAGTGTTGAAATGGCAAGCAACCGGAAGCTCAGGGTCCTGCTTGCGGACTGAGCGGAGGTATTCCGCAAAGCAGTCACCCAGTCTGCGTTTGGTCTCCCCAATGTGGAGGAGACCACGTTGTGAGCAGCGAATACAGTATACTACATTGAAAGAAGTACAAGTACACCGCCGCTCAGTCCGCAAGCATGACCCCGAGCTTCCGGTCACTTCCTCAAAAAAACTCAATCAAATTAGTGAGACACTACCTCCCCTTCACAAAACCATGCTGCCTCTTGCTAATACGTCCATTTGTTTCCAAATGGGTGTAAATCCTGTCCCGAAGAATCCTCTCTAATAATTTCCCTACCACTTACGTAAGGCTCACCGGCCTATAATCTCCTGGATTATCCTTGCTACCCTTCTTAAACAAAGGAACAACATTGGCTATTCTCCAGTCCTCTGGGACCTGTAGCCAATGAGGATGCAAAGATTTCTGTCAAGGCCCCAGCAATTTCTTCCCTTGCCTCCCTCAGTATTCTGGGGTAGATCCCATCAGGCCCTGGGGACTTATCTACCTTAATGCTTTGCAAGACACCCAACACTTCTTCCTCACTTTTGATAATGAAAAGACTGAGACTATCTGCACTCCCTTCCCTAGGCTCATCATCCACCAAGTCCTTCTCCTTGGTGAATACCGATGCAAAGTACTCGTTTAGTACCTCGCCCATTTCCTCTGGCTCCACACATAGATTCCCTTCTCTGTTCTTGAGTGGGCCAACCCTTTCCCTGGTTACCCTCTTGCTCTTTATATACGTATAAAAAGCCTTGGGATTTTCCTTAATCCTGTTTGCCAATGACTTTTCATAACCCCTTTTAGCCCTCCTGACTCCTTGCTTAAGTTCCTTCCTACTGTCTTTATATTCCTCAAGGGCTTCGTCTGTTCCTAGCCTTCCAGCCCTTACGAACGCTTCCTTTTTCTTTTGACGAGGCTCACAATATCCCGCGTTATCCAAGGTTCCTGAAACTTGCCAAACTTATCCTTCTTCCTCACAGGAACATGCTGGTCCTGGATTCTAATCAACTGACGTTTGAAAGACTCCCACATGTCAGATGTTGATTTACCCTCAAATAGCCGCCCCCAATCGAAATTCTTCAGTTCCTGCCTAATATTGTTGTAATTAGCCTTCCCCCAATTTAGCACCTTCACCCGAGGACTACTCTTATCCTTATCCACAAGTACCTTAAAACTTATGGAATTATGGTCACTGTTCCTGAAATGCTCCCCTACTGAAACTTCGACCACCTGGCCGGGCTCATTCCCCAATACCAGGTCCAGTACGTCCCCATCCCTAGTTGGACTATCTACGTATTGTTTCAAGAAGCCCTCCTGGATGCTCCTTACAAATTCTGCCCCATCCAAGCCCCTAGCACTAAGTGAGTCCCAGTCAATATAGGGGAAGTTAAAATCACCCACCACTACAAACCTGTTACCTTTCCATCTTTCCAAAATCTGTCTACATATCTGCTCCTCTACCTCCTGCTGGCTGTTGGGAGGCCTGTAGTAAACCCCCAACATCGTGACTGCACCTTTCCTATTCCTGAGCTCCACCCATATTGCCTCGCTGCATGACCCCTCCGAGGTGTCCTCCCGCAGTATAGATGTGATATTCTCCTTAACCAGTAATGCAACTCCCCCACCCCTTTTACATCCCCCTCTATCCCACCTGAAGCTTCTAAATCCTGGAGCATTTAGCTGCCAATCCTGTCCTTCCCTCAACCAAGTTTCTATAATAGCAACAACATCATAGTTCCAAGTACTAATCCAAGCTCTAAGTTCATCTGCCTTACCTGTTATGCTTCTTGCATTGAAACAAATGCACTTCAGACCACCAGTCCCGCTGTGCTCCGCAACATCTCCCTGCCTGCTCTTCCTCTTAGTCTTACTGGCCTTATTTACTAGTTCCCCCTCATTTATTTCACTTGCTGTCCTACTGCTCTGGTTTCCACCCCCCTGCCACACTAGTTTAAACCCTCCCGAGTGACGATAGCAAATCTCGCAGCCAGGATATTTGTGCCCCTCCAGTTTAGATGCAACCAGTCCTTCTTGTACAGGTCCCACCTGTCCCTGAAAAGATCCCAATGGTCCAGATATCTGAAACCCTCCCTTCTACACCAGCTGTTCAGCCACCTGTTTAGCTGCACTATCTTCCTATTTCTAGCCTCACTGGCATGTGGCACAGGGAGTAATCCCAAGATTACAACCCTAGAGGTCCTGTCTTTTAACTTTCTACCTAACTCCCTAAACTCCCCCTGCAGGACCTCGTCACTCTTCCTGCCTATGTCGTTGGTACCGATGTGTACCACAACCTCAGGTCACTGACCTGAAACGTTAACTCTGCTTCTCTCTCCACAGATGTTGTCAGACCTGTTGAGTATTTCCAGCATTTCTTGTTTTTATTTCAGATTTCCAGCATCTGCAGTATTTTGCTTTTATTTGATTCCAATTTACCTGGGTCAGATCTGCTCTCATTCCATTGAAGTTGGCCCTCCCCCAGTTAATTATCTTTACTCTGGATTGCTCCTTGTTCTTTTCCATAGCTAACCTAAACCTTATGCTATGGTCACTGTCCTTTAAATGTTCCCCTAAGGTCACTTGATTCATTTGACCCACCTGATTCCCCAGAACCAGATCCAGCAATACCTCCTTCCTCATTGGACTGGAAACATACTGATTAGAAAATTCTCCTGAACACACTCTAGAAACTCTAGCCCCTCTCTGCCTTTTACACTATTACCATCTCAGTCTATATTAGGATAAAGTCCCCCATTATAACTACTGTAATTTCCTTGCAAATTTCTTCCTCTATAGCCTTCCCATTAGTTGGTGATATATCGAATACCCCCCGTAATTTAATGGTTCATCTGTTGTTTCTTAGCTGTAACTAAGTAGATTCTGTCCTTGAGCCCTGTAGGATGTCCTCTCTCTGCAGAACTGTAATGTTCTCATGAATCAATACAGCTACTCCTCCTTTCCTACCTTCCCTGAACAACCTGTATACAGGAATATTTAGGATCCAGTCCTGCCCTTTTTTTGAGCCAGGTCTCTGTTCTAATATGCATCGTGTGTCATATTACCATGTTGCTGTCTGGCTGTCGCCCCCCAACCTTATTTGCCACACTGTGAGCATTTATATGCGTGCACAGTAAACCTAATTTAGACCTTATTACATTCTGTCTTACACTGACCCCACCTAATGCCTTACTATTTCCTACTCTGGTGCGATCTGTCTCTCCCAATTCTCTATGCACCTTGGTTTTCCTCTCTAAATTTACCTCCTGGTTCCCACACCTCTTCCAGGGTTAGTTTAAACCTTCCCATAGCACAAGCAAATTGCCCCGCAAGGGCATTGATCTTGGCTCTGTTCCAGCCTGTATAGGTCCTGTCTCCTCCAGAACCAGCCCAAATGCCCCAGGAATCTGAAGCCGTCCCTCCTGTATCATCTGTCCAGCCACACAGTCACCTATTCTATTTCTGTAATCTTGTGTGGTACAGGGAGTAATCCAGAAATTACTACCTTTTGAGGTCCTGCTTGCTGGTTTCTTTCCTAGCTCCCTAAACTCTGCCTGCAAGACTCGTCTTTCTTTCTACCTCCTCTTTCCACATGTCATTGCTACCAGTATGGACCATGATTGTTGGCTGCTCATCCTTCCCCCTCAGAGTGCTCTGTGACATCCTTGACCTTGGCACCAGGGAGGCAACATTCCATTCTGGATTCATGTCTGCGGCCCCAAACATTTGTCTGTTCCCTTAACTATAGAATCCCCTATCGCTATTGCTTTTCCAATCTTCTTCATGCACCCTCCCCCACCCCCGCCACCCCCCCACAGCTGAGCCAGCCGTGGTCTAGACTGTGGCTGCACACTGCAGAGGAACCATCACTCTCACCAGTATGCAGAACAGAATTCTGGTCGGTGATTGAGATGTACTCAGGGCTCCTGCACTACCTGACTGGTCCTCCTTGACTGCTTGGTGTTCACCGCTGCCCGCATACTCTTAGGCTAAGCAAAGATAGAACAGGAGATAGAGTTCTCAAAGGGGGCAAAGTCAATTTTACTAAGCTGAGGAGTGATTTGGCAAAAGTGGACTGGAAACAGCTACTTGAAGATAAATCAATGTCAGAATAGTGGGAAGCATTCAAAGGGGAGATTCAAGGGGTTCAGAGTAAACCTGTTCCCACAAAGAAAAAGGGTGGGATTGCCAAATCTAGAGCCCCCTGGATGTCCAGGAGCTTACAGGGTAAGACAAGGCAGAAAAGGAAAGCTTATGTCCGACACCGAGGACTCAATACTACAGAAAGCTGAGAGGAATATAGAAAGTGGAAGGGTGAAATCAAAAAGGAAATTAGGAAAGCAAGGAGAGGGCATGGAAGAATATTGACAAGCAAAATCAGGCTGAACCCAAAGATGTTTTATCAATACATTAAAAGTAAGAGGATAACTAAGGAAAGAGTAGGGCCATAACCGATCAAAAAGGTAACCTATGTGCAGGGGCGGAGGATGTTGGAATGGTTCTGAATGAATACTTAGCGTGTAAAATTGAAGCGCATGGGATTGGGGTAGTGTTTTGTGATGGAAAGAAAATTGGTTGGCAGACAGGAAACAAAGAGTAGGAATAAATGGGTCTTTTTCCGAATGGCAGGCAGTGACTAGTGGGGTACTGCAGGGATCGGTGCGAGGACCTCCGCTATTTACAATATATATTAATGATTTAGATGAGGGGACGAAATGTAATATTTCCAAATTTGCAGATGAGACAAAACTGGGTGGGAGGGTGAGTTGTGAGGAGGATACAGAGGGGCTTCAAGGGGATTTGGACAAGTTGAGTGAGTGGGCTAATGCATGGCAGATGCAGTATAATGTGGGTAAATGTGAGGTTATCCACTTTGGTTGCAAAAACAGGAAGGCAGAATATTATTTGAACGGCTCTAAACTGAGAGAGGAGAATATGCAATGAGACCTGGGTGTTCTCATACACAAGTCGCTGAAGGTAGGCATGCAGGTGCAACAGGCGGTAAAAAAGGCAAATGGTATGTGGCATTCATAGCGAGAGGATTCGAGTACAGGAGCATGGAATGTGTGCAGTTTTGGTCTCCTTATCTGAGGAAGGATGTTCTTGCTATAGAGGGAGTGCAGCGAAGTTTTACCAGACTGATTCCTGGGATGGCAGGACTGCCGTATGAGGAGAGATTGAGTCGGTTAGGATTATATTCACTGGAGTTCAGAAGAGTGAGGGGGGATCTCACAGAAACTTATAAAATTCTAACAGGACTTGACAGGGTAGATACAGGAAGGATGTTCCCGATGGTGGGGGAGTCCAGAACCGGGGGTCATAGTCTAAGGATAAGGGGTAAACCTTACAGGACTGAGATGAGGAGAAATTTCTTCACCCAGAGAGTGGTGAGCCTGTGGAATTCGCTACCACAGAAAGCAGTTGAGGCCAAAACATTGAATGTTTTCAAGAAGAAGTTCGATATGGCTCTTGGGGCGAAAAGGAACAAAGGATATGAGGGGAAAGCAGGAACGGGTTACTGTGTTGAATGATCATCCATGATCATAATGAATGGTGGAGCAGGCTCGAAGGGCCGAATGGCTTACTGCTCCTATTTTCTATGTTTCTGTCATCGTAAGAGAGGGGGATGATGCAGATATTGTAGCTGAGGAGGAGTGTGAAGTATTGGGATGTGATAAAATAGGGAGAGAGGAAGTATAAAGGGGATTAGCATTCTTGAAAGTGGATAAATTACCAGGGCTTGATGAAATGTACCCCAGGCTGTCGAAAGAAGCCAGGGAGGAAATAGTGGAGAGTCTGGCCATCGTTTTCCAGTCCTCACTGGATATAGGCCTGGTTCTGGAGGATTGCTAACGTTGTACCTTTGTTTAAATAGGGAGCGAGGGATAGACCAAATAATTACAGGCCCATCAGTCTAGCCTCAGTAGTGGGCAAATTATTGGAATCAATTTTGAGAGACAATATAAACTGTCACTTAGAAGGGCACGGATTAATCAAGAGTAGCATGGATTTGTTAAGGGAAGGTCTTGTCTGACTAACTTGTTTGTTATTTCGACAAATTCAAGGATTGATGAGGGTAGTGCAGTTGATGTGGTCTAGAGGCCTACTTTAGGTTGGGAAAACAAACCCAACCGAACCACCATGGACCTGAGCCCGATCCGGCCCGAGTCCCTCTGCTTTTGCCCCGAGCCCGACCCGGCCCGAGTCCCTCCGCTTTTGCCCCAAGCCCGACCTGACCCGAGCCTGCCTCGACGTGACCCGACCCAGCAATCCCTTTACTTAGCTCCTGACTCAGAACCTCCACGAAGCTGCCGCGCATGCATGATGACGTCATAGTGACTCCACTCGCTCACTGCGCAGACTCCGTTTCATCCCGGACTTCCAGCTCAGGTAAATGTTTTTATTTTTAATACTTACCGGCGCAGCACTGACCCTGTGTGTCCGGCTCAACCCGGCCGGAGCCTGAAGATGGGCCCGACCCGACCTGAACCCGACAAGTGTTATTGGGCCCCTTCGGGTTCGGGTCAGGTAGCAGGCCTCTAATGTGGTCTACAAGGATTTTACCAAGACTTTTGACAAAAACACACATGGCAGACTGGTTTAAAAAAAGATAAAATCCCATCGGATCCAGGGAAATGTGGCAAGCTGGGTACAAAATTGGCTCAGTGGCAGGAAACAAAGGGTAATTGTTGACAGGTGTTTTTGCGACTGGGTGGCTGTTTCCAGTGGCATTTCGCAGGGCTCCATACTGGGTCCCCTGCTTTTTGTGCTATATATAAACAATTTGGACATAAATGTACAGGGCATGATCACAGAGGTTTACAGACAACACAAAGGTTGGCCGTGTAGTTGACAGCGAGAAGGATAGCTGTAGACTGCAGGAAGGTATCGAAGGACTAGTCAAGTGGGCAGAAAAGTGGCAAATGGAATTTAGCCCAGAGAAGTGTGAAGTGTGCATTTGGGGAGGCCAAACAAGGCAAAGGAATGCACGATTAATGAGAGAATAATGACAGGTGTAGAGAAGTGAGGGCCCTTGGAGTGAATGTCCACAGACCCCTGAAGGCAGCAGGACAGGTCGATAAGGTGATTAAGGCATAAGGAATACTTTCTTTTATTAGCTGAGGTATAGAATATAAGAGCAGGGAGGTTATGCTCGAACTGTATAAATCATTGGTCAGGGCACAACTAGAGTACTGTGTACTGTTCTGGTCACCTCATTACAGAAAGGATGTAATTGCACTAGAGAGGGTACAGAGGATATTTATGAAGATGTTGCCAGGACTGGAAAAATGCAGCTATGAGGAAAGACTGAATAGGCTGGCGTTGTGCTTGGAACAGAAAAGGCTGAGGGAAGATCTGATTGAAATGTACAAGATTGTGAAGGGCCTGTTTACCTTAGCAGAGAGGTCAGTGACGAGGGGGCATCGATTTAAAGTGGTTGGTAGAAAGATTAGAGGGGAGATGAGGAAAATTGTATTCACCCAGAGGCTGGAGGGGGTCTAGAACTCAGTGCCTGAAAGGGTAGTAAGGCAGAAACCCTAAACTCGTTCAGAAGGTGTCTGGATATGCACTTCAAGTTCCATAACCTGCAGGGCTATGGACCAAATGCGGGAAGGTGGGATTAGGCTGGGTGGCTCATTTTTCAGACGGCGCAGACACGATGGGTCAAGTGGCCACTTTCTGTGCTGTAAACGTTTTATGATTCTACTCTAAGCTGTGGGGTGACCACATCTATAAAAGTGCTATCCACGAAACTCAGCCTCCCGGATGCACCGCAGTAATGCCAGTTACTGCTGAAGCTCCGAAACCCAGAGCTCAAGTTGCTATAGCTGATGACAATTCTTGCACATGTGGTTGTCCAGGGCACAAGAAGCTGGAATTCCCACATGGAGCAGGACATGCACTCCACTGGTCTAAGCTGCCCTGCCATGCCTCTATTTATTAGACTATTAAACTTTTTTCCCAAAAATATACTTTATTCATAAAAATTTGCAAACAAACATTTAAAAAATTCAAATTTCACATTTTGGAAAGTACAATAGAAATCAGATTCCTTCGATACAGAACATGAGTTGCCTCACAACTCTTGCCATTCCATTTTATATGCAATGTACATTTCATTACACAGCAAAAACATATTTGGTGCATACAGCCGAGGGGTTTTACACGGGTATACGATGGTGGGAGGACTTTACATAGTGGCCTTTCCCCATTGAGCATTTGTGGCAGCTGTCCCAAGCTTTAGTGCATCCCTCAGCACGTAGTCCTGGACCTTGGAATGTGCTAGTCTGCAACACTCGGTCGTGGACAGCTCTTTGAACTGGAAGACCAGCAAGTTTCGGGCAGACCAAAGAGCGTCTTTCACCAAGTTGATGGTCCTCTAGCAGCAGTTGATGTTTATCTTGGTGTGCAACCCTGGGAACAGCCCGTAGAGCACAGACTTCTGTGTTACAGAGCTGTTCCAGATGAACCTCGACAAAAACCACTGCATCTCTTTCCACACCTGCTTTGCAAAGGCACATTCCAGAAGGCAGTGGACGACAGTCTCTTTCCCCACCACAGCCACCTCGACGGCAGCATGCAGGACGGATCTGACGGAGAGGGCCCTGCTCACCACCAGCCAAGCTATGTTTTGGTGCTTGTTTGAAAATTCTGGCCATGTGGCATTCTGCCAAATGACTTTGGCAGTCTGCTTGGGGAACATTCCAACAGAATCCACTATCTCCTTTTCCCGTAGGGCCTTGAGGACATTCCACTGCATGATGGATTTGTGATCAAAAGTGTTTTTCTGCATAAACTTTCCCACGAAGGATGGGTGGTACGGCACAGTCCAACTGAATGTAGCGTTCTGCAGCAATGTGATCAGACCCATCCTTCATCACCGGGGACAGATGGTACCTCAGCACGCAGTGACACTTTATGCTTGCGTATTGAGATTTTACTTACAGCTTGATGCAGCTGCAGACAAAGGTGGCCATCAGGATGAGGGTGACTTTTTTCCCAAACATATACTTTATTCATTAAAAATCTGTTTAAAACAAAAAAATTACAAAACAGTTCAAAACAGCACCAAGTTGGCATTCCAGAAAGTGCAAAGGAAATCAGTTTTCTTCAGTACAAGAGTCGGTTCCCTCACAACCCTGCCATCCCATGTTGCATACAATGTATATTTTACAGCAAAACCATATTTGGTGTGTCCAGCCCGAGGGGTTTTCCATGGGTTCAGCCCCTCGGTTCACTCTGGCGGGAGGACCTTACTCAGTGGTCTTTCACCATTGAGCCTTTGCGGCGGCTGCCCAAGCTTTAGTACGTCCCTCAGCACGTATGAGGGTGACACTACTTTTAAAAAAAATAAACTTACCAGCTACTCGCCCATCAGCTGCTCCCGGCCTACTCCACACTGCTCCGATCCTGGTCTGCTTCATAGTGATCCTGACCGTTATCTGCTGTGCATGATGTCAGTCTCCTGATGAGAATTGTACAAGGGAAGGTTCATTCTACAAAAGTCATTAACTGGAAAGGGACAGATGACCAAAAAAATTGTGTAATGTGTAGAACTGAAGTGTATTAACTAAACAAGTAAAAATGTAAAATCATACAAAAGTTAACTTAATTTTCTCCTGAAATGATATTAAATTTAACGTAGACTATAGGTTCTATATTTACTATGGTTCTTCATTAAAAAACATCTAATTAGAAATGATGCATTATTTTCAGTTGAAGAAATGATAACATATTCCTGTGTTACATTATTTGGATCGAGTCCAAACAGTATTTAGATATAAATGGATAATGTAATTTCTTGCCTGCTTTTGCCTAGTCTAGTCTGTTGGAACTTTAATTAAATATTTTCTATGTTCAATATTTTTGTCTAACTCTACTTTTTCTTTTAAAGTCTCTTCACAGAAAATGTATTGGCACATCCCTGTATTGTTTTCCGACGCCAGTGTCAGGTATGAAATTTTAGCGAGGTGGTGGGGGAGATGGTTGGCAAGAAAGGACTTGCTATACCTGAAGACTGCTGGGATTAAAATTAAATATAATAATCTTGTACTCATGCTGCTATTGAATCTGCTTCCACCACCCTTTCAGGAAGTGCATTCCAGATGCCAACAACTTGCTGTGGTTTTTTTAAAAAAAGTTTCTTCATGTTGCCACTGGTTCTTTTGCCACTCACTTTGAATTTGTGTTCTTGTTTACTGATCCATTTTCCACTTGAAACACTTTCTCCTTATTTAATCCATCAAAACTTCATGATTTTGAACACCTCTATCAAATGTCCCCCTAACCTACTCTGCTCTAAGGAGAACAGCTTCAGCTTCTCTAGTCTCTCAGCATAACTCGAGTTTCTCATTCCTGGTACGATTCCAGTTAGTCCCCTCTGCACCCTCTCCAAGGCTTTGTCATTCTTCCTAAAGTGTGGTGCCTGGAATTGAACACATTGGGCTGAATTTTTGATTTGCATCAATGTGGAACCAAAGATGGGAGGGCAGAAAATTAGCCTAGGAGAGTGATGTGCCGGTTTGTCAGCATGTTCCCTCCTTCGGGCCATTTTAAAAGTAGATGGTTGGGTGAGTAGCCAATTAAGGTTGCTAAAGGGCCTATTAAGGACTGGGGAGATACTGACTGCAATTTTCCAGTCAACAGACAGACCACCTGCACAGTCTGAATCCCGGCAAATGAATGGAGGTGGCCTCCTGCGGCAGATCAGGGACCAGCGCTCCAGATTACATTTTTAAATTCCCCTGCCATGGCCACATCTGTTAGATGGCCTGTTAGAGGGTTCTCCAGCTACATTTGCAGTCTGGCAGCTGTGACTAGTATAAATCTCATCTTTATTTAAAAAAAAATCTTCAGAGGGTGCCTCCATTTTGAGTCACCCTCTGTCTCTCTTACCTACAACAGCAGCTCCCACCTCTGACAGTGAGGCTACTGATCTCTCAAAACTGAAGGGCCTACTATTGGCCCTCCAGCCTCGGGAGACTGCCTGCCATCCTCAACTGAATAGTGAGCATGCACCCGAGCCACTGATTGGCCAGCCGTTCACAAATCGGATTGGTCCTCGGGCGCAGATGTGATGCAAGATCGGGACCTGGAAATCGTCCTGACCCCAAAATAAATCCTGCCCAGTATTCCAGCTGAGGCCTAGCAAATGTTCTATAAAGGTTTGGAGTAACTTCCTTGCTTTTGTACACTCTTTCTCTCTTAATAAAGCTAAGGATCCCACATGCTTTTTTAATTGTCTTCTCAACTTATCCTGCCAGCTTCAAAGAAAAAAAAGACTTGTATTTCTATAGTGCCTTTCACAACCTCAGGACGTCATAAAGCGTTTTACAGTCAATAGAACTACTTTTGACGTGTAGTCACTGTTGTAATGCAGGAAGAGCAGCAGCCAGTTTGTGCACAGCAGAGTGATAATGACCAGATAATCTATTTTGTGATGTTGATTGAGGGATAGGTATTGGCCAGGACGCCTGGGATAACACTCCTGCTCTTCTTTGAAATAGTGCCATGAGATCTTTTGCATCCACTGGAGCAGGCAGATGGGGTCTCAATTTAACATCTCGTCTGAAAAACAGCACCTCTGATGGTGCAGCACTCCCTTAGTACTGCAGTGGAGTATCAGCCTTGATTTTTGTGCTCCAGTCCTGGAGTGGGACTCAAACCCACAATCTTGTCACTCAGAGGCTAGAGTGCTTCCAACTGAACCGTGGCTGATACCTATTGTGTACACACACCCTCAGGTGTCTCTGTTCCTGCAGTCCCTTTAAAATGGTACAATTTAGTTAATGCTGCTCCTCATTCTTTCTTTCTTCCAAAATGTATCATTTCACACTTCTCTGCATTAAATTGCATCTGCCATGTGTCTCTCCGTTTCATCAGTTTGTCTATATCCTTCCATATTCTGTTACTATTCTCATTGTTTACTACATTTCTGTGTTTTGTATCATCTTCAAACTTCGAAATTATGCCCGGTGTACCCAAGTCCAAATCATTAATATATATCAAAAAGAGCAGCGGTCTGAATATGGCTCCTGGGGACTCAACTGTATATCTCCCTTGTTTGGACTTTTGCCATGAGTACTATAATTAATGCCGCAACAACCTAAGAAATGAATTGTAATTGCTGGGAAAAGAGCTTTTAGCTCATAATTGATATAGGAAAGGTCTGGAGGTCAATAAACTGATTGCTTTAGTATGTTGGAAAAGTTGTTCCAGATTTGTGATGAAACATGATTGATTCCAATGGAAGACTGGTAATTTTTAAAAATTCATTCATGGGATGTGGGCGTCGCTGGCCAGGCCAGCATTTATTACCCATCCCTAATTGCCCTAACTGAGTGGCTTGCTAGGCCATTTCAGAGGGCATGTAAGAGTCAACCACATTGCTGTGGGTCTGGAGTCACATGTAGGCCAGACCAGGTAAGGACAGCAGATTTCCTTCCCTAAAAGACATTAGTGAATCAGATGGGTTTTTACAACAATCGACAATGGTTTCGTGGCCATCATTAGACTTAGCTTTTTTAATTCCAGATTTATTAAGTGAATTCAAATTCCACCTTCTGCAGTGGTGGGATTTGAACTCATGTTCCCAGAGCAATACCCTGGGTCTCTGGGTTACTAGTCCAGTGACAATACCACTACGCCACCACCTCCCCCCAATGCCTCCAGAAAATGACTGTTTGCCTTGCTAAAGGCATATTCTTCATCCACTCCTTCAAATCTAAAGAAAAATATTATATCAGTGCAGCTAACTGAACAGTAAAGATGTATCCTAGGATATTGGGTGCATAACAGATGGTTAGACTGCATAATGAAGATTCTGCAGTCAGTCTCTATTCTGGAAAAAAATGATTAACGATTAACATATTCCACGTTCTTCGGAGGAGCTGAGGCCTTCAAAAGCAAAATACTGCAGGTGCTGGAAATCAGAAACAAAAACCGAAAATTCTGGGAATACTCAGCAGGTCATGCAGCATCTGTGGAGAGAAAGAGAGTTAACGTTTCGGGTCAATGACTTTTCACCAGAACTGGCAAAGATTAGAAATGTAATAGGTTTTGAGCAAGCGAAAGGGCAGGGGCGTGTGGTAGAAGAACAAAAGGGAAGGTCTGTGATGGGGTGGAGGGCAGGAGGGATTAGATGACAAAAGGTTTCATGGTACAAGCCAAGTAAAGAAACAGAAGATGTGTCTGGGTGAGGGGTAAATGGCAGGAGAGCAACTGCTGAACTAAAGGGATTAAGAAAGAAATGGGGATGAGGGGGTGTGTGGGGGAACAAAAAAAAGCACCTAAAAAGAAAAAATGGGGGCAGAGGTTATGATCTAAAATTATTGAACTCAATGAGTCGGGAAGGCTGTAAAATGCCCTGTCAAAAAATGAAGTGCTGTACTTCGAGCTTGCATCGAGCTTCATTGGAATATTGCAGCAGGCCAAGGACAGAAATGGCAGAGTGGGAGCAAGGTGGAGAATTAAAATGACAAACGACAGGAAGCTCGGGGTCGCACTTGCGGACTGAATGCAGGTGTTCCGTGAAGCAGTCGCCCAGTCTGTGTTCAGTCTCCCCAGTGTAGAGGTCCCCATTGTGCTCCATGTGTGACCTATTGCATTTCTAACTTTTGCCAGTTCTGATAAAAGGTCATCGACCTGAAACATAAACTCGGTGTTTTTCTCTCCGCAGATGTTGCCTGACCTGAGTATTTCCAGCATTTTTGTTTTTGTTTCCCTTCAAGTTTAAACTTTAATAGTCATTAAAAGCCACAAGAATCAATTCCGTGGACAGATTTAGTCACTTTATTGTGAAGTATGTATTTTGTTTGGTTTTCTTTAAACCCTTATTTTCAACATTGAAGATTTTAGTTACTGAAGGAAAAATGACAGGTCAACAATTTAAAAGCAATTTGAGCAATTTATCAAGTAAAGCCATCCGATGGCCGGATTGTACGATTATAGGATTTAGAGTTTTACCCAGGTGATTTCCATTATGGATGTGGACATAGGAGTTTATAAGAAAAGGTTGATACAAAGGTGTGACAATAAATGACAACACAAAATCAGCTTTTTTAAGACTGGAAATGTGTGCATTTGTACAATTTTTAATAAGATTGCAATTGATTGTCTTTGGTTTAAAGGATATGAAACGGTTAATTTTTGTTTCTAACTTTTTAGGTCAATTATCATGCAAAAAATTATCATCTTACTCCTTTCACCGTTGTTAATATTATGTACCATTTCAGCAAAACACAGGTAGGTAGGTTTTATAATTGTGATACATTAGTTAGAAGTGTAATGTTGGTTTTTCCACACATCCATCTCCCCTCTAAAATTGACCAGCGTAGTTTTGCGTTCTGCGGCTTTTTCAACTGGTCTTTTTCAAACCAGATTCCGAGAACCATATGATCGGGCTTTCATTGACATTTCAAAATACTTATTTTTCAAATTGTCTTAACTTATTCCATTTAATTTGTGTCCGTGGTTAAATGGAATTTTGCTTCTAGAGTTTGTACAAAAATGTAGATAATTTAAGAAGTTTTATCTCTTTTACTGTTGCTCTCCCTTAACTGGCTCAGTTATGATAAAACTTGCATTTTACCACAATTTAGTGATGTGGTGCTTAACAACATTCCTTTTACGCGGCCACTTAGGTTTAGATCCTTCTTAGATGATCAGATGAAATCCTGCTCTCTCTGATAGCTTTATGGGTCCTCAGTAAAATTTGTTTGGATCATCACAATACTAAGTTTACATCTTGCTCCTGTCTTTGTTATATTAATCTACTACCAATGAAACTGTTTCATTTCGGCAGCCCAAGTAAATATTCTCTTCATACTGTTTAGGCAACTTGACGCTATGTGATACTTGAACTATTAATGTGCATGACCTGCAAATTTGCGATGGTGCTCTGAATTTTAAACCGTCCTGCCTGACTGGTGTAGGACAGCTTTATTATGTAGTGGAGTGTTATTTGCTTCGGCTGTTTAAAATGTATCTGGTAGTTACTCCAACATCATGCAATCACTACCCCAAGTCATGTTAACAGCATTAAAGTTGACTGAACACCTTGCATGACTCTTTTTTTTTGTCCAACTGGGGACCAAACAAATCTGTGTATGAGGAGGATATCGGGTTCAAGAATTTCTGGAAATTGTAACGTTGCAGTAATACAATAGGGGCAGCAGCTGTTGTATGGTTCAGGCATATTTTCGAGGTAGTAGAAAAAATAAGCTGCCTTTACTTCTGACCTTAGCCTTTAACTGGATTTAATCTTTAAAAAATCAAGCATTAGTATCTTTGGGATGACAAGACTCGTGTTCACGTTAAGTCCTAATACCTCAGACAAATGGATAAGTTGAAGAAAGCGAAATTAAATAAATTGTTAGACACCACATTATCAATGAAGGGACACTGGTTTATTGTGCTTTTGACCAAATGTTTGGATATAGTGGGTAGAGCAGGAAATCTGCCTTGTCGTACATAGTGTTCTTGAAGTATAACTATCTCGATTAGTCCAAATATATATAAAAGTAAGAAAGTCCTATCCGTTGAAAAATGCTCAACAGCTTTCTGACTCTTCAGCCATATTTGAAGCAATCAATGAACAACCAGCACACATCATAAAATGAGCCGATTAAGATGCTCAAAACAATTTTTTAAACTGCTTTCAGCAACTATCTTAGTTTCTCGTTGATCCTGGGATACCCCCAAAAATAAAATTAACAAATGCACAAAAAAACCTACTAAATCATTCAAAAATACTTGTGCATTTCCAGATTTCTCATGTCCCTTCCATATGCCTCCCTTCTACTGAGGGGCCTGGCACTTGCATTCTGCATTTAGAATAGATTCATGGAATCTTATAGCACAGAAGGCAGCCATTTGGCCCATTGTGCCTGTTCTGGGTCTTTGAAAGAGCTGTCCACACTGCAGCTTTTTCCCCATGACCCTGCAAATTGGTCCTCTTCAAGTACATGTTCAGTTGCCTTTTAAATGTTCCTATGGAATCTGACTCCACCACCCTTTCAGATAGTACATTCCAGATCTCAACAGCCCTGTGTGAAGAAATGTCTCATTTCCCCACTAGTTTTCTTGTCAATTATTTAAAACTACAGACCCATTTGCCAGAGGAAATAGTTTTCCCCAACCTGCTCCTCACAAACCTTTCATAATGTTGAATATTTCTGTTAATAAAGTCCCCTTTTAACCAGCTGTGCTGTAAGGAGAACAATCCCAGCTTCTTCTATCTGACATAGCTGAACTCTTTCGTCCCTGATATTATCCTGGTAAACCTCCTCTGTACCCTCTCCAGAGCTTTGACATTTTTTCTAAAGTGTGGTGCCCAGAATTGTACGCAATACTCCAGCTGATTCCAAACTTGAAATTTGTAAAAGCTTAGCTTGACTTCCTTGTTTCTGTTTCTAGTGCCCCTAATTACAAAGCTAAGTATGTCGTATGCTTTCTTACCCACCTATCAACTTGCCCTGCCACTTTTAAAGATTTGTGAACTCACAGGTCCCTCTGCTTTTGCATCCCCCTCAAAATATTACCATTTAGATTATACTGCCTCTCCCAAGTTGTTTCTCCCGAAGTGCGTCACTTCATACTCATCTGCATTAAATTGCATCTGCCATGTGTCTGCCCATTTTACTCATCTGTATGTTCTCCTGAAGTCTGTTACTATCATGCTCACTAATACGTAGCCAAGTTTTGTATTGTCTGCAAACTTCAAAATTACACTCTATACTCAAGTCTAGGTCATTTATGTTGCTGAATCATAGAATGATAGAGCACAGGAGAGCATTCAGCCTATTGTGCCTCTGCTGGCTCTTTGGTACAGCTATCCAAATAATTCAAAGACATTACAACAGTGACTACGCTTCAAACTTCATTGGTTGTAAAGTGCTTTAAGATGTCTGGTGGTCATGAAAAACACTATGAGTGCAAGTCTTTCTTTAATCCCCTTCTTTTTCCCCACAGCCCTGTAAAATTTTTGCCCTTCAAATATTTATCCAGTTCTTTTCTAAATGTTTCTACTGAAACTTCTTCCACCACCCTTTACAGGCCGTACATTCCAGATCACACATTGATGTGTCACCTTTGATACTTTAGCCAATCACCTTAAGCCTGTGTTCTCTGGTTTCAGACCCTTCTGCCACTGAAAATCAGTTCTCCTCATTTACTCTATTAAAACCACTCTTGATTTGAACACCTCAGTCAAATTTCTGCTTAATTTTCCCTGCTCTAAGGAGAACGACTTCATAACTGAAATCCCTCATCCCTACCATTCTAGTAAGTCTCTTCTGCACCCTCTCCAAGGCCATGACATCCTTTCTGAAGTGGTGCCCAGAATTGAATCCAGTACTTCAGCTGAGGCCTAACCAGTGTTTTATAAAGGTTTAGCATAACTTCCTTGCTTTTGAACTCTATATTCATTCATTCAGGATTCTGTCCGTCATAGTACTGAAAAGGCTCTTATCAAAGTCACAAATTATACTCTATGACTGTGACCATGGAAACAACGCCTCCCTCATCCTTATTGACTTGTCTTCAGCCTTTGACACGGTCAACCACACCATCATCCTGCACTGTTCCTCCTCTGATGTCCTGCTGAGTAGGCCTGATTTCATGCTTATCTAGCTAGTTATAGCCTGAGAATCATTTGCAATATTCTTCCACTTCTGTACTGTTACCTCTGGAGTTCCCTAAGGATGTAACTTTGGCCCCTTCCTATTTCTTATCTAAATGCTGCTCCTCAACATTTGAAAACACATCAGGTTCCACATTACACTGACGACACCCTCCTCTATCTCACCACCACACCTCTCGATCCTTCCACTGTCTTTACATTGTCACTGCTTGTTTGACATCCAGTATTGGATGATCAGAAATTTCCTCCAACTAAATATTGGGAAATTGGAAGTCATTGGCCCTGATTTTATGGTCAGCGATGACGTGATGGCACTCGTCACTGACCTTGAAAAAACTGCCATCAAAAATTTAGCAATCTCTTGCATGGATTTCCACTTTGCCTATGTTAATTTGAATCTGGTGTCAAGTCAAAGGAGGTTTCCTGGTGTCCAGCAACAGTGATGTCATCAAGCAGGATAAGCATGCAAATCACACTGAAGTGTTCTCTCAGACTGCAAACCAGGAAGTAAAATGTGCTGATTCTTTCACTTTTAATTATATTTTATGCAAAGTGAAATAAAATATTGGGCATACACATGGAATTATGGTAGAAGCTAAAATATCATAAACTATTTTTAAAAATAATGTTTTAAAAATGTGGAATTTTTAGCATAATGGAGAAATTTGACATTCCGCAAATATAAAATTAGTTTTTCAGGGCCAGAAAGGTTTTTCAGCAGTAACTATGACCTTAGTACACTGTTTTTAAAAAAAAAGTTACACCTTATTCAACAATGTGTAACTTTCATGAGGGTGTTTTTACAGTGAAAATAATGTAAAAGTGCAAGGTCTTGTCAATTCAGTGATTTCTAATTGATTGTATTCTGAGGGTACTTCAACAGTGCACCCTATTGAGAAGCCTGGAATCACTGACAGTAACATCTGAGTTTCCACGTATATGGTCAGACTCCAAAAGTTGCTTTCAGTTTCAGAGGAGTAATGGTAGCGGTTGCTGACGGTTTCATCATTTATGACTACAGAAGCCTTGGCCCCTGCCGCAAACTCTGTTCCCCTCTTCCTGGTAACTGTCTGAGGCTGAACCAGGCTGTTTGCAATCTTGGTGTAATACTTCATCCCAAGATGAGCTTCTGACTACAAATCCATGCTATCAGAATACCTACTTCCACCTCTGTGGCATCGCCCGACACCTCCCTGACCTCAACTCGTGCTGCTGAAATCCTCATTCATAACTTTGTTACCTCAGGACAATATTTCTACCCACTCTTGACTGGCCTCCCATCTTCCAGTTAAACAGAAAATCTGCTGCCTGTTTCTTAACGCATACCAAGAACTTATTCACTCATCATCGGTACTCTCTGATCGACATTGGCTCCTGGTTAAGCAACATCTTGATTTTTAAAATTCTCATCCTTGTTTTCAGATCCACCCATGGCCTCATCCCTCCCTATCCCTGCAAGCTCCTCCAGCCCTACAACCTTCCAAGATCTCTGTGCTCCACTGGTTCTGGCCTTTTGAGCGTCCCCAATTTCAATCACTCCATCGGTGACCATACCTTCAACTGCTGTGGCCCTAAGGTCCGCAAACCTATCTGCCTCTCCGCCTCTCTTTACTTCTTTAGGACGCTTCATAAAACCTATCTTTTTGACAAGCTTTTGGTCGTCTGCCCTAACATCTCCATATTAGGATCAGCATCAAATTTTGTTTGATAACGCTCCTTAGGAGCACCTTGGGATATTTTATTAGGTTAATGGCAATATATAAATTCACGTTGTTCTATTCCAATATTAATGAAGCCAAGGATCCTATATGCTTTTTTAACAGCCTTCTCAACTTGTCCTGCCATCTTCAAAGATTTGTGTACATACAACCCAGATCTCTCTGTTGCTGCACCCCCTTTAAAATTGTACCATTTAGTCCATATTGCCTCTCCTTATACTTTTTACCAATATGTATCATTTCACATTTTTCTGCCATGTGAATGCCCATTTCACTAGTCTGTCCCCCTGAAGCCTGTTACAATCCTCCTCATTGTTTACATTTCCAAGTTTCATGCCATCTGCAAACTTTGGAATTACAAAGTGACTCCTGACAACACAGCGGCCCACCGACATCATCAGAGTGCTCCAAGCTGCGTAGAAGCGCAAACAGTCTTCTGCCCTCAGTGAGATGCTGTGCATGCGCAGCATATGTCTTGCCAGTACTAATTGGCGCATGCACGGGGAAACGACATTAGCTACTCATCGCCCGCTTTCCCCCACTCACACTCTCTCCCGCCCCACTGGCCACTCTCTCGCCTCAGCCACTCGCTCTAGGCCTCGACGCTTTCTCCCCCTCCTCCCCACTGGCTGCTTTTCCCCCCGGGGAAGCGGGGAACAATCGGTCGAGGCGAGGAGAAGTGGGGGGAGTAGTGGTGAATCTGGAGTGAGCGGCTGAGTGGGGTGGGGGGAGACAGCAAGGCTGTGAATGTGTGGATTGGGAGAATAAGAAATTGCGAAATGTTGTGTAAATGTTCACTTTACCGTCCTATAGAAAGTTGCCTTACATTCCAGAGATACCAGAGATCTTCTGTCTTTGTCAAAAAAAAATCAAAACGTTTGAGTAGGAGACATCCAAGAAATGATACAAATGAAGCAATGGCAGGAGGGAGCGGGGGACTGTTGGGGGTGGGATGGAGGCAGCGATGGCAACCTGTGAGGGGATTTTCAGTTTGAAGTTGTTTTTCTGTGACAAATTGAACAGCGTCATTTTTAATCCTGACAGCTGCCTGAACGTCACAGACAGTGACTTTTCAGTGGAAGAGGCTGCATTTGCGCATGTGCTAGTACTGCGCCACCTAGTGGTTGCATTGTTAGCAAAGGCAGCCTTGACATTACGCTCTGTATATCAAGTCCAGGTCGTTAACAAATCAAAAGAGCAGTAGTCCTAATGCCGACCCCTGGGGAACACCACTGCATACCTCCCTCCAGTCTAAAAAATAATTGTTCCCTGCTACTCTCTGTTTTCTGTCCCTTTAATTCCATGTGTTTTAATTTTGCTAACAAGCCTATTATGTGGTATTTTGTCAGATGCCTTTTGAAAGTCCATATACAGAACACAATCCACACTACCATCATCAACCCTCTTCATTACTTAATCTAAGAACTTGACCAAGTTTGTCAAATGACTTTCTTTTAACAAATCTCTGCTGACTGTCACTTATTTGCCCGTACTTTTCCAAATGCCAGTTAATTTTGTCTCTGGTTATTGTCTCTAAAGGTTTCCCAACCGCCGTTAGACTGCCTGGCTATAGTTGCTGGGTTTATCTTTCTCCCCTGTTTTAAACAAGGGTGTAACATTTGTAATCAGCTCGCACACTGACACCATCCCCATATCCAAGGAGGATTTGAAGCTTGTGGCCAGAGCCTCCAAAACTTCCATCCTTGATTACCTCAGTAACCTAAGATGCATCCCATTCGGACTGGGTAACTTTTTTCTGCTTTGTGGACTGCCAACTGTTACAACCAAGGGGGGAGTAATGCACTGTTAATTCAGTCCCACTACACCACAGGTCATAGCATATTAAATAAAGTTTCCCACCTACTGAACAGTAGCCAAATTAAACACTTTATTTTTCTCCCAGAATAAAGCACCTCAAGCCTGGTTTCTTTAAACAACAACATTAACTATTTATTAGAAAAGAAGTCTGAACTACTAATGAGATAAATCTATATGAAAAACTCCTTAATTCCTTGACCCTCATGCACACACGTACATTCAAAAAAAAAACTGGTTAAACGGGAAAAAGTATTTTGGTTTACAGCTGTTTCTTCAGAATAGAAGGAATAATAAAAAAAAATGAGTTTATCACGTTCTGGTAGGATGTTTTCGGTACAGTGAGATGTCCCAGGGTCAAATAGTCAGATGCCACTTGCATCTCTCTAGGCGAAGTTGATGAACAGTCTGTGGAGTTTGCAAGTTCTCCCTGTGACTGCGTTGGTTTCCTTCGGGTGCTCCGGTTTTCTCCCACATGCCAAAGACTTTCGGGTTGATAGGTAAATTGGCCATTGTAAAAATTGCCCCTCGTGTAGGTAGGTGGTAAGAGAATTGAGGGAAGGTGGGGATGTGAGAGGGAAAATGGGATTCATGTAGGATTAGTATAAATGGGTGGTTGATGGTCAGTGCGGACTCAGTGGGCCGAAGGGCCTGTTTCGGTGCTGTATCTCTCTATGACTCTATGGATAGGCATTCATGGCAATTTAACTGCAGCAGGCATCACATAGGTCTTCCAACAGGGGTGTAGCAACAGGTCTGCTTAGGTCAGCAGCAGTCTAGCAGTAGAAGGATTCTTCAGATTTAAGGATTTCTTAGAACATGGGAGGCAACAGGAATATCACTGGATGCAGGAATTCTTCAGAGACAGGAGGCAACTGGAATCTGCCACCTTTCAAATGCAGGTTCCTTTTGAAGAGTCGCCTTTACAGAGAAAGCTAACACTTTTATGAGTCTTCCTTTCTTGCTGCAGGCTGGTCAAAGCAAAGATTTCAAATGCTTGCCCTTCGTCCGACTCACTGGCTTTTTAATAGCTCCAAAGTGGAAAACAAAACCTTGTTGAACATGGTCACAGCTCGCAGATGATATGAAAATTGGTGGTGTCGTAAATCTTCTTCTTTGGCCTCCTTGTCTCGAGAGACAATGGGTAAGTGCCTGGAGGTGGTCAGTGGTTTGTGCAGCAGCATCTGGAGTGGCTATAAAGGCCAATTCTAGAGTGACAGACTCTTCCACAGGTGCTGCAGATAAAATTGGTTGACGGGGCTGTCACACAGTTGATTCTCTCCTTGCGCTTATGTCTTTTTTCCTGCCAACTGCTAAGTCTCGTTGACTCGCCACGCTTTAGCCCCGCCTTTATGGTTGCCCGGCAGCTCTGGCGATCGCTGGCAACTGACTCCCACGACTTGTGATCAATGTCACAGGACTTCACGTCGCGTTTGCAGACGTCTTTAAAGCGGAGCCATGGACGGCCAGTGGGTCTGGTACCAGTGACGAGCTCGCTGTACAATGTGTCCTTGGGGATCCTGCCATCTTCCATGCGGCTCACATGGCCAAGCCATCTCGGGCGCCGCTGGCTTAGTAGGGTGTGTATGCTGGGGATGTTGGCCGCCTCGAGGACTTCTGTGTTGGTAGTACGGTCCTGCCATCTGATGCCAAGTATTCTCCGGAGACAGCGAAGATGGAATGAATTGAGACGTCGTTCTTGGCTGACGTACGTTGTCCAGGCTTCGCTGCCGCAGAGCAAGGTACTGAGGACACAGGCTTGATACACTTGGACTTTTGTGTTCCGTGTCTGTGCGCCATTTTCCCACACTCTCTTGGCCAGTCTGGACATAGCAGAGGAAGCCTTTCCCATGCGCTTGTTTAATTCTGCATCTAGAGACAGGTTACTGGTGATAGTTGAGCCTAGGTAGGTGAACTCTTGAACCACTTCGAGAGTGTGGTCGCCGATATTGTTAGATGGGGCATTTCTGACGTCCTGTCCCATGATGTTCGTTTTCTTGAGGCTGATGGTTAGGCCAAATTCATTGCAGGCAGCCGCAAACCTGTCGATGAAACTCTGCAGGCACTCTTCAGTGTGAGATGTTAATGCAGCATCGTCAGCAAAGAGGAGTTCCCTGATCAGGACTTTCCGTACTTTGGTCTTAGCTTTTAGACGGGAAAGTTTGAACAACCTGCCCCCTGATCTTGTGTGGAGGAAAATTCCTTTTTCTGAGGACTTAAATGCATGCGAGAGCAGCAAGGAGAAGAAGATCCCAAACAGTGTAAGTGCAAGAACACAGCCCTTTTTCACGCCGCTCAGGATTGGAAAGCGGTCTGATGAGGCGCCGCTATGCTGAATTATGCCTTTCATATTGTTATGGAATGAGGTGATGATACTTAGTAGCTTTGGTGGGCATCCAATCTTTTCTCGTAGTCTGAAGAGACCACTTCTGCTGACTAGGTCAAAGGCTTTGGTGAGATCAATGAAAGCAATGTAGAGGGGCATCTGTTGTTCACGGCATTTCTCCTGCAGCTGGCGAAGGGAGAACAGCATGTCAATGGTGGATATCTCTGCTCGAAAGCCACACTGTGCCTCAGGATAGACCCGCCCAGCCAGCTTCTGGAGCCTGTTTAAAGCCACACGAGCGAAGACTTTCCCCACTATACTGAGCAGGGAGATTCCACGGTAGTTGTTGTAGTCACCGCGGTCACCCTTGTTCTTATAGAGGGTGATGATATTGGCATCGCACATGTCCTGTGGTACTGCTCCCTCATCCCAGCACAGGCAAAGCTGGTGTCATAAATAGTGAGGAGAAAAGCCTTAGATTACAGGATATATAGATGGGCAGAGCAGTGGCAAATGGAATTCAATCCTGAGAAGTGTGAGGTGATGCATTTTGGGAGGACTAACAAGGCAAGGGAATATACAATGGATGATGGGACCATAGTAAGTGCAGAGAGTCAGAAGGACCTTGGTGTACTTGTCCAAGGATCACTGAAAGCAGCCGCACAGGTAGATAAAGTGGTTAGGAAGGCATATGGGATACTTGCCTTTATTAGCTGAGGCATAGAATATAAGAGCAGGGAAGTTATGATGGAGCTGTACAAAACGCTAGTTAGGCCACAGCTGGAGTAGTGGTTACAGTTCTGGTTACCACCCAATAGGAAGGATGTGATTGCACTGGAGAGGGCTGGAACATTTCAGCTATGAAGAGAGACCGGATAGGCTATGGGTTGTTTTCCTTAGAGTAGAGAAGGCTGAGGGGGGACCTGATTGAGGTGTACAAAATTATGAGGGGCATAGATAGGAAGAAACTTTTTCCCTTAGCGGAGGTGTCAATAACCAGGGGGCATAGATTTAAGGTAAGGAGCAGGAGGTTTAGGGGGGATTTGAGGAAAAACTTTTTCACCCAGAAGGTGTTTGGAATCTGGAACATACTGCCTGAAGAGGTGGTAGAGGCAGGAACCCTCACAACATTTAAGAAGTATTTAGATGAGCACTTGAAATGCCACAGCATACAAGGCTACGGGCCAAGTGCTGGAAAATGGGATTAGAGTAGTTAGGTGCTTGATGGCCAGCACAGACATGGTGGACCTGTGTTTCTGTGCTGTATAAATCTATGACACAGTGTATCTTGTCCTTCAAAACAAAACTGCACTGAGGAAGGTCAAACCCCTGTTGTTTCCTTGAAATTACTGGCTTTCCTGTCCTTGTACAAGTTCAACTTCCTTTCAAAGCACCCATTAAGTTCAACTTTTGTTGTAAACTTCCTTTCAAAACATTGCAGGAATTCCAACTATTTGCAAGTGTTGTCCACCGAGCAAAAAATCCTTTTCTCAGTTTTTAAAATGCACAGAATTAAGTACAAAAAATACCCTTTGTAACACAACCTATTAGGTATCTTCTCTTTGTTTTTTTATCCTATTCAGTGTTACTACTGCCTCCTGTTTTACTGCGACATTGGTAGCATCCTCTTCTTAAGTGAAGACCAATACAAAGTACTTCAGCCATACTCTCTACTTCTACAAGAATATCTCCTTTTTGGTCCATAAATGGACCCATCTTTACTTTGTCTACTCTTTTTACTATTTGTGTTTATAAAAGACTTTTGGTTTCCTTTTTGTGTTAGCTGCTGATCTTTTGTCATCCTCATGTCCCTCTTTTTCCCTTTTTTAAGATCTCCTCTGCACCTTCTGTATTCAGCTTTGTCCTCTATTACGAGCCTTATGATTGCCATAAGCTTACTTTTTCTGTCTTATTTGAACTATCCTTACTCATCCATCGAGCTCTACTTTTGGAGACCCTTTCTTTCCCACTCATGGGAATATGTCAACTCTGTACCTGAGCCATCTCTTCTTTGTTCAATTACTGTTTTGCCTACTGATTTTTGATTCCAATCCATCTATGACACATCCCTTTTCAATTTACTGAAGTTAGCTCAATTCTGCAAATGCTCTCCCACTGAAACAGGCTCCACTTGCCGCACTTCATTCACCAGAATTAGATCCAGGATTGCTTCCTTCCTCTTTGGCCTGCAAACATGGTGATCAAGAAAGTTCTGTTGTACATATTTCAGAAATTCCTCCCATTCTTTGCTCAAGATATATGTAACAAGAAAAAGCAGTGATCCTAATAATGACTTCTGGGGGACCCTACTGCATACCTCTCTCCAGGAAAACATCCGTTCACAACGATTCTGTCTCCTATCTCTTAGAATATAACATAAGAAATAGAAGCAGGAGTAGACCATACGGCCCCTCGAGCCTGCTTTGCCATTCAATGCGGTCATGGCTGATCCTCAGCCTTAACTCCACTTTCCTGGCCACTCCCCATATCCCTCGATTCCCTGAGACCAAAAATGTGTCAATCCCAGGCTTAAATATATCCAACGATGAAGCATCCTCAACCCTCTGGGGTAGAGAATTCCAAAGATTCACAACCCTTTGAGTGAAGAAATTTCTCCTCATCTCAGTCCTAAATGATCAGTCCCTTATCCTGAGATTGGGCCCCCATGTTCTAGATTCCCCAGCCAGGGGAAACAACCTCTGTCTGCCCTGGCAAGCCCCTTCATAATCTTGTATGCTTCAATGAGATGTCCTTTCATTCTTCTAAACTCCTGATATTATCAACCCAATTTACTCAGCCTCTCGTCATAGGAGGACCATTTCATCCCAGTAACTAATACACAAACTAGGAGCAGAAGTAGACCATATGGCCCATCGAGCCTGCTCCGCCATTCAGTACAATCGTGGCTGATCTTGGGTGTAAATTCCACTTTACTGCCCGCTTCCCATATCCCTTGATTCCCTGCGAGACCAAAAATCTGTCTATCCCAACCTTAAATGTATTCAATGATGGAGCATCCACAACACTCTGGGTTAGAGAATTCCAAAGATTCACAACCCTTTGAGTGTCGTAATTTCTCCTCATCTCAGTCCTGAATGATTGACCCCTTATCCTGAGACTGCGTCCCCGTGTTCTAGATTCCCTGACCAGTGGGAACAATCTCTCCGCTTCTACCCTGTCAAGCCCTTTTAGAATCTTGTATGGCTCAATTAAATCGCCTCTTATTCTTCTAAACTCCAGAGAATATAGGCCCAATTTACTCAGCCTCTCATCATAGGACAACCTCCTCATCCCAGGGACTAATTTAGTAAATCTTTGCTGCACTGCCTCCGGTGCAAGTATAATCCTTTTTTAAATGTGGAGACCAAAACTGCACACAGTATTCCAGGTGTGGTCTCATGACAGCCCTGTACAATTTTAGTAAGACTTCTTTATTCCTGTACTCCAATCCCCTTGCAATAAATGCCAACATGCCATTTGCCACCTTAATAGCCTACAGCACCTGCATGTTAATTTTGTGCGTGCCTTGTACAAGTAATCTAGTGAACCTTCACTGTACCACCTCCAATGCAAATGCATCCTTCCTTTAATATGGAGACCAAACTATGCACAGTACTCCAGGTGTGGTCTCACAAAGCCCTGTACAATTCTAGTAAGAGTTCCTTTTTCTTGTATTCTAATTATCTTGCAATTCTGTGTCTGCTTGCTTGCTTTGTGTTCCTTGTACAAGTACACCCAAGTTCTCCTAAACATCAACTTTTACAGGTTCCCTACCTTTTTAAAAAAAAAAATTCTGCTTTGCTGTTCTTACTACCAAAGTGAATAACCTCTCACTTCCCCATCTTAAACTCCACCTACCACTTTGTTGCCAACTCACTTAGCCTGTCTGGATCTCTTGGCAGCCTATTTGTGTCCTCCTGACAGCTTACTTCCCACCTCACTTCATATTGTCAGCAAGCCTAGATACGTTACTCCTGGTCTCTTCATCGAAATCATTAACATAGATTGTAAGCAGCTGAGGCCCCAACACTGATCCTTGCAGCATTCTACTCGTCACAGCATGCCAACTTCAAATGCCCCATTTATCCTTACCCTCTGCTTCTTGTCTGTTAACCAATCAATCCTGTATCCATGCTAATATTGTACCCCCAACTCCTTATCTTCCCTATTAACCTTTTGTGTGGCACCTTATTGAATACTTGGATTTCCAAAAGGCATACCACATCTACTGGTTCTGCTTTATCTACCCTACTAGTTACATCCTCAAAAAACTCTAATTTGTCAGATACAATTTCCCTTTTGTAAAACTCTGACTTTGTCTGATCACACTATGATTTTCTAAGTGTATTGTTAAGATTTCCTTAATAATCCCAGCACTTTCTTGATGACTGATGTCAGGCTAATTGGTCTGTAGTTCCCTGTTTTCTCTCTGTCCTTTTTTTGAATAGCCAGTTATGTACCCAAGTCCCTTTAATCCCATGGATTTTAATTTTGTTAACCTGTTTATGTGGTACTTTATCAAACGCATTTTTGAAAGTTCATATACATCTGCACGACTGTCATCAACCTGCTTTGTTACTTCATCGAAGAACTCAATCAGGTTAGGCATATGCAATTTGACATTAACAAACCCATGCTAGCTGTCCCTTATTAACCCAAGTTTCTATAGTGAGAATTAACTTTGTCCTTGACAATGGTCTCTAGTAGGTTTCTTACCACTGATGTAAGGCTGCCTTAGTTACCAGGTTTATATTTCTCCCCTTTTTTGAACAGGGGCATAACATTTGCAATCTTCCAAACCTCTTGCACCACTCCAATTTTCAAGGAGGATTGAAAGATTATAGACACAACTTCTGCTAGGCAGGACTAGGTATTAAATATTCCTGGCTACAAGATGTTCAGGAAAGAAAGGAAGAAAAGGGGTAGTATTCCAGAGAGCATTGCAGTGCTGGAGAGAGGATGTCCTAGTGGGATCAAGGGTAGAATCTATTTGGCTAGAGCTAAGAAACAAAAAAGGTGCAATTGCATTGCTTGGTGTTGTCTATAGACCATCAACTAGTGGGAAAGATGTGGAGGAACAAATTGGAAGGAAATTACAGAGGGGAAAGAATTATGGAGTAGTTATTATGGGGGACTTTAATTATCTGAATATAGGCTGGGATAGTAGTAGTATTAAAGGAGGGGCAAGAGTTCTTGGAGTGTGTTCAGGAGAATTTTCAACAGCAGTATGTTTCCAGTCCAATGAGAAAGGAGGCACTGGTAGACATGGTTCTTGAGAATGAGGTGGGCCAGGTGTCATTAGGACACCATTTAAGGGATAGTGATCATTGTATCATAAGATTTAGCTTAACAATGGAAATGGACAAAGAACAATCCAGACTAAACTGGGGGGAGGGAAAAAACAAACTTCAGTGGGGTAAGAATGGGTCTAGGCTCGATAAATTGGAATACCCACAAGAACTAGGAGCAGGAGTAGACCATATGGCCCATTGAGCTTGCTGCGCCATTCAAAACTATCCTGGCTGATCTTGGGGTTCAACTCCACTTTCCCCCCTGCTTGTCATATCCCTTGATTTCCTGAGCGACCAAAAATTTCTCTCTCCCAGCTTTAAATGTATTCAATGATGAAGCATCCACAGCCCTCAGGTAGAGAATCAAATGTTGGCAGGAAATACAGTACCTGAACAATGGATTACCTTCAAAGAGGAGATATTTTGGGAACAGTCAAAATGAATATTCCCACAAAAGAGAAAGGTAGAATAAACAAATCCAGAACTCCCTGGGTGACAAAAGAGGTAGAGATTAAGACCAAGAAGAAATGTGCTTATGACAGATGTCAGGTAGATAATACAACAGAGAATCAGGCTGAATATAGAAGATTCTGAGCGGAACTGAAAAAGCAATTGAGCGAAGCAAAGAGAGTATGAAAAGATACTGGCAGCTAACATAAAAGGGAATCCCAAAGTCTCCTATAAGCATAAAAATAGTAAAAGGGTGGTAAAATTTGATTCACTCAGTGTGATATCAAGAAACGACTGAAGGTACTGGGTACTGCAAAGGCTGTGGGCCCTGACAACATTCTAGCCAAGCTGTTCCAGTACGGCTACAACATTGACATCTATCCGACAATGTGGAAGATTTCCCAGGTATGTCCTGTACGCAAAAAGCAGGACAAGTCCAACCCAGCCAATTGCCGCCCCATCAGTCTACTCTCGATCATCAGTAAAGTGATGGAAGGTGTTGTCAACAGTGCTATCAAGCAGCACTTGCTTAGCAATATCCTGCCCACTGACACTCCGTTTGGGTTCCGCCAGAGCCACTCCGCTCCTGACCTCATTACAGCCTTGGTTCAAACATGGATGAAAGAACTGAACTCAAAAGGTGAGGTGAGATGTCTGCCCTTGATATCAAGGCAGCATTTGACCGAGTATGGCATCAAGGAGCCCTAGCAAAACTGGAGTCACTGAGAATCAGGGGGAAAACTTGCCACTTGTTGGAGTCATACCTACCGCAAAGGAAGATTGCTGTGGTTGTTGGAGATCAATCATCTCAGCTCCAGGACATCACTGCAGGAGATCCTGAGGGTAGTGTCCTCAGCCCAACCATCTTCAGTTGCTTCATCAATGACCTTCCTTCACTCGTAAGGTCAGAAGTGGGGAAGTTCACTGATGGTTGCACAATGTTCACCATTTGAGACTCCTCAGATACTGAAGCAGCCCATGTCCAGATGCAACAAGACCTGGACAATCTCCAGGCTTGGGCTGATAAGTGGCAAGTAACATTCACGCCACGCAAGTGCCAGGCAATGACTATCTCCAACAAAAGAGAATCTAATTATTTCCGCTTGACATTCAATGGCATTACGATTGCCTAATCCCCCTCTACCATGATCTTGGGGATTACCATTGACCAGAAACTGAACTGGAGTAGCCATATAAATACCTTGGCCACAAGATCAGGTCAGAGGCTAGGAATCCTGAGGCGAGTAACTCACCTCCTGACTCCCCAAAGCCTGTCCACCATCTACAAGGCACAAGTCAAGAGTGTGGTGGAATACTCTTCACTTGCTTGGATGAGTGCAGTTCCAACAACAGTCAAGAAGCGCGACACCATCGAGGACAAAGCAGCCCGCTTGACTGGCACTCCATCAACAAAGATTCACTCCCTCCATCACCGATGCACAGTGTACCATCTACAAGATGCACTGCAGCAACACACCAAGGCTCCTTAGACAGCACCTTCCAAACCTGCAACCTCTACCACTTAGAAGGACAAGGGCAGCAGATGCATGGGAACACCACCACCTGCAAGTTCCCCACCAAGTCACACACCATCCTGACTTGGAACTATATCACCATTCCTTCACTGTCACTCGGTTAAAATCCTGGAACTCCCTTCCTAACAACATTGTGGTTGTACCAATCCCCCATGGACTGCAGCAGTTCAAGAATGCAGCTCACCACCACCTTCTTGAGGGCAATTAGGGATGGGCAATAAATGCTGGCCTAGCCAGCGATGCCCGCATCCCATGAATGAATTTTTTTTTTAAGGGGCTAATTTAGGGACCAAAAGGAGGAGGCATAGCTGAGGTACTAAATTAATATTTAGCATCTATCTTTACCAAGGAAGAAGATGCGACCCAGGTCACGGTGAAAGAGGAAGTAATTAATACACTAGAATGATTTAAAATTGATGAGGTTTTGGATAGGCTGTCTTTGATAAGGCACCAGGACCTGATGACATCATCCAAAGATACTGAGGGAAGTGAGTGGAAATTGTGGAGGCGCTGACTATAATTTTCCAGCCTTCCTTGACTTGGGTGGTGCCAGAGGACTGGAAAGTTGCAAATAAAGGGTGTAAACATAAGCCCAGTAACACAGGCCAGTCAGTTTAACCTCAGTGGTAGGAAACTTCTCAAAACAATAATTCGGGACAAAATTAATAGTCACTTGGACAAATGCAGGTTAATTAAGGAAAGCCAGCACGGATTTGTTAATTGGAAATCATGTTTAACTTACTGTTGCAGTTTTTTTGAAGAGGTAACAGAGAGGGTTGATGAGGGTAATGCTGTTGATGTGGTGTACATGGACTTCTAAAAAGCATTTGATACAGTATCGTACAACAGACTTGTGAGCAAAGTTGTAGCTCATGGAATAAAAAGGACAGTAGCAATGTGGATACAAAATTGGCTGAGTGATGGGAAACACAGTAGTGATTAATGGATGTTTTTCAGACTGGAACAAGGTTTGTAGTGGAGTTCCCCAGGGGTCCCTGTTGGGACTCTTGCTCTTCCTGATGTATATTAATAACCTAGACCTTGGTGTACAGAACACAATTTCAAAATTTGTGGATGATACTAAACTTGGAAGTGTTGTGAACTGTGAGGAAGATAATGTGGAACTTCAAAAGGACAGAAGCTGGTGGAATGGACGGACATGTGGCAGATGAAGTTCAATGCAGAGAAGTGTGAAGTGATTCATTTTGGTGAGAAGAACATGGAGAGACAATATAAAATAAAGGGTACAATTCTAAAGGGGGTGCAGGAGCTGAGGGACCTGGATATATATGTGCATAAATCATTGAAGGTGACCGGACAGGTTGAGAGAGCAGTTAATAAAGCGTACAGTATCGTAGGCTTTATTAATAGGGGCATAGAGTACAAGAGCAAGGAGGTTATGTTAAACTTGTATAAAACACTGGTTTGGCCTCAGCTGGCGTATTGTGTCCAGTTCTGGGCGCTGCACTTAAGGAAAGATGTGAAGGCATTTGAGAGAGTACAGATGAGATTCATGAGAATGGTTCCAGGGATGAGGAACATCATTGATGAAGATAGATTGGAGAAGTTGGAATTGGTTTCCTTGGAGAAGAGAAGACTGAGGAGATTTGATAAAGGTGTTCAAAATCGTGAGGGATCTGGACAGAATAGATCGGGAAAAGCTGTTTCATTTGTGAACGGATCAAGAACGACAGGGCACAGATTTAAGGTAATTGGCAAAAGAAGCAATGGTGACATGAAAAACTTTTTCGTGCAGCGAGCGGTTAGGATCTGGAATGCACTGCCGGAGAGTGTGGTGGAGGCAGGTTCAACTGAGGCATTCAAAAGTGAATTAGATAGTTATCTGAAAAAGAAGAATGTGCAGGGTTATGGGGAGAAGGCGTGTGAATGGCACTAAATGAATTCCTGACTCGGAGAGCCGGTGCAGACACAATGTGCTGAATGGCCTCCTGTGCTGTACCACCACCCTCAACATTCACTCCCTCCACCAGTGACACACAGCGGTTAGGTGTGTACCATCTACAAGATGCACTGTAGCAACTCACCAAGGCTCCTTCGATAGCACCTTCCAAACCTGCGATCTGTACCACTTAGAAGGACAAGGGCAGCAGACACATGGGAACACCACCACCTGCAGGTTCCCCTCCAAGCCACGCGCCATCCTAACTTAAAACTATATTGCCGTTCCTTCACTTCCACTGGGTCAAAATCCTGGAACTCCCTTCTAACAGCACTGTGGGTGTGCCTACACCCCAAGGACTGCAGCGGTTCAAGAAGGCAGCTCACCACCAACTTGTTAAGGACAATTAGGGATGGGCAATAAATGCTGGCTTAGCCAGCGACGCCCACATCCCATGAACGAATTTAAAAATTATGCGAACTCAATCCTAGCTTCCTTCAGCATCCTAGGATGCATCCCATCTGGACTGGCTGCCTTGTTAACTTTCAGTGATCCCAATCTATTTAGCGCTTCCTTTCTATTTTATCCAATCCAATATCTCCACTTCCCTCCTTTATTCTGACATTAACCTCATCCTCTTATGAAGACCAGTGCATTGCATTCATTCAGTACCACAGTTGTGCCCTCTGCCTTGACAAGTGGATTTCCTTTTTTGTCCCTAATTGCCCCATTGTTTCTTTAACTATCGTTTTACTTTTCATATGTTTAGCAAATCTTTGGGTTCCCTTTTATGTTACCTACTTTTTTTTCATACTTTCGCTTTGCCATTATATCTTTTTTCAATTCCCCTGATTGGTTTTCGATTGTATTCTGTACCTTACATTTTTTCTTAAACCTTTTCTGTGGAGAGAGAAACAGTTACAAATCCTGGGTGTAATGCACATTGAAGCAATGCTTAAAAGTAGGAAATCATGAAATGTTCTACTTTAAAATAATCTGAATTCTTGAAGGCTTGAGTTGTTTCAACACAAACTTCTTTTCGTAAGCCGTCTTCGTTCTCCCTCTCTATTCCCCTACAACCCCCCCCCCCCCCCCCTTCCTGCAATAGAAAATTTATCCATGCATTTGAAAAATAGTAAGTTTCAGGAAATGTACTAACAGATTTTTATAATTTGTAAACATTGCTTATTTCCCTCAGTGGTTTTTGTTTAACATCTGCATTTCATTTTTTATCCAGTCTTATTTTTTGTAATCTTCTTTGGCCTCCTTATCTCGAGAGACAATGGGTAAGCGCCTGGAGGTGGTGTGTGGAGCAGTGCCTGGAGTGGCTATAAAGGCCAATTCTAGAGTGACAGGCTCTTCCACAGGTGCTGCAGAAAAATTTGTTTGTCGGGGCTGTTACACAGTTGGCTCTCCCCTTGCGCCTCTGTCTTTTTTTTCCTGCCAACTGCTAAGTCTTTTTAACTCACCACACTTTAGCCCCGCCTTTATGGCTGCCCGCCAGCTCTGGCGAACGCTGGCAACTGACTCCCACAACTTGTGATCAATGTCACAGGACTTCATGTCGCGTTTGCAGACGTCTTTAAAGTGGAGACATGGACGGCCGGTGGGTCTGATACCAGTGGCGAGCTCGCTGTACAATGTGTCTTTGGGGATCCTGCCATCTTCCATGCGGATCACATGGCCAAGCCATCTCAAGCGCCGCCTTACTCAGTAGTGTGTATAAGCTGGGGATGTTGGCTGCCTCGAGGACTTCTGTGTTGGAGATAAGGTCCTGCCACCTGATGCCAAGTATTCTCCGGAGGCAGCGAAGATGGAATGAATTGAGACGTCGCTCTTGGCTGACATACGTCGCCCAGGCCTCGCTGCCATAGAGCAAGGTACTGAGGACACAGGCTTGATTCACTCGGACTTTTGTGTTCCGTGTCAGTGCGCCATTTTCCCACACTCTCTTGGCCAGTCTGGACATAGCAGTGGAAGCCTTACCCATGCGCTTGTTGATTTCTGCATCTAGAGACAGGTTACTGGTGATAGTTGAGCCTAGGTAGGTGAACTCTTGAACCACTTCCAGAGCGTGGTCGCCAATATTGATGGATGGAGCATTCCTGACGTCCTGTCCCATGATGTTCGTTTTCTTGAGGCTGATGGTTAGGCCAAATTCATTGCAGGCAGCTTCAAACCTGTCGATGAGACTCTGCAGGCACTCTTCAGTGTGAGATGTTAAAGCAGCATCGTCAGCAAAGAGGAGCTCCCTGATGAGGACTTTCCGTACTTTGGACTTGGCTCTTAGACGGGCAAGGTTGAACAACCTGCCCCCTGATCTTGTGTGGAGGAAAATTCCTTCTTCAGAGGACTTGAACGCATGTGAAAGCAGCAGGGAGAAGAAAATCCCAAAAAGTGTGGGTGCGAGAACACAGCCCTGTTTCACGCCACTCAGGATAGGAAAGGGGTCTGATGAGGTGCCACCATGTTGAATTGTGCCTTTTCATATTGTCGTTTTTTGTAAGCCGTGCTCATATTGTAAGTACTTAAATGTAATCAATGTCATCTTCTATTTTACACTTGCAGGGCCTAAAGGGATTGTGGAAAGGGATGGGAAGCACATTTATTGTTCAAGGAATAGCACTGGGTACTGAAGGCATCATCAGCGAATTCACACCACTTCCCAGGTAGATAACATCTCTGTGCTCTCTGGAAATGACTTCCATTTATACCGAATCATTAATTGATTATTTTTAAACTTGATAATGTAGGCAGTGAGGAAACTTATATTGGAAAATATGTTGCTGGGATATTTATGGGAAAAAACTGCATGTTTTCTTTGTATATGCTCAAATAGAGAAACAGTGCAATGTGTTTGGATTTTCTCATTCAATATTGATTCCCCAGTATTGAAAAAAAACTTGGGTCATTCAAATAGAAATTGTAATATGGTGAGTTTATGTTGTGAAGACAATTGCATTTACTTTACCAGCATCTGAACTTCTCTCTACACAAGATGCTGCTTGAAGTTTTGCTTTTATTTGTATTATAATGACAATATTTTAGTTTACATAGTTTAATATTTAATCAGCACAGCATTATCTCAAGTTTTTTTTTATTGCAGAGAGGTTTCCCATAAATGGAGTCCAAAGCAAATAGTTGGTCACCTTGTACTGAAAGGGTAAGTTGCAACAAGAACCACGCGAGTTCTTGTTTGGTTTGAGACTGTTATCTCTGGAAACTATTGATGATTATCTCATCTTGGAATTTGTCTAGACTCGTTGCTGTTTGGCTAAGGTAGGTATGACCAGGCTTGTTAATTTTTGGACTGTTTGCACTAGTTTTGTACTCTATCACCTAATCACTACTTATTCTACTCTTCAGTTCTGATGTCCTGCAATTGCGGTCTGACAATTCATTTCATTTTTATTTTTAAAAAAGATGTTAACTTTTTAAAAATAAAAATGGAATTTAATCAATTATGTTGAACTTGCTCCCAAAATGTCAAGCCCCAGATGCCCTTTTCTATCATAGCTGCGTAGAACAGTGCAAAAAGGTCTGTTCTAAGACTGCTCAATTCTGAAGATCACAAAGTAGATCGAGAATTAGACAGGCTGTTTAGCCCAGCTCAGCTCCTCTGTCCAGAAAGACCTTACAGTTGGTGTATCACAGCATCCAGTTATTCAAATAATGTCAAGATTTTTGTCTCTACTCCATATATTGATCATCTTTTGTGTGAAGACCTTCCTAAAATAGTTTCTAAATTTGCCTTTTACTAATTTAAACCTAAGTCCTCTTGTCCTACAACACTGTCTAATTTCAAGTCATGTCCTGGATTTACCATTTTTGTACGATTTAGTCTTCTGTACCTCTACCAAAGCAGAAGTTCTTGGTTTGATAGTGTTTCTTCAACACAGTTCTTTGGCACGAGGAATCAGGTTCATCACTCTGGACTTCCTCCAGAGCTTGAATGGCCTTTGTGTCTCAGAGACCAGAACTGGACTCAGCGCTAAAGTTATTTGAGCACGACTTCCTCTGATTTGTATTATACTGTTCTCTATATATAGTTCAGTATTCTACTTCGTTCGTTACTGCTTCATAGCAATTGGACAAATTAACCATCGAGTCAATGAGAACACTGAAATCTCTTTCATCGTCTTTAGCTGTTTTAAAGAGCACATGCATTACTTTTTTTTTCTTCCCATGTGCACTATTTTACAGTTGTCTGGAATAAATTTAATGTGTCTTGCTCTATTCATTTACACATTTTTTCTGTTAATTCCAGAGCTGACTCCTCAGATTTAACATCTGCAAATGTGACTAATTTGCATGAGCTTCTAAATCTGCCATTAGTGTAAATTGGAAACATGGGTCTCCCAGTGCCCATCTGTGTGGCATCCAAAGTGATGACCCTTTTTAGAGTTGCTGGTGCCGTTGACTTGATGAATAATTAAAGCTGTCTCGTTTTCCTTACTATCCTATAACTTTGTCCTTCTTGAAATTGCAGTGGATAGTTTGAAATGTGTAGCAATGTTGGGATTTAAATGTAGTCATTAGTAATTTTACATAGACTGTTTAAAAAATCTTATTTTAAAAAAAAGAAAACTTATTTCCTACAGGTTGACCTGTGCAGTGGCAATGCCCTTTTATTCAGCTAGTTTAATCGAGACCGTGCAGGTAAATTTTCATTTTTGTGTAAACAAAACTAATGGATCATATTGAATGAAGTAAATTGTTGCCTTATACGCAAATTTTATTTCCTAATAGCCACTATTAAGTAGTACTTAAAATTTTGGGGCAAGTTGATCATTTACTGTTAAAACCATAAATCTATCAAAGTATAAAGCATAGAAGGAAGTCATGAGGTCCATCGTGGCTACATTTAGATTAATGTGTTATCAAAAAAGACTCCAGGATCACTGGGCCCTAATCCGAGTATTTGAGTTTGACGGTGTTTTGCAGCTCAATACTCTAAAATGTGTTCTAGCAGATGCTTTTAGAAGATTTGGCGAAGGTTCCATTAGATTGGAAAATAGTGAATGTAACTCTTTCATTCAAAAAGGGAGGGAGACGGAAAGCAGAAAACTAGAGGCCAGTTAGCTTAATATCTGTCATAGGGAAAATGTTGGAAACTATTATTAAAGACATTATAGCAGAGCGCTTAAAAAAAAAACCAAGGTAATCAGGCAGAGCCAACATGGGTTTGTGAAAGGGAAATCATGTTTAACCAATTTATTGGAGTTCTTTGAAGAAGTAACATGTGCTGTGGATAAAGGGGAACCAGTGGATGTACTGTACTTAGATTTCTAGAAGGCATTTGGTAAGGTGCCACATAAAAGGTTATTGCAGAAAATAAAAGCTCATGGTGTAGGTGGTAACATTTTGGCATGAATAGAAGATTGGCTAGCTAACAGGAAACAGAGAGTAGGCATAAATGGGTAACTTTCTGGTTGGCAAGATGTAACGAGTGGTGTGCCACAGGGATCAGTTCTGGGGCCTCAACTTTTTACAATTTATATAAATGACTTAGATGAAGGGACCAAAGGTATGGTTGCTAAATTTGCTGATAGGAATATAGAAAAATAGGAGCAGGAGTAGGCAATTCGGCCCTTTGAGCCTGTTCCGCCATTCAATACGATCATGGCTGATCATCCAAACTCAGTAACCTGTTCCCGATTTCTCCCCGTATCCATTGATTCCTTTAGCCCTAAGAACTATATCTAACTCTGTTTCTTGAATATATTTAATGATTTGGCCTCGACTGCTTTCTGTGGTAGAGAATTCCACAGGTTCATCACTCTCTGGGTGAAGAAATCTCTCCTCATCTCAGTCCTAAATTGCTTACCCCTTATCCTTAGAGTGTGACCCCTGGTCCTAGACGCCCCCGCCATTGGGAACATCCTTCCTGCATCTAGTCTATACAGTCCTGTTAGAATTTTGTAGGTTTCTATGAGATCCCCTCTCAGTCTTTCAAAATCTAGCGAATACAAGTCTAATTGACCCAATCTCTCTCCATACATCAGTCCTACCATCCCAGGAATCAGTCTGGTGAACCTTTGCTGTACTCCCTCCATAGCAAGAACATCCTTCCTCAGATAAGGAGACCAAAACTGCAGACAATACTTCAGATGTCGTCTCACCAAGGCCTTGTATAATTGCAACAAGACATCCTTGCTCCTGTATACGAATCCTCTCGCTATGAAGGCCAACGTACCATTTGTCGTCTTAGCTGCCTGCTGCACCTGCATGGTTATTTTCAGCGACTGGTGCACAAGGATATCCAGGTCTCACTGCACTTCCCCCTTTCCCAGTTTATCGCTGTTCAGATAATCTGCCTTTCTGTTTTCACCACCAAAGTGGATAATCTCTCATTTATCCACATGATACTGCAACTGCCATGTATTTGCCCACTCACTCAACTTGTCCAAATCACACTGGAGCTTCTCCGTATCCTCCTCACAGCTCACATTCCCACCCAGTTTTATGTCGTCTGCAAACTTGGATATATTACATTTAATTCCCTCATCTATATTATTAATGTGTATTGTGAATAACTGATACATAGATAGTTAGGAAAGTAAGTTGTGAAGCGGACATGAGGCTACAAAGGGATATAGATAGGTTAAGTGAGTGGGCAAAGATCTGGCAAATGGGTTATAATGTGGGAAAATGTGAAATTGTCCATTTTGGCAGCAAGAATAAAAAAGAAGCATATTATCTAAATGGTGAAAGATTGCAGAGCTCTGAGATAAAGAGGGATCTGGGTGTCCTAGTGCATGAATTGCAAAAGGTTGGTATGCAGGTACAGCAAGTAATTAGGAAAGCTAATAGGTGTTATCATTTATTATGAGGGGAATTGAGTACAAAAGTAGGGAGGTTATGCTTCAGCTATACAGAGCATTGGTGAGACCACATCTCTGGAGTGCTGTGTGCAGTATTGGTCTTCTTATTTAAGGATGCATGTAAATGCATTGGAAGCAGTTCAGAGAAGGTTTACTAACCAATACCTGGCATGGGCAGGTTGTCTTATGAGAAAGTTTGGAAAGGCTAGGCTTGTATCCGCTGAAGTTTAGAAGAGTAAGAGGCGACTTGATTGAAACATGTAACATTCTGAGTGGTCTTGACAGGATGGTTGTGGAAAGGATGTTTCCTCTTGTGGGAGAATCTAGAACTAGGGGTCACTGTTTAAAAATAAGGGATTGCCCATTTAAGACAGCTGAGGAGAAATGTTTTCTCTGAGGATCGTGAGTCTTTGGAAATCTCTTCAAAAGGCAGTGAAAGCAGAGTCTTTGAATATATTTAAGGCAGTGGTAGATAGATTCTTGATAAGCAAAGGGGTGAAAGGTTATTGGGGTTGGTGGGAATGTGGAATTGAGGTTAAAATCAGATCAGCCAAGATCTTACTGAAAGGTGGAGCAGGCTGTAGGGGCCGAGTGGCCCCTAATGCTCCTAATTCGTATGTTTGTAAAAACTGGTAAAAGCTATTGACTGTACAGTCTGCCTACAGATTGAAGGAAGGCAAAAATATATAATTGCTCAGCAACAACTTTTATTTATATAATGCCTTAAATGTTATAAATTATCCCAAGGCAGTTCACAGAGCCATTATAAAATAAAATATGAAATCAAGGCAGATGAGAGATTGGGGCTGTTGACCAAATGCTTGGTCAAAAGAGTAAGTTTTAAGGAGTGTCGTAAAGGAGGAAAGAGAGCTGGGGAGATTTAGGAAGGCAATTCCAGAGCTTAGAGCCTGGGTAGCTGAAGGCGTGGCCACCAAGCTTGGAGCAAATAAAATCGACGATGCTCAGGAGGTCGGAATTAGAGGATCATGGATATCTCGGAGGGTTGTAGAGCCGGAGGAGATTAGAGATGGGGCGGGTTGAGGCCATGAAGGGAATTGAAAGCGAGGATGTGAATGTTAAAATTGAGGCTTAAATGGTGCTATTGTTGGTCACCGAGCACAGGGGTGATGCGTGGACAGGATTTAGTGCACGTTGGGACACTGAGCAGAAATTTGGATGACCTTGAGTTTACGGAGGATAGAATGTGGGAGGTTGGCCAGAAGTGTGCTAGAATAGTTAGGTCTGGAGGTAAAGGCATAGATAAGGGTTTCGGCAAACAGCTGAGCTGAGGCAGGGTCAGAGCTGGGTGATTTTACGGGGGTGGAAATAGACTGTCTTAGTGACAGCATGGGTATGTGGTTGAAAGCTCATATCGGGATCAAATATGACACCAAGATTGTGAGAACAGTCTGGTTCAGCTTCAGACGGTTGTTAGGGAGAGGGATGGAGTTTGTGGTGGGGACCGAAGACAATGGCTTCAGTCTTCCTAATATCCAACAGTCTGTGAAGATAGAGACATTGGAGGGGTCAAGAGAGGTGGTGCTGTGGTAAAGTGTACATGTGGAAACTGATGTTGCTGTATGACGTCGCCAAGGGGCAGCAATTAGGTGAGAAATAGGAGGACTCCAAGGATAGATCCTTGGGGGACACCAAAGGTAACTGCAGGAATGGGAATAGAGCCACTGATGATGATTCTTTGGCTACAATTAGATAGTTAAGAATGGAACCAGGCAAGTGCAGTCCCACCCAGTTGGACAGTGGTGGAGAGGCATTCGAGAAGGATGCTGTGACCTACTATGTCAATGGCTGCAGACAGGATGAGGGGGGATAGAGTGCCTTTGTCACAGTTACATAGGATGTCATTTGTGACTTTGATAAGAGCTGTTTTAGTGTGTGACAGGAGTGGAAACCTAATAGGAATGGTTCAAATATGGATTCCAGGAAAGATCTGCATGAATTTGGGAGGCGACAACACGATCGCGGACTTTGGAGAGGAAAGGGAGGTTGGAGATGAGATGGTAGTTTGCAAGAAATGGAAGGATCAAGGATTGTTTTTTGAGAGGGGTGATGACAGATTTGAAGAGAGGAGCAAAACCTGAGGAGAACCGTTAACAATGTCAGCTAACATGAGAGCCAGGAATGGAAGTTGGGTGGTCAGTAATTTAGTGGGAATAGGGTCAAGAGAGCAGGAGGTGGGTGTCATGGACAGAATGAGAGAGGGCATGAGGGGAGATCAGAGAGAAACTGGAGAATGATGCATGTTCAGGGCTAGGGCATAGGGGAACATTAGAGGAAGTTTGGCCTGGTGGGCTAGGGAAAGGGAGGGAAGTGGCAGAGGCAGCTGATTGGATGGTCTCAATCTTGGTGACAAAGTCCATGAAAGTACATAGTAAAATAAAAAACCTCTAATTAAGCAGGTTGAAGAATGGGCAGATAGATGGGGAATATTACTATCACTGATTCCCATAATCAAGTTTCATTTACATGGACTCCACTATTGGGCAGTTCATTCATAATTCATAAGTAATTTTTATCGTACTTTCCACTAAATTCGTCATGAGAAATTGCCCCAGTCCAATTCAGTCTTCCAATTACAGTCCTGTTGATAAATCTGCCTCTGATTTAAAAAAAAATACAAGCCAAAATTGGAAAAATTGCATTGATTAAGCAGATGGTATTAACAGAAATGAGACATTGACCTATCTCAGTGAATAAGGTAGAATTAGAGATGCAGTCTTTGTAAAAGTTGTAACATACTACTTTAAAGTAACAATACACTTAAGTTTTTAAGCTATATTCCTAAGCCATCTATTTTGCATTATAAACTCTTCTTAGTAGTTCACCCTGTGTTGAACATAGCCCTCCAGTTTGGCCTGTTAGATGCGTCTTCAGAGCTCATGGTATCTGTTCAAAGTTTTCAAGTCTCTCTTGCAAACCTAGGTTAGCCCAGCATTGAAGCGTCTGCAAGTTCTCCAGACAAAAGATCATGATCTTTGGTGTGGTCTGTGAACAGATTGATTCCTGTTTTACACTGATCTGATGCAACTGATGTGTTGCAAGGGGATAGCGCAGATCTAGCATATGTGCTGTTCTGAAAAGAATGAAGTTTTCTAACTGGATTATGGGAATTTGAACTGGAAAAAAATAATGCAATCAAAAAGGCTTACTCCTGCACTATAGGCACCCTTTACCCAAATATTTTGATTGTTTTTAGATCTTGTTACATTTCGTGACTTTACCAGTTCTTAAGTTTCCTTCCTTGTTTCTCCATCTAATGTCACTGTGACCACTTGCACAAATGCACCATTATTTTATCGGTTGCTAATCAGTCTTTATCTTTTCTGGGCAGGTTTTCAGCTCTAGCACTCGTTTACTTTCTGTTGATTAACCTTTGTACTTTCATTTTAATCCCTCTGATCTAGAATATTATGATAATGTTCACTTTTATCTAGATCCACTATTTGTATCCATTTCTGCTCTTTTGGCCATTTAATCTTTTTCGGTACCTAGCCCATCAAAGTTGGTGAAAGGTGATCACTGCAAACTGCTGTTGTTTACAATAACAACTTTCATTTATATAGCATATTTAACATAGTAAAATGTCGCAAGGTGTTTCACAGGTATAATTGGACAAAAATATTGAATGAGCTAAGGAAAGGAGTCATTAGGCAAGTGAGCGAAAGTTTGGTCAAAGGGGTAGGTTTCAAGGATCATCTTAAAGGAGGAGGTGGAGAGGTTTAGGGAGGAAATTCCAGAAGTTGGGACCTAGACAGCCAAAGGCACAGCTGCTAACAATGGAGTGAAAGAAATCAGGGATGCACTAAAGACCAGAATCAGAGGAATCCATAGTTCATAGAGTTTAGGGCTGGAGGAGGTTACAGCGATGGGAGGGGTGAGGATGAGGCCACGGAGAGATTGGAACACAGGGATGAGAATTGTAAATTGATGGTGTTGGTGGATTGGGAGCCAATTTAGGTTAGCGAGTATATGGGTGGTGGATGAATGGGACTTGCTACGATTTGGAACAATTTAAGATAATTTGACAATACTGGGGGCAACATTACTTCCTGAGAGGTGGGAACAAAACTTTTAATATTAAGGACCATATTACCCTGAACGGCATAAAAACATAACATTAAAAACTTGTTCTCTCCAGCAATGATTCCTCATGTCAGTAATCGCAAATCGAAGGTAATTGTGTTTTGTGGCTTCCAAATCTTTTTATCGGACCTTTGAAATAACCCAAGTCTCAGGAAAGAGAAGAAAAATTTTGATCCTCCATTTTTTCCCAGACACCCATTCTCCCTCGTCATCCAGGGAATTCTAGCTTTGTGCACCCTTTGTGGGAATCTGTCTACTCTGTACCCGAACCATTTCCTCTTTGAAGGCCTCCCATTTTTTAAATTACAGTTTTGACTACCAATTTTTGATTCCAGTTCACCTGGGCCAGATCCCTTTTCAGTTCACTGAAATTAGCCATCCTCCAGTTAAGTATTTTTATGCTGAGCCATGGCTGCAAGACAGTTAGGGCTGCGAAATAAACCAGTTTATAAAGGGATAGACAGGGTAGATGCAGCCAAGATGTTTCCCCTGGTTAGGAAGTCTCAAACCAGGGGACACAATTTCAGAAAAAGGGGGAAGCCACTTAGGACCGAGATGAGGAGCAATTTCTTTACTCAGAGGGTTGTGAATCTTTGGAATTCTCTACCCCAGAGGGCTGTGGAAGCTCAGTCATTGAGTATGTTTAAAGCAGAGATTGACAAATTTCTAAATACAAATGATATAAGGGGATAGTGTGGGGAAAAAAGCATTGCAGTGGTTGATCAGCCATGATCATATTGAATGGCGGGGCAGACTTGATGGGCTGAATGGCCTGTACCTGTTCCTATTTTCCTATGTCCCTATGTCTGTGGGAAAAATGGGGAAAACGGTAGAGCGGGAGGAATAGCCTTAGTGATTAAGGATGAAATTACGTCAATGATAGAGGATATAAACGAGACATAAAAAGTCAGTAGAGAATTTATGGGTAGAATTGAAAAACAGTTAACAAATGTGCTATGTGCCACAAAGTCTGTAGGTCCCAAATTGGCCTCATCAGCCATCTCCGAACTCATGGAAAACAATCATCCTCATCTGTGAGGGATAACCAATAATATAATAATCTGGACTCCAAATGTTAAACTATGTGGAGAGATTACACAAACTAGGGTTGTATTCCCTGGAATTGAGAAGGTTAAAGGATGATTTGGTTCAAGATATTATAGGGAGAAACTATTTCCGCTTGTACAAATGCAGAATACTGCAGATGCTGGAAATTTGAAATAAAAGCAGAAAATGCTGGAAATACTCAGCAGATCAGTCAGCATCTGTGGAAAGAGAGCGTTAACGTTTCAAGTCGATAAATTTTTGTCACAACTGGAAAAGCTTAGATACAGCAGATTTTAAGGAAGTACGGAGGTTGTGGAAGGAGGGGATAAAAGAACAAAGGAGAATGTCTGTCTGTGGAAGACAGGAGAGATTAAATGACAGAAGGAATGAGGTGCAAGGTAAAAGGAGATGGTAATGTGGCAAGTAAAGAAACATTTGGTCCAGAAGAGGTGTAAATAGGAAAAGCAGAACCATAACCATGAGTTGCCATCCATAAAACTAATTGGGAGCCAAGGTTATGATCTGAACTTGCTGAATTCAATGTTGAATTTGGAAGGGTGTAAAGTGCCTAATCAAAAGATTAATTTTACACCCATTCCCACTCTGATCTTTCTGTTCATTCATATGTCATTTGTTCCTTAGTAGACTACAAATTTTGTTGCCTGCCCCCCCCCCCCCCCCAAAAATGTTCTGCACCCTCTTGGTGATGCCCCTTACCCTGGCACCAAGGAGGCAATGCGCCATGCAGCTCAGGCGCCAGCAGTTGCAGAAATGTCTATCAAAACCCCTATGACCACTGTATTTGTATACTTTGCTGTGCCACCCATGTTGTCGTTTGCCTCACAGTGCAGTGGGTGTGCTCCAGGCTGCACTCTCCCGCGGTGTCACCCGGTACAGCACTCAGAGGATTCCTGCACTGCCTGTCTCTTCCTATCCTGGGACAGTGGGACAGCCACCCATTTGCTATCCACGTGAACTTTCTGTAATTGCGGAGAGACCAGCTCCTGGAATGTGTGCTGCAGGAAATTCATTTATAGGCTTCCGTATATAGATTGTGGCAAACAAGATGCAATGTTAAGAAAACAAATGCATGAAAGCACAAACCTTTTTAAATTGCCTCTTGGTTTTATTTTCTGTTGATTCTAGAAATTGCCCCCTCTTTCTTTTGTACAGTTCATCCAAATGTAATTAAACTATTTAAAAGTTCAACTAATGACATTGGCATATTTTATATCAAATATATGTATGTATAGTTTAATAAGGACTAACTTATTGCCTATTCTATTTCCAGAGTGAGATCATAAGAGACAATCCAGGAATACTGGATTGTGTGAAGGAAGGTATATGTAGACTGGTGGGAATGGGTGTCCCCCATAGCAAGCGCCTGCTTCCACTTGGAGTTTTAGTCTTTCCAACTGTCTTACATGGAGTGCTCCATTACATCATCAGTGCCATTGTCCAGAAATTTATACTCTTTCTTCTTCGGAGAAAGCCACTACATCAGCACCCAGCTGATGCTTCTAGTTCTGTACAAACTGTGCTGGATGCTTACTTTCCCGAACTTATAGCTAGTTTTGTTGCAAATCTTTGTGCTGATGTTTTGGTTTACCCATTGGAAACAGTACTTCACCGCCTTCATATTCAAGGAACCCGCACCATCATTGACAACACAGACTATGGGTTTGAAGTGCTTCCTATTAACACTCAGTATGAAGGAATGAGAGACTGCATTAATGTAATCAAGAAAGAAGAAGGTATCTTTGGCTTCTATAAAGGTTTTGGAGCAGTTCTAGTACAGTACACATTGCATGCTGCTGTGCTACAGATTACTAGAATTATATATTCTACATTGTTGCAAAATGCTATCTAAACAGGAATTTACAATGCCGTGGTAAGGTAAATAGCCCATAGTCCAAGTTATGGATTTCTGTACTGCATGTTAGCACTGTAATCAAATGCACTCTGTGTTAAGGTTGAACTACTGAGGTAGTGAACACTTCATTTTAAAAATCCGAAATGTTGCAAAATTGTAAAGTTACCCATGATTTGTGTATTTCATTGTCATGTAAGTGAAGCTTTTGCTATTCTCACTGTGGTTCTCCTTTTGGAATATCATTTTCTGACACAATACAGCATCCAGGACAAACTAGACAAAGCAAGGAAAGTAAATAATAACTATGGCTTTTTTTCTCTCCTCCCAACTCCCCCATTACTTGACCTTAAAGTAGATAATCTATTGAATTGTTTTTTTCATAATTTCAATTTGTAATCAGCACCTAAAATTTTAATGGCAAACTTGCTCCATGAAGTTGGAGATTTTTTTTCATGCTGTGAGCCTTATTTTCTGTTTTACAGAACGTGTTAGAAGATGATATGGTCAGGCCCAATTCTTCAGTCCTAGTGGATTTATTTTTGATGAATGTTAAATGGTTTAAAAAAAAAAGGAAAACCATCATAATTTGGCTTTGTGTGCGGTTAAAGTTGTCGTGCTTTATTACTTGTTACACACTGTTTTCATTTACTTGGTAAAATTTTGATTGGCTTTTCCTTCCTTATGGGATTTTAAAGGTCCAAGGTATCAAGAATGTGGCTTTATTTTGTATATAGTTTGTGTTCACTTCAAATAATATCATAATGAGATTCATAAAATGATGAGTTAATGAAGGTTGATGTAATGTGTTAGTGCCATTTGTATTCCCCACCCAGTTTCATGAATGTTATCTATACATATAATGTGTGCAGTTGTGGTAGTCCGATGAAGGAAGAAAAAAATAATGAACATTGCCAATTGCTGTCGAGAACTGAAATTTTTACTTAATATCCCATTATACATGTCCCAATATTTAACATCTCGCATCTTTATGTAAAATCATGCAATTAAATTACTTCAAAATTGTATTTTCCACTACAGTAATTTCAATTTAAATCACAAATCATAAATTACTGTAATCTTGTCCATCTCAGTTTGCACTTTTCTTTTCATGACAATGCACTATCAAATACATTTGAGTTTTCCTCAAACTTTAGCTTTTAAATATTTCTAAAGGTACAAAACGTGCTGATTTTACCACTTGTTGACAGCGAATAATAGTGTAAGTAATTTAACGTAAAAGGTGTGATAAACACATCTTCTGTAAATGCTTGTAATGTTTAACCATGACTCTACATCTTTAAAACTTACTGCATTGCCATGTGTGAATGTCTCAAAAACAAAAATCCAGACTCCTATTTCTCTAGGAAAATATTATTGCACAGTTTAGAGAAATATAATCTTTTGGGAGGGATAGAAAGGGAGGAGGGATAGTATCAATTAGAGACAATATCACAGCGCTAGAACAGAAGAATTTAAATAGAAATAGGATTTAAATGTCCAAATATAATCCTTTTAAACTGAACTCAGAAAGAGGAAGGGTTGGTCACAACTATATTTTAGACTCCTGAACAGTGGAAGGAAAATTTTTAGATCCAGCTTCCATACAGTAGTTATATTTTGAAAATAGATTTCAGCATCGCACTTAATGTCTTCAGCTCCTTAATTGACCTTTGCATTAATTGCTTCCAAGTTGAATGAAAAATTATACCTTATTGCATTAAAGAGGCCTCTACACTTTAGCAGTTGGATAATACATTGTAAAGAGCTGCTGTGCATGTAAAACTGCTCATCCTATAACGTATTGCAAGTGATGTCATGGGAGATTTTCTAATATATACAGGTATCTGTCAATCATGTTACATTGCTATCGCTAGCTGATGGTACAATGTAATCAAAGTACAGGTAGAAAGGTTGCTACCCACAGACCTTGCCTCTGCTGTAAGTAAAATATTCCAGAATCTGAGAGTACTCTGTAGGGCTGGTCTTCACTAAATTGTTCAGATCCAATGAATAATATATTCATACATATTCATTCCTCTTCTAAAAAAGAGGAAAGCTACAGACTCATTTCAGGTGGGTGACCAAGCTAAATAAGGACTTTAAATTGAATGGGGGAAGAGAGCAGAAGAGAATTAAAGGACAAAGCGAGGTGATTGGTCTCTCATGATCTGTTCTAGGGCACTGAGTTAGAGAAGAAAAGTTATTATTCCACCGTCAGGTTTTAAGCTATACGATACAAGAGTCTGTTCTCAATTGCAGATGTATGGCATTAAAATTGGTCCAATTGTTTTTTGCAGTTTCTTGAAATTAAAAAGAGAATTTGAGCTGTTTCTTGTGAAATTGATGACTGCTTAAATCTTAGTTATTTTTGAACTTAGAGTCCAGAGTGGGGAGGAAGAGATACCTGGTGATTCACTGGTGCACTGGGTCTATATTAGGAGACTAATTAATTACTTCCTTTCTGAATGTTTTTCTAAGTACATGAATGTGCCTGAGCCTATTTACCTTCTGACCTTAGACAAGTTCATGATCTCTGCCAAGGCCTTCTCTAACCAATTCCTTGAATCTGTCACTACCCACATGTCTTTACCCATTTCCAAATCCACCTCTTTCTATGTTCTTTCCTGGAAAATAAATCAAGTAATTTGCAATTTCACTTTTAAACTCCCAACTGGGAGTACAGCAGTTGCATCCTTTGGCCTACCATTTACTACAATACTTTTGCAGTTGTCTATCTAATCAACCACTCTCTCACCTCCAATGTGGATCCCTTATCCCCAGCATGGATTCTGATTTCCACTGATAGAACATGGAGCAGTACAGCACAGTACAGGCCCTTCGGCCCACGATGTTGTGCCGAACCTTTAACCTACTCTAAGATCAAACTAACTACCTACCCTTCATTCTACTATCATCCATGTACCTATCCAAGAGTCGCTTAAATGCCCCTAATGTATCTGCTTCTACTACCACCGCTGGCAGCACATTCCACGCACCCACCACTCTCTGTGTAAAGAACCTACCTCTGACATCTCCCCGAAACCTTCCTCCAATCACCTTAAAATTATGCCCCCTGGTAATAGCCCTTTCCGCCCTGGGAAAAAGTCTCTGGCTATCCACTCTATCTATGCCTCTCATCATCTTGTACCCCTCTATCAAGTCACCTCTCATCCTTCTTCGCTCCAATGAGAAAAGCCCTTGTACCCTCAACCTTTCTTCGTAAGATATGCCCTCCTTCTTCACACCCTTATGTTCTTCTGTGCCTTATGGACTTACCATAGTCATAATGGCACAGAAAGAGACCGTTCAGCCCGTCAAGTCTGCCAGCTCTGTAGAGCATTCCCTGTCGACCCCTTTCCCCTGCTGTAGCCCTGCAAATTTATATCCTTCAAGTGCCTATCCAATCTCCTGTTGAAGTCATCAATCGTCTCCACTTCCACCACCCTCGTAAGCAGCGAGTTCCAGGTTATTACCACTCACTGCATTATATTAATAAAATTCTTCCTTGCATCCTCCCACCCCCAATGTATCAATTGTCCAAAACCTTAAATATCTGTCCCCTCATCCTTATACCATCAGCTAATGGGAGCAGCATTTTTTTTTGTTTACGTTATCTAAACCTGTCACAATTTTGTCCACTTCTATCCGATCTCCCCACAACTTCCTTTGGTTCAAGGAGAACAACGTCAGCTTCTCCAACCTAACCTTTTGGCTAAATTCCCTTATCCCTGGAACCGTTCTGGTAAATCTCTGCACCCTCTCCAGGACCCCCACGTCCTTCCTAAAGTGTTGTGCCCAGAACTGTATGCAATACTTTAGTTGTGATTTAACTAGAGCTTTATAAAGGTTCAGGATAACCTGCCTGCTTTTGTACTTAATACTTCTGTTATGAAGCCCAAGATCCCATATGCTTAGCTAACCACTCCCTCAATATCTCCTGCCACCTACATAGATCTATGCACATGAACCCCCAGGTCCATCTATCCTTGCACACTCTTTTAAAACTGCCATTAAGTATATATTGCCTTTTCCTATCCTTCTGTCAAAATGCTTCACCTCAATCTTCTCTGTATTTAATTCCATCTGTCACTTTGCCCATTGTGCTAGCCTCTGCCCTGTCGCAGGCGGTTCGTATCATCTGTTTGCCACACCTCCAAGTTCAGTATCATTGGCAAATTTTGAAATTTTACTCTATTTCAATAGCCAAGTAATTTAGCAGTTGTCCGAGCACTGACCTTTGGGGAACACCACTATCTACCATCCTCCAGTCTGATAAACAATCATTTACCACAATTTTTTATCCAAACTGACACTGACCCTCCTATTCACGAGCCTCAGTTTAGTTAACCAGCCTTTTATGCGGTACTTTGTCAAATGCTTTCTTAAAATCCAAATAAACAACATCCACTGCATTCCCTTCAACATTGCAACTTCATCAAAAAATTTGTTTAGATTAGTAAAACGTGATCTGCCTTTTATAAATCTCTGCCGACTCGCTTGAATTTACCCAATTTTCTCCAAGTGCCTGTTAATTTTTTTCCCTGATCATTATTTCTAAAACTTTACACACCACTGATGATAAATTGACTGGCCTGTAGTTACTAGGAATGTCCTTGCACCCCTGAACAAGGGTGTCACATTTTCCACTTTCCAATCCTTTGGCACCCCTCCCATAGCTAGGGAAGATTATGGAAGCCCTTCCACTATCTCCACCCCCATTTCCATTAGCAACCTGAATGTAAGCCATCCAGACCAGGCGACTTATTCACTCTAAGCATAGTAAGTCTTACCTCTACCAATACTTTGTCAGCATCCTCTTCCTTGGTAAACACTGATACAAAGTACTCAATTATTCTAGCCATGCTCTGCAACTCTAAGCATATATCACCCTCTTTATCCCCAATAGGCCCCACACTGCCTCTTACTATCAGCTTACTATTTATGTGCCGGTAGAAGATTTTAGAGTCAGAGTTATGGGGTTATCTTCCATGTTAACTGCCATTCTATTCTCATATTCTGTCTTTGCCAGACTTAATTTCCTCTTCACTTCCCTCAACTTATTGTAATTGGCCTGGTTCTCGTTTGAAGAATTCACCCATCAAACACATAACTGGTTCAGCCATAAAGCACCAGAAACCTCAACTGACTCCTCCCTCTGTTCCAAAAAAAAACATTCCTGGATCCCTGTTCCTTGAAAACTATCCATATCCAATCCTCCATTCTAAAATCCTTAAACATGTGCCTCAAAACTGTGCTCATCTGAAACTACATGTTTGAATTTCTAATCAGCTTTCTGCCCTTACAACAACACAAATAGTGCTAATTAAGTATATGACTGTGATTGTGTGCATTATCCCCCCTGGACCTCCTGTGTACACTGGCAACATAGCGAGTATTACGACAGTCTAATAAGCTCATTGGCTGACTTACTTTGGAATAGCACCTCCTCCTCCAATTTAGCACTCTGCAGCCTTCTGGACTCATCATTGAGGATTAACAATTTCAGAGCATAGCTGACTTTATTTTATTTTTTAACCATGGACCTGTATTAAACTTGTTTTTCAGGTTTTTGCTTTTGGACAAAGCTGTTCATTATTAATCACAGAATCATAGAAAGTTTAAAGCACAGAAAGAGGCTACTTGGCCCATCGTGTCTGTGCTGGCCGAAAAATGATCCACCTATTCTAATCTCGCGTTCCAGCATTTGATCCGTAGCCCTGTAGATTACAGCACTTGAGGTGCATACCCAGACTCCTTTTGAATGAGTTGAGGGTTTCTGCCTCAATTACCCTTTCAGGCAGTGAGTTTTAGACCTCCACCACCCTCTGGGTGAAAGTTTTTCCTCATCTTCCTTCTAATTTTTCTACCAATCACTTAAAATCTATGCCCCCTCATCACTGACCTCTCATCACTGACCTCTCTGCTAAGGAGAATAGACCCTTCCCCTCCACTCTATCCAGGCCCCTCAGAATATTGTACATTTCAATCAGATCTTCCCTCAGCCTTCCCTGTTCCAAGGAGAACAACCCCAGCCTATCCAATCTTTCCTCATAGCTGCATTTTTCCAGTCCTGGCAACATCCTCGTAAATCTCCTCTGTACCCTCTCTAGTGCAATTACATCTTTTCTGTAATGAGGTGAACAGAACTGCACACACTACTCAAGTTGTGGCCTAACCAATGAGTTATACAGTTCCAGCAAAACCCTCCTGCTCTTATATTCTATACCTCAACTAATAAAGGAAAGGATTCCATATGCCTTTTTAACCACCTTATCGACCTGTCCTGCTACCTTCAGGGATCTGTGGACATTCACTCCAAGGTCCTTCACTTCCTCTACACTTCAGTATTTTCCCATTAATCATGTGTTCCTTTGCCTTGTTTGCCCTTCCCAAATGAGCTTCTCAGTTCTTCAGGTTGAATTCTATTTGCCACTTTTTTACACATCTGACCAGACCATCGCTATCTTCCTGCGGCCTACATCTATCCTCCTCAATACTCTGCACTAACGCTTTATCTTTTAATACAACTATTAGCACAACCTTTGCCTTTGTTCTCTGATAACTTTAGAAACACGTAAAATAGGAGCAGGAGTAGGTCATTCAGCCCTTTGGGCCTGCTCTGCTATTCAAAAAAAAGATCATGGCTGATTGTCTAATTCAATACCCTGTTCCTACTTTCTCCCCTAGCCCTTGATCCCTTTGGCATTAGGAAATATATCTAGCTCCTTCTTGAATATATTTAATGACTTGGCCTCCACTGCCTTCTGCGGTAGAGAATTCCACTGGTCGACTACCCTCTGAGTGAAGAAATTTCTCCTCATATCTGTTCTAAATGGCATACGTCGTATCATGAGACTGAGACCCCTGGTTCTGGACTCCCCAGCCATCAGGAACATCCTCCCTGCATCTAGCCTGTCTAGTCCTGTTAGAATTTTATAGGTTTCTATGAGATCCCCTCTCATTCTTCTGAACTCTAGTGAATATAGGCCTAGTCGATGCAATCTCTCCTCGTACGTCAATCCTACCATCCCAGGATTCAGCCTAGAAAATCTTTTTTGCACTCCATGGCAAGAATATCCTTCCTCTGATAAGGAGACCAAAACTGTACACAACACTTCAGATGTGGTCTCACCAAGGCCCTGTATAACTGCAGTATGACACCCTTGCTCCTGTACCTAAATCCTCTTGCAATGAAGGCTAACATATAATTTGCTTTCCTAACTGCTTGCTACACCTGAATGCTTGCTTTCAGTGACTGGTGTACAAGGACACCCAGGTCTTATTGCACTCCCCCTTTCCCAATCTATCACCATTCACATAATCTGTCTTTTTGTTTTTACAACCAAAGTGGATAACCTTAAATTTATCCACATTATACTGCATCTGAAATGCATTTGCCCACTCACCCAACTTGTCCAAATCACATTGGAGCCTCTTTGCATCCTCCTCACAGCTCACATTACCCCCCAGCTTTGTGTCGTCTGCAAACTTGGAAATGTTACATTTAGTTCCCTCACCCAAGTCAATATATGTTGTGAATAGCTAGGGCCCAAGCACGGATCCCTGCGGTACCCCATTAGTCACTGCCTGCCACCTGGGAAAAGACCCATTTATTCCTACTCTGTTTCCTGTCTATCAATCAATTCTCAATCCATGCCAGTATATTAACCTCAATCCCATGTGCTTTAATTTTGCCCACTAACCGCTTATGTGGGACCTTATCAAATGCCTTTTGAAAATCCAAATACACCATATCCACTGGTTCTCCCTTATCTATTCTACTAGTTACATCCTCAAAAAAACTCCAGTAGATTTGTTAAGCATGATTTCCCTTTTGTAAACCCATGCTGACTTTGTCCAATCCCGTTTATGCTTTCTAGGTGTTCTGCTATCACATCCTTTCTCATAGAATCCAGCATTTTCCCCACTACTGATATAAGGCTAGCTGGTCTGTTATTCTCGTTTTTTTTCTCCCCCTCCCTTTTTAAATAGTGGGGTTACATTTGCCACCGTCCAATCTCTAGGAACTGCTCCAGAGTCTATAGAATTTTGGAAGATGACCACAAATACATCCACTATTTCCAGGGCCACTTCCTTTAGTAGTCTGGGATGTAGATCATCAGGCCCTGGGAATTTGTTAGCCTTTAACCCCATTAATTTTCCTAGCACAATTTTTGACTAATACTGATTTCCTTCAGTTCCTCCCTCTCATTGGACCCTTGGTTCCCTAACATTTCTGGGAGGTTATTCGTGTCCTCCTTTGTGAAGACAGAACCAAAGTATGTGTTTAATTGTTCTGCCATTTCTTTGTTCCCCATTATAATTTTCCCCCATTTCTGACTGTAAGGGACCTACATTTGTCTTTACTTCACATATTTATAGAAGCTTTTACAGTCAGTTTTTATATTCCTGGCAAGTTTACTCTCATACTCTATTTCCCCCCGCTTAATCAACCTCTTTGTCCTCCTTTGCTGAATTCAAAACTGCTCCCAATCCTCAGACTTGCTGCTTTTTCTGGCAATTTTATATGCCTCCTCTTTGGATCTAATATTATCTCTAATTTCTTTTGTAAGCCACGGTTGAGCCATCTTTCAGGTTTTATTTTTGCGCCAGACAAGGATGAATAATTGTTGTAATTCATGCACACGTTCTTTAAATATTATCCATTGCCTATCCACCGTCAACCCTTTTAATAAAGTTCCCCAATCTGCCATAGCCAACTCTTGCCTCATACCTTCATAGTTTCCTTTATTTAGATTCAGGACCCTAGTTTCCGATTCAACTACTTCACTGACCATCTTAATGAAGAATTCTACATGTTATGGTCGCTCCTCCCCGCACAACAAAATTGTTAATTAATCCTTTGTCATTGCACAATACCCAGTCTAGGATTGGCTGTTCTCTAGTTGGTTCCTCAATATGTTAGTCTAAAAATTGTCACATACACACGCCAGGAAATCCTCCTCCACAGTATTATTGCTAATTTGGTTTGACCAATCTATATATAGATTAAAATCACCCATGATTACAGTTGTACCCTTATTGCATGCATCTCTAATTTCCTGTTTAATGCCATGCCATTACATTTCCACTACTGTTTGGGGGCCTATAGACAACCCCCACCAACGTTTTCTGCCCCTTGGTGTTACTTAGCTCCACCCAAACAGATTCCAAATCATGTTTTTCTGAGCCAATATCCTTCCTCACTATCGCATTGATTTCCTCCTTTACTAACAACGCTACCAAACCTCCTTTCCTGTTTTGCCTGTCCTTCCTAAATATTGAATACCCCTGGATGTTCCATTCCCATCCTTGGTCACCCTGCAGCCATGTTTCCATAATCACAACTATATCATAACCATTTATATCTATTTGCGCTGTTAATTCATCTACCTTATTGCGAATGCTCCATGTATTAAGACACAACGCCTTTAGACTTGTCTTTTTAACATTGTTAGCCATTTTAACTTTATTTTGCACTATGGCCCCATTTGTTTCTCGCCCTTGTTTTCTCTGCCTTCCACTTTTGCTTCTTACCTTTCTGTCTTTCATTTCTATCCTTGTTTCCCCCTCCTGTCTCCCTGCTATTCTAGTTTAAACCCTTCCCGACAGCATAGCAAACACCCTGCCAAGAAATTTGGTCCCGGTCCTGCCCAGATGCAACCCTTCCAGCTTTTACTGGTCCTTTCTTCCCCAGAACTGATCCCAATGTCCCAGGAATCTGAATCCCTCCCCACTACACCATTTCTCCAGCCACGTATGCATCTGATATATCCTGCTATTTCTGCTCTCGTGACACTGGTAGTAATCCTGAGATTACTACCTTTGAGGTCCTACGTTTTAATTTACGTCCTAACTCCCTATATTCAGCATGTAGGACCTCATCCCTTTTTTTTAACCTATGTCGTTGGTACCAATATGTACCATGACAACTGGCTGCTCGCGCTCCCCCCTGAGAATGCCCTGCAGCCACTCAGAAACATCCTTGACACTAGCCCCAGGGAGGCAACATACCATCCTGAAGTCTCTTTTGCGGCCGCAGAAACGCCTGTCTGTTCCCCTTATGATTGAATCCCCATCACTATAGCCCTGCCACTCTTTTTCCTCCCCTCCTGTGCAGCAGAGCCACCCATGGTGCCATGAACTTGGCTTTTGCTGCTTTCCCCTGAGCCATCTCCCCCAACAATATCCAAAGCGGTATATCTGTTAGAGAGGGGGATGGTCACAGGGGTCACACAATTCACAGCCTCACAAACACCACTATTCTAATCAGTCATTATTATAAATTACATGAATTAAGACAAAACCTTAGTAGTACTAACCCTATCATTTACAAGGTCGCTATTTGAGGGTTTAAAAAAAGAACCCCTTTCCCCCTGATTTTTAAGCTATTTACAGGTAATAACAGCTGTTACTTACCAACCAACAGCTTACAGATCTCCCATGATGTCACTTGTAGTTTTTTTCCTCTTTTGAAACTCAGCGTGCACACCAACACCGTGAGAGAGCCACCAACTGCCGCTGCTCTGGTCCATTTAATCTCTCCTACCCCCTGCCCTATCGCACACCTTCCCTTTTGTTGTTCTGCCCCCTCCCCCTTTTTACTTGTTCAAAGCCTATTACATTTCTAACCTTTGCCAGTTCTGATGAAAGGTCACAGACCTGACACATTGGGCTGAATTTTACGCCGCCGCAGTGGGTCGGATGGTGGCGGGAGGCTCCGGGAGGCCTACCCAGCCCGCTCCCACCTCCGGTGAACTTTACGGCGGTCGGGTGGAGAAGCGGCCCTTCGCCCGCCCAAGGCCCTTAAGTGGCCAGCGATGGCTGCCGGCCTATCCACGCCCCGGGGGAGCAATGGCGGTCAGGCACAGGGTGCGCGATTGAGGGCCGCCCCCGCCTCCCAACCCACCCCTGGGATCCAAGACGCCCCCCTTCCCCCCCCCCCCAAACGACCACTCCAGCCTCACCAGGGAAGGACTGATCCCCTTGGTGAGGCAAGCCCAACTTACCTCATCCCCAGGCTCCATGGCGTTGGCTGGGCTGCAGTCCCAGCAGTGGCCACCGCTCCCAGTGGCACTGCTGGGACTAAGAGCTGCCGGCCCGCTGATTAGCGAGCAGCTCACTGAGGTGGGACCTCCTCCCTCAAGCGAGTGCAAGTCCCGCTTGGGACAATTAAAGCCCAGAGACCCGTAAAATGCAGGAAGGATTCCTGTCCACCTAAGGTAAAATCCAGCCCATTAACTCTGTTTCTTTCTCCACAGATGCTGCCAGACCTGCTGAGTATTTCCAGCACTTTGTTTTTCTTTCAGATTTCCAGCATCCACAGTATTTTGCTTTTATTGTTCCTTTGGAATCGTGGACCTTTAGGTAATGGGGCCTGATGCATTGAAAAGTCACTGCAGTTGCTAGTTTCTTTTTAGTCTCTACTCTTTTACCTCTGCAGCCTTTGATATGATCAGCCATACCATTCTCCTCCGATGCCTTTCCTCTGTTGTTGAACTCAGTTGGACTGCCTTCGTTTGATTCTACTCTTGCCCATCAATTGTAGCCAGAGTATTTCCAATAATGACGATTCTTCTTCCAGGCACCATTGCCTCTAGTCTTCCAACAATCTATTGCTGGCGCTTTCTTTCCTAAGTGCTGCCCCTTAGTAACATAGGCTGCCGAAATGGGGTTAACTTGCCCACATGACTCCCAGCTTTACCTCATCACCACCTGGGTAGAAAAGATAAAATCAAATGCAATTAATCTTAGATAGTTTAAATGTATTTTTGTCTGATGAAAGTATGTATTTCATTAAATTTCATTTGCCTTGGCTGTGGTATTGCAGTTATATCTTGGAATATAATCAAGAAACCCCTAGCTATTAGGTTGAGAATTTCCAACAATATTGTGCTGCCATCACCAAAATGATTAACTAGCTTGATTTGCTTTGGCACTGTTTCCTCTCAACTAAAGCACACCCTGAAGAGCTCAGATGTTAGACTATAATTTTCTCATGACAAATCCTATTGTAGAAAGGAATACAAATGTGGTCTTGTATGCGAAATTCAATCCAGTGGGTTAGATCTTACACCATCACCCTCACCTCCAACGCCTGAAAATCAGCTGCATTGGGTTTTTGGATACGTACACCCCACTTACCCTGCAACGTTGTCTATTAAAATTTTTGACAGAAAATCTTTGCAGAGACAATGCTCAAATCACTGCCACATGCTCATGGACTGGAAAGATCGACTCTGAAACCTTGCACGAGGAGCATTTAAACCAAGCTTTCACCCCAGCAGAAGGCAATCTATGCAATCCTCCCCACAGATTTTTTTTCTCTTTTCCTTTCTGTGTTCTGCCCAGGAATTAAAGATGAAAACTTACCCCAATATATACAAAGATGAGGGGACTTAACAGCGCTCCTCCTGATATATATCCATATCACTGGCAACGCAAGCCTCAATTTCGTTGTACTCTGAAAATTGGGGCAGTGTCTCATTTTTCTCTTGGACACTGAACACAGACTATAGTAGCTATGCACCTGAAATTGCACTCCTTGTACATTCCCAGTTCCAGGGCACTTTGCTAACTGAAGTTTGCATACCAATCCACTGGCAGAACCTCTGAATTTTACAAGGTCTTCTCATTACCTTGCAGTCACAGCTCTCCCTGTGCACTTTGTGTGAACAACTGGAAGCAACAGAGGTCAAGGTGGAATTTCCTATTCTGAATCTTTAGAGTGCAGGTATAGTACCTTAAGCTTTACCTGTAACTCGTGTGGAGGAAAAAGCTTTTAATTCTGATGTCACGACAAGTGTAGAGACAGGAGGTGGAAATCCAACAATTCCCAGGGTGGAGACGGAATAGGTTCCTTCAGTTAGAAAGATGTTAAAGTAATAAACACAAAGTATTGCAGATGCTGGAAATCTGAAATAAAAACAGAAAGTGCTGGAAATACTCATCAGGTCAGGCAGCGTCTATGGAGAGAGAAGCAAAGTTAATGTTTCATCAGAACTAAGGAAGATTTTACTGAAAGGATTAAAATTCTGCCACAGCATTTTTTAAAAAAAAGCATTCTAAAATGAAATCAGCTTGGTCATTAACTAGAATCAAAGAATTGCACAGCACAGAAGGAGGACATTTGGCCCATTGTGGCTGTGCTAGCTCTTTGAAAGAGCTATTCAATTAGGTCTAATGGTTAATTAGCAATTACTAATGGGTCACCAGCATCATCTTCTTCTTTGGCCTCCTTGTCCCGAGAGACAATGGGTAAGCACCTGGTGGTGGTCAGTGGTTTGTGAAGCAGCGCCTGGAGTGGCTATAAAGGCCAATTCTAGAGTGACAGACTCTTCCACAGGTGCTGCAGATAAAATTGGTTGTCGGGGCTGTTACACAGTTGGCTCTCCCCTTGCGCTTCTGTCTTTTTTCCTGTCAACTGCTAAGTCTTTTCGGCTCACCACACTTTGGTCCCACTTTCATAGCTGTCTGCCAGCACTGGTGATCACTGGCAACTGACTCCGACAACTTGTGATCAATGTCACAGGACTTCATGTCGCGTTTGCAGATGTCTTTAAAGCGGAGCCATGGACGGCCGGTGGGTCTGATACCAGTGACGAGCTCGCTGTACAATGTGTCCTTGGGGATCCTGCCATCTTCCATGCAGTTCACATGGCCAAGCCATCTCAAATGCCACTGGCTCAGTAGGGTGTATATGCTGGGGATGTTGGCTGCCTCGAGGACTTCTGTGTCGGAGATACGGTCCTGCCATCTGATGCCAAGGATTTCAAGGACACTACCACCATGCTAAATGGGCTAGTTTCAGAACAGAAATCTGAAATCTGGACATCCATGAGGTGCTGTGGGCCATCAGCATCAGCAGAATTGTATTCCACCACAATCTGTAACCTCATGGCCCGGCATATCCCTCATTCTACCATTACCATCTAGCCAGGGGACCAACCCTGGTTCAATGAGTATAGAAAAGCATGGCAGGAGCTGCACCAGACGTACCTAAAAATGAAGTGCTAACCTGATGAAAGACCTGCAAGATATTCAGGCTTGGGCAAGTAATCCACATATAACAGTTGTCTCCACCCACTCCACCCCACAACTTTCAAGACTTCCCATGTTGCTGCATCATCCTTATTTCCCTTTTACCATCAACCCCTTTATCTCCTGCCCTCTGGTGACACTGCCATGTCCCCTCTTTCCTTGTGCTATCCTCCCTCTCTGGCTGCTTCCATCATTGATTGCCCCTATCATCTCACTTTAGGCTGATCTACCACGACCTCTGCTTTGCCTCATTTCCACCATCCCTGTGAAGGATCCCCATCCTCTCTCAAGCACCCACAAGCTGCAAAATTCACTTTTGTAGCACTGCTGGTGCCAGCGCTATGGAAGCTTGGAGTTCGTAAAATTATGGCTAAACAGCTTCTGACCACTTCCAGCATGGCCTGCGCAGCCTCCATGATTGTAAGGGTGTTAACACAGGGGTGCCACGTGTGAGCCGGAAGCATGCAGAGTGGGCAAGTCATGATGTCAAACAACATCTAACCCTGATTTGGTGGACAATCTGCCATTTTCGACTTCGCAGTTCCTGTTAATGTCCTCTTTTAATCATTCCCAGCTGAACATGTGTTCAGCTGCATGAGGGGCCCTTCACTAGAGCTAGAGTAACTGGTAAGTTATTTTACTTCTTATTGTAATGAAAAGTTTTTAAAGTTACGTTATGACAGGTCAGTTTGGCCAAGTGGAAACTAGGTTCTGCCGTATGTGGATTGATCGATTGAACACGTGGCTGGAGAATTGGTGTAGGAGGGAGGGCATCAGATTTCTGAGGCATTGGAATTGGTTCTGGGGCAGGTGGGACCTGTACAAGATGGACGGGCTACAACTTAACAGGACGAGAACTAACATCCTCGCAGAGAGATTTGCTAGTGCTGTGTTGGAGGGTTTAAACTAGCTTGTCAGGGGGGTGGGAACCTGAGGAAGAGCTCAAACTGGAAGGAAGTAAAACTGGTAACAGGAGGTAGAAAAGTAGCAAGTTAGATTAGAAGGCAGGCGAAACAAAGGCAAGCATCAACTAGGCTTAAAAGGCAGAATGTCAAGAAGATAAGGTTAAGGGCACTCTACCTGAATGTACACAGCATTCATAACAAGGTAGATGATTTAAAGACCCAAATTGAGATAAATGGGTATGATCTAATTGTCATTGTGGAAATGTGGCTACAGAGTGATCAAGACTAGGAACTGAATATTCACAATATTCGATATTTAGGAAGGACAGGCAAAAAGGAAAAGGAGGTAGTGTTGCGCTGATAATAAGGGATGGGATCAGTACATTAATAACGGAGGATCTCCGATCGGAAGAACAAAATGTGGAATCTGTTTGGATGGAGCTAAGAAACAGCAAGGAGCAGCAAACATTGGTAAGAGTTGTTTATAGGCCATCAGACAGTAGTGATAGTGTGAGGCATGATATTAATCAGGAGATTAGAGAAGGGTAATACAGTAACCATGGGTGATTTCAATCTGCATATAGACAGGGTAAACCTAATGAGCACTAATGCCATGGAGGACTAGTTTCTGGAGTGTGTTAGGGATCGTTTTCTAGAGCAGTATGTTGAGGAACCGCTGGAGAACAGGCTATTTTAGAGCTAGTAGTATGTAATGAGAAAGGGCTAATTAATAATCTTGTTATAAAAGAACCTTTAGGGATGAGTGACCATAATATGATAGAATGTTATATTATGTTTGAAAGTGAAGTAGTTCCATCTGAAGCCAGGGTGTTAAATATGAACAAAGAAAATTATGAAGGTATGAGGGGCAAGTTGGCTGAAGTGGATTGGGAAAATACATTAAAAAGTATGACAGTACATGGCAATGGATAGTCTTTAAAGAAATATTACATAGTTTATAGCAACTGTACAGTCCTTCAAAGCACAAAAACCCCAAAAGAAAAGACAGTCAAACATGGCTAACAAAGGAAGTTGAGGATTGTGCAAGATGAAAAGAAAAGGCCTAGAAAGTTGCCAAAAATAGTAGTAAACCTGTGGATTGGGAGGATTTTAGAATACAGCAAAGGAGGATGAAGAAACTGATAAAGAAAGGGAAAATACAATATGAATGTAAGCGAGCAAAAAATATTAAAATGAACTGTAAAAGCTTTTATAGGTACATAAAAAGGAAGTGTTTGGCTAAGACAAATGTGGGTCCATTACAGGCAGAGTCAGGAGAATTTATAATGGGAAATAGAGAAAAGTAGGGAAGCTAAATGATTAGTTTGTGTCTGTCTTCACTGAGGAAGATACAAGAAATCTCCCAGAACTAGAGATCCAAGGGATTAGGGATGTTGCGACCAGGTGAGAAATGTGTCCAGGGGTCTGTTACTATCTTCACTTGGTCTTACTGTAACAGGGTTTAATTTTAAACACACTGTGTTTTGAACTCCCCTTTTTGTGAATCCTTGTTCACAACTTTCCAATTATAAGACAAAGAAACCATTTCACACAGGCTTTCTGAGGTTTAAAGAAGAAAGATGAAATTTTATTAATATTTCAACGCAAGCTCTAATATGGTTAACGCCTAAGGATATATGGCACGCCCATGCTAGCATGCACACACGGTACACACATGAAAATAGGGACAGAAAAGAGCAGAAGAAAAGATGAGTAGAACAGTTTGAAATAATATGTTGTTACTGTTTCTCAAGCTTGCTGTAGTCCTTGATTGAAGATATGGTCTTGCGCTTCGTTGGGGCCCAGTATTCTTGGTAAACCTTGTTCATGGAGGAGGTTTTTATCTCTCTGAGTTTACGTATCTTCAATGGTTTCAGCTCCCTAGAGATGAGCAGGCAGGAGAGGAGAGTTCTTCTCATACCAGGAGCCAGGAACTTTCTGATCTCAAGTACTGTTTTCTCCAATTTAAAACTCTCAGTTCAAACCTCTGCAAAAGCCAGTTATAAGACTAAAACTGTCTGATCACTTCTGTGTATTGGGGAAGCAACTACTGGGTCCCCATTGTTTCAATACCGTCTGTTACTATGCAAATGTCTTTCCAGTCAGGAATTTGCAATTTTTAAGCTTTAATGTTCATTAAAGGATTTGAATACAGGAATAGTGAAGTTTTGCTTCAATTGTATAGAACCTTGGTTAGACTGCACCTGGAGTACTGTGTGCAGTTTTGGTCCCCTGACCTTAGGAAGGATATTATTGCCATGGAGGGAGTGCAACCAACCAGACTTGTTGCCGAGATGGTGGGACTGTCCTGTGAAGAGAGATTGGAGAAACTGGGCCTGTATTCTCTAGAGTTTCGAAGAATGAGAGATGATCTCATTGAAACCTACAAAATACTTAAAGGGATAGACAGGGTAGATGCAGTTAAGATGTTTCCCCTGGTTGGTGAGTCTAGATCCAGGGGACACAATTTCAAAATAAGGGAGAAGCCACTTAGGACAGAGATGAAGAGAAATTTATTTACTCAGAGGGTAGTGAATCTTTGGAATTTTCTACCACAGAGGGCTGTGGAAGCTCAGTCATTGAGTATGTTTAAAGCAGAGATTGACAGATTTCTAAATACAAATGACATTAAGGGATATGAGGATAGTGTGGGAAAAAGGGATTTAAGTGGAAGATCAGCCGTGAACATATTGAGTGGCAGGGCAGGCTCGATGGGCTGAATGGCCTACTCCTGCTCCTCTGTTCCTGTGTTTCTATTTAAAGGGTTCACCATGCGATTTCGGGGTGAGGTGTTTTTGACTTTCTTTTGCTGTTGCAGAGTGGGTGAAGTGCTGTGTTCCGGGTTGTTGGAGGAGTTCGCATTTTTTTGCAAGTTTTTGCATTCACAAAAGAGTGGTGCTGGGCTTTGACATGGAGGTCAGAGGAGTTTGAAGCAAAGTGGTAATGTTACTGGACTAGTTATCAGAGGCCTGGACTAATGCTTTGGAGACATGAGTTCAAATCCCACCACAGCAGTTAGTGGAATTGAAATTCAATGAATAAATAAATCTTGAATAAAAAGCTAGTATTACTAATGGTGCCTATGATACTACTGGATTTCCATAAAAACCCACACAATGTGATTGATTCTTATTTCCCTTTTGAAATAGACTAGCAAGCCACTCAGTTCAAGGACAATTCGGGGTGAGCAACAAATGCTGGCCTTACCAGCAACACCCACATTCCATGAAAAAATAAAAAAAACCTTCTCCAGGATAATTAGGGATGGGCAACAAATGTTCATAATGCTGCCCACATCAAATGAAACGAATGAAAAGAAAGATGTAAAGCAATTTAATCACTGAGCTGTGAAATGACTAATTCTGACTGGTGTTTTATTTTCCATTTTGCTGGGTCAACATCCTGGAACTCCCTTCCTAGCAGCACTGTGGGTGTACCTACCCATAATAGATTGCATAGGTTCAAGAAGGTGGTTCACCGCCACCTACTCAAGGACAATCAGAGATGGGCAATAAATGCTGTACCAGCAAGCAATGCTTTAATGTCTTAAATAGCTGAGTCATTGGAAACCTATATACGATGATAATAGATATGGTAAAATATATTTCTGATTTACTTGAATTCCAGAAGGATACATCAGGCTGCTTTTTAAACCTCTTATATATAATTTTTAGCTTTCCATGAAATACACCACATGGACTGCAGAACTTCAAGAAGGTGACCATGACCCTCTCAAGGGCAATTACGGATGGCCAATAAATGCTGGCCTTGCCGCAAAGCCCACATCCCATGAATGAATGAAAAAAAACATGATCCATTACACTATGCCATGTAAGTCACAATTCCTGTGTGTCTTGATGAGTGAGCAGCTAATGCATCAATCATTTGCCCTTTTTATTAATTACATTTAATCTATTTATTTAATCTATTGTGGGTCCCTTAAAAAAGTAATATTATGACTATCTTATGCTTCACAGTCTGTTCATAATTAGTGTCAGCAGGTCTGTCACTTTTCCTAATCAAAAGTAAACATGTATGCCAAACATGTCATGTTCCAAATGAAATAAAGCAAACATATCTTTTGAACAGTCCTCCATAATAAAGGCCTTTGGGCCTGCTGTAATTTAAATGATGCAGAAATTATTATACAGAGTCAACCAATTACATCATCAATATTCATGTTACAGCCATTACATATTTAGAAGAGCCAATTCTTTCTCAGAGCTCCCCCGAAGTAGAAGCCTCACTGATTGATTTTGTCATTTTTTCCTTTGTTCCTTACCAGGCCCCTTTTGCTCAGCATTGTTGTTGCTGTAATAGTGGGATCTGACACTGCTGCAAATGGCTGATCTCTAGAATGATCCCAATTACTTCAGATACTCTTCGCAATAATGATGTCATTTCTGCCTTGTTGAGATTTAAAAGAAACAAAAATAATTTTACTCCATGAGTAATCTTCTTCATTCTTCATTAATTTTTACAAACAAAAGAAGACGAAACACAGGTAGTAGATTACAGAAAAACAATTGGGCAAGATTACAGGCTACAGGAGAGCAAGAGTATTAAAAAAAAATTAAGAAATTCCAACCCCTCGCTCATACTGGCAGGACTCTTTAGGACTCCAATGAGCTCCTGGGATGTGACCTAACTCTGCTGTGCTGCAGGTGGAGGGCAGCATAAGGAAAATGCTCAGAGAGGAAATATGAATGGTGGCTGGTATTTAAAGACACCTTAATTTTGTATCATCTGTTGAGACTGTTATGATGTTAGGGACAGGAATACTAATTCCCTGCTTAAATTTAGTATGTGCTTAGTTCAAATGTTTGTGTGACTCTGTTTAGGTGATGGCTCCAACACTGTGCTATTTGGAAGGATGAACAATAACATTATCATGTTTTTGTGTTTTGTTCCAGATATAACAGTTAAATTCAATGTCAATGACCACTCTTAGGCTGTATTTAACATGGAGGCGGTGGCCCCCACCACCAGCTGGAATATCGAGGGCGAGCTCGCTTCCACTGGCCTCGGAAGCCACGACATTATTTTGTGTGGCTCAGGCAGTTAATTACCCGAAGTCGTGGCTTCTGCCCCTCTGAGGCAGGATGTCCCGCCTCCAAGAGCTGCCACCCAATTGGAGGGCCTGCAGCTCTTCAGTCCCAGCTGCACCACTGGGAGCGGTGGCTATTGCTACGACTGCACCCAGCCCCAGACACAGCCAGCAATGGAGGCCCAGAAAAGGTGTGTGGGTGGACTGCCAGTCAAGCAGTGGGGGGTGGGGGGGTGTGACATTTGAGATGCCAGAGGGTGTCATCAAGCAGGGCAGCCATTGGAGGAGATGGTGGCATGGTGGTAACGTCACTGGACTAGTAATCCAAAAGCCCAGGCTAATGCCCTGGGAACACGGGTTCAAATCCCACCATGACAGCTGGTGGAATTTAAATTCAATTAATCAGGACAAATGTGAGGTAATGCATTTTGGAAGGTCAAATGCAGGTGGGAAGTATACAGTAAATGGCAGAACCCTTAGGAGTATTGACAGGCAGAGAGATCTGGGCGTACAGGTCCACAGGTCACTGAAAGTGGCAACGCAGATGGATAAGGTAGTCAAGAAGGCATACGGCATGCTTGCCTTCATCGGTCGGGGCATAGAGTATAAAAATTGTCAAGTCATGTTGCAGCTGTACAGAACCTTAGTTAGGCCACACTTAGAATATTGCGTGCAATTCTGGTCGCCACACTACAAGAAGGACGTGGAGGCTCTGGAGAGGGTACAGAGGAGATTTACCAGGATGTTGCCTGTTCTGGAGGGCATTAGCTATGAGGAGAGGTTGGAAAAACTTGGATTGTTTTCACTGGAACGGCGGAGGTGGAGGGGCGACATGATGGATGTTTACAAAGTTATGAGCGGCATGGACAGAGTGGATAGTCAGAAGTTTTTTCCCAGGATGGAAGAGTCAGTTACTAGGGGACATAGGTTTAAGGTGCGAGGGGCAAAGTTTAGAGGGGATGTGCGAGGCAAGCTTTTACACAGAGGGTGGTGAGTGCCTGGAACTTGCTGCCAGGGGAGGTGGTGGAAGCAGATACGATAGCGACGTTTAAGAGACATCTTGACAAATATATGAATAGGAAGGGAATAGAGGGATATGGGCCCCGGAAGTGCAGAAGGTGTTAGTTTAGGCAGGCATCAAGATCGGCGCAGGCTTGGAAGGCCGAATGGCCTGTTCCTGTGCTGTACTGTTCTTTGTTCTTTGTTTGTATGTATGTATGTCAGAAAACATAGGTGGAATCCTTTATTTTTCCATGAGATTGGAAAACGATACAGGGAGACTGCCCAGTAAAACCAGGTGGCAAAGTGACCATCCATCACTGGTAATTTACCGGTGGCAGGAGAAGAGGCTCTTAAGTAGCCATTAATTGGCGGTGGGCCACCGACCTCCCCGCCGTTGGTAAAATACCAGCGGAGGCGGGTAGGCGAAGGGCGCACCATCCCTTCTGATTTTACAATATCCCCACTTCCCTGTCCTCCTGGGGGTCGGGGGGGAGGGGTTGGGTGGGTGGGTGGGGCATGATGTTCCGAACTCAGTAGCAAACCTTGGCCGCGAACTTCCTTGGACCTGCTTCTGCTCGCCTGCTGTAACTCCTCTGGAAGTGCAGAAAAAATTAATTTAAACAGTGTCTCTGCCACACTTCCAGCAAAGGTACAGTGGCAGAGTGGGTGCAGCTCTGAGGAAATTCTTGGCCCTTATGAACCTGAGTATCTCTTTATCTTCTCCATATCTACTTAAATGTAGTAATGCTGCCAGGTCAAAGGAAGAACTGTTCTCACTGTATTTTGGTTGAAAGGAACATGTCATGTACTGCCATGTGATCTACTTATCTCCAGTAGGTGAATGAATATACACTCTAATTGACCAAGGCTTGGCTAGAAACCAACAACAAACAAACAAAATTGTGTCTAAACCTTATATGGACAGTAATTTCAACCTTTACTATTCTCCTCAAAATAACCTAACAAAGATATTTCTCCAAAGCCATATATAGCACACACTGCTCCAAGACACTAATTTAATAGCATAATATGGGATAACAGAGTGAACTCACAGATAATGTGTTTTTATTGCATAATGTATTGTGTCATAGTTCAATTAATAAACCTGCCCATTATGATGCATTTTACTGGGCAGTGAAAATGAAATAAAAAATTCATTTAATTTCTATAAAAACCTTTGCAGCAATCCTGATCAAACAGTGCAGCTGGACAGTTAAAAACAGCCTGCTGACTTATCTGCTGATGACCTATCTGATCTCGCCAAGAAGATTGGAAGCAGAAGATGTTGTTTACAGTAAGTTTTTTACTTGCCTTAGTGGGGCCATGTAGGTAGGTGAATCCACACCTTCCCTCTTATACTCTAATTCCAGGATCCAACCTGAACCCTTCTGGATGGGGCAAGATGATCAAGGTTTACAACTCAGTACAACTCAGTATTCTTTTAACTGCGTATTATACTACGGATAACACACAAATGCCAAAACTGTTATGACCAGGTGAGAAAGCTGTCTAGGGGTCTCTCTCAGTAAAGGCCTGCTCAGGTCAGGGAAAAAAAACCTGACCCGGACCCGACAGGACCACATCACACCCGAACTCGACCCGGCCTGAGTCTGTCCAATTTTTACCGCGCCCGACCCAACCTGAGCCCGACCCCGACTCAACCCGACCCGACCACTGGAATGTTCTCTTTACTTACCTTGCGACTCCGAATCTGCAGGAAGCTGCAGCATGAGCGTGATGATGTCATAGAGATGCCCATTCACTCACTGCACAGACTCAGAGTTTTGCTCCTTGACGTCCCGGACTCGCAGCTCAGGTAAGTTTTTAATGTTTAACACTTACCTGCAATTCTTGCTGTGTGTGTCCGACCTGGACCTGGCCTGACCTGGACCTGTCCAACCCAACCTGAGCCCCAAAGCTGGACTCGGAAGATCGGCCCGACCCGACCCGAACCCAACACATTGTCGGGTCGGGTCGGGTTCGGGTCGGGTAGCAGGCCTTTAGCTCTCAATCTTCACCTGGTCTTACCGTAACAGGGTTTAATTTTAAACACACTGTGTTTTTAGCTCCCCCTTGGTGAATCCTTGTTCACCGCTTTTCAATTATAAGGCAAAGAAACCATCACAAACAGGGTTTCTTAGGTTTAAAGAAGAAAAGTTGAAATTTATTAAATTAAACTTAAACTCTAACTCGGTTGACGCCTAAGGATACGCAATGCGCCAACGCTAGCATGCATACACGATACACACATGCAAATAGAAACAGAAAACAGCAGAAGAAAAAATAAAGTGAAAAGTGTGAGGCAATATCTGAAGAGTTTTTGTTACGGTTTTTGAGCTTACTGTAGAGTCCTTGATTGTAAATAGTTCTTGCTTTTCGTTGGGGCCCAGTATTCTTCTTAAACCTTGTTCGCTGTAGAAGACTTTTCTCTCTTGGGGTTCATGTGGCTTCAGTGGATTCAGAGGCTTGTGAGAAAGAGACAGGAGCACACAGGAGAGATCTTCTCAGTCCAGGAGCAAACAGTCTTTCTGAGTTCAAACTCTCTCTGGCCAGTTCAAAAGAAAACCCTGGAATGGGCAGATAGTCATGTGACCAGCTGGTTGAACCAGTCCTGGCCCTTGTGGATTGTATCCTCCTTAGCAGGCCCTGGAATGTGCTTCCTCACCTTCGATATCTGTTAGTATGTTAATGTTTTTTTCCAGCCACAGCTGATCTGTTTAACAAGTCATTTTCTCGCTCCAACAACAGTTAAAATTCAATGTTCATGACAAAATCGATGTGCCTCATTCATGGCAGGTGGGGGCCTAGCATGACAATACACTGTTTCCTTTAATTTCAAACAGCATTTACATACATTATTCCCTTTAACTCTCTTTAATTTCAAACACAATTCACCTTGGTGATCACTCAGGGGAATATGATCCATCTGTACGGGTGATCAAATCTGTCTGCAGTTACCTGGAAAGTTGCTGAAGTTTGTCCATAAACCTTTTTATAATGCAAAGATCATACTTGTGACAATTGATTGACACAAACCCAACCCCACCCCCCCCACCCCCACCCCCCACCCTTTGATTGTACCATCTTGATTTGATTATCTCTGTATCCTCGGTCAGTGAATAGTCTGTTATCAGACAAGGAATGTCATCATTCTCTTTGATGTTCAACCATTATCATACAATGGTTTTGATGGGGAAAAGTTCCGGGCTTATCAGCATTCTGAAAGGTTGGCGAATGGGTTTTACTGCAGCTACAATTTCGATAGTAACTTTTCCAGAGGATGAGAGAACTGATCCAGATTCATTGGAGTCATGGTGATTATTTGTCATGTTAATAGCCTGACCACAGAAGTTCAATGGAAAGAACAGTCAGTTAAATTTGAAAAACACATGTCGTTATGTGGTCTGATTACCCCAGCTACTTCCTTGGTTAGCATATTCATCAAGTCAATCTATCATGTCCGTATCTCTGTATGAATAATTTCCATTCAGCTCACAGCTTGTTTTAAAAGTTAATTTAAAAGTCCAGTCGGTTCCTTGAGGCATGTGGGGATATGGAGATTGGTCAATTTCTTATGATTGGTCAATTTACTAAACTGCCTTTACAGTACAGCCACTTAACCCTTTAATGTCGATTTACTTTAAGTTAAATTTGTTCTTGCTGCAGGCCTAGCTACAGCTAGGCCCCATGAGGAAAGTTCAGGACACCCCTGGCTCAGACTACCTCACCCCCCACCCCCCCATTCCTCTTGTGAGACCTTTGTTCCCCAGAATCCACTTACCTGAAAGCCAACAGGCATGCAAGGACTGGCCGAGTTTCTGTAGGGTGGTAGCTGCTTCATGTCCACTTCCTGCCCACGCCAGACAGGAAGTCGGCTAGCAGCATGTTAATGAGGCCTGGCAGTTAAAATTCCTATGGCCTTGTTCTATGGTGGTTGGACGTTAAGGGGGGTTTGACGGGGCGGTGGGGGTTGGTGGACGGGTTTGCATGGTGGGGGGGAGTTTAACTGAAACCAGTGGGCTCCCGCTGGAAACCTGCTTTCAGGTAAAATCACACCCAGAGAAGATGTGTGATGTTTCTACAGCACTGCGCCAAACACTATTGTTATAGTAGCACTGGAAGCCACTTACCTTTTCACTATGAGTGCTTTCTCTCAACTGCCTTCTATGTATTTTGCAGTCTTACAACTTTACCATTAATACCATTTCTAATCTTTGCCAGTTCTGATGAAAGGTCACAGACCTGAAATGTTAACTCTCTTTCTCTGACTACAGATGCTGCCAGACCTACTGAATATTTCCAGAATTTTTTTGTTTTTATTTTAGCCGAAACAAGTTACTGACTGGCTGAAGCCAAACTGCAGATACTGTTCACAGACTGGTAGTTGTATTGTAAAATATACCTTTAAAGCATGGAGATATAAATTGAAAAACAGACTTAAGTGATGCCAAGTACCATCATAAAATGACAAAATATACCTTAAATAGTTAACAATTGAATTCTGAAAAGGAAAACCCCTTTCCTAACAGATCCTATAATTAATCTCCATATCAGTCTTGATCAGATTTAAAGGCGATAACATAACTCATTTGTCCTATTCCATCACCCCGATTTGAATTTGTGTATGTTTTGTTCTGATAGGCACAAAAAGTTAACAATGCCGAAATATAAGAATCTGATCAGTCACCATTTGGGTGGGCAGACAATTCTAAAGAAAGCATCACTTACAAAATATCATTATATTTAGAGTTCTAAGAAAATTCATGATAAATCCAGTTGAAAAAATCTGCTTGCTACCATCTAGATGAGCACTTGAAATGCCATAGCATATAAGGCTACAGGCCAAGTGCTGGAAAATGTGATTAGAATAGATAGGCTTGATGGCCAGCGTGGACATGGTGGGCGGAAGGGCCTGTTTCTGTTCTGTATAACTCTATGACTCTATGACCAAAACAAACAAAAAGAGTATGAGCTATTTTCAATGGAAAAGGGCAAATTATTAAGATAATACTATGCCAACATTAACAGTAGAATTAATCCATTTTGATCAAGTGACTCCTTTGGACCTCCTGTACACTTTGTAAATGTGCCCAGTGTTAACTTAAGTAGGGAATAAAAACAAGAAATGCTGGAACCACTCAGCAGGTCTGGCAGCATCTGTGAAAAGAGAAGCAGAGTTAACGTTTCGGGTCAGTGACCCTTCTTCAGAACTGACAAATATTAGAAAAGTCACAGGTTATAAGCAAGTGAGGTGGGGGTGGGGCAAGAGATAACAAAGGAGGTCCAGATTGGACCTGGCCACATAGCTGACCAAAAGGTCATGGAGCAAAGGCAAACAATATGTTAATGGTGTGTTGAAAGACAAAGCATTAGTACAGATTAGGTGTTAATACACTGAATATTGAACAGCAGCAAGTGCAAACCTGAAAAAAAAGCAGTGGGTAAGCAAACTGAACAAACTAAGATGAAATGAAATAAATGCAAAAAAAAGATTGTAAAAAATGTAAAAAAGAATGTAAAAAAAAAGGAAGAAAAAATAACTAAAAATGAAAGTAAAATGGGGGGCTGTCATGCTCTGAAATTATTGAACTCAATGTTCAGTCCGGTAGGCTGTAGTGTGCCTAATCGGTAGATGAGATGCTGTTCCTCGAGCTTGCGTTGATGTTCACTGGAACACTGCAGCAATCCCAGGACAGAGATGTGAGCATGAGAGCAGGGGGGAGTGTTGAAATGGCAAGCAACCGGAAGCTCAGGGTCCTGCTTGCGGACTGAGCGGAGATGTTCCGCAAAGCGGTCACCCAGTCTGCGCTTGGTCTCCCCAATGTAGAGGAGACCACACTGTGAGCAGCGAATACAGTATACTACATTGAAAGAAGTACAAGTAAATTGCTGCTTCACCTGAAAGGAGTGTTTGGGGCCTGGGATAGTGAGGAGAGAGGAGGTAAATGGACAGGTATTACACCTCCTGCGATTGCAGGGGAAGGTGCCATGGGACGGGGACGAGGTGGTGGGGGTAATGAAGGAGTGGACCAGGGTGTCGCGGAGGGAACGATCCCTTCGGAATGCTGACAGGGGAAGGGAAGGGAAGATGTGTTTGATGGTGGCATCACGTTGGAGGTGGCGGAAATGGCGGAGAATGATCCTTTGGATATGGAGGCTGATGGGGTGGAAAGTGAGGACAAGGGGAACCCTGTCACGGTTCTGGGAGGGAGGGGAAGGGGTGAGGGTAGAGGTACGGGGAATGGGCCGGACATGGTTGAGGGCCCTGTCAACCACAGTGGGGGGAAATCCTCGGTTGAGGAAAAAGGAGGTCATATCAGAAGCACCGTCATGGAAGGTAGCATCATCAGAGCAGATGTGTCGGAGGCGGAGAAACTGGGAGAATGGAATGGAGTCCTTACAGGCGATAGGGTGTGAAGAAGTGTAGTCGAGGTCGCTGTGGGAGTCGGTGGGCTTATAATGGATATTAGTAGACAACCTATCCCCAGAGCTGGAGACAGAGAAGTCGAGGAAGGGAAGGGAAGTGTCAGAGATGGATCATGTAAAGGTGAGAGAAGGGTGGAAATTGGAAGCAAAGTTGATAAAGTTTTCCAGTTCGGGGCGGGAGCAGAAAATGGCACCGATACAGTCATCAATGTACCGGAAAAAGAGTTGGGGGAGGGGGCCTGAGTAGGACTGGAACAAAGAATGCTCGACATATCCCACAAAAAGACAGGCATAACTAGGACCCATGCGGGTACCCATAGCGACACCTTTTACTTGAAGGAAGTGCGTGGAGTTGAAGGAGAAGTTGTTCAATGTGAGAACATTACCCCCACCACCTCCATTACCCCTTGTTTTTATTTCAGATTTCCAGCATCCGCAGTATTTTGCTTTTATTAAATTAAGTAGGGATTCACTTCTGTTAATGACGTATAACCATTTAATTTTAGCCACTGATTGAGGAGCTCTTTGGAAGGATATGACTGTGCACATTCAGAGCTCCCAACTGCCCAGGAAAATTGGAGTTCCAATCATGCAGAATAACTGGACTACTATCTGGTTGGAATTAATCCTCCAAATTCAGGTCTCCTGTCTGGTTGGTTGTTCTGGTTGGCATCCTTCTGTCTATGAAAGATGATGGACATGCAGCAAACAATCCAGTCAGATGGGATGTCTTCTCTTGGTGCACCTTTGCTGTGATGGCCAATCCTTGAGATGTAGGTTCTGCCACAAATGCTGCATATGAAGCTGCCAAATGACGCTGTGAGTTGTCGTTTTTGATGTTGCCACCTGTTGCCAAGCTGCTGTAGCAACCGGTCATCATACACCAGTCCACAGGATGTGTCATCATTTCCCTCTTTTGCCAGCTAGTGACTCCCAGGTATGATAGTTGACATTTAGGGCCTTCATGTCACGCTTGCAAGCATCTTTGAAGTGGACCTTTGGGCACCCCACTGGTTATCTGGCCCTGGCTACCTCACCATACAGAAGGTCCTTGGGTATGCGACCATCTTCCATCCTGTGGACACGTCCGATCCATCAAAGCCGCCTCTGTTTGATTCATGCCTAAACACTTGGGAGCTCTGTCTTTGAGAGAACTGCCACATTTGTGATTTTGTCCTGCCAGGATAAACCAATAATGCGCCACAGACAGCGAAGGTGGAAATTATTGAGCTTCTTTTCCTGGTAGCTGGGTCTCCTATCAATATCTGCAGGATGAATGTAGCATTACTTTACCATCTTACATCTAATTGTACTTGAAATATTCCTAGTGTTTTTGGCTCTATTATTTTGCCTCATAGATTAAAGTAAATACTGATCACCCTTTGAATAAAGACATTGGGATATAAGTTTTCCTCAGACAGAATGGGTAATAGTGAATCAGCAGCTTGTCCTGCACATGGAATGGAGTGTAAACCAAGGTCCCGATTCACTATCGCCCATTTTACGTCACCACCAAAGGTAAATTTATACCCCATATCTCTCTTTTACTGAAATTGCTGTTTTAAAGCTGCAAACTGGAAGATGAGCCAGAAGTAAGGCCTCTGGTTTGCTGAAAGCTCCCTTGAGTACTAGTCAAAGAGGTTGAAGAAGGAAGATACCAAAAGTGGATGTTCACCAAGCTTGGAGAGAGGTGGCTGAGATAGTCAGATCCAGGTACATCATCCCAAAGACTTGGGTTCAATGCAGAAAATATATCAATGACCTGACAAGGGCACCAAGGGTGAGTACACCTCTTAATTTCTGCATCTCTCTCAATAACCTCTGACAACAATCCTTCCTATCCTATCTCAGCACTGAACAAATCCCTCCCCTGTATCATATCCTTCTCCTCCCATCACATGGTCACACTATACCACCTCTCATTCTCAGTCCAAACACATACTCACCTCATGCGTCTTGCCTTTACAGCAACCACTAGCAGAATTCTGTTGTCACATGGTAGCTATTGAAGAACATTGAACTCCTCCCATGACTCCTTCATCACTTCACACTCCAGCTATTTACTTTCAATTCCATGCTTCCCCATTCTGCTTGCATCTTGCTTCTTCTCCCTCTCAGCACATGCACGGCAAGCAGAAGCTCCACACCAGAACGCTCCTTTTCAGTAACAACTCATTAACTCTGGCTCTCTCTTTCTTCAGGAAAAAAAGTGCACAATACAACAGATAGGAGTAAGACTAGGGAGGACCACCCAACTTCAAGATCCTCTCTGAGCTAGAGTCGCAAAATCTCAACATCAGTGACCCCTCTCGAGCAGTCTGCATTGGATATTTCAATGCTGGGGTCTTAACAGAACAGAATCCCTCAGTGAAACACATACTCACCAGGAGCAGTGGCAGTGGCACACGTGGGTGGAGACTGAGCACAGCAGCCAAGGAGTTAAAGGAGGGGAGAAAGAGGCAGCCCAGAGACTCACTGGCAACAGCAGCGGACCTGGGTGTAGACTGACAACAGCAACTGAGGAGTTAAAGCGGGGGAGAGAGCCTCCAGTAGAATCACCAACAACAAAAGCAACATCTGCAAACCAGCTATAGTGTTGTCACAACCAGGGAAGCAACCAATTGGTGAATAGCTGGTAACAGTTTCTAGTTAATAGTCTAAAAAGTAAAGGCATGGCATGGCACTTCAGCCCTGTGGAATGCACATCCTGTGCCATGTGGGAAATTCTGGATGCTTCTCGTGGCCTAGATGATCACATGTGCAGGAAGTGTCACCATCTAGTGCAACTCGAGCTCTGGGTTTCAGAGCTTAAGTGGTGGCTGTAGTCACTACGGTACATCGTGAGGTTGAGAGTTTTAAGTATAACCTGTTTCTGGCTGTGGTCACCCCACAGCTTAATAGAGTGCAGGTACAGAGGGAATGGTGACCAGCAGGCAGTCAAGGAGGACCAGACAGGTAGTGCAGGAATCCCCGGATTGCATCGCACTCTCCGATTGGTATTCAGTTCTGAATACTAGTGAGAGTGATGGTTCCTCTGGGAATTTCAAGCAGAACCAAGTCCACAGCATCATGGGACCATGGGTGGCTCAGCTGCACAGTGGTTGGAGGAAGAAGAGTGAAAGAGCAATAGTGATAGGAGATTTGATAGTGAGGGGAACAGACAGGCACTTCTGCAACCGCAGAAGTGATTTCAGGGTGGTATGTTACCTCCCTGATGCCAGGGTCAAGGATGTCACGGAGCGGTTACAGGACAGTCTGAGGAGGGAAGGTGAACAGCCAGAGGTCGTGGTCCATATCAACACCAATAACATAGGCAGAAAGAAGGATGAGGTCCTACAGGCCGATTTAGGGAACTAGACAAGAGATCGAAAAGGAAGATCTTAAAAATAGTAATCTCTGAATACTCCTAGTGGCATGTGATAGTACAGTTGGTCTAATGAGAACTTCCCCTTTTCCATTGTTAGAAATTGTGTAAAATTTAAGCCTTGCTCATTGAAGTGTAGCTGGGTTTCTAACAGTGGCCTGAGTAATAACCTGAGCAACCGACATGGTCCTGAAAAAATAATTTTACAATTGTGGAATGTTGTTAAAAGCCTTCATTGTGATTAATTGCTAGAATGTTTGTTCATTAGCAGAACTAAGAAGATAGAGTTGATGAATACATGGCTGGAGAGATGGTGCAGGAAGGAGGGATTTAGATTCCTGAGGCATTGGGACCAGTTCTGGGGGAGGTGGGACCTGTACAAGTTGAACGCTTTGCACCTCAACAGGTCTGGGATCAATATCTTCGCAGAGGGTTTTGTTAGTTCTTTTGGGGAGGGTTTGAACTAGCATTGCAAGGGGATGGGAACCTGAGAGTAGATTCAGAAGGGAGAGAAGAAAAGCTGGAAATAGAAGGCAGAAAATTAGTAAGCATGTTTGGTAGGCAGAGGGAACAAAGGCTGGAAAACAGACAACTAGAGAGGTTGTCAGTGCTAAATAGTATATACTTGAATGCAATAAGTCTAGGGAATAAGACAGATGAGCTGAGAGCACAGATGATGTGGGAGTATGATTTTTTTTTAGATTAGAGATACAGCACTGAAACAGGCCCTTCGGCCCACCGAGTCTGTGCCGAACATCAACCACCCATTTATACTAATCCTACACTAATCCCATATTCCTACCAAACATCCCCACCTGTCCCTATATTTCCCTACCACCTACCTATACTAGTGACAATTTATAATGGCCAATTTACCTATCAACCTGCAAGTCTTTTGGCTTGTGGGAGGAAACCGGAGCACCCGGAGAAAACCCACGCAGACACAGGGAGAACTTGCAAACTCCACACAGGCAATACCCGGAATCGAACCCGGGTCCCTGGAGCTGTGAGGCTGCGGTGCTAACCACTGCGCCACTGTGCCGCCCTTGTTATAGCTATTACTGAGACATGGCTGAAAGAAAGGCAGGAATGGCAGCTAAACGTTCCAGGTTACAGGGTTTTTAGACGAGATAGAGAAGGGGATAAAAAAAGGAGGGGGGGCGCATTATTGATTAAAGAAAGTTATAGCTGTGAGGAGGGATGATATGTTAGAAGGATTATCAAATGAGGCCATATGGTTGAACTGAAGAACAAAAAAGAGATAATCACACTACTGGGAGTGTACTATAGACCGCCAAACAGCCAAAGGGAAATAGAAGAGCAAATATGTAGGCAAATCGCTGAGAAATGCAAAAACAATAGGGCAGTAATAGTGGGGGATTTCAACAATGCTGATATTAACTGGGATAGAATTAGTGTGAAAGGCACAGAGGGAGCAGAATTCTTAAAATGCATTCAGGAGACCTTCTTTAGCCAGTACGTAGCAAACCCAACAAGAGAGGGGGCAGTTCTGGACTTAGTTTTAGGGAATGAAGTTGGGCAGGTGGAAGAGATGTCATTCTGGGAGCACTTTGGTGGGAGTGATCATAATTCAGTTAGAGTTAGGGTAGTTATGGAAAAGGGCAAAGATAGACCAGGAATAAAAGCACACAATTGGGGAAAAGCTAATTTTACTCAGCTGAGATGGCATTTAGCTAAAGTGTGCTGAAAACAGCTACATGAAGGTAAATCAGTGTCAAATCAGTTGGAGGCATTCAAGGAAGAGATAGTGAGAGTTCAGAGCAAGTATGTTCCCTTAAAGAAAAAGGGTGGGGCTAAGAAATCCATCACCCCCTGGATGTTAAGGGCCTTAAAGGAGAAGATAAAGAAAAAAAAGGAAGCTTGTGACAGATACCTAGTGTGCGATACTGCAGAAAGCCTAGAAGAGTATAATAGTGCCAGGGTGAAATTAAAAAGGAAATTAGGAAAGCAAAGACAGGGCATGAAAAAATCTTGGCAAGTAAAATCAAGGAGAACTCAAAGATTTTTTTATAACTACATAAAGAGCAAGAGAATAATGAAAGAAAATGTTGGGCCTATGAAGGACCATAAGGGTAACTTGTGTGTGGAGGTGGAGGACAAGGTTCTTGATGAATACTTTGCGTCTGTTTTCACAAAAGACAGGGACAAAACAGATGTTACAATCAGGGAGGAGAAGTGTGAAATATTAGATGAAATTAACATAGCGATAGAGGAAACACTAAGGGGTTTCACATCTTTGAAAGTGGATAAATGCCCAGGACTGGATGAAATGTATCCTTTGCTGTTAAGGGAAGCAAGGGAAGAAATAGCAGAGGCTCTGACCATCATTTTCCAATCCTCGCTGGCTACAGGGATAGTGCCTGTTGTAGGACAACTCAACCACCACACGAGGAGACTCAGGTACAGGTTCAATTGATTTATTCAAGCGTACGCAGGAAGCAACACTACCTCGGGTATTCCGAGGTAATACTCTAACTTTACATTCAGGAGCACAACTTATATACTATTTCTTGTGGTGCAATGTGTTCAAACACTGCTGATAGATATGATTGATCATAAAACAATGGTGATTGATTACACATTCCAATGAACACACATCCTCAGCCGTATCAACACACATACCTGATGGCTCCATCCTGAACTTTTATCTCTTTGTTTCCTCATTTTGTTAGCATTCCAAGGAAGCAATTGACTTCATGGCCTCGAGGCCCCCGTCTCCAGCCTTCGCTCCCTTATCCTGACCTCCATCCGAGCAGCTTGTTATTCTTCCCTCAATCTGACTATTAAATTCTGCTGAGATGCTTTTCTAAAACTCAACTTATCTCTACTTAACCCCTTCTGTGCCAGAGGACTGAGGACAGCTAACGTTGTACCATTGTTTAAAAAAGGAGAAAGGGATAGACCAGGTAATTACAGGCCAGTCAGCCTAACCTCAGTTGTGCTAAAATTACTGGAAAAAGTTTTGAGGGCCAGGATAAATCTTCATTTAGAAAGATTAGTCAAAGACAGCGCAGATTTGTTAAGGGAAGATTGTGTCTGACTAACATGATTAAATCTTTTGAGGAGGTAATAAGGACGGTCGATGAGGGTAGTCTATATGGATTTTAACAAGGCTTTTGATAAGGTTCCTCATGGCAGACTGGTCACAAAAGTAAAGGCCCATGGGATCCAAAGCAAAGTGGCAAGTTGAATCCAAGATTGGCTCAGAGGCAGGAAGCAAAGGGTAATGGTCAATGGCTGTTTTTATGGTAGGAAGGCTGTTTCCAGTGGGGTTTTCCAGGACTCCGTACTAGGTCCTTGCATTTTGTCATATTTATCAATGATTAAGACTTGAATGTACAGGTATTATTAAGAAGTTTGCAGACAATGCAAAAGTTGGCCTTGTGATTGATAATAAAGAAGAAAGCTGTAGACTGTGGGAAGATATCAATGGACTAGTCAGGTGGGCAGAACAGTGGCAAATGGAGTTCAGTCTGGAGAAGTGTGACATCATGCTTTTGGGGAAGGCTGACAAGGCAAGGGAATACACAATAAATGGAAGGATACTGAGAAGTATAGATGAACAGAGGGACTTTGGAATGCTTGTTCACAAATCCCTAATGGTGGATGGACAGATAGATAATGTTGTCAAGAAGGCATTCGGGATACTTGCCTTTATTAATAGAGGCATAAAATATAAGAGCAGGGAGGTTATACTGGAACTGTACAAAATACTGGTTAGGCTACAGCTGGACTACTGCATACAGTTCTGGTCACTGTACTATAGGAAAGATGTGATTGCACTAGAGAGGGTACAGATGAGATTTACGAGGATGTTGCCTGTACTGGAGAATTTTAGTTATGAGAAAAGATTGTATAGGCTAGGGGTTTTTTTTGAAACAGAGGAAGCTGAGGGGAGACCTAACTGAAGAGTATAAAATTATGAGGGGTCTAGATGGAGTGAATTGGAAGGCCCTATTCCCCTTGGTTGATGGATCCATAATCAACAGGTGTAGATTTAGAGTCATAGAGTCGTACAGCATAGAAACAGGCCCTTCGGCACATCGTGTCTATACTGACCATAATGCCTATCTGTACTAATCCCACCTGCCTGCATTAATTCCATATCCCTCTATGCCTTGCTCATTCAAGTACCTGTCCAGATGCCTCTTAAATGTTGCTACTGTTCCTGCCTCCACCACCTCCTCTGAAAGCTCATTCCAGATACCCACTATTCTTTGTGTGAAAAATTTATCCCTTTGATCCCCTTTAAACCTCCTCCCTCTCACCTTAAATCTGTGCCCTCTAGTTTTAGTCACCCCTCCCATGGGAAACAGACTCTGGCTAGCTACCCTTTCTATGCCTCTCATAATTTTATAAAACTCGATCATGTCCCCTCTCAGCCTCCTTCACTCCAGGGAAAACAATCCCAGCCTATCCAATCTCTCTTTATAACTCAAGTCTTCCAAACCAGGCAACATCCTTGTGAATCTTTTCTGCACCCTTTCTAGCTTAATTACATCTTCCCTGTAGTGCGGCGACCAGAGGGTAGGGTAAGAGGTAGGGGTTTAGAGGGGATTCGAGGGGAATTTTTTCATCTAGAGAGTGGTGGGGATCTGGATCTCATTGCTTGAAAGGACAGTAGAAGCAGAAACCCTCATAACATTTAAAAAGTACTTGGATATGCACTTGAAGCGTCGTATCCTACAAGGCTACAGCCCAAAAGCTGGAAAGTGGGATTTGGCTGGATGATTCCTTGTCAGCCAACGTGGACACGATGTACCGAATGGCTTCCTTCCATGCTGTATAGCTCTATGATACTCAGCCAACGTGGTGGCATCAAGTTGCATTGTGAAGTCTGTCATCTACTACTGTGTAGCCTGGCAGTGTTAGGCTAACGCTTTCCCCTTTTCTCTTTCCTCTAGGTCCTTCTCAGCAGCAAGAGCTTCCTGAACACCTTGGAGGGAGACAGCTTTTCTGAGGAGTCACCATCATGCATTTCATTCCCTCCCGAGCACCAGCACAAAAATTGACACCCCAGTAGGTTTGACATTGAGTTACAGGGTCTGCAGATTGCGTTGCACCCAGCACTAGTGAGCAGGAACAGGTAGTAGTGACAGGGACATCCCACAAGAATCACTGGACAGCAGGGGTTGCTCCCCACTCTGCTAAGAAGGAGAGAAATGTACATTTCAGAGCCCCAGCAATGAAGAAAAAACTCCCTGCCTCATGCAAGCAGTCATATCATATATTGGAAGGCTAACTAAGAGAGTTTCCGCACGCTGGCCAGAAGTATGGAGGAGTCTGCTTTCAGCTTGTGTGCTGTCATCTCACATTCTGCAGTCTTCCTTGGACAGCTTGGCCACTTCCAAAGAAACTGTTTCTGAGCTCTCTCTCAGGAATCATGTAACTATCCTTTGCAGCTTTGTTGGAGATTAGTGGACCAAGTCACTCTTCTGCTGCAGTCTGCTCTCCTGCAGATCAGTGGGACTGAGGAGCCTCAGCTCCATGGGAGTAGGAGTGGCGCAACAGTAGCAGTATGGGTTACCCTGTGTCCAGACGTTAGTTCCTTCCCTTCCCCTTTAACCAATATCTGCCATTATGTCAGGAGTCCAGCTGGCCCAGACTGTCCCAGCCATGCTGCAGTCAGCAGTTGGACTCTCATAGGCTCAAGCACCTATGTTACCTGCCACAAGCATCTAAAGGGTCCCAATTTGAGTAATGCTATCCTTCTACCAGCTCTGCTAAAGCCATTCAGAGTGCACTTCATAGGAGGAGTCGAGTTAGTAAGTCTTCTTTTGAGAAAAGTACTATAGGTTGACACTTGGGGAAGAAATGAATTCAAGGCAAAATCACTATATTTTGAAATTAATCACCTTTATCACATTTGGCACTTTGGTCTGGATTGTCTTTACATAGCAGCTTTTGACATTGTATTGTCAGTACATTCTTCATAAACAAATTGTCTAAATGGTTTCAGTATTCTTTAATGCAGCTTTAAGGGAACGGTGAAGGGGAGAACATGAACTATTAATGCAGGAAGACGTTGCATAATTTTTCATGGGAGGGGAATGAACAGGTCAGAGAAAGTGCCCTTCTATCAGTTGATCCTTTGCCTCTCTAGCTGCAAAGCTTTGTACTCATCTTCCTTCTTCTGCAACTCCCTCATCTTCATCCAATTCTATCTCATCAGATGATAATTCTTCCTGTTGCTCTGCCCCCTCCAACTTTAATCCTCTCTGAATTGCCATGTTTTACAACATGAAGCAAACTACAGTGACACAACAGCCTTTGTGTGGAGCATATTGTAGGAAGCCTCCAGACCTATCCAGCTACCTGATAGCTCAATGATGTTGCTGGTGGCCCCATAGAGTTGTCGGACGTGGTGAAGTTGTGGAGAGGTTTCATCAGCCATGTGTGCAGGTGGTAGCCCTTGTCCCAAGCAGCCATCCTGGGAGGGTGCAATAGTGGGGAGATGGATTCATGCCACAGGATGAAGGAGTTGTGATAACTGCCTGTAAATCTGACAAATACTTGCATGTTCCTTCTGCAGTGATCATACACACCAGCTGGTCATTAACTTATCAATAGTTCTTCCTGTTGAGGAAAGTTATTGATTCATCTTCTGGTTATGAGTGTATACGCCCTGGACACAAGGGAAGCCAGCCACTGCCAGAGGGCTCTCATTTTGCATTTTGGCATCCATGGGAAGGGTGATGTATTAGTTGGCTCTGGAAAATAGGGCATTGATAACCTACTTGATGCTTATGTGAATTGCACACTCGGAGATATGGGTAATGTCCCATATAAAAGTCTGGATGGATTTTTAAGCAGCAGGTCCTGTTCCAGGAGCCTGCATAGATTAGTTACCGCCTGCTTGATGAAGCACAGGCTCTCGATGCAATGCTCCTCAATCATATCTAGAAAAGTTACTCTTGCGTGCTGGTTATGGCCTCCTATGGGTAGCTCCACCCCTCACTTGCTGTCTTCTGTCAGGCCCACCTGCAGCTTTTTCCGGGTCTTGAGGCTGTTGTTCCTCCTCTTCCACCAATCGCTCCTGCAGCCAAAGTAAAAATTATACCCATGATGAGCTGTAAGAGTTTAATCAGAGTAAGCAAAGCAAAAAAAATTCAAGTACTATCCAAATTCAAAAACCCTTGGAAATTCACTATGCACAATGGCAGACAGTTCCCTATGATCTGAGTTTCCCTTTAAATATTGCTTCCAGTTAGTCAGTCAGTGCCTGAAGCCAATCTGCGAGGTGTTACTCAGAGTTGGCTGCTGAGCAGGGCATCTGACCAGCCTGTTAAAATTGCATCCGAGTGCTTACATCATAGGATCCCGGGGCAAGTCAAACACTGAAGTAAATTAAGCAGTTAACATGGCAGTCAGTGTGATTGCAATTGGAACAGAATGGTTCGTCAAATCACTCAGTTTTAATAGCACATCTCACTACATGCCAGCTATTCAACTATTTGCTAAACAGCTCACAAGACCGTCACAAACACACTCTCTTTTTTTCTTGCAGGAGCGGGTCACCCACAACTTGAGACAGGATGCTACCCAGGGAAGGCCTAAGCCGGATTGCACACACTCTCCCTTGAAGAAAATGAGCTGGCCATCATTGGCAGGGGCAGAGTCATGGCAGTGGTGATTGGCAACGCTGTGGCAGACGAGGTTTCTTAACACTTTATCTTCTTTTTCCCATTTATTTCTGTCTCACCCAGCATACAGTGCATGACAAACTACAGATGTTTTTATGAGACACTTCTTTGTCTCTGCTCTCCCCTTACACTAAAGGATGATCCTTGTCCCTCTCTTTCATTTCAGGTGCTAATGATTGGGGACACCTATGTCATTTCAGGAAGAGGAGGCCAGTCTTCCTCAAGATGTAATGTTACTCGATCTCACCCTTGCAAGCATTCACTCACAGACTGGCACCACATATAGTTGGAGGCTAGGATAGAGGAGGATTGATGAATCACTGGCCACAAGCAATCAGGAGTTGAAACAGGAGGATACAACGCCACAGGAGTTAGCTCACCAAAGAGCGACATCACATACTAGCTCTGCTGCAGGAGACTCAGATGCTAACTTCAAAGGTCCAACCTACCAACAAGGCTGATGGGTCTATATCAGGAAATGCCAGGTGCACTTGGTAGCCTTCCAGTGAGCTTGCGCACAATAGCTCAGAGCATGGAGGAGTCTGGCTCTAACTTGTGTTAAGGCTTCACAAAGAGCATGGAGGGCATTCTGTTCACAATTTTAAAACACGAGTCCTCACAAAAATATAAAAAAAGGAAGTACTTTCATAAAAAAGGTTAACAAGCACAGACAGGTACTAAGGGTGATTTATAACTATTTCTGTTAACTTAGATAGAGACCAAATTGAACTGTTTGATAAGCTTGTTTTATGTTTGGATTTGGTTTTGGTGCTTATATTTATAGTGAAGTGATGTACTGTACTTAGATTTTCAGAAGGCGTTTGATAAGGTGCCACATCAAAGATTATTGCAGAAAATAAAAGCTCATGGTGTAGGGGGTTAACATATTGACATGAATAGAAGATTGGCTAGCTAACAGGAAACAGAGAGTAGGCATAAATGGGTCATTTTCTGATTGGCAAGATGTAACGAGTGGTGTGCCACGGGGATCTGTGCTGGGGCCTCAACTTTTTATAATTTATATAAATGACTTGATGAAGGGACCAAAGATATGGTTGCTGAATTTGCTGATGCCACAAAGATAGGTAGGAAAATAAGTTGTGGAGAGGACATAAGGCGGCTACAAAGGGATAAAGATAGGTAAAATGAGTGGGCAAATATCTGTCAAATGGAGAATAATGTGGGAAAATGTGAAATTGTCCATTTTGGAAGGAAGAATAAAAAAGAAGCATATTATCTAAATGGTGAGAGATTGCAGAGCTCTGAGATGCAGAGGGATCTGGGTGTCCTAGTGCATGAATCACAAAAGGTTAGTATGCAGCTACACCAAGTAAATAGGAAAGCTAATATAATGTTATTGTTTATTGTGAGGAGAATTGAATACAAAAGTAGGGAGATTATGCTTCAGTTATACAGGGCATTGGTGAGACCACATCTGGAGTACTATGTTCAGTATTAGTCTCCTTATTTAAGGAAGGATGTAAATGCATTGGAAGCAGTTCAGAGAAGGTTTACTAGACTAATACCTGGAATTGGTGGGTTGTGTTATGAGGAAAGGTTGGACAGGCTAGGCTTGTATCCACTGGAGTTCAGAAAAGTAAGAAGCGACTTGATTGAAACATATAAGATCCTAAGGGGTCTTCACAGGGTAGATGTGGAAAAGGTGTTTCCTCTTGTGGGTGAATCTGAAACTAGGGGTCACTGTTTAAAAATAAGGGGTTGCCCATTTAAGACAGAGATGAGGAGAAATTTTTTCTCTCAGAGGGTCGTGAGTCTTTGGAACTCTCTTCCTCAAAAGGCGGTGGAAGCAGAGTCATTGAATATTTTTAAGGCAAAGGGAGATAGGTTCTTGATAAGCAAGGGGGTGAAAGGTTATTGGGGGTAGGCAGGAATGTGGAGTTGAAGTTACAATCAGATCAGCCAAGATCTTTTTGAATGGCGAAGCAGGCTCGAGGGGCCGAGTGGCCTACTCCTGCTCCTAATTTGTCTGTTCGTATGCTCTAGCCTCTTGAGCATCCTGATTTTAATCGCTCCACCATTGATGGCCATGCCTTCAGTTGCCTTGGCCCTAAGCTCTGGAATTCCTTCCCTACACTTCTCTGCATTTCTACTTTGTTTTCCTCCTTTAAGACACTCCTTAAGACCTGCCTCTTCAACTAAGCTTTTGGTCATCTGACCTAATATGTGTCTCAGTGTCAATATTTTGTTTTGAAATGCTCTTGTGAAATACCTTGTTGTTGTGGGCCACATATATTTTATGTATAAAACAATCCTTCACCAAGGAGAAGGACTTGGTGGATGATGAGCCTAGGGAAGGGAGTGCAGATAGTCTCAGTCATCTCATTATCAAAAAGGAGGAGGTGTTGGGTGTCTTGCAAAGCATTAAGGTAGATAAGTCATCAGGGCCTGATGGGATCTACCCTAGAAAACTGAGGGAGGCAAGGGAAGAAATTGCTAGGGCCTTGACAGAAATCTTTGCATCCTCATTGGCTACAGATGAGGTCCCAGAGGACTGGAGAATAGCCAATGTTGTTCCTTTGTTTAAGAAGGGTGGTAAGGATAATCCAGGAAATTATGGGCCGGTGAGCCTTACGTCAGTGGTAGGGAAACTATTAGAGAGGGTTCTTCGGGACAGGATTTACTCCCATTTGGAAACAAACGAACTTATTAGTGAGAGACAGCATGGTTTTGTGAAGGGGAGGTCGTGTCTTACTAATTTGATTGAGTTTTTTGAGGAAGTGACGAAGATGATTGATGAGGGAAGGGCAGTGGATGCTGTCTATATGGACTTTAGTAAAGCCTTTGACAAGGTCTCGCATGGCAGACTGGTACAAAAGGTGAAGTCACACGGGATCAGAGGTGAGCTGGCAAGATGGATACAGAACTGGCTCAGTCACAGAAGACAGAGGGTAACAGTGGATGGGTGTTTTTCTGAATGGAGGGATGTGACTAGTGGTGTTCGCAGGGATCAGTGCTGAGAACTTTGCTCTTTGTAGTATATATAAATGATTTGAAGGAAAATGTAGCTGGTCTGATTAGTAAGTTTGCAGACGACACAAAGGTTGGTGGAGTTGCGGATAATGATGAGGATTGTCAGAGGATACAGCAGGATATAGATCGGTTGGAGACTTGGGCGGAGAAATGGCAGATGGAGTTTAATCCGGACAAATGTGAGGTAATGCATTTTGGAAGGTCTAATGCAGGTGGGAGGTATACAGTAAATGGCAGAACCCTTAGGAGTATTGACAGGCAGAGAGATCTGGGCGTACAGGTCCACAGGTCACTGAAAGTGGCAACGCAGGTGGATAAGGTAGTCAAGAAGGCATACGGCATGCTTGCCTTCATCGGTCGGGGCATAGAGTATAAAAATTGTCAAGTCATGTTGCAGCTGTACAGAACCTTAGTTAGGCCACACTTAGAATATTGCGTGCAATTCTGGTCGCCACACTACAAGAAAGACGTGGAGGCTCTGGAAAGGGTACAGAGGAGGTTTACCAGGATGTTGCCTGTTCTGGAGGGCATTAGCTATGAGGAGAGGTTGGAAAAACTCGGATTGTTTTCACTGGAACGGCGGAGGTGGAGGGGCGACATGATGGAGGTTTACAAAGTTATGAGCGGCATGGACAGAGTGGATAGTCAAAAGTTTTTTCCCAGGGTGGAAGAGTCAGTTACTAGGGGACATAGGTTTAAGGTCCGAGGGGCAAAGTTTAGAGGGGATGTGCGAGGCAAGCTTTTACACAGAGGGTGGTGAGTGCCTGGAACTTGCTGCCAGGGGAGGTGGTGGAAGCAGATACGATAGCGACGTTTAAGAGACATCTTGACAAATATATGAATAGGAAGGGAATAGAGGGATATGGGCCCCGGAAGTGCAGAAGGTGTTAGTTTAGGCAGGCATCAAGATCGGCGCAGGCTTGGAGGGCGGAATGGCCTGTTCCTGTGCTGTACTGTTCTTTGTTCTTTGTTTGTATGTATGTATGTCAGAAAACATAGGTGGAATCCTTTATTTTTCCATGAGATTGGAAAGGCTGCTAAAAAAAAATTAAATGGTCTTTGTATTTAATGGACTGCATGGACACTTTTAAACTACAGCCTTTCATAAGCCAGAGTCATAAGAAGAAGAAGAAATAGGAGCAGGAGTAGGCCATTCAGCCCCTCGAGCCTGCCCTGCCATTCCATAAGATCATAGTTGATCTGCCCCAGACTTCAACTCCCCTTTCGTGCCAGCTCTTCATAGCCCTCAACTCCCCAATATTTCAAAAATCTATCTACTTCCTCTTTAAATACTTTCAGTGATCTAGCCTCCACAACTCTGTGGGATAAAGAACTCCAGACATTCACTACCCTCTGAGAGAAGAAGTTCCTTCGCATCTCAGTTTTAAATAAGTGTCCCCTTATTCTGCAACTATATACCCTAGTTTGACATTCCCCCACTCTTGGAAACATCTTCTCAACTTCTACCCTGTCAAGCCCCCTCAGAATCTTGTACATTTCAATAAGATCACCCCTCATTCTTCTAAAATCTAATGAATAAAGGCCTAACCTGTTTAGCCATTCTTGATAAGTCAACCCTTCATCCCAGGAATCAGCCTAGTGAATCTCTTTTGAGTTGCCTCCAGTGCCAGTATATCCTTTCTTAAATACCGGGTCCAAAACTGTACACAGTACTCCAGGGGCAGCCTCACTAAAACCCTGTACAGTTGTAACAAGATTTCCCTATTTTTAAACTCCAACCCCCAAGCAATAAAGGCCAAAATTCCATTTGACTTCTTAATTACTGCATGCTAACATTTTGTGTTTCATGCACAGGAACACCCAGATCCCTCTGTGCTGCACTTTTTTGGGTGGGCAACTTGGGTCTCAAACCAGTGTCTTCAACTTAAACAGGGCACTTATAGAGATATGAAGAGAGAGTTGTCTAAAGCGGGCTGTGAAAATGGACTAAGGAGAAGGTCAGTGGATGAGCAGTGGCAGACATTTAAGCAGATATTTCATAACGCTCAGCAAAAATTTATCCCAGTCAAAAAGAAGGACTCGATGAGAAGGATGAACGACCCGTGGTTAACAAAGACTGTCAAGGAGAGTATCCAATCAAAAATTAAGGCATACAAAGCGGCGAAAACTATTGGTAGGCCAGAGGTTTGGGAAGTTTTTAGGAACTAGCAGCGGATGACTAAAAAGCTAATAAAGAGGGAGAAAATGGATTATGCAAGTATATTGTCAAGAAATATAAAAACAAACAGCAAGAGCTTCTACGGTATATAAAAAGAAAGGGAGCAGCTAAAGTGAGTGTGAAACCCTTGGAGGATGTGACTGGAGAATTGATAACGGGGAACAAGGAAATGGCAGATAATTTAAACCAATATTTTGCATCAGTCTTTACAGTGGAAGACACTATAAACATCCCACAGATATTAGATAAGCAAGGAACTAATGGGAGGAAAGATCATGTAACAGTCTCTATCACGAGGGACAAAGTATTTGACAAACTAATAGGACTAAAGGCAGACAAGTCGCCAGGACCTGATGGCCTACATCAAAGGGTTTTAAAGGACGTGGCTGCAGAGATAGTGGAGGCATTGGTCGAAATATTCCAGAACTCACTGGATTCCAGGAGGGTCCCAGCAGATTGGAAAACTGCTCATGTGACGCCCCTGTTCAAGAAGGGCGGGAGACAAAAAGCAGGAAATTATAGGCCTGTCAACCTAACATCGGTCATTGGGAAAATGCTAGAGTCCATTGTTGAGGAAGAAATAGCAGGACGGTTAGAAAAGCTTAATGCAATCAAACAGAGTCAACATGGTTTTGTGAAAGGGAAATCATGTTTGACAAACTTGCTAGAGTTCTTTGAGGATATAACAAGCAGAGTTGATAAAGAGGAACCGGTAGATGTGATGTATTTGGATTTCCAGAAGACATTCAATAAGGTACCACATAAAAGATTATTGCACAAGATAGGAGCTCATAGTATCGGGGATAACGTATTAGCATGGATTGAGGTTTGGATAAGACACAGAAGACAGAGAGTTGGGATTAATGGGTCTTTTTCAGGTTGGAAAGACGCAACTAGTGGAGTGTCACAAGGATCAGTCCTAGGGCTTCAATTACTTACTATCTATATTAATGACTTGGAGGAGGGGGCAGAGTGTAATATATTCAAATTTGCTGATGATACAAAAATAGGTGGAAGGTATGTTGTGATGAGGACATAAGGAATCTGCAAGGGGATATAGATAGGTTGAGTGAATGGGCACATCACGATCTATTGCACCTGTATCACTATTCACCACCGCACTGATACCTTCCTTTATTAACAAAGTTACCCCTCTTCGTTTTCCATTTTGCCTATTTTTCTGGAACTTCGAATACCCTTGAATATTGAGTTCTAAGTCTTGGTCACTCTGCAACCATGGACTGGATTTTACCTTAGGTGGATGGAAATTCGCCACCAACTTTTACGTTGGTGGCGATCCCACTTCCGCCTAGCCAGGGGATCCGTCCCGCATTTTATGGGTCCCTGGGATTTAATTGTCCCAAGGCAGAACTTCCACCCGCTTGAGGGAGGAAGTCCCGCTTCAGTGAGCTGCCGGCCAATCAGCGGGCCGGCAGCTCTTAATCCCAGCAGCGCCACCAGGAGCGGTGGCCTCTGCTGGGACGGCAGCCCAGCGAACGACATGGAAACAGGAGGGAAGGTAAGTTGGGCATGCCTCACCAGGGAGATCAGTCGTGCCCCGGTGCGGCTGGAGTAGTCGTTTGGGGAGGGGGGGGTGGTGTCTTGGGTGGGTTGGGAGGTAGGGGCACTCTGTGCCCGACTGCCATGGCACCCCCCACCAGCGCTCAGAAAGGCCGGCAGCTATCGCTGGGCGGCCTTTCATGTCCCCAGCATGCCCACTTGCCATGGGTAAAATACCCATGGAGGCGGGTGAAGGCCCTTAATTGGCCTCGGGCGGGCGGGCCATTCCCCACCCTCCCCACCCGACCACCATAAAATTGACTGGAGGCGGGAGCGGGGTGGGTAGGCCTTCCAGAGCCTCCTGCTCAATTTTACGCCACCTCCAATTGCCCCCATGCCACCACCCGACCCGCTGGGGTGGTGTAAAATTCAGCCCCACATCCCTGTAATAGCTATCAAGTCATATTCATTCATTTCTATTTGTGCTGTCAACTCATCTATCTTGTTGCAAATGCTGCGTGCATTCAGATAAAGAGTCTTAAGCTTTAACTTTTTACCATTATTACTCATTCTGGTTCTAATTTCTGCTGCATTCTTCTGCTTCTTCATGCTCCCACTGGTTTAAATAAAGTACTGAGGTATAGGATTGTGCAAAATAGCTTTAATGTGCTGAAGCATCAACTCGGGATTTGATAGCCAAGTTTTATTTCCATTTTGTGCTGGTGAATTGCCAAAATCACTTTGCATTGCAATGCAGCCAAAACTAATAGATACTGTGAGATGAATTCCATACAGCATTGCTCATCAGACGCTTGTGGGTGTATGATGTATCATATGAAAGACATGAGAAAGTAATAGAATAATGTTATCACTGGAACATCTAATTTAAGTACTTAATTATGCCAAGCTTCAATTACCTTTCCCTTTCCAAGAACCATTAGTTATAAAGCAGTGAATTGACTTTTCCCAGCCAAAACAGCAACAATTATGCTCGTATTTGTTACAATCATCAGGCCTGGACAACGTATGTCAGCCAAGAGCGACGTCTCAATTCATTCCATCTTCGCTGCCTCCGGAGAATACTTGGCATCAGGTGGCAGGACCGTATCTCCAACACAGAAGTCCTCGAGGCGGCCAACATCCCCAGCTTGTACACACTACTGAGTCAGCGGCGCTTGAGATGGCTTGGCCATGTGAGCCGCATGGAAGATGGCAGGATCCCCAAAGACACATTGTACAGCGAGCTCGCCACTGGTATCAGACCCACCGGCCGTCCATGTCTCCGCTATAAAGACGTCTGCAAACGCGACATGAAATCCTGTGACGTTGATCACAAGTCGTGGGAGTCAGTTGCCAGCGTTCGCCAGAGCTGGCGGGCAGCCATAAAGATGGGGCTAAAATGTGGCGAGTCGAAGAGACTTAGTAGTTGGCAGGAAAAAAGACAGAGGCGCAAGGGGAGAGCCAACTGTGCAACAGCCCCGACAAACAAATTTCTCTGCAGCACCTGTGGAAAAGCCTGTCACTCTAGAATTGGCCTTTATAGTCACTCCAGGTGCTGCTTCACAAACCACTGACCATCTCCAGGCGCGTATCCATTGTCTCTCGAGATAAGGAGGCCCAAAAGAATGTGAGGAGGGGTTGAAAGACTCCCCTCTTGTCCCTCTCCTTGTTTGACTGCAACAGGGTTTATTCCATCTTAAATAGTGGATGTGTTTACGAACTCAGTGAGTGTTTAACCCTTTATGCGTTATGATCATCAAAGAATCAATCAGACAGGTTTTCCTGAGTTTAAACAAGAAAGAGGTTAATTTATTGTACTTAAAATCAAAACGCGATCTAAGTGAAAATAATAAACCACACTCCAACCTTCACACACACACACACACACACACACACACACACACACAAACACACACGCATGAGAATCACACACACAAATAGGTTACAGAGTGATGAAGAATAGTTTGGTTGGATTAGAGTCCAGAACAAATAAAAATAATATACAGTCTGTGGGGTCTGGAAATTCAGTCGTCTTCTGGCTGAATTCGTGGTTCTGATGTCTCTGGCTGGTCGAAGTGCAGGTGCAGCTGGTCCACACGGTTCAGGGTTTTCTTGGAGACAGTGATGTAGGTGGCCTTCTCCTCCAGGGTCTCTGTCTGTAGCAATGGTAGACTTGGATGTTCTACAGTCGCAGACTGGTTTCAAAACTTGTAATGTTATCTGGAGAGAGAGAGAGACAGTTCCAAAGGGTCCTTTACTGGTTAGCTCTCAAAGCTTGTCTGCCTTGTGTAACAAAGCTCCACGTTTACACAGACTAATGAGACTGTCACATGGTTCTCTCAATATTATTTCTTTGTACTTTAATAAGGTCCAAAGTCTAAGAATCCCAAATCTCTTTTAGTATTTTTTGTTTCATTGTTTACCCCCTGGAGATATATCTCCACTAGTGAATGCCCCAAGCTGGCTTTGAGTGTCTTGCTAACAATGGTGATACTAGATAATTTACTCAACTGTTCAAGCCATTGTCCTGGATGGGCATTCTGGGAGCTTTTAAGACACGCATCTTCACTTCGATGTCTTGGAATGTGAGGTATTTTAATGCAAATTGTGGTGGCTATCTTAGCTGCCAGGTTTTTAAAAGTTAAATGTAGGATACCAACTTTCCTTTTTAAAAGTTTAATGTAGGTTTCCAACCGATGAATTAGAATTCCTTGTTCAGCATAGCATGTTTCCTGACAGTATAGCATATAGGTTTAGGGAGGGAATTTCAGAGCTAAGGGCCTCGGTGGCTGAATGTACAGCCACCAATGATGGAGCAATTAAAACTGTAGATTCTCAAGAGGCTGGAATTAGAGGAATGCAGTTATGCCGGAGGGTTGTGGGGCTGGAGGAAATTACAGAAAGAGGGAGGGGCATGGCCAAGGATGGATTTGAAAACAAGGATGAGAATTTTAAAATTGAGGTGTTGTTTAACTGGGAGCCAGTGTAGGTCAATAAGCACAGGGCTGATGGATGACAGTACTTGGTGTGAGTTAGGATACGGGCAGCTGAGTTTTCGATGACTTCAAGTTTACAGAGGGTAGAATGTGGGACATCAGCCAGGAGTGTGTTAGAATAGTTAATTCTGGAGATAACAAAGGCATGAAGACAGTCTCAATAACAGAAGAACTGAGGCAAGGGAGGAGACTGGTGATGTTACAGAGATCATTCAAGTGGGGGAGGAGCAAAAAGGATTGTGGTATTGATAGGGGACAATATAGTCAGGGGGATAGATACTGTTCTCTGCAGTCATGACCGGGAACTCTGAAGGTTGTGTTGCCTGCCTGGTGCCAGGGTTAAGGACATCTCTTCATGGCTGGAGAAGTGGGAGGGGAAAGATCCAGTTATCATGGTCCATGTAGGAAACATGACATAGGTAGAACTAGGAATGATGTTCTGCTGAGAGAGTTTGGGGAGTTAGGGCCCAAATTAAAATGCAGAACATCAAAGATAATCATCTCTGGATTGTTACCTGAGCCACATGCCAATTGGCATAGAGTCAAGCAGATTGGAGAATCAAATGTGTGGCTCAAAAATTGGTGTGGGAAGAAGGGGTTTCAATTCATGGGGTACTGGCACAAGTATTCAGGAAAGAGAGATCTGTTCCATTGGGATGGTCTCCACTTAAATCAGGCTGGGATCAGTATCCTGGTGGCTAGTATAACTGCGGTTGTGGACAGCGCTTTAAACTAACAGAGGTTGGGGAGAGGTCAGGTGAAGGGAGATTTCGAAATCCAAAGAGGAGTCGAAGCAATAGAACAGTCTAGCGATGTGGGTAAAGACAAGCACAGCAAGACAGGAAGGGACAGAGAGGTTAACAGTAATTGTGCATCAATGAGAATGGTCCATGCAGGGAAGAGCAGTAAAAAAAAAAATGAAATTACAGGTTCTTTATCAGAATGCATGAAGCATACACAATAGGAACTAATGGCACAAATAAAAATAAATGGTTTAGATCGAAGCACTATTGCAGAGACATGGTTACAAGATGATCAAGGTTGGGAAATAAATATTCTATGGTATGAAATATTTTGAAAAGATAGACAGAATGGCAAAGGGGAGGGATAGCCCTGATAGTAAAGAATGACATAATGGCATTAGTGAGAAAGGACCTTGACTCAGAAGATCATGAAGAAGAATCAGTGTGGGTGGAGGCTAAGAAAAACAAGAGTCAGAAAATGCTGGTGGGAGTAGTTTATAGCCCCGCTAACAGTAGATGTACCATTGGACAGAGCATTGAACAAAAAATTATTGGAGCTTGTAACAAAGGCAATGTAATAATTGTGGGGACTTTAATCTTCATACAGACCAGACCAATCAAATTGGTCAAGGTGGTCTGGAAGGTGAGTTTGTGGAATGTTTTCATGACAGTTTCCAGGAGCAATACATTGTGGAGCCAACTAGGGATAAAGTTATTTTAGATCTAGTATTACGTAATGTGGACAAGTTAATTAGTAATCTCAGAGTAAAAGATCTGCTGGGAAAATAGTGATCATAACTCAAATGAATTCCATGTTAAGTTTGAAAGCGACATACTCCAAGCAGAAACAGGAATCTTAAACTTAAACAAAGCCAATTACATAAGTATGAGGAGAGAGCTGGCTGAGGTTAATTGGGTAAGTAGACTAAAAGATATGGCAGTAAATAAACAGTGGGCAACATTTAAAGAAGTGTTTCAAAATGTTCAACAAAAATACATTCCATTGAAAAATAAAAACTCAGTAAGAAAGATCCAACCGTGGCTTACTTAGGAAGTTAAGGATAGTATTATATTAAATGAAGAAGCTGAGAATGTTGCAAAGAATAGTAGCATGCCTGATGATCGGGAGTGTTTTAGAAACCAGCAAAGGGCCACCAAAATGTTGATAAAAGGGAAAAAAATAGAATGTGAGAGTAAACTAGCTAGGCATATTCAAACAGATTGTAAGAGTTTTTACAAGTATATAAAAAGGAAGAGAGTAGCTAAAGTAAATATTGATCCCTTAGAAGCAGAGACAGGAGAAATTATTATGAGGAATGAGGAAATGGCAGAGACATTGAACAAATATTTTGTGTCTGTCTTCAGAATAGAAGACACAAGTTGCATACCAGAATTAGAGGGTAACCTAGGGGCTAAAAAGAGTGAGGAAATTAAGGTAATTAATATCAGTAGAGAAAAAGTATTGGAGAAATGTAAGGGACTAAAATCTGACAAAGCCTCAGGACTCAGGGGACTACATTCTAGGCTTCTAAAAGAGATAGCTGCAGACATAGTCCCCTTACCTTAGGAAGGATATTATTACCTTAGAGGGGGTGGAATGACATGTTCCTGGGATGGTGGGACTGTCCTATGGGGAAACTGGGCCTGTATTCTCTAGAGTTTCGAAGAATGAAAGGTGATCTCATTTAAACGTACAAAATAATTAAAGGGATAGACAGGGTAGATGCAGGTAAGATGTTTCACATGGTTGGGGAGTCTAGAACCAGGGGACACAACTTCAAAATAAGGGGGAAGCTATTTAGGACAGAGATGAGGAAAAATTTCTTTCCTCAGAGGGTTGTGAATCTTTGGAATTTTCTACCCCAGAGGTTTGTGGAAGCTCAGTCATTAAGTATGTTTAAAGCAGAGATTGACAGATTTCTAAATAGCAATGACATAAAGGGTTATGAGGATAATGTGGGAAAAAGTCATTGAAGTGGAAGATCAGCCATGATTGTATTGAAGGGCGGAGCAGGCTTGATGGGCTGAATGGCCTACTCCTGCTCCTATATTCCTATGTACCTAAATGTGAAGGATATTAAGTGCTTTTAACTTCCTAGTTTGCTGTGTGTGAATACTTTAATGTGATTGGTTGCAGATCCTGCTGCACACCAAGATATCCCCTTGACTTGGCACCAAATTCAAACTGCCATCTGGAAAACTATACCGCAGTGACTAGAATTTTGAGAACAAGTTTTTGCGAGGTCAACGGCGAGCGCCCTTGCTTTATTGCTGATTGCAATGTCCGACCCTTATGTTTTGTTTTCAAGCATATTAACAAACTTGCAGTGGTTGGGAGAGGTATTTCTCGTCCTTTCTGTCCCAGTTTATGGAGCAAAAACACTTGAGAACGCTAAAATGGATCAAGTTAGAGTCGCAAAGAGTTGGATGGTTGATAGTTATGCAGAAATGTCCGCATGACTTTTTTCCTGGGTAGCTTGACGCAGTGCCCTGGATTAACTTTAATTCCCGGAGACTGCAGAACAAACCTGGAAGGTTGGCAACCCTAGCATAAAGCTAAGACAAAATAAGAGCAAAATACTGGAGATGCTGGATCTCTGACATGAGAACAGAAAGTGCCGGAAATACTCAGCAGGTCTGGCATCATCTGTGTAGAGAGAAACAGAGTTAACGGGCTGGATTTTACCAGCCCCTTGACGCCGTGGGTAGTGGTGGGGAGGCTGGTAAAATGCTAGCGGGAGCAGCCCGCCACAACCCATGATGCCGAGAAGGCCCTGCTGGATATTATCGGCGGCGGCGAGGTCACGATGCGGCCCCTCACTGCCGCTTGGAGGCGGGACCTTCATTAAAATATTAAAATGAGGATAATTAAAATGCAGACGAACTTACCTGCTGACGGCGGCCATCCCATGCTGATTTTATGGTCAACCAGGCGCAACTCGCGCACCTTCGGAACTCCATACAGAGTTCCAAGGCGAGACACTGGTGGGGAGGGGGAGGAATAAAATTATCAGGGCGGGGGCGGGGGGAAGCATGGAAACCTTTTTCATTGGGTGTGTCGATGGTGGGAAGGGGTTTAGGGTCAAAGGGAATCAAGTTCGGGGGGGGAAAGGTCATTTCTGATAACTTTTTTTGGGGGGATATGCCAAAATAAAAACTTTGTGCATTGTGGGGGATTGCAGATGTGCGCAAATATTAATTTAAGGTTTCATTGATCCTCACCTTTAAAAATTTAAATTTCATCTAGGGGCTGGAAGCCCTTTAAAAATGGCGTCCCGCCTGCGCTGTGGCGCCAGATGCTGATGCCGGGAATGCGGCCGCTGCCTCCTCTATCTCCTCGGGGGCAGCCACTCTGTCCCCTCCATTTAAATGAGCCCCCGTTTGTAATATGGCGGGGGCTCGGCGGCAGGGCTTTCATGCCGGGAGGCTGCCAACTTCGCAGCGTGCCACCGCGGAGCGTGGCGCACTGATAAAATTCAGCCCAACATTTCAGGTCTGTGACCCTTCGTCAGAACTGGCAAAAGTTAGAAATGTAACAATCTTTAAACAAATGAAAAGGGGGAAGGGGAAGAATAACAGAGAGAAGGTCTGTGATAGGTCAGATTGGGGAGGGGGAGAGAGGGAATAAATAACGAGATGTCATGGAATAGAATACAAATGGAGCACTAAATACTTGTAGTGAAAGACAAAGCATGAGTCCAGAGACAGTGTTAATGCCATAATAATGAACACCTCTGTACGAAAGCAAAAACAGGAAATACAAGTTTAAGACTGGCACATGGTTACAAAATAAATAATTTTGAAAAATTAAATTTTTTTTAAAAAAGTAGTAAAAATAATGGTCTGCAATTATTGAACTCAATATTGAGTCCAGAAGTCTGTAAAGTGCCTAATATGAAGCTGAGGTGCTGTTCCTCGAGCTGGCATTGAGTTTCAGTGGAACATTGCAGCAGGCTGAGGACAGAATGCGGGCATGTGAGCAGGGTGGTGAATTAAAATGGCAAGCAACCAGAAGTTCGGGGTCCTGCTTGCGGACTGAGCGGAGATGCTCCGCAAAGCCGTCACCCAATCTGCGTTTGGTCTCCCCAATGTAGAGGAGACCGACATTGTGAGCAGCGAATACAGTATACTAAACTGAAAGAAGAACAAGTAAATCTCTTTTCACCTGGAAGGAGTATTTGGGGCCTTGGATGGTGGGGAGAGAGGAGGTAAAAGGGCAAGAGATACACCTCCTGCGATTGCATGGGAAGGTGCTGTGGGAAGGGGATGAGGGGTAGGAGGTGATGGAGGAGTGTACCAGGGTGTCACGGAGGGAACACTGAGTCACCTGCCGAGTATTTCTAGCACTAAGGTGTTTGGTTTCATCCTTGAATGAATGTGTTACATTTTAATATGCATTCATTGTACTCATCCCGAGGCCAGAATTTTATGCCCCTACAAAGAGCGGGATGGTGGTGGGGTGGGGGGGGGGGGGGTGCGTAAAATGGAGCAGGAGGCTCGAGGGGACCTTCCCAACACCCTCCCGCCTCCGCCGCCATTTTACACAGGGTAGCGGAGGCGAAAAATGCCTGCCCGCCCCAAGCCAATCAAGGCTCTTAAGTGGCCAGTTAACGGCCACTTAAGAGCCTCTGCACGCCGCCATGGTGATTTTACCCTTGGCTGGCGGGCGGCCCAGGCCCGAGAAAAGCCACCTGTTAAAAGTTGGAGGCTTTCTGATGGCCTGGAAGGGGGTGGGGTGGGGCCCCTCATGATCAGGCACCCTGTGCCCGACGGGGGGCTGCCCCCAATGGCCCAACCACCCCCAATGCCAAACAAACCCCCCATCCCCCAATTGACCACCCTTGTCTCACCAGGGCCCAATTGATTGCCCCCGGCAAGGCCCCAAAACGTACTTGTTCTCCGGGGCTGCAATCCCAGCAGTGGCCACCACTCCCGGTGGCGCTGCTGGGCCAGCGAGCTGCTGGCCTGCTGATCGGCTGACAGCTCCATTAGGCAGGAATTCCTGCCTCAATGAGGTGGAAGTCCCGCCTCAGCCCAATTAAGGGCCTGGGGTCAGTAAAATGTGGTCTGGATCCCCAGGCCAGGCAGAGGCAGGATCGGCATCGGCTTTTTGATCGATGGACAGCTCCCATCCGGCAAGGGTAAAATTGCGGCCCTAGTTTTTTGTCACCTGCATGAGGATTTTTAAAGAAATGAATATAAATATTTCAGGTTGCAGTTATATTCAGACCAGTCTGTGTGTGTGTAATGGGCAGTGGACAGACTGGAGTTATAGAGCTAGCTGCACAATCATCGTTGTTACTGTAAATTCAGTTAGGTAGAATGCAAGCACACTATGTGTGATCATGCTTGAATACATACAGAGATCCGCTTCGTGGAGCTTTCTGCAACTACCAATCTGTTCAACCACATCTTTACTTCCACCGACGCCCTAGTCCCCATTAAAAGCATTAATTTTTTTTGCCCTGGCATTTCCCTGGTATGGCCCTCATCTTTGCTCCTTTAAGTTCATGGGATGCAGACTTGAATGGATATGGTGGACAACTGGTTTAACCATTCATGCCTGATCTGGCTGGACCACATAAAGCACTATCGGGTCCTGCTCTCACCTGCGAAAACTGCTTACTATTACAGGATCATCCTGGAATGTAAAGGTAACCATGGCTTTTTTTCTCTACTGCCAGCCGTCTTCTTAAACCCCTCTTCCTATCTCCTCACACTCACCTCTAACGACAAATATGAGGAGCTCATGGATTTCTTTGTCACCAAGATTGAGCATCCGATCAGCTGTCTCTGTCACCTTCCTCCCTTTCCCTAGACCACCAGACCAAACTTCCTTTAAGGCTTCCCCCTGCCCTCGCCCTGAACTTGTTCCTTTCTCTAGTGTCTCTCCTTTCTCTCCTTGTGCCCTCTCCAAGCTCATCTTGTCCATGAAACCACCTCCTCCTCTTTCTAGCCTATTCCCACTAAACTGCTGGTCACCCAACTTCCCTTCCTGTCTCCATGATAGCCGATATTGTTAAGGGCTCCTTCTCCTCAGGTACTGTCCCTTTCTCCTTCAAATCTGCTGTCATCACCTACTCTTCAGAAAACTGACCTCTCATCACTTCGTCCTTGCAAACTACTGCCCCATCATCAATCTCCCTTGCCTCTCCAAAATCCTTGAATGTGTTGCCACCTCCCAAACTCGTGCCCATCTTTCATAGAACTCCATGTTTGAATCCCTCCAATCAGGTTTCCGCCCCAGTCACAGTACCATTTGCTCCTCATCCTTCGCGACCTATCTGCAGCCTTTTACACGATTCATCAAACCATCCTCCTCCAACACCTCTACATTGTTGTCCAGCTGGGTGGGACTCCACTCGCCTGGTTCCATTCTTATCTATCTAATTGTAATCAGAGCATTGCCATCAATGGCTTCTCTTCCCATTCCCCTCCGATTTCTCACCTATACGCTGGCCCTCAGCGACATCATCAGAAAACACATCAATTTCCACTGATGACACCCAGCTCCACCTCACCACCACCTCTCTCGACGCTGTCACCGTCTCTAGATTGTCAGACCGCTTATCCAACATTCAGTACTGAATTAGCAAAAAAGTCTTAAAATGTGAAATTTTGTTGTGTAATTTGTTAAATTGGACTGGGGGTTTATATCTTGTATTTTTTGCGTTAACGATCTCTCTGAGGTTATAGCACTTGTTAAGCCCCTTCAGAACCTTGTATATTTTAATGAGATCACCTCTCATTCTTCGAAACTCCAGAGAATATCAGCCCAATTTACACAGACTCTCATCATAGGATAACCCTCTCATCGCAGGAACCAATCTAATGAACCTTAGCTGTACTGCCTCCAATGCAAATATGTCCTTTCTTAAATATGGAGACCAAAACTGCACACAGTACTCCAGTTGTGGTCTCACCAAAGCCCTGTACAATTATAGCAAGATTTCTTAATTCCTGTATTCCAATCCCCTTGCAATAAAGGCCAACATGCCATTTGCCTTCCTAATTGCTGGCTGTATCTGCATGTGAACTTTCTGTGTTCCTCGTACAAGCACACACATGTTTCACTAAACATCAACATTTACAAGTTTCACACCTTTTAAAAAATATTCTGCTCTTCTATTCTTATGACCAACATGAATAATCTTACACTTCCCACATTATACTCCATCTGCCACCTTGTTGCCCACTCACTTAACCTGTCTATATCTCTTTGCAGCCTCTCTGTGTTCTCCTCATAGCTTGCATTTCCACCTACCTTTGTAGCATCAGCAAACTTAGATACATTACTCTGTCTCTTTGTCTAAGTTATTAACATAGATTGTAAATAGCTAAGGCCCCAGCACTGATCCTTGGGGCACTCTATTAGTCGCAGCCTGCCAGCTTGAAAATGCCCCATTTATGCATACTTTTTGCTTCCTGCCCATTAACCAATCCTCTATCCATGCTCATATATTACCTCCCAAATCCATGAGTCCTTATCTTGTGTTATGAAAGTGCTTCTGGTTTTTGTTAAAACATTTTTGAGGACTCATATTTTAATTGTGGAAATGGATTAATTTTGGAAGGCTGAAGATTTCATAGATGCTGGACTTTGTATTTTGTTGAAAGTTCACTGAAAGTACACTTGAGATGTTGTGTTTGAAAACAACCGTTACTAGATATCATATGCCTTAAGATAAATAAACAACAGAAACCTTGGTGACTTGGGGGAGATGTTTGCAGAGAAGTGATATGTCACAATTTATGAGGGTCAGGAGTTGTTTTTGCTTCTGAGATGTTGCTTTGGTTTAGTTGGGGTGTGGACTGTTTTGAGTTAGTTGGAGATCAACCTGCCAAGAGAGAAAAACCCAGCTCATCTCTTTCCTCCAGTCTCTGTGAAACCCTGCAAAGATCCAGTGTTTGGGAGCTAAAACCCCTGATGTTGCATTTTTCTTGAGAAGATGGAAAAATCTGCCAGATTAATTTTCAATGCCACCTGAAAAGAACTGCTCCAGAAAAGATCCCAGTGACCTGTCTCAGTGTTTTCTGACGCAAGACTGTATGCCATTTTGGGACACAACATATCTCATCCATTTTTTTCAAGAATTAACAAGTATTTGGTGAAAATATTTTTGTCTGTTTTTTTGTAAAAGAGCTCTGCAGAGAAAATTTCTTTTTTTGCCTCTTTGTGTGAGTGTGTGGTATTTAAAAAGGAAATGTTCATATTTCAATCTCTGTGTTGATGCTTTGCTTCATTACTGGATAAGTCTTGTTTTATAATAAACTGATGGTTTTGTTGTTGATTGAAAAAACCTGGTTGATGTATTTTATTCTGGGATAACGAGTAGAGTATATGATTGACCGTATTAGTGACTGAGTAAACATTTAAAATATATGTTGTGATCTGTTGAGAAGTGAAACTAGAAAAGACAGTGCACTCCTCCCACCTCGGCCATAACACATTCCTATTAACCTTTTCTGTGGGACCTTATCAAATGCCTTTTGGAAATTCAGGTGTACTACATCTACTGGTTCCTCTTTATCTACCCTTCTAGTTACATCCTCAAAACTCTAATAGATTTGTCAAACACGATTCTTCTTTCATAAAATCATGTTGACTTTGCCTGATCATACTATGATTTTCTAAGCGCATTGTTAAGACTTCCTTAATAATAGATCCCAATGACTGATGTCAGGCTAACTAGCCTGTGGTTCCCATTTTCTCTCTCCCTTTCTGGAATAGCGGTGTTACATTTCCTAACTTTCAATCTGTTGGGACCATTCCAGAATCAATGGATCAACCATGGATTTGGATAGACTTCGTGAGTGGCAAGAACATGGCAGATCGAATATAATGTGGAAAAATGTGAAGTTATCCACTTTGGTAGGAGGAATAGATGTGCAGATTATTTCTTAAATGGTAAGAGATTAGAAAGTGTAGATGTACAAAGGGACCTGGGTGTCCTCATCAATAAGTCACTGAAAGCTAACATGCAGGTGCATCAAGCATTAGGAAGGCTAATGGTATCTTAGCCTTTATTGCAAGAGGATTTGAGTACAGGAATAGCGAAGTCTTGCTTCAATTGTGTCGAACCCTAGTTAGACCGTACCTGGAGTATTGTGTACAGTTTTGGTCCCCTTACCTTTCCTTAATTTCCTCACTCTTTTTAGCCCCTAGGTTACTGTCAATTTCTGGTATGGAACTTATGTCTTCTACTGTGAAGACAGCCACAAATTATTTGTTCAATACCTCTGCCATTTCCTCATTCCCCATGATAATTTTTCCTGTCTCTGCCTCTAAAGGATCAATGCTTACTTTAGCTACTCTCTTCCTTTTGTTTCCCTATAAAAGCTCTTGCAATCTGTTTTTATGTTACTGGCTAGTTTACTCTCAATCTATTTTTTTACTTTTTTTATCAACTTTTGGTGGCCCTTTGCTGGTTTCTAAAATATGCCCAATCCTCAGACTTGCTACTCCTTTTTGCAACATTATAAGCTTTTTCTTTTAATCTAATACTATTCTTAACTTCCTGAGTGAGCCACGGATGGATCTTTCTGGCTGAGTTTTTGTTTTTCAAAGGAATATATTTTTGTTGAACATTTTGAATTGTTTCTTGAATAGTTTTCCATTGTTCATTTACCACCATACCTTTTAGTCCATTTACCCAATTTACCTTAGCCAGTTCTCCTCTCATGCCTATGTAATTGGCTTTGTTTAAGTTTAAGATTCCTGTTTATGATTGGAGAATGTCACTTTCAAACTTAACATGGAATTAGGGTATTATGATCACTGTTTCCCAGTGGATCTTTTACTATGACATTGCTTATTATCTCTGCTTCATTACACAATATTAGATCTAAGATAGCTTTATCCATAGTTGGCTGCACATGATATTACTCCAAGAAACTGTCTACAGTTCTACATTCTACAAACTCATCTTCTAGATCACTCTTGCCAATTTCATTGTCCCACTCTATATGATTATTACATAATTATTACATTGTCTTTGTTACAAGCTCCAATAATTTCTTGTTTAATGCTCTGTCCAATGATATAACTGCTGTTCGGGGGCTACAACTACTGCCACCGGTGTTTTCTGATTCTTGCTATTCCTTATTTCCACCCATATTGATTCTGAGGCCAGATCCTTTCTCGTTAATGTCCTTATATCATCCTCTACTATCAGTGCTACTCCTCCTCTTTTTCTGTTCTGTCTGTCTTTCCAAAATATTGTGTACCCTGGAATATTTATTTCCCAACCTTGATCACCATGTAACTATGTCTCCATATTGGTGATTAGATCTAAATCATGTACCTTTATTTATGCCACTAGCTCATATATCTTATTGCAGATGCTTCGCGCATTTGGATATAGAACCTTTAGTTTCAATTGTTTGCTTCTATTCTCTTCAATGACCTTATTTGCTGATGTACAATCTTTGTTAAACTCTCTGTCGCTTCCTGTCCCATTCTGCTTGTGTTTACCCACAACACTATATTGTTCCGATCCATTGGCCTTTCTCTTTGGATTTCTAATCCCACCTCTCCTAACCCCTCCCCTCGTTATGTTAGTTCACAACTTCTAGTCTTATCTGATGGCTCACTCTTGAATTTGTATTGTTAGGCAAACCCCACCTGCCAAGACTGAGGCACACATTATTTCGCCACATGAACATTAAAAGTTAAAATTGCAAGCTCTGACCAGGAAGATATTTCCATGGTAACAGACAATGTTGAAGCAATGGTGATCCAGCAACTGCTTCTCCAATACACAGAAGTAGTTAGACCAGTTTTGGACACATGACTGGCCGGCTGGAGTTTTTGAATTTGAACTTCCAAGCAAGGAGATTGAGGAGACTGTTCCATATAAGGAACTAGTCACATGACTAACTTGCAGGGCGACCTAGGAGTCTTTTTTGAATTTGAACTCCCAAGCAAAGGAATTGCCAGCGAGACAAAGCCATGTTCTTATGAAGTAAAGACCCTCTCCTGGGACTGAGAACATCTCCTCTCCTGCCTGCCTGCTCATATGTCGGGGAACTGAAACCATTGAAGACACGTGAAACTCAAAGAGAGAAAGGTTTGCCATGTGAACAAAGTTTTAAGAAGATTACTGGGCCGCAATGAAATGCAAGACTATAACTTCTACCAAGCTTGAGAAACAGTATCAAGACATTGCCTCAAACTGTTCTACTTATCTTTTCTTGTGCTCTTTTCTGTCCCTATTTTGCATGTTTATATCACGTGTGCATGCTAGCGTGAGTGCGTCATATATCTGTAGGCGTGCACCGTATTAAAGTTTGAGTTTAAGGTTTTAATAAATTTCCTCTTTCTGCTTTAAACCAAAGAAAGCCTGTGTGTGCTCAGCTCTTTGCCTAAGAATTGGAAACTATGAACACGGATTCACAAAAAGGGAAGCTCAAAAGACAGTGTGTTTAAATTTAAACCCTGTTACAATAAGACCAGGTAAAGATAGCAAGAGACCCCTAGGCACCTGGTCGTAACAGTATGCACTGTCCCTTCCTGTCACACACTGATTATCATTATCTTTATTGCTATCTTGCTCTCTTGCCTTCTCCTTTCTCTTTAAATTATCACATCTTCCCTCACTTGATCCCTCACCCCCCACTCCCCTATTTAGTTTAAAGCCCTCTCTACTGCCCTATTTATACGACTCGCCAGAATACTGGTCCCAACATGGTTCCGATGTAGACCGTTCTAACAGTATAGCTCCTACTTTCCTCAGTACTGATACCAATGCCCCGTGAATCGAAACCTATTTTTCCCACACCAATCTTTGAGCCACACATTTAACTGTCTTGTCTTATTTACCCTATGCCAATTTACTCATGGCTCAGGTAATAACCCAGAGATTATTACCTTTGAGGTTCTACTTTTAATTTAGCCCCAAGCTGCTCATACTGCCGATGCAGAACCTCTTTCCTAGTCATATCTATGTCATTGGTACCCGCATGGACCATGACAACTGGATCCTCCCCCTCCCACTGCAAGTTCCACTCCAGCCCCGAGCATATGTTCTGGAGCATAGCACCAGGCAGACAACACAGCCTTCAGGCCTTCTGGACTCTCACTTTTGGCTACAGAGAACAGTGTTTATTCCCCTGACTATATTGTCCCCTACTACCACTACATTCCTATTTACTTGCCCTGCTTGAATCGCTTCCTGTACCATGGTGCCATGGTCAGTTTGCTCATCCACCCTGCAGCCCTCATTCTCACCCAGACATGCTGAAAGATCCTCAAACCTGTTGGACAATTGCAACGGCTGAGGCTCCTCCACTCCCACCTTCTAGATCCCCTTATCTGCCTGATTCGCAGTTACACCATCCTGTCCCTGACCAAATCAGAAGACCCTATCCTATGGGATGTGACTGCCTTCTGGAACAAAGTGTCCTTTCCCCCTCCCTGATGCATCGTAGTGTCTGTAGCTCAGCCTTCAGTTCACTGACTCTGAACCAAAGCTCCTCAAGCTGTAGACACTTACTGCAGAGAGGGTGCAGAGGAGATTTACCAGGATGCTGCCTGGACTGGAGGGCATGTCCTACGAAGAAAGATTGAGGGAGCTAGGGCTTTTCTCATTAGTGCAAAGAAGGATGAGAGGTGACTTGATAGAGGGGTACAAGATGATGAGAGGCATAGAGAGAGTGGATAGTCAGAGACTTTTTCCCAGGGCGGAAAGGGCTATCACCAGGGGGCATAATTTTAAGGTGATTGGAGGAAGTTCGGGGAGATGTCAGAGGTAGGTTCTTTACACAGAGAGGGTGGGTGCGTGGAATGCGCTGCCAGCGGTGTTAGTAGAAGCAGATACATTAGGGGCATTTAAGCGACTCTTGGATAGGTACATGGATGATAGTAGAATGAAGGGTAGGTAGTTAGTTTGATCTTAGAGTAGGTTAAAGGTTCGGCACAACATCGTGGGCCGAAGGGCCTGTACTGTGCTGTACTGTTCTATGTTCTATGTTCTATGTACGTGGTTGCCGTGGATCACACTGGCATCCACCAGCTCCCACATACTGCAGCTGCATCACCTGCCCTGCCATCCTAATGGTGTTTTAAATAACCAATTAATTATTTACTTCATTAATTAATAGGACATATTCACTATCCAATCTATTAAGCTTTACTACTATTCGTAAATAAAACCTTACAATTCGTAAAATAATTTAAAAAAAACACCAACCAATCAACTACCTATTTTCCTGTGATGTCAAACTTTGATTTTTTTTTCTCTCAGAACGAGCTCGGTCCGCTCTGGTGGCCTGGACTGGCCTGGACTAGACTGGATAGCTCTTTTGAAGTGCCTGCTGGTCCCGCTTTCTCCCTCTCAGCTTCCCGCCGCCACCACCACTCTTTTAAATGCAACAAGAGTTTTTTTTTGTACTAGAATCTTAGAATTCTGTGGCCAAAGGAATGTTGGACTCTGCTTATGCAAAGCAGGTTGATGGGAACAGGTCATGAAGCTTATGCCATGCTTTCTGAAGAGGAGTCTGCTGATTATGAAATGGCAAAAAGGGCTATTCTTGCTGTGTACGAGCTAGTCCCTGAAGCTTCCCATCAGAAGTTTTGGAATCTCTGGAGTTTGGTTGGGCAGACTAATGTAGAATTTCAAAGGGTAAAGCAAATTAATTTTGATTGTTGGATACAGGCAGCAAAGATGGAAGCCACATATGAGAACCTTAGAGAACTGATTCTCTTGGAAGAGTTCAAAAATTCAATCCCTCCAGTAGTGAGAACTCGTAGAAAACCAGAACATTTTAAAAGCCAGCCAAGCAGCAGAAATTGCTGATGATTTTGAGCTTGTGACTAAGCCAAAACCCTTTTATCGTCATCCGCACAAACAGGAGAAGGATGGAAAGTGGGAGAGTGAAAAGAAGGCAAGTAGCCGGGGACAAGAAGGAATAGCTGGTAATGCTCCAGGATCCCCTGCTCAGGCCAGAAAGGAAGGTGCTGAGGGTAGAAGTGAGGTCCTCAAACCGAAGTGTTATCAATGCCACAAGGAGGGACATCTTCATTCAGAATTCTGGAAGTTGCGGGACCTGTTGTGGTACACAAAACTAATGCAGAGAAAGGGGCTCTGTCTGAGAGTAACGCAGAGAGTATATGAGGCTGTAGCATTGACGGCAGCTGTAAAACGAGATACAAAAATCAAAGTGAGTGTCGGGTTTGAGAATAAGATACCTTAAAGGAAAGGTAACTCCATATCCCTCAAATGAGGCAGGCAAATCTATCGTTATACTTAGGGATACGGGAGCAATCCAAACTCTTTTGCCGGGTAAAGGTATGACATTTCCACCAGAGAGCGCATTGAATGCTAACGTTTTTAGTTAATGGTATTGGTGGGGATTATATACTCATACCTTTGTATTGAGTGCACCTAAAGAGTGACTTAATATATGGCATGGTAACTGTAGGAGTTGTCCATAGTATGCCAGTAGAGGAAATTGACCTACTCCTAGGGAATGATTTGGCAGGAGCAAAAGTATCAGTTTCTCCTGTAGTCACAGAGAAACCAAGTGAAGTTAAAGAAACAGAACAATTACAGGAACAAGTTCCAAGAATATTTCCTGCGTGTGTAGCAACCCGAGCAATAGCTAAACGTTCCATTGTCGGAGGTAAAATTGGCACCATGGACAGTTAGCCAAGTATCTGAAGCATTCTTGGGAATTTAGATAATCCAAATGAGATGTTTAACAAATCTTCTCTAATCACAGCACAACAAGCTGCTCCAGAGTTACATAAAAATAGCAGTCAGCTCTGACAGAAGCTGAGGCAAAAGGAGTTCCAGAAGGGGGTTCTGATGAGGAAATGGAGACCGTCTCATAGACCTGTGGATGAAGAATGGACAGTTGTTTGACAGGTAGTGGTACCACCAAAATATCGCCAGGAATTATTAAGGTTAGCACATGACATTCCTCTAGCAGGACATGTGGGGATCCAGAAGACCAAATCATGTATAAGTCAACATTACTACTGGCCAGATCTTACAAAGGGTGTGGTGCACTTTTGTGGGACATGCCATACGTGCCAAATGGTGGAAAAACTGCAACCTACCATAAAACCAGCACCCCAAATTCCCATACCAGTTATTGAAGAACCATAGGGTGTTGGTAGACTGCATAGGACCCTTGCCAAAAACAAAAGAGGGACATCAATATATACTCATTATCATGGATATGGCTACTCGATTTCCAGAGGCCATTCCCTTGAGGACAACTACTGCTAAAGCAGCAGTAGAGAAGTGAACCCAGGGTTGTTCAACATACAGCCCGCAGGCCAGGATCCAGCCCGCCAAATGTTTCCATCTGGCCCGCGGATGTAAATTGTTCCCGGGGCTGTTCCTTGTCCTCCCGTTGACTGGAAATGAGAAATGTCACTTTATATTCTTCTTACAGAGCGGCCTTTTTTAAAAACATCGCTGTCAGTTTCACAGCCGACAACTGCTAACATCAGGAACAGCCATTTTCAAACAGATTCGGTTCTCCGGCAGGTTCTGAGTTTTTTTTTTAAAAGATTGCCTGAAAACCCGAGTTTGTTGGGAAACAGCTGTTACCGATCTCAGCAGCTGTTGGCTGTGAAACTGACAGCGATATTTTTAAAACAACTCACCAACCTTTTGCTAAGCGTTCCACTCTGCAACTGTGTGTGTGAGAGAGAGAGAGAGAGGAGGAACAGAGAGGGGGGGGGGCACAGAAAGAGAGAGAGGTCAGAGACAGAGAGAGGGGACAGAGAGGGGAGAGAGAGAGACCGAGAGAGAGAAAAAGGGGAGCCGAGAGCAAAAAGGGGAGGGGGAAACAGCGAGAGGGGGGACAGAGAGACAGCAGGACATAGAGATGGGGGGATAGGGGAGGGGGAAACACTGAGTGGGGAGCGGGGAACACTGGAGACACAAGGGTGGAGGGGGGGAGAGGTACAGAGAGAGGGGTGAGGAGAAGGAGACATAGAGAGGGGTGAGAGGGACACCGAGAGTTAGACAGACAGAGAGGGGAAGAGCGAAAGAGAGAGACAGAGAGGGAGGGGAAAGCAGAGAGAGTCAAGAATCATTTATTTATGGCACAGAAGGAGCCCATTCTGTCTATCAAGCCCATGCTGACTCTCCACGGAGCTGTGCAGTCAGTCCCACTCCCTGGCTCGATCCCCGTAGCCCTGCAAGTCTATTTCTCTCTGGTGGCCATCCAACTTCCTCATGAAGTCATTGACCGTCTCCACTTCCAACACACTTGTGGGCAGCGAGTTCCAAGTCATTATTACCTGCTGCATAAAAAAGTGCTTCCTCATGTTCCCCCTGCATCTTTTGCACAAAACTTTCAATCTGCGTCACCTAGTTCTAAAGAGGAGGTGGGGGTTGGTGCGGGGGGGGGGAGTTGATGAGAGAACAGGACACACACACACACAGCACGGGAAGAAGGGAGAGAGAGAGATCAAGGTCTCTCCTGAAAGATGGACATCTATCCAGAATACTCTGCATCACTATGTCATGTCTGCAGGCAGAGTTTGATAACTTAAGCAAGCAAAAACAATGCCAGGTGTGTCACTAAATCAGTATAGTGATAAAAAAGTAAGCCAATAAATTAGTCTTCTCATTTAAAGCTTATTCACAAAAATGCACATTTGTTGTTGTTTTTATTAGTAAGATAAACTTTTAGGGCCATTATCTTGCGAAATATGCTCACTGGCCCTCCGCCCAAAAAGGTTGTACAACCCTGAGTTAACCCAATTCTTTACGAGATATGGATTACCATTTGAAGTTCAATCGGATCAAGGTTCCAATTTTATGTCTAAGATGTTTCAAGAGATCATGGGTAAATTGGGTATCAAACAGTTAAAATCTTCAGCGTATCGCCCACAGACAGAGGGAGCTTCAGAAAGGAACCACCAAACTCTCAACACAATGATTAGAGCATATTTTCATGAATATACCCATGATTGGGATAAAGGGCCTGACTTTCTTTTATTTGCCACAAGAGAGTCACTGAATGAGTCTGTAGGTTTTAGTCCTTTCGAATTGGTTTACGGACATGAGATAAGAGGTCCTCTAAAACTAATCAAAGACAGGTTCTTAGATCAAAGGGATGAATCATCTGTACTAGACTATGCATCTGTGTTCTAGGAAAGGTTCACAAAAGCTTGCAATGGGGTTCAGGACAACCTAAAGCATCCCAAGCCACTATGAAAAAATGAGCAGACAAAAACAAAAAGACTTGAGCATTTCAACCAGGGGATGAAGTATTAGTATTATTACCTTTTCACGGTGAACCATTAAACGCATGGTTCAGTGGTCCATATAATGTGGTCAAAAGAGTTAGTAAGGTAAGTTATTTGATTATCACCCGAGATCGTCAGAAAAAGAATCGGCTGTGTCATATCAATATATTAAAGCAACATTATCGCAGGGAAGAGGATAAGCCAGTGGTGGTATGTCAGGTAATAGGGACAGTTAAGAATGAAAGGGATAGTGAGAATGAGGCAGAAGGAGGCCTAGACAATTCTCAAATTGAACCTCCTATTAGCCAGTTAGCTAACACAGAATGGCTAGGAAAATTGGACAACATTCGTACTTAGATGCAGAAAAACGAGAAGACCTAGCAAAGCTACTCACAGCATTTAAAAGAGTCTGTACGGATAAACAAGGATGTTCAACCTTAGCCACACATGATGTGGATGTAGGGGAATCCATTCCTATAAAGCAGCATCCTTACTGCTTAGGTCCAGACAAACAGGCCCAAGTAAAAGCAGAAATCCAATATATGCTGGAAAACAACTTAATTGAACCTAGTCAAAGCAGCTGGAGTTCATCAGTAGTATTCGTGTCTAAACCTGATGGGTCAATCCGACTTTGCATAGACTATAGAAAGGTCAATGCGGTAATGAAGGCAGACTCCTATCTAATTCCTCAATTGGAAGACTGTATTGACACTGTGGGCACTGCCATGTTTCTTACGAAGATAGATTTGTTAAAGGGATACTGGCAAAGTTCTTTTAACACCTTGAGCTAAGGAAATATCAGCTTTTGTCACAATGGATGGGTTTTTCCAATGTCAAATGATACCACAGAGGTTAGTGGATACTCGAGAAACTTCTCAGAGACGAGTGAACCCAGTAGTGGCCTGTGTTCCTAACTATGCAGTTTACCTTGCTGAGGTGCTGATCTATAGGGACATCTGGAAGGAACACATGAAACAACTGGGAGACTATGTTTGGAAGGTTGCAATTGGCTGATGAGAACAACTTTTGTGGAAAAATTTAAAACGCAAAATGCCAGAATATGCTAATGGAGTTTATTGTTACAGCCTTATCACTTGAAGATTGTACACATTTCGGGAAAAAACAATGTCATTGCAGGTGCTTTGTCACAAATTATACTTTGTTGAGTAATGTGAGCAAAGATGATACAAAGCAAAATTGTGTTAACTGCCAGTAGAGTGAATGAAGGGCATGAGGGCGAAAATATGTTTAAAATGTTTTCAACTTTTTTTATATTATAAGGAAATGCATTCAAGAATGACGTTTCATTTCACCAAGGGCGGAGTTGTTACTAAAATCTTAGAATTCTACGTATTTCTAAAAACTGAAAAAGGATTTTCAGTGGACATGGACACCTGCAAATAGCTGAAATGGTTGGATTTTGACTTTGTATACAAGAATACAAGTTAGACTCAGACCAAAGAAGTTGCATCATTCCAAGCAGAAGGGCCACCCGCGCATCAATGCGAGCAGAATTTCTCACCCACAGCTGTTACAAAAATTTCTAAATTCACTTATAACAGCCCTTCAAAACACTCCCACAGGGGATGCTGAGACCAAGTGGGCCCACATCAGAGATGCCATCTATGAGTCAGCTTTGACCACCTACGGCAAAAGTGCGAAGAGAAATGCAGACTGGTTTCAATCTCATAATGAAGAGCTGGAACCTGTCATAGCCGCTAAGCGCATTGCACTGTTGAACTACAAGAAAGCCCCCAGCGATTTAACATCCGCAGCACTTAAAGCAGCCAGAAGTACTGCACAAAGAACAGCTAGGCGTTGCGCAAACAACTACTGGCAACACCTATGCAGTCATATTCAGCTGGCCTCAGACACCGGAAACATCAGAGGAATGTATGATGGCATGAAGAGAGCTCTTGGGCCAACCATCAAGAAGATCGCCCCCCTCAAATCTAAATCGGGGGACATAATCACTGACCAATGCAAACAGATGGACTGCTGGGTTGAGCACTACCTAGAACTGTACTCCAGGGAGAATGCTGTCACTGAGACTGCCCTCAATGCAGCCCAGCCTCTACCAGTCATGGATGAGCTGGACATACAGCCAACCAAATCGGAACTCAGTGATGCCATTGATTCTCTAGCCAGCGGAAAAGCCCCTGGGAAGGACAGCATTACCCCTGAAATAATCAAGAGTGCCAAGCCTGCTATACTCTCAGCACTACATGAACTGCTATGCCTGTGCTGGGATGAGGGAGCAGTACCCCAGGACATGCGCGATGCCAATATCATCACCCTCTATAAAAACAAAGGTGACCGCGATGACTGCAACAACTACCGTGGAATCTCCCTGCTCAGCATAGTGGGGAAAGTCTTTGCTCGAGTCGCTCTGAACGGGCTCCAGAAGCTGGCTGAGCGCGTCTACCCTGAGGCACAGTGTGGCTTTCGTGCAGAGAGATCGACCATTGACATGCTGTTCTCCCTTCGTCAGATACAGGAGAAATGCCGTGAACAACAGATGCCCCTCTACATTGCTTTCATTGATCTCACCAAAGCCTTTGACCTCGTCAGCAGACGTGGTCTCTTCAGACTACTAGAAAAGATCGGATGTCCACCAAAGCTACTAAGTATCATCACCTCATTCCATGACAATATGAAAGGCACAATTCAACATGGTGGCTCCTCATCAGAGCCCTTTCCTATCCTGAGTGGTGTGAAACAGGGCTGTGTTCTCGCACCCACACTTTTTGGGATTTTCTTCTCCCTGCTGCTTTCACATGCGTTCAAATCCTCTGAAGAAGGAATTTTCCTCCACACAAGATCAGGGGGCAGGTTGTTCAACCTTGCCCGTCTAAGAGCGAAGTCCAAAGTATGGAAAGTCCTCATCAGAGAACTCCTCTTTGCTGATGATGCTGCTTTAACATCTCACACTGAAGAGTGCCTGCAGAGTCTCATCGACAGGTTTGCATCTGCCTGCAATGAATTTGGCCTAACCATCAGCCTCAAGAAAACGAACATCATGGGGCAGGACGTCAGAAATGCTCCATCCATCAATATTGGCGACCACGCTCTGGAAGTGGTTCAAGAGTTCACCTACCTAGGCTCAACTATCACCAGTAACCTGTCTCTAGATGCAGAAATCAACAAGCGCATGGGAAAGGCTTCCACTGCTATGTCCAGACTGGCCAAGAGAGTGTGGGAAAATGGCGCACTGACACGGAACACAAAGGTCCGAGTGTATCAGGCCTGTGTCCTCAGTACCTTGCTCTACGGCAGCGAGGCCTGGACAACGTATGCCAGCCAAGAGCGACGTCTCAATTCATTCCATCTTCGCTGCCTTCGGAGAATACTTGGCATCAGGTGGCAGGACTATATCTCCAACACAGAAGTCCTTGAAGCGGCCAACACCCCCAGCTTATACACACTACTGAGTCAGCGGCGCTTGAGATGGCTTGGCCATGTGAGCCGCATGGAAGATGGGAGGATCCCCAAAGACACATTGTACAGCGAGCTCGCCACTGGTATCAGACCCACCGGCCGTCCATGTCTCCGCTATAAAGACGTCTGCAAACGCGACATGAAATCGTGTGACATTGATCACAAGTCGTGGGAGTCAGTTGCCAGCATTCGCCAGAGCTGGCGGGCAGCCATAAAGACAGGGCTAAATTGTGGCGAGTCGAAGAGACTTAGTAGTTGGCAGGAAAAAAGACAGAGGCGCAAGGGGAGAGCCAACTGTGCAACAGCCCCGACAAACAAATTTCTCTGCAGCACCTGTGGAAGAGCCTGTCACTCCAGAATTGGCCTTTATAGCCACTCCAGGCGCTGCTTCACAAACCACTGACCACCTCCAGGCGCGTATCCATTGTCTCTCGAGATAAGGAGGCCCAAAAGAAAAAGAATACAAGAATAGGAAAGCAAACAGTTTGAAGGAAGCCAGCCAGGGGTTTTTTGACCTCCTAAGAGCAACACTTTGAATGACAGCAGAGACATTGTATCTGGTCATGTGATCGGCTCAGGAAGGACCCTTTTAAAAAGCAGTCAGTTGGACAAAAAGTAGGCAATTGAAACATAGACATGAACTGCCTGGAGACTAGAGAAAAAGACCTCTCTCTGTAAAGGAAACCTGCATGTCTTGAAAATAAATCCTGTATTTGAAAGGTGGCAGATTCCTATTGCCTCCTGTCTCTGAAGAATTCTTACATCCAGTATGGTTCCAGTTTTCTCCTGTGTTTTGTCAAATCCTGGAAGCTGAAGAAAGCTTCTACTGCTATACTGTTGCTATGAGACCGAAGCAGACCTGTTGCTACACCCTGCTGAAAGACCTATGTGATGCCTGTTGTAGCCAAATTGCCTTGAACGCCTACCCATCACAGACTGTTCAACAACCTTGCCTGGAGAGACTTTGAGTGGCCTCTGACTATTTGACTCTGGGACACCTCACCCAACTGAAGAATTTCCTGCCAGAATGTCTTAAATTAATACTTATTGTCCGTATTTACCGTGGAGAAGGTCATGGAAGCTAGTGATTTTCAAGGGAGGGAACAGCGACATCCTGGAGCATATCAACATTATAAAGGAAGCGGTGTTGGAGGTTTTGAAGCGCATTAACGTGGATAAATCCCCAGGCCTGACCAGGTGTATCCGAGAATGCTATGGGAAGAAAGGGAGGAGATTGCTGGGGCCCTGGCAGAGATTTTTGTATCATTGTTAGCCACGGGTGAGGTTCCGGAAGACTGGAGCCTTACATCAGTGGTGGGAAACTTATTGGAAGGGATTCTGAGAGACAGGATTTATATGCATTTGGAAAGGCAAGGTCTGATTAGGGATAGTCAGCATGGCTTTGTGCATGGGAAATCATGTCTCACGAATTTGATTGAGTTTTCTGAGGAGGTGACCAAGAGGATTGACAAGGGCAGGGCGATGGACGTTGTCTACATGGACTTTAGCAAGGCCTTTGACAAGGTCCCGCATGGTAGGCTGGTCCAGCAGGTTCAAACACATGGGATCCAGGGTGAGCTAGCAAATTGGATACAAAATTGGCTTGGTGATAGGAGGCAGAGGGTGGTAGTGGAGAGTTGTTTTTCAAATTGGAGGCCGGTGACCAGTGGTGTGCCACAGGGATCGGTGCTAGGCCCTCTGTTGTTTGTCATATATATTAATGACGTGGATGTGAATGTAGGGGGCATGATTAGTAAGTTTGCAGATGACACCAAAATTGATGGTATAGTGGACAGTAAAGGAGGTTGTCTAAGGTTACAGCAGGATATAGATAAACTAGGAAAGTGGGCAAGGGAGTGGCAAATGGAATTTAGTGCAGACAAGTGCGAAGTGATGCATTTTGGGAAGTTAAACCAGGGCAGGACATATCCAGTGAATGGCAGGGCCCTGGGGAGTGTTGTTGAGCAGAGAGACCTTGCGGTGCAAGTACATAGTTCCGTGAAAGTGGCAATACAGGTAGACAGGGTGGTGAAGAAGGCGTATGGCAGGTTTGACTTCATTGGCCGAGGCATTGAGTACAAGAGTGGGGACGTCATGTTACAGTTGTACATAACGTTGGTTAGGCTGCACTTGGAGTACGGTGTGCAGTTATTGTCGCTGCACTACAGGAAAGATGTGATTAAGCTAGAGAGGGTGCAGAAAAGATTCACAAGGATGTTGCCTAGTTTGGAGGGCTTGAGTTATAAAGAGAGATTGGATAGGCTGCGTCTGTTTTCCTTGGAGTGAAGGAGGCTGAGAGGGGACATGATAGAGGTATATTAAATTATGAGAGGCATAGATAGGGCAGATAGCCAGAGTTTGTTTCCCATGGGAGGGGTGACTAAAACTCAAGGGCATACATTTAAGGTGAGAGGGAGGAGGTTTAATCGGGATCAAGGGGGTACATTTTTCACACAAAGAATAGTGGGTATCTGGAATGAGCTGCCAGAGGAGGTGGTGGAAGCAGGAACAGTAGCAACATTTAGGAGGCATCTGGACAGGTACTTTAATGAGCAAGGCATAGAGGGATATGGAATTAATGCAGGTAGGTGGGAATAGTATAGATAGGCATTATGATCAGCATGGGTGTGGTGGGCCGAATGCTTCTATGCTGTACGATTCTAGGACTCTATGAGTCTAATGTGACAAACTGATTTTATTTTATTATTCCTTCTATTTCTAAGAAACAGTTGTAAATCAAAACTCGCTTTTCCCACATACTGTTTTTTTTGAATGTATGATTGTGTGTGCATGAGGACTAGGGAAATAAGGAGCTTTCTTACATAGATTTATCTCAAAAGTGGTTAAGACATTTTTTTCTAATAAATAGTTAATGTTGTTATTTAAAGAAGCTTGGTTGATGTGCTTTATTCTGGGGCACAAATAGAGTGTCTAATTGGCTATTCTTTGGTAGGTGGGAGAATTTATTGATAAGCTGTGACCTGTGGAGAAGGGGGACTGAATTAACAGTGCATTCTTCTCACCTTGGTCATAACATAAACTGCTTGCTGGTCCTGCTCTCATTCTCTCTTTCTGCTTGTTGCCGCCACTGCTCTTTTAAACTGCTCACTGGTTCCTCTCTCTCAGGCTGCATTTGACTGGGATCAACCTCCGAGCAGTAAGGATAAATTAGACATTAGAAAGGAGTTTAAAACAGTCATGGGGGTAGTGTTTAGGGTGGAAAGAAGAATAACCTAAGGATTTAAAAGAAGGGTTAAGAGCAATGGTTAGATACAAAAAATTATCAAGATAAAATAAAAACTCCAGGAATAAAAAAGGTTGTCGGAAGTGCTAATAACATTGAAAAAAAGCAGGGACGATAAAAAATAGGAACATATTAGATTACCTGAATAGCAGTATATAGAGCATCAGCAACAAAAAGTGTGCTCAGTAAAAAATATGGTTACTCAAATAAGAGTTCTCGACATGAATGTTCATGGCATTATAAATAAAAGACATCAATTAGAAGAATATGCCCACATTTAATGATTTAAAACTAGATTTAATGATGAGTAATGAAATAGAATGCATTCACATTTTTAGGAATAGTCACCAAAATATGATTGAATTTGATATTAGATTTGAGGAGAAGTGAGAGTCTCAAAACAAGGTTTTCAATTTAAGTAGTGCAAAGTTCAAAGCATTGAGAAACAAGTTAACTTGATAAACTGGCTGAACTGCTAATGGTTCATAGAGTTATACAGCACAGAAACAGTCCCTTTGGCCCATCGTGTTTGTGCCAGCCATCAAGCACTCAACTATTCTAATCCCATTTTCCAGCACTTGGCCCATAGCCTTGTATGCTATGACCTTTCAAGTGCTCATCTAAATACTTCTTAAATGTTGTGAGGGTTCCTGCCTCGACCACACCTTCAGGCAGTGCGGTCCAGTTTCCAACCACCCTCTGGGTGAAAATTGTTCCTCAAATCCCCTTCAAAACCTCTTTCCCCTTGCGTTAAATCTATGCCCCCTGGTTATTGACCCCTCCACTAAGGGAAAAACCTATCAATGCCCCTCATAATTTTGTATACCTCAATCATGTCTCAATCATACCTCAGCCTTCTCTGCTCTAAGGAAAACAACCATAGCCTTTTCAGTCTCTCTTCATGGCTGTAATGCTCCAGCCCAGGGCAACATCCTGGTGAATCTCCTCTGCACCTTCTAGTGACCAGTGCAACCACATCCTTCCTATATTGTGGTGCCCAGAAATATACATAGTACTCCAGCTGTGGCCTAACTAGTGTTTTATACAGCTCCATCATCACTTCCCTGCTCTTGTATTCTATGCCTCGGCTGATAAAGGCAAGTATCCCTTATGCCTTCCTAACTACCATATCTACCTGTGTTGCTGCCTTCAGTGATCTATGGACAAGTACACCAAGGTCCCTCTGACCTTCTTTACTTCCTAGGGTCCTACCATCCATTGTATATTCCCTTGCCTTGTTAGTCCTGCCAAAATGCATCACCTCACACTTTTCAGGACTAAATTCCATTTGCCGCTGCTCTGTCCATCTTACCAACCCATCTATATCGTCCTGTAATCTAAGGCTTTCCTCCTCACTATTTACGACACCACCAATTTTCCTGTCATCTGCAAACTTACTGATCATACCTCCTATATTCATGTCTAAATCATTAATGTACACTGCAAACAGCAAGGGTCCCAGCACCGATCCCTGTGGTACACCACTGGTCACAGGCTTCCACTCGCAAAAACAACCCTCAATCATTACTCTCTGTTTCCTGCCATGAAGCCAATTTTGGATCCAATTTGCCAAATTGACCTGGATCCCATGGGCTCTTACCTTCTTAACCAATATCCCATGCAGGACCTTATCAAACACCTTACTGAAGTCCATGTAGACTACATCAACTGCTTTACCCTCATCTACACATCTAGCCACCTCCTCAAAATATTCAATCAAGTTAGTTAGACACGATCTCCCACTGACAAAGCCATGTTGACTATTCCTGATTAATTCCTGCCTCGCCAATTGGAGATTAATCCTGTCCCTCAGAATTTTTTCCAATAGTTTCCCAACCACTGATGTGGTTCCCAACTCACCAGTCTGTAATTACCTGGTCTATCCCTGCTACCCTTCTTAAATAATGGTACCACATTCGCTGTCCTCCAGTCCTCTGGCACCTCCCCCGTGGCCAGAGAGGATCTGAAAATTTGTTTCAGAGCCCCTGCTATCTCCTCCCTTGCCTCACAAAATAGCCTGGGATACATCTCATCTGGGCCTGAGGATTTATCCACTTTTAAGCCCGCTAGAATATCTAATACTTCCTCCCTTTCAATGCTAATATGTTCAAGTATATCGCAATCATTCTCCCTGATCTCTACACCTACATCATCATTCTCCATAGTGAACACAGATGAAAAGTAATCATTTAAAACCTCACCAAGTCCTCCGGCTCCACACACAGATTGCCACTTTGGTCCCTAATGGGCCCTACTCTTTCCCTGGTTATCCTCTTGTCCTTAATATACTCATAAAATGCCTTAGGATTTTCTTTTATCTTGCCCGCCAATGTTTTTTCATGTCCCCTTTTCGCTGTCCTAATTACTTTTTTAAGTACCCCTCTACACTCCGCTGTTTTCAATGCTTCAAATCTGCCATAAGCCTCCTTTTTTGTCCTGATACAATCCTCTATATCCCTTGACATCCAGGGTTCCCTGGACTTGTTGGTCCTACCCTTCACCTCAACGGCTACATGTTGGCTCTGAACCCTCACTATTTCCTCTTTGAATGACTCCCACTGGTCTGATGTAGACTTTCCCGGAAGTACCTGCTCCCAGTTCACTTTGGCCAGATCCTGTTTTATCATATTGAAATCGGCCTTTCGCCAATTCAGTACCTTTATTTCTGGCCCGTCTTTGTCCTTTTCCATAACTACCTTAAATCTTACAGAATTATGGTCACTATCCCCGGAATGCTTCCCCACTGACACTTCTACCACTTGTCCAGCTTCATTCCTTAGGATTAGGTCTAGTACTGCCCCTTCTCTTGTAGGATTTTCTGAGTACTGGATCAAAAAGCTCTCCTGTATGCGTTTTAAAAATTCCGCCCCCTTTAAGCCTTTTGCACTAAGACTATCTCAGTTGATATTAGGTAAGTTGAAATCCCCTACTATTATTACGCTATTATCTTTACACCTCTCAGAGATTTGCCTACATATCTGCTCCTCTATCTCTTCCTGACTGTTTGGAGACCTGTAGTGCACACCCAGCCAAGCGATTGGCCCCTTTTTGTTATTAAGTTCTACCCATATGGACTCATTTGAGGAACCTTCTAAGATATCCCTCCTTACTGCAATAATTGACTTCTTGATCAACAGTGCAATGCCACCTCCTCTTTTATCTCCTCCCCTGTCACGCCTGAAGATTCTATACCCTGGAATATTGAGTTGCCAGTCCTGCCCCTCCCTCAATAATGTCTCTGTGAAAGCAATAATATCATAATCCTATGTGCTAATCAATGCCTTTAATTCATCTGCCTTATTTGTAAGACTCCCTGCATTAAAATAAATGCAATCCAGCCTTGCATTTTTCACTTGTGCCTTAACAGGTCTATATTTGCTCTGCCTTCCAGACTGACTCAGTTTCTCTCCTATATTTGACTGTGCATCACCCCCTACTGTACCTCCACTCTCTATCCCATTCCCCTGCCAAATTAGTTAAACCCCGCACCCTCGCCCCCCGCCCCCCACCCCGCCACAGCACTAGCAAACCTCCCTGCAGGGATGTTGGCCCCATTCCGGTTCAGGTGCAACCCATCCAAATTATACAGGTCCCATCTTTGCCAGAAACAGACCCAGTGGTCCAGGAAACTAAAACCCACCCTCCTGCACCACCTCCTTAGCCATGCATTCATCTGCTCTATCCTCTTATTCCTATACTCACTAGAACGTGGCACCGGGAGTAATCCAGAGATTATAACCTTTGAGGTCCTGCTTTTTAATCTGCCACCTAGCTCCCTAAATTCTTGTTGCAGGACCTCATCCCTCTTTCTTCCTATATCATTGGTACCAATGTGTACCACGACCTCTGGCTGCTCACCCTCCCCCTTCAGAATGTCCTGCAGGCGCTTCGTGACATCCTTGACCCCAGCACCTGGGAGGCAACATACCATCCTGGAATCACGTTTGCAGCCACAGAAACACCAATCTGTACCCCTTACGATAGAATCCCCTATCACTGTAGCCCTTCTACTCCTTTTCCTGCCCTGCTGTGCAGCAGAGTCCTCCGTGGTGCCACGAACTTGGCTGTTTGCTGTTTTCTCCTGGGAGGTCATCCCCTCCCCAACAGTATCCAAAGCGGTATATCTATTTGAGAGGAGGATGGTCACAGATAGCTCCTGTACTACCTTCCTGTGCCTACAACTCCACCTGGTGGTCACCCATTTCCTTTTTTGCCTGTGCTGCCATTACCTGTAGTGTGACCACCTCGCTAAATGTGCTATCCACGACGTCCTCAGCATCGCGGATGCTCCACAGTGAATCCACCCGCAGCTCCAGCTCCGTAATGCGGGTAGCCAGTAGCTGCAGATGGATACACTTCCTGCACACATGGTCGTCAGGGACACTGGAAGCGTCCCTGATTTCCCACATAGCACAGGAGGAGCATCTCACGGGTGTGAGCTCTCCTGCCATGACTTACCTTTAGATTAATTAGTTACTCCCTTAATTAAAAAATACTAATTACACAAGGGGCCTTGTTCTACTCCAAACACTACCCACTACAATCTAAGTCCTTAATAAATTACACTAAATTTAAAAAACACTTTAGTAGTACTCACCTTATCACTTGAGGTTTTTTAAAAATAAAACTTTCTTTTTTTTTTAGAGATACAGCACTGAAACAGGCCCTTCAGCCCACCAAGTCTGTGCTGACCATCAACCACCCATTTATATTAATCCTACATTCCTACCAGATCCCCACCTGTCCCTATATTCTCCTACCACCTACCTACACTAGGAGCAATTTATAATAGCCAATTTACCTATCAACCTGCAAGTCTTTTGGTGGTAGGAGGAAACTGGAGTACCCAGTGAAAACCCATGTAGACACAGGGAGAACTTGCAAACTCCACACAGGCAGTACCCAGAATTGAACCCAGGTCACTGGAGCTGCGAGGCTGCAGTGCTAACCACTGCACCACTGTGCTGCCTTTACTCTTTTAAGTTATTTAAATGCACTAACAGCTGTTACTTACCCAACCAATCACCTTGCAGATTTCCTGTGATGTGACTGTAAGTCTTTTTTTTCCTCTTTCGAGTTTCAGCGCGTGCCCCCAGAGAGAGAGAGATCCTCTGCACGTGAGGATCCGTAAGCGCCAGAGGCAATACCAACAGGCAGGTGCGCTCCACGTAGAGGTATCCGGTCATGAGCAGCAGCCCCATTACAGTTGCCATGCATCTACAGGCCCCACATGACATGCCATCGGATGTCAGAGCACCAGTGTCAGAGGAGATTGCGCATATAGAGAGGATGGTGACACGTCTCTGTGCCCTGCTCAAGGATGATCTGCAGTCCATGGGCTCCGGTGGACATCCCATGCCTCTGTTCATCATAGTGGCAGCGGTTATCAATCTTTTTAGGGGCCCACCAGAGACCTTTGTGGGGTCACACAGTCAGCAGTGCACCGCTGCATCAGGGAGGTCACCAATGCCCTGCACCAGAGGGCCAGTGAGTATGTCTGCTTCAGGACGGACTCTCACAGCCAGGCCCAGAGGGCCATTGGTTCTGGCACCATTGCCGGAGAACCATAGGTTGTAATGTTCATAGACTGCACTCATGTGGCCATCAGGCCTACTGCCAAGCTACCACCTGCAGACGTCATCATTAAAGGAGCCCTCTCAATCTGGGTGAAGGTGGTATGTGATCACCGCAGATGCTTGCAGCGAGTGTGTGACTGCTTCTCAGACAGCTGCCATGACACCTGGGTCTTGCACCAGTCTCAGCTGCCACCGCTGTTCACTGAACTGGCTCAGATTGATGGGTGGCTTTATGGAGATAAGGGCTATCCTTTGCAGACATGGCTCCCAACACCGGTGAGAGACTCCACCACTGCTGCAGAGGAAAGATACAACGCCAGCCACTGAGCTACATGAGCCACCATTGAGCAGGTGATTGGCATGCTGAAAGAGCGCCTCCGATGCCTGTATGGATAGGGTGATGCCCCGTACTCTGGGCTGAAAAGGCCAGCTCCTTTCTTTACTGCTATGGACCCAATAGGGGCCAGGCCTGGCATGATGAGGAGAGACATCAACAGGATTCCTCCTCGAACTATGAGGATGCTGAGGACCTACAATATGAAAGATGCATGGGAGGGCAGATGGCACCCAGGCTCTGCACGCAGGGCTAGTAGTGAGCTAGGAATGTACGGAAGTAGCTTATCAAACAAAGGCTGTCTGTTCTATACGAACCGACATGAGCTCTGCAAGCCACACATCACCCTCACTCACCTGCTGTGCATCAGTCCACATCTGCAGCATCCCTGTATAAACCATTAGAGGCAGCAGCTGACTGAGCCAATGTCCATGTCACTGAGTCCTTGGAGACACTCATGAGTAATGGTGGCATGACAATGCTGTTATTGCATACGCTGGCTCTCCTGAAGGGCCAAACATGCAAAAGGATGTGACATTGGCGCTACATACTGGCACACATCATTCACACAGAAAAGGAGACACGTTGGTGAGGATCATTTAGTGAAAGACATATTTACATTGCTGTGACACCTGTGCATTCCCAGTTGTGTCAATGTTTTTTTAAATTCATTCATGGGATGTGGGTGTCACTGGCCAGGCCAGCATTTATTGCCCATCCCTAATTGCCCTGGAGGAGGTGGTGGTGAGCTGCCTTCTTGAACCGCTGCAGTCCATGTGGGGTAGGTAGACCCACAGTGCTGTTAGGGAGGGAGTTCCAGGATTTTGACCCAGCGACAATGAAGGAACAGCGATATAGTTCCAAGTCAGGATGGCATGTGACTTTATTTATTTATTTAGAGATACAGCACTGAAACAGGGGAACTTGCAGGTGGTGGTGTTCCCATGCATTTGCTGCCCTTGTTCTTCGAGTTGGTAGAGGTCACGGGTTTGAAAGGTGCTGTCGAAGGAGCCTTAGTGCGTTGCTGCAGTGCATCTTGTAGATGGTACACACTGCTGCCACTGTGCGTCGGTGGTGGAGGGAGTGAATGTTTGTGGACAGGGTGCCAATTAAGCGGGCTGCTTTGTCCTGGATGGTGTCGAGCTTCTTCTGTGTTGTTGGAGCTGCACCCATCCAGGCAAGTGGAGAGTTTTCCATCACACTCCTGACTTGTGCCTTGTAGATGGTGGACAGGCTTTGGGGAGTCAGGAGGTGAGTTACTCGCTGCAGGACTCCTAGCCTGTGACCTTATGATTGAAGGAAGGTCATTGATGAAGCAGCTGAAGATGGTTGGGCCTAGGACACTACCCTGAGGAACTCCTGCAGTGATGTCCTGGAGCTCAAATGATTGACTTCCAGCAACCACAACCATCTTCCTTTGCGCTAGGCATGGCTCCAACCAGCGGAGAGTTTTCCCCTGATTCCCATTGACCTCAGTTTTGCTAGGGCTCCTTGATGCCATACTCAGTCAGATGCTGCCATGATGTCAAGGGCAGTCACTCTCACCTCACCTCTTGAGTTCAGCTGTTTTGTCCATGTTTGAACCAAGGCTGTAACGAGGTCAGGAGCTGAGTGGCCTTGGCAGAACCTAAACTGAGTGTCACTGAGCAGGTTATTGCTAAACATATGCCGCTTGATGGCACTGTTGACGACACTTTACTGATGATTGAGAGTAGGCTGATGGGGCAGTAACTGGCTGGGTTGGCCCCCTAAGGTGGGGTCAGAGGCAGGGGTGGCGCAGAGAATTGCAAAGGGTAGCAGGGGTCGGGAGGGCGGAGGACCCATCATCTCTCCATCGTCAAGCGACCTTCCTGTGGGCAGGATAGGCTGACGATGGCCTTCCCACCCAGAGACCAATTGAGGCCCTTTGTTGGTCTATTAATGATCTTGCCAGTTGCTGGGGGTTGGGGGGGCGCCTCTGCTGTGCAGGGAACATGCCTTGTAACATGAGGCACCCTCCCTGGAGGCTTTGGGGGTGGTAATCCCTCCTTCGTAGGCAATTTGTGGCCCACAGAGGACCACAACTGGGAACCACTTTACCCACTCCGGGACTCCCCGACCAACCCCCAGCCCCCCCTCACTGGGGCCTTCTGGACTGGCCCCTGCAACTCCACCTCACCTACCTCTGGTCTGGGATTCCAGCGCTGGGCCTGGGTCTGAGGCCTCTATAGTGCAGGCAGTAGCCACTGCTCCCAGTGGCGTCACCAATACCACTGAGCTGCCAGCCCTCTGAGTGGCCAGTAGCTCTTGCAGGTGGGATCCCCGACTTTAAAGGGACGGGATCCCGGCTTGTGAAACTTAGAAGTTAAAAGACCAACGGATTACTTTGAGGGTGCATGAAAAGTCTGAGGTGGGGCTCCCCCCGCCTTTTTGACCTGGCACAGGGAGCCCTGCCTCCAGCACAAAATCCAACCCAATGCATGAGTCCCCTTGAAACAGATATAAATTTGAAGTCCTTTTTTTGAACATGTATTTGTATAAATGCGCTGAATTATGAAACATATTTTCAGTCCCTAAAATAGCTTATTTTCATACATCTATATTGAAAAATATGTTATGTACTCAAAGCTAAATGGTCCCCTGTAGTTAGGGAAGTTTTCTGTCAACCCATGACTAAGCCTTCCTTAAAGTCAACAAATAAACCTTTATCTGCATATATGGCTTCAGATAAAACATAGATACAAAAGTCACCAATATGAAAGGGGATTTTATGTCAAACTCATTCCCTCGTCTGTCCCCACCCATTCTGTTGTAACATGATCCAAACACATGATTTCTTTTATATTTCATTACAACACAAGGGAATAGAAGTCTTGCTTCAGCTATACAAAGCCCTGTTTAGACTACACCCAAAGTACTGTGGCACATAGGAAGGATATATTGACTTTAAATCGAGTGCGGCATAGATTTACAAGAATGATACCTGGATTCCAAGTATTAAATTACAAGAACAGAGTACACAAATTAGGACTGTAGTCCCTGGAACTTAGAAGGGTTAAAGGCTGATTTAATTGAAGTTTTTAAGATATTAAGGGGAACTGATAGGCTAGGTAGAGATAAACTATTTCCAATGGCTGGGGAATCCAGGACTAGAGGCATAGTCTATAAATTAGAGCCAGACTTTTCAGGAGTGAAATTAAGAAGCACTTCTACATGGAAAGGATGATAGACGTCTCGAACTCTCACGCAAATGGCAATTGATGCTAGATCACTTGTTAATTTTAAAACTTAAATTAATAGATTTGTTAACCAAAGCTATTAAGGAATATTGGGCAAAGGCAATATTTAGACTGGAGTTAGAGTGCAGATCAGCCATGATATCATTGAATAGCAGAACAGGCTTGAGGGGCTAAATGGCCTAATTCTGTTCCTATGTACCTATGATCTGAGAATGAAAGTGTAGTACTAGTGAATTAGAGTACTAGGGAGTAGTCTAGGGAGATGGCTAGTTTAGATGATGTCATATTTACAGTGAAAAAGCATTAGTCAGTAATGTGTAAACTGTCTGAAACTACATAAATTATTTATGTTTAACAAGATACTCTCAAAAATAAATTTAATTCTTATGAGTATGCTGGAGTTTTCCAAGAAACCATCCTCCTGCGATTAACATTCACATAATTCACACTAATCTGAGATATTGAGTATGAAGTTAATGCTTTACTATAAACCCCTTTGCTTTTCAGAAGTGAAACCTGTCAGTTCAATATTGTACTTTCTGGGTTATATTATCACTTTTTGTATCTATGTGAAGTGATTTGGGTGTCACAGAGTGCCAGTATAATCAGGAGTCAGGTCAACAGCCTTATTCCCAAGTCCACTAAAGCAAGAGAAAATAGTCTTGAACTCAGATTTGAGTTGATGTCATTGTTCACACCAAGTACTGTATAACTCCAACCTGGTGTTTGAAAGGGATCCACTGAGCATCCTGGGAACTTTAGAAACTTTATTTTTCAGTGTTTTTAATTTTAATACAGCATAGATTCTGCTACATTTTCAATGCCATTCAATTGTTAAAAATTGGCAGACTAGAAATTAAGCAGGGCATTGTGCATACATCCAAGCATGCGTACACAGTGATCTTTTCTCACTCAATACAAACCGTTGCAGGGCTTCCATGGAATTAATCCATACGTCAGCCTTACCGAAGATCACACTCTGCCAATATTAGTCTGAAAAACCATCTGTGGTATAACTGTAACCTAATTGTACATTAATACTACCCAATCTGTTGCATTTCTCATGCAGTATAAGTTGTTGTTTTCCCTTACATTGGTTATTCTTGCATATTGTCCTGATAAGCGCAGGACAAAAAGCTTTGACAACATGTCTCTATTTTCAGCAATTCTCAAATTAGTATTAGTAAAAAAGTAGTACTGGAGAAATTATGGGACTGAAAGTTGATAAATCTCTTGGACCTGATGGGGTACATCCCACAGATGAAAGAGGTAGCTGTAGAGATTATTGATGCTTGGTGGTCATCTTCCAAAATTCTATAGATTCTGGAACAGTTCCTGAAGATTGGACGGTAGCAAATGTAACCCCACTATTTGAGAAAGGAGGGAGAGAGAAAAAAGGGAACTACAGATCTGTCAGCCTGACATCAGTAGTAGGGAATTTGGACAGGATAAGTGAATGAGCAAGAACATGGTAGATGAAATATAATGTGGAAAAATATGAAGTCATCCACTTTGGTAGGAAAAACAGAAATGCAGAGTATTTCTGAAATGGTGAGAGACTGGGAAGTGTTGATGTCCAAAGGATCCTGGTCGTCCTTGTTCATAAGCCACTGAAAGCTAATATACAGGTGCAGCAAACTATTAAAGTGCCAAATGGTATGTTGGCCTTTATTGCAAGAGGATCTGAGCAAAGGAGTAAAGAAGTCTTGCTGCAATTGTATAGAGCCTGAGTGAGACCGTGCCTGGAATATTGTCTACAGTTTTGGTCTCCTTATCTAAGGAAGGATAATACTTGCCATAGAGGGAGTGCAACAAAGATTCACCAGACTGATTCCTGGGATGTGGGATTTGTCCTATGAGGAGAGATTGAGGAGACTGGGCCTATATTCTCTAGAGTTTAGAAGAATGAGAGGTGATCTCATTGAAGCATGCAAAATTCTTACAGGGCTCGACAAGGTTGATGCTGGAAGGATCAACTGGTTTCCCTGGCTGTTGGAGGGTGGAGGGGGGTTGCCTAGAACCAGGGGATACAGTCTCAGAATAAGAGGTTGGTCATTTAGGACTGAGATGAGGAGGAATTTCTTCACTCAGAGGGTGGTGAATCTGTGGAATTCTCTACCCCAGAGGGCAGTGGAGGCTCAATCATTGAGTATGTTCAAGACAGAGATCAGTAGATTTCTAAATATTAAAGATATCAAGGGATATGGGGATAGTGCAGGAATATAGCGTTGAGGTAGAAAATCAGCCATGATCTAGTTAAATGGCGGAGCAGGCTTGAGGGGCTGAATGCCCTACTCCTGCTCCTATTTCCTATGTTCCTTTGTTCATCAGTTCAGTGATTTCTACTTGAATGCAGTCAGGGGAGACTTCAACAGTGCACCCTATGGGAAGCACAAAATCACTGACAGCAACTTGTGAATTTTCATATTTAACTGCTCATGTGCTTCAGAATTTATTGTCAATTTCAGAGGAGTGCTGGCAGCGAACGCTGACAGCTTCACTGTCATTACCACTGCAAAATCTAGGCCATAATCATGCCCGTTCTCCAATCCTCAATCCCATCAAGCGCAGCCCTCCACTAAAAGCACTATATTGGTGAAATTATCTTTCGGCATAGTCTAACACAATAATGCACAATAAAAATTAATTTTAACACCAGTGCAAAGAAAAATGCATCAGATGTAGCAGCCGAGAATGAAATCTTAATAAATAACTATCCTAAAGTAGATTTATCTTTTGCAAATTATCACAGGGCTTTTCTGTATTGCAAGTTAATAACCAAATTTTTCCATTGATCAGTTACAACAGACAATTGGGAGAGCCGCTATAGAAATCCAACGTTATTATCTTAGTAAAATATATTGATTTCTTGTTGGAAAGAGCCACCATGTACTCTTTGATTGCTATATACATGAGAGGAGATTTGTTGACTATGCAAATCTGCCATCTGAACCAGACTGGTTCCCAGTACTCCAGAGTACTATTGATGATTGGACAGCCATCCTAGCTCATTAATGGGATTTTGGAGGGATAAACCCATCACCACTCACTAGGACACTAGGATGCTTTCTACTTGGCTCTAAATTACAATTAGAGTTAATGAGGAAAAGGGTGATGGGAAGTCTGGCCTGAGCTTGAAAAGGACCAGAAGCTTACCGATGCTCTGTGTTGGTAAACTGAAACTTTAAGTGGTTAAACTCCAGTGCTACCTGTGCACACACTTGGGGCACCTTAACCTTTGCTCTCACCAATCTGTACTTAAGATTTCTAACTAAGGGGAGTAAGTTGGGTCCCTATAGATAGAAAGTGTTCACTCCATACTGAACGAAGAACAATTCTACATATACAAATTACTAAGTAGGAGATTCTTAAGCACAGTGATGGCTTTCCACACAAGTGTCAGACATCAAGCTGAATATTTGGCTTCCTACCTAGTCACGGTGGCTTCCTACAGTCTCCCAGTGAATTAAGCAGAGATTAGAAATACAAAATTCACATCGCAAAACAAGAAGAATCTGCACTGAAAAGTAAATTCAATGCATTCTAATTAAGTGATGGTTTACTCAACATTATTTTTAATGTAGAGTGGTACTTTTATTCTTCAAATGCACAACTCACAGGTAGTCTTCTTCAACATAGACAGAGGGAGAGAGGAAGTATTAATGGGATTAGCATCCTTGAAAGTGGATAAATCACCAGGGCTGGATGAAATGTACCCCAGTCTGTTAAAAGAAGCCAGGGAGGAAATAGTGGATACTCTGACCACCATTTTCCAGTCCTCACTGAATACAGGTGTGGTGCCAGAGGATTGGAAGACGGCTAAAATTGTACCTTTGTTTAAAAAGGGAACGAGGGATAGACCGAATAATTACAGGCCAGTCAGTCTAACCTCAGTAGTGGGCAAATTATTGGTATCAATTCTGAGAGACAGGATAAACTGTCACTTAGAAGGGCACAGATTAATCAAGGATAGTCAGCATGGATTTGTTAAGGGAAGATCTTGTTTGTCAAACTTGATTGGATTTTTTGAAGGAGTAACAAGGAGGGTAGTGCAGTTGATGTGGTCTACATGGATTTTAGCAAGGCTTTTCCCACATGGCAGACTGGTTAAAAAAATAAAAGCCCATGGGATCCAGGGAAATGTAGCAAGCTGGATACAAAATTAGCTCATTGGCAAGAAACAAAGGGTAATTGTTGACCGGTGTTTTTGGGACTGGAACGCTGTTTCCAGTCGTGTTCGGCAGGGCTCAGCACGAGGTTCCCTTCTTTTTGTGCTATATATTTAATGACTTAGATGTAAATGTAGGGGCATGATCAAGAAGTTTGCAAACGACACGAAAAATGGTAGTGCGGTTGATAGTGAGGAGGATAGCTGTAGACAGCAGGAAGAAATCAATGGACTGGTCAGATGGGCAGAAAAGTGGCAAATGGAATTCAACCAGGAGAAGTGTGAGGTGATGCATTTGGGGAGGTCAAACAAGGCAGAGGAATACACAATTAATTGGAGAATACTAGAGGTGGAGAGGAAGTCAGGGAGCTTGGAGTGAATGTCCACAAATCCCTGAAGGTAGCAGGACAGGTCGATAAGGTGGTTAAGAAGGCATATGGAATTCTTTCCTTTATTAGCCGAGGTATAGAATATAAGAGCAGGGAGATTATGCTGGAACTGTATAACTCATTAGTTAACCACAACTTGTAGTACTGTGTCAGTTCTGGTCACCTCGTTACAGAAAAGATGTAATTGCAGCAGCGAGGGTACAGAGAAGATTTACGAGGATGTTGCCAGGCCTGGAAAATGCAGCTATGAGGAAAGATTGGATAGGCTGGGGATGTTCTCCTTGGAACAGAGAAGGCTGAGGGGCTATTTGATTTGATTGAAATGTACAAAATTGTGAGGGGATTGTATAAAGTGAATGTGAAGGGCCTAGTTACCTTAGCAGAGAGGTCAGTGACTAGGGGGCATAGATTTAAGGTGATTGGTAGAAAGATTAGACGGGAGATGAGGAAAACCTTTTTCACCCAGAGGATGGTGGGGGTTTGACAGGGTAGTAGAGGCAAAAACCCTCGACTCATTTAAAAGGTGGATGGGTATGCACCTCAAGTGCCATAACCCTGCAGGGCTATGGACCAAATGCTGTAAGGTGGGATTAGGCTAGGTGGCTCGTTTCTCGGCTGGTGCAGATGGGCCAAGTGGACTCTTTCTGTACCGTAAACTTGCTATGATTCTATGATCCAACTTCCCTGCAGTCTTTGACACAGTCAACCCCTCCCATCCTCCACCTTCCATAAACTTGAGCTCATCCAAATTTCTGCTGCCCATATCCTGTGCCATATTAAGTCCCACTCATCTATCACGCAGGTCCTCATTAACCTACATTGGTTTCTGGTCCTCCAATGTTTCAAATTTAAAATTCTTCACCCTGTGTTTAAAGTCTTCAATGGCTTTTTACCTTCTCTATTTCGGCAAAGGCAGATGGTTGTGGTTGTTGGAGGTCAATCATCTCAGCTCCTGGACATTACTGCAGGTGTTCCTCAAGGTAGTGACCTAGCCCCAAGCATCTTCAGCTGCTTCATCAATGACCTTCCTCCAATCATAAGATCAGAAGTGGGGAGGTATGCTGATGATTGCACAATGTTCAGCACCATTCGCAACTTATCAGATACTGAAGCAGTCAGTGTAGAAATACAGCAAGACCCAGACAATATACAGACTTGGGCTGAAAACTGGCAAGTAACATTTGCGCCACACAAGTGCCAGGCAATGACCATCTCTAACAAGAGAGAATCTAACCATGTCCCCTTGACATTCAATGGCATTAACATCGCTGAAACCCCCACTATCAACATCCTGGGGGTTACCATAGACAAGAAACTGAACTGGAGTAGCCATATAAATACTGTGGCTACAAGAGCAGGTCAGAGGCTAGGAATCCTGCAGAGGGTAACTCACCTCCTGACTTCCCAAAGCCTGTCCACCACCTACAAGTCACAAGTCAAGAGTGTAATGGAATACTCTCCACTTGCCTGGATGGGCGCAGCTCCAACAACACTCAAGAAGCTCGACTCCATCCAGGACAAAGCAGCCCACTTGATTGGCACCCCATCCACAAACATTCATTCCCTCCATTCCCGACGCACAGTGGTAGCGGTGTGTACCATCTGCAAGATGCACTGAAGCAACACACCTTGACTCCTTCGATAGCACCTTCCAAACCCATGACCTCTGCCAACTAGAGGACAAGGGCAGCAGATGTATGGGAACACCACCACCTGCAAGTTCCCTTCCAAGCCACCCACTATCCTGACTTGGAACTATATCGCCGTTACTTCACTGTTGCTGGGTCAAAATTCTGGAACTCCCTTCCTAACAGCACTGTGGGTGTACCTACACCCCGAGGACTGTAGCATTCTCCACCACCACATTCTCAAGGGCAATGAGGGATGGGCAATAAATGCTGGCCTCGTCAGCGACTTTCACAGAGGCAGAGAGTATCGTGGATAGCACGTATAGAGAGGTGGTCACACTGCAGGCTCAGACCCCACAGGCAGGAAGGGAATGGGTGACCACCAGCCAGAGCAAGAGGACTAGGCAGGCAATGCAGGAATCTCCATTGGCTGTTGCCCTGCAAAACAGATATACTGCTTTGGATACTGTTGGGAGGAATGGCCTCTCATGGGAAAGCAGCAACAGCCCAATTCGTTGCACCACAGTTGGCTCTGCTGCACAGGGGAGGAGTAAAAAATGTGGGAATGCAATAGTTATAGGGGATTCAATTGTAAGGGGAATAGATAGGCATTTATGCGGCTGCAAAAGAGACTCCAGGATGGTATGTTGCCTCCCTGGTGCTAGGGTTAAGGATGTCTCAGAGCGGTTACAGGACATTCTGAAGGGGGTGGGTGACCAGCCAATGGTCGTGGTACACATTGGTACAAACGACGTAGGTTAAAAAAAGGATGCGGTCCTAAAAGCAGAATATAGGGAATTAGGAAGTAAGTTGAAAAGCAGGACCTCAAAGGCAGTGACATGAGGATTACTACCAGTGCCAAGTGCTAGTCAGAGTAGAAATAGCAGGATATATTGGATGAATAAGTGGCTGAAGAGATGGTGTGAGGGGGAGGGTTTTAGATTCCTGGGGCATTGGGACCGGTTCTGGGGGAGGTGGGACCAGTACAAACTGGACAGGGGGAGTATTTGCTAGGGGGAGTATTTGCTAGAGTGGTTGGGGAAGGTTTAAACTAAAATGGCAGGGGGATGGGAACCTTTGCAAGGAGTCAGAGGAGGGGGGATCAAAGACAAGAACAAAAGACACTAAGGGGAATAAGAAAAGTGATAGGCAGAGAAATCGAGGGCCAGAATCAAACAGGGCCACAGTGAAAAATAGTGGGAAGGGGCCAAGTAATGCCTTAAGGCTTTGTGCCTGAACGCGCAGAGCATTCGCAATAAAGTGGATGAATTAATTGCGCAAATAGATGTAAACAGGATGATATAGTCGAGATTACAGAGACATGGCTGCAAGGTGACCAGGGATGGGAAATAAACATCCAGGGGTATTCAGTAGTTAGGAAGGACAGACAAAAAGTAAAAGGCAGTGGAGTTGCATTGCTGGTTAAAGAGGAAATTAACGCAATAGTGAGGAAAGATATTAGCTTTGGCAAGGTAGAATCTGTATAGGTAGAGCTGAGAAACACTAAAGGGCAAAAAACATTAGTGGGGGTTGTATATAGACCCCCAAACTGTATTGGAGATGTTGGAAATGGCATTAAATAGGAAATTAGAGATGCATGCGATAAATGAACATCTGTAATTATGGGTGATTTTGATCTGCATATAGATTGGGCAAATCAAATTAGTCACAATATCGTAGAGGAGGAATTCTTGGAGTGTATTCGTGATGGTTTTCTGGACCAATATGTTGAGGAACCAACTAGAGAACAGGCTATCCTAGACTGGGTATTGTGTAGTGAGAGAGGAATAATTGACAATCTAGTTGTGCGCGACATCTTGGGGATGAGCGACCGTAATATGATAGAATTCTTCATCAAGATGGAGAGTGACATAATTGATTCTGAGACTAGGGTCCTGAATCTGAATAAAGGAAACTACAAAAATATGAGGCGCAAGTTGGCTATGATGGATTGGGAAACGTTACTTAAAGGAACGACGATGGAAAGGCAATGGCAAACATTCAAAGAACACATTGATGAACTGCAACAATTGTGTATTCCTGTCTGGTACAAAAGTAAAACAGGAAAGAAAGCCAAACCATGGCTTACAAGGGAAATTAGAGATAGCATTAGTTCCAAGGAAGAGGCATATAAATTCGCCAGAAAAAACAAGAGTCCTGAGGATTGGGAGCAGTTTAGAATTCAGCAAAGGAAGACCAAGGGATTGATTAAGAAGGGGAAAATAGAGTACGAGAGCAAGCTTGCGGGGAACATAAAAACTTACTGTAAAAGTTTCTCTAGGTATGTGAAGAGAAAAGGATTGGTGAAGACAAATATAGGTCCCTTACAGTCAGAAACAGGGGAATTTATTGTGGAGAACAAAGAAATGGCTGACCAACTAAATGCATACTTTGGTTCTGTCTTCACAAAGGAGGACACAAATATCATACCAGAAATGTTGGGAAACACAGGGCTTAGTGAGAGAGAAGAACTGAAGGAAATCAGTATTAGTAGAGAAATGGTGTTGGGGAAATTGATGGGATTGAAGAACGCTAAATCCCAACGGCCTGATGGTCTGCATCCCAGAGTACTTAAGGAAGTGGCCCGAGAAATAGTGGATGCATTGGTGGTCATCTTCCAAGATTCTATAGACTCTGGAACAGTTCCTGCAGATTGGAGGGTAGCTAATGTAACCCCACTATTTAAAAAGGGAGGTAGAGAGATAGCAGGGAACTATAGACCAGTCAGCCTGACGTCAGTGGTGGGGAAAATTCTAGAGTCCATTATCAAAGATTTTATAGCAGAGCACTTGGAGAACAGTGTCCAAATCGGACAGAGTTAGCATGGATTTACGAAAGGGAAGTCATGCTTGACAAATCTACCAGAATTCTTCGAGGATGTAACTAGCAGAGTTGATGAGGTGGATGTAGTTTATTTGGACTTTCAGAAGGCTTTCGACAAAGTCCCACATAAGAGATAAGCATGTAAAATTAAAGCGCATGGGATTGGGGGTAGTGTAGTGCGATGGATAGAAAATTGATTGGCAGACAGGAAACAAAGAGTCGGGATAAATGGGTCTTTTTCCAAATGGCAGGCAGTGACTAGCAGGGTACCGCAGGAATTGGTGCTTGGACCCAACTATTCACAATATATATTAATGATTTAGATGAGGGAACTAAATGTAATATCTCCAAATTTGTAGATGACACAAAACTGGGTGGGAGGGTGAGTTGTGAGGAGGATGCAGAGAGGCTTCAGGGTGATTTGGACAAGTTGAGTGAGTGGGCAAATGCATGGCAGATGCAGTATAATGTAGATAAATGTGAGCGTATCCACTTTGGTAGCAAAAACAGGAAGGCAGATTATTATCTGAACGGCTATAAACTGAGAGAGGGGAATATGCAGCGAGACCTGGGTGTTCTTGCACACCAGTTGCTGAAGGTAAGCATGCAGGTCCAACAGGCGGTAAAAAAGGCAAACGGTATGTTGGCCTTCATAGCCAGAGGATTCGAGTACAAGAGCAGGGATGTCTTGCTGCAATTATACAGGGCCTTGGTGAGGCCACACCTGGAATATTGTGTGCACATTTTGTCTCCTTATTTGAGAAAGGATGTTCTTGCTATAGAGGGAGTGCAGCGAAGGTTTACCAGACTGATTCCTGGGATGGCGGGACTGACGAATGAGGAGCGATTGAGTCGGTTAGAATTATATTTGCTGGAGTTCAGAAGAGTGAGGGGAGATCGCATCGAAACCGATAAAATTCTGACAGGATTTGACAGGGTAGATGCAGGAAGGATGTCCCCGATGGTGGGGGAGTCCAGAACCAGGGGTCATAGTCAAGGATATGGGGTAAACCATTCAGGACTGAGATGGGGAGAAATTTCTTCACCCCGAGAGTGGTGAACCTGTGGAATTCGCTACCACAGAAAGCAGTTGAGGCCAAAACATTGTATGTTTTCAAGGAGTTAGATTTCGCTCTTGGGATTAAAGGGATCAAAGGATATGGGGCGAAAGCGGAATAGGTTACTGAGTTGGAAGATCACCCATGATCATAATGAATGGCAGAGCAGGCTCGAAGGGCCAAATGGCCTACTCCTGCTCCTATTTTCTATGTTTCTATGGGCTCCAAAGGCCAGAAGATGTCAGCCTAGAGTACCTTAGCAGTCAGATCATGGAACAGAGCAGCCTGCTTCTACCTTTGTTAAAACCACAGGGGTTGCACCACATAGAAGAGTTAGCAAGGGAAGGACTAAATATTTGCTGTGGTACAAGGTCTGCACATGGGAGGGTAGCGGGAGCCCTGTGATGAGCCAGAAAGCCAGGGGGAAACCCTGCCTCAGCTGTTTGTGGGACGTATGGCAGCATTTTTGGCTCATCCGACACCTGATTAGTTGCTGTCGGGACTCCTGTCCTATAAAGGATGAGAGCCTGCCTCCCAGAGCTGCCAGCTAATCTGAGGGCCAGCAGCTCTTCGGTCTCAGTAGCGCCATTTGGAGCAGTGGTCACTGCTGGGATTGCACTCAGCTGAGAGGACACAGCAATGGATGCCACCCTCACAACTAGGTGAGTGGGGTCTGGAGTCACTGGACCAGTCAGGCAGGCCTTGGCGAGGGTGGGGTGGTGTTACTGTGGGGGTGGCCATTACTGCCAGGTGGGGCCCCTCTGTGGGCCACAGAATGATGGATTAGGAGGGCCCACTCCCCCAGCCTGTAGGGAGGATGCCAGGGTTCACCAGGTAGTCTCCCCACATGGTGAAGGACCCATTTGCCACTGGTACAATACCATGGTGGCGGGAAAGCAACGGACACTCCACCCCCCCATCTTCCCTCACCATTTTACTGGCTGCTAAAATCCAGACAGGATATGTTGCACAATGTTAGATTGGTAATTTTCTGTTTTATTATTGAGCCACATAAATATTATTTCTCACCACCACTTTCCCATCTTGCCCAGTTTTGCCTGCTAGCTGACAAGTGGTCTTTTCACTTGTGATGATTGATAAGACCTGGCTGGTGCATATTGAAGGTCGCCTTCACATTTGTCCAGGCACAGAAGTGCATCTTCAGTCTGCCGATGGCTTGCTCAATTGCACATTTGGTTGTTGTATGGCTTTCACTATATTGCTCCTGGGCTTCATTGGTTGAGTTCCTTACAGGTGTCATCCATAACATTGGTTAGCCCCTGTCTCTGAGCACTAAACCAGTAAGTCTGCTTTGAAGTGCAAAGGGATCAGGGGGATGGACTGCAACAGGATAAATGTCATCAGTTCAGTTGCGCAGGAATCTTATACGCACCTGCATAAATATTTTTGTGTGGTTGCACATTAATGAAGTGGAATACCCCTGGTTGATGACTACTGCTGGGTGATCTATGGATGCTTTAATTGCTACATGTGAGCAATCAATAATGCCCTAAACCCATGGGAAACCAGCCAGAGCTGAAAACCCAAGGGCCCATTCATTCTGATTGGAGTTAATGCAGAAAAAGTTGACATAATTGCCTTTGTTGGCAAACAAGCCATTAGCCACCTGTCTTATGCATCTGTGTGCTGCCAACTCTTTGAGATCTTGCAAATGTCTCTGGCAGAGCCCTGGAAGGATCCAGTTGCAAAGAAGTTGAGGGCTTTGGTGACTTTGACAGGCACTGATAAGATATGGCCAGCGACTCCACTTGGCACCAGGTCTTTATTTTTATTTAGAGATACAGCACTGAAACAGGCCCTTTGGCCCACCGGGTCTGTGCCAACCAACAACCACCCATTTATACTAACCCTGCAGTAATCCCATATTCCCTACCACTTACCTCTACTAGGGGCAATTTACAATGGCCAATTTACCGATCAACCTGTAAGTCTTTGGATGTGGGACAAAACCAGAGCACCTGGCGAAAACCCACATGGTCACAGAAAGAATGTGCAAACTCCACACAGACAGTACCCAGAATCGAACGTGGGTCCCTTACCGGCTGCTATTTCTCTGGTCAAGAGTAACTTACCCATTTTGCAGCCAGTGATGAACCGTTTGCACATGGGAAGGATGAAGAGGACTGCATATTTATACATTTTATTGCCCCCCGCCCCCAGCCCCCAGCCCCCACCCCAACAGAACAAGCGAAACCGATAGTTATACACCTTTACATCTCCGATTCACCCTTCCTGCGGTAATATACAAATTCAGAGCGGCCAATCGGACTTCAGGATTAAAGAAAAGCACCGATGTATCACAGTTTTCCCACATCCTGACAAGCAAGATATCAAGTTATTATTCATAAATGAAGAGGTGTTTATTGGATTAAATCATCTACTCTTTGACAAACCAACTTTTACCTTTCCCTTTTTCCATGAATTTAAATAAGTGTGTCACTTTCGACATTTAAATCTGGTCGATCAACAGGAATGTTATTGCATAATTCTTATATTCTTCTGTTTCTGTGGAGCTGTGAGGCTGCAGTACCAACCACGGTGCCACTGTGCCATCTTGGTCCAGCAGGCTGAAAATGCCTCCCCTGTGAGACCATGAGCCTCCTGAAACACTGGTGTTCTGACATGTCAAGGAAGTTATCCTCCGTCTGTTGACCCTGAGTGCTAGGTATGATCTCCTGTGAGATGCACCTCTCTGCTGATCCCCACTCTCCAATGGAATTGCAGGTCTGTGAAGAGTAGACTGTTACTGCCATGCTGATCCGGCTCTTGCTCCGGCTGCTGGTCATCCCTGTCATCATCTGCTGTCCAAAGCAACCCATCCTAAGCCACACCCATGCAGATCTGATAGATCAGAGCTTCAACGTGGAGATTAGAAGAACAAATTTCAAAGTTGTCAAAGTGATCTCCAAAATTGTCAAAATAATCTCCAAAGTTGTCAAAGTAACCTCTCAGAACAAGAACTGTGAATAAGGCCTTTCACAATAGAAAACAAGAAAGCTGGTGTGAGGTTTCTGTACTTATTGGCAGTTTATCTGTTTTGTCTTCAGCCCCTTCAATTGCCGTTATGTTCTCACTTTGCTTTGACTGGGGAGTTCCAGGATGCTCAAGAAAATTGTGGACCCACAGTTGTAAATGTCAAAAATATTAATATTGCTGTAATTGGCCGGTTAACGTATTGAAATTAAAACAAGAAATGTTGAAAATACTCAGCAGGTCTGGCAGCATCTGTGGAGAGAGAAGCAGAGTTGACGTTTCAGGTCAGTGACCCTGAAGACCCTGAAACGTCAACTCTGCTTCTCTCTCCACAGATGCTTCCAGACCTGCTGAGTATTTCCAGCATTTCTTGTTTTAATTTCAGATTTCCAGCATCTGCAATATTTAACTTTTGTTCACATATTGAAATTGTTGCTTGAATGCAGCCTAACTTGCTGCAGTTAACTGCGGAACTTGCCAGGTTGGAACTGGCACCCCGAAGCATGGTCAATTTCCCCAGATTTAATCTCCCACCAACTCCTAAACCATGCATTAAAATTCAGCCCATAGATCGCAAATATACTTTGTAGGAAGATGCATCAATTCTACAAAAAACTGTCAAACAATACATTCGTTCGGATTTCATTGATAACTCAGACATATCTATTAATAATACAATGTTTATATTACACAAACAGAATTGTGTTCGGGATAAAATGGCATTATTACATACCCAAAGGCTTAACAGACATGAAGCAATGACATACATTTGGGAGAAATGATTTCTTATTCACAAAAACATTCTTCAAACCAAACACTGAATACTTGAACAATTCTCAAAAGCCCACACAGAAACAGAAGAATATAAGAATTATGCAATAACATTCCTGCTGATTGACCAGATTTAAATGTCGAAAGTGACACACTTATTTAAATTCATGGAAAAAGGGAAAGGTAAAAGTTGGTTTGTCAAAGAGTAGATGATTTAATCCAATAAACACCTCTTCATTTATGAATAATAACTTGATATCTTGCTTGTCAGGATGTGGGAAAACTGTGATACATCGGTGCTTTTCTTTAATCCTGAAGTCCGATTGGCCGCTCTGAATTTGTATATTACCGCAGGAAGGGTGAATCGGAGATGTAAAGGTGTATAACTATCGGTTTCGCTTGTTCTGTTGGGGTGGGGGCTGGGGGCGGGGGGCAATAAAATGTATAAATATGCAGTCCTCTTCATCCTTCCCATGTGCAAACGGTTCATCACTGGCTGCAAAATGGGTAAGTTACTCTTGACCAGAGAAATAGCAGCCGGTAATGTGAATGAAGGAGTATTTGGTAAATTTCAGTGTGCAGCAATATAACTGATCCGAAAAAATAAAATGACAATTTAATAGGGCATTTTTATTGGTCATATCTTGTTTCTTTTACCTGTCAGACTCTTTCAGGTGCATCATCTTTATCCAGGTTGTATTAGTGTTTATGCAAGGGAAGACTGTCAACTCTAAATTTCAAGTTTGCAACCAAACAGTACTGAAACGGGATCTGCTTACTGTTTTTGACAACATGGTAAGTGATTTCATACTAAATGCAATTATATTTCACTGGGATAACGGCTATTTATATGAGGATTACTGAACATATGTTATTTGTTATAATGTGAACCTATGCATCGCGAATAAAGTTGAGATTACTAACTGCAGAACCAGGCTACATGTGTCACTTCTAATTGGGCCTAAGGTTGGGGTTTTCCTGCGCAGTTTCCTACATGGGTAGTTTTGTACATTTCTGGAGTACAATATATCCACATATTGTGCCATTAAAACACATATTCTGCTGACAGTCTAAATTCTGTAGCTACAAAAAGAATTGATAATGAACCAATTATTTTCTCTCTTTATTCAGACTAGAAGCAGACCACCAGATGAGGTAAGAGTTAACCGAATGTTAATATAAAGCCTTAAATATATCATATTATTGTAAGATCACATTATTTTCTAAGAGGTGGCAAATAAGCAAGCTGTTTAAAATAACAGCTTAGATTTTCAGGGCTAAATTTTATGTGCCCGCTGCTGGCGAAAAAAATAGCAGCCCACGTGCAGGCTCATTTAAATAGCCGGGGTGGGCCGCACCTACCCCAATCACGTGGAGGGGGCGGGCTGTCCATTCCCGACAATGGTGTCAGATGCTTTTATCATAATAGTGTCAGGTGTCTGTGCGCAGGTGGTGATACCATTTTTAAAGGGCTATGCCTTTTAAAGCCCTACCAGGAAATTTAAATATTTAAAGGGAAATGGAATTAAATTCAATATGTACATCTCTTTTGCCCTTCTCCCACCCCCATAACAATTAAATTACTAATTTGCTGTTTAGCACCCCCCCAAAAAAAACACTTACCTTTACCATCTGACCTTCCCCCGCCAAACTACACAAACTTTCAACTGCAACCCTGCCCAACATACCCTACATCCATGATGTTAATTTGACCCCATTTCCCCCACCCCCATCCACCACCCCCAGCACTGATAAACTTATCTCCTCCCCCTCCCCACCAGTATGGTGCCTCATTTCCCTGGGCAGAGATCCAAAGTCACAGAATGCCAGCCACCAGTCTGAAGATCGCAGCAGGACATCAGGCGGCAACGCGGGTTTCATTAATTCATTCATTTTAATTTAATTAAATATTAAAATTGGGGTCCTGTCACCGAGCAGTGGCCTCGCCGCCACCAGAAATATTGGGCTGGGTCCTCCCAGCATCAGGGTCCGTGGCGGCCCTCTTCTGGAGGCATCTTCAGGCCTCCCCCCCCACCCCCTCCGCCCCCCCCCCCCCCCCGCCATGGACCCCGACGCCTGGGGGAGAACAAAATCCAACCCACAGAGTGTCTTTAAGTTTGGTCAAGGAAGGCTTTAAGGGGCATCTTAAAGGAGGAGAGAGAAGTGGAAGGTTTAGGCAGCGAAAGCCAGAGATTAGGGCTTAGGTGGTTGAAGGCATGGCTGCTAATGGTAGGATGAAAGAAGAGGAGCAGCAGATTCTCTAAGGCAGGGACAGAAAAGGGCAATATTATGGAGATGGAAGGAGGCAGTCTTGGGAGTGGAGAGAATATGGGGTCAGAACCACAGCTTAGGGTCAGATAGGACACCAAGTTTGCAAACAGGCTGGTATAACCTGAGACAGTTGCCAGGATGGTGGTTAGAGAACAGATATGTGGCAGGGGCCGAAGACAATGGCTTTGGTCTCTCAGGTGTTTAATTGGAGAAAGTTTTGCATGATTTGAATTATAAAATTATGTGATCTTGATATAAATAAATCCCTGACTTCTGTTCTGATAAATACAAACTGTTCGCAAGTTCTAACTTTGACCCTTAGCCGTACAGCCAACGATATAAATATAAATCAGATTACATGAAACTTTGTTTCGTTTATAACCTATTACCTATGTCTGTCCATCCACCATTATCTATTGGTTCACTTGATTTTACATAGCATAGTCATTTTTACAAGATGAAGCCTGTGTTAATAATAAGATTCACCGAATTAAATACATAGCTCAGTCTTCTAATCAATGTCATTTTTTTTAGAAACCACTAGAATACATTATATGTCTCACATGCAAACTGATTAATAAGAGAAACTGCAGAAAACAGTCATTTGTTCACAAAGTAAAGATGTCAGTCCTGAAAGCTTGCAATACTGACATTTGTAAGGTAACTTTTCCCTGTTGTTTATTTTCCTCAATTTTAAGATATATAACTTTACATGTTACAGTAACTAAACCAGCATTCCTAGGTTCATTCCTTCGTGTTGTTTGATTCCGCTTTTACCAATTTGAGACCCCATTCCATCCCGTGACCATCTGGGTCTTTGTAGAAATTGTTGATGACTACTATTTGTTATTCTATCTTACAATTTAAAGGAATCAAACATCTATTTGGTTAACCAAACTGGTCCGTGTGCTAAACGTTGTGAATTTGGTCATAAAAGTTAATCAATGTAATTGATAATGAACCATGTTGTCATAGAGTTATACAGCACAGAAACAGGCCCTTCGCCCCATCGTGTCTGTGCTGGCCATCCAGCACCCAACTATTCTAATCCCATATTCCCGCACTTGGCCCATAGCCTTGTATGCTATGGCATTTCAAGTGCTCATCTAAATACTTCTTAAATGTTGTGAGGGTTCCTGCCTCCACCACCTCTTCAGGCAGTGCTTTCCAGATTCCAACCACCCGCTGGGTGAAAACCTTTTTCCTCAAATCCCCTCTAAACCTCCTACCCCTTACCCTAAATCTATGCCTCCTGGTTATTGACCCCTCCGCTAAGGGAAAAAGTTTCTTCCTATTTACCAGATAAATGCTCCTCATAATCTTGTACACCTCAATCATGTCCCCCCTCAGCCTTCTCTGCTCCAAGCAAAAAACCCTAGCCTTTTCAGTCTCACTTCATAGCTGAAATACTCCAGCCCAGGCAACATCCTGGTGAATCTCCTCTGCACCCTCTCCAATCCAATCACATCCTTCCTATAGTGTGGTGACCAGAACTTTACACAGTACTCCAGTTGTGGCCTAACTAGCATTTTATACAGCTCCATCATAACCTCCCTGCTCTTATATTCTATGCCTCGGCTAATAAAGGCAAGTATCCCATATGCCTTCCTAACCACCTTATCTACCTGTGCTGCTGCCTTCAGTGATCTATGAACAAGTACACCAAGGTCCCTCAGACCTTCTGTGCTTCCTAGGGTCCTACCATCCATTGTATATTCCCTTGCCTTGTTAGTCTTCCCAAAATGCATTACCTCACACTTTTCAGGATTAAATTCCATTTGCCACTGCTCTGCCCATCTTACCAGCCCATCTATATCTCCCTGTAATCTAGGTATTTCCTCCTCACTATTTACAACACCAGCAATTTTCGTGTCATCTGCAAACTTACTGATCATGCCTCCTATATTCACGTCTAAATCATTAATGTACACTACAAACAGCAAGGGTCCCAGCACCGATCCCTGTGGTACACCACTGGTCACAGGCTTCCAATCGCAAAAACAGCCCTCGACCATTACCTTCTGCCTCCTGCCATTAAGCCAATTTTGGATCCAATTTGCCAAATTGCCCTGGATCCCATGGGCTCTTACCTGCTTAACCAATCTCCCATGCACCACCTTCAAAAGCCTTACTGAAATCCATGTAGACTACATCAACTGCCTTACCCTCATCTATACATCTAGTCACCTCCTCGAAAAATTCAATCAAGTTAGTTAGACACGATCTCCCCTGACAAAGGCATGCTGACTATCCCTGATTAATCCCTGTCTCTCCAAGTGGAGATAATCCTGTTCCTCAGAATTTGTTTCAATATTTTCCCAACCACTGATATTAGACTCACTGGTCTGTAATTACCTGGTTTATCCCTGCTACCCTTCTTGAATAATGGTACCACATTCGCTGTCCTCCAGTCCTCTGGTACCTCTCCTGTGGCCAGAGAGGATTTGAAAATTTGTGTCAAAGCCCCTGCTATCTCCTCCCTTGCCTCACATAACAGCCTGGGATACATCTCATATGGGCCTGAGGATTTATCCACTTTTAAGCCTGCTAAAACAGCTAATACTTCCTCCCTTTCAATGTTAATATGTTCAAGTATATCACAATCCCCCTCCCTGATCTCTATACTTACATTGTCCTTCTCCATAGTGAACACCGATGAAAAGTAATCATTTAAAATCTCACCTATGTCCTCCGGCTCCACACAAAGATTGCCACGTTGGTCCCTAATGGGCCCTACTCTTTCCTTGGTTATCCTCTTACCCTTAATATACTTATAAAACGCCTTGGGATTTTCCTTTATCTTGCCCGCCAGTGTTTTTTCATGTCCCTTCTTCGCTCTCCTAATTACTTTTTTAAGTGTCACCCTACATTTTCTATACTCCTCTAAGTGCCTCCACTGTTTTCAGTGCTTGGGATCTGCTGTAAGCCTCCTTTTTTTTCCTGATCCAATGCTCTATATCCCTTGACATCCAGGGTTCCCTGAGCCTGTTGATCCTACCCTTTACCTTAACGGGTACATGTTGGCTCTGAACTCTCACAATTTCCTCTTTGAATGACTCCCACTGATGTGATGTAGACTTTCCTACAATTTGTGGTGCATTTGCCCTGATACATGCATCTATTATTTTTGTTTTTTAAGGACACGGAGAACTTATGCACCAAAAATGAACCGAATGATAAGATCGCAACAAAGCTAATTCAAAGGAAAATAAATTGCAACAACATGAAAAAGATCAAGAATAAGCTGTACAGCAATTATTTATATCTGGGAACTTCTAATGGAACTGTGAGCTTCATATATTAATCCTTGAATTTGCTGAAAACTGAAAACACCATAGTAATGGTGCATCAGACATTGGCCACTCTGCTCCCGATCTCACCACTATATCTGCAGCATATTCTAATTATTTATCCAGTAGTTGGGGTGTGAACTTGGCACTAGAAGATCAGGAAGCACAACAGTCCAACTTATGGCGTTCTGTGTCAATATTGCTATTGCAATGAATCCCAAGCCAATTTTGTTGAATTACTAGGCTGAATTTTATAAGCCTGCTGCCGAAAGAAATGGCGGCCCACCTGTGCGGGCTGCACGCCAAGAAGCCACTGCGATTCCAAGCGCGGTCCCCCTCCCACCGCGATCATATGGAGGGGCGGGCTGTCCGTCCCTGGCAATGGCGTCAGCTGCCTGTGCACAGACACTGACGCCATTTATAAAGGGCTGTCAGCCCTACTAGTAAATTTAAATATTTAAAGGGAAATTGAATTAAAATAACTAAATGTATCTATTTTGCCCCTCTCCCACCCCCCATAACAATTAAATTAATTATTTGCCCTCTCCCCCCAAAAAACACTTACCTTTACCATCTGACCTGCACCCCCCTAAATTGCTCAAACTTTCAAGTACAATCCTTCCCACCATCCCCTACACCCATAATGCTAATTTGACCTGTTGCCCACCAGCACCCCCCGCACTGGTAAACTTACCTCGCCCGCCTCCCCACAAGTGTTTCGCCTCATTTCCCTGGATGGGGATCCGAATGCACGGCAGTGCCGGCCGCACGGCTGAAGATCTTGGTGGGACATGAGGAGGTGATGTGAGATTAGTTAATTCACATATTTTAATTTATTTAAATATTTAAATTGCGGTCCCATCGTCGAGCGGTGGGGTCCGTCACGAGGTCTTGCCGTCGCTGGCAATATCAGACCAGGTTCTGTCGGCGTCAAGGTCCTTGGCCAGAGCCTCATCTGGGGCCATCTTCAGCAACCTCCCACCATGGATCCCGCATCGAGGGCTCCATAACAGTTTCACTCAGTGATTTCCCCAGTTGTTTACTATAATTATTCATCTATTTATGATTGATGTTTTGATATTTGCAGATACTGATAATACAGTATTTGAATATATTAGCAGAAAGATGGGATCAACACTGTGTAGTTGCTCCCTCTTACGAATTCTCTGTCTGACCCCACCCAAAATATAATTGCTGCTCGGTAACTGGCTTCCAGTAAAGCATCTCAGAGCCTCACACAGATGAGCTAAAAGATTATCGTCTTGGAAAACTGAGTTGGGTTATTAAATGTAAGATAGAGAAACAACTTATTTCAAAATTTGGAATATCTGATCTTCTTACAATTCGAATAGTATTTTTTAATTGTTAACATTGTAGGAAATTTATAAATTAAAAATAAAAAAAATTAAGATGAAGACTTTTTCTTAAAAACGTAAATTGTAATAATATGGACTTAAAAAGACTAAGGAACCATTGAATGTGGTTTCAATGAAAAGGAAAATATCAATGTGGTTGTTTTCACTGATGACCTTTCCCCTTGGCATATACTTTGTAATCAATTTTATTGATGAAATACATCATAACGATTTTCCAGCGCATTTTATACACAGGTCAGTGTTTGGAAATGTATCTTGAGGAAAATCACTGCACTGGCTACATTTATTTTAAAAATGTACAATTTGCATAATTTTAAAGTTTAAAATCTGAAATTTGTAACTAATGTTTTTGATATGTTTTATATTAAAATATGTACTTATTTTTAGAGACTGAGAAACATTTATTTTTGTGTTCCTTAAACCCCTGCAAAATCTAACCTTCACAAGTGCTAATTAATAGATACAGTGTTATTGATATAGTTGTTTCAACAGAGAAAGGCAATGTAGGAATTTTATTAAATGCTACCAACCTACTAAGTCTTAATTTTTAAATGCTGATAATAACTTATATGTTATAATCCACTGTATGCTAGTTTCAATATTTTCTGTATTAACTGTAAATCCATTTGGAATATTCTTATTAACATTTAAGTATTTATAGTTTTATGGAGTCTTGGAACATTTAAATGGGTTTTTATTAATAAAGAACAGTGAGTGAATCTGTGTGAACGTTTTTGCATAAAACATCTCCGTGATTTTCAGATTCAACTTCATTAATTTTCAATCTAATTTTCTCATACAAAAGAAAACAGAACTCACCAACATGGACCTTTTGGGCTGAATGGCCTGTTTCAGTGCTGTAAATACTTTGCAACATAAATGATAAAATGGGTAGAAAAGAGCATTGAGAGCTCAGTTTCAGAAATATTTATATTTTAATTTACTGCAGCTTGCAGTACATCAAACAAATTAAAAAACTAAGTTCATTTAATGAAACCCTGAATTTTAATAGATTGATTGAAACATAATCATAGCATTGGTGACCACCTTGTCAACTTGCTTTGGATATGACAGCAGAACAGCAAGTTGCATCCTTTATGTTCCCATTTTTTGAACATAGGAACAGTATGAACAGCCCTTTGAACCTGTTCCATAATTCAATTTAATCATGGCTAATCTGTATCTGAACTCAATTTACCCGCTTTGGTTCAATATCCCTCAATACCCTGACTAACAAAAATCCAGTTTTGAACTTTTAATTGGCCTAGCCTCAAAAGTTGCTGAACCTGGGGCTATTATTGAGAAGGAGAATGCTAGAGGTGCATCAGCAACTTAGCCAAGTACTGACAGATGTGCCACGCATGCTCACCATAATAGCAGGGAGGATGGAGGAGTCCAACACGACTAATGGATTTGTGGAGCAGGGAATTGTGAAAATGTTTGCCATGGAGAGAGAGGCTGCCTTCATGTAGCTTCAAACTAGACTCTCAAATGAATCCCTGCAGGCTATGGCCACAGCCAAACAGACATTGGATGCCAACTTGTTCATCACCTTTATCAGGATGACAAATACATTATCGTGCCCTTACAACACATCACTGATTTTCAGCAATCTGGTCTGTAGCAGACTGGTAGGAGTGATGCTGCACTGGCTCAGGAGAGGGGTGATGGCGAAAAGGTCCATAGAAGTTGGAACTCCACTGAAAATGCTCACACTTCTCACCTGCTTCCCCCATCCCCGCCAATATTCGCCTTGACTCTCGATTGTTGAATCTGCCCCTGCACAGGTGGAGCAGTCTTTGACAAGGTGTTCAATGGCTCAAAAACCCAGAGGGTGTAGGCCAATAGCATCTCAGTAGTCAGGGCAGGGATTTGCGCAGCCTGTCTCCATCTGTGCTGAAGTTACACAGGATGCGCCACGTAAAAGTGGTAGTGTAGGCCTGAGGAAGCGTAAATTGAAGAAATTGTAATTCAGTACAAGGGTGTTTGTCAAAATATTATGTTGCTAAATTTCCTTTTATATAATAGTGCAAAAATGTTTTGATTTGGAACACTTCCATATCTTGCCATTATTGCATCCCAAGTGTCAACTTGCCCTTTCATTTCACGATGAATATCAATACATGACAAGACCATTGGGTGATTACAGAAATAGAGCAATGAGTGGATGAATAGTGATTTGTGCAATGGCAGAGGTAATAGAGTCATCGGGTCATAGAGTTATACAGCACAGAAACAGGCCCTTTGGCCCACCGTGTCCACGCCGGCCATCAAGCCTATCCTAATTCCATTTTCCAGCACTTGACCCGTAGACTTGTATGCTATGGAGTTTCAAGAGCTCATCTAAATACTTCTTAAATGTTGTGAGGGTTCCTGCCTCTACCACCCTTCAGGCAGTGCGTTCCAGATTCCAACCACCCTCTGGGTGACAATTGTTCCTCAAATCCCCCTCAAAACCTCTTTCCCCTTGCCTTAAATCTATGCCCCCTGGTTATTGACCCCTCCGCTAAGGGAAAAACCTATCAATGCCCCTCATAATTTTGTATACCTCAATCATGTCCCCCCTCAGCCTTCTCTGCTCTAAGGAAAACAACCCTAGCCTTTTCAGTCTCTCTTCATAGCTGTAATGCTCCAGCCCAGGGCAACACCCTGGTGAATCTCCTCTGCACCTTCTCCAGTGCAATCACATCCTTCCTATCGTGTGGTGCCCAGAACTGTACACAGTACTCCAGCTGTGGCCTAACTAGCATTTTATACAGCTCCATCATAACCTCCCTGCTCTTATATTCTATGCCTCGGCTAATAAAGGCAAGTATCCCAATGCCTTCCTAACCACCTTATGTGGTTCCTCCCTGTGCTGCTGTCTTCAGTGATCTATGGACAAGTACACCAAGGTCCCTCTGACTTTCTGTACTTCCTAGGGTCCTACAATCCATTGTATATTCCCTTGCCTTGTTAGTCCTCCCAAAATGCATCACCTCACACTTCTCAGGATTAAATTTCATTTGCCACTGCTCTGCCCATCTTACCAGCCCATCTATATCGTCCTGTAATCTAAGGCTTTCCTCCTCACTATTTACGACACCACCAATTTTTGTGTCATCTGCGAACTTAGTGACCATACCTCCTATACTCATATCTAATTCATTAATATACACTACAAACAGCAAAGGTCCCAGCACTGATCCCTGCGATACACCATAGGTCACAGGCTTCCAATCGCTAAAATAACCCTTGACCATCACGCTGTACCTCCTGCCACTAAGCCAATTTTGGATCCAATTTGCCAAATTGCCCTGGATCCCATGTGCTCTTTTCTGGACCAATCTCCCATGCGGGATCTTATCAAAAGCCTTACTGAAGTCCATGTAGACTACATCAACTGCTTTACCCTTTTATTGGGACTTCTTTTTGAACTCAGCGTGGTGCCCTCATTTAGCAGCCACCGCAGAGCCTCTGTGATATTATGCGCGGGGACTCATTAGAATCACGGCGCCGAGCCTCCCGCCCGATATTACGTGGGGAGAAGCGGGACACTTGGCACAGTGAGGAACCCTTTGACAGTTGTGCAGCAGGTGCTGGGGCCCTATTTTAAGAGCCCCAGCACCTGCTCCCTGACAGCTGTCAAAGAAGACTTGCCTGACTTCTGAAGAATGGGGCTGCTGTCAATCTGGCAGCAAAGCAGAAAGTGCTGCAGAAATCCAGCAGGTCAGGCAGCATCTGTGGAGAGAGAAGCAGAGTTAACTTGTCCAAGTTCACAGACCTGAAAGTTAACTCTGCTTCTCTCTCCACCGATGCTGCCTGACCTGCCGAGTGACCCCAGCACTTTCCACTTTGCTGCCACATACTTACCCTGCTGTGTCCCAGTGTCCTGTGAAGTTGCAATCCTCTTCTCCAACTCAAGTGTAACATTCCTTCTTGTAGGCATGCCACACCTGGGTGAATAATCTTAAATTTGCACATTCCAGGACGTGAGACTTAAATAGACCATAAAAGGTATTACAGAGGTTTACAGAGAACACACTGACACAAATGGGAATGCACAGGTGTCACAGCAATGTAAATATGTCTTTCACTAAATGTTCCTCACTAACATGTGTGTCCTTTTCTCTGTGTGAATGATGTGTGCCAGCACGTAGCGCCAATGTTACATCCCTTTGCACCGTTGGCCCTTTAGGAGAGCCAATGTATGCAATAACAGAATTGCCATGCCACCATTACACAGGAGCGTCTCCACAGATGCAGTGACATGGACATTGGCTCAGTCAGCTGCTGCCTCTAATGGTTTACACAGGGATGCTGTAGATGTGGACTGGTGCACATCAGGTGAGTGAGGGTGATGTGTGGCTTGCAGAGCTCAAGTCAGTTCCTATGGAGCAGACAGTCTTTGTCTGGTAAGCCACTTCCGTACATTCCTAGCTCACTGATAGCCCTGCATGCAGAGCCTGGGTGCCATCTGCCCTCCCATGTATCTTTCATATTGTAGATCCTCGGCGTCCTCATAGTCCTAGGAGGAATCCTGTTGACGTCTCTCATCATCATGCCAGGCCTGGCCCCTATTGGGTGCGTAGTTGTGCAGAGTACCAAAGAAAGGAGCTGGCCTTTATGGCCCACAGTACAGGGCATCACCCTATCCATACAGGCATTGGAGGTGCTCTTTCAGTATGCCGATCTCCTGCTCAATGGTGGCTCATGTAGATTAGTGGCTGGCGTTGTATCTCTCCTCTGCAGCAGTGGTGAGGTCTCTCACTGGTGTTGGGAGCCATGTCTGCAAAGGATAGCCCTGATCTTCATAAAGCCACCCCTCCATCTGGGCCAGTTCAGTGAACAGTGCTGGCAGCGGGACTGGTGCAAGACTCAGGTGTCATGGCAGCTGCCTGAGAAACAGTCACATACTCACTGCAAGCATCTGCGGTTTTCACATACCAGCTTCACCTAGATTGAGAAGGCTCCTTTAATGATGGTGTCAGCAGGTGGTAGGCTGGCAGTAGGCCTGATGGCCCCTTGAGTGCAGTCTATGAACATTATAACCGATTGGTTCTCCGGCAATGGTGCCAGAAGCAATGGCCATCTGGGCTTGGCTGTGAGAGTCCGTCCTGAAGCAGACATACTCACTGGCCCTCTGGTGCAAGGCATTAGTGACCTCCCTGATGCAGCGGTACACTGCTGACTGTGTGACCCCACAAAGTTCTCTGTTGGGCTCCTAAAAGGCTGCAGAGGCCTGAGAACCGCTTCCACTATGAGGAACAAAGGAATGGGATGTCTACCGGAGCCCATGGGCTGCAAGTCATCCTTGAGCAGGGCACAGAGACGTGTCACCATCCTCTCTATATGCACAATCTCCTCTGACACTAGTGCTGTGACATCTGATGGCATGGCATGTGGGGCCTGTAGATGCACGGCAAACATAATGGCGAGCTCACCTTGAGGGCTACTGCTCACGACCGGGGGCCTATACGTGGATCGCACCTGCCTGTTGGTATTGCCTCTGGCGCATACGGATCCTCACGTGCAGAGGATCACACAATGTAGGATGAACCATACCTATTTCCATGTGTTAAATAAAGTTGAACCCTGCATGTATTCGAAGGTTCCTAACAAGGCATGGATTGGTGTTGATGGGTACATCAGCTACTTTCCTGGATCAACTATGTGGCGTGCCATGGCATTGCCCATCTTGGCCAACACACAGAGTGGCACAGCATGACCACATCAACATCCTACCAGCTGAATCGCTTGCCCCACCATCCATAAAACAATGCTCTTGACCTTTCTGGCGCCTTCCCCACACACAGGGTGCCAAGTGTGCCATTACCCCCTCACAAACACAGAGCATACACTGTTAATGGAGGGATGGTACACGGTACCTCCCTTCATGCCAGCACAGCTTTCCCTCCAGTAATCCCAGAACCCCTCCATTTCAGAATGCAGAGTGAGACCCCTGCATATCCCCCCTCCCTCCTCCCTTCCAGAATGCACAGTTAGACCTCTGTATATACCCCCCTCCCTCTTCCCTTCCGTAATGCAGAGTGAGGACCCACCGGCTATTCAGATCGTGAACGGGACGGCACGTGACAGTCGCCTGTTCAACAAAAAATCTGGCAGTGTCGGTGGAGAGGCAGTGGGCTGCATAATCAGCAGAGGGAAGTAATCATTACCATGTGTTGATTGTGGTGCCGCCGCCATGCGACAGAGGTGGGGCCGCACCGAGGTCCCGCCGGTAATATGTGGTGGGCCCTTCTCGACGCTATGGGTCAAGGCGGCCTCTCCCCGCAGCCTTTTACCGGCCTCCGTGCCGCGACCCGTGGTCCGAGGGGCCGGTATAATTCAGCCCCTAGTCACCTCCTCGAAAAATTCAATCAATGGGAGCAGACTATAGGATGTAATTTATGTTTTACACTTGTCATGAAAACATGTTATGTCAAATGTTGATTTTTCAATCTACTGGCTGGAAACCTGAATTAATTTTTTTAAAAAGGAGAAAAGTAACAGAAAAAAGGTGACTTTACTAGCAGCTAAGATGACTACCTTACTTTGCATCACTATATTCCACATTCCAATGTCTCAAAGCGGAGATGGGTTGTCTGCCCAGTCCCCTCAAGAACAATGACTCTCATTAGCAAGACATTAGGGCAATCACTTGGGACATTAAACTGGTGGAGATGAACCACTCATACCTAATCACTTGAACTATGGGACCCTGGTTGAGAGAAGGGAATTCCTAGACATAAATTGATTAAGTTGCAAAAGGAAATACACACTGATAACCTTCATGTTTAAAACATGGGGTGACGATCATATGACAGGCACATCATCTGTGTGTTTAAGCTGGTATTTTCTCTGCAGCAACCAGACAAGTAGTTAGACACCGACAAGAGAGGTCCCAAGTGGGGTCCCTCCTCCTCTCTCTCTCTCTCTCCACTCCACCTTCCAGGTTTCGAACCTTGCCTGCTGGTTGTAACCACCTAGGCCTATCACTGCTACCGACAGAGACCCCATCTGCGTCGCTGTATCCAGGAGAACCACTGAATTCGCTGTCCACATCTGCTAACCAGAAGCCTCAGGATCTCTGAATTCAGTTTGAAGCCAGCTGAGTCACCACACTCTACAGACTGTATACTCCTTTTTATTATTCTGCATTCTAATCCAATCAATCTGTTCTTCCCCACTCTGTAACGTATTTGTGTGTGAGTGTGAACGTCGAATGTGTGTGTGAAAGTTGAAGCATAGTTTATTATTTTACTTAGATTGGTTTAAGTACAGTAAAGCCAACCCCTTTCTTTGTTAAACTCAAGAAAACCTGTCCAATTAGTTCCTTTTATGATTGTAGCACATAAATGGTCAAACATTCCCTGAATTGGCAAGTATATCCGCTTTAAAAAAGAAATAAATCCGTTGTGGTCAAACAAGGAGAGGGACAAGAGGGCCCTTTGACCCCTCCTCAACCTGATTGTAAAACAAAAACTTGCACTCATATAGCACCTTTCACAATCTCAGGGCATCGCAAAGTATTTTACAGCCAATGAATTACTTTTGAAGTGTCGTCACTGTTGTGATATTGGCCAAATAATCTGTTTTTAGTGATGTTAATTGAGGGATAAATATGGACCAGGACATTGGGGTTAACTCATCTTCAAAGTAGTGCCATGGGATCTTTTACATCCACTTGAGAGAACAGATAGGGTCTTAGTTTTAACATCTCATCTGACAGATAGCACTCCCCTCAGTACTACACTGCTAGCCTAGAACTTTGCACACAAGTCTCTGGAGTGAGACTTGAATCCACAACTGTTTGATCAGAGACAAGAATGCTACCAACTGAGCCACAGCTGACACCTGACTAGCTGAACCTTCATGATATTATGGCATCACTAACATCCCAAGCAGCAATATAAGTGATTGGGTTGACGATAGGTGCCCCATTTTCATCCTTCTCCTCCTCTTCCTCTATGTTCTTCTCAACCGCAGGTGAGTGATGAGTCCCAATGTACTATATGCGTTCCACTCTGCTGCAAAATGTTGTGCATACATAGCACACCACCATATTTCTGGACACCCTGGCACTCAAGAACTGAAGCGTGTTTCCAGACCTGTCTATAGGCATCTGAAGTGCATTTTAACAGTCAATGGTTTTCTCAATGACACACCTGATGGTCATATGACTCTTGTTGGAGCACTCCTGCACCTCATTGGCAGGGTTCCTCACAGATGTCATAAGCCAAGTTTGAAGTGGAGATCCCTTGTCACCTAAGAGCCAATCCTTAAGTTTCCTTGCTGAAATAAAAATGTTTAGGATGTTGGACTTCCTCAGTCTGAAGGCAACATGACAGCAGCCAGAGAATCTGGCATAGACCCATATGAGTCACTTCTAATGGTTGCACACCAGCTGCCCATTGATGGACAAACAACCTTTGTGGTTGATAAAAAAACTCTTTGTGGCTGTGATTGGGTTGTGTACGGTTGATGACACTCTGTACCTGTGGGAATCCGGCCAGACAGGCGAATCTAAGTGCCTGCTCATTTTGCCGGGAGGCAGTGGCGTAGTGGTATTGCCACTGGACTAGTAACCCAGAAACCCAGAGTATTGCTCTGGGGACATGGGTTCAAATCCCACCACACTAGAAGGTGGAATTTGAAGTCAATTAATAAATCTGGAATTAAAAAGCTAGTCTAATGATGGCCATAGAACCATTGTCGATTGTTGTAAAAACCCATCTGGTTCACTAATGTCCTTTCGGGAAGGAAATCTGCTGTCCTTACCTGATCTGGCCTACATGTGACTCCAGACCCACAGCAATGTGGTTGACTCTTACATGCCCTCTGAAATGGCCTAGCAAGCCACTCAGTTGTATCTAACTGCTACCAAGTCAATAAAAAAAAGAATAAAAGCAGACGGACCTCCCAGCATCGACCTAGGCACCGGAAACGACAGCGGCAAACCCAGCTCTGTCGACCCTGCAAAGTCCTCCTTACTAACATCTGGGAGCTTGTGCCAAGGTTGGGAGATCTGTCCCACAAACTAGTCAAGCAACAGCCTGGCAATGTCATACTCACGTAATTATACCTGACAGACAATTTCCCAGACTCCGCCATCACCATCCCCGGGTATGTCCTTTCCCACCGGCAGGACAGACCCAGCAGAGGTGGCAGCACAGTGGTATACAGTCAGGAGGGAGTTGCCCTGGGACTCCTCAACATCGACTCCGGGCCCCATGAAGTCTCATGACATCAGGTCAAGCATGGACAAGGAAACCTCCTGCTGATTACCACCTACTGCCCTCCCTCAGCTGATGAGTCAGTACTCCTCCATGTTGAACACCACTTGGAGGAAGCACTGAGGGTGGCAAGGGCACAGAATGTACTCTGGGTGGGGGACTTCAATGTCCATCATCAAGTGGCTCGGTAGCACCACTACTGATCGAGCTGGCCGAGTCCTAAAGGACATAGCTGCTAGACTGGGTATGCGGCAGGTGGTGAGGGAACCAACAAGAGAGAAAAACACACTTGACCTCATCCTCTCCAATCTGCCTTCGACAGATGCATCTGTCCATGACAGTATTGGTAGGAGTGACCACCGCACAGTCCTTGAGGAGACAAAGTCCCATCTTCAGATTGAGGATACCCTCCATCGTGATGTGTGGCACCACCATTGTGCGAAATGTGATTTTGAACAGATCTAGCCATGCAGAACCGGGCATCCATGAGGCACTGTAGGCAATCAACAGCAGCAGAATTGTACTCAACCACAATCTGTAACCTCATGGCCCGGCATATCCCCCCTCAACCATTACCATCAAGCCAGGAGACCAACCCTCGTTCAATGAAGAGTGCAGGAGAGCATGCCAGGACCAGCACCAGGCAATCCTCAAATTGAGGTGTCAACCTGGTGAAGCTACAATACAGGACAACCTGCGTGCCAAACTGCATAAGCAGCATGTGATAGACAGAGCTAAGCGTTCCCATAACCAATGGATCAGATCTAAGCTCTGCAGTCCTGCCACATCCAGCCTTGAATGATGGTAGACGATTAAACAACTAACTGGAGGAGGTGGCTCCACAAATATTCCCATCCTCAATGATGGGGAAGCCCATGTGGGCATAATGGAGCCAGGTTGTTCCCTGCTCTAAAAGTCACAAATTTTCACCACTACCTGCGCCCAACCCACCCATTCTTGGGGGTTAAAAAGTCTCCCTCCCACCCCCACCACTCCATTTCTGCTGCAATTCCAGCGAAATAACATAGGCGGAGTGGGAACAGTTCCAAGGATTTTCCTAGTCTTAGTTACTTGGACCAGGTTTTATCATTACCCACTAGTTTCAAGCAATTTGTTTACAGTCTTCTTTAAAACTTGAGAGAATTTCCCATGTAAAACTAATATTTAAACTGCATGATGCATTAGTTCAGGGCAATGTTAATGATTAGTACATAAATGTATGACTTGAATGGCCATTTGTGAAATTTACAATTGCAACATTTATGTGGTGAAAATAATTTATCTGTTTTTATTGGAGCAAACCAGACCATCTTGTACATAAATATATTATTGAAAACAGGAAATGGAGGATAAAAATACCGTAGTGTTACGAGCTCACAGGACACCAGTCTGGTGTGCACTCTATCTTTAACCGGATGGACCATCTGGCATTGACCTAAGCAGCAGACGTGACAAAGGCATAGCTAGCCCAGTCAACCCTGCAATGTCCTTCTCATTGACATCTGGGTACTTATGCCAAAATTGGGGCAGCTGTTCCATAGACCAGTCAAGCAACAGCCTGACAGAGTCATACTTACCGAATCATACCTAACAGCCAATGTCTCAGACTCTTCCAATAACATTCCTGGGTTTGTCCTGTCCCATTTGCAATACATACCTACCAGAGGTGGAAGCACAGAAGCATACAGTCAGGATGGAGTGGCCCTGGGAGTTCTCAACATTGACACCAGACTCTATAAAGATGCATGGCATCAGGTCAAACATGGGCAAGGAAACCATCTGTTGATTACCACCTATCAACCTGCCTCATCTGATGAATCAGTACTCCTCCAAGATGGACACCATGTAGAAGAAGCACTGAGGGTACCAAAGGCACAGAATGTTCTCTAGGTGTCTTCAATGTCCATTGTGAATAACGGCTTGACAACGCAACTATTGACCGAGCAGACTGACTCCTGAAGGACATTGCTGCCAGACTGAGCCTGTGGCAGGTGGTGAAAGAATCAACATGAGGAGAATACCACCAATCTCCCTTTCACAGATGCATTTTTCCATCCGCACAATCCTTGTGGGATAAAAGTCCTATTTTCACTCTGAAAACACTCTTCATTGTGTTGTGTGCCACTATTACTGGTAAATGAGATAGATTCAGAACAGATCTAGCAGCTCAAAACTGGGCATCCATGAGGTGCTGTGGGCCAACAGCAACAGCAGAATTGTATTCCACCATAATATGTAAATTCATGGCCCAGCAAATTCCTCACTCTATCATTAAGATAAGATCAACCCTGGTTCAATGAGAAGTGTAGAAGAGCATGCCAGGAGCAGCACCAGGCAAATCTAAAAATGAGGTGCCAACCTAGTGAAGTTACAACACAGGACTACATGAACACTGAACAGTGGAAGCAAAATGCTATAAACAAAGCTAAGCAAGCCAAAAACCTATGGATTAAATCAAAGCTCTGCAGTCCTGTCACATCAAGTTGTAAATGGTTGTGGCCAGTTGAACAAATAAGCGGAAGAGGAAACTCCACAAACTTCCCCACGCCCAATGATGTCACAGTCCAACATGTCAGTACAAAAGACAAGGTTGAAGCATTAGAAACCATCTTCAGCTAGAAATGTCAATTGGATGATTCATCTCAGCCTCCTCGTTGATGCAAACCTTCAGCCAGTTCGATTCACTCCACATGACGTCAAGAAATAGTGAAGTGCACTAAACACAGCAAAGGCAAAGGAATACATAATTAATGGTAAAATACTGACAAATGTAGAGGAAGTGAGGCACAGTGGCACAGCTCCAGTGACCTCGGTTCGATTCTGGGTACTGCCAGTGCAGAGTTTGCAAGTTCTCTCTGTGACTGTGTGGGTTTCTGCCGGGTGCTCTGGTTTCCTCCCAAAGACTTGCAGGTTGATAGGTAAATTGGCCATTGTAAATTGCCCCTAGTGTAAGTAGGAGAATGGTAGGGAATATGGGATTAACATAAATGGGTCATTTTGGTCAGCACAGACTCAGAGGGCTGAAGGGCCTCTTTCAGTGCTGTATCTCTCTATGACCTTGGAGTGAATGGCCACAGAGCCCTGAAGGTAGCAGGACAGGTTAAGAAGGTATATGGAATCCTTTCCTTTATTAGCTGAGGTATAGAATATAAGAGCAGGGAGATTATGCTGGAACTGTATAACTCATTGGTTAGGCCACAACTTGTGTACTGTGGGTAGTTCTGGTCATCTCATTACAGAAAGGATGTATTTGCACTAAAGAGGCTACAGAGGAGAATTACAACGATGTTGCCAAGACTGGAAAAATGCAGCTATGAGGAAAGATTGGATAGGTTGGAGTTGTTCTCCTTGGAACAGAGAAGACTGAGGGGACATCTGATTGAAATGTATAAAATTTTGAGAGGCCTGGATAGAGTGGACGTGAAGGGTCTATTCACCTTAGCAGAGAGGTCAGCGATGAGGGGGCATATATTTAAAGTGATTGGTAGAGGGGAGTTGAGGGAAAAACTTTTTCACCCAGAGGGTGGTGGGGGTCTGGAACTTATTGCCTGAAAGGGTAGTAGAGGCAGCAACCCTCAACTCATTCAAAAGGAGCATGGATATGCACCTCAAGTGCCGTAAACTGCAGGGCTATGGTGGAAGGTGGGATTGGAATAGGTGGATCGTTTTTCAGCTGGCAGAGACACGATGGGCCAAGTGGCCTCTTTCTGTGCCTTAAACCTTCTATGATTCTATAATTCTATGCTATGGCCCAGACAACATCCCGGCTGTAGTGTTGAAGACTTGTGCCGCAGAGCTAGCCACGTCTCTAATCAAACTCTTACAGTACAACTAAAATACTAGCATGTACCCTACAATGTGGAAGATTTCCTAGGTATGTTCTGTCCACAAAAGGCAGGACAAATTCAATCCAGTCAATTACTGCCCTGTCAGTCTACTCCCAATCATCAGCAAAGTGACGGAAGTTGTTGTTGACAGTACTATCAAGTGGCACTTACTCATCAATGACCTGCTCAGCAATGCTCAGTTTAAGTTCTGCCAGGGTTTCTCAGCTCCAGACCTCATTATAGCCTTAATCCAAACATGGATAAAAGAGCTGAATTCAAGATGTGAGGTGAGAGTGACTACCCTTGACATCAAGGCAGCATTTGACTGAGTGTGGTATCAAGGAGCCTTAGCAAAACTGAAGTCAATGGGAATCAGGGGAAAACTCCCCATTGATTGGAGTCATACCTAGCACAAAGGAAGATGGTGTGGTTGTTGGAGGCCAATCATCTCAGCCCCAGGGCATCGCTTCAGGAGTTCCTCAAGGATGTGTCTGAGGTCCAAACATTTTCAGCTATTGCATCAATGACCTTCCCTCAATCATAAGGTCAGAAGTGGGGATGTTCGCTGATTATTGCAGAATGTTCAGCACCATTCGTGACTCCTCAGATACTGAAGCAGCCCATGTCCAGATGTAGAAAGACCTGGACATCATCCAGTCTTGGGCTGTTAAGTGGCAAGTAACATTCGTGCCACACAAGTGCCAGGCAATAACCATCTCCAACAAGAGAGAATCTAACCATCTCCCCTTGACGTTCAAAGACATTACCATTGCTGAATCCCCCACTATCAACATCCTGGGAGTCAGCAATGACCAGAAACTGAGCTAGACCAGCCACATAAATGCTGTGGCTACAAGAGCAGGTCAGAGGCTGGGAATTCTGTGGTGAGTAACTCACCTCCTGACTCCCCAATGCCTGTCCATCATCTACAAGATACAAGTCAGAATTGTGATGGAATACTCTCCACTTGCCTGGATGGGTGCAGCTCCAACAACATTCAAGAAACCTGGCACCATCCAGGACAAAGCAGCCCGCTTGATTGGCACCCCATCCACCCGCTTCAACATTCAGTCCCTTCACCACCAACACACAGTGGTAGCAGTGTGTACCATCTACAAGATGCACTGCAGCAACGCACCAAGGTTCCTTCCGCAGCACCTTCCAAACCCGCAACCTCTATTACCTACAAGGACAAGGGAAGCAAATGCATGGGAACACCATCACCTGCAAGTTCTCCTCCAAGTCACACACCATCCTGACTTGGAAATTTATTACCACTCTTTCACTGTCGGGTCAAAATTCTGGAACTCCCTACCTAACAACACCATAGGTGTACATGGACCACATGGGCTGCAGCGGTTCAAGAAAGCAGTTCACCACCACCTTCTCAAGGGAAATTAGGGACAGATAATAAATGCTGGCCTTGCCTGTGACACCCACGTCCTGTAAAGAAATGAAAAAAACTGCACTGAATATGTTAAAAGAATTAGAAATTGAAAGAGTTACTTCAAATAATTTAGACATGCATCATACTGCAGGCCGTGTTTCAAATGAAGTTATCAAACTGGCTTGGATGAGAAAAGAAAAGATATTGGAAAAGAAAGTGATAAAAGTAAACTGTTTAACCAAGCACCATGAAAATTTTGCAGTATATTAAAAAATCTTTCTTTCAGTTTCATGTACCTCAAAACATACATCCATAAAAATCTAACATTATATCTTTACTTGACATATTTTACTTGACTTGAAACAGAGAGTAGTGGTGAATGGTTGTTTTTCAGACTAGACGAGGGTATACAGTGGGGTTCCTCAGCGGTCAGTACTATGACCACTGCTTTTCCTGATATATATTAATGACTTAGACTTGGGAGTATATAGCACAATTTCAAAATTTGCAGATGATGCAAAACTTTATATATTGTGAATTGTCAGGAAGGTAGTGAGAGACTTCAAGAGGACATAGACCATTGATGGCCACTCAGAAACATTGGTAAAAGTGGTGTATGGAAACTCAGCTGGTATCACCCTGGCATCTTTGTTATACGATAGTGGCTTCAAGCCCCACTCAAATTCTAGGTTAACACTTCAGTATAGCACTGAGGGAGTGTTGCATTGTCAAAGCTGCTGTCTTTCAAATAGCATGTTAGTGGAAGAACCCATCTGTTTGTTCAGGTGGATGTAAAAGTTCCCATGACACGGTTCAAAGAGGATTAGAAAGTCTCCCAGTGTCCTGACCAATACTACCTAAAGCAAATTAACTGGTCATTCGTTTCATTTACTGTTTGTAGGGCCTTGCTGTGAGCATCTAGATATTATCAGGCTGCACCATGTCATGGACGTTTTGAATAGCCTGATTAAACTACTAAGGCCTACTTCATTTCAAAAATAAATCTTGCTCCAAATGCTGCTCACAGCTGCTTGATCCCATTCCAATTGGAAAGTGTTTCCTGGTCCAGCCTGACCAAGCACTGTGTGCCTCCTGGTCTATTGTACATTCAGTGCTTCCTGGCCTAGTTCCCAACCTCTCTCCACCTTGAGGACTTTGGTTCACTCCCAATCCCACACCTAAGCTGACAAGCATCTAACCTGTGATGAAATATAGGTGTAATAGGCTTAATTTGGTAAAAGTTAGATATAATTAATACATTGTACCGTTTAGAATTAAAGATTGAATAAATGGTCAGTTTTCAAGGCTCATTGAAATTTCCTTTGAGGGCAATGTTAAAAAACATGAACATCCCTGTTACAATGGAATGTGTAGCAGAAATGCCTTTTAAGGTAAATGAGAGAGGCTATACATGTTCCCTAATGATAACTATAATCCTAATTAGTTGATAACATTAATGATATAGACAGACTAACTTAAAGAGATGGTATGAGGTACCATCAAAGAACCATCACAGATGATCATTCACAGAGTGGAATGTTACCTACAAAACACAGATGTCGCGTAAACCCAATTTAACCCAAAAAGGAAAAAAAACAGCTACTGCACAAATTTAATTAACAATCTTTTAAGTATAAAACACATTTATAAAGTTAAGTCTTAGTGTTACTATAAAACGCTACAAACATTTTGACCAGATAAAAGCTCACAACTTCAGGAGAAGGGAATTCTCAGCAGATAATTAATTGGGAATAAGTTGTTAATGATATTACCATAATTGAGAATAAGTAATGATATTACCATATATGGAGAACGAAAGCGGGAAAAACATGCACAAAAAGGTAACAACTACATTCCAAAAGATGTTAATAGATTAGAAACAGAATAAACGTGAGAGTTTGGAATCGAAAAATCAGTGGTATTGAAATTCCTCATCAATACTACTCATCCTATGGTAAGAATAGCTGACTGCATGACAAGAGAATTCTGCTTTTCACTGAGAGTGTTTTGTCTTGTTAAGCAGGAGGCTTACTTGTGGAATTTAAGGTTAAGGTTTACTTTGAATTTTGATGGAAACTCTAAGATATTTTGCTGTAATATTATCAAGTTTGAAATTTTGGATTCTATTTTAGAAATAAGATTATGTTTTACATCTCTTAGTAATCTTTGATATTGTAGTATACGTATCCACTTAAAAGTATATTGCATGTTAAATTCTTTAATAAATATATAAAAGTTAATAAATCGTCTCATGTAGCATTCTGTATACAACTACAAGAACCCCTTCTCTGTGTCTCTTTAAGTGGAGAGATATGTATTGAAGAGAGTTTTCCAGACCCTTATAATATCTAGGATATTTATGACTTAGCCATAATTATTTTAAAAATAGGCTATCTGAAAGATAGTAATATTCTCTGAGTTTTCTTTCTTTGAAGCAAAGCTAGTTCAATTCTTTGGACCCAAAATACGTGTCTGTAAGAGTTTGTCTGGTTTGAATTTAATTAAAGGTGATTCATAGAGATGTACTCATGATTTGGTTAAGAGTCATAGAGAGATGCAGCACTGAAACAGGCCCTTCGGCCCAACGAGTCTGTGCTGACCATTGGCCACCCATTTATACTAATCCTACTTTTCCCTCTCACATCCCCATGATTCTCCTACCACTTACCTACACTAGGGGCAATTTTTACAATGGCCAATTTACCTATTAATCCACAAATCTTTGGCATGTGGGAGGAAACTGGAGCACCTAGAGGAAACCCACATGGTCACAGGGAGAACTTGCAAGCTCCACATAGGCAGTACCCAGAAACAAACCCAGGTCACTGGGCCTGTGGTGCTAACCACTGCACCACTGTGCCGCCCTAGTTTAGGTCCTATAAGGGGTTAAAGTCATAAATCACTTCAAACCCACCCAGTCCATTCTTCCCTCCCTCCCAACAGAAATAATTTGGGGCAAAATCCACCCTCCCAGCCATGCAGTTCTGTATCCAATGCTCCAGCTCCACTCCCAGTGGCCACCTGTTATTGAACTGATCATGAACAAAATCATTAATGACTGTCTAGTTTATAAATAATGAGTCAGATTTTGTTGCAGCAGGGTATCTAACAGTGGCTGCCTTTATTTAGACTTGCCCTGCACCCTGTACAGGGCAACCAACTTAATCAATCAGATTGAACAATTGAGAAATAAACAGCAGAAAGACTGAAAAGGAAGTGTGAACTAGATTGGGTGAATTCTATATCAAAAAGGTTACAGAAAGAGAAATAAAGAGAGGGAAAGAAAGATTTGAATATGAGGGAGAAAAAAGACAGGCAAAGTAAAATAAAATTTAAAATTTTTAAAACTTGACATTTTTAAAATCTCCAACAACAATCGATACCCGTAAAAATCAGACTTCACACGGGTAATGGTTAATTTTCAGTGCCAGAGTGATTGCTTGGGAGTAATTAATAATTATCATGTCATTTATGTCTTTTGGTGGCAAGTTAAGTTCATATCAATAAAGCAGCTTCATGACATTCAAAGCATGTTAATGGTGAAGCAAATAGCAAAATGTCATTTTTGTGAAGCTAATGGCACATCCCAGACAGCAACTTTAAATGTTGGCATTTAACTGTGCATCTTCTCCTCACCTGAATTCGCTGTTCCATTTTTGCAAAAATAGCCATTCTATTCGCTTCATCATTATTTTGACAGCAAAATCTGGTCCAACTGCTGCAAAATAATAAAGCTCCTGAAAACTTTATGAGAGGACAACAACTTAAGATATTTGGCAAAAAATGCAGGGGTGAAATGAGGAGACTTTTTTTATGCAGGGAGTTGTTACAATCTGGAATGCACTGCTTGAAATGGCAGTGGAAGCGCATTTCATAATAACTTGCAAAAGGGAATTAGATAAATACTTAGAAAGGAGAAATTTGGAGGGAGATGGGGAAAGCGCAGGAAAATAGGACTAGTTGGATAATTCTTTCAACGAGCCAGCCTAGGTGTGATAGAATGAATTACCTCCTTCTATATCTTAAGAGTATATGAGTCTAAGGGGGGAAATTTAACCAACAAACACATACAGGTTTGAATCAGATGGGAGGGTTAAAGTCTTAAAAATCAGAATTGTGACCCAAACCCGCCTCAAACCCACCCACTCTGGTGGGAAGGTGGTCAGTTAGCCTATTCACTTCAAGGAGGTGGGTTGGAACTTTAAATATGATAATAGAGCTGGGAGAGTCATTGGGCTAGATTTTACCATAGGCGGACGGGACTTCGCCACTGACATAAAAATCGGTGCGAAACCTGCTTCCGCCTAGCCCAGGGATCCGACCCGCATTTTATGGGTCCCCAGGCTTTACTTGTCAGACTTCCACCCGCTTGAGGGAGGAGGTCCCGCCTCAGTGAGCTGCCGGCCAATTAGCGGGCTGTCAGCTCTTAGTCCCAGCAATGCCTCTGGGAGCAGTGGTCACTGCTGGGACTGCAGCCCAGCCAACGCCATGGAGCCACGGCTTCAGGTAAATTGGACTTGCCTCGCCGGGGGGAGATTAGTTGTGGCGGCAAGGCAAGGGTAGCTGTTTGGGGGGTGAGGACGGGGTGCAGCTTGAGTCCCAGGGGTGGGTTGGGAGGTGGGGGCGGACCTCGATCAGGCACCCTGTGCCTGACTGCCATGCCATCCCCCCCGGCACGCGGAAAGGCCGGCAGCTATCGCTAGGTGGCCTTTCACGTCCCCAGCATGCCCGCTTGCCATAGATAAAATATCCACGGAGGTGGGTGAGGGCCCTTAAGTGGCCACTTAATGGCCACTTAAGGGCCTTGATTGGCCTCGGGCAGGCGGGCCGTTTCCACCCACCCGCCCCCGCCCGACCGCCGTAAAGTTGGCCGGAGGCTGGAGTGGGGCGGGAAGGCCTCCCGGAGCCTCCCGCTCAATTTTACACCACCCCCACACTGCCATCTGACCTGCTGGGGCGGCGTAAAATTCAGCCCATTGTCATTCAGCTTTTCAACTATAACTCTGGTCAGCTAGTTTATTTGCCCTTCAGTGAGGTGCTGAACAGCCAAGTGGAGGTCTTCCTCTATCCTGTATAAAGTTGCAGACTGAGGGCTGAATTTAGTGGAGCCGGTGGGGTTCCTGATGATGAGCTGAAAAGGCAAGGGGAATCCCGCCTCAGCCCTTCGGAGCCCCCCGGCACAATTCAACAGCAATCAGGGAATTAACTGCCCTTTAAAGACGGGGACCCCTTCTCCAAGACCTGCTGGCCAATCGGAGGGCTGCAAGCTCAATACTATTGGCAGCACCAATGAGAGCAGTGGCCACTGCCAGTACTACACCAGGCCCAAGACCAGGCACAGCGCTGGAGCCCGAACCCAGGTAAGTGAAGTGGGGTCACCGGGGCCAGTCTAGCAGACCCTGGCAAGGGATACAGGGGAGGGTGGTCTTTGAGGGTGGGGGTTAAGTGGAGGATTGGGGTTTATTGCTGGGGGCCCTTTGTGGGCCACACATTGCCTACGGAGGAGGCCCCACCCCCCCACCAAGCCCACAGGGAGCCATCTTGTTTTACTGGGCAACCTCACCACGTGGCATAGGTGCCCCACCGCTGGTTTAATTCCCGTTGTGGCAGAAAGAGGCCCTTAAATGGCTGGTGATTTGATCAATTAAGGGCCTCAATTGGCCTCTGGGCGGGAAAGCCATCTTCGGCCTTACCCGCGCACGACTTAATTGCAGTGACGGGAAGGTGAGAGGCCCTCCGCCCCCTGCCTTCTGTTGCAATTCTATGGGCACCCCCCCCCCCCCCCCACTCCCCAGCACATCTCTCAGGGGCCCATTAATTTCTGCCCTGAGCATGTAGGCCATTGGAAAGCATTTTTTGAAGTGTAGTCACTATTGTACTAGAGGAAAACATCTAATTAAAATTCAAGCTTCTTTGTAATTAAGTGCAATCTATAAGAGTGACATTTTTTGCTCATTTATTATCTTAAACACTTAGTGCAGACATTGAGGCCTCCTACCCAGTGGAAATGGGGCTGTATTGCCCCAGAAATGGTAAGGAATAACTTACTGTCCCATTCCCACTGTCGTTATGGCAACTGCAATCTTCCTTCAGGTCTATTGCTGGGCGGTCGGAGCTGCATCAGGCTGTAGGCCCTTTTAAAATGCAAATCGAGATCCTACAGCATAAATAGAACCTAATTTGCCATTTTAGGTCAGTACTAGATAGAGCTTGTGCTAAGCAAGCTGGCAGTCCAGCTGAAGAAGAGGCACAGCTGTATTTTACTGTATTTATGTGAAGCCAGAAGGCGTACAGGAGTGCTCTTCCACACTTTATGAAACCACCTGGGCTGCTGTCGCACCAGGTGTCTTCTTCTCTACAAATTCCACCCCCATCCACCCCTCCCCCAAACATACCTTCTTCCGATCCAGAGGCTGGCCGGGCTATCCAAGGGCATTGTTTTCTGCCTACAGCCCACCGGCCGAATGCTAATGAGGCCCGTCCCTCTAAACAGATCGGGCATCCTGTTAGGACTATCGAGTGGCCGGATGAGTACCCAAGGCCCTCACCAAGAGAAGATCAATCCCTTAAAAATGCTTTGAACTGGGACCAATGTTTTGCAAAGAAACAGGTCACTTGTGCATCATAGCTCAAAGAAGGAACATTTATCAGATAAATACAAAAGGCTAAGATTTTACTTACCTGACCCATCGGGAGCAGAAAGGGCGGGCCCAAAAGTCATAGTGAAGTTGGAAGTTGGGATTCCTGGGCACACTGTGGAGCTTTAACTTCACATCGTATGCCTGATTGACAGGCTTGGCTTCCCATTGGAAGGTGAATCGGTCAGCGGAGGCTGCAGGAGCAGGTAAGTCCATGCCGGGATCAGGGGTGATCTTGGGACGGTGGAAGCAGGGGAGTGTAAATAGAGGGGATGGGGGCCATGTGGGAAGGCATGATCCCAGAGAGTCTCCCGATCCTGGGTTCCCAGTGTTCTAGGATCCTGGAGCAGGGAAAAGGTTGGAAGCTTCAGTGGGAGGAATTGGAGGCCAGAAGGGGGTTGGAGGCAGGGAAGGGGTTGGAGGCTAGGTGGGGTGGATTGTTTGGAATGAGGGGGTGGTGGTCAGAGACTTAGGGAGAGGGGTTGGAGACCTGATGGCTGGATCCATTGGGGAAAAGGGCCAGAGACTGGTGGGGAGAGGTTGGAGACCTGGAAGGGGGCTTGGAGTTCTGGAGATGCGGATTGGAGGCCTAGTGGGAGGAGTTTGAAGGCCAGTAGTGGTTGGAAATTGGAGGCCACGCAGGAAAGGCCGTAAGGGGGTTGATGACTGATCGCATGGATTGCTCATGCAGGCACGCTGGATCCAGAAGGTAGGTGTAAAGGAACTCACCTCCTGGATCTCCCAAGTCCTCTCCTGGATGTAGCTGTCGGCTTCTCCTCACTTCAGCACCTCACTGAAGTGCAAATAAGTGCTCTTGAGATCCTGGCTAGCAGGGAAGTGCAGGTGGGCCATGTGAGGAAAAATGGAGAAAGGGACATGGAAGAAGGACTCTGCTCAAAGCACTCCCACTTCTCATCCCTTGCCCTCCGCCCCTAAGATATGCTGCCACCTGACCCAATGACCAAGTCTGCCCCTGCACAGGTGTGGGTGGGGCAGTCTTTGCCAGGGCCTTAAGGGGCCCCAAAACCCTCCTGCATCTCAGCTGACAGAGCAGCAATATGAACAGCCTGTCTCTCGCTCTGCTGAAGCCACAGGGGTAGCACTACATAGAGGTAATAGGAAAAGGAAAGACTTTTTAATTGCACAAGAATTCACTTGGGTGATCAGAAAAATGCCAATGTCTTAATGCATTGTAAAATGTAAGCGAATCATACACTTTATTTCAAGTTCTATTGTCCAGTCATCTCCATTGTTGCTCCCCGTCTTCCAGATGGGCATTAGACTTCAGGAGAATGGTATGACCACAGTAGAAGATTAACAAAGGGTGTGAATGAGATGGAGTGATTTCTGAGTGTGGGAATGATTTGCGTTGCTGGTGGTGGGGTGCGCACGGGGGTGCTGGGCGGTGGTGATGTAGTGCAGCGGGTTCAACATTGGAAGCCATATGGCTTTGCACACTCGGGTTATCTGAACAGTGTTGGGATGAGTCTGTAGCTGGCTTCTCTGGCAGGTAGGTGAGCAACTAGAGGCACCCTGGCCACATCAAGCTCCTCCTCATCCTACTCCTTCTCTCTTCTTCCTCCTGCTCTGAGAATGCAGAATGGTCCTCACCTCCCTTTGCAGCTCCAGTCCTCTCTACTCAAACACAGCAGACCTCTACCCTTTTGGATATCCTTGCTGGTACATTCTGAAGGGTGTCCCCCAATCTGTCGAGGCAACCAGAACTGCATCCTCAGAAACGCAGTCTTGCTCATTGGGTGCCCTTGTACTCATGTAGCTTGGTTGGACCTTTCCTCAGGATCTGTGGTAGAGCTTCTTGCAAGTGTTATCAGCTACATCCTTAGAGAGGGCACAGAAAAAATTAGCACGAATTGCCTTCTTATGGTTCTATGATCTATGTTTCTATTCTAGAGGGTAGCCCTTGTCTCCAAGGAGCTACCCAGTCACTCTGCATGGAGGTGCAAAGACCTGTCAGAGATGTGACACAGAATAAAGGCATGATGACAGCTTCCAGGATATCTTGCACAGACATGAATAAAAACCTTCCAGTGGTTACATATGAGTTGAACACTGAGGGAGTGGAATGTCTCTTGATTGACTAATATCCTTTATTATGAGAGGAATTTAAAATAAAAGTAAGGATGTGATGCTTCAGTTATACGGGATATTGGTGAGACCACATCTCGAATACTGTGTGCAGTTTTGGTTTCCTTATTTAAGGAAGGATGTAAATGTGCTGGAGGCAGTTCAGAGGAGGTTTACTAGATTGATATCTGGAATGAGCGGGTTGTCTTGTGAGCAAAGGTTGGACAGACTGGGCTTATTTTCACTGGAGTTTCGAAGAGTGAGGGGAGACTTGATTGAAGTTTCTAAGATCCTGAACAGTCTTGACAAGGTGGATGTGGAAAGGATGTTTCCTCTTGTGGGTGAGTCCAGAACTAGGGGGCACTGTTTTAAAATTAGGGGTTGCCCTTTTACGACAGAGATGAGGAGAAGTTTTTTCTCTCAGAGGGTTGTGTGACTTTGGAACTCTCTTCCTGAGAAGGTGCTGGAGTCAGGGTCATTAAATATTTTAAAGGCAAAGGTAGATAGATTGTTGTTAGGCAAGAGAATCAAAGGTTATCGGGGGTAGATGGGAGTGTGGAATTTGAGACACAAACAGATCAGCCATGATTTTTTTGAATGGCAGAGCAGTCTCGAGGAGATGAATGCCTACTTCTGCTCCTGGATCGTATGTACATATGGATGATCTGAGGGTGCTTTGATTGCCACATGTGTGCACTCAATGACTCCCTGTACCTGTGGAATTCAGCCACTGCAGTAAATGCAAGAGCCCTCTGTGTCTGACCGGCCTCATTACTGTCAAAGTGGACATTAGTGCCAGCCTTGGCAAACAGCATCAGTCATCTGGGAGATAGACTTGTGGTCAGAAAATTGCAAAATCCTGCAGATGTCACCAACAAATCCCTAGAAGAAGCTGTAAGTGAAGAAATTCAGGGCTGTGGTGACCTTGACGACCACTGGCAATGGGTGTCCACGTGGCCAACTTGGAAAGAGGCCTTGTTCCAGGAGGCTGAATATGTCAACAATGGCCTGCTGCAAAATCTTGAGCCTCCTGAGGCACTGTTGCTCCATCACGTCGAGGAGGCTGATCCTGTTTGTATACCCTGTATCGTCTCCTTCGAGCGGAACTCAGTGTCCATCCCCTCTGTTCTGTAGAGTAGCATGTGGTATGCTGTTCTTGTTGATGTTGCTCCTGCTGCTGCTGGTGGTGCTGCTGCTGAGACTGTTGATGTTAATGTGGCTGCTCCTCTTGTTCCTCTATAGAGATCCATGGTATAACTGCATAAGCTGCTCCCAAGCTACAGTAAAGGCTAACAGAGGGAAGTACAGACCAAGGTGGACAAAGTCCAAGGTAGGTGAAAGTCTTCAAAAATTTGGAAATCACCTTTAAAGCAGTGAAAGCACACTCTCAGTAGAAGTCCTGTGATCACAAGCCTTTCAATTAGGCAGGGAAGAGCTATGCAATTTCACATTTTAAAAGCTTTCCAGCCTGTCAGTTTCATTGATCAAAGGTTCCCTGCTGTGTTCTCACTTTGTTGACTGATGAGTTACACATAACCCAGGAAACCTGTGCACTGGCTGTTAAAGCCAGAATACTGGGTTAAAGACACAATTAATTGGATATCTAAATGTATAAATGACTGACCCAACAGCTCCATGAAGGTTTCCTGCATGCCTTGGAAAAGACCACGATAAAAGCTGGAAGTGGCGTTTTTTGGGGATTTAACCCCCCGTCCACACCCAAACTCATTCCCCCCCCCCACCCACCCTCCCCCAAGTGGGCAGCAAAATTTCTGCCCATTGTTTGCAGTAGAATCAATTCTACAAGATGAACATAGTCGGTAGGATTGCATGCAAGCTGTCTTGTTCAACTAATGCCATGACAATTTGAAAGATGCCTTGCTGTCTGAACTTTATATCGGTGTTCCTGATTCTTTAATGGTGCTCTGTTTGCTTCAACAAAATTCTGGAAATGTTAACTTATCTATATCCTTCCTAACTTAACCTATCTATATCCCTTGGCAGTTTCTTTGTGTCCTCATCTCAACATGCCTTCCCACCTATTTTTTATAGGAACAAAAAAAGACATTTTCAAGTGAATGGGCAAAAACTTGGCAGATGGAGTTTAATGTGGGAAAGTGTGAGGTCATCCACTTTGGAAGGAAGAATAAAAAGGCAGATTATTATTTAGATGGAGAAAGATGACAAAATACTGCAGTACAGAGGGATCTGGGTGTTCTTGTACATGAAACACAAAAATCTGGCATGCAGGTGAGCAATTAATTAGGAAGGCAAATGAAATTTTGGTCTTTATTGCTAGGGGGTTAGAGTTTAAAATTAGGGAAGTCTTGTTACAACTGTACAGGATGTTGGTGAGGCCACACCTGGAGTACTGCGTACAGTTTTCGCCTCCATACTTAAGGAAGGATATACTAGCATTGGAGGCATTTCAGAAAAGGTTCACTAGGCTGATTCCTGGGATGAAGGGGTTGTCTTATCAAGAATGGCTAAACAGGTTAGGCCTTTATTCATTGGAGTTTAGAAGAATGAGAGGTGATCTTATTGTAACATATAAGATTCTAAGGGGGCTTGACAGGGTAGATGCTGAGAATATGTTTCCACTGGTGGGGGATTCTCAAATTAGGGGACATAGTTACAGAATAAGGGGTCACATATTGAAAACAGAGATGCAAAGTAATTTCTTCTCTCAGAGGGTGGTGAATCTCTGGAATTCTCTACCTCAGAGAGTTGTGGAGGCTCGATCACTAAATGTATTTAAAAAGGAACTAGATAGATTTTTGAAAACTCGGGGAGTCGAGTGTTATGTGGAGCAGGCCCGAACAAGGAGTTGAGGCCTGGGACAGATCAGCCATGGTCTTGTTGAATGGAGGGGCAGGCTTGAGGGGTTGAATGGCCTACTCCTGCTCCTATTTCTTATGTTCTTATGTTCTATTTCTATGCTTGTCTGATGAGAATGGCACCTGATGCCATTGGATGACTGACAGGCAATTAAGTCAATCAAAGGCCCGGTAGCGGGTAGGAAACCTAGAATAATTTCATTGTGTCTGTTAGTGATTTTTAACCCAGACACTACAGTAACATATTATTTCTGGGTTTTCTGAGCAATTAAGTGAAAGTGGGTATGATGACGATCCATATGAGTCAATTTTAACCCCAGTATTGAGAGGCATACTCCAAACTTGAAATTTGATGGATTTTGGAAGTGGGAACACAACAGAAGGAACTGGCAGAATGGAGTCCAGTGATGCCTCCCTGGATGTGCTGCTCGGGACCGTAAGGCCCCCACAGAGAGTTGCACCCTTCCCTATTGATGGAAAGAAGAAGCCTGCTGGGGAAACAAAGAAGGCAGAGATGGAGGTTTTCCATGAGGGCAGCAGCAGCATAGTGCCATGCTCATGGATTCAATGTCAAAAGCAGTTTAATGACCAAGGCAGGACTAGGAGGGTGAGTATGTGAGCACATTCACATACATCCTGATGTGCGTATCAGCTCAAAACCCTGTCTGCTTTCTCAAGCCTACTGTAGCACATCATCCCTCACAGTTACTTACCTTGCATGTGCAGCTAACCGTCTCTGTTTATACCTTTCCTCACACCCCCACGTGTCTATCCACCACTGACACTCACCCTCTCTTTTATGCAATGTCATGCCTTTCCCTCAAAGTCACCCTCAAAAAATGCTGCTCATCTATCCATTCGATACATGTCATTACTCTCACTCATAGGCCTCTTCTTTCCCTTCTTGCAGAAGAAAAGCACAGAACATGAGGGAGAGGCAGAGAACCGGAGGTAACCCTCCAACCATCTCTCAGAGGAGGAGGCACTGGACATCAGCGGAGTCTCAGCCTAACTGACTGTCAAAAATGGGGGCATGGGTGCCTCCTGGCAACCTGGTGACAGAAGTAAATATCAGACAGCCACATGGCGTACAACACTCACTCACGCTGACTTGATATCAGCAGCGAGTGAAATATGATCATGTGCATAGCAATCACTTAAATGGTACTTACCTTGATAGGTCGAAGTCACGTCTTTAATCTACCACGGGCCTACCTCTCTCTGCAACTCCGCAATGCCCTATGCTGTCGACACCAGAGTCTCATTAACAGCCTGGGGCTCAACATGGGCCTGGCCACCCACACTTCTCCAACTGGTAGAGGCCTCAGCTGTCTCAGTCACAGCCAGCTGCTTGGGTGTGTGTGTGTGATACTCTCACCAGCTGTGACCCTGATTCTACAGCCGAGCGGAAAACCATCGGTGAAAGCATCTGCGATGGTGGAAGGTAGAGGAGAGTCATGTGACAGTGCATCCTCTGATTGCTCCTCCTCAGAGGTTGACTGCTGTCCCCTTTGGATTGAGTCTCCTGCAGATGCCGACTTGCATGTGAGAACACAAACATGTGTGAGTTAGGCTGTACAGATCTTGTCATGATATCCATGCATTATCTGGATCTCCAGCAGTGTGCTGGACTTGGTTGGGAGACAATCCTCCCTCTCTTGAGTGGAGACTCCAGCTTCACTATCTGCCATTGAGCGTCCGCCCTGGGTTCCCACCAACTCCAGTGCTTCACTCTCAGCTGCTGAGTGAGGACATATGCCAGCAATTCCTCTGCCAGTCTGTGAGATCTCCCTATTATTATGGGCCCTCTTGTCCTGCAAGTGGAAAGAGGGAGATTGTCATACTTCAAAGGAAGAGTTACAGGACAGGTGTGCTAGTGGCAGCCCCTCATCCCCTGCAGAGTTTTCCTATGTGGTTCATCCACACGTCAGCTCTCAGGGGAGGTAATGGGGGTGAGCTGTGAAAGAAGGTGGCCTGTGGGCGAGGTGCAGCCATGCATCTGGCAGGATGTGATGATGCCTAACCCACTTTTGCCAGCGTCTTTGTGGTGCTTCCCTCCCCGTGTCGTGCTGTCTCCCATGTAGTCACATGCAATCCCCACAAAGTAGAGTGGCATGGAGCACTCACCTTGGCAGACTGAACAAGGCCATTGACTCACTTCCTGCACATGACCCATGGTTGTGTGTGACCCCACAGCTGCTGACCTCCTCTGTGATCTACATTCAGGCTTGCTTGGTCAGGAGGGAGGACCTCTTCTTGCCATCAGTTGGAAAGAGCACCTCCTGCCTTTCCCTTGCAACATGGAGGAGAATCTCCAGGGAGGCATCGCTAAACTACGGGGCCACCCAGTGTCTTGCCTGTGCCATAGTACAGTTTCCTTGACGGAGGGGTGAGGGAGTACAGGATTCACTGCAGCACCAGTCTCAGCAGCAAACAATGAAGCACTCAAAGGCAACAATGTATTCTGGGTTGTCAGGGCTTTAAATATGGGGACAGCACCTGCTCCGGAGTCATCCGACTCCACATTCAGCGCCTCGAATTCCGCCCCCGTTGCATAATTGGCCAGGCCCCATGTCTCCAATATTATACCAATCACTTACCCCCGAAATAATCAAGAGTGCCAAGCCTGCCATACTCTCAGCACTCCATGAACTGCTTTGCCTGTGCTGGGATGAGGGAGCAGTACCACAGGACATGCGCGACGCCAATATCATCACCCTCTATAAGAACAAGGGTGACTGCAACAACTACCATGGAATCTCCCTGCTCAGCATAGTGGGAAAAGTCTTCGCTCGTGTCGTTTTAAACAGATTCCAGAAGCTGGCTGAGTGTGTCTACCCTGAGGCACAATGCGGCTTTCGAGCAGAGAGATCCACCAATGGCATGCTGTTCTCCCTTCACCAGCTACAGGAGAAATGCCACGGACAACAGATGTCCCTGTACGTTGCTTTCATTGATCTCACCAAAGCCTTTGACCTCGTCAGCAGACGTGGTCTCTTCAGACTATTAGCAAAGATCGGATGTCCACCAAAGTTACTAAGTACCATCACCTCATTCCATGACAATATGAAAGGCACAATTCAACATAGCGGTGCCTCATCAGAATCCAGAGCATCGCTAATAGGGAAATGTGGGTGGGCCATGAGCGGAATGATGGTGAAAGGGGATATATGGAAGTGGCGAGTCATCTCAAAGAGCTTCCACTTCTCACCCGTTGGTAACACCTGCTTCCCCCCACCTCTCCTCCCCCCTACCACCCCCCCAAAATCAGTAGCCTACAAGCTACCTCATGTCCCAGGGCCTGATGGTATGCATCCCAGAGTACTTAAGGAAGTGGCCCTAGAAATAGTGGATGCATTGGTGGTCATCTTCCAAGATTCTATAGACTCTGGAACAGTTCCGATAGATTGGAGGGTAGCTAATGTAACCCCACTATTTAAAAAGGGAGGTAGAGAGAAAGCAGGGAATTATAGACCAGTCAGCCTGACTGGTAAATGGGGTAAATTCAGGAGTCCATTATCAAAGATTTTATAGCAGAGCACTTGGAGAACAATGGTAGCATCGGACAGAGTCAGCTTGGATTTATGAAAGGGAAATCATGCATGACAAATCTACTAGAATTCTTCAAGGATGTAACTAGTAGAGTTGATGAGGGGGAGCCGGTGGATGTGGTTTATTTGGACTTTCAGAAGGCTTTCGACAAAGTCCCACATAAGAGATAAGCATGTAAAATTAAAGCGCATGGGATTGGGGGTAGTATATTGCGATGGATAGAAAATTAGTTGGCAGACAGGATACAAAGAGTAGGGATAAATGGGTCTTTTTCCGAATGGCAGGCAGTGACTAGTCGGGTACCACAGGGATCGGTGCTAGGACCCCAGCTATTCACAATATATATTAATGATTTAGATGAGGGAACTAAATGTAATATCTCCAAATTTGCAGATGACACAAAACTGGGTGGGAGGGTGAGTTGTGAGGAGGATGCAGAGAGGCTTCAGGGTGATTTGGACAAGTTGAGTGAGTGGGAAAATGCATGACAGATGCAGTATAATGTGGATAGATATGAGGTTATCCACTTTGGCAGTAAAAACAGGAAGGCAGATTATTATCTGAATGGCTATAAGCTGAGAGATGGGAATATGCAACAAGACCTGGGTGTTCTCGTACACCAGTCGCTGAAGGTAAGCATGCAGCTGCAAAAAGCGGTAAAAATGGCAAATGGTATGTTGGCCTTCATAGCGAGAGGATTCGAGTACAGGAGCAGGGATGTCTTGCTGCAATTATACAGGGCCTTGGTGAGGCCACACCTGGAATATTGTGTGCAGTTTTGGTCTCCTTATCTGAGGAAGGATGTTCTTGCTATAGAGGGAGTGCAGCGAAGGTATACCAGACTGATTCCTGGGATGGTGGGACTGACGTATGAGGAGAGATTGAGTCAGTTAGGATTATATTCTCTGGAGTTCAGAAGAGTGAGGAGGTATCTCATAGAAACCTATAAAATTCTAACAGAACTTGATAGGGTAGATGCAGGAAGGATGTTCCCGATGTTGGGGGAGTCTAGAACTAGGGGTCATAGTCTAAGGATATGGAGTAAACCTTTCAGGACTGAGATGAGGAGAAATTTCTTCACCCAGAGACTGGTGAGCCTGTGGAATTCACTACCACAGAAAGCAGTTGAGGCCAAAACATTGTATGTTTTCAAGAAGGAGTTAGATATCGTTCTTGGGTTTAAAGGGATCAAAGGATACGGGGCGAAAGTGGGAACAGGTTACTGAGTTGGATGATCAGCCATAGAACAAAGAACAAAGAAAATTACAGCACAGGAACAAGCCCTTCAGCCCTCCAAGCCTGCGCTGATCCAGATCCTCTATCTAAACCTGTCGCCTATTTTCTAAGGGTCGGTATCTCTTTGCTTCCTGCCCATTCATGTATCTGTCCAGATACATCTTAAAAGACGCTATCGTGCCCGCATCTACCACCTCCGCTGGCAACGCATTCCAGGCACCCACCACCCTCTGCGTAAAGAACTTTCCCCTCTCACTTTGAACTCGTGACCCCTAGTAATTGAATCCCCCACTCTGGGAAAAAGCTTCTTGCTATCCACCCTGTCTATACCTCTCATGATTTTGTACACCTCAATCAGGTCCCCCCTCAACCTCCGTCTTTCTAATGAAAATAATCCTAATCTACTCAACCTCTCTTCATAGCTAGCACCCTCCATACCAGGCAACATCCTGGTGAACCTCCTCTGCACCCTCTCCAAAGCATCTACATCCTTTTGGTAATGTGGCGACCAGAACTGCACGCAGTATTCCAAATGTGGCCGAACCAAAGTCTTATACAACTGTAACATGACCTGCCAACTCTTGTACTCAATACCCCGTCCGATGAAGGAAAGCATGCCGTATGCCTTCTTGACCACTCTATTGACCTGCGTTGCCACCTTCAGGGAACAATGGACCTGAACACCCAAATCTCTCTGTACATCAATTTTCCCCAGGACTTTTCCATTTATTGTATAGTTCACTCTTGAATTGGATCTTCCAAAATGCATCACTTCGCATTTGCCCGTATTGAACTCCATCTGCCATTTCTCTGCCCAACTCTCCGATCTATCTATATTCTGCTGTATTCTCTGACAGTCCCCTTCGCTATCTGCTACTCCACCAATCTTAGTGTCGTCTGCAAACTTGCTAATCAGACCACCTATACATTCCTCCAAATCATTTATGTATATCACAAACAACAGTGGTCCCAGCACGGATCCCGCGGAACACCACTGGTCACACGTCTCCATTTTGAGAAACTCCCTTCCACTGCTACTCTCTGTCTCCTGTTGCCCAGCCAGTTCTTTATCCATCTAGCTAGTACACCCTGGACCCCATGCGACTTCACTTTCTCCATCAACCTACCATGGGGAACCTTATCAAACTCCTTACTGAGGTCCATGTATATGACATCTACAGCCCTTCCCTCATCAATCAACTTTGTCACTTCCTCAAAGAATTCTATTAAGTTGGTAAGACATGACCTTCCCTGCACAAAACCATGTTGCCTATCACTGATAAGCCCATTTTCTTCCAAATGGGAATAGATCCTATCCCTCAGTATCTTCTCCAGCAGCTTCCCTACCACTGACGTCAGGCTCACCGGTCTATAATTACCTGGATTATCCCTGCTACCCTTCTTAAACAAGGGGACAACATTAGCAATTCTCCAGTCCTCCGGGACCTCACCTGTGTTTAAGGATGCTGCAAAGATATCTGTTCAGGCCCCAGCTATTTCCTCTCTCGCTTCCCTCAGTAACCTGGGATAGATCCCATCCGGACCTGGGGACTTGTCCACCTTAATGCCTTTTAGAATACCCAACACTTCCTCCCTCCTTATGCCGACGACCTAGAGTAATCAAACATCTATCCCTAACCTCAACATCCGTCATGTCCCTCTCCTCGGTGAATACCGATGCAACGTACTTGTTTAGAATCTCACCCATTTTCTCTGACTCCAAGCATAATTTTCCTCCTTTGTCCTTGAGTGGGCCAATCCTTTCTCTAGTTACCCTCTTGCTCCTTATATATGAATAAAAGGCTTTGGGATTTTCCTTAACCCTGTTTGCTAAAGATATTTCATGACCCCTTTTAGCCCTCTTAATTCCTCGTTTCAGATTGGTCCTACATTCCCGATATTCTTCCAAAGCTTCGTCTTTCTTCAGCCGCCTAGACCTTATGTATGCTTCCTTTTTCCTCTTAGCTAGTCTCACAATTTCACCTGTCATCCATGGTTCCTTAATCTTGCCATTTCTATCCCTCATTTTCACAGGAACATGTCTCTCCTGCACGCTAATCAACCTCTCTTTAAAAGCCTCCCACATAACAAATGTGGATTTATCTTCAAACAGCTGCTCCCAATCTACATTCCCCAGCTCCTGCCGAATTTTGGTACAGTTGGCCTTCCCCCAATTTAGCACTCTTCCTTTAGGACCACTCTCGTCTTTGTCCATAAGTATTCTAAAACTTACGGAATTGTGATCACTATTCCCAAAGTAGTCCCCTACTGAAACTTCAACCACCTGGCCAGGCTCATTCCCCAACACCAGGTCCAGTATGGCCCCTTCCTGAGTTGGACTATTTACATACTGCTCGAGAAAACCCTCCTGGATGCTCCTTACAAATTCTGCTCCATCTAGACCTCTAACACTAAGTGAATCCCAGTCAATGTTGGAAAATTAAAATCTCCTATCACCACCACTCTGTTGCTCCTACATCTTTCCATAATCTGTTTACATATTTGTACCTCTATCTCACGCTCGCTGTTGGGAGGCCTGTAGTACAGCCCCAACATTGTTACCGCACCCTTCCTATTTCTGAGTTCTGCCTATATTGCCTCACTGCTCGAGTCCTCCATAGTGCCCTCCTTCAGCACAGCTGTGATATCCTCTTTGACCAGTAATGCAACTCCTCCATCCCTTTTACCTCCCTCTCTATCCCGCCTGAAGCATCGATATCCTGGGATATTTAGTTGCCAATCGTGCCCTTCCCTCAACCAAGTCTCAGTAATAGCAATAACATCATACTCCCAGGTACTAATCCAAGCCCTAAGTTCATCTGTCTTACCTACTACACTTCTTGCATTAAAACAAATGCACCTCAGACCACCAGTCCCTTTGCGTTCATCATCTGCTCCCTGCCTACTCTTCCGCTTAGTCATGCTGACTTCATTATCTAGTTCCTTACAGGCTTTAGTTACTACCTCCTTACTGTCCACTGACCTCCTCATTTGGTTCCCATAATCATAATGAATGGCGGAGCAGGCCTGAAGGGCTGAATGGCCTACTCCTGCTCCTATTTTCTATGTTTCTGTGTCCCCATGGCCAAGTCTGCTCCTGCACAGGTGCAGGTAGAGGCTTCACAGGCTCCAAACCCAGAGGATATCGACCAAGAGCACCTCAGCAGTCAGGGCAGGGATTTGATTAGCCTGCCTCTACCTCTGCTGACGTCACAGGGGCTGCACTCCATAGAAGTACTAGGAAGATGAAGAGTAAGATTCGTACTTGCACAAGGATCTGCACATGGGGGTGTTACACAATGTTAGATTGTTAAGTTTCTGTTTAACTGTTGAGCCACATAAATATTATTTCTCACCACTTTACTATCTTGCCCATTTTTGGTAGCTGCCTGGCAAGTAGCCTTCTCACTTGTGATGAATGGTAAGATATGAATTGACATTGAGCAATGGGGGATGTGAAAGCGATGTTTGCTTCATTGCAGCATTGCTTTGTGTTGGGGAAGGGTGGGTGGAGGAAGTGGTTTATGCTGCCAGATGGATGAACTGGTTTTAGTTGGTGCAATTTATTAGTAATTACTAATTAGAAAGTGCTGTTGGGACAGAGTGTAAGGCTGTGAGTTGGTGTGTGAGGGACTTCACTGACAAGGGGAAGGAGGTGCTCTTTGGTCTCTTTCTGCCTTTTCAGCCTCCATGGTATCGGGGAAGAAGCTGATTGGCAAGTAATTGCTAAGGTATTCTGATTATTACACTAGCAATAATTAATCTGTAAAGCTAAGGTATGGCAGGGCAGCTCAGCCGTGTGGAATGTGCTTCCTGTGGTATGTAGGAAGTCGTGGATGCACCATGTGTCCTTGACAAACATATCTGCAGGATGTGTCACCGGCTGCAGAAGCTTGAGCTCCAGGTTTCGGAACAGAAGCGGAGGCTGGAGTCACTGTGGTGCATCCACGAGGCACAGAACTACATGGATGGCATGTTTCAGGAGGTAGTCACTCTGGAGCTTAAGAGAGCACAGGCAGAGGGAGACTGGGTGGCTACCAGACAGACAAGAAGGACAAGGCAGGTAGTGCAGGAGACCCCGGAGGGCATTCCACTTTCTAACCAGTATTCAGTTCTGAGTAACGATGGGAGAGAGGGTTCCTCTGGAGACTGCTGTGAGACTCATGACCAGTGCACCATGGATGGCTCAGCTGTGCAAGGAGGGAGGAGAAAAGACAGGAGAGCAATAGTGGTAGGGGATTCTATAGTTAGGGGAACAGACAGGCATTTCTGTGGTCACAGATGTGATTCCAGGATGGTATATTGCCTCCCTGGTACAAGGATCATGGATATCACTGAGTGGCTAGTGAGCATTCTGGAGGGTAAGGGTGCACAGCCAAAGATCGTGGTCCACATTGGTACCAACAATATAGGAAGAAAAAGGGATGAAGTCCTGCAGGTTGAGTTTAGGGAGTTAGGAAAGAGATCAGCAAGCAGAACTTCAAAGGTAGTGATCTCTGGATTTCTCCCAAGGCCACATGCATTGAAATAGGAGAATACACCAGATGAATGCATGGCTGGAGAAATGGTGCAGGAGGGAGGGCTTCAGATTTCTGGGATATTGGGACCAGATCTGGGGAAGGTGAGACCTGTACAAGCCAGACAGTCTACACCTATTTATTTATTTGGAGATAGAGCACTGAAACAGGCCCTTCGGCCCACCAATCTGTGCTGACCAACAACCACCTATTTATACTAATCCTACATTAATCCCATATTCTCTGCCACATCCCCACCATTCTCCTACCACCTACCTACACTAGGGGCAATTTACAATGGCCAATTTACCTATCAACTTGCAAGTCTTTGGAGGTGGGAGGAAACCAGAGCACCCAACAGAAACCCACGCAGACACAGGGAGAACTTGCAAACTCCACACAGGCAGTACCCAGAACTGAACCCGGGTTGCTGGAGTTGTGAGGCTTCGGTGTTAACCACTGCGCCACTGTGCCGCCAGGACTGGGACAAATATCCTAGCAGGAAGGTTTGCTAGTGCTGTTGGGGATTGTTTGAACTAGTTTGGCAGGGGGATGGGAACCTGAAGGCAGTTTGAGATAGGAAAAATTCAGGGCAGGGAACGGGAGGCACAAAAAACTGCAATCTTTAGAAAGATTTGAGGAGTATAGAAAGTGCAAAGGTGAAGTAAAAAAGGAAATTAGGAAAGCAAAGAGAGGACATGAAAAATTATTGGCAGGTAAAATCAAGGAAAACCCAAAGATATTTTATCAGCACATTCGGAGCAAGAGGATAACTATGGAAAGGGTAGGGCCTATCAGAGATGTACAAGGGAACGTATGCGTGAATGTAGAAGATGTGGGCAGGGTTCTTACTGAGTGTTTTTGTCTTTGTCTTCACAGGGGAGAGGGATGATGCAGACATTGTAGTAGTGTGAAATATTAGATATGATAAGTATAATGAGAGAGGAAGTACTCGAGGGTCTGACATCCTTGTAAGTGGATAAGTCATCAGGGCCAGATGGATTGTATCCCAGGTTGTTAAAGGAAGACAGGGAGGAAATGGTAAATGTTCTGAGAATCATCTTCAAATCCTCACTAGATACAGGCGAGGTACCAGAGGATTAGCGGTCTGCGAACGTTGTACCATTGTTTAAAAAGGTGCGAGGGATAGGTCAAATAATTATAAGCTGATAAGTCTGACCTCGGTGGTGGGTAAATTATTAGAATCAATTCTGAGAGATAGGATAAACTGACACTTAGAAAGGCACAGATTAATCAGGGATAGTCAGCATGGATTTGTTAAGGGAAGGTCATGTCTTACTAACTTGATTGAATTTTTTGAGGAAGTAACAAGGAGGACTGATGAGGGTAGTTCAGTGGATGTGGTCTACATGGATTTTGGTAAGGCATTTGACAAGGTCCCACATGGCAGACTGGTCAGAAAAATAAAAACCCATGGGATACAGGGGAATGTGGCAAGTTAGATCCAAAATTGGCTCAATGACAGGAAACAAAGCGTAGTGATTGGCGGATATTTTTGTGAATGGAAAGCAGTTTTCAGTGGCATTCTGCAGGGCTCAGTGTTGGGTCCTTTGCTGGTATATATTAATGATTTGGACTTGAATGTGGGAGGCATGATTGGGAAATTTGCAGATGACAGAAAAATTGGTTGTGTAGTTGATAGTGAAGATGATAGCTGTAGACTCCAGAATGATAGCAATAGTTTGGTTGAGTGGGCGGAAAAGTGGCAAATGGAATTCAATCCAGAGAAGTATGAGGTAATGCATTTGGGGAGGGCAAACAAAACAAGGGAATACACAATAAATGTGAAGATATTGCGAGAGGTAGGTGAGAGACCTTTGAGTGCATGTCCACAGGTCCCTGAAGATGGCAGCACAGGTAGATAAAGTGGTGAAGAAGGCATCTGGAATGTTTTCCTTTATTGGCTGACGTATAGAATACAAAAGCAGGGATGTAATGCTGGAATTGTATAAAACACTGGTTAGGCCACAACTGGAGTATTGTGTACAGTTCTGGTCACCACATTACAGGAAGAACATAACTGCTCTGGAGAGAGCAGAGGAGATTTACAATAATGTTGCCAGGGCTTGAAAGTTGCAGCTAAGGAGAAAGATTGGATCGGCTAGGATTGTTTTTCTTAGAACAGAGGGGGGTGAGGGGTGACTTAATTGAGGTGTACAAAATTACGAGGGGCCTAGATAGAGTAGACAGGAAGGACCTGTTTCCCCTAACAGAGAAGTCAATTGGTAGAAGGATGAGAGGGGACATGAGGAAAATCTTTTTCACCCAGAGGGTGGTGGGTGTCTGGAATCCATTGCCCAGATCGGTGGTGGAGGCAGAAACCCTCAACTCATTTAAAAGGTACCTGGACATGCACCTGAAGTGTTGTAACCTGCAAGGCTACGGTCCAGGTGCTGGAAGGTCAGATTATATTAGGTGGCTAGTTTTGTTCAGCCGGTGCAGACATGATGGGCTGAATGGCCTCCTTCTGTGCTGTAACTTGGTGGAGCCAAAGTGAACTTTGCAATAATGAGGGCATCCTGGGAATCCTGGGAAGCAATGAGCACCACTGCTGTTGAATTGGCTCCAACATATTACATCTCCTCCTCGTCCTCCTCCCCTTTGGAATCATCTGAAAAAGATCTTTGCTCTGCGCCTTGTTCCTCCTTCAAGTCCAAACTTCACTGCTGTGCAATGCAATGCAGAGTACAGCACACCATGACCATCCTGAAGACCTTGGCTGGTGTGTACTGAAGGGCGCCTCCAGATATGTCCAGGCACCTGAAACATATCTTTAGCATGCCGGTAGGTTGCTCAATGATACATCCGGTTTTCATGCGGCTTCCATTGTATCACTCCTGGTTCTCATTGGTTGAATTTCTCATGGGTGTCATCAGTCACGTTATAAGTGGGTATCCCTTGTCTCCAAGCAGTTAGTGGGTAAGTCTGCTTTGAGGTGTGAAGAAATCAGGGAGGACAGACTGCAACAGGATGAAAGCATCATGACAGCTTCCCAAGAATATTGTGCACACCTGCATAAACATTATTTTGTAGTTGCTTATTGATTGAGCAGAAGCCCTTGCAGTTGATGAATTCTCCTGGCTGATCTGGTGGTGCCTTAATTGCTACATGCATGCAGTCGATGATGCCCTGCATGTGTGGGAAGCCAGCCAGAGCTGCATACCCAAGTACCCACTCATTCTGATTGGCGTCAATGCAGACAAATTTGACATAATTGCCTGTCCTGGCAAATGTGCCACCAGTCACATGTCTTCTCCATTTGTGTGCTGTTGACTGTGAGATCCTTCAAATGGCTCTGGTGGGACCCTGGAAGGAGCCAGAGGCAAAGACGTTGAGGGCAGTGGTGACATTGACAGCCACTGGTAAAGCATAGCCACCAGGTGCACCTAGCAGCAGTTCTTGTTCCAGCAGGCTGCAAATGTCTGCCATCATAATAAAAGCAAAATACTGCAGATGCTGGAAATCTGAAATAAAAACAAGAAATGCTGGAAATAATCAGCAGGTCTGGCAGCATCTGTGGAAAGAGAGGCAGAGTTAACATTTCGGGTCAGTGACCCTTCTTCAGAACCCGTAGGAGGTCGGTTCCGCAGAAGGGTCACTGACCCGAAACATTAACTCTGCTTCTCTTTCCACAGATGCTGCCAGACCTGCTGATTATTTCCAGCATTTCTTGTTTTTATTTCAAATGTCTGCCATTGTCTGAAGCGAGACCCTGAGCCTTCTGAGACACTGGTGTTCCAATATGTTGAAGAAGCTTATGTTGTACTTGTAGACACTGTGTGTTGGGTATGGCTGCTTGTCAGCTGCACCTCTCTGCTGATCCCTTCTCTCTGCAGGAGCTGCAGGTCTGTGAGAAGCAGGCTGTTGCTGTGTCTGTTGCTCTTAGCCCTTCTGGTGCTGGTGCTTTTGTTGCTGCTCCTACTTTTGTCGATGCTGCTCCTGCCGGTTCTGTTCCTACTCTATGACTCTATGACTCTACTCATGCTCTGAGATACAGAAGCATCTGGGTGTTCATAGTGCATGAATTGTAAAAGGTTAGTATGCAGGTTCAGCAAATAATTAGGAAAGCTAATAGAATGTTATTGTTTATCGCAAGGGGAATTGAATACAAATGTAGGGAGGTGATACTTCAGTTATACAGGGCATTGGTGAGACCACATCTGGAGTACTGTGTACAGTACTGGTCTCCTTATTTAAGGAAGGATATAAATGTGTTGGAAGCAGTTCAGAGAAGGCTTACTAGGCTAATACCTTTTTTTTAATTCATTCATGGGATGTGGGTGTCGCTGGCCAGGCCAGCATTTATTGCCCATCCCTAATTTCCCTTGAGAAGATGGTGGTGAGCTGCCTTCTTGAACTGTTGCAGTCCATGTGGGGTAGGTATACCCACAGTGCTGTTTGGAAGGGAGTTCCAGGATTTTGATCCAGCGACAGTGAACGAACGGCAATATAGTTCCGAGCCAGGATGGTGTGTGACTTTAAGGGGAACTTGCAGGTGGTTTTATTCCCATGCATTTGTTGCCCTTGTCCTTCTAGTTGGTAGAGGTCACAGGTTTGGAAGGTGCTGGCTAAGGAGCCTTGGTGCGTTGTCTTATGAGGAAAGATTGGACAGGATGGGTTTGTAGCCGCTGGAGCTTTGAAGAGTAAGAGGCGACTTGATTGAAACATATAAGATCCTGAGGAGTCTTGACAGGGTGGATGTGGAAAGGATGTGAGAAAATCTAGAACTAGGCGTTACTATTTAAAAATAAGGGGTCGCCCACTTAAAACAGAGATGAGGAGAAATTTTTTCCTTTCAGAGGGTCATGCGTTTCTTAAGAATAAATAAATAACTGGGTTATGATTCTAATTGGAATCATAGAGTTATACAGCACAGAAACAGACCCTTTGGCCCATCGTGTCCATGCCAGCCATCAAGCACCTAACTATTCTAATCCCATTTTCCAGCACTTGGCCCTTGGCCTTGTATGCTATGGCGTTTCAAGTGCTCATCTAAATACTACTTAAATGTTGTGGGGTTTCCTGCCTGTACCATCCCTTCAGGCAGTGCGTTCCAGATTCAAACCACCCTCTGGGTGAAAAACTTTTCCTCAAATCCCCTCTAAACCTCCTGCTGCTTACCTTAAACCCCCTGGTTATTGACCCCTCCGCTAAGGGAAAAAGTTTCTTCCTATCTATCCTATCAATGCCCCTCATAATTTTGTACACCTCAATCATTCCCCTCCTCAGCCTTCTTTGTTCTAAGAAAAACAACCTTAGCCTTTTCAGTCTCTCTTCATAGCTGAAATGCTCCAGCCTAGGCAACATCCTGGTGAATCTCCTCTCCAGTGCAATCACATCCTTCCTATAGTGTGGTGCCCAGAACTGTACACAGTACTCCAGCTGTGGCCTACTAGCGTTTTATACAGCTCCATCATAACCTCCCTGCTCTTATATTCTATGCCTCGGCTGATAAAGGCAAGTATCCCATATGCCTTCCTAACCACCTTATCTACCTGTGCTGCTGCCTTCAATGATCTATGGACAAGTACACTCTAACCCTCTGTACTTCCTAGGGTCCTACCATCCCTTGCCTTGTTAGTCCTCCCAAAATGCATCACCTCACACTTCTCAGGATTAAATTAATTTAATTCTGTTCTGGATGGGTGAGGTATTCTCATGTGAAAATAATCAAATGCCACTCAAAGTCTCCACATGATGAAATAGTCTCTTACTAGATAAGCATTCACAACACTTTGGCTGCAGCAGGCATCAAACAGTTCTTTCAAAGATGAGCACAGCAATAGGTCTATTTGAATTTTAAAACCTACAGTCTCTAAGTCGAAACTTTACTTCAGTAATACAAACAGTCTTTTCAAAAGATTTTTTCCACCTTAGGCAATTAACTTGGCCTGTAGCTCCTTGTAGAATTTCTGCTGAGAAATAGACAGATCTTTTCTTCAGTAGCACACTTCACTGGTGGGTCTATCAAAACCGTCTTTTTCTAGTCTTTCCACACACTTAAGTTGAAACATTATATCATGTGACCTATCTCTCCTGATGTCGCCTAGTTAACAAGTGCAGCTGGCACACTGTGCCTCAGAAATCCAAAAGCTTCTCTCCCTGTCTTAAAGGTACACTGTTTTTAACAGAGAAGAAAATAAATACAATTCCATGACAACAATGCAATGCAGCTATGGCTAGTCAGCATGGAAACCACAAATATTTTACTTGGTGGACACGAGTGGACCAGCAGTGGCAGGACTACCAGTGTGTAAGGACCTCAACATTACAACTTTCCATGAGGTCACCAAGGTACCCATTACAGCAGAAGAGACCAAGGGTACCCACATTGAGTCAGTTCAGAATGTACAACAAATGTACCCGGAAACGTTTGATGCCATAGGAGATTTCAAAGGCGATGCTGTACTGCACCTCAGAGAGGATGCAATTCTGTCAATTGACCCTCCCAGAAAGTGTAGTGTGCACATATAAGAAAAGCTTAAGCATGAGTTAGATGACATGGAATGCAACGGAATCATCCGTCATGTGCATCATCACACAGACTGGTACAGCTTAATTACATGTGTATTTATGAAGGATGGAGCAATCCGGGTTTGTCTAGATCTGAGGAGTCTAAACCGCTCCCTGAAGAGATCCACCCACAAAATTCTGACACTAGAGGAATTGAATCCCAAGTTCACAGGAGCCAAAATCTTCTCCAAGTTGGATGCTAAACATGGATATTGGTTGGTACACCTAGCTAAGGAATCACAAGAAGTCACCACCTTCAGGATACCATTTAGAAGATACCACTTCCAGAGACTACCCTTCAGCTTATCTGTCAGTCAAGATCTGTTTCAGCAGTATATGGACAGGATTATAGAAAACATGTCTGGATGTATATGCATTGCCAATGATATTGCAGTAAAGGTATTACAAAAGTGCTTCCATTTATTAATATTTTATTTTTTGAGAACTGGTGTTAAAACTGATAAGATTTCATGGATGTGTTTTTTTTTTATCAAGTTCACTGAAAGGACACTTGAGATGTTGTTTTAAAACATCCCTGTGCTGGAAATCATGTGCTTTAAGCTCAATAAACAACAGAAATCTTAGTGACCCGGGGAAGATGTTTACAGTGAAGCCACATGGCAAGTTTTATGGCAGTCAGGAGGTTGACTTTCTGTTTAGGGTTTGTATATTTTTTTCAATTCAGTTGGGGTGTGAGCGATTTTGTCTACCAAGGATAAAAACACCACCCAGCTCACTTCTTTCTCTACCTCTTTGAAGAAACCCTGCAAAGATCCAGTGTGAGAGAGCTAAATCCCTGGTGCTGCATCTCTCCTGAGAAGCTGGAAAAACCTGCCAGATAAATTTTCAACGCCGCCTGAAAAGAACTGCTTTAGAAAAGATTCCAGTGACCCGTCTCCGTATACTCAGATGCCAGACCAAAAGGGACAACTGACTTCCTTCCATACCTTCTCTTTTTTGCTTCAAGAATTAGTAAGCATTTGGCCAAAGTATTCGTTGTTGTCTTTTTTTGTAACAGATCTCTGCAGAGAGAATTTCTGTATTTTTTCAGTGTGTGTTAGTGTGTATGTGGGGGATTTAAAAAGGGAACTTTCATATTACAATCTGTGTGTTAATGCTCTGCTTCATTACTGGATAAGTCTTGTTTCATAATAAACTGAAAATTTTGTTGATTATTAAAGAAACCTGGTTGGTGTATTTTATTCAGGGGTAAAGAGTAGAGTATATGATTTACCAAATCTGGATAAACATTTTAAAAATATATGTTGTGACCTGCGGAGAACTGGGACTAGAAAAGACAGTGCATTCCTCCCACCTCAGTTGTAACAATGGGCAAAACCAAAGAAGAGCATGATCAAAATCTTCATTCACTGATGGCAGTAGCTCATCACGAAGGGCTCATTTTTAACAGCAAGAAGTGCCAGGTGAATGTAAGTCAGATCAATTTCTTTGGCTCCATCTATTCAGGTTGCAGAATCTGTCCTGACCCAGGTAAAGTCGAAGATGTAAGGCATATGCCTACCCAACAAGACAAGGAAGATCGACAGAGATGTCTTGGATTTTTCAAATTCTTGGCACCATACATTCCAAATTTGTCTGACAAAACATCATCGCTGAGAGAGCTCTTAAAGAAAGATATATCATATGTATGGCAGGAGGACCATCAGCATATGTTTGAGTCTCTCAAACAAGCATTGTCAGCAGAAACCTGTACCCTGCAGTACTACGATCCAAGGAAGAAGACAATTCTGGAAGTTGATGTCTCACAGAAAGAGCTAGGAGCGTGCATCTGCAGAATGGCAAACCAATTGCATTCAGGTCCAAATGCTCATCCTCAGCACAATCCAGTTACTCAAACACAGAGCGTGAAACACTTTCTATGGTGTTTGGAATCACAGAGTTCCACACCTACCTGTTTGGTAAGTGGTTCACTGTGGAAACTCACCATAAACCACTGGAGATGATCTGGCACAAACCATTGACAAGTGCACCACATTGACTATAGCGGCTCTCAGTAAAAGTACAGGGATACGACTTCGACATCTGCAACAAACCGGGTACCAAAATGGTCACCTCAGATACACTGAGCAGATTGCCAAACCCAAGAAAGAATGAAACAAAAACAAGAAATGCTGGATTCACTCAGCAGGTCTGGCAGCATCTGTGGAAAGAGAAGCAGAGTTAACGTTTCGGGTCAGTGACCCTTCTTCGGAACTGACAAATATTAGAAAAGTCACAGATTATAAACAAGTGAGGTGGGGGTTGGGCAAGAGATAACAAGAAAGAATGAAGAAGTTCCACTGGATCTACAAGTAGACAGCATGGACATCGAGGTGGAAGATGTGCTAAAAATCAATTTATTGCATTTTGGTCAGCACAAAAGTGACCAACTACAATCAGAAACAGCCAATGACCCACAACTGAAGACACTGTGGAGAGTCATCATAGAAGGTTGGCCTGAAACGCAAAAAGAGGTGCAAGAAACCCTCAGGTACTTTTGACCTTGTAGAGATGAACTCTGTATCTCGAGAGCCCTCACCTTCAAGGGAAAACAAGTGATTGTGCCCCAACCTCTCCTACAGGACATCTTGCCACAACTTCACCAAGGCCAAATGGGCATAGAGCGAACAAGACAACTAGCACGAGACACTGTTTATTGGCCAAGGAGCTCCTACAGGACATCTTGTCACAACTTCACCAAGGCCAAATGGGCATAGATCAAACAAGACAACTAGCACGAGACACTGTTTATTGGCCATGGATCAAAAGTGAGATCAAAAGGTTAGTGAGGATGTGCGAGACATTCGAGAGCCACCAGCCACAAGAATGTAAAGAACCTCTATACCCTCATGAGATTCCATCAGTCCTTGTTTTTTATTGGCTCATGGGATGTGGGTGTTGCTGGCTAGGCCAGCAATTATTTCCCAACCTTGATTGCCCTTGAGAAGGTGGTGGTGAGCATTCTTCTTGAACATCTGCAGTCCTTGGAGTGTAGGTACACCCGCAGTGCTGTTAGGAAGGGAGTTCCAGGATTTTGACCCAGCGACAGTGAAGGAATGGTGATTTAGTTCCAAGTTAGGATGGTGTGTGGCTTGGAGGGGAACTTGCAGGTGGTGGTGTTCTGCTGCCCTTGTCCTTCTAGTTGGTAGAAGTCGCGGGATTGGAAGATGCTGTCGAAGGAGCCTTGGTGAGTTGCTGCAGTGCATCTTGTACATGGTACATACGGCTGCCACTGTGCGTCGCTGGTGAAGGGAGTGCAAGTTGAAGGTGGTGGATGGGGTGTCAATCAAGCGGGCTGCTTTGTCCTGGAGGTTTCAAGCTCCTTGAGTATTGTTGGAGCTGCACCCATCCAGGCAAGTGGAGAGTATTCCATCACACTCCTGACTTGTGCCGTGTAGATGGTGGACAGGTATTTGCGAGTCAGGAGGTGAGTTACTTGCCACAGAATTCCAGAATGACCTGCTCTTGTAGCCACTGTAATTTTGTGGCTGGGCCAGTTCACCTCTTGTCAATGGTAACTCCCAGGATGTTGATAATGGGGGATTCAGTGATGGTAATGCCATTGAACATCAAGGGGAGATGGTTAGGTTCTCTCTTGTTTGAGATGGTCATTGCCTGGCACTTGTGTGGCACATATGTTACTTGCTGCCTGGATGTTGTCCAGCTCTGGCTGCATCTGGACACAGGCTGCTTCATTATCTGAGGAGTTGCTATTTGGTTCTGAACTTTGTGCAATCATCAGCAAACATCCCCACTTTTGACCTTATGATGGAGGGAAGATCATTGATGAAGCAGCTGAAGATGGTTGGGCCTAGGACACTACCCTGAGGAACTCTTGCAGTGACGTCCTGGAGCTGAGATGATTGACCTCCAACAAACACAGCCATTTTCCTTTGTGCTAGGTATGACTCCAACCAGTGGAGAGTTTTCCCCTGATTCCCATTGACGCCAGTTTTGCTAGGGCTCCTTGATACCATACTCCGTCAAATGCTGCCTTGAAGTCAAGGGCAGTCACTCTCACCGCACCTCTGGAGTTCAGCTCTTTTGTCCATGTTTGGACAGAGGCTGTAATGAGGTCAGGAGCTGAGTGGCCCTGGCGGAACCCAAATTGAGTATCACTGAGCAGGTTACTGCTCAGCAAGTGCCTCTTGATCGCACTGTCGCAACCCCTTCCATCACTTTGCTGATGATCGAGAGTAGACTGATAAGGCGGTAATTGGCAGGGTTGGATTTGTCCTACTTTTTGTGGACAGGACATACTTGGGCAATTTTCCACATTATCAGGTAGATGCCAGTGTTGTAGCTGTACTGGAATAGCTTGGCTAGGGGCACGGCTAGTTTTTGGAGCACAGGTCTTCAGTACTATTGCAGGAATGTTGTCAGGGCCCATAACCTTTGCAGCATCCATTGCCTTCAGCCATTTCTTGATATCACATGGAGTGAATCAGATTGGCTGAAGACTGGCATCTGTGATGCTGGGGATTTTAGGAGGAGACCGAGATGGATCAACCACTCGGCACTTCTGACTGAAGATGGACGCAAATGCTACAGCCTTGTCTTTTGCACTGTTGTGCTGGGCTCCCCCATTGTTGAGGATGGGGATATTTGTGGAGCCACCTCCTCCTGTTAGTTGCTTAATTGTCCATCACCATTCACAACTGGGTGTGGCAGGACCGCAGATCTTGGATTTGATCCGTCGGTTGTGGGATCGCTCAGCCCTGTCTATCACATGCTGCTTCCACTGTTTAACAAGCAAGTAGTCCTGTGTTGTAGCTTCACCAGGCTGACACCTCATTTTTAGGTATGCCTGGTGCTGCTCCTGGCATGCTCTCCTGCACTCTTCTTTGAACCAGGGTTGGTCTCCTGGCTTGATGGTAATGGTAGAGTGGGGGATATGCTGGACCATAAGGTTACACATTGTGGTTGCATACAATTCTGCTGCTGCTGATGGCTCCCCAGCACTTCATGGATGCACAGTTTTGAGTTGCTAGATCTGTTCAAAATCTATCCAATTTAGCACAGTGGTAGTGCAACACAACACAATGGTGGGTATCTTCAATGTGAAGATGGGACTTTGTCTCCACAAGGATTGTGTGGTGGTCACTCCTACCAATACTGTCATGGACAGATGCATCTGTGACAGGTAGATTGGTGAGGACAAGGTCAATTAGGTTTTTCCCTCACCATCTGCCGCAGGCCCAGTCTAGCAGCTATGTCCGTTAGGACTCGGCCAGAAATGGTGCAAACAAGCCACGCTTGGTGATGGATATTGAAGTCCCCCACCCAGAGAGCATTCTGTGCCCTTGCTACCCTCAGTGCTTCCTCCAAGTGGTGTTCAATGTGGAGAAGAACTGATTCATCTGCAGGGGAGGGGTGCGGTAGGTGGTAATCAGCAGGAGGTTTCCTTGCCCATGTTTGACCTGATGCCATGAGACTTCATGGGGTCCAGAGCTGATGTTGAGGCCTCCCAGGGCAACTCTCTTCCAACAGTATACCACTGTGCCGCCACCTCTGGTGGGTCAGTCCTGCTGGTGGGACAAGACATACCCAGGCATGATGATGGTGGCGTCAGGGACATTGTCAGGTATGATTCCGTGAGTATGACTATGTCAGGCTGTTGCCTGCCTGGTCTGTGGGACAGCTCTCCCAATTTTGGCACAAGCCCCCAGATGTTAGTAAGGAGGACTTTGCAGGGTTGACAGGGCTGGGTTTGCCATTGTCGTTTCCAGTGCCTAGGTCGATTCCTTTTCCTTACACTCTGTAGCGGTTTAATACAATTGAGTGGTTTGCTAGGCCATTTCAGAGGCATTTAAGAGTCCGCATGTGTAGGCCACACCAGGTAAGGACGGCAGATTGCCTTCCCTAAAGGGCATTACTGAACCAGATGGGTTTTTATAACAATCGACAATGGTTTCATGGTCACCATTAGAATCATAGAAGATTTAAGGCACAGAAAGAGGCCATTTGGCCCATCATGTCTGTGCCGGCTGAAAAACGATCCACCTATTCTAATCCCAGTTTCCAGCATTTGGTCCGTGGCCCTGCAGATTACGGCACTTAAGGTGCATATGCAGAGTCCTTTAGAATGAGTTGAGTGTTTCTGCCTCGACTGCCCTTTCAGGCAGTGAGTTCCAGACCCCCCCACCACTGTTTGGGTGAAAAAAATGTTCCTCATCTCCCCTCTAATTTTTCTACCAATCACTTTAAATCTATGCCCCCTAGTCACTGACCTCTCTGCTAAGGTGAATAGGCCTTCTGCTCCACTCATCCAGGCCCTTCAAAATTTTGTACATTGCAATCAGATCTCCCCTCAGCCTTCTCTGTTCCAAGGAGAACAACCCCAGTCTATCCAGTCTTTCCTCATAGCTGCATTTTTCCAGTCCCGGCAACATCCTCGTAAATCATCTCTGTACCATCTTTCGTGCAATTAGACAATCTTTTAATTCCAAATTTATTAATTGAATTAAAATTTCATCATCTGCTGTGGTGAGATTCGAACCCATGTCCCCAGAACATTAGCTTAAGCATTTGGATTACTAGCCCAGTGACATTACCCCTACACCGCTTGGTCTAAAATCGCCACTAATCTATTTTCCGTTATTTTATTCACTGATTATTTCTTCAAATTTCCTATTGTCAGACAGGTAAAAGACACTTCAAATGTGTTGCAGACGCATTGAGTGCTATATTCAGTCTATTTGGTGCACCTGAAGAAATCATTTCTGACAATGGGCCACAGTATACGGCAGACCTTTCAGGGATATGTATGCCAATTGGGATGTAAACCATGGGCCCCCCCACCACTTTACCCTCAATTTAATGGTCTTGCTGAGCAAATGTTTCACACAGTCAAATTACTTATCCGGAAGTGTAGGACAACAAAACAAGATTTTCGTGTTGCCATGCTCCACCTCAGAGCTACACCTTTGGATATGGGTTTATCGTCACCAGCAGAGATCATGTTTGACAGACAAGTGCAAGCGACTCTGCCAAGTCATCATTTGCCCAAATTCTCCGAGATGCAGAAGACACCGCTCAAAAAACAAGGGAGAATGAAGCTGGTGCATAACTGACACACAGGGGCGAAACTACCTCAGCTAAATGTAGGACAAAAAGTCAGGGTCATTGTTTCATCTTTATGTTGTTTCTGGTTCCCAGATGTTGGAAAGAATCACACTTTAACTTGGAAAGGCTGGAGTCAGTCTAGTTTATTTCAACACCATGCTTGTGCTGTAGAACCTGGTTGAACTGGTTCTTGTGTTACATGTAACATGACTCCCCAGTGCAGCCGTGGATATGGCCCCCTACTGGAACACTTACACATAACAATTAGTTCCTCGATAATTAGTTCCTAACACTTTACAGATAGTATAACAATATATACATATATATCAGTCATACACCCCACAGTGAGAACATGGTTACCCAGAGAGGTATCCAAAGTATGCAATGAGCCTAGGTTCTATGAGATTACAACATCTAGCACAGCAGTGTTGAGAAGGAACCGAAGCCAACTAAGAGAAGTGTGTAATACTCCTATTGCACACAGCGGACTCGTAAGAACGCACTCCGACGATGAGGGTGTGACGGAACAACAGGAAATCAACCAACAAATTGACAACGTGCCTGCAAACCCAAAACAGCCAAGGGTGAAATCCACATCCCTCGAAGGTTATACCATAACCAGATCTGAAAGAGTTGTCAAACCACCAAAATGATATATGGACTCTTAAGCTTCTATACTTGTAAATTTTATGATCTATATCCCATATAGCTAATTTTGATGTTATCTAATGTTTTTTTTTATTGTAACATACGAGACTTATCTTTGGAAAGAAAGGGGATGTTGTATGATCACCTTAAGAGTGATGTCCCTTTATGATCTCAGTATGCTAATGAGCTAAGTACCAGGATGTAGTCATGTGACTACAGCTGGAATCACTCTGCAATTGTAACACCTAGAGGAAGATTCTGCAAATAGTTTGCTCTGTACTGTACATATTAGTTTAGCTGTTAATAAACATGTTAGAGCCCTTCAACGAACTGGACTCCACACATCTCATTTATGTTGCATCAGACAACATAAAGAACACATTACAGCAAGTGGTGTGTTTTTTACTGCAAAATCCACTCCATGCACACATGTTGCCTCTTGGGCTTTCCCCTGCCAGAAGAATGTGTAGTGCTTCTCTTTAAGGGATCCACTTTTAGCGAGCCTAGTTTCTTGCAGTGCAACAATGACCACATAGAGTCTTGTAAATTCTTTGCCAATCACAGCTGCCTTGCATGTGTCATCAATCTGCAGAAGATTGTCAGTAAAGCCAAGATGCATGGTCCTTACATTCCAGCTTGCCATGCAAAAGACTTCTTTGTTAAGTTTGTCTTGCTTGGTACATAAATTATTGAGCTGCCTGTTGAGAGATGACTCGGCAAGCTCCAAGCAGGCCATGCTGGGAAAGCACCTAACTGATAAGGGGCTGCCCAGCTTGGGGAAGGCAATAACTATCCAATGAGACACGATGATGTCTCCCACCGTCGGAAGTAACCCCTGGTGCTCTTACCTGACTCCAATAGAGCGAGAGCTTATAACTGGTAACTGTTGCTTTCCGTCATTGTGCCAACGTAAACCACAAAGCTGGAGTGTCCTCTCCGGGCCGCAGGCCTGTGCAAATAGAATGGAAAATCTGAGTTGCCCGAGCATAAGGAACCCCACCCCCTGCCTTGGCATTGTCCGAGGAAAAGAATAATAACGGTACTATTTGGTACCAGCTCTGCCGCAGGAGTTGCTGGAAAGCTGCCTGTTAAATGATAGATAGCCACCTGTGGGACTCCACTCTTGATTTTCTGTCCCTTAGCCTTCTTCTCTCTGAGACACCCACAAGGCAGTGAGGCTATTTACCCATAGCTGGGGGTCTGGTTCATGGGCACCAGGGTGGAACCACAAGCAGGCAGGCCTGCATGCCATGCATCTGGAGGCCAGGCCTCCTCCAAGTCCCCTGTAATTTAGTCTGGGACCACGGGGTGCTCCGTTTTTGTATGTTGCCACGGCGAGGCACTACATATGACTTGCTGTTAGAGAGGCTACGTACTGGCAGGGAGAAGCTTACACACTTGGCTCTCTTTTTCACAATACTTGTACTGCTAGCCAGTGGTGAAAGCTTAAAGTGAGAGGTGTCAAGCAGACTAACACTATGCACCACCCACTGCGCTAAAACATTTTACATATTGCATCAACCGGAGACACATAAAGCCTCATAATATCCAGGTTATTGTAATCTGGCTGAAACTTGTTAAAAAGGCCATCTGGAGGACAGCAATATTCTCAGCTGGTTCCTTTCCTTTAGAGAGAGTTAGATCAATCCTTCAGACCCATTCAAGTATCTTTAGGATCTGTGCCAGGTCCTTCTCAGGGCCAGGGGTGCACCTACCGATTTGAGAGTATTTAGGTGCAGATTGCTGAAGCCAAGGGAACTCCAAAATTTCAGGTGCATGAGAGGGATGAAGACTGGGTGCATCACATACCAAGGACCCAGAGTTAGCAAAAGAACCTGGTTAGACTGGTATTCCATCTGTGGCAGCAACTCCACAAATTTCAGTTGAAGTTGGTGTGGATGAATCTTTTGTCCACCTTCACTCCATGGAGGCATGTCTGATGGCTTACTTCAGCAATTTGGCCCATTCTGCATGAAAAGGTCAGAATAAGCCCTCATCAGCTGAGAGTGGCAGGCGTTCCATTGAGGGTCTCGCTAAGACCCTAAAACTGCATAGGACAACAATAATCAATCAAAAAAGACCTGCTTGCTCCCATAGGTTCCCAGTTCAAAGTTGTCACCTTCACACAGAACCTGAGTCTAAATCAGGGTCCAAAGAGATAGGGAGAGAAATGGGGCCTTTTCAAAGTGGCTTCAACTGGGACATTACATCTATTATAACCAGTTACATATAGACTAACAGTGATTTATTGTATTACTGTTGGTTATGAGGGGAATCTGAGTGAGGACTATTAGATATGGGTGCACTTTCAGTGAGTTACTATTAGTTACTGTAAGAATCAAAGATCCTCCCACCTCTGGCTCCCCTGTGTGAGGTTCTCCCCTGTCCATGGTTTCTCTCTACAACTGCTCACAGATTGTCTCCTGGTTCTCGGAACATCTTGCAATTTTGGCGCAAAATCACAACAAAAGACACTCAACTACAGAGCCCAACCTCCATAAGGTAAATGCAGTTGTATCTGCAAATGCCACATGGTCAGATGTCACGTGATCTGATGTCATATGGGCAGAATCTAACAATGCTTCCAAGCAGAGTTTGCAATTCTAATCTATGCCCTTGACATCATTGTCTCTCCCACCAAAGAAAAGATGGCCTTCAAACAATGCCAAGTAAATACAATCAGAGAAGTCATAGTAGTGCTGAGAACCCTGAGTGCATAATAGCAGTAGGCACTACAAATCATGGTCAGGCAGACAGGAGAATCCATTGGAGAGGGCGAGGCTGGAGATGTGGTGACAATAGAAGATTGGTAGAAGCAGGTAGTTTCAGATTTAGGTGCTTTCTCAAAGTTCTATAGTCTTACAACTGGCAACTATTTCTTCAAGGGGGAAGGTCACTGTGTACACAATGCATTTCACATCATAGGACATATCTTGCAGGAAGAGGTTGGTCATAACAATGACCATTCAGCCGTTTAGACAGGGGAATTAGCTGCTGGAGCCACTTTCTCAACAACTGTGCTGTGACATCTTACTTACACAAGCACCAGCTCAGAGAGCCTCTCACTTAGGAGGAAGTAGTTGTCACTGAGGAAGTGACAATGAGGATCTGCGAGTGGGAGTGGGACCTGTGAGTGGAAGACAGGGAGAATAGCATTTCTCCACGAATGTCCTCAGCTGAAGAGGAAAAGGATTCAGATCTCCGGTGACCTATGGCGATGATACCATGGAGGGGCACACTGCATACGCATGAGATCTATGTTCCGTAATCGCTGCTGGTGATTATTCTGCTTTTCACATTTACATCTCCTGTAGATCCAACCTTTGTTTCTTTACTTGCCCCATTACCATCTCCTTTTGCCTTGCACTATTATCCCTTTTGTCATTTAATCTCTCCTGCCTTTAACCCTATTACAGCCCTTCCCCTTTGTTCTCCCCGCTGCCCACACATTTCCTGCCTCTGTATTTGCTTAAACATGTTACAATGTTAAATTTTTCCTGTTTTGATGAAAGGTCATTGACCTGAAACATTGGTCCAGAAACAGAGGTCAAGATGTGAACCTGTCCTTAGAAGGAAACAGAGAACGAGTCTGAAGTTTCAAGGAGGTGACCCCTTAACTGATATGGAGACAGGTCTGGCAGCCAATTAGCAGCCGCAGGGGCAGGAACGGAGGTGGGCCAACTCATGTGTGGGTCCGATTTAAACTCATCATGGCAGCCATTACTGTGGCTGCTGTTTGAGTGCCGAAAGTGAACAGTGAAGATTCACAGTGAACTTTGAGTTGAATTTCTCACTTTAATGAGGTCTCTGGAGAGAAGGAGGTGTGGAACCCAGGGTAGGGCAGTCCCTCATTTTTCAAACATCCACTTGGAGGTGATTTTGGAAGCTATGAGGGAGAGGAGGGAGAGGAGGGAGCTCCTATTTCCAGAGGACGGCAGAAGGAGACCACCCACACAGACCAAGCAGGCATGGATGGATATTACTGCCACTGTTAGCGGCAGACATGTCATGAGAAGAACCTGGATCGAGTACAGAAAAAGATTCAATGACCTCATATATTCTGGCAAGGTGAGTGCTACCCCAACCCTCAGGACAGGTCTCTGGGTAGTCATCCTCCAGCAGACACACCAGCTGAGCAGCCTAAGGGTACCTGCTGCCTCTGAACATGGGAGGGGTGTGTGCCCAGGCCACTTACTGACTCCTCAGAATGGCTCTGAGCCAGAATGCTGCTGAGGGCCTGTCACCACTGAAACATGCACCCTCCAATGAATTGAAGTAGATTCCATTGGCCACAAAGGATAGCAGTGCCTTATCATGCTCTCTTTCGTCCTTGCAGGAGAAAAGGGCACATATTGCTCGAGAGAGAGGGCCTACACAGGTGGAGGGGTATCCTACCTGCAGATTGTCACACTCATGGAGGCTAGAGTGATGGAAATAGCCGGATTATGGGCCACCAGGATGTCGGCCGTGGCGAAATGGGTGCTCACGGTGGAGACGGTGATTACAGAGGACAATGCATTCTTTAAGGGGATGCAGTGCAATCCACCTCATCCAACAACATGCCGAACACTGAGTTTCATTGGGAAGCCTCAGCACTGGAGAGGCTTTGACTCTCCAAGGCTAGATATGATGATCTCTTCTTGTGTCTCCTACAGATGCAGACATCCACCAAAGGAGACCTTCTCCCTCTCCATCAGTGGCCCAAGATGACCAACAAGTACCTTACAAGTGCACTCTCACCTCGGTGGGTCCTCTCACATGTTTAGATAGGAGGCTAGATTATGTGTGGCCCCTGAAGCGGGGGGACAGGGAGTATCGTGATGGGTGGCAGCGGGCCCATCGCCTCCCCGTCACCAAGCAATCTTCCCGACGACGGCCTTCCTACCCAGAGGCCAATTAAGGCCCTTAAGTGGCCTATTAACAGCCAATTAAAAGTCTCTTCCTGTCGCACTGGGATCTTACCAGCTGTGGGGCTGCCTCCACCATGTGCAACACGAGGCACCCTGTGAACTTGGGGAGGGGGGGATCCCTCCTTCATGGGAAATTTGTGGCCCACAGAGGTCCCCAACAGGAACAACTTTACCCCACAGGACCCCCATCCCCCTGGACCGTATGATCAACCCCCAGCCTTCGCTTGCCAGGCCTTCCAGACAAACCCGGCAACCCCGCCTCACCTATCTTTTGTCCAGGGTTCCTGCACTGGGCCGGAGTCTGAGGCCTCTGCAGTACCGGCAGTGGCCACCGCTCCTGGTGACATTGCCAATGCTGCCGAGGTGCCAGCCCTCTCATTGGCCAGCGGCTCATGGAGGCGAGATCCCGGTCTTTAAAGGGACTAGGATCCCAGCTCGTGATTCTTTGATTTAAAGAGACTAGAGGATCACTCCGGGGGAGGTGGGGGACACAAAAAGACAGAGGCGAGGATCCCCTCACATTTTTGGCCCGCTGCCAGGAGACCTGCCTCCTACACAAAATCCAGCCCAGGGTGGCACTGGGTTAGGAGCATGGCACTAGTGTGCAGGAGGCACCAGAGGCAGAGGCAGATGTTGTCAGTTCCCACTCAGAGGAGGAAGGACAGACACAGTCCTCCTCAAATGGACACAGATGTAGGGCCTCAGGAGACAGTGGAAAGGAGGCTATACCTAGACCAGCAGCAGAAGATGTTCTCCCTCATGTCAGAGTTCCCTGAGACAGTGCAGGGTCATGGGCTGAGGATGGAGGAGTTCTTCCAGCTCATGTGCACCACAATAGCTCAGGGCTATGAGAGCATCAGCTCCTCTATTGAGAGAGTGTCCAACCTCATGGACAGCCATATGCAGCATCACTTGGAGTGCATGCAGGAACTGTGCACTGACATCCACAGGATGCATGTCACACTATGTAGCCTGGACCAGTCAGTAGCGCTGTGGCACAGAGATATTTCGAGTGGATGCCAGTTGCGCCCCAGCTGGTGCTCCCCTCAAGCCATTTGGAAACTCCGCCAAGGGCTGAGGATGACACCGAAGAGGATGAAGGTGCCATGCCTCAGGGATGCCTTCATCATCTTTGGCCTCCTTGGATCCTCTGACAGCATCTGTGCAGCAGGGCCAAGTGGCAGAGGCCGCCCCCGCAATGATTCAGATGCCGCAGCCTCTGGAGATGCCCCCATGGACACCTCCACAACAAGGACACCCGCCATGTGCATCTCAGCTGCAAGCCAAGACAAGTGTGCTCCTGTGAGGCTACAAGGGGAGCACAGCGTAGAAGTGGGTGAGTGCGGAGGCTATCATGTCACGCAGAGCACTGAGTGGGTCACTGGGATGTCTTCTTTCTGTAACTGCGCACTCTTTTCCTTTCTGAGCACCTTTCAAGTAATAACACTTGAATCCACATGTATGAGACTCCTTTTATTGATGGTGGGACAAGTAAAGGAGAATAAGGTGGTGAAGGAGATCAAGGGTCCCTACAAGTTTAAATGCAAAGCCTCTGGGCAGATGTGCTTCTTTTATTCACAATAAAAGTTTAGATGTTCCAGGCTGTGTCTTCAATGGATGTGTTAGCACAGGCACCTCAGAGTGTGTTCCATCCCATGCCCTTCATCCTGGGTCTGAGGGGATCAGCTGAAACGTTCCTGAGCCACATGATCCCTGACAGTCATGGCATCCTGATGAGACCTTCGTGCCTCGTGCTGTGCCGTGCCGTGCCTGGCCACCTCCCTGTGCAGCCAGAGCACCTTAGTGTTCTGCATCCTCCCCCTCTGCTTCCTCTTCTTCCTCCTGTACCACCTCCTGCTCCTCCCCTTCCCCCGATGAGCTGTCTCCTTCCAAAGCCTCACTGTCCTCAAGGTCCACATCTCTCTGGAGGGCCATGTTATGAAGTGTGTAGCAGACCACCACAATGAGTATATTGCAGGGTGCCACCCGAATGGTCTAAGCACCGAAAACACATCTTGAGAAGTCCAATGGCCTGCTCAATAGTTGTCCTATTGAACAGATGTGTTTTATCATAGCACCTCTTTGCCTCTGTCTGGGGCTCTCGCAGACGGGTGAGTAACCATCCCTTCAAGGGATATCCCTTGGCCCCTAGGATCCATCCATGAACTTTGGCAGTTGGAATAAAGAGCTGTGACAGCCTGGATTGGCGGAGGATGAAGGAATCATGGCAGCTATCAGGAACGTAAGCGCACACACAAAGGAAGCTCCTGGTGTGTTTGCAGATCAGCTGAACGTTGAAGGAATGAAAGTCTTTCCTGTTGATGGATCTCACTGGGCTGTCACTGGGTGCCTTGATACCCACATGAGTGCAATCAATGCTGCCCTGCACCTGAAGGAATCCAGCGATGGCAGCGATACCCATTGTGTACCCACCTCCCTTGACTTGGTCTGCCCCAGACAGCATGTGCACCCCCACAAAAATCTCAACAGCACCCCCTCATTAACAAGTTCTTAATGAGCTCCTCAACCACCTTAATTGGCCTTAATTTAAGATCCGGCAGGATCGCGATGCCGCCCTCCCTCTGCCCTGGTGAGCACATCTGCCACCGCGAACAGCGTCAAGAAACCAGCACAACAGCCATGCTAGTATTTTTGGATCCTGTCTGCCTCTGATCCTACCCCCGGCGGGACGTGGAAATTCAGCCCATTAACTCTGTTTTCCTCTCCACAGATGTTGCCAGTCCTGCTGAATATTTCCAGCATTTTCTGTTTTAATTTCAGATTTCCAGCATCTGCAGTATTTTGCTTGTGTGTTTGTCGAATGCTTGCTGTTTAGAATGACCAGTTATCCAACGAGAGCTTATTCCACACCTTGATCCTGCTTCCTTCCTCCATGCTTGTTGTCTAATGCCTGATGTCACAATATCCTTTCTATATCTTACATCTAGTATAATCATGCTCCCAATATCCAATGCCTGATTCTCTCATTTCTCTTATGCCCAATGACTCTTATTGTTGAACATCCCTTCATGCTTCTGATGTCTTTTATCCCTCATTCCTAGTTGTTTCTTTAACCCCACAGTCTACCTTCGGGTCTCCCACCTCACCTAATTTGTCTTTCTATTTTCTAGTTCCTACCCTTTCCAGTCAGCCTATCATCATGCTCTCTTCATATTGATATGCCTCTAACCTTATTCTAACCTGACTTGCCTTCCTGGCTCCCTCTTTCCTATTTAATTAGTTTTGATAAATATGTTTGCTTTACCTATCTCATGTAGTGGGCGTTAGAAACACCTATCAGAACCGACCATGCAGCATGCATCTGGCCAATTCTCACCACAAGGAGTAGGTTCGTCTCACATCATGGGGAGACTGCAACAATGTTACCTTCCAATTCCAATTCTTTCTCACTGCTTGAGCAGAGTTGTAGAGAGAGGGAGTGAGGCAGATAGATATATTTTATAGGAATCTTGTATCTACTGGTGTCATGTACTGTTCTGCCTTTTAGTTGTGATAGTGTAGAGTGATCTGAGCAGCATGACAATGAACTGGGGTGTAATTAAGAAATAAGTTGCTTTTCTTATGTGTTAAAGTAGTTGATTTAATTAAATGTATATTTTTGAGCCCTCCATCTGAACTTGGTGACAAGGGAAGAAAGGCTTGCCTCGGTTAGACAGTGTGGTAGACTCCCAGTAGAAAAGAAAAATAATCCACCCATAAAAACCACAGTGAAACCACACCAGACAAGACAAAAGTAGGTGGAGTAGCCACACTTAATAATAAGAAAGAGACTACATCACAAAACAAAAGTAAAGCAAAATTGCTATAAGAAAATGGACTCTGGCCTAAAAATGACCCGAAACATTAACTCTGCTTCTCTTTCCACAGATGCTGGCAGACCTGCTGAGTGGTTCCAGCATTTCTTGTTTTTGTTTTGTCTTTATGTTGCTTCTGGTTCCCAGATGCTGAAAAGAATCACACTTCAAACTTGGAAAAGGCTGGAGCCAGTCTGTTTATTTAAGCATTATGCTTTGTGGCAGAATTGCCAAGAACTTTCTTTGAAAATTGCAGGCCTCCAGATGAGTAGGAAAACACAGCAACACCCTAAAAAGAAAACATGGAAATCTTTTGTTAAATCTTTAATTGGATTCTGTGCTAGTAGTTCAGGCAGTTGTGGAGCTTTAGTTTACATGTTCTTTCTTTCTTTTTTCTTTTGGGCCTCCTTATCTCGAGAGACAATGGATACGCGCCTGGAGGTGGTCAGTGGTTTGTGAAGCAGCGCCTGGAGTGGCTATAAAGGCCAATTCTGGAGTGACAGGCTCTTCCACAGGTGCTGCAGAGAAATTTGTTTGTCGGGGCTGTTGCACAGTTGGCTCTCCCCTTGCGCCTCTGTCTTTTTTCCTGCCAACTACTAAGTCTCTTCGACTCGCCACAATTTAGCCCTGTCTTTATGGCTGCCCGCCAGCTCTGGCGAATGCTGGCAACTGACTCCCACGACTTGTGATCAATGTCACACGATTTCATGTCGCGTTTGCAGACGTCTTTATAGCGGAGACATGGACGGCCGGTGGGTCTGATACCAGTGGCGAGCTCGCTGTACAATGTGTCTTTGGGGATCCTCCCATCTTCCATGCGGCTCACATGGCCAAGCCATCTCAAGCGCCGCTGACTCAGTAGTGTGTATAAGCTGGGGGTGTTGGCCGCTTCAAGGACTTCTGTGTTGGAGATATAGTCCTGCCACCTGATGCCAAGTATTCTCCGAAGGCAGCGAAGATGGAATGAATTGAGACGTCGCTCTTGGCTGGCATACGTTGTCCAGGCCTCGCTGCCGTAGAGCAAGGTACTGAGGACACAGGCCTGATACACTTGGACTTTTGTGTTCCGTGTCAGTGCGCCATTTTCCCACACTCTCTTGGCCAGTCTGGACATAGCAGTGGAAGCCTTTCCCATGCGCTTGTTGATTTCTGTATCTAGAGACAGGTTACTGGTGATAGTTGAGCCTAGGTAGGTGAACTCTTGAACCACTTCCAGAGCGTGGTCGCCAATATTGATGGATGGAGCATTTCTGACGTCCTGCCCCATGATGTTCGTTTTCTTGAGGCTGATGGTTAGGCCAAATTCATTGCAGGCAGATGCAAACCTGTCGATGAGACTCTGCAGGCACTCTTCAGTGTGAGATGTTAAAGCAGCATCGTCAGCAAAGAGGAGTTCTCTGATGAGGACTTTCCGTACTTTGGACTTCGCTCTTAGACGGGCAAGGTTGAACAACCTGCCCCCTGATCTTGTGTGGAGGAAAATTCCTTCTTCAGAGGATTTGAACGCATGTGAAAGCAGCAGGGAGAAGAAAATCCCAAAAAGTGTGGGTGCGAGAACACAGCCCTGTTTCACACCACTCAGGATAGGAAAGGGCTCTGATGAGGAGCCACCATGTTGAATTGTGCCTTTCATATTGTCATGGAATGAGGTGATGATACTTAGTAGCTTTGGTGGACATCCGATCTTTTCTAGCAGTCTGAAGAGACCACGTCTGCTGACGAGGTCAAAGGCTTTGGTGAGATCAATGAAAGCAATGTAGAGGGGCATCTGTTGTTCACGGCATTTCTCCTGTATCTGACGAAGGGAGAACAGCATGTCAATGGTCGATCTCTCTGCACGAAAGCCACACTGTGCCTCAGGGTAGACGCAAGCTGGAACGTCAGAACTATGTGAACTATGTGTCCTGGCCTGTCGGAAGACCTTACACAAATCAACGATTCTCAGAAGACCGCCATCATTAACAACGAGCTCAGTAGACTCAATGTGGACATTGCAGCACTTCAGGAGACTCGCCTCCCTGCGAGTGGCTCTCTAGCAGAGCAAGACTACACCTTCTTCTGGCAGGGCAGGGATCCTGAAGAACCAAGACAGCATGGAGTGGGCTTCGCCATCAGAAACTCCTTGCTCAGCATGATAGAGCCTCCCTCAAATGGCTCGGAACGCATACTGTCCATCCGACTGCTCACCACCTCTGGTCCAGTACACCTACTCAGCATCTATGCTCCAACACTCTGCTCCCCACCTGAAGCTAAAGACCAGTTCTATGAACAACTCCATAACATCATTAGCAGCATCCCCAACACCGAACACCTATTCCTGCTGGGGGACTTTAATGCCAGGGTTGGGGCCGACCATGACTCATGGCCCTCCTGCCTTGGGCGCTATGGCGTTGGAAGGACGAATGAGAACGGGCAGAGACTGCTTGAGTTGTGTACCTATCATAACCTCTGCATCACCAACTCGTTCTTTCACACTAAACCCTGTCACCAGGTTTCATGGAGGCACCCAAGATCACGTCGTTGGCACCAGCTAGACCTCATTGTCACAAGGCGAGCCGCCTTAAACAGTGTTCAAATCACACGCAGCTTCCACAGTGCGGACTGCGACACCGACCACTCCCTGGTGTGCAGCAAGGTTAGACTCAGACCAAAGAAGTTGCATCATTCCAAGCAGAAGGGCCACCCGCGCATCAACACGAGCAGAATTTCTCACCCACAGCTGTTACAAAAATTTCTAAATTCACTTGTAACAGCCCTTCAAAACACTCCCACAGGGGATGCTGAGACCAAGTGGGCCCACATCAGAGACGCCATCTATGAGTCAGCTTTGACCACCTATGGCAAAAGTGCGAAAAGAAATGCAGACTGGTTTCAATCTCATAATGAAGAGCTGGAACCTGTCATAGCCGCTAAGCGCATTGCACTGTTGAACTACAAGAAAGCCCCCAGCGATTTAACATCCGCAGCACTTAAAGCAGCCAGAAGTACTGCACAAAGAACAGCTAGGCGTTGCGCAAATGACTACTGGCAACACCTATGCAGTCATATTCAGCTGGCCTCAGACACCGGAAACATCAGAGGAATGTATGATGGCATGAAGAGAGCTCTTGGGCCAACCATCAAGAAGATCGCCCCCCTCAAATCTAAATCGGGGGACATAATCACTGACCAACACAAACAAATGGACTGCTGGGTGGAGCACTACCTAGAACTGTACTCCAGGGAGAATGCTGTCACTGAGACTGCCCTCAATGCAGCCCAGCCTCTACCAGTCATGGATGAGCTGGACATACAGCCAACCAAATCGGAACTCAGTGATGCCATTGATTCCCTAGCCAGCGGAAAAGCCCCAGGGAAGGACAGCATTACCCCTGAAATAATCAAGAGTGCCAAGCCTGCTATACTCTCAGCACTACATGAACTGCTATGCCTGTGCTGGGATGAGGGAGCAGTACCCCATGACATGCGCGATGCCAACATCATCACCCTCTATAAAAACAAAGGTGACCGCGGTGACTGCAACAACTACCGTGGAATCTCCCTGCTCAGCATAGTGGGGAAAGTCTTTGCTCGAGTCGCTCTGAACAGGCTCCAGAGTTTACATGTAACCTATACTATACTGATAGCTCAGCTATACTACAGTACTCTCAATGTCGGCGAATTCCTGCTGGTACTGGCGCTCGAAGCTGTCGCCCACCTCCCGGAGGACGTGGTGAGCTTTCTCGGCGGCGGCAGCGGAGGAGGTGGGAGCAGCCTGGGGCCGGCAGGAGCTACTCCCGCTGCCGGGAGTCAAGGAGCCGTTAGCTGTAGTTTATCCAGACTGCAGGCGACCACGAGCACAGTGTCAGCCTGGGGGACGCTGATATCGAGGAAGCCGTGCAGGCTGTGGGCTGGCCTGCTCACCAGGGTCGCGATCCACTTGTTGACAAAGACGATGCAGATGGAAGTGAACAGGTTCATTGAGAGCCCCATTACCCTGATGAGGTCCTTTCTTAAGTGCACTACTATTAACCAATTAATGTAGGTACCCCACCAGCATTCAGATCACTAGAGGACAATGGTGGGAGCTGATGAAATGTTTTATTACCTGCACCCCCTTCCCCCCACCCCCTTGCACCCCCTTCCCAGCTCCCCCCTCGCACCATCTTCCCCTCGCACCCCCTTCCCCTGCACCCCCTCCCCTACCCCCCTGCAGCCCCCTTCCAAGCTCCTCCTCGCACCCCCTTCCCTCAACCCCTTCCCACCGCACCCCTCCCCCTCGCACCCCTTCCCCCCACCAACATCCACCTATCCCTGAGCAGGGACGCTAACAACCCCACTGCCTTGTGGGCGTCTCGGGAGAGACGAAGGCTAAGGGAGTAAACCCTAACAGAAAATCTGGAGCGGAACCACGAAGGCAGTCATGTGTCACCTTTGGCAGTTTCTGGCAGTTCCTGCAGCCATAATGGTGCCAAACGTCATCCTCTGCACTCCTTTGGACCCCACCAGGAAGGCCAAGAGGGGGTGTTTTGACGCTTGGGCAACTCACAACCTCCAGACATTCGCCCAGGCATGTGCCATGGAGAGGTCACTCCATAGTTGCCTCACAGCGACCAAAACAACAAGGAAGGCAGCAATTACGGGTTATAAGTCCAACTCAATTGGCGTAGAAATTGGGCGCCACGGGTTGCCTTTGTCGGTGGCCAGGTCATCGCATCTCATTGGACAGCTACCCCCCGCCTCAAGCCGGGCAGCCCCCAGTCAGTAAGGTTCTGTGCCGCCACAGTCCACCTGCTTCAATGGGTGCTTGGAGCTCAGGGTCATTGCCCGAAAAGTGGACTGAAACACCGCACCAAACTGCACAACAAAAAAAGGAAAGAAGGTACCAGCCCTGTCGGAAGACCTTACACAAATCAATGAATCTTGGAAGACTGCCATCATTAACAACGAGCTCAGGAGACTCAATGTGGACATTGCAGCACTTCAGGAGACAGGCCTCCCTGCGAGCGGATCTCTAAGAGAGCAAGACTACACCTTCTTCTGGCAGGGTAGGGATCCTGATGAACCAAGACAACATGGAGTGGGCTTCGCCATCAGAAACTCTTTGCTCAGCATGATAGAGCCACCCTCAAATGGCTTGGAAAGCATACTGTCCATCTGACTGCTCACCGCCTCTGGTCCAGTACACCTACTCAGCATCTACGCTCCAACACTCTGCTCCGCACCTGTGTTAAAGACCAGTTCTACGAGGAACTCCATAATATCATTAGTAGCATCCCCAATACTGAACACCTATTCCTGCTGGGGGACTTTAATGCCAGGTTTGGGGCCGACCATGACTCATGGCCCTCCTGCCTTGGGCGCTATGGCATTGGAAGGATGAATGAGAATGGACAGAGACTGCTTGAGTTGTGTACTTATCATAACCTCTGCATCACCAACTCGTTCTTTCATACTAAACCCTGTCACCAGGTTTCTTGGGGGCACCCAAGATCACGTTGTTGGCACCAGCTGGACCTCATCGTCACAAGGCGAGCCTCTTTAAACAGCGTTCAAATCACACGCAGCTTCCACAGCGCGGACTGCGACACCGACCACTCCCTGGTGTGCAGCAAAGTTAGACTCAAACCAAAGAAGCTACATCACTCCAAGTAGAAGGGCCACCCGTGCATCAACACTAACAGAATTTCTTATCCACAGCTGTTTCATTAGTTTCTAAATTCACTTGAAAAAGCCCTTCAAAACACTCCTACAGGGGATGCAGGGACCAAGTGGGCCCACATCAGAGACGCCATCTATGACTCAGCAATGACCACCTATGGCAAACGTGTGAAGCAGAATGCAGGCTGGTTTCAATCTCACTTTGAAGAGCTGGAACCTGTCATCGCCACTAAGCGCATTGCACTGCTGAACTACAAGAAAGCCCCCAGTGAGTTAACATCCGTAGCACTTAAAGCAGCCAGAAGCGCTGCACAAGGAACAGCCAGGCACTGCGCAAATGACTACTGGCAACACCTATGCAGTCATATTCAGCTGGCCGGAAACATCAGAGGAATGTATGATGGCATTAAGAGAGCCTTTGGGCCAACCATCAAGATCGCCCCCGTCAAATCTAAATCACGGGACACAATCACTGACCAACACAAGCAAATGGACCGCTGGGAGGAGCGCTACTTAGAACTGTACTCCAGGGAAATTGTTGTCACTGAGACCGCCCTCAATGCAACCCTGTCTCTGCCAGTCATGGATGAGCTGGACGTACAGCCAACAAAATCGGAACTCAGTGATGCCATTGATTCTCTAGCCAGTGGAAAAAACCCTGGGAAGGACGGCATTACCCCTGAAATAATCAAGAGTGCCAAGCCTGCTATACTTTCAGCACTCTACGAACTGCTTTGCCTGAGCTGGGACGAGGGAGCAGTACCACACGACATGTGCAATGCCAATATCATCACCCTCTATCAGAACAAGGTGACCGCGGTGACTGCAACAACTACCGTGGAATCTCCCTGCTCAGCATAGTGGGGAAGGTCTTCGCTCGAGTCGCTTTCAACAGGCTCCAGAAGCTGGCTGAGCGTGTCTACCCGGAGGCACAGTGTGGCTTTCGAGCAGAGAGATCCACCATTGACATGCTGTTCTCCCTTCGCCAGCTCCAGGAGAAATGCCACGAACAACAGATGCCCCTCTACATTGCTTTCATTGATCTCACCAAAGCCTTTGACCTCATCAGCAGACATGGTCTCTTCAGACTACTAGAAAAGATCGGATGTCCACCAAAGCTACTAAGTATCATCACCTCATTCCATGACAATATGAAAGGCACAATTCAGCATAGCGGTGCCTTATCATGCCCCTTTTCTATCCTGAGTGGTGTGAAACAGGGCTGTGTTCTCGCACCTACACTGTTTGGGATCTTCTTCTCACTGCTGCTCTCACATGCGTTCAAGTCTTCAGAAGTAGGAATTTTCCTCCACACAAGATCAGATGGCAAGTTGTTCAACCTTGCCCGTCTAAGAGCAAAGACCAAAGCACGGAAAGTCTTCATCAGGGAACTCCTCTTTGCTGATGATGCTCCATTAACATCTCACACTGAAGAGTGTCTGCAGAGACTCATTGACAGGTTTGCGGCTGCCTGCGACGAATTTGGCCTAACCATCAGCCTCAAGAAAACGAACATCATGGGACAGGACGTGAGAAATGCTTCATCTATCAATATCAGGAACTGCCCTCTGGAAGTGGTTCAAGAGTTCACCTACCTAGGCTCAACTATCACCAATAACCTGTCTCTAGATGCAGAAATCAACAAGCGCATGGGAAAGGCTTCCAATGCTATGTCCAGACTGGCCAAGAGAGTGTGGGAAAATGGCGCACTGACACGGAACACAAAAGTCTGAGTGTATCAAGCCTGTGTCCTCAGTACCTTGCTCTACGGCAGCGAGGCTTGGACGATGTACGTCAGCCAAGAGCGACGTCTCAATTCATTCCATCTTCGCTGCCTCCGGAGAATCCTTGGCATCAGGTGGCAGGACCATATCTCCAACACAGAAGTCCTCGAGGTGGCCAACATCTCCAGTATATTGACCCTACTGAGCCAGCAGCGCTTGAGATGGCTTGGCCATGTGAGCCGCATGGAAGATGGCAGGATTCCCAAGGACACATTGTACAGCGAGCTCGTCACTGGTATCAGACCCACCGGCGGTCCATGTCTCCGCTTTAAAGACGTCTGCAAACGCGACATGAAGTCCTGTGACATTGACCACAAGTCAGGGGAGTCAGTTGCCAGTGATCGCCAGAGCTGGCGGGCAGCCATAAAGGCAGGGCTAAAGTGTGGCGAGTCGAAGAGACTTAGCAGTTGGCAGGAAAAAAGACAGAAGCGCAAGGGGAGAGCCAACTGTGTAACAGCCCCGACAGCCAATTTTATCTGCAGCACCTGTGGAAGAGTCTGTCACTCTAGAATTGGCCGTTTTAGCCACTCCAGGCGCTGCTTCACAAACCACTGACCACCTCCAGGCGCTTACCCATTGTCTCTCGAGACAAGGAGGCCAAAGAGAGATGCTTTGTGCTGTCGAACCTAGTTGGACTGGTTCTTGTGTTACATATAACATGACTCCCCATTGCAGCCGTGAATGAGGCCCTCCCACTGGAACACTTACACAAAACAACTAGTTCCTAGCTAATTATTTCCTAATAATTTACAGATAGTATAACAATATATACATACATAACAGCGACGTAAGTGCATTGCCCGCCACATGGGATCCAACATCTCTGCTGGTATTTGGGTGAAAGCCAGAACTACTGAAGTGCATTTGTTTCAATGCGAGAAGTACAACAGGTAAGGCAGATGAACTTAGAGCTTGGATTAGTACTTGGAAATATGATGTTGTTGCTATTACAGAGACTTGGTTGAGGGAAGGGCAGAATTGGCAGCTAAATGTTCCAGGCTTTAGAAGCTTCAGGCAGGATAGAGGGGGATGTAAAAGGGGTGGGAGAGTTGCATTACTGGTTAAGGAGAATATCACAACTGTACTGCGGAAGGACACCTCAGAGGGGTCATGCAGCGAGGCAATATGGGTGGAGCTCAGGAATAGGAAAGGTGCAGTCACGATGTTGGGGGTTTACTACAGGCCTCCCAACAGCCAGCGGGAGATAGAGGAGCAGATATGTAGACAGATTTTGGAAAGATGTAAAGGTAACAGGGTTGTGGTGGTGGGTGATTTCAACTTCCCCTATATTGACTGGGACTCACTTAGTGCTAGGGGCTTGGATGGGGCAGAATTTGTGAGGAGTATCCAGGAGGGCTTCTTGAAACAGTATGTAGATAGTCCAACGAGGGATGGGGCCATTCTGGACCTGGTATTGGGGAATGAGCCCGGCCAGGTGGTCGAAGTTTCAGTGGGGGAGCATTTCGGGAGCAGTGAGCATAATTCCATAAGTTTTAAGGTACTTGTGGATAAAGATAAGAGTAGTCCTCAGGTGAAGGTGCTAAATTGGGGGAAGGCTAATTATAACAATATTAGGCAGGAACTGAAGAATTTAGACTGGGGGCGGCTGTTTGAGGGTAAATCAACATCTGACATGTGGGAGTCTTTCAAACGTCAGCTGATTAGAATCCAGGACCAGCATGTTCCTGTGAGGAAGAAAGACAAGCTTGGCAAGTTTCGGGAAGCTTGGATCACACGGGATATTGTGAGCCTAGTCAAAAAGAAAAAGGAAGCATTTGTAAGGGCTGGAAGGCGAGGAACAGATGAAGCACTTGAGGAATATAAAGACAGTAGGAAGGAACTTAAGCAAGGAGTTAGGAGGGCTAAAAGGGATCATGAAAAGTCATTGGCAAACAGGATTAAGGAAAATCCCAAGGCTTTTTATACATATATAAAGAGCAAGAGGGTAACCAGGGAAAGGGTTGGCCCACTCAAGGACAGAGATGGGAATCTATGTGCGGAGCCAGAGGAAATGGGCGAGGTGCGAAATGAGTACTTTGCATCAGTATTCACCAAAGAGAAGGATTTGGTGAATGATGAGCCTAGGGAAGGGAGTGCAGATAGTCTCAGTCATCTCATTATCAAAAAGGAGGAGGTGTTGGGTGTCTTGCAAAGCATTAAGGTAGATATGTCCCCAGGGCCTGATGGGATCTACCCTAGAATACTGAGGGAGGCAAGGGAAGAAATTGCTGGGGCCTTGACAGAAATCTTTGCACCCTCATTGGCTGCAGGTGAGGTCCCAGAGGACTGGAGAATAGCCAATGTTGTTCCTTTGTTTAAGAAGGGTGGCAAGGATAATCCAGGAAATTATAGGCCGGTGAGCCTTACGTCAGTGGTAGGGAAACTATTAGAGAGGATTCTTCGGGACAGGATTTACTCCCATTTGGAAACAAACAAACTTATTAGCGAGAGACAGCATGGTTTTGTGAAGGGGAGGTCGTGTCTTACTAATTTGATTGAGTTTTTTGAGGAAGTGACGAAGATGATTGATGAAGGAAGGGCAGTGGATGTTATCTATATGGACTTTAGTAAAGCCTTTGACAAGGTCCTGCATGGCAGACTAGTACAAAAGGTGAAGTCACACGGGATCAGAGGGGAGCTGGCAAGATGGATACAGAACTGGCTCGGTCATAGAAGACAGAGGGTATCAGTGGATGGGTGTTTTTCTGAATGGAGGGATGTGACTAGTGGTGTTCCGCAGGGATCAGTGCTGGGACCTTTGCTGCTTGTAGTATATATAAATGATTTGGAGGAAAATGTAGCTGGTCTGATTAGTAAGTTTGCAGACGACACAAAGGTTGGTGGAGTTGCGGATAATGATGAGGATTGTCAGAGGATACAGCAGGGTATAGATCGGTTGGAGACTTGGGCGGAGAAATGGCAGATGGAGTTTAATCCGGACAAATGTGAGGTAATGCATTTTGGAAGGTCTAATGCAGATGGGAGGTATACAGTAAATGGCAGAACCCTTAGGAGTATTGACAGGCAGAGAGATCTGGGCATACAGGTTCACAGGTCACTGAAAGTGGCAACGCAGGTGGATAAGGTAGTCAAGAAGGCATACGGCATGCTTGCCTTCATCGGTCGGGGCATAGAGTATAAAAATTGGCAAGTCATGTTGCAGCTGTACAGAACCTTAGTTAGGCCACACTTAGAATATTGCGTGCAATTCTGATTGCCACACTACCAGAAGGACGTGGAGGCTTTGGAGAGGGTACAGAGGAGGTTTACCAGGATGTTGCCTGGTCTGGAGGACATTAGCTATGAGGAGAGGTTGGAAAAATTCGGATTGTTTTCACTGGAACGATGGAGGTGGAGGGGCGACATGATAGAGGTTTACAAAGTTATGAGCGGCATGGGCAGAGTGGATAGTCAGAAGGTTTTTCGCAGGGTGGAAGAGTCAGTTACTAGGGGACATAGGTTTAAGGTGCGAGGGGCAAGTTCTTTACACAGAGGGTGGTGAGTGCCTGGAACTTGCTGCCAGGGGAGGTGGTGGAAGCAGGTACCATAGAGACGTTTAAGAGACATCTTGACAAATACATGAATAGGAAGGGAATAGAGGGATATGGGCCCCGGAAGTGCAGAGGGTGTTAGTTTAGGCAGGCATCAGGATCGGCGCAGGCTTGGAGGGCCAAATGGCCTGTTTATTTATTTTAATTTTATTTAGAGATACAGCACTGAAACAGGCCCTTCGGCCCACCGAGTCTGTGCCGACCATCAACCACCTATTTATACTAACCCTACACTAATCCCATATTCCTACCACATTCCCACCTTCCCTATATCCACCTACCACCTACCTATACTAGGGGCAATTTATAATGGCCAATTTACCTATCAACCTGCAAGTCTTTGGCTGTGGGAGGAAACCGGAGCACCCGGCGAAAACCCACGCAGTCACAGGGAGAACTTGATCCTGAGCTGTACTGTTCTTTGTTCTTTGTTCTTTGTACTTAAAACGACGAATAAAATACTTAAATTAGCATCTGAGATGCTTTCCTGCTCCTTGCCTGCTCCAAGATCTGATTAATCACAAGATAAACTCACCCAGAAACTCATGCTGCTAATCGTCAGGAAGGAGCCTTGTGCCGCACTATTTAAAGGGATCATGCAATACTTACAGCTGGGTTGTTGTTTTGTTATTTCAGGCTGTTAGTTAGTTTCTGGGTGATTTAGGCCTGTTATCTGGCTATGAAAATGTAATTCTGACTGCTGAGAAGATGATTTTGCTGGAGCTGTATTGCTTCTGCTTGCTTGTTCCCCATAGGTAGAGCAAGAAAAGACAAGAGACATTAGACTTGGCCCGCATGCCAGGCTTCCTCAGGATACAATATGCCATAGACTGCACCCACATTGCCTTTTGGAACCAGGCAGGCATCTTTATCAATCAAAATAGATTCTACTCCCTCCATGTACAGCCAGTTTATGATCACATACAGCACATCCACGCAGGTCTGTCTTGTGCATCACAGCAACAGCTGTAACTCATTCGTCCTGTGTCTGTCCACTGTGCTGCCTTAATTCCAGTCAGACTGTCAAGTTACTGGCTAGGCACTTGATCATGAGGGACACTCACTCCACACATGGCTCATGACTCCTGTCAGGAACCCAGGCACAGATGCAGATCTGGCCTCCAACAAGATCGATGCTGACATCAGAAACATTATCAAACAAACAATCGACGTGCTTGTGCAATATTTGGACCATTCCAAAGAAGCTTTGCTGTACAGCCCTGAGTGGGGTTTCAGATTTATGGTTGTCTTCTGTATGCTCTATATCTTTGCTATCATGGGACACTAACCCTGATCACCACTTGGATAGTAATAAGTGCAGCAGAGACAGGAGGAGGAGCCTAAAGAGGAGGAAGAGCAGAAACTGCATCGACTACCAGTGTTCCTAGCTGCCAGCGTTCTCAGAGAACAGCCCATCGGAATGTGCCACCCAAACCATCTCTTCCACCCCCAATATACCAACAGTCCCACAATCCTTACTGTCCTTACTACCACCATCTCTTTATTCCTTTATTCAGTGCAGCCTTATAAGTCCTGCCCCAGTGTTATAAGTGTTACCACAGTGGCTTCAACTCAGGTGGGAGAAGGCTGCTTAGCTTCCACTGAAGATACTTTCGATGGTTGTGGTGGGCAACCTCGAACAGCTCTGCATTACCAATAACAAGGACACTGGCAGATTGGGTAGTGGGGGCAAGTTATCCTATCATCCTGAGAGAGGACAACAGGTACCTTGCCTATGGAGGGCCATGGCTCCTGGGACTCAGTATTCTTGTGGCTCTGCAAAAAACAGAGTGCAGGAGTGATGTGATACCCTGGAAGCCCCTGTTAACAGTGGCTCCAAAAGTCAATGTGGCTTCGAGATGGCAGTCTATCTGAGTGTCTATGGCAGTTGCAAGCATTGTCAGGAGAGGGTCCATAATAGTAGCCGCCACTTTTTATTTATTCTTTCATGGGATGTGGATGTCACTGCCAAAGCCAGCATTTGTTGCCCGTCCCTAATTGCCCTTGACAACTGAGTGTCAATAGCTGGACCATTTCAAAGGGCAGTTAAGAGTTATCCACATTTCTGTGGTCTGGAGTCACATGTAGGTCAGACCAGTTAAGGACACCAGATTTCCTTCCCTAAAGGCCATTAGTAAACCAGAAAGGGTGTTTACGACAATCGATAATAGTTTGATGGTACCATTACTGAGACTAGCTTTCAATTCCAGATTTTTTTTATTAATTAATTGTGAATTTATTAATTAAATTTAAATTCCACCAGCTGCTGTGATGGGATTTGAACCCATGTCCTCAGGGAATTAGCCTGGGCCTCTGCATTACCAGTCCAATGATATTACCACTACGCCACCATTTCCCCTTTCATGTTAATGGAGCTAACCGCTTGGTCCATGTTGAACAAAATGGTCTCTATGCTCTGCATAAAGTCCAGATCAAAGTTAAAGCTGGACTGCTCTATACTCTGAGCTATTGTGTGTATGTTCACTGGCAGGTTGCCCAGTTCACCTAGCATTTACTGGTATATGTCCATCAGTTTTCTTTAGTAAAAGAACAAAATTGTAATAATTGGTTTCATTAAAAGGCCTTAAAGTCAGCATCTGAGTCTTCTGCAGCAATCTTGCTCTTTGGCAAGCTGGCACCTGTGTCATCCTACCCCGCTCCCCACCCCACCCCCATCGCCTTTGCTCCTGATCTCTTGGTTATTCATTACATGAAGACCCTTCCTCTAGCCTAGCCTCGAAAGTACAATGTGGGGCCAATCACTGTGCGGGTGCTTGCAAAGGTGAAATTGAGTAACGCTGCATCATCACAAAGTCAGGTGTCCTCTTCTCAAATGGCTAAGGTATGCCCACATCTTCAGCACCTGAGCTAAAAGAAAGGGACAGAGGTTAGCATTTAGTGTGAAGGGAGATTGGGAAGAAAATTGTCTGGTGAAAGCATCTTCACTTTGTCATGCAAAGAGTGATTTAGGAGTAAGAAAGGTAAAAAAGGATAAAGTGTGAAGAAACCCTGCATGATGTCTGCCACAGCATTGCCAGTTGCTAAGACCCTGCCCCTACCCTTGATGTCCAGCACATTTTCTTTGTAGGGGGGAGGGTGTGCAGGCTGGCCTGACCCCCTCAGCATTGACCTTTTTTTTTATTCATTCATGGGATGTGGGCGAAGCTGGCCAGGCCAGCATTTATTGCCCATCCCTAATTGCCCTAAGAAGGTAGTGCTGAGCTGCCTTCTTGAACTGCTGCAGTCAAAAGAACAAAGAACAAAGATAATTACAGCACAGGAACAGGCCCTTCGGCCCTCCAAGCCTGCGCCGATCCAGATCCTCTCTCTAAACATGTCGCCTATTTTCTAAGCTTCTGTATCTCTTTTCTTCCTGCCCATTCATGTATCTGTCTAGATAGTCCTTTTGGGGTACACCCACAGTGCTGTTAGGAAGGGAGTTCCAGGATTTTGACCCAGTGACAGTGAAGGAATGGCGATACAGTTCCAAGTCAGGATGGTGTGTGACTTGGAGGGGAACTTGCAGGTGGTGGTGTTCCCATGTATTTGCTGCCCTTGTCCTTCTAGTTGGTAGAGATCGTGGGTTTGGAAGGTGCTGTCAAAGGAGCCTTGGTGCATTGCTGCAGTGCATCTTGTAGATGGTACACACTGCTGCCACTGTGCGTCGGTGATGGAGGGAGTGAATGTTTGTAGATGAGGTGCCAATCAAGCGGGCTGCTTTGTCCTGGATGGTGTCGAGCTTCTTGAGTGTTGTTGGAGCTGCACCCATCCAGGCAAGTGGAAAGTATTCCATCACACTCCTGACTTGTGCCTTGTAGATGGTGGACAGGCTTTGAGGAGTCAGGAGGTGAGTTACTTGCCTCAGGATTCCTAACCTCTGACCTGCTATTGTAGCCACGGTACTGGCTACTCCAGTTCAGTTTCTGGTCAGTGGTAGCCCCTGGGATGTTGATAGTGGGGGATTCAGCGATGGTAATGCCATTGAATGTCAAGGGGAGATGGTTAGATTCTCTCTTGTTGGAGATGGTCATTGCCTGGCACTTGTGTGGCGTGAATGTTACCTGCCACTTATCAGCCCAAGCCTGGATATTGTCCAGGTCTTGCTGCATTGCTACACGGACTGCTTCAGTACCTGAGGAGTCATGAATGGTGCTGAACATTGTGCAATCATCAGCGAACATCCCCACTTCTGACCTTATGATTGAAGGAAGGTCATTGATGAAGCAGCTGAAGATGGTTGGGCCGAGGACACTACCCTGAGGAACTCCTGCAGTGATGTCCTGGAGCTCAGATGATTGACCTCCAACAACCACAACCATCTTCCTTTGCGCCAGGTATGACTCCAGCCAGCGGAGGGTTTTCTCCCTGATTCCCATTGACTTCAGTTTTGCTCGGGCTCCTTGATGCCATACTCGGTCAAATGTTGCCTTGATGTCAAGGTCAGTCACTCTCACCTCACCTCTTGAGTTCAGCTCTTTCGTCCATGTTTGAACAAAGGCTGTAATGAGGTCAGGAGCTGATTGGCCCTGGCGGAACCCAAACTGAGCATCACTGAGCAGGTTATTGCTAAGCAAGTGCCACTTGATAACACTGTTGATGACATCTTCCATCACTTTACTGATGATTGAGAGTAGGCTGATGGGGTGGGAATTGGCTGTGTTGGACTTGTCCTGATTTTTGTGTACAGCACATACCTGGGCAATTTTCCACATTGCAGGGTAGATGCCAGTGTTGTAGCTTTACTGGAACAGCTTGGCTAGGGGCGCGGCAAGTTCTGGAGCACAGTTCTTCACACCTCCTCTGCAATGTCTTTCCACTAACAGTGGAGTTGTTGCCTGGAAGGCCATCTGTCTCTTGGGGGGAATAATGATCTCCATCCTCCTATTCAATACCTGGACCAGGACCTCCACAGCACCATTGAAAAACCTGGGGGCATGATCCATGGGTATAGTCACCATTTTTCTCTTCACAAGTGTTACCCTGCTGTCTGCAGCCCGAGTTGCTGGCTGCCTTTAGGTGGCATCAGAGACACCTCATTATTGGCCCTACAAACAGGTGGGCAGCCAATGAGTTGCACTTGAAGCACACCTAATTCATGAAAGTGATCACAATACATGAATATTACATGCTACCTGAAACAACACTCATAGGTTCATGCAGTGTATGCCCCATACCCTGCATGCCAATTTTGGTCATGATCTAATTTTTAGTTCTTTGATTTGCTCACAGACTGCAAATTATTTCCGATGAGTCAGATTGGATCTGCATATGTAAGTAATAATTCAGGCATGCGATCTCATAAGTTTTTGATTTCTATGAAATATACGCTGTTATGCAAAAATTTAGAACCATTCACTGCATGTCTACTTTTTCAATTACTCATTTGGAATTATTTTTCTTATCCTTCCAATACTGTAAATTATCATAAACGCAAAATACTGCGGATGCTGGAAATCCCCAAGTGGCTTCAACTCAGGTGGTAGAAGGCTGCTTAGCTTCCATTGAAGATACTTTAGATGGTTGTGGTGGGCAACCTCGAACAGCTCTGCAGTATCTCAGCCTGTGCCTGTACCAATAACAAGGACACTGGCAGATTGGGTAGTGGGGGCAAGTTATCCTATCATCCTGAGAGAGGACAACAGGTACCTTGCCTATGGAGGGCCATGGCTCCTGGGACTCAGTATTCTTGTGGCTCTGCAAAAAACAGAGTGCAGGAGTGATGTGATACCCTGGAAGCCCCTGTTAACAGTGGCTCCAAAAGTCAATGTGGCTTCTAAATGGCAGTCTATCTGAGTGTCTATGGCAGTTGCAAGCATTGTCAGGAGAGGGTCCATAATAGTAGCCGCCACTTTTTATTTATTCTTTCATGGGATGTGGATGTCACTGCCAAAGCCAGCATTTGTTGCCCGTCCCTAATTGCCCTTGACAACTGAGTGTCAATAGCTGGACCATTTCAAAGGGCAGTTAAGAGTTATCCACACTGCTGTGGTCTGGAGTCACATGTAGGTCAGACCAGTTCAGGACACCAGATTTCCTTCCCTAAAGGCCATTAAGTAAACCAGAAAGGGTGTTTATGACAATCGATAATAGTTTGATGGCACCATTACTGAGACTAGCTTTCAATTCCAGATTTGTTTATTAATTAATTGTGAATTTATTAATTAAATTTAAATTCCACCAGCTGCTGTGATGGGATTTGAACCCATGTCCTCAGGGAATTAGCCTGGGCCTCTGCATTACCAGTCCAATGATATTACCACTACGCCACCATTTCCCCTTTCATGTTAATGGAGCTGACCGCTTGGTCCATGTTGAACAAAATGGTCTCTATGCTCTGCATAAAGTCCAGATCAAAGTTAAAGCTGGACTGCTCTATACTCTGAGCTATTGTGTGTAAGTTCACTGGCAGGTTGCCCAGTTCACCTAGCATTTACTGGTATATGTCCATCAGCTTTCTTTAGTAAAAGAACAAAATTGTAATAATTGGTTTCATTAAAAGGCCTTAAAGTCAGCATCTGAGTCTTCTGCAGCAATCTTGCTCTTTGGCAAGCTGGCACCTGTGTCATCCTACCCCGCTCCCCACCCCACCCCCATCGCCTTTGCTCCTGATCTCTTGGTTATTCATTACATGAAGACCCCTCCTCTAGCCTAGCCTCGAAAGTACAATGTGGGGCCAATCACTGTGCGGGTGCTTGCAAAGGTGAAATTGAGTAACGCTGCATCATCACAAAGTCAGGTGTCCTCTTCTCAAATGGCTAAGGTATGCCCACATCTTCAGCACCTGAGCTAAAAGAAAGGGACAGAGGTTAGCATTTAGTGTGAAGGGAGATTGGGAAGAAAATTATCTGGTGAAAACATCTTCACTTTGTCATGCAAAGAGTGATTTAGGAGTAAGAAAGGTAAAAAAGGATAAAGTGTGAAGAAACCCTGCATGATGTCTGCCACAGCATTGCCAGTTGCTTAGACCCTGCCCCTACCCTTGATGTCCAGCACATTTTCTTTGTAGGGGGGAGGGTGTGCAGGCTAGCCTGGCCCCCTCAGCATTGACCTTTTTTTTATTCATTCATGGGATGTGGGCGAAGCTGGCCAGGCCAGCATTTATTGCCCATCCCTAATTGCTCTTGAGAACGTGGTGCTGAGCTGCCTTCTTGAACCGCTGCAGTCCTTTTGGGGTACACCCACAGTGCTGTTAGGAAGGGAGTTCCAGGATTTTGACCCAGCGACAGTGAAGGAATGGCGATATAGTTCCAAGTCAGGATGGTGTGTGACTTGGAGGGGAACTTGCAGGTGGTGGTGTTCCCATGTATTTGCTGCTCTTGTCCTTCTAGTTGGTAGAGATCGTGGGTTTGGAAGGTGCTGTCAAAGGAGCCTTGGTGCATTGCTGCAGTGCATCTTGTAGATGGTACACACTGCTGCCACTGTGCGTCGGTGGTGGAGGGAGTGAATGTTTGTAGATGAGGTGCCAATCAAGCGGGCTGCTTTGTCCTGGATGGTGTCGAGCTTCTTGAGTGTTGTTGGAGCTGCACCCATCCAGGCAAGTGGAAAGTATTCCATCACACTCCTGACTTGTGCCTTGTAGATGGTGGACAGGCTTTGAGGAGTCAGGAGGTGAGTTACTCGCCTCAGGATTCCTAACCTCTGACCTGCTATTGTAGCCACGGTACTGGCTACTCCAGTTCAGTTTCTGGTCAGTGGTAGCCCCTGGGATGTTGATAGTGGGGGATTCAGCGATGGTAATGCCATTGAATGTCATGGGGAGATGGTTAGATTCTCTCTTGTTGGAGATGGTCATTGCCTGGCACTTGTGTGGCGTGAATGTTACCTGCCACTTATCAGCCCAAGCCTGGATATTGTCCAGGTCTTGCTGCATTGCTACACGGACTGCTTCAGTATCTGAGGAGTCATGAATGGTGCTGAACATTGTGCAATCATCAGCGAACATCCCCACTTCTGACCTTATGATTGAAGGAAGGTCATTGATGAAGCAGCTGAAGATGGTTGGGCCGAGGACACTACCCTGAGGAACTCCTGCAGTGATGTCCTGGAGCTCAGATGATTGACCTCCAACAACCACAACCATCTTCCTTTGCGCCAGGTATGACTCCAGCCAGCGGAGGGTTTTCCCCCTGATTCCCATTGACTTCAGTTTTGCTAGGGCTCCTTGATGCCATACTCAGTCAAATGTTGCCTTGATGTCAAGGTCAGTCACTCTCACTTCACCTCTGGAGTTCAGCTCTTTTGTCCATGTTTGAACAAAGGCTGTAATGAGGTCAGGAGCTGATTGGCCCTGGCGGAACCCAAACTGAGCATCACTGAACAGGTTATTGCTAAGCAAGTGCTACTTGATAACACTGTTGATGACACCTTCCATCACTTTACTGATGATTGAGAGTAGGCTGATGGGGTGGGAATTGGCTGTGTTGGACTTGTCCTGATTTTTGTGTACAGCACATACCTGGGCAATTTTCCACATTGCAGGGTAGATACCAGTGTTGTAGCTTTACTGGAACAGCTTGGCTAGGGGCGCGGCAAGTTCTGGAGCACAGTTCTTCACACCTCCTCTGCAATGTCTTTCCACTAACAGTGGAGTTGTTGCCTGGAAGGCCATCTGTCTCTTGGGGGGAATAATGATCTCCATCCTCCTATTCAATACCTGGACCAGGACCTCCACAGCACCATTGAAAAACCTGGGGGCATGATCCATGGGTATAGTCACCATTTTTCTCTTCACAAGTGTTACCCTGCTGTCTGCAGCCCGAGTTGCTGGCTGCCTTTAGGTGGCATCAGAGACACCTCATTATTGGCCCCACAAACAGGTGGGCAGCCAATGAGTAGCACTTGAAGCACACCTAATTCATGAAAGTGATCACAATACATGAATATTACATGCTACCTGAAACAACACTCATAGGTTCATGCAGTGTATGCCCCATACCCTGCATGCCAATTTTGGTCATGATCTAATTTTTAGTTCTTTGATTTGCTCACAGACTGCAAATTATTTCCGATGAGTCAGATTGGATCTGCATATGTAAGTAATAATTCAGGCATGCGATCTCATAAGTTTTTGATTTCTATGAAATATACGCTGTTATGCAAAAATTTAGAACCATTCACTGCATGTCTACTTTTTCAATTACTCATTTAGAATTATTTTTCTTATCCTTCCAATACTGTAAATTATCATAAATGCAAAATACTGCGGATGCTGGAAATCTGAAATAAAAACAAGAAATGCTGGAGCCACTCAGCAGGTCTGCCAGCATCTGTGGAAAGAGAAGCAGAGTTAATGTTTCGGGTCACTGACCTGAAACGTTAACTCTGCTTCTCTTTCCACAGATGCTGCCAGACCTGCTGAGCGGTTCCAGCATTTCTTGTTTTTATTATAAATTATCATAATCATTTCCTTATTTCTAGAATTTATATTGTCTTTGCTGCATTTGTGAATAAATTCTCCCTTTCACCTACGTACAGATGAGAAAAAGCCAATGAAGAATTCAAGATTATGGGGACTAACTTTGTTAGCCTCCAAAAACAGGCGGGGGAACACGATGCATGATTAACCTGCGCCCGTTGATTGCAAGGGAGGTAGCACACCAACTTTGTGTTGCCTGCTTATTTCAATGATTTCAGCACCAGCAAGCTAACCATGCTATTAACTGGCTGGTTGCATCAGCAGGGAGCCAATATCGTATGTGGTTAGCACCATTTAAAACTTGCCTGCACTGCTTAAAACTAGCCTGCAACTCTTATCTGAGAGGTGCATTGTGGCTGGAACAAGTGCTGGCAGTCATTTATAACATGGGAGAGAGCGGGCTCCAAGGTTTTCGGATATTTCACTGGAGGCCTTGGTGGCGGAGGTGGAAAGTAGGAGAGATGTCCTGTTTACACAGGGAGTTAGGAGATCCTCCAAATGCACTGTCAGAAGTCAGTGGGAGCAAATAGACATGGAGGTCAATGCCAAGGATCAAGGCCCAAAGAACTTGATACAGTGCCTGAAGAAGTTCAATGACCTCGCACATGTGGTCAGGGTCAGTGAATGCATCTTCAAATGCATATCCTACCAACTGCACTACTAGCCTAAACACTTTTTCATTCATCACACCCCCATCACTTACCTATGAACAATCTCTAACAATCATGACTCATGCACTCCTGGCTGGCCTCCCACATTCTACAAAAGCAAAATACTGCAGCGGTTGGAAATCCAAAATAAAAACAGAAAATGCTGGAAATACTCAGCAGATCTTGCAGCATCTGTGGAGAGAGAAACAGAGTTAATGTTTCAGGTCTGTGGCCTTTCATCAGAACACATTCTACCCTCCATAAACTTGAGGTCATCCAAAACTCTGCTGCCCATTTCCTATTTCTCACGCCACAGGCTCGACACCTGTTCCGGACTGATATTGGTGCTGGTGGCTGGCACTCCTGTGCCTCCGGATCCCTGTCCGGCGAACCAAGGTGAAACACTGGTGGGGAGTGGGGAGCACGGTCAAACTCATCTCATTGGTGTAGGGGAAGGTGGGAAGGGTTACAATGCACAATTTATGAACTTTGTGGGGGGGGGGGAAGGTCAAGTGCACAAGATAAGTATTTTGTGGGGGAGAGAGGGCAAGGAATTAAATCAATGGTTGCTTGGGGGGGTGGGAGACGGGCAAGATCAATTAATTTAATTTTTAAAAATGTATTCTGCTTTAAATTTTTTAATTAAATGGAAGGGCTTGAAGCCCTTTAAAAATGGCGGTAGCACCTGCACAAAGGCAACAGACATCATTGCCAGGGATGGACCACCTGCCCCCTCCACGTCATTGGACAGGAGGCGGGCCGCCCCGGCCATTTAAATGAGCTGCCACATTTAATATCGCGGCAGCTCGGCGACATGCGATCCACACAGGCGGACTGCTATAGTTTACGTAAATGTAAAATGCAGCCATTATAATTAGGTTAAACCCTCTGCAAAGTAATAGAAGGAAATCCTACAAAAATATTTCGTGTATATCCACTCATATCCAACAATAATTATAGCCTCGTGTACTATCATACTGGCATTTCTAACACTTAGAATTTTTGTATTATTTATGTATCTACTGACTATGAAGGAGATGGCTATAACACAAGGAAACATCAACTTGCCGTTTGTTACGAGGCTTTCCATTTGTGTATGTTTTACTTCATTATTGGTTAAGACTTGGTTTATAATAAATGGATAATGTTGTTGTTTATTAAAGAAACCTGGTTGGTGTGCTTTATTCTGGGGAAAAGTAGAGTATATGATTGTTTCAGTAAGTGAGAAAGCTGTTAACCCACTTATTGGGCTGAATTTTACAGACCCCACCCGAAGTCAGGGGTCGTGGCGGGGAGGGGGGCCAGAAAATGCCTCTGGTAGAGGCCCGCCACAGGCCTCGACACCTGCAAGGCTCAGTCTAATATTACTGGCGGCAGCGACGCCTCATGGGCAGCACACCCCCCCACCCACTGCCTGCTGCTCAGCGGTGGAAGACAAATTTACACTCGTAAAATAATTTAAATTAATGAATAAATTACTTAGCTGCTCCTGCTGTCTGTTCCGGAGTGATATTGAACAGTTAAATGGAAAGAAAAGAACAGATATTGAAAACTACGTAACATGTTGTGATCAAATCTAACAGAAAAGCAGGATGAGTCTCACCGGAAATGTATTACCTAATGGACCTCAAGGTTATAACAGACTGTTTGTACACATTGTTTTGCGCATGTGATCATGATTAATGTACAAATGAAAGTATTGAAAAACAAAATGGCAGGACCAATTAAAATAGTGATATGTATGAATTAACCAATCAGTGTACCGGCTACGAAGAATAAAAGAACAGAGAGGTTTGGTGCACAGATTTGAAGATGGCAAAGGGAGAGACAAGAGAAGAGGAGTCACGAGCCATCTGTGCCACTAGAGTCGGTGGAGAGTAAAGGCCAACTGGACTAGGATATCAACTGCCTTGGATTTGTTAAGTATTACTTTTAGCCTTAATAAATCATCCTGATATCATTGCATTAGGTGTCTCCTTTCTGAATTTTTATTGTCTGGTCCAAAACAAATTATAAGTAAGGTTCAAAGTCTAACATTTGGCACCCCAGATGGGACCAGACTAGGACTTGGAATATTTGGTGTTAGTGATTAGGAACCTTTGTAGTGTTTGGCCAGCCATCATTCATGCCAGGGAAGGAAAGCCTTGGGGTTATGGGATCAGTAGAACCTGCTGGTCGGTTAAAGGCAAGTGAAAGAATGTTAAGGGAAGAATAAGAATAACGTTCTGTTGATGTACAAAGAGAAATTAGATAAAGTGTCAGATAGTGAGGTCCAGATTTTGTTGACAGAATGTTTAACAAAGGGAGAGCTCCCTTTGGTGAAGTAATTGAGTTCACTCAAGGGAGAGTGGGTGACAAAAAGTTGAAAGCAGAAAAAGCAAGAGATCTTCTTGCCTATGGCACATTTCATTACACTAATAAAACTGACAATTGGGCACAACAAAAGCAAGCTGAAATAGAGAATTTGAAACAGCAATTACAAGACTTATGAGTTCAGAAAGATCAGGAGATTAGTGAGTTAGAAAAACAATCCAAAGTTTAGAGATAGAAAAGCAGCTAAATGCAGTGATGTTGTAGCAGCAAAGCTTTACTTGCTTACAGGTTAATCCACTAATGGTATAATGAAAGCAGCAGGACGAATAATTTAATATTTGTGGTAGGGAGAACGTACAGAAATTAGAAGATGCTTGGGGCGCCCTAAGGGAAGCTGTCAGACAGCCACATAGGGAGGCCAACCACTCCCAATACGAACTTAAAATTCTGGAATTGGAGGGACAATTAGGAAAACAGTAAACCTTCATCTCCACAGTGACAATGACAGGCAAAGTGGGAGTGATATAGATTGGAATAACCCGGCCGATAAGGCAGCCCAGTACAGAAATCTTGGTGATTGGCCAAAACCTGAGACGCCCATTGGATCCTAGGTTTGTCCTGGCCTTCGGTGGCGGTTGTAACAACCACAACCACTTCTGGCAGGGATGGTGATGTAATCCTTAAAGAGCGACGCTATGCTCCATTGACCCATACCGAGTTGCAAGTCTGCATACCTGAGTTAGGGACCAGCCAAGACGGGGATGATCCCCTTGACGTTAACAGATATTGGGCAAATTTCCTACAGGGCCACTCAGAATTAGAAATAGGAGATCGGAAGCACACCCTGCTTGCTGCATGTGACTCAAAATTGAAGTCCAACCTATGATGTTTTGACCAGTCCCCCATGCTACCTTGACCCACATCCTTAATGCCCTCAGTATAAGAACTATTAACATGGCTGAAGCATTGTATCAGGCCAGACAAAATGCTGAGGAGTCACTACAAGCTTTTGCTAAACAGCTGTACAATGTGTAAGGCCCCTTTCAAAATGAGCCTGCCCAGTATCCTGCTGATGGCATGGACAATGAACGGTTTAAGCTTATTTTCCTTAATAATCTAGCACCCTTCATTAAACAGCAATGGGTATAACTGTGGGTTCAATTGCCAATTCAATTGTAACAATTGTCCTCAAAGGAAGGACACCCCCCAGCACCAGAACCCGCAAGGAGACCGCCAGGCTTTACCTGGTAGTGCCTTGCTGCGACGGCAGGCCCCTCTGCCTTCTGCAAAATTGAGGCCATTTATTGGTCACTTAAGGGCCTCAATTGGCCTGGGGAAAGAAGGTTGTTCTCAGCCTTCCCCGCCCCGGACAAAATGGTAGAGGGCCTGGGCAATGTCGGAAATGGCACGCCCTGCCAATTTGTTTGCCCCCCTGCCTCTGTGCCCACCTCCAAGAGCAGAATAAAATTCAGCCCATAGAGTAGAAAAGCAAGGATGTTATGCTAAAAGGTTACATATCACTGGTTAGACCGCAGCTGAAGTATTGTGTGGAATTCTGGACACCACACTTTCGGAAGGATTTTAAGGCCTTGGAAGAGGGTGCAAAGGAGATTTACAGAATGATACCGGGGATTTGGGACTTCAGTTATGTTGAGACATTGGAGAAGCTGGGGTCACTTCCATAGAGTGGAGAAAGTTAAGGGGAGACTTAATAGAGGCAGACAAAATTTTCAAGGGTTTTGACATAGCAAGTAAGGAGAAACTGTTTCCAGTGGCAAAAATGTCAGTGACCAGAGGGCACAAATTTAAGGTAAGGCAGGGAAAGGTGGAATGGGAGGAAAGAACAAAAGGGAAGGTCTTTGATAGGGTGGAAGAGAGGAGAGATTAAATGACAAAAAGAAATGATGGTGCAAGGCTAACAGGGGTGATAACGGAACAAGTAAAGAAACAAAGGGCTTAATTTTGCCGGTGCAGTGGAGACAGGCTAGAAGATGGGAGGGGCCCAAAATGGCAATGGAAAGTGTCAGGAGGGAAGCCCGACTTGTTTACACAGCTAGAGGGATTCCCAGAGGTGGCCAGGCTTGCAGGTGAAGGCCGCGATTGAAGGCAGCTGGAAGGTAATTAAGCCTGTTAAACAGGCAATTAATGGCGATTTTATCAGCTCTTTATAATTATGCGAGGGACGCACGAGAGCAATAGAGCTTCAGAGTCTCACCAACTATAAAGAGGTGGAGCACAGCGGAAGGTCGGTCTTAGCTACAGTCAGCAGCCATTGCAAGTGGTTGCATGGCAGTGTAGAAAGGGTGATAGTGATTAAAAAATGGCAGTAACAAGCTGGAGGCTAGCCAAACTTGGCGAGCACAGCGGTGGCATTCTGATTGTGTGTACACAGTAAGAGGGAGGAGGCCTTGAGAATTGAGTGCATCAATTTGAGACCTCCAGTGAGGTGGAGCATCAAAGAGGGCGAGAGCTGCAACCAAAAGAAGTGGGGCTACAGCACTAAGAGGGGAACCAGGATCATGAGGCTAGAAGGGGGTATGGATGAGGAGGGCGCAGAGCGGCACATAACTACCATGTTGTGTGGAGATGATGCTACCCACCAGAGAGGCTGTCAGAGGCTCTTCTTCCTACAAATGTTGGAGCAGTAGTGTCACCGAACACTGCACCTCTCCAAGGAGGTGGTCACCAAGCTGTGCGCCATGATGGAGGAGGAACTGAGCCCAATGAGAAATGGCAGGCAGCCAATTCCTGTGGCAGTGAAGGGCACCATGGCTGTGAATCTTTACACCTCAGGATCATTCCAGGGATCTTGTGGAGAAATTGGTGAGATCTCCCAGTCTGTGGCTCATCACTGCATCAAGACAGTCATCAATGCCATGTTCAAGACGGCAAGCCAATATGTGCGGTTTCGTACCCATCCGGACAGTCAGGCTGAGAGGGCTGTAGGATTCGGGGCCATTGCTGGATTCCCCCAGGTGCGGGGTGCCATCGACTCCACACATGTGGCCATCAAGGTTTCCACAGACCAGGCAACAGCCTTTATCAACAGGAAGGGCTGTCAGTCACTCAATGTGCAACTGTTCTGTGACCACTACAAACAGATACTTCAAGGCTCCCGGGAAGCTGTCACAACGCCTACATACTAAGGTACCTTCAAGGATGGATACAGGGTGACAAGGGCTACCCACTAAAGACATGGCTCCTTATGTCTGTGCAGAATCCCAGCACGGATACAGAGGAGAGATACAACAGCCGCGACAGGACAACTCGAGTGACCATCTAGCAGGCCTTAAGACTTCTGAAGCTGTGGGGCCTTTCAATATGCCCCAGCAAGGGTTTTGCGGATCATTGTGGTGTGCTGTGCTCTGTACAACCTGGGCACTACAGAGGGGCAAAGCTTTGAACATTGAGGACATCCTAGAGTGCAATTCCTGCTCCGAGGATGAGGATTTAGGGGGGGCTGCTGATCATGATGAAGACCCTGAACCACTGCAGGCAAGGTAAATGAGATATGCACAAGGGAGGCTTGTGACTCACTAATACAGACACATTTCTCATGAGCCTTCCTTACGCATCCATGCAAGCAAATAAACATTCTATCGCCTGTTGGCCTTTCCTTAAATGCCCTTACCATCTCACTGGATCTATCACGACATCAGGCCATGGTATGGAAAATGCATTGACCTCATGTGTTGTGGTCCTTCCCATCTCACTCTTTGCAAGAGCCATAGAACTGTTAGTGGCCCAGTAGTGGATAAATGAGTTGTGTATGATCGCTTCAAGAATGATGCCCCTTTAAGAACTCAATATACGAATGAGCTAGTACCAGGATGTAGTCATGTGACTAGAAGCCATAGTCACTCTGCAACAGTAACACCCTAGACAAAGGTTCTGTACATAGTTTGCTCTGTATTGTATAGACTAGTTTAGCTGTCAATGAACCTGTTAGAGATCTTCAAGGCACTGGAATCCACATACCTCATTGTGTTGCTGAAGTTAACACAAAGAACACATGAAATGAGTAAAGAATTCTTTTTGTGGTGCACTGTCAGCTGAGGTGGAGGCAAGCTACTGACCTTTCTGTTCCATGGCTTTCGATGACCATGGTGGTCATTCTCTGGCTGCTTGAGGCCTTGAGGACCCAGGCATATTAGGCACCTTCTGCATAGGTGCAGGAGCTGCCTCTGTCATTGTGGCTTCATGAGTTGTTGGTGTCACTGTCAGAGGGGTCAAGGACCTGTCATCTATGAGAGGAGCGCCCTGAGAGGAGCTCCAGGACTTTTAGGCAGCCACTCTTCTATCCTTTCAGAATGCACTTGTCCCTCCCTACTCACCTGAAAAATTCGAGCACCTGACAATGGCTCCAGGCATCTTCTCTCCTCCCTCTCACCTAGATCCACAGAGTTCATGGAGGAGGCGATGGCATGCAGGTTCGTGCGCACCTCCAGCACCCACTGGGTGATTTGCTGGATGTGGCTCTCCATGAAGGTCGCGACTCTCTCAATGGAGGATGCCGTTTGCACACACGCCATAAACAAGGCTGCCGGCATGGCCTGGATAGACTCCTCCATTGTCCACACATGGGTGCGCAAAGCTTCTGGAAGCTCCGCCAGATGTTCATGCACCTCACACTGCAGCTCCAGCATCTGCAACCTTGTTGATGACTCCAGATGCATGTCATCAGCCTGAAGCTGAACACTGCTGTACCCTCTCACAGGCCTCTGAGTGTGAGTGGCTGCAACTGTCACTGCCTCCATCAGCTGCTCTGGCGCGTCTACGCTGTGCTCACCAAATTATAACTCCTTTGCTACTCACATGCAACTAGTCAATGACGTGAGAGTATCTGAATTGGTGGAGGGTGCAGTCGAGTGAGGTGATGCTGAATCCTCTGAGGTCTCCTCCTTTATCCCGCAGGTTCTGCAGCTGCCTGTTCTTGGACATGACTTGTGAGAGAAAGAAGATTGATAAGAGGGCAATGCACATTCCAACAAGTCCTTCTGACTGCTCATCATCTGTAGCTCTATGTTACCAGTGGTGCACACATGAGCACAATGCTTTGTGCTCGACGAGGGTCTCTTGCACCCATCCATTAGGCCACTCACTGTCTCAGGTTGCATACCCTTCTCACCATCAGTGATAGCCTGCCTTGCCTCCATGCCTCCCAGCTCCAATGCCTCTTCTTCCATTGGCATGAGGATCGCTATATACGGGACGCTACCGCCAATTCTTACTTTTTCTCGCGCATTGTGAGCTCTCTTCTCCTGCAAGCGTGTAAATTTACTTTGTTACTCGCCCATTATTAACACACAATGCTTATGTTGGCGGCAGCCTAATGTCCATCATGGTGCATGTGGCATTCAGTACTGGCAGTACAGTGGTCAACTTTGACTGACCGATATCCTCGAGAGGCTCCCATGCATATGGCAGCCAAAGCTGCTGTCTGGGCATTGCTGCTGCTGGGGCGCGGGATGGTGGGGTGGGGGCAATCCTTTCTTCAAATTTGTACACATCTTTAGTCACATCTAAGACTGCAAACTTAATTTTATGCGCTGCATTCACCTTGCCAGAACTCATCAGGCTGCTGATCCTCTTTCTACACTGCAGCCTCATACGTGGAACCCACCCCATGGATGTTCTCCCCCTACATGGCAAACTGGTACAAAAGGTGAAGTCACACGGGATCAGAGGGGAGCTGGCAAGATGGATACAGAACTGGCTCGGTCATAGAAGACAGAGGGTATCAGTGGATGGGTGTTTTTCTGAATGGAGGGATGTGACTAGTGGTGTTCCGCAGGGATCAGTGCTGGGACCTTTGCTGCTTGTAGTATATATAAATGATTTGGAGGAAAATGTAGCTGGTCTGATTAGTAAATTTGCGGACGACACAAAGGTTGGTGGAGGTGCGGATAATGATGAGGATTGTCAGATGATACAGCAGGATATAGATCGGTTGGAGACTTGGGCGGAGAAATGGCAGATGGAGTTTAATCCGGACAAATGTGAGGTAATGCATTTTGGAAGGTCTAATACAGGTGGGAAGTATACAGTAAATGGCAGAACCCTTAGGAGTATTGACAGGCAGAGAGATCTGGGCGTACAGGTCCACAGGTCACTGAAAGTGGCAACGCAGGTGGATAAAGTAGTCAAGAAGGCATACGGCATGCTTGCCTTCATCGGTCGGGGCATAGAGTATAAAAATTGGCAAGTCATTTTGCAGCTTTGCAAAACCTTAGTTAGGCCACACTTAGAATATTGCGTGCAATTCTGGTTGCCACACTACCAGAAGGACGTGGAGGCTTTGGAGAAGGTACAGAGGAAGTTTACCAGGATGTTGCCTGTTCTGGAGGGCATTAGCTATGAGGAGAGGTTGAAAAAACTCGGATTGTTTTCACTGGAACGACGGAGGTGGCGGGGCGACATGATAGAGGTTTACAAAGTTATGAGCGGCATGGACAGAGCGGATAGTCAGAAGTTTTTTCCCAGGGTGGAAGAGTCAGTTACTAGGGGACATAAGTTTAAGGTGCGAGGGGCAAAGTTTAGAGGGGATGTGCGAGGCAAGTTTTTTACACAGAGGGTGGTGAGTGCCTGGAACTTGCTGCCAGGGGAGGTGGTGGAAGCAGATACGATAGCGAAGTTTAAGAGACATCTTGACAAATACATGAATAGGAAGGGAATAGAGGGATATGGGCCCCGGAAGTGCAGAAGGTGTTAGTTTAGGCAGGCATCAAGATCGGCGCAGGCTTGGAGGGCCGAATGGCCTGTTCCTGTGCTGTACTGTTCTTTGTTCTTTGTTCTTTGTACACTATCTCCAACCTTGCCTTTTTCGTTTGGCGAGCCAGTCTCGTCCTCCCGTTCTGAGGGAAAAGGACTTCCTTCTGAGACTGTGCTACCCGGAGAAGCACCTTCAGAGAGGCATCAGAGAAGCTGGGTGCCACCCTTGCTCTGCCTTTTGCCATTTTCAGTATACTAAATTGGAAGAAGTGGAAGTGGGTGAGTGGCGCCTGAGTAAGTGCTTGAAAGAAGTAAATTACTCTTTCACCTCTAAGGAGTGTTTGGGGCCCTGGATGGTTGTAAGGGAGGAAGTACAAGGGCAGTTGTTGCATCTCCTCTGCTTGCACGGGAAAGTGCTGTGGGAAGCGGAGCAGCTGTTGAAAGAGTAGAGCAGGGTAACACAGAGGGAACAGTCCCTTTGGACTGCTGAAAGGGAAGGGGATGATGTGTTTGGTGGCGGCATCATGTTGGAGGGATGGAAATGGCAGAGGATGATCCATTGAATGTGGAGGCTGGTGGGGTGGAAGGTGAGGACAAGGGAAACCCCACTAAAAAGTGATATATCTTTTAGTAGCATTTGAAATCCTCTGCAATGACTTGTTTATTCCCAGTCAGCTGGCTGCTGTTAGGAGAGGTTGTTAATTGAAGTGCCATCCACCAAAAAGCCATGGAGCCCCCTTAATGAGCGCTAGCAGACAATTTAAGTGGCAATCAGTTCCTTAATGATCCTCTGGGTGGTCATTCTTAGCACATACTTCAACTCCTTTGCCAAGATGGCGGCTTGCACTAAACTCAGGATAAACCGGCACTTCAGCTTAACATGCCATTTTGGCCACTTTGCAAACTTTTTAGTAGCTGAAGTATTCAGGAAAAATTGCACCCTAAATGTTTAAACAAAAGTAATTTTTTTAAATGTGAAACAAAGTTTCTTCGGAATTAAGCACCTTAAATGGTGGTTTGGCATGGCATATTGGAGAACCAATGTCCATTGCCATGGCAATGAGGGTCAAAGTGTGATTGCACACACCATGTATTTATCAATCTCAGCCATGCGAAATCTTGCTAAGATTGAAGGAGCAAGATGTAGAATCAGTTTGGGTGGAGCTAAGAAACAGCAAGGGGCAGCAAACATTGGTGGGAGTTGTTTATAGGCCACTAAACTGTAGTGGAAATGTTGGCATGGTATAAATCAGGAAATCAGAGGTGCATATAACAAGGGTAATGCAGTAATAATGGGCGAATTCAATTTATATATAGACTGGATTAATCTAATTAGCACTAATGCTGTGGAGGATAAATTCCTAGAGTATGTACAAGATGGATTTCTGGAGCAATATGTTGAGGAACCAACTACGTATTGGGCTATTTTAGATTTAGTATTATGAAATGAAAAAGGGCTAATTAATAACCTTGCTGTAAAGGAGCCATTAGGAAATAGTGACCACAATATGATAACATTTTACAATAAGTTTGAAAGAGATATAGTTCATTCTGAAACTAGAGTCTTAAATCTGAACAAAGGAAACTAGGAAGGTATAAGGGGAAAGTTGGCTATGGTGGATTGGGAGAATACATGAATAGATGTAGACAGGCAATAGCTAGTATTTAAAGAAGTATTACATGGTCTGCAACAAACATACATTCCTCTAAGACACAAAACCCCAACAGGAAAGGTGAATCAGCCGTGGCTAACAAAAGAAGTTAAAGACAGCATTAGATCAAAGAAAGTGGCTTATAAGGTCGCCAGAAAAAGTGGTAAGCCTGAGGACTGGGAGAAATTTAGAATCCAGCAAGGAGGATCAAGAAACTGATTAAAAAAAAGGAAAAGAACAAAGAACAAAGAAAACTACAGCACAGGAACAGGTCCTTCGGCCCTCCAAGATCCTCTATCTAAACCTGTCGCCTATTTTCGAAGGGTCTGTATCTCTTTGCTTCCTGCTCATTCATGTATCTGTCTAGATACATCTTAAAAGACGCTATCGTGCCTGCGTCTACCACCTCCACTGGCAACACGTTCCAGGCACCCACCACCCTCTGCGTAAAGAACTTTCCACGCATATCCCCTCTAAACTTTTCCCCTTTCACTTTGAACTCGTGACCCCTAGTAATTGAATCCCTCACTCTGGGAAAAAGCTTCTTGCTATCCACCCTGTCTATACCTCTCATGATTTTGTACACCTCAATCAGGTCCCCCCTCAACCTCCGTCTTTCTAATGAAAATAATCCTAATCTACTCAACCTCTCCTCATAGCTAGTGCCCTCCATACCAGGCAACCTCCTCTGCACCCTCTCCAAAGCATCTACATCCTTTTGGTAATGTGGCGACCAGAACTGCACGCAGTATTCCAAATGTGACCGAACCAAAGTCTTATACAACTGTAACATGACCTGCCAACTCTTGTACTCAATACCCCGTCCGATGAAGGAAAGCATGCCGTATGCCTTCTTGACCACTCTATTGACCTGCGTTGCCACCTTCAGGGAACAATGGACCTGAACACCCAAATCTCTCTGTACATCAATTTTCCCCAGGACTTTTCCATTTACTGTATAGTTCACTCTTGAATTGGATCTTCCAAAATGCATCACCTCGCATTTGCCCGGATTGAACTCCATCTGCCATTTCTCTGCCCAACTCTCCAATCTATCTATATTCTGCTGTATTCTCTGACAGTCCCCTTCACTATCTGCTACTCCACCAATCTTAGTGTCGTCTGCAAACTTGCTAATCAGACCACCTATACTTTCCTCCAAATCATTTATGTATATCACAAACAACAGTGGTCCCAGCACGGATCCCTGTGGAACACCACTGGTCACACACCACCGAGTCCATTTTTTTTTGGTTAGAGGAGGAGGGCGGGTGGGAGACACTACAGGTGTAGTGTCTCGGGTTCAGCCGCTGCCCAAATATATAGGACTTACCTACCCAGCTGCCACCTCGCTCTCCCTGTCGCCGCTGCAAAAAGAAACTGCCGAAACAAAAAGGTAAGTTTATATAAGTTGAAGCTCAGAGAATATGAATGCAAGATAGCGAGAAACATAAAGGCAGACTGTAAAAGCTTCTTAAGGTATGTGAAAAGGAAAAGATTAGCAAGGACAAATGTGGGTCCATTACAGGCAGAGCAGGGGAATTTGTAGTGGAGAAAGGAGAAATTGGCAGAGAGACTAAACAATTTCTTCGTGTCTGTCTTCACAGAGGAAGATACAAAAAATCTCCCAGAAATACTAGAAAACCAAAAGGCAGGTAAAAATGAGGAACTGAAAGAAATTAATATCAATAAAGAGGTATTACTCAAAAAATTAATTGGATTGAAAATTGATAAATCCCCTAGACTAGATAAGCTACATCCCAGAATATCGAAGGAGGTGGCTATAGAGATAATGGTGGTTATCTTTCAAAATTTATAGATTCTGGAAGGATTCCTGCAGACTGGAAGGTAGCAAATGTAACCCTACTATTTAAGAAGGGAGCAAGAGAGAAAATACAGAACTACAGACCTGTTAGTTTAATGTCAGTGTAGGGAAAATGTTCAAATCTATTATAAAGAATGTGATAACTGGACACTTCGAAAATAAGTATATGATTGGGCAGAGTCAACACGAATTTGTGAAAGGGAAATCATGTTTGACAAACCTCTTGGAGTTTTTTGAGCATGTTACTTGTGGCATTGATAAAGGAGAACCAGTGGATGTGGTGCATTTGGATTTTCAGAAGGCTGTTGATAAGGTCCCATACAGGAGGTTAGTAAACAAAATTTGAGCACATGGAATTGGGAGAAATATACTGCTATGGATTGAGAATTGGTGAACAGAAAAAGAGTCAGAATAAACGGGTCATTCTCAGGATGGCAGGCTGTTACTAGTGGGGTACCGCAAGGATCAGTGCTGGGGCCACAGCTGTTCACAATCTATATAAATGATTTGAATGTAGGGACCAAATGTAACATTTCTCAATTTCCTGGTGACACAAAACTAGGTGGGAATGTAAGTTGTGAGAAGGATGCAAGGAGGCTTCAAAGGGATTTGGCGAGGCTAAGGGGATTTGGCAAGGCTGAATGAATGGGCAAGAACATGGTGAATGGTATATAATGCGAATAGGTGTGAAGTGATCCACGTTGATAGAAAAAACAGAAATGCAGAATATTTCATAAATGGTGAGTGGTTGGGAAGTGTTGATGTCCAAAGGGACTTGGGATTCCTTGTTCATGAGTCACCAAAAGCTAGAATGCAGGTTTTTTTTATTCATTCATGGGATGTGGGCATCATTGGCTAGGCCAGCATAAATTGTCCATCCCTAATTGCCCTTGAGAAGGTGGTGGTGAGCTGCCTTCTTGAACCGCTGCAGTCCATTTGGGGTAGGTATACCCACAGTGCTGTTAGGAAGGGAGTTCCAGGATTTTGACTCAGTGACAGTGAAGGAACGGCGATATAGTTCCAAGTCAGGATAGTGTGTGACTTGGAGGAGAACTTGCAGGTGGTGGTGTTCCCATGCATTTGCTGCCCTTGTCCTTCGAGTTGGTAGAGGTCACGGGTTTGGAAGGTGCTGTCTAAGGAGCCTTGGTGCGTTGCATCTTGTCGATGTACACACTGCTGCCATTGTGCGTCGGTGGTGGAGGGAGTGAGTGCTGTGGATGGGGTGCCAATCAAGCGGGTTGCTTTGTCCTGGATGGTGACAAGCTTCTTGAGTGTTGTTGGAGCTGCACCCATCCAGGCAAATGGAGAGTATTCCATCACACTCCTGACTCATGCCTTGTAGATGGTGGACAGGCTTTGGGGAGTCAGGAGGTGGTTACTCGCCGCAGAATTCCTAGCCTTTGACCTGCTCTTGTAGCCTCGGTATTTATATGGCTACTCCACTTCAGTTTCTGGTCAATGTTAACCCTAGGATGTTCATAGTGGGGAATTCAATGATCGTAATGCCATTGAATGTCATGGGGAGATGGTTAGAATCTCTCTTGTTGGAGATGGTCATTGCCTGGCACCTGTGTGGCACAAATGTTACTTGCCACTTATCAGCCCAAGCCTGGATATTGTCCAGGTCTTGCTGCATTTCTACACGGACTGCTTCAGTATCTGAGGAGTCACGAATGGTGCTGAACATTGTGCAATCATCAGTGAACATCCCCACTTCTGACCTTATGATTGAAGGAAGGCCAATGCTGAAGCAGCTGAAGATGTTTGGGCCTAGAACACTACCATGAGGAACTCCTGCAGTGGTGTCCTGGTGCTGAGATGATTGACCTCCAACAACCACAACCATCTTCCTTTGTGCTATGTATGACTCCAACCAGTGGAGAGTTTTCCCTCTGATTCCCATTGACTTCAGTTTTGCTAGGGCTCCTTGATGCCATACTCGGTCAAATGCTGCCTTGATGTCAAGTTCAGCTCTTTTGTCCATGTTTGAACCAAGGCTGTAATGAGGTCAGGAGATGAGTGGCGTCTCCTCTTCTGACTTGACAGCTCATTCATGTACCTTTTAGGCCTCAGTATTGTCCATGGTCCCTGCCCCCCCCCACCCCCACCAACAAAAACAAATTGGTAACCTGTTTGGGATTTTCTTGCCCTCTTGCAAACTCCAGCTATTTCCAGTACAGCTGCACATTGTTCAGACTCTCCTCTTCTGCGGTGGCAGGATTGGGGGAGGTGGCGGGTGGAGGGTTCCCTTGGTGGTAAGGTTACAGTGCGGTCAACGCAGCAGGCAGAAATTCTACCCTACCACAACCCCTTGCAAGTAGGAAAAGTCACATTTACAAATTCAAATCTGATTCCAGGGCTAAGCATTGTGAGGTCACCTAGAGGAGACAGTAACACATTATTTTGGCTTGGTGCTACATGGAGCACAACTCCAGTGCAATGTAAAACCTGATATAAAAGCCATTTCAACATTCCTCCCTACTCTCATGCTCACATCTCTGTCCTGCAATTGCTGCAGTGTTCCAGTCAACATCAACGCAAGCTCGAGGAACAGCATCTCATTTGGCGATTAGGTACACTACAGCCTGCCAGACTGAACATTGAGTTCAATAATTTCAGAGCATGACGGGCCCCCCATTTTATTTTCATTTTCAGTTGTTTTTTCTTTTTCCTTTTTTTAATATATTTTTTGTGTTATTTTATTTTCTTTCATCTTAGTTTGTTCAGTTTGCTTACCCACTGTTTTTTTTCATGTTTGTACTTGCAGCTGTTCAATATTCAGTCCATTAACACCCTTTCTGTACTAATGCTTTGTCTTTCAACACATCATTAACATATTGTTTGCCTTTGCTCCACGACCTTCTGGTCAGCTATTCTGTGACCTTGTCCTATTTACACCTTCTCCTTTGTTATCTCTTGCCCCACCCCCACTTTACTTGCTTATAACCTTTTACATTTCTAATATCTATATTAGTTCTGAAGAAGGCTCACTGACCTGAAACATTAACTCTGCTTCTCTCTCCACAGATGCTGCCATACCTGCTGAAGATTTCCAGTATTTCTTGTTTTTATTTCAGATTTCCAGCATCTGCAGTATTTTGCTTTTATAAAAGTCCTCAAAGTTGCTTTAAATGTTTTGCAAAGCTCATATGTGTTCATAGAACGTTTAAAATTTCTCAGCCTTTAAAAGGGCACTCTTAAAACTAAGAGATAAAGAAACCTGTCCGCATACTATCCATTCATTTCACAACAAAAATGGCTTTAGTTTTAACGCATTCCAAAAGAATGAAGGTCTTGACTCTGTTGCCTGTTAGTTTCCTACATGAAATTAGTTTGGAGCATTCCTTCCTATCGTAGGCCCACAGATCTGGTTGTTGTAAGAAATTAAAGGATCCAATTGCAATTTATTCATTTCAGGTAGAACGCAATCATAGAATCAAAGAGACTTAAAGTACAGAAGAAGTCATTTGGCCTGTCATGCCTGTGTTGGCTCTTGGAAAGAAAGTCGTGCTTAGTCCCAATCCCACTGTTTGGCCATAACCCTGTAAGTTCCTCATCATAAGTACCTGTTGAACACCCTTTAGAAATATTTATGGAATCAACTTCCACCATCTTTTCAGGTAAAATGTTTCAGATACCTATGACTCTCTTGAATGAAAAAATGTCTCCTTATCTCCCCTCTAGATCTTTTGCTAATGAGTTTGAATCCATGACCTCTGGTTATTGACCCACTCACCAGAGGGAATAGTTTTTCTCTATCTGCTCTTTCAAAAGGTCTCATTATCTTGAAAACCTTAATGAGGTCAACTTTTAACCTTCACTGTTCCAAGAATTAGGCCTAATTTTTCCAACCTCTCCTCATAACTGAAGTCCCTCAACCCTGGTAATATCCTGGTAAACCTCCTCTTTTCCCTTTCTTATGCCTTTACATCGATCTTAAAGTGTGTTGCCCAGAATTGTCCACAATACGAATATACGAACATACAAATTAGGAGCAGGAGTAGGCCACTCGACACCTCGAGCCTGCTCCGCCATTCAATAAGTTCATGGCTGAGCTGATTACTCCACATTTTCACCTACCCCCAATAACCTTCCACCCCCTTGCTTATCAAGAATCTATCTACCTCTGCCTTCAAAATATTCAAAGACACTGCTTCCACTGCCTTTTGAGGAAGAGAATTCCAAAGACTCACAACACTCTGAGAGAAAAAACTTCTCTTCATCTCTGTCTTAAATGGGTGACTCCTTATTTTTAAACGGTGGCCCCTAGTTCGAGATTCTCCCACAAGGGGAAACATCCTTTCCCCATCCACCTTGTCAATACTCCTCAGGATCTTATATGTTTCAATCAAGTCGCCTCTTACTCTTCTAAATTCCAGCGGATACAAGCCTAGCTTGTCCAATCTTTCCTCGTATGACAGGCCACCCATTCCAGGTATTAGTCTAGTAAACCTTCTCTGTACTGCCTCCAATGCATTTACATCCTTCCTTAAAAAGGAGACCAGTACTGTACACAGTACTCCAGATGTGGTCTCACCAATACCCTGTATAATTGAAGCATAACCTCCCTACTTTTGTATTCAATTCCCCTCGCAATAAATGATAACATTCTATTAGCTTTCCTAATTGCATGTTGTACCTGCATACTAACCTTTTACGATTCATGCACTAGGACACCCAAGTACTCCAGCTGAGGCCAAGTTTTTAAGAGGCCGAGAATTTATAAAGTTTCAGCATGATCTCTTGGCTTTTATATTCCATTCCTCTCTTAATAAACTCAAGTAGCCCATATGTTTTTTAACCACCTTATCAACTTGCCATGGGACATTTAAGATGGATACCAAGGTCTCTCTGCTCATGTACACTTCTCAAAATCGTGCCATTTATAGTATACAATCTTTCCATGTTAGTCCCCCAAAGTGCATCACTTCACACTTCCTCACATTGAACTCTATCTGCCATGCTTCTGCCCATTTCACCATCTTGTCTATGCCATACTGAAGCCTAAAGATATCCTCATCATTATCTTTTACTTTGCCAAGTTTTGTATCATCTGCAAACTTTATAATGCTGCTCCCTACACCTGAGAATGGATTGTTTGTAAAAACTGAAAAGAATATTGGACCAAATCTGACCCTTGGGGAACAACACTGCAAACCACCTCCCAGTCTGAAAAACATCCATCCACCACAATTGGATTGGGTGTGACTTTGTTGTATCTGGTGCTTAGGTTGATACCGGTTGGTCTGCATGGTTTTATTCTTAATAGACATTTACATTGCAGTTTGATACAACTGAGTAGATTTCTAGGCTTTCAAAGGGTAGTTAAATATCAGCCACATTGCTGTGGATCTGGAGTCACATGAAGGTCAGACAAGGTGAGGATAGCAGATTTCATTCCCTCAAGGACAGTTGTAAGCCTGGTGGGTTTTTATGACAATCTGGTAGTTTCATGGTCACCATTACTGACACTAGCTTTTTATTCCAGATTTATTTCATTAGGTGAAGTTAAATGCCTTAACTGCCTGGTGGCACTTGAATTCATTTCTCTGAATCATTGCTCCAGTCCTCTGGATTAATTGCCCAGCAACATAACCACTATGCTACCGTTCCCACAATTGTCAGAGACAATTTTGTATCCATACCACCTCTTTCCCCTTAATTCCATGAGCTTCCATCTTCTTATTAAGCCTCCTGTGTGGCACTTTGTTGAATGCCTTCTGAAAGTCCATATATACATTTACTACACTACCTTCATCAAAGAATTCAATCAAGTTAGTCAGACACGATTTGCCTTTAACAAGTTCATCTGTCTCTCCTTGATGTCTTTCCAAATTGATGTTTTTTTTTGTCCCTGATAACAGTTTCCAATAAATTCCCACCACTGATGTTAGGCTGATTCACCTGTAATTTACTGGTTTATCATCTACCTTTTATTGAATGGTGGAGGAATTTTACATTAGCAACCCTCTAGTCCTCTGGCTCTACTCCTGTATTTAGAACATAGAACAGCCTGACCCGACCCGAGCCCCAATGCCAGACCCGGAAGTGCAACCCGACCCGACCCGAAGCTGACACATGTCATCGAATCCTGTTGGGTTCGGGTTGGGTAGCTGGCCTTTACTCTGTATCCCCCATCATCAACATCCTGCAGCTTACCACTGACCAAAAACTTAACTGGACGAGCCATATAAATACTGTGGCTACAAGAGCAGGTCAGAGGCTCGGAATTCTGTGGCAGTAATTCACCTCCTGATGCCCAAAGCCTCTCCACCATCTACAAGGCACAAGTCAGGAGTGTGATGGAATACTCTCCACTTGCCTGGATGAGTGTGGCTCCAACAACATTCAAGAAGCTCAGGACAAAGCAGCCTGCTTGATCGGCTCCCCCATCTACCACCTTAAACATTCACTCCCTCCACCACTGGCGCACTGTAGCTGCAGTGTTTCCCAGCTACCGAATGCACTGCAGCAACTCACTAAGCCTCCTTCGACAGCACCTTCCAAACAGACAACCTTTACTATCGAGTTAAACAAGGGTGGTATTTGTAACCATCTTTAGCCAGAAGTGCCAATTGGGTGACCCATCTCGGCCTCCTCCTGAGGTCCCCAGCATCGCTAATGTCAGTCTTCAGCCAATTCATTTCATTCCACATGATATCCAAAAGCAGCTGAAGGCACTGGACACAGCAAAGGCTATGGGCCCTGACAACATCCCAGCTGTAGTACTAAAGACTTGTGTTCCAGAACAGGCTTTAGCTAAGCTCTTCCAGTATAGCTACAACATTGGTATATACCGAACAATGTGGAAAATTGCCAAGGTATGTCCTGTCTACAAAAAGCAGGACAAATGCAATCCAACCAATTACCACCCCATCAGTCTACACTCAATCATCAACAAAGTGATGGAGGGTGTCATTGACAGTGCTGTCAAGCAGTACTTACTCACCAATAAGCTGCTCACCAATGCTCAGTTTGGGTTGTGCCAGGACCACTCAGCTCCAGACCTCATTACAGCTTTGGTCCAGACATAGACAAAAGAGCTGAATTCAAGAGGTGAGATGAAAGTGACTGCCCTTGACATCAAGGCAGCAATTGAGTATGGCGTCAAGGTTCCCTTGCAAAATTGAAATCAATGGAAATCAGAGGAAAAACTCTTCACTTGTTGGATTCGTACCTAGCACAAAGGATGCTGGTTTTGGCTGTTGGAGGCCAATCATCTCAGCCCCAGGACATCACAGCAGGACTTCCTCAGGGCAGGGTCCTACGCCCAACTTCAGCCATTTCATCAATGACCTTCCCTCCATCATAGACGTAGAGAGGATGTTTCCTCTGGTGGGGCAATCTAGAACGAGAGGTCATAGTTTTAGGGTAAGGGGTAGCAGAATTAAAACAGAGATGAGGAGAAATTACTTCTCAGATAGGATCGTGAGTCTGTGGAATTCACTACCCCAGAGTGCGGTGGATGCCGGGGCATTGAGTAAATTTAAGGAGGAGATAAACAGATTTTAATTAGTAATGGGTTGGAGGGTTATGGAGAACGGGCAGGAAAGCAGAGTAGAGGCCGAGATGAGATCATCCATGATCGTATTGAATGGCGGAGGAGGCTCAAGGGGCTGAATTGCCTACTCCTGGTTCTAGTTCTTATGTTCTTATGAGGTGGGAATATTCATTGATGATTGCACAATGTTCAGTTCCAATTGTAATTCCTCAGATACTGAAGCAGTTCATGCCCATACGCAGCAAGACCTGAACAGCATTCAGGCTTTGGTTGGTAAGTTGCAAGTAACATTCACACCACACAAGTGCCAAGCAATGACCATCTCCAACAAGAGAATATCTAACCACCTGCCCTTGACATATAATGACAATACCACCTCCCCTTAATGTGTAACAGCATTATCATCGCTGAATCCCCCACCATCAACTTCATTGACCAGAAACATAACTGGACCAGCCACATAAATGCTGTGGCTACAAGAGGAGGCCAGAGGCTGTATATTCTGAGGCAAGTAACTCACCTCCTGACTCCCCAATGCTTGTCCACCATCTACAAGGCGCAAGTCAGGAGTGTGATGGAATACTCTGCACTTGCCTGGATGAGCGCAGCTCCAAAAACACTCAAAACGCTCAAAATCATCCAGGACAAAGCAGCCCTCTTGATTGGCATCCCATCCAGCAGCTCAAATATTCACTCTGTCCACCATCGACGCATCACTGCAGCAGTGTGTACCATCTCCAAGATGCATTGCAGCAACTCACCAAGGTTTCTTAGATAGCACCTGCCAAACCTGTGACCTCTACCACCTAAAATGAAAAGCGAAGCAGACACATGCGAACACCACCACCTGCAAGTTCACCTCTAAGTCACACTCCATCCTGACTTGGAACTGTATCACCTTTCCCTTACTGTCACTGGGTCAAAATCCTGGAACATCACTATAGGTATACCCACACCAGATGAACTGAAGCAGTTCAAGAGAAAGGTAAATTAGGAATGGGTAATAAATGCTGGCCTTGCCAGTGATGCCCACATCCCATGAATGAATAACAAAATGCATGCGGAAACACCAGCCCCTGCTGGTTTCCCACCAAGTCATGTACCATCCTGACTTGAAAAGATATTGCTGCCATTTTTTCATCATTGTTTAGTTTAGAGATACAGCACTGAAACAGGCCCTTCGGCCCACCGAGTCAGTGCCAATCATCAACCACCCACTTATACTAATCCTACACTAATCCCTCTGACCACCTCCAGGCGCGTATCCATTGTCTCTCGAGATAAGGAGGCCCAAAAGAAAGAAAAGAATGAACACTAATCCCATATTCCTACCACATCCCCACCTGTCCCTATATTTCCCTACCACCTACCTATACTAGGGGCAATTTTTAATGGCCAATTTACCTACCAACCTGCAAGTCTTTTGGCTTGTGGGAGGAAACCAGAGCACCCGGAGGAAACCCACGCAGACACAGGGAGAACTTGCAAACTCCACACAGGTAGTACCCAGAATTGAACCCGGGTCGCTGGAGCTGTGAGGCTGCAGTGCTAACCACTGCGCCTCTGTGCCGCATTGTGTATATGTACCTCATTGTTCAATGGGGCATGTAGGATCTCACAGCAGTTCAGCAATCTGTGCTCCAGTAGATTATGAGGTTTGCTGTGGTGCCACACTGGGGGGAGTGGCAGTGGCTCTGTGGAGCACAGTCCTATTGCCCTCACTCAGGATTGTTGGAGTGGACCCTCTTAAGAAGCTGTAAGTGAAGATCACCAGAGGAAGTAATGTCATGTCACATATGACCAGGGAGTTGTGGGGTGTAGCCCGACAGAGTGAAATGTTTTTCTATATGTTCTAGTTTATAGTATAATAAAAGCCCATGTTTTCTTTGGATATTACTTGTAGTCCTGTGAGTCTTACAATAGTTCATATATCAAAGGAACAAGTAATAATATATGGTGGCAGTGGTGGGATATATTTTTTCTGAAGACCAGCAAAAATTACATCATGGCAATGTTTGATTTTTTTCTGACGAACACACTAAGAAAGAACAAAGAATAGCAGGTTTCTCACTTGGAATGGCTGAAGATCCTGGAGAACAGCTGACAGGAGACCCCACAACAGGGCAGCGAGCTAAGATCACAGACAGAACCCCAGGAGGTGATGAAACTCTGAGTACAGTAGGCAATTTGCCAGGAGATCAGAGCTTTCAACTAATTTGTCAGTGGGTTTAAAAATTTGAAAAGCAGTAGCTGATGCCATTATTGTTTTAGCTTTCCTTTTTATCTTCATGGGTGGGGCCTAACCTGAAAAGAAAGGGAAGAACTCAACAGTGTCACTGGAGATCCACAGCACAGGGAGAATGTCTAGTTGTGGCAGCTGCCGGTACTGCAAGCTTCAACCCTCTTAAAAAAATTTCACAGTTTTAAAAAAAAGCTGAGTTTTTAAAAATGAACCAGCCTGTATCAACAATTGCCCTCTCTGTTTTTAAAAAAAATCTAGTCCCAGTCTTCAAGGGGCAGGCCTGCAGAAAACGAATCATAAGATCATAAGAACTAGGAGCAGGAGTAGGCCGTCCGGCCCCTCGAGCATGCTCCGCCATTCAATAAGATCATGGCTGATCTTTTCCTGGACTCAGATCCACTTACCCGCGCTCTCACCGTATCCCTTAATTCCTTTATTGTTCAAAACGTTTACTGAAGAAGCGTCAACTACTTCACTGGGCAAGGAATTCCATAGATTAACAACCCTCTGGGTGAAGAAGTTCCTTCTTAATTCTGTCCTAAATCTGCTCCCTCTAATCTTGAGGCTATGCCCTCTTGTCCTAGCTTCACCTGCCAGTGGAAACATCCTCTCTACTTGTATCTTATCTATTCCCTTCATAATTTTATATGTTTCTATAAGATCCCCCCTCATTCTTCTGAATTCCAATGAATATAATCCCAATCTACTCAGTCTCTCCTTATAAGCCAACCCCCTCAACTCCGGAATCAACCTAGTGAACCTCCTCTGCACCCTCCCCAGTGCCAGTACATCCTTTCTCAAGTAAGGAGACCAAAACTGCACACAGTACTCCAGGTGTGGCCTCACCAGTACCTTATACAGCTGCAACATGACCTCTCTGCTTTTAAACTCAATCCCTTTAAGCAATGAAGGACAAAATTCCATTTGCCTTCCTAATTACTTGCTGTACCTGCAGACCAACCTTCTGCGATTCATGCACAAGGACACCCAGGTCCCTCTGCATAGCAGCATGCTGCAACTTTTTACCATTCAAATCCTTTTTACTGTTACTCCTACCGAAATGAATGACTTCACATTTATTAACATTGTATTCCATCTGCCAGACCTTTGCCCACTCACTCAATGTATCTATGTTCCTCTGCAAAGTTTCACAGTCATCAGCACATTTTGCTCTGCCACTCATCTTAGCGTCATCTGCAAACTTTGACACCCTACACGTGGTCCCCAACTCCAAATCATCTATATAAATTGTAAATAATTGCGGTCCCAACACCGATCCCTGAGGCACACCACTAATGACTGATTGCCAACCAGAATAGCACTCATTTATCCACACTCTCTGCTTCCTGTTAGTCAACCAATCCTCTATCCATGTTAATACTTTACCTCTAACGCCATGTATAAACAAGAGAAAAAGAAGTGTGCCTGTGAAAATAAAAACCTGTAGAAAGTCCTATATTTATTTTAAAAAGCAGGATCATTAAGACAATGGCTTTCAGTTATCCAGTTATAGGTTGGAAGGCGTTGGACATAGCATTTGAATTAAAACTGTTCTAACATCAAATGGAACTGTGTTTCCTGGATCAAGAATTGAGCGAACCAGAGAAACAAACTATCAAGTTAAGATCTCACTGGGCAACGAGGGCCTGCAATGGATCAATACATCAGGATTGTCAGCTGAGGATCAGAAGGACCCTAGCATGCTATGGACATTCCTGCAGCATCAATTCAAGGTGAAATTAAATTTCCCATTACATAAGCTTGAGCTTGTGACCTACCAACAACAGCAAGATGAGTCCATTGGCCAGTTTGTTGCAATGTGCCAAGACAAAACCCAAGATTACGACTTTGCAGATATCAAATTGTCAGAATGGATTATAGAGCTAATAATCGCATCAACCCCATTCAAAAAGACCTGCTCGTAAAGAAGAAAGTCACACCATAGATGCACTACTCAATGATGGAAGGAAATTTGAAGTCATCATGGCTGGGCGCCAACAGTTACTTCAGTTAGTGGAGGCTACAACAATTGGTATGGTAATAAAGGCTCAGAGGTCTGCTAAGCCTTGTGGCAAATGTGACCTGGCTCACCTAATTTGCAGTTGTCCAGCATACCGGAACTTGTGCAAAGCTTGTGGCATGCGAGGACGTTGGGCAAGGCAGTGCTGAAGACCGAGCTCAGATAGTGCACATAGGAATGCTGGCAGATCACATGCAGAGAGAATGTCTGCAAGGCAGGATGGCAAATGCAACAAAAGGTATGTCAACACACAACAAAAGCCCAAGCAGGTACATCAGGTCAGCAGAGAAACAGATTGTCAGGAGGACATGGATGAAGATGCACTCAGGTGAACAGCAAGAAGGCATTTTGCATAATTAATTTGGATCAGCAATGCTATTATGCAATCTGAGGCATTCCCCTTGATTGGGATTGTTTGTCCGCAGTAGAGTGGCAGGCATAAGCTCAGAGTAAAAATTAATCCTGGAGTAAGTGCAAATATTCTGCCCATCTTTATACTGAAGGATATGTACTTGAAGAAATGGGAATCTATGGTGCAACCAACCACTGACTGTCTACAGAGGTTTTTCAATCAAGTGCATTGAAATGATAACCTTACAGTTCAGCTATGGGAGCTCCAAATGGCAACCACAAATGTTTTATATTGTAGATACAACTGGACCAGCTGTCGCAGGACTTCCAGTATGCCAAACTTTATGAACCGTCACCATACATGAGGTCAGCACCACACCAAAGATGGTAGGAAATCTCCAGGTCGAGTGGATCGGGTTGGTCCATGTAAAGGACATCACAAAGGCTGGTAGTCTTGACACGAAGAGGCGATATACCCGGGAGTCTCTCCTCAGGCTTCAGTTCATTGCGGCAAGTATCTGGAGGCCAGAGGGATTGCTGCTAATTGGTGATGTTGCCAGTCATCATTTTTCTAAGCTTTCAAAACAAGGAAAGGTGAAGTCATCACCTTGACAGGCAAACAGGACCAGTATTAGCTCAATTGCGAGTAGGACAGAAGGTCAGAATCCTGAATCATGCATCAGGAACTTGGTATCCTGCAGAGGTTGCAAGAATATGTATCCAGCCCAGATTGTTCAAGGTCCAGACACCCAATGGTGCGATTCTCAGACAAAACTGAAGTCAACTTAGAACTTTATGCAACACTACGTGTGACAACCCTGTGGCATTGTGGGCACGTTCAAAGACAAAGTCTGAAGATGAATGTACAGAGGCTATTAGCACAGACGAAGTACATGCCAACCAGAGTTCCGAGTCACCAGTGTCCGAAAGGAGCTGTCAAGACGAGTTCAGCTCTGAGAAGATGTTTACGATAACAAGACCGGGATGAATAAATCGGGATGAATAGCCTCATAATTGGAAAGTGGTGAACGAGGATTCACCAAGAGGGAGCTCAAAACACAGTGTGTTTAAAACTAAACCCTGTTACCCTATGTTGTAGAGAGTGCTAAACTTATTCACTTGTAAATATGCTTTGTTTTATTCATCGATAGTTACTCTGAACTGCAACATCATTGTTTATTGTACATATGTTATTATCTTCGGGAAAAAGGGCATCTAAAGAGTGGACCACCTTCAGAAGTTGTAAGTGAAGATCACCAGAGAAAGGGATGTCTCTTCACACATGATGAGAGAGTTGTGGATGTAGCCCGACAGAGTGAGATGTGTTTAGATGTGGCTTGTGCAGTAACTGTTTGTATATTGTCATGCAGGCCCCCACCTGCCAAGAATGAGGCACACATTATTTTGCCACATGAACATTAAAAACTTTAAAATGTTGCTGGGAAGAAAAGAGGGCCTATCACAAGGAATTGCCAAGCCCGCAACCGCCCCCCCACCACCCCCCCCCCCCCCCCCACCGGAAAGAACTTTTTTGCATACTAACAGACAGTGTTGGAACAAAGGACCCAGTCCCTGCTTCTCCCATACACAGAAGACCTGGTCAGACCAGTTTAGTCACGTGACTAACTGGCTGTTTGAATTTGAACTTGCCACAGAATGTTTGAAACTCAGAAAGCTCTTTGCTCTTGAATTGAAATTACTTCTCTCCTGTTTGCTCTCATCTCGCTCTCTCCAGCTTCGGAAACCATTGAAGACACATGAACCCAAGCGAGAAAAGTCTCCTACAGTGAACAGTAAGAAGAATACTGGACCCCAACGAAAAGAAAGACTACTTACAAAAGGGCTACAGTGAGACTGAAGCACAGTAAACAAGAAGCTCTTCTGATATTGCCTCAAACTTCTCCATTTTATTTTTCTTCTCGTTTCTGTAATCTATTTGCATGTGTGTATCGCATATGCATGCTAGCATGGTGCATGGCGTGTATCCATAGACGTTAAGCGAATTAGAGTTTATGTTTTAAGAAATTTCACTTTTCTTCTTTAAACCTAAGAAAGCCTGTTTATGCTCATTTCTTTGTCTTATAATTGGAAAGTGGTGAACAAGGATTCACCAAGACGGAGCTCAAAACACAGTGTGTTTAAAACTAAACCCTGTTACAATAAGACTAGGTGAAGACAGTAAAGGCCCCTAGACACCTTTCTCATCTGATCGTAACAGAAATTTGGTGTTAGCATCCGAAATTTTACCCACAGAGGAACGAGAGAAATTGGAAGTGGGAAACCAAATTGTTCCCAATCAAAAAAGAGCAAGATTAATACAGGTTTTCTTGTGGTTGTGTGTGATTGAATACTAACATGTCTGCAACTGAAACTAGCAGCCTTCCAAACCAGGCTGAAGTAACTCGGGATAAGTTAAATACACTGTCTACGGAGAAGTTGAGGAAAATGGCTGAGCAGTGCGGGATCACTGTAAGTGGCAAGGTGAGGAAGTCTGAACTCCTAAGGCTAGTGGCCAACTATTTTTCCCTTGAATCTGAAGCAGAAGAAGGGTTAGATGCAGTCCCAGAGAGGGCACTGCTAGCAAAGTTACAATTGGAACAAAGGAAACTTGAATTCGAGGAAAAAGAGAGACAGGAAAAAGAGAGACAGAGGCAGGATAGAGAGAAAAAATATTCCAGAAAGAATCCAAAGAGAGAGAGCTGAAGCGCTTGAGTTAACTAGGGGACAACAGAGTAACTCTAGTGGCAGCATGGCCAATATGGAGGAACACAACTCAGGGCTGGGTACAAGATTGCTAAAACGTATTCAATTAATTCCAAAATTCAATGAGGAAGATGTGGAAGCATTTTTCATGTTTTTTGAGAAACTAGCAAGGCAGCTAAAATAGCCCCTGAGACCTGGTCTCTCTTATTACAAAGCAAACTAATCAGAAAAGCCCATGAGGGTTATTCCTGGTTGCCAGATGAGAGTTCATCAAATTTTGAACTGACAAAAAATGCTATCCTCGGGGCATATGAATTAGTACCTGCAGCCTACCACCAAAAGTTTAGAACCCTCAAAAAGCAAGCTAATCAAACTTATCTGGAGTTTGAAAGAAGTAAGCAGCTGGCTTTTGACCAGTGGCTGAAGGCTTTTAAAATACAGCTCAGTTATGAGACTCTCAGAGAAGTAATTCTGTTAGAGGAATTTTAAAACTCTCTCCTACTCTCAATAAAGACCCATGTAGAGGAGCAGTGGGTTCAGGGAGCCCAGCAAGTGGCCGTTCTGGCCGATGAGTTTGCTTTAATTTCTAAGTCGGTTTCCCAGCAGAGAACCTTTCCTAATCACCCCTACAAACCCAAAAATGACAAAGGGTGGGAAGGTGATAGGAGACCAGGCAGTCCTGGGAGAGAAAGGAAAGCTGGAGGGGGGACCCCCAATGCAATCTCCTCTGGTGGAGTTGATTTGATCATTTTGTTCTTCAGTGTATTGTGGTAGCTCATAGAGCATAGTCCTTCAGTATATTGCAGAAGCTCTGAGAACATAGTCTTTCAGTATACTGCAGTAGCTTGGAGAGTGCAGAATTTTAGTACTTTGCAGTACCTCATTGAGCACAATCCTTCAGTATATCGTAGCTGATAGTGCATAGTCCTTCAGTATATTGCAGAAACTTGGAGAGTATTAAACTTCAGTATATTGGAGCAGCTCATTCAGCACAATCCTTCAGTATATCGTAGTAACTGATAAGAGTATAGACCAATAAAAATTCCAGGATCAACACAGGGGGGCCTCCTCCAGCCAAAAAGGAAGGTGCTGTGAGCAAGAGTGAGAGCCGGAGACCAGTATGCTTTAACTGCAGTAAGAGTGCAACCCAGGAAGCTTACTACGGCCAATGCAGGAAAAGTTAATAGGATTCCTGAAGGTTATCAGGGTTTTGTATTTGAAGGGAAAGTAAACCCATATCCCTAGAGTGGGGCAAGCAAGCCCATAGTAATTCTCAGGGATACAGGGGCCACTAGATCACTTTTACTGGGAAAAGGCCTGACCTTTCCCCCAGAGAGTGCAGTGAACACCAGAATGGTATTGGAGGTCAGTGTATGCCTATACCTGTACACCGGGTGCACCTGGAGTGCGACCTAGTTTCGGGACCAGTGACTGTAGGGATTGTCCCTATTTGCCTGTGGACGGGGTTGACCAGCTCCTGGTCAATGATAGGTAATGATCTGGCAGGGGTGAAGGTGGTAACATCCCCAGCAGTGAAAGAAAGACCACAGGAGGTCAGAGAGACAGGGCGGTGGCAGGAGATGGACCCCTGTAGTTTCCCTGAATGTGTAGTGGATCAGGCCATGATCAAACCAGCTCCCCCAGAGGAGACTGCATTGGCACTGCAGGCAAAAGACCATGAGGTCTGCCTATCCGAGACATTCTTTGGAAAGTTAGGAGACCCAGGGAATGAATGAAATAAATTTTCCTTAGCTGAGGCTCAGTGAGCTGACCCAGTATTGCAAGAGTTAGCACACGCTGCCCAGTCTAAAAGTGAAGCAGAGGGAATCCCTGATTGCTACTATTTAAAGAATGAGGTACTGATGAGGAAATGGAGTTCTCCTCACAGACCTGAGACCAAGGAGTGGGCAGTAGTTCACCATTTAGTGGTGCCACAGAGGTACCGGGGAGAAATATTAAGAAGGGCCCACGAGACTACAGTGGCTGTACATGCCAGTATACGAAAGACCAAAGCCCGCATAAGACACCAGTTTGACTGGCCAAAACTCCATAAAGATGTGGTGGAGAACTGCAGGAGTTGCCACATGTGCCAGGTTGTGGAAACCCCAACCTACAGTGAAACCTGCACCCCTAAGTCCTGTACCGGTGTTAGGAGGACCCTCCAGCAGAGGGCTGGTGAACTGTAAGGGATTCTGCTGAGAACAAAAGGGGACAGGCAGACACACGGATGGCAAAGGTTTGGAAAGAGAAGGGGAAAAAATGACCAAGAGGGCAGGTTAAAGGAAGTCCAGGAGGAATTCCGGATGAAAACCCCTACCACCCAGTCAGCCAACCCCGAAAAATTTGAAAAGTTAGACTCCACATCCTCCAATGTAAATGCAGACTCTAGAAGCACCCCACCAGAGTTGCTAACAGACAAAAAAGAAACCTCTAAGGGGCAGAGAAACCGTGTCCAAACCTGTCCAATCTCTCTCACAATTCAGTATTAGCTAACCGGATAGTAGGAAGTTCAATTTGAGAATTGTCTAGGCCTCCTTCTGCCTCATCCTCACTATCTCTTTCATTCTTCACTGTCCCTACAACCTGACATACCTGTGCTTGCTTATCCTCCTTTGGGCGATAATATTGTTTTAACACATTGGTATGACACAGTCGATTTTTGTTCTGGTGATCTGAGGTGTCAGTCAAATAATTTACTTTACTAATTTTCTTGCCCACTTTATATGGACCACTGAAGCGTGTTTTCAACGGTTCACCAGGTAAAGGCAGTAAGACTAACATTTCATCCCCTAGTTGAAATGTTTGAGTCTTAGCATGCTTGTCTGCCCATTTTTTCATAGTTGTTTGGCAAGCTTTAAGGTGTTCCTACGACACTTTGCAATCTCTCATGAGCTGTTCCCGGAACATCGATACATAATCTCGTACAGAAGATTCGTCCTGCTGTTCTAAAAACATTTCTTTAATTAGTTTTAGAGGACCTCTTATCTCATGTCCAGAAACTAATTCGAAAGGACTAAAACCTGTAGACTCATTAGGTAAATCCCTAGTGGCAAGCAAAAGAAATTCTAGCCCTTTGTCCCAATCATGGGGATATTCATGACAGTATGCCCTGATCATCGTTTTGAGGGTCTGATGGTACCTTTCTAAAGCTCCCTGTTTCTTTGGGTGGTATGCTGAAGACTTTAACTGTGTTCTACCCAAATTACCCCTAACTTCCTGAAAATTTTTAGACATAATTTTGGAACCTTGATCCAACTGAATCTCAATCAGTAATCCATATCTAGTGCAGAACTGGGTTAACTTCTCCACCATTACCTTAGCAGAAATTGTTCTCAAGGGAATGGCCCCTGGGAATCGAGTTGCCATATCCATGACAGTGAGTATATATTGGTGTTCCACATTTGTTTTCGGGAAAGGTCCTACACAGTCTACCAACACCCTACTTACTGGTATGGGAATTGGAGGATCCGGTTTTATGGCAGGTTGCGGTTTTCCCGCAATCTGGCATGTATGGCACGCTTTACAAAACTACACCATGTCCTTGCCAAGACCTGGCCTGTAAAAATGTCGACTTATACATGATTGGGTCTTCTGGATCACCACATGTCCCGCTGTAGGAATTTCATGCGCTAACCTTATTAGTTCCCGGCAATACTTGTGCGGTTTCACTATCTGGTGAACTACCATCCATTCTACATCTACAGGTCTGTGAGGAGGTCTCCACTTCCTCATCAGAATCCCATTTTTAATATAATAGCCTTCTGGAACTCCTTTTGCCTCAACTTCTGTCAGAGCTGATTGTGCCACATTATTTAACTCTGGATCAGCTTGCTGAGCTGTGATTAGAGAAGACTTACTGAATATTTCCTTCAGATTATCCAAATCCCCAAAGAATGTTTCAGATTGTCGGCTATCTGTCTGTGGTGCCAATTTTACCTTAGACAGTGGAACTTGTTTAGCCATTGCTCAGGTTACTACACAGGAAAGAAAAATTCCTGGAAACATTTCCTGTAACTGTTCTGTCTCTTTAACTTCACTTGGTTTTTCCTGGAGAAGCTACTACTTTTGTTCCGGCTAAATCATTCCCCAGGAGTAGGTCAACTCCATCTACTGGCAAACTACTGGCAACTCCTACAGTTACCGTTCCAGACATTAGGTCATACTCTAGTTGCACCCGATACAAAGTGTATACTCCGTGCCAATACCATTCACTAAAACTTTATCATCCATTGCACTCTCTGGTGGAAATGTTAGGCCTTTCCCCAGCAAAAGAGTTTGGGTGGCTCTTGTATCCCTAAGTATAACTAAAGTTTGCCTGCCTCACTTGAGGGATAAGGAAATACTTTTCCTTTCGACAAGAATTCCCTATAACTCTCAGGTATCTTATTCACAACCCCTGCACTTACATTAGTTTTTGTATTTGGCCTTACAGCTGCAGTCAGTGTTAGAGCCTGATCTGCTGTACTCTCGGTCAGGGCCCGTTTCTCAGCATTGGTGTTGTGCACCCCAATAAGTCCTATAGGTTTACCCCGCAACTTCCAGCATTCTGCACGAAGATGTCTCACCTTGTGACAATGGTAACATTTAGGCTTGCAGACCTCACTTCCACCCTCAGCATCTCCCTTTCCGGCCTGAGTAGGAGATCCTGGGACGTTCCCTGCTGTCCCTTCTTGTCCCTAGCTACTTGACTTCCTTTCACCCTCCAACCTTCTATCCTTCTCGGGTTTGTGGTGGTGATGGACAAAAGGTTTGAGCTTATGCACAGCTCATAATCATCAGCAATTTCTGCTGCCTGTCTGACCATTGAAACCGTTTGGTACTCTGCATGGGTTCTTACCAATGGAGGGAGCGAATTTTTAAATTCTTCCAGGAGAATGAGTTCCCTAATGTTTTCATACGTGGCTTCCATCTTTGGTGCCCACATCCAATGATCAAAATTAATTTGCTTTACCCTCTCAACTTCTATGTAAGTCTGCCCAGACAATCTCCGGAGGTTCCGAGATTTCTGTCAGTAAGCTTCGGGGACTAACTCATATGCAGCGAGAATAGCCTTTTTTGTCATCTCATAATCTGCAGAAGTCTCCTCTGAAAGCATGGCATAAACTTCATGAGCTCTTCCCAGCAACCTGCTTTGCCTAAGCACTGTCCAGCTTTCCTTTGGCCACTTCATTTGTTTGGCTATCTTTTCAAAATAAATGAAAAATGCCTCTACACCCCTTTCCTCAAACTTAGGGAGCGTTTGCACAAATTTAAACAGCTTTCTGATGGGTCCTGGGCTGCAGTCAGATCTTTCCTCACCAGACTCTTCACTGGAGTCAAGATCATCCTGTTGTCTTAGTTCCAGCTTTTTAGCTTCGAGTTTCCTTCCTTCTCTTTCCCTTTGAAAGTCTAGTTCAAGTTTGTTTATTGTCGATTTTTGCTCAAGCTCAAGTATTTTCAATTCTTTTTCCTGTTGAAGCTTAAGTTTTTCAATTTATATTGCTTTTTTTTTTCCTTGTCAAGCTTAAGTTTTTCCATTTCCTGTTCCTGCTTCATCTGTCACCAAATTTTAGCTAATTCAACTACACTACTCTCTGGTTTGCTTTCTTCTTCCAGTTCCAAATGTTGTGCTATTACTTCAATTATGTCTTCTTTCTTAGCTCCTGGTTTTAACTCTAACTGCAATTTTGCTGTCAAACCGATCAAGGCACTGGAACTGCATCTTCAAAAGCCTGCTCGATGGTGGTCCTAGTGAGCAGATGGCTTCAGTTGAAGTACATCTGTGGCTCTTTTGCAGGGGCACACAAAGGTGTCATTAGCCATCTCTTCAATACATATCCCTAACCCCTAAAAGCCATCCAAGTAGTTTTGCTGGTGCCATGAAGAGCAGTGGTGCCTTTGATTGCCAAAGGATGAAGATGGCATACACACACAAGCATAAAGCATTTGGTGTGGTCACAGAGCAGCTGAACATTTAGGGAGTGGAATCCCTGCCTGTTGAGGAATCTCACTGGCTGCTCACTTGGTGCCTTGATGGCCACATGGGTGCAATCAATGATGTCCTGCACCTGTAGGAATCTAGCTAGAGAAGTGAATCCCACTGCCCCTGTTCCTTTGAGGCCCCATCTGTTTGAAAGTCAATGTACTCTCCTGCTCTCACAAACAGGGCATCAGTGACCTGCCTCATGCAATGGTGTGCTGCCACTTGACAGACACCACCAAGGTCCACTACTGACCTTTGGAACGATCCAGAGGTGAAGAAGTTCAAAACCACAGTGACTTTCCTGGCTCCTGGAAGGGCCACCAGTGCTGCGAGCTCTGAAGTCGTTCCCAATGAGGGCACAAATGTCAGAGACTATCTGCCTGGATAGGCACAGTAGCTTATTCTTCAAGGTACACTCTATACTGAGGGTATCATTTTTGTTACCTTTCTACCCCTCGTTCCGCTCCTCTGCTCTCCTCATGCCAGGGGTCTGCATCACTGCTGAGGATGGTGATCCTCAGCACTGTTGGACCCTATCTCCAAGTAGCTTAATCCCATGTCCAGTAGTTGCCTTGCTTGTGGTCAGCTGCACTACCAATGCTTCCTAAATCCTCCTCTTATGGCCCAATGATCCCCACAGGCTCATGACACACCCAAAACAGTGCTTACAGACAACTTGCTCAGAGAACTCAGCTCACGTGATGGCAACTGTGTGCCAATGGATGAGTGCCTCTCTGAGACTTCCATACTTTTATGAGCCCATATCATTGAATGCTGCAGCTATGACTGGCTTCCAGCTGTGTTGCTGTCTCCTTCAAAGACATACTTGAGGTCCAGCATGGTTCCTGTGTCCCACTTCAAACATTGCAGACTAGCTTGTTTACATCCTCAAATGATCAATTGCCATAATCGGGGAGGTTGCCCAGTCCTGCTTCCCAACTTCAGTTTTAAAATTGCTGTGTCAAAACCACATCAGAAAGCTGTCACAACTCTGGGCAGCATAAAATTGCGGCCCCGTCTGCCTCTGTTCCCACCCCTATCTCACGACGAAAATCCTGCCATAGAGTTCAAAAGCAAAGAAGTTAAGCTTGTCTTGCTTGTTACGATCAGGTGAGGAGGCGTCAAAGAGCTCCCCTCTTTTCCCTCTCCTTGTATGACCAGAACAGGTTTATTGCTTTTTGAAGTGGACTTACTTGCCAATTCAGAGAGTATTTAATTGTTCACATGCCATGATCATTAAAAGAACCAATCAGACTGGTTCTCAAGTTTAACAAAGAAAGAGGTTAACTTTATTTTATTAAACTGATCTAAGTAAAAATAATGAAATACGCTTCAACTTTCTCTCTCTCACTCACACACACACAGACACACACACAGACACACACAGTTATAGAGTAAGGAAGGATAGATTGGTCGAATTAGAGTCCAGAGAAATAAAAGGAGTATGCAGTCTGTGGAGGTTGGTGACTTGTCTGGCTACAGGCTGAATCTGATGGTCACGTGACTTTTCTTTGGTGGTTCTGATGCTTCCAGTTTGAAGATGTTGTTACAAGAGTTTTGTTTTTGTATTGAAAATTTAGAATTCTGTGTGTTTTTAAAAACGGAGGGAAGTCTTTTTTCTGTGTACATTGAGTGCTGAAACTTGGTGAGTTTGAACTGAGTGAAATACACAGACTGCAAGGCACCTGTTTCCAAACAACTCAGCAGGGGAATGACAGGTCAAGATTTATGATTGTCCTGTAACTTGATTTTTGAAGTTGTTTCACTTTTGGATTGTAAAAGGACCAGTGAGTTGGACAAGGAGCAGGCTGTGACCTGCCTGGAGACCAGAGAAAAGACCTCTCTGTGTAAAGGAAACCTGCATCTGTTGAAAGGAAATCCTGCATTTGAAAGGTGGCAGAGTCCTATTGCCTCCTGTCTCTGAGGAATTCCTGCATCCTGTGTGGTTCTTGTTGCCTCCTGTGTTTTGGGAAACCCTGGAACCTTCAGAAAGCTTCTACTGCTGTGTTGCTGCTGTGAGTCCTGAGCCGACCGGTTGCTGCACCCCTGCTGAAAGACCTGTGTGATGCCTGCTGCAGACAAATTGCCTTGAATGCCTACCCATCACAGACTTTTCATCAACCTTGCCTGAAGAGACGTGGAGTGGCATCCAACTATTCAACTCTGGGGTACTTCACTGTACCAAAAACATCCTACCATAATGTGATAAACTCAATCATTTTATGTTTTCATTTTTACTCCTAAGAAACAATTGTAAACCAAATAATACATTTCCCCGGTTAACTTTTTTGAGTATGTGCATGAGGGCTAAGGAACTCAAAAGCTTTTCATATATACAGATTTAACTCATTAGTAGTTAAGATTTATTATTTATTTTCTAATAAATAGTTAATGTTGTTGCTTGAGGAAACCTGGTTTGGTGTGCTTTATTCTGTGGGTAAAATAAAGTGTCTAATTTATCTATTCTTCGGTAGATGGGAAACTTTCTTGATAGGCTGTGACCTGTGGAGTAGTGGGACTGAATTAACAATGCATTACTCCTGTCTTGGTTGTAACAATGTGGACAGCTGATTTGGTGTTTCTCCAGGAGGCAGAAATGTGGCTGATTTCCTTCGAAGGGTCTCTGTTTTTTCCAGAAACTTCTCTACCCACACTAGCTCCCCCCTCAGGCTTAAATAATTAAGCACAGTAAGCATCACTGAGTGAACAGACTAACACAATCAAACACAGATAAATTAAACCACTGACCACTACAGGCTGCAGCAGGGAATATGCCTTGGTGCTCACCACCAGCAGACAGAGTTCGAAGCTTACAAGGTTTGAGTGGTTCGTCTGAACTGCTGCCAATGCAAGTATATCCCTCCTTAAATAAGGAGACTAAAACTGTAAGCAGTACTCTAGGCATAGTCTGACCAATGCCCTGTCCAGTTGTAACAAAACTTCCCTACTTTTATACTCCATCCCCCTTGCAATAAGGCCAACATTCCACGTGCCTACTTGCTGCACCTGTATGCTAACGTTTTGTTAATCAGGTACAAAGACACTAAGATCCCTCTGTTCCGCAGCACTCTGCAGTCTCTTCATTTAAATAATATTCTGCTTTTCAATTCTTCCCACCAAAGTGCACAACTTCACATTTTCCCACATTATACTCCATCTGCCAGATTTTTGTCCACTCACTTAATCTATCTGTATCCCTTTTCAGAATCTTTGGGCTGGATTTTGTGGAGGAGGCAGTGCTCCCAGCGCCAGGCCTAAAAGCCGGGGGCAACCTCGCCTTGGCCTATTTATGTCCTCCCCACCCCCAGAGCGATCATCTGGTGTTTTGAATTTTTTAACTGCCCCACGCCGGGATACCTGTGGCTTTAAAGACAGGGATCCCACCTCACAGAGCTGCCGGCCAATCGCAGGGCTGGCAGCTCAGCAGTATCAGCAGCGCCACCACGAACCATGGCCACTGCCAGTATTGCCCCCACCCCCACCCTGTGCGCTGATTAGATTCCAGCAGCTGCAGGAAGAGGCCCTTAAGTGCCTGTTAATAGGCCACTCAAGGACATCAACTGGCCTCTGGGCGGGAAGGCTGCCGTTGGCCTATCCCCTCCCTAGAAAGATCTATTGGCCCTCCGTCCCTGCCACCCGTCACAATTCTATGGGTGCCCCGCCTCCGACCTCACCTCAGGGGGCGACATAAAATCCAGCCCTTTGTGGCCTCTTCACAACTTGCTTTCTCACCTATCTTTGTATCGTCAGCAAATTTAGCTACAATACACTCGGTCCCTTCATCCAAGTTATTAATATAGATTGTAAATAGTTGAGACCCCAGAACTGATCCCTGTGGCATTCCACTCGTTACAGTTTGCCAGCCTGAAAATGCCCATTTATCCTGACTCTGTGTTTCCTTTATTTAGCCAATCCTCTATCCATACTAATATATTGCCCCCAACACTATAAGCTCTTTTCTTGTCCAGTAACCTTATCGAACACCTTTTGGAAATTCAAATACACTACATCAACTGGTTCTCCTATATCCACCCTGCTTGTTACATTTGTCAAACACGATTTTCCTTTCACAATACCATATTGATTGTCATGATTTTCTAAATGTCCTGCTACTACTTCTTAAATAATGGATTTCCAGCATTTTCCCAAAGGCAGATGTTAGCCTAACTGGCCGATAGTTTCCTGCTTTCTGTCTCCCTCCTTTAAATAGAGGTGTTTCATTTGCGCTTTTTCAATCCGCTGGGAACTTGCCAGAATCCAGGGAATTTTGCTAGATTACAACCAATGCATCCATTACCTCCGCAGCCACTTCTTTTCAGACCCTAGGATGCAAGCCATCAGGTCCAGGGGACCTGTCAGCCTTTAGTCCCATTAGTTTTCCTAGTACTTTATCTCTCGTAATAGTGATTGTTTTAAGTTCCTTCCTCCCTTATGCCTCTCGATTTTCTATTATACTTGGGATTTTTTTGTGTCTGCTTCTATGAAGAGAGATACAAAATATTTGTTCAATGTCTCTGCCATTTCTTTGTTTCCCAGTATTAATTCCTCAGTCTCATCTTCTAAGGGACCAACATTTACTTTAGTTATCTCTTCTTTTTTATATACCTGTAGAAGCTCTTACTGTCTGTTTTCATATTTCTTGCTAATTTACTCTCAAATACTAATTTCCCTCTCTTGTCACACGCATGTGAGGAGAAATTATGAACTATAAAATGAACTGATGAATTGAACTCAAAACAGACACCTTTTGCTGCAAAACAAGATGGAGTAAGAGATCAGGTGATCTCTCCTATACTGCAAACACACTTGGTAAGTGCTGGAACCCTGAACCAATCGTCACGTCTGGTCAAGTGTTGAAGAAAGTATTTGAAATGTAAATGGACCATTCAGTGTTGTAGCTACCTCTCTTCAACAAGCTGGGATAACAATGACTTTGTAGACATGGAGACTCCAGACTCAAACTCAGAATAATGGATGTGAAAACACCATTTTATCAAGATGGCATAATGATGAGCAACATCCAAACCTATTGTCTAACAATGGCCACACCAAACACCATTTATGAAAACAAAAAGGAAGAAAAACTTGGGTCACCTCTGAGAAACCAAGTCTCTGATAAGGAGATTTTGATAAGAGACATTTTCATTGCCATTTGTCTGTTTATTGACCATTAAAATGTTCAAGGGTTAAAACACAATTCTAATAAATCACACTGTCTTTGGTCAGTTGAGTGGTGAAAAGTGGAAATTGTCCCTATCATTTCCCATCCCTCCATAACATTCATAATTTTTTTTAGTCATCCTCTGCTGGTTTCTAAAAATGTTCCCAATCTTCTGGCCTACCACTAACCTTTGCAGCATTGTATGGCTTTTCTTTCAATTTGATACCATCCTTAACTTCCTTGGTTAGTCACAGATGGTTCATCCTTCACATAGAGTCTTTCTTTCTTAATGGTATATATCTTTGTTGCGAGTTATGAAATATCGTCTAAAATGTTTGCCACTGCTTATCTATCATGTTACCCTTTAATCTATTTTCCCATTCCACTGCAGCCAATTCTGTCTTCATATCTTTGAAAGTGCCTTTATTTAAGTTTAAGAAGCTAGTTTCAGAGCCAAGTTTCTCCCCTCAAACTGAATGTGAAATTCTATCAGTCTTGCCTAGAGGATCCTTTGCTATGAAATCATGAAAACTGGGCATCCATGAGGCACTGTGGGCCATCAGCAGCAGAATTGTATTCAACCACAATCTGTAACCTCATGGCCCGTCATATCCCCCTCTCTACCATAACAATCAAGCCGATGGACCAACCCTGGGTTCAATGAAGAGTGCAGGCAGGCATGACAGGAGCAGCACCAGGCATACCTCAAAATGATGTGTCAGTCTGGTAAAGCTACAACACAGGACTATTTGCGTGCCAAACAGCAGAAGCAGCATGCGATAGACAGAGCTAAGCGATCCCATAACCAACAGATCAGATCTAAGCTCTGCAGTCCTGCCACATCCAGTCATGAATGGTGGTGGACAATTAAACAACTAACAGGAGGAGGAGGCTCCACAAATACCCCCATCTTCAACGATGGAGGAGCCAAGCATATCAATGCAAAAGATAAGGCTGAAGCATTTACATCCATCTTCAGCCAGAAGTGCCAAGTGGATGATCCATCTCAGCCTCCTCCTGAGGTCCTCAGCATCACAAATGCCAGTCTTCAGCCAATCTGATTCACTCCACGTGTTATCAAGAAACAGCTGAAGGCACTGAATGCTGCAAAGGCTATGGGCCCTGACAACATTCCGACAATAGTTCTGCGGACTTGTGCTCCAGAACGAGCTGCGCCCCTAGCCAAGCTGTTCCAGGACAGCTACAACACTGGCATCTTACCGGTAATGTGGAAAATTGCCCAAGTATGTCCTGTATACAAAGAACTGAACAAATCCAACCCAGCCAATTACTGCCCTATCAGTCTACTCTCAATCACCAGCAAAGTGATGGAAGGGGCCGCGACAGTGCTATCAAGCAGCACTTGCTCAGCAATAACCTGCTCAGTGATGCTCAGTTTGGGTTCCGCCAGGGCCAATCAGCTCCTGACCTCATTACAGCTTTGGTCCAAATATGGACAAAAGAGCTGAACTAAAGAGGTGAGGTGAGAGTGACAGCCCTTGACATCAAGACAGCATTTGACTAAGAATGGCATCAAGGAGCCCTAGAAAAACTGAAGTCAATGGGAATCGTGGGAAAACTCTCCATTGGTTGGAGTCATACCTAGCACAAAGGAAGATGGTTGTGGTTATTGGAGGTCAATCATCTCAGCCTCCAGACATCAGGATAGTGTCCTCGGCCCAACCATCTTCAGCTGCTTTATCAATGACCTTCCATCCATCATAAGGTCAAATGTAGGGATGTTCGCTGATGATTGCACAATGTTCAGTACCATTCACGACTCCTCAGATACAGAAGCGGCCTGTGTCCAGATGCAGCAAGACCTAGACAACATTCAGGCTGGGGCTGATAAGTGGCAAGTAACATTCACACCACACAAGTGCCAGGTAATGACCGTCTCAAACAAATCTAACCATCTCCCCTTGATGTTCAATGGCATTACCATTCCTGAATCCCCCACTATCAACATCCTGGGGGTTACCATTGGCCAGAAACTGAATTGGACCAACCACATAAATACTGTGACTACAAGAGCAGGTCAGAGGCTGGGAATTCTGCAGCAAGTAACTCACCTCCTTACTTCCCACTGCCTGTCCACCATCTACAAGGCACAAGTCAGGAGTGTGATGGAATACTCTCCACTTGCCTGGATGGGTACAGCTTCAACAACAGTCAAGAAGCTCGGCACCATCCAGGATAAAACAGCCCATCCACCACCTTCAACATTCACTCCCTTCACCACTAACGCACGGTGGCAGTAGTATGCACTGCAGCTACTCACCAAGGTTCCTTTGACAGTACCTTCCAACTCTGCGACCTCTACCAACTAGAAGACAAGGGCAGCAGATGTATGGGAACACCACCACATGCAAGTTCCCCTCCAAGCCACACATCATCTTGACTTGCCATTCCTTCACTGTTGCTGGGTCAGAATCCTTGAACTCTCTTCCTAACAGCACTGTTGGTGCACCTACACCCCAAGGACTGCAGTGGTTCAAGAAGGCAGCTCACCACCACCTTCTCAAGGGCAATTAGGGATGGGCAATAAATGCTGGCCTAGCCAGTGATGCCCACGTCCCATGAATGAATGAAAAAATCAGTTAATCCTTCCTCATTACACATCACCAGGTCCAAAATAGTTCATTCCCTGGTTGATTCCAGAAAGTATTGTTCTAAGAAACTGTCCTAAATACACTCTATGAACTCATCCTCAAGGCTGCCTTTACTAATTTGATTTGTCCAATCGATATGAAGATTAAAACTGCCCATGATTATTGCAGTAAAGTTCCTACAAGCTCCCATTAGTTCTTGATTCATACTCTGCCCTACAGTGTGGCCACTGTTCAATGGCCTATAAACTACTCCCACCAGTGACTTCTTTCCCTTGCTATTCTACATCTTGATATTCTGAGCCAAGATCATTTCTAACTACTGTACTGATCTCATCCTTTATTAACATAGCTACCCCACCTCCTGTTAATTTCTTCCTATCCTTCCAAAATGTCATATTCAGTTCCTAGCCTTGGTCACTTTGCAACCACGTCTCTGTAATGGCTTTCATATCATACCCATTTATTTCTATTTGTGCTATCAATTCATCCATAATGTTACAAATGCTGCATGCATTCAGATAAAGACCCTGTAATTCTGTCTTTTTACCATTTTCCCTAGTCCGAATCTGTTTTCCGATGCACTGTTATGTTTGTACGCTCTGTCCCTTCCTCTCACACTCTGTATTAAGTATCCCGGCTACCATGTTTTGTGCAGGTGTGGTTTAGGATTGCCCATGAGCTTGGCAGAAGATCGAAGTCAGGATTCTTCTGCTTCAGGTCTTTCATGAGGCATTTGTAACTTCTTGTGAACTCTATTTGGCTTTCTAAGTTTCATCACGGTTGAAGTTGTATTTTCCAAAAGGGCTTGCATGACTTTAAGTGGTGTTGAGGCACGGTGTTAGGGTCCTGGTGGATGGGGAAACCTTTGCTTTCCTCGATTTGTTGGACTTCCCAGAGGGTTACAGCATCACAGAAAATGGATGGAGGAACAATGTACAACAGCACAAGCAGTCAAGATGTTGGGGTCAATTTGAGTCTGTCCAAAGCATTGACAGAGTCATATATGGTATAGAAGGAGGCCATTCGGCCCATCGAGCCCATACCAACTCTTTGTGGAGCATTCCAGTCAGTCAGTCTCCTGTTCGATTCCTATAGCCCTGCAAGTTTCTTTCCTACAAGTGGCCATCCAACTTTCTTTTGAAATCATTGATTGTCTCCACTTCCACCAGCCTTGTGGGCAGCGAGTTCCAGGCCATTACCACTTGCTGTATAAAAAAGTTCTTCCTCATATTCCCCCTGTATCGCTTGCCCAAAACCTTCAATCTGTGTCCCCGAGTCCTTCTCCCATCACTTAATGGAAACAGGTTTTCCTTGTCTAACTTATCTAAGCCTTTCATAATCTTGTACATTTCTGTCAAATCTCCCTTCAATTTCCTTTGCTCCAGGGAGAACATCCCCAGCTTTTCCAACCTAACTTTGTAACTGAAATCCCCCATCCCTGGAACCATTCTGGTAAATCTCCTCTGCACCTTCTCAAGGACCCTCACATCCATCCTGAAGTGTGGTGGCCAGAACTGGATGCAATGCTCTAGTTGGGCCCTAACCAGAACTTTATGAAGGTTCAGCATAACTTCCCTGCTTTTGTACTCTATGCCTCTATTTATGAAACCCAAGATCCCATATGCTTTATTATGTCCTACCACTTTCAAAGACCGATGCACATGCACCCCCAGATCCCTCTGTTCCTGCACACTCTTTAGGACTGCGCTATTAAGCCTATATAGCCTCACCCTATGCTTTCTGCAAAATTCCTCAACTCACACTTGTCTGTATTAAATTTCAAACTTGTCTGCCCATTCTGCTAGCCTATCTATGTCCTGTTGCAGACAGTTTAGTTTAGTTTTTAGTTTTAGTTTAGAGATACAGCACTGAGACATTGCCGCGGAACGCTCCATGCAGTTGGGCGGTGCCGTACCACCTATCCTTCGTGGAGCAGTTTCTGCGGGAAAACACCTTTGACCACCGGTTCATCAGGCAGTGGTCTGCACGGAATGTCCTCAAGGCCCTACGGGAAAAGGAAACGGTGGATCCTGTCGGATGGTTCCCCGAGCAGATCGTCAAAGTCATTTGGCGGAATGCCTCATCACCAGAACTTTCAAACAAGCACCAAGACGTAGCTTGGCTGGTGGTGAGAAGGGCCCTCCCCGTCAGATCCTTCATGCACACCCGAAGTCTCGCCCCCTCCGCACAGTGCCCCCGCGTTGGCTGTGGTGGGGAAGAGACGGTCGCCCACCTCCTCCTGGAATGTACCTTTGCAAAGCAGGTGTGGAAAGAGATGCAGTGGTTTTTGTCGAGGTTCATCCTCTGTAACACAGGAGTCTGTGCTCTACGGGCTGTTCCCAGGGACGCACACCGAGACAAACATCAACTGCTGCTGGAGGACTATCAATTCGGTGAAAGACGCCCTTTGGTCTGCCCGAAACATGCTGGTCTTCCAGCGCAAAGAGTTGTCCACCACCGAATGTTGCAGACTGGCACATTCCAAGGTCCAGGACTACGTGCTGAGGGACGCACTAAAGCTTGGGGCAGCCGCAGCAAAGGCTCAATGGGGAAAGACCACAGTGTAAGGTTCCCCCACCAAGCTGGACTGAGGGGCTGGATCCATGGGAAACCCCTCGAACTGTATCGTTAATATTCTCAATTGCTGTAAATGTAAAACTGTAATTGACATGACAATTGTGAAACGGAAGGGTTGGGAAGAAACTCATGACAGTATTGAAGGAAACTGATCTCCCTTGCAATGTTTGTATTTTTTGGTGCTGTTTGGAAATTGTTTGGCAATGTAATTTTTACAGATTTTTATGAATAAAGTATATTTTGGAAATAAAAAAAAAACTAAGTAAACTGTTTGTGGCCAACGCATCTCAGCTCCGGGACACCGGGAGCAAAGACACGTCTGGCGCACCTGAGCTCTGTGAGACCGGGAGCTGTGATGTTTTCGAGGAGGAACAGATGGAAGCAGCTGAGGACAACCCAATCCCCTCTGCCTACAAGACCCCCCCGATGTCACCCGAGCGGAACAAACCCTGCATGAAAAATCAGGAGGGGTTTCTGAGCCCAACCAACGTGAAACTGCTTGCGCACACGATGGGTATGCAGGAACATCCCGAAGGACTGGGACTAGCGAGGACAAATGGTATGGGAAGCAACAACTAATTTTTAGTAAAAAATGGGTGTAAGAGTTGCTTCCATTAATGTGCGTAGCATTAAATCTACTACACGATGTGTTTCAACCTTGGATTACCTTGCCAAGGTCAAAGCTGACCTACTGTTTCTGCAGGAGTGTGGAATACCACACCTCAGCACCTACAGGCAGTGGTCACGATGGTGGTCCCACGGGCCATCGATCTGGTCGGGGGGTAATGACTGCCGTTCCTCCGGCCTGGGTATTCTGCTGCAGGGAGGTAACTTCACCATCTCCGAAGTTAAGGAGGTGGTGGGCGGCCGCCTCCTCGTAGCAGACGTGATGTACAACAACGCTCCACTCCGGTTGATCAACGCGTACGCCCCAGTACAACGCAGCGAGCGGCTGACCGTCTTCCAGCAGCTCCCACTGCTGCTGGCGACGTCCAGGCCGGTCATCCTAGGCGGTGACTTCAACTGCATCATCGATGCGGCTGGACGATCCGGCAGTGACGACAGCAAACTGGACGCTACGTCCAGATTCCTAATAGAAACAGTTAAAGATGCCAAACTGCACGACGTCTTCAGCAAACCTGCAGACGGAGCGCAGCACAGATACACCTGGTCAAGATCGGACGGGTCTGCCCGTTCCAGGATTGACTTCCTGTTTGTGTCCCGTGCTGTCACGGTCGGATCCACCGACGTCAAGCCGGTGTTGTTCTCCGACCACTGCCTCTTACTGGCCGACTGTCACTTACAGGACGACAAGCGGGTTGGCAGAGGGACGTGGAAGCTCAATGCGACACTGCTGACCCCAGAGAACGTTGAGGAACTCAAAAGGGATTATAAAGGTTGGAGGACCGTGAACCCCCTCTTTGAGTCTCCAGTTCACTGGTGGGAAGCGATTAAGGAGAACATCAAGAGGTTCTTCATCCACAAAGGTGTTCAGAAGGTGAGAGAGAGACAGAGGGAACTGTCCCGACTCCAGAAAATTATGCAAAATCTACTCCGGTTGCAGTCAATGGGGGTCGAGGTCAAGGAGGACCTCCAAGAGGTGAAGAGCCAGCAGGCCTCGCTCTTTGCCAAGGAGGCCTCCAAGATCATCTTCCGGTCCAGAGTCCGCTCCATCGAGCAGGATGAGACGTGCTCGCGTTACTTCTTCCAAAAGGTACACAGAGAGAGCTCTGTTATCAGCAGCCTGAAGGAAGAAGATGGCTCGGTAACGTCTTCGCAGTCCGACATACTAAGGATCAGCAAATCCTTTTATGCTGGGCTGTATGACGCGAAGCCCACAGACGGCAGAGCCTCCCAGTCCTTCCTGTCATCTATCACAGAGGTCTTAGATGACAGCAGGAGGGAGAGACTGGACAAGCCGCTAACTCTGGACGAGCTGACAAAGGCCGTCGAGTCTTTTGAGACGAGTAAAACTCCCGGGAGCGACGGCTTACCGGTCGAGTTGTACTCGGCCCTGTGGGACTGGGTCGGCCCGGACCTGCTGGAAGTATACGAGAGTATGCTCCTGGCCGGCAGCATGTCAGAATCCATGAGAAAAGGCATCATCACCCTCATTTACAAGCAGAAGGGGGAGAGGGCAGAAATCAGAAATTGGCGGCCCATCTCACTGCTTAATGTTGATTACAAGATTCTGTCCAAAGTCATAGCCAGTCGAGTCAAGTCTGCTCTGGAGTTGGTGATTCACCCCGATCAGAGCTGTATTGTACCCGGCAGGAAGATCTCTGATAGTCTCGCGCTACTCAGGGATACGATCGCCTACGTACGGGACAGGAGGGTGGATGCCTGCCTCATCAGCCTGGACCAGGAGAAGGCTTTTGACAGGATATCGCACACCTACATGATGGACGTGCTTTCCAAAATGGGGTTTGGGGAGGGAATCTGCAATTGGATCCAACTGCTCTACACAAACATCAGTAGCGCAGTCTCAATCAACGGGTGGGAATCTGAAAGTTTCCCGATCAAATCTGGAGTCAGACAGGGCTGTCCTCTCTCCCTGGTCTTGTTTGTTTGCTGTATTGAACCCTTTGCTGAGTCTATTAGGAAGGATGCGAGCATAAGAGGGGTGACAATCCCAGGCAGCGGAGGCACTCAGGTCAAAACCTCCCTGTACATGGATGACGTCGTCGTTTTCTGCTCGGATCCGCTGTCCGTGCGCAGACTGATGAGCATCTGCGACCAGTTCGAACGGGCCTCGGGAGCCAAAGTTAACCACGGCAAGAGTGAGGCCATGTTCTTTGGCAACTGGGCTGACCGATCCTTTGTCCCCTTCACCGTCAGGTCAGATTACCTGAAGGTGCTGGGGATATGGTTCGGAAGGGCCGGGGCGTGCACCAAAACATGGGAGGAGCGAGTAGCCAAGGTACGACAAAAGTTGGGCATGTGGGGGCAGCGATCTCTCTCCATTGTGGGTAAGAACCTGGTCATCAGGTGCGAGGCGCTCATGTTGTTGTTCTACGCGGCGTAGGTCTGGCCCATACCCCACTCCTGCGCCGTGGCAGTCACCCAAGCCATTTTCTGCTTCGTCTGGGGATCTAAAATGGACCGCGTCCGGAGGGACACGATGTTCAAATCTCTGGACAAGGGCGGGAAAAATGTACCCAACGTGGCCCTCATCCTGATGACCACCTTCGTGTGCGGCTGCATCAAGCTGTGTGTAGATCCCCAGTACGCAAACTCCAAGTGTCACTACGTGCTGAGGTTCTATCTGTCCCCGGTGTTGCGAAGGATGGGCCTGGTCACATTGCCGCGAACGCTCCATGCAGTTGGGCGGTGCCGTACCACCTATCCTTCGTGGAGCAGTTTCTGCGGGAAAACACCTTTGACCACCGGTCCATCAGGCAGTGGTCTGCACGGAATGTCCTCAAGGCCCTACGGGAAAAGGAAACGGTGGATCCTGTCGGATGGTTCCCCGAGCAGACCGTCAAAGTCATTTGGCGGAATGCCTCATCACCAGAACTTTCAAACAAGCACCAAGACGTAGCTTGGCTGGTGGTGAGAAGGGCCCTCCCCGTCAGATCCTTCATGCACACCCGAAGTCTCACCCCCCCCGCACAGTGCCCCCGCGTTGGCTGTGGTGGGGAAGAGACGGTCGCCCACCTCCTCCTGGAATGTGTCTTTGCAAAGCAGGTGTGGAAAGAGATGCAGTGGTTTTTGTCGAGGTTCATCCCAAGCAGCTCTGTAACACAGGAGTCTGTGCTCTACGGGCTGTTCCCAGGGACGCACACCGAGACAAACATCAACTGCTGCTGGAGGACTATCAATTCGGTGAAAGACGCCCTTTGGTCTGCCCGAAACTTGCTGGTCTTCCAGCGCAAAGAGTTGTCCACCACCGAATGTCGCAGACTGGCACATTCCAAGGTCCAGGACTACGTGCTGAGGGACGCACTAAAGCTTGGGGCAGCCGCAGCAAAGGCTCAATGGGGAAAGACCACAGTGTAAGGTCCCCCCACCAAGCTGAACTGAGGGGCTGGATCCATGGGAAACCCCTCGAACTGTATCGTTAATATTTTCATTTGCTGTAAATGTAAAACTGTAATTGGCACGACAATTGTGAAATGGAAGGGTTGTGAAGAAACTCATGTTAGTATTGAAGGAAACTGATCTCCCTTGCAATGTTTGTATTTTTTGGTGCTGTTTGAAACTGTTTGGCAATGTAATTTTTGCAGATTTTTATGAATAAAGTATATTTTGGAAATAAAAAAAACTAAGTAAATTGGGCCTGTATTTTCTGGTGTTTAGAAGAATGAGAGGTTATCTCATTGAAATATAAAGGTGCTGGATAGGGCAGACACTGAGAAATAATTTCTGCTGGTCGGGGAATCTAAAACACGGGGACACAATCTCTGGATAAGGGGCCGATCATTTAGGACTGAGATGAGGAGAAATTACTTCACTCAGAGGGTTGTGAATCTTTGGAATTCTCTACCCCAGAGGATTGTGAATTCTCCATTGTTGAATACATTTAAGGCCGGGATAGACAGATTTTTGGTCTCTCAGGGTGTATAGCAAGCAGGCGGGAAAGTAGAGTTGAATCCTCAGATCAGCCATGATCATTTTGTATGGCTGAACAGGCTCGATGGGCCATATGGTCTACTCCTGCTCCTATTTCTTGTGTTCTTGTGATGCAACTGATGACATTATGAGATATAGACGTGAAGGAGAAACTATTTTGAGAGACACACTCAACATGTGGCTTGCAAAGAGCATTCACACACCCGAGAGGAAAAGTTCTAGACCTGAGATCATACAATGTAGATAAGTAAGACTATATATAGTGTTATTGTTCAATCTGAATATAAAGCCTGCAGATATCATTAAAGAAAACTTAAAAACACAGCACAACACTAGGAACATAGGTTCATAGGAAATAGGCGCAGGAGTAGGCCATTCGACCCACAGAGTCTGTTCTGCCATTCAACAAGATCATGGCTGATCTTCTACCTCAATGCCATTTTCCCACAGTATCCCCTATCCCTTGATATCTTTAATATCTAGAAATCTATTGATCTCTGTCTTGAACATATTCAATGACTTAGCCTCTATAGCCCTCTGGAGTGGACAATTCCACAGATTCACCATCCTTTGAGTGAAGGAATTCCTCCTCATCCCAGTCCTAAATGGCCAACCTCTTATTCTGAGACAATGTCCCCTGGTTCTAGGCACCTCCCCACACCCCCCCCCCCCAAAACCCCAACCCCCAGTCAGGGGAAACATCCTTCCTGTATCAACCTTACTGAGCCCTGTAAGAATTTTGTCTGCTTCAATAAGATCACCTCTCATTTTTCCTAAACTCTAGAGAATATCGGCCCAGTCTCCTCAATCTCTCCTCATAGGACAATCCCACCATCCCAGGAATCAGCCAGGTGAACCTTTGTTACATTCCCTCTATGGGAAGTCATAGAGTAATACAGCACTGAAACAGGCCCTTCAGCCCACTGAGTCTGTGCCAACCATCAACCACCCAATTATACTAATCCTACATTCATCCCATATTCCCTACCACATTCCCACCTTCCCGTATCACTTACCTACACTGGGGCAATTTACAAAGGTCAATTTACCTATCAACCCGCAAGTCTTTGGCTGTGGGAGGAAACCAGAGGACCCAGCGGAAACCCCACACGGTCACAGGGAGAACTTACAAACTTCACACAGGCAGTACCCAGAACTGAATCCAGGACGCTGGAGCTGTGAGGCTGCAGTGCTAACCACTACGCCACTCTTAGGTAAGGAGACCAAAACTGTATATAATATTCCAGGGGCGGTCTCACAAAGGTTTTATAATATTGCAGCAAGACTACATTTTTTGGTGATGAAGAGAGAAAAAAAGAAAAAAATGGAAAAGACGAGGCTCAGAAGGATCTAAGGACAGAAAGCAAACACAGAAAATAAAGTTGAGAGAAAACCAGGACTAGATCAGAGAGAAAATGTGGACTGGAATCCAGAGAAAACTTGGGCTAGAACAGAAAAAAAACATTTTGTTCCAGATTTAAGCAAAAGTAGTCACCATGTGTGTGCAACAACTGCCAGTCTTTACAACCTTTGCAGAGACAGACAGCAACTCAGGGCCACACTGGAGCACAAAGTTGGCAAGATTCAAACGCTTAATGGCAGCACTCCATATCAACACATCCCAATGAAAGACAGCATTACTCCTACATTATGCTGGACCAAAAATTGACAATATTTTCAATACACCCATGGACACTCGAACCACTGATGATTATGATGCAGCGAAGAATGCTCTAATAAGATATTTTCAACCAAGGGCAAATCCTCACTATGAAATTTATGTCCTCAGGCAAGCAAAACAACATAAATGCAAGATCACTGTGTAACGAGACTCAGAAGTCTGAGCCAGAATTGTAACTTCACAGACGTGGATAAAGAAATCATCTCCCAGAACATTATGACGTACCAATCGCCAAGACTAAGAAAGCAAACTCTTAGAGAGGGAAAATCGTTAAACTTGTAAAGGTTACTCTATATTGGCAGAACACTGGAAGCCAGTGAAAGACAAGCCGAAGTCTTAGAAGGGAAAGAGGCAAATAAGATAAGACAAGGTCAGGATTGTCAACAGAATCCGTGAACGCCACAATAGGAAGTTTTCACCAGAGAAACATACTAAACACAAGGGCACAGAGGAAACCCAGAGAAAGGTCTAAGGCACGTCAAGGAAAACCAGGACAGGGATCACGATCCCCTCACGTTAGAACGTGCAATCATTGCGATGGTGCATATCCTCACTACAAAACTTGTCATGCAAGAGGAAAGAAATGTAATGCCTGTGGAAAAATGGTTCATTTCACAAGAGTATGCCATTCGAAGCCTGCACAAGACATTAATAGAGTTGAATGCCAGAAGGAAGATTACATATTCACAGCACAAGAGATTTTTGTTGCTCACATCCACGAGCACTGATGTCTGCCCATGTGTGACATGTTCATAAGCAATTCAACAATCTCTGCAATAATTGACTCAGGAGCAACATAATGGATGCCCCAACATTCCACGAGTTACAGAGAAAACAAAAACTACAATTCAACAAGCCAATATCTAAAATCTTATCTTATGGATCAGATACCCTCTACCGGTCCTAGGGATAGTCCAAGTTACGCACAAATCCTCCCATGGGTGCACATGTCAGACTACGTTCCATGTTATAGACTCAAGCAAAGGTCATCTGCTAAGTTTTGAAACTGCCGCAACATTGTTAGAGGATTGAACTACCTGGCGAAAGAAGACATCTGAAGAAGTAGCCACAACTCACGCCTACTCAACGCCACACGCCACAACTGAAAGCTTGAGAAATAGAGACAAAAGTCAAAAACAGAGGATAAAGACACGTGCAGACCGGCAGATGCACACAAAAGATAATGAAATAAAGGGAGACAAAGTCCAGTTCGGCAAGAGAAAACATCGAAAATTAGTTCACCATTTGACCCAAGAGTGCTTACAGAAGTTCAGAGAAAAGGAAGCATGATCATAGCAAAGAGAGGAAACTACATTGTGAAAAGAAATGTAACCTTCTTCAAAAAAGTCAGTGCTAAAACAATTCCAGAAGAAAGTGACAAAGATGACCTCGATGTCTTCATGTCTGCAACAACTTGAGAAGCAGCTCAGCCAAATCTAGCACAGCCAAAATCAATACTGCAAGGTCCACAGGGAAGATCATCGAGACCTCATCGGATTTAAAGACTATGTCATGCATCGATGATGAAGAGAGCCAGGTGGAAAAAAAAATCTAGGATTGAGGATGTTATGCTTGAAACCTATCTCCTCCAAGTTTTCAACTTCAGTTCAACTGAGTTTTGTTCAATGTAATTTTGCATTATTAAGAAGCTAGACAGTAATAGCTAATTTTTAAAGAAAAGGGGGATTCCAGGTGTGGCCTCACCAAGGCCCTGTATAATTGCAGCAAGACATCCCTGCTCCTGTATTCGAATCCTCTCGCTATGAAGGCCAACATATCATTATACCATTATATCAAGGGACAGATTGCTGGTGATTATTAATTCAAGGTATGTGAAGCTGTCAACGACCTCCAGAGTGAGGTTATAGACATTGATGGAAGGTGTGGTCTCTACGTCCTGGACCATAACTTTGGTCTTCATGACTCTGATTGTCAGTCCAAACTCCTTGCAGGCCCGGGAGAACTGATCTACAAGCTGCTGCAAGTGAATTTCATTATGGGATGTCAGCACACCATCATCAGCAACTCATGGACTAGTTCTTTATGTACTTTGGTCTTGGCGCGCAGGCTTGCCAAGTTGAACAGCTTGCTGTCAGCTCTGGTATGCAGGTGGACACCCCCATTTGAGTTGCCAAAATGAATAATAACAGCAAGGAGAAGAATATGCCAAGACACCATTTTAAGAGACACACTCAACACGTGGCTTGCAAAGTGCACACACACACCAGCGAGGAAAAGACCGGGACCTGAGATCATGCAATATAGGACAATAAAAAGTGTTTGTGTTGAATCATAATATAAAGCCTGTGGTTATTATTTAAAAAGACAAAAACACAGCACAACACTACACTCATGTAGACATTGAAGACCAGTAGTGCGAGTACAGAGACTTATGGCAGTCTGTTGTTGTGGAGCTGGGCTGAGCTCATTTTGTTTCCCAAACCAACACGCAGCTGCCTATTGTCCATAGCAGGCATAGTGTTTTGAGATAGGGGATGATGCTTGCGAGCTTCAGTAATCCATCCTTTAATTCAGACCACGTTGCAGGCTGATGACAGGTCTACAAAGGCTGTGCCAATCTTTGATCTTTTTTCTGGAATCTGGCCTTGATGTATGTCACAGGGGACAAAATTTGGTTGCAGCAACTGCGATTAGGCTGGAATCCCACTTTTTCTTCGGGGATCATGACTGGTTCGATGAGAGGGCTGATTCTCCAGAAGATGGTACGTTTCAGCAGTTTACAGGTTTTACACAGAAGTGATATATGTCCATCGTTTCCAGGGTTGTTGGTTGGCTTGCCTGGTTTGAATATGTCAATGACCGTCATCTCCCACCGTGTTTTTGGGATGCATCCGGATTCCATGGTATTGATGTGCAGTTTTGCCAGTCATTGCAGTCCCTTGGGGCTTAGTTGATGAAGAAATTCTCGGGTGGATTAGCTGCTCCAATACGTTATAGTAGGACCCAGGCATTGCAACTAGAGGGTGTGAAGTCCAGAACTTCAACACACTCAATCCACCGCTGGCATCTGGCTGAGTCTAGAGACTCTGGAAGGGCTTCCCAATCTGAAAGCTACCCTACTGGTTGTACTGCCAGAGCAGGTCCTGGGTCTCTTTTGTCCGGTAGTCGGTGTACTCTTCCTGGAAGCCCCAGGGATGCCCTGCTTGGTGACTGTGGTAAGGAGGCCAATAAAGCAATGAAGTTATGCTAAACCTTTAGAAAACACTGGTTAGGCCCCAACCCGAGTATTGTGGCTAGTTCTGGGCACCCATTTTAGAAAGAGTGTCAAGGCCTTGGAGAGGGTGCAGAGGAGATTTGCTGCAATGTTAACCAGGCATGAAAGATTTCATTTATGTGCAGAAAGTAGAGAAACTGGGTTTGTTTTAAGGGGAGATTTGATAGAGGATTTCAAATTCTCAAAAGCTTTCAATAACGTAAATAAAATGAAACTGTTTCAGTGGCAGAAGAGTCAGTAACCAGAGGTCACATATTTGAAGTGACAAAAGAACCAGAGGCAACATGCAGAAGCATTTTTTAACAGTGCGTTGTTATAGGAAATAAGAGCAGGAGTAGTCCATTTGACCCCTCGAGCCTGCTCCACCATTCAAATAGATCATGGCTGATCTTCTATCGCAACGCCATTTTTCCACACTATCCCCATAGCCCTTGATATTTTTAACAGAGTGTCTGCTGACAATGCAGAGCATGCGCAGAGCGATCGCCAATGGAATGCTTTACCTGAAAGGCCAGTGGAAGCAAATTTTATATCAATTTTGAAAACGTAATTGGATAAATACCTGAAAAGGAAAATTTGCTGGGCTATGGGGAAAGAACGGGGGCATGGGACTATTTGGATAGCTCTTTCAAAGAGCCAGAACAGACATGTTGGGCTGAATGATCTCCTGCTGTACTGTATCATGCTATAATTCTATGATTATGGCTCCACTCCCAATGAGTCACAAACTTCATGAACCGAATAGGCATCCACTCGCTTCATGTTCAACTGGTGATTTATCACCACCTGTGTCAGTCATTCAGATTTGTGTCAGCTTTCCTGCTAGACATCAATCTTGGCTCACCCTCTCCTCTGAATCAAAAGGTTCTGGTTTCAAGTCCCACTCCAGTGACCTGAGCACAAAATCTAGCCTGACATTCCAGTGTGTTACTGAGGGAGTACTGCACTGTGAGAGGCACCATCATTCGAAGGAGACATTAAACCAAGACCTTATCTGTGCTCTCAGATGAATCGAAAAGATCCCATGCCATTATTTTGAAGAAGAATAGAGGGGTTCTCCCCAGTATTCTGACCAATATTTATCCCTTAACTTGCCTTAACTAAAACAGATTATCTGGTTATTACCTCACTGCTCTTTGGGAGGCCTTGCTGTGCACAAATTGGCTGCTGTGTTTCCTACATTACAACAGTGACTACACTTTAAAAGTACTTAATTGGCTGAAGAACACTTTGGGACATCTTCAGGTCACAAAAGGTGCTATATAAATGCAAGGCTTTATACTACAACAGTTCAGAACAAGGGCTATGCTCTTTAAACCTGAATCATAACAAACCCATGCTCTCACCTTGAACCAAGATACAACCTGAACCATGGGACCACTAGATCCATCACTGAGCAGACCATTGGACTACTCAACTGAATGGTTTCACTGCCTTTGACAAGTCTGGGAGCTTTCTGCAGTCCGTTGAATTCTGCATAACTTTGCTCTGTGACCGGCAGCACAACAAGAAGCATCAAAGGCTCTCACAAGAATGATTTAAAATGATTAATAAAATATTCAAATTAGGGTCCTATGCATGTTGTAGGATGCTATTCTGATACTAGACTGCTACAGAGTCAGATTCCCCCAGCAACTCGTGGTGCTAACAGTCAGGAAGGACCCTTCAACAGCATTATTTAAAGAGCTCATCCACTAGTCACAGGTTTGTAGTTGTCCGGGGCAAAGACAGGTAATGTAACAGAAGTGGAAGTAGGCGGTCTTGGTGATATGAGGTTTGAAACCCAACTAGAGCTCAAATAAACACCGAGGTAGCAAAAAGGTCTGGTTCAGCCTCATTCAATTGCCACAGGAAGGAAAGGAGTTGATGGCTAGGAAACAGAGTTTGTGGTGGGCACTGAAGGCAATGGCTTTGGTCTTTCCAACATTTAGCTGAAGGAAATATTTCCTCATTTAGTACCAGTTGTCAGCTAAGTCGTGTGATAAATCAAGGATAATGAAGGAGTCAAGAAAGATGGTGGTCATGTAGAGCTGGGTGGTGTTAGAGTAGAGGTGGAACCTGTCGTGTTTTTGGATGATGTCGCTGAGGGGCAGCTCTTCCTGGTAATCTCATCTGTTTGGTTGTCAATATCAATCTCACACAAATTGCACTATTCAGAATTGGTTGTTTCTACAAATACCTTATAAAGCCAAGCAAAAACAAAGCACTGACTCAACACTTTTATCATTCCATGAAATTTTCTTGGTCACACACATAACCAATATGTAGGCTTAATTTTTGGTAAATATTTCATAATATACCTGAATGATAACGATAAATCATGATTAGAAAGGCGCTGTATGTAACAGTAATCTGATCATTACAAATTTGCACTCTATTTTGTTCCTCTAATGAGGTCAGAAATATTTTTATTGCAGCTCTTAACACTTAGCATGACAAAGTCCATTTAGCATCTTTGCACATCTTGGCCTCGAAACTAGTTCAGCCCCAACTTCAGGCCCAAATCCAGTGGCAAACAACAATGCCAAAGCTGGTCCTCTGGCATCATCAGGATGCAATGGTCTGTTGCTGGGAACGACAGTCAGGCCTCATGCGGTAGTGTGTTGGTTGTTCATAAAATGAAGATTGGCCAGCGGGGGGCGCCAGCACCAGAGCAATGGTGAAACCTGGGGATGGAGGGTAGTTGATTGGGAGAGTACAAGTAGTGATCAGCAGCAGCCCCCAGTTTTAATGTTCAGCCAGGAGAAGCACTCCTCCACCTTCTGTTTTCCCCCAGATTCCCGCTGACTTCAATTTTGTTAGACTCCTTGATACCACACACAGTCAAATGCTGCCTTGATGTGAAGGGCAGTCACTCTCACCTCACTTCTTGGATTCAGCTCTTTCGTCCATGTTAGGATTAAGACTATAATGAGGTCTGTAGCTGAGTGGCCCTGGCAAAACCCAAACTGAGCACTGCTGAGCAAGTTACTGCTGAGTAAGTGACACTTGATAACATTGTCAACGACACCTTTTGTCACTTTGCTGAAGTGATTCCATTTCCTCAGTGTCCAGCTGGTTTGTGACCACAGGCAGTGCATCATGCAGGTCTATGCCCAGTATCTTGGCAACCGTCATGACTCTTTCAACCTATGCCAGTGCTCTGTGCCACCTTTATTACCAGCCAGACCTTCAAAATATTCGCTGGATATTGGGCAACAAGGGCTATCACCTCCAGACATGGTTCATGACTTTTGTTAGGAACTTGGGCACAGCTGCAGAACTGGCCTCCAATGAGAACCGTGTCACTGCAAAATACATCATTGAACAAATAATTGGTGTGCTCAAGCAATGCTTCCACTGCCTGGGTCATTCCAGAGGAGGCCTCAAAACAGGCAGTCCAATGCAGCATCGGAGAACCTGAGACCACGATCATTCCTCTCCAAACCAGTGTTTCTCTGGTGCCTGCAGCTTTTCCCCTTTAAGAGGTTCTGACTGCCTTTAAGTGTTGTCACTGTCACTTGATTTTTGGCCCCCTCAAACAGATGTGTAGCCAATGAGCAGCACATCCTACTCATGATAATGAGCATGCTGTGGGAATATTATGTGTTGTCTGGGATAACACAAGCAGACACCAATAAACATTTTGACTCATAAATGTGATGAATCATTTCTTTGCTTTGGGTTAACCCACCTATTGTTCAATAAAAATTAAAAAGTAACTCCCAAGGAATATCCCAGACTCATGATTTATTCTGCTTCCTTCTTCAACTTATGTCATGCTGCTGTGGGATACACTGAGCAGAATTGCAATCATTGGTTGCATGTATTGCTAGAAATCAGCTGACTAATCCCACCAAAATGCTGAAGTATCAACAGCATTCAAATTGCCTGGATCAGACTATTTGCATAATAATTCACCAAATCATCTGTAGACATGGACGGAAGTAGGGAGCACACTAGTGGTAGGAGCAGAAAACTGCATGCAAATTAAATGTAAGGGATTTGGGATGATAAATAGGGAGTGTTAGAGTCAAGTGATGAAAATTCTTTGGCATAGAAATTCAGGCATGCCTATTTTGGTCATGTGGGGGGCACAGGATGCAATCCCTGTGCCTGAATGGGATGCTGAATGGGTGCTCATGATTTTGGGCTTCGGGCCTCATTTCAATTGAACTGGCGTGGTGCATAAGGTAAAGTTATCCACAGAAATAATAGCAGAAACAAAGTGACTCCTGACAACACAGCGGCCCGCTGACATCATCAGAGTGCACCAAGCTGCACACATGCGCAGTTACATCTTGCCAGGACTAAGTGGCGCATGTGCGGGTGTTTTGTCTTTATGTTGTTTCTGGTTCCCAGATGTTGGAAAGAATCACACTTTAATCTTGGAAAATGCTGGAGTCAGCACGATGCATTGTACTGTAGAATCTGATTATTGTGTTATAGATAACATGACTCCCCAGTGCAGCCGTGAATGAGGGCCCCCACTGGAACACTTAAACATAACAACTAGTTCCTAGCTAATTAGTTCCTAACACTTTACAGATAGTATAACAATATATACATATATAACATCCCTCTTTTTTCAAACATAATACCCCTATATCAATATAACTGTCAATATAAATAAAGATTATCATCTGACTTGTGGAAATAATCTGAACCCCTTTTTAAGAGTCTTTTATAGCATGTATTTAAAAAATATATATTATTCACGGTATCGTTTGGGTGGTAAGATGTTGTGCCTCCATCTTGTAGATTTGGCATTTGTTGCTCTTAGTGGTGAGTTGTCACACTGTACAGGTGATGTCGTGTCACTTGCTGGTGATGTTGTTAATGTTGTCTCGCTGGCTAGTGATGTTACCGGTGTTGTTGATGGTCTTTTATGTTGTTTCAGCTCAGGTGTAGGTCAAAAATGGATTCTGTTCCTTCTCATTTGGTTATCAGTTTTGGTCTCAATGCTATATGACATTGGAGTCTCAGCTTCACTAACAACTTTTGCTGGGCTTCATGATTGGATCCTGTACATGTACAGTTTGTCCTTTCAACAGCTCGGGTAGGGATTTAGCATATTTGTTGAAGTGTTGCTCGCCTCTTACCTGTGCTTCAGTGAGTTGTTGTCTCACTTCCTCCTGGTCACTTGAAGGATGTATTTTGCTTGGCAGAGTTGTCTTATATTTTCTTCCATTTAACAGCTCTGCTGGTGATTTCATGTCAGCTTTGTGAGGTGTGGATTGGAGTGACAATAAGGCCAGGTCTGGGTCTTCCTTCGTCTCTGAGCATTTCACAAGTGTTCTTTTAACGGTATGGACGCGTCTTTCTATAAATCCATGTCCCCATGGGTAGTGTGGTGATGAGGTGATGGTGTTGAACCCATACTGGTCAGCGAATTCCTTAAATTCTCTGGATGTAAGTTGAGTGCCATTGTCACATATTAACCTTTCAGGAATCCCTTGCTCAGCGAACAGAACTCATACTGCTGAGATTATTGTTGTGGTTCTCAAGTCTTTCATCTGCTCGATAAAATGGAATTTTGAGTAGTAGTCTGCAAATATGAGATACCATTCTTGATTATATGTGACTAATCGACTCCTACAGTATGCCATGGTCTGGGTGGTACTTCAGTAGCTATCATCTCTTTCTGTTGGGAGTTTCTGTACTCCTGGCATACATTGCATGTAGACACCATATTTTCAATATCTTTGTATATGCCTATCCAGTACACAGCTGATTTGGCTCTGAGCTTACACTTCTTCATTCCCATGTGGCCTTCTTGTATCTTTTGGAGAAGTTCTTCCTGCATTGTTTTGGGTATGATTATTCTGGATCCGGCCAGTAGAACACCATCTTCGAGTGAGATGTCATCTCTGATAGACCAGTACTGCTGTATTGCTGGCTGTGTGTGCTGTATCCTATCAGGCCATCTCTGGATCACTTGCTGAGATAGCTTCTGTAACTCCTCATCTTTGCTGGTCTCATCTCTAACTTGACTCAGTTTTGGAGGTGTTACGTTCACTAGGTGATGAATCTTTATGCCTAGATCTTCTATCTCATTTTTCTCCTGTGGTGACAACCGAGATAGGGTGTCTGCCAGCACCATTTCTCTTCTTGGCTTATATTTCAGAGTCAAATCATAACTCTGAAGCCTCAAGAGTAACCTCTGCAGTCTTGCTGGTGCTTTACATAGATTTTTCTTGTAGATCTGCTCCAGTGGACGATGATCACTCTCCACTGTGAACTTCCTCTGTAGATATGTGTGGAACTTCTCACATCTACATGACTCCAAAAGCTCTCTCTCTATGTTGGCATATCTTGTCTCAGCTGATGTCAGAGCTTTGGATGCAAGTGCTATTGGCTTTCCTTCTTGTACCAGGGCTGCTCCCTGTCCTTATGTGGGAGCATCTACTTGCAGAGTGACGGGTTTCTTTTTGTCGTAGTATGACAGACTTGTCTTCTTGCATACTACCTTTTTGAGTTTGTTGAAACTCCTGTCATTTGACTCTGACCACTGGTACTCTACATCTTCTTTCCTCAGCTCCCGCAAGTTTGCTGTGTGTTCCGACATGTGCGGAATAAAGGAGCTCATGTATTGTATCAAACCAAGGAAACTTCTCAACTCTCTCTTATCTCTTGGGGCTTCCATCCCCAAGATGGCTGAGATTCTTTCAGGGCTTGGCTTAACTCCGTCAGGTGTGTACACCATTCCGAAGAACTGGCATTCAGTCACTTTCACAATGCATTTGTCAGCGTTTAGCTTAATCCCAGCTTTCCTGGTTCTCGCCATGGCTTCATGTAGATAGTTGTCATGATCTTTTCCATCTACACCATATATCTGTATATCATCAGCTCTGCTGACTGCTCCTTTGCATCCCCTCTATTTCTTGTCTACTTTCTGTTGGAACACATCTTGGCTCACTTTGAGGCCTAAGAGTAGACGCAGGAATTTGTACCGTCCAAAGGGTGTGTTGAACATTGCCAACAATGAAGATTCTGCTTCGAGCTTCACATTCCAGTAGCCATTTCTGGCAAAAGCTTGTTGAAAACTTTTGCCCCTGCCCGTGCTAGTGTGATTTCTTCCAATGTTGGAATAGGGTAGTGATCCCTCTTTATTGCTTGGTTAAGATCTTTGAGATCTTGGCTAATTCTTAGCCGTCCATTTGGATTCTCTCTCACCATGGAATTTACCCAATCTGTAGGTTATGTGACTCTGGCAATCATCTTCTTTTCTTCCATTTCTTGGCGCTCTCTTTCAAGCTTTCCTTTTAGTTCTACTGGTACTTTACGTGAGGGATGAATCACTGGTTTCATTGCTGGGCCAATAGTGAAGTGATACTCAAAATCTTCGAAGCATCCAACCGTCTCATCAAAACACTCAGTGCATTTGTACCAGATCTTCTTTGCTTCTTATTGGAGGGCGCTTTTCAATGGGTGTACTATCTTCAACCCTCAATGTCGCCTCCTTCACCTCATGGTTTACTGAGATAATCTGCAGCTCTTCACAACTGGGCGGCACAGTGGCGCAGTGGTTAGCACCGCAGCCTCACAGCTCCAGCAACCCAGGTTCGATTCTGGGTACTGCCTGTGCGGAGTTTGCAAGTTCTCCCTGTGACCGCGTGGGTTTTCGCTGGGTGCTCCGGTTTCCTCCCACAGCCAAAGACTTGCAAGTGATAGGTAAATTGGCCGTTGTAAATTGCCCCTAGTGTAGGTAGGTGGTAAGGAATATGGGATTACTGTAGGGTTAGCATAAATGGGTGGTTCTTGGTCGGCACAGACTCGATGGGCCGAAGGGCGATGGGCCGAAGGGCCTGTTTCAGTGCTGTATCTCTGAAAAAAAACTGCTCAACCCCAGGATAGCTGAACCGTCTGTTTCTGTGACGTAGAACATACAGTTAACATCTTTTCTTTTGTGTGTCCCTCTGATTTGGGTTGTTCCGAGCTGTCGAAACTCTGTTCCCCCCTATGCTGTTAGCGTGACATTGTTTGGTTTCAGAGCAGCTTCCCTTGGATAACCATTTTTCTCCAAATTTTCAGGAAAGATCTGCTGGTATAGTCTAAGCAGGGTGATGTTACTCTGCGCTCCAGTATCAATCTTCACCTTCAGATTTATCGTTGTGAGCTTATTCCTCAGCCTCTTGCTGATTTGAATGGTTGTGTGAATTTCTTTTCTCCAGAAACTGTCACATCCAGACATTATATGCAATTGTATGGTTTCTATGTCTACCATGTTCTCAAACCCATCGCCATCTTCCAGGGTATGGATGTTTTGGTTTCTTTCACTATTCCTTCGCCCTGTCACTCTGGCTCTGATGGCTCATCTACCACCTTCTTGCCTTGTTCTGCACATCTTTTCCCAGTGATTGGTCTTTCTGCAAGCTCTGCAGATTGATCCATATGCGAGACATTTCCTTCTATCTGTCAATTCATGTAGTCATCCACAGCTCCTGCACGTCTTACTCTCTGTTTGGTGTACATTCTTTAGCTGTTATTTCACTGCATTGACCCTGCTACCTGTCTCTTGACTTAACTGAAGGCTAGCCATTGGGAGGTCAGAGTTTTCATCTGTCTGCTCGTGGCTTCATGTGCTCGGCAGTGTTTACAGCCTGCGATATTGTGAGCTGGTCCTGTCTGATTAGAGCTTTCTGTACTTCAGGATGTGCAGAACCCCAAATGAGCTGATCCATCATCTGTGTCCTTAAATTTACATTATCTGGCTGCATTTTTCAATCTTGCTAAAAATTGCCAATAGGCTCACCTAGTTCCTGTCTGAGACCTTGAAATTCATATCGGTATATCCGATGATTTGATTTTGGCTGGAGATGGGTGCTGAATCTTTCAAAAATTTTGCCTGGGTTTCTGCTGTCCTCTTTGCTTAGGTCCCAGCTGTTAAATAAATTTAGTCCTCTATCTCCAGCCCACAGGAGGATATAGCTGACCCTCTCCTCTTCACTAGTGCCTTTTAGGAAACTGTTGAATGCCAAATTGCACATTTGTTTAAACTTCTCAAATGCCTCTATGACATCATCTGCTCCACAAGTCATGATGGGCTGTAGCAGTGCATTCACTCCTGTCCCGGCTGACATTTCGATCTTTTTGTTAATTTCGAGTTTTCACATGAGTCACTCAGTTTTTCTATCTTTTTCTCTGGCACTAATTTGGGTCACTTTTCTCAATCTGATGCTTTTAAAAATGTCGTAGGTTTACTCACACTCGCTGCCACCATGTTTCGTCTTTATGTTGTTTCTGGTTCCCAGATGTTGGAAATAATCACACCTTAATCTTGGAAAAGGCTAGAGTCAGTCTGGTTTATTGCAGCACAGTGGCGCAGTGGTTAGCACTGCAGCCTCACAGCTCCAGCGACCCGGGTTCAATTCTGGGTACTGCCTGTGTGGAGTTTGCAAGTTCTCCCTGTGTCTGCGTGGGTTTCCTCCGGGTGCTCTGGTTTCCTCCCACATGCCAAAGACTTGCTGGTTGATAGGTTAATTGGACATTATAAATTGCCCCTAGTATAGGTAGGTGGTAGGGAAATATATAGAGACAGGTGGGGATGTGGTAGGAATGTGGAATTAGTGTAGGATTAGTATAAATGGGTGGTTGATGGTCGGCACAGACTCGGTGGGCCGAAGGGCCTGTTTCAGTGCTGTATCTCTAAAAAAAAAATGCTTTATACTATAGAGCTTGATTATTGTGTTACATATAACATGATTCCCCAGTGCAGCCGTGAATGAGGTCCCCCACTGGAAGACTTAAACATAACTAGTTCCTAGGTAATTAGTTCCTAACACTTTACAGATAGTATAACAATATATACATATATAACAGTGGGATGATGTCATCGTGCAGCGCCAACGTCATCGCGTATCTGCGCCTGGTCATTAAGGCCAGGCGCAAACTAGTGACTGATTGTATCTGCTTACATTGTTTGCAAGTATTGCTATAAATCAGCTGACTAATCACACCAAAATGTTGCTGATGATGTTGTTTATCAGCAATGGCACCCAGGTGTAAAATGAGCACCAAAAGGATCAAATAAAAACAGAAAATGCTGGTAATTCTTAGCAGGTCTGGCAGCATTCATGGAGAAAGAAACAGTGTGAATTTTTCAGATCGATGACTTTTCATCAGAACAGCAAAAATACCAATTTGGGGTCGCACCGTCCTGCACACCAAGGACATCTGAAAGATTTCTGACCCAAAGTTGGTTTCCTAAAATTGACATTAGGCCCCTTGCATATGCTACTAAGGGGAACTAACACATGTTTAAAGACCCTTACATCTTGGATGGCATTACCACTCTACAGTCTACTCTGCAAAGCTTGGTCACCTAAGGGTCTCTGAAGCCAGGTCCTCAATAGGACTCCGACTTTGCAAACTTCTCAGCTTCGACAGAAGTTTAAATGGCTTCCACGCAGACGCTGGACTCCAGGGTCAAGAGATAAGTGTCCACGTTGTACAGGGAGCATACCTATGGACAGCTTAGTGATCTGAATAGACAGGGGCTTTGAAGAATTGGCTCATCTTCTGCGGTCTGCTTCCCTGCAGTTGAAGTTATGAGCCCCAGTCCCAGGGGAGTAGAAGTGACGTGATAGGAATGGCATGAATCATCATGTCTGCTCCTTCCCCATCCACTCAACCAGTATCCATCATGGTAACAGTAAGTTAGTTGTGCCAGCAGACTGCCCCAGCAGCAGCCAAGGAGCAGCAGGGCCTTCAAAAACTTGAACACCCAGAAATCACTGGCCATGAGCATCGAACATGTCTAAACATGACGAATAGCAGCTTGTTACCAGCTTTGCTGAGGCCACTAGGGATACACCCCATAGCGGTAAAAGACTTAGAAAAGCATTGAGTGTGAGTGAAAAATGAATTCATAGCAAATGAATTACTGTGCTTGCTTTTAAATCGAGCACCTTTATGAAATTTGGCGCTATGGTTTACAGTGTGGTTTCATAGTAGCTTCTGATTCTAAATTCTCTGTTGGGGTTGTTGGAGCAGATCACCAAAATGACTGAGAAATTACCTTATCCCTCACAACTGTTGCTGCAAGGCACTGAGATAGTCCTCCTTCTCCTGCTGCTTCCTCTCCTTTCCCCAGTCTTCCACATACAATGAGATCTGTTGTTGCTCATCTGGTTCCTCCAAAGTCAGACCTCTCTAATGCAAGATTGTGAAATATGAAGCACACATTAAATAGGAGGACCAAGGGATTGATTAAGAAGGGGAAAATAGAGTACGAGAGCAAGCTTGCGGGGAACATAAAAACTGACTGTAAACGTTTCTATAGCTATGTGAAGAGAAAAAGATTGGTGAAGACAAATGTAGGTTCCTTACAGTCAGAAACAGGGGAATTCATTATGGAAAACAAAGAAATGGCTGAACAACTAAATGCATACTTTGGTTCTGTCTTCACAAAGGAGAACACGAATATCACATCAGAAATGTTGGGGAACACAGGGCTTAGTGAGAGAGAGGAACTGAAAGAAATCAGTATTAGTAAAGAAATGGTGCTCGGGAAATTGGTGGGATTGAAGGCCGATAAATCCCCAAGGCCTGATGGTATGCATCCCAGAGTACTTAAGGAAGTGGCCCTAGAAATAGTGGATGCATTGGTGGTCATCTTCCAAGATTCTATAGACTCTGGAACAGTTCCTACAGATTGGAGGGTAGCTAATGTAACCCCACTATTTAAAAAGGGAGGTAGAGAGAAAGCAGGGAATTATAGACCAGTCAGCCTGACGTCGGTAGTGGGGAAAATTCTAGAGTCCATTATCAAAGATTTTATAGCAGAGCACTTGGAGAACAGTGGCAGAATCAGACAGAGTCAGCATGGATTTACGAAAGGGAAATCATGCTTGACAAATCTACGAGGATGTAACTATCTCCGGGTGCTCCGGTTTCCTCCCACAAGCCAAAAGACTTGCAGGTTGATAGGTAAATTGGCCGTTATAAATTGTCACTAGTATAGGTAGGTGGTAGGGAAATATAGGGACAGGTGGGGATGTTTGGTAGGAATATGGGATTAGTGTCGGATTAGTATAAATGGGTGGTTGATGTTCGGCACAGACTCGGTGGGCCGAAGGGTCTGTTTCAGTGCTGTATCTCTAATCTAATCTAACTAGTAGAGTTGATGAGGGGGAGCCAGTGGATGTGGTTTATTTGGACTTTCAGAAGGCTTTCGACAAAGTCTCAAATAAGAGATTAGCATGTAAAATTAAAGTGCACAGGATTGGGGGTAGTGTATTGTGATGGATAGAAAATTGGTTGGCGGACAGGAAACAAAGAGTAGGGATTAATGGGTCTTCTTCCGAATGGCAGGCAGTGATTCGTGGGGTACCGCAGGGATCGGTGCTAGGACCCCAGCTATTCACAGTGTACATTCATGATTTAGATGAGGGAACTAAATGTAATATCTCCAAATTTGCAGATGACACAAAACTGGGTGGGAGGGTGAGTTGTGAGGAGGATGCAGAGAGGCTTCAGGGTGATTCAGACAAGTTGAGTGCGTGGGCTAATGCAATGCACATGCAGTATAATGTGGATAAATGTGAGGTTATCCACTTTGGTAGCAAAAACAGGAAGGCAGATTATTATCTGAACGGCTATAAACTGAGAGAGGGGAATATGCAGTGAGACCTGGGTATTCTTGTACTCCATTCGCTGTAGGTAAGCATGCAGGTGCAACAGGCAGTAAAAATGGCAAATGGTATGTTGGCCTTCATAGCGAGAGGATTCGAGTACAGGAACAGGGATGTTTTGCTGCAATTATACAGGGCCTTGGTGAGGCCACACCTGGAATATTGTGTGCAGTTTTTGTCTCCTTATCTGAGTAAGGATGTTCTTGCTATAGAAGGAGTGCAGCGAAGGTTTACCAGACTGATTCCTGGGATGGTGGGACTGACGTATGAGGAGAGATTGAGTCGATGAGGATTCTATTCGCTGGAGTTCAGAAGAGTGAGGGGGGAATCTCATAGAAACCTATAAAATTCTAACAGGACTTACAGGGTAGATGCAGGAAGAATGTTCCCGATGGTGGGGGAGTCCAGAACCAGGGGTCATAGTCTAAGGATACGGGGTAAATCTTTCAGGACTGAGATGAGGAGAAATTTCTTCACCCAGAGTGGTGAGCCAGTGGAATTCGCTACCACAGAAAGCAGTTGAGGCCAAAACATTGTATGTTTTCAAGAAGGAGTTAGATATAGCTCTTAGGTCTAAAGGGATCAAAGGGTATGGGGCGAAAGCAGGAACAGGCTACTGAGTTGGATGATCAGCCATGATCATAATGAATGGTGGAGCAGGCTCGAAGGACCGAATGGCCTACTCCTGCTCCTTTTTCTATGTTTCTATGTGGATGCTTATTTGTGGGGCAAATTATAGAGAACTTCCAAGACCTGTTGAGACACGGAATCTCATTGTTAACATCCCTATAGTGTGCTCAATTATGATTATGGTGGTCCCATACCTTCTATTACAACTGTGTTGCTCGGGAACTATGGGCTTATGGAGGGATGTCTTGAGTCACATCTCTAGGGGGCACCCCTTGTGCCCCAGGAGCCATTCTGTCACATTCCTGGAGGATGGTAGAGTGTCTCAATTCTATTTCTTCCTATGTTGTTGGTTCCAAATGAGCCACAACTTCTAGATGCTCTGTTTCCTCACCAGAATCTTTTGCACTCCCTATGTGATATTTCTTATCCCAGCACCTGGGAGGCAACATATCATTTGAGACCCTGGGCAGGATTGACACAGGAGGAGAGATTGGGTCGACTAGGCCTATATTCACTAGAGTTTAGAAGAACGAGAGGGGATCTCATAGAAATTATAACAGGACTAGACAGGCTAGGTACAGGGAGGATGTTCCCGATGGCTGGGGAGTCCAGAACCAGGGGTCACAGTCTCAGGATACGGGGTATGCCATTTAGAACCGAGAGGAGGAAAAATTTCTACACTCAAAGGGTGGAGAGCCTATGGAATTCTCTACCGCAGAAGGCAGTGGGGGCCAAGTTATTAAATATATTCAAGAAGGAGATGGATATATTTCTTGATGCCGAAGGGATCAATGGATATGGGGAGAAAGCAGGAACAGGGTACTGAATTGGACGATCAGCCAAGATCTTTTCTGAATGGCGGAGCAGGCCCGAAGGGCTGAATGGCCTACTGCTGCTCCTATTTTCTACGTTTCTATGTTGCAAGTGCAAAGTGCAAATCTATTCCCCTGCCTATGGAATCCCCCATTACTATTGTGTTTTTCTACTCCAAATCCTCACTGGCTAATAGTTCCTCCATTATGCTGTACTTTTGCTTGTGATTTTTTTTTAAATGTTCATGGGATGTGGGCAAGGCCACCATTTATTGCCCATCCCTAATTTTCGTTCAGAAGGTGGTGGTGAGTAGCCTTCTTAAAGCGCAGCAGTCTTTGTGGTGTAGTTACACTCACAGTGCTGTTAGGGAGGGAATTCCAGAATGTTGACCCAGCCACAGTGAAGGAACAGCAAACTAGTTCCAAGTCAGGATGGTAAGGATGGAGGGGAACATACAGGTGGTGTGTTCCCATGTGTCTGCTGCCCTTATTCTTTTAGGTGATAGAGATAGCAGGTTTGGAAGGTTTTGTTGAAGCAGCTTTGGCGAGTTGCTGCAGTACATCTTGTGTATGGTACACACTGCTGCCATTGTGGTGGAGGGAATGATTTTTAAGATGTTGGATGGGGTGCTAATCAAATGAGGTACTTTATCCTGGATGGTTTCGTGGTTCTTGAGTGTTGTTGGAGCTGTGCTCATCCAGGCAAGTGGAGAGTGTTCCATTACAGTCCTGACTTGTGCCTTGTAGATGGTGGACCGGCTTTGGGGAGTAAGGAGGTAAGTTACCTGCTACAGAATTCCCAGCCTCTGATCTGCTCTTTTTATTTATAGATACAGCACTGAAACAGGCCCTTCAGCCCACCGAGTCTGTGCCGACCAAGAACCACCCATTTATACTAACCCTACAGTAAACCCATATTCCCTACCGCCTACCTACACAAGGGGCAATTTACAATGGCCAACCTATCACCTGTAAGTCTTTGGCGGTGGGAGGAAACCGGAGCACCCGACGAAAACCCATGCGGTTACAGGGAGAACTTGCAAACTCCGCACAGGCAGTACCCAGAATTGAACCCGGGTCCCTGGAGCTGTGAGGCTGCGGTGCTAACCACTGCGCCACTGTGCTGCCCTAATTGTAGCCACAATATTTATATGGCTGGTCCAGTTAACTTTCTGATCAATAGTAACACCCGGGATGTTGATGTCGGGGGATTCTGAAATGGTAATGCCATTGAATGTCAAGGGGAGATGGTTAGATTCTCTCATGTTTCAAATAGTCATTGCCTGGCACTTGTGTGATGTGAATGTTACTTGCCACTTATCATTCAAACCTAATTGTTGTCCAGGTCTTGCTGCATGCAAGTATGGATTGCTTCATTATCTGAGGAGTTGGAATAGGGCTGAACCCTGTGCAATCATCAGCGAACATCTCCACTTCTGAACTTATGATAGAGGAAAGGTTAGTGATGAGGAAGCTAAAGACGGTTAGGCCTAAGAATTGGGTATACTTTTGATTAAAATAAGTAATACAGTTTCGTCATTTCTGTCTGTGAGTAGCATTGTCACACAAACATACGAATTAGGAGCAGGAGCAGGCCACTCAACCCCTTGAGCCTGCTCCGCCATTCAATAAGATCATGGTTGATCTGATTGTCACATCAATTCCACGTTCCCGCCTACCCCAGAGAACCTTTCACCCCCATGCTTATCAAGAATCCATCTACCTCTGCCTTAAAAATATTCAAAGACTCTGCTTCCACTGCTTTTCAAGGAAGACAGTTCCAAAGACTCATGACCCTCAGAGAAAATAATTTCTCCTCATCTCAGTCTTAAATGGGTGACCCCTTATTTTTAAAAAGTGACCCCTAGTTCTAGATTCTCCCATAAGGGAAAACATCCTTTCCACATCCACCCTGTCAAGACTCCTCAGGATCTTATATGTTTCAATCAAGTCGCCTCTTACTCTTCTAAATTCCAGCGGATACAAGCCCAGCCTGTCCAACCTTTCCTCAGAAGACAACCTGCCCATTCCAGGTATTAGTCTGGTAAACCTTTTCTTAACTGTTTCTAATGCACTTACATCCTTCCTTGAATAAAGAGACCAATACTGTACACAATACTCCTGAAGACTCCTAAACCTGTTTCGAGATCTTCAATCACCTGGACTCCACGCATCTCATATATGTTGCATCAGACAACATAAAAAAAGCTTCTCATTACATGGTGGCAGCTGTGGTGAGAAGACAGAATCTAGATTTGAAGACCACAGGGGAGCAGCTCTGAAATGACTTTCCTCCAGCCACTGGAAGGAGAAAGTTCAAAAAATACTGGCCCTAGCAGGGAGAGAAAAAAAAGGATTCACCTCCAGCTGTAGAAGACAGAGAGCTGAACGACAGGCTGCAAATCAATCACTGTGATTTGGTGAGTGGGGAATCCCTGCTAAAAAGATTTTTTGAGGTGCTTGCAAAGCTCATTTTTTTTAAAGGCTCAGTAAAAGAAAAGAACAGGGAAAAGGAAAACCCAATCCTTATTTCAGGCTGATCAATTGTTTTGAAAGGCTCCCCCATGCTGATCGAGGTCCACGCCATTACAGGAGGCATCCGACAGCAAAAAGCGCAGGAATCCTCCATTCACGCAGCTCGCTGCAAAAGCTATAAAAAAAAACATTAAATCATTCGAACACTGCAGCGCCTTCACTCACTCAGCCAGAGTTTTAAAAAACTCATAAAACCACTCAACCGTGAAGAATTGTCTACTGAATGGCTGTATAAACAAACTAGAAAAAAGGTACTTGAAATGCCTATTGCACAGCAGTATAAACAAACAGACTAGAGTGCTGGAAGCTAGATAAACAGACAAGCCTCTCCTGTCAATCAAACCAGCTAGTCTAAAGAAGATTTTTTTAAAGGGGAATCAGTGCAGAGTCACAGAACCAGGTCTTAAAGCAAGTTCTTAAACAAGCGTTAAAGCACAAGAACATGGATACCAATTTTCCCAGCATGAACTGGAAAGTCTTCAATATTCTATCTGAGTTCAAATTGTTCCAACAGAGAATGCAGTTATGCTTTCCAGACCAAGTAATTGCAGAACCAGAAAAACAAGCTGTAAAATTCTAATTGCAATTGGAAATGAGGGATTACACAGAATCAATACCTGAGGCATATCTGAACAGGACCAGAAAGATCTCACAAAGATATGCAAAATACTGGAAGATCAGCTCAGATTAAGAGTGAATTTTTGAATTCACCACCTGGAATTGATGTCCTACAGGCAACAGCCACAGGAATCAATAGACCAGTTTGTCAGTAGATGCCGAAGTAAGGGCAACAAATGTGACCTCTCAGAAGTTGAGCTGTCAGATTGAATTAGGGAGTTGGTGATTATATCAACACCCATTGAAGGATTTCAGAAAGTCCTCTTGGGGGAAAAATGTCACAGTACCGATGCACGGCTGGGAGATGGCAGGAAATACGAAGCCATTATACAGGAAAACAGCACCTGCAAGCACTAGATGCAACCAACAGTATCGGCATGATAACCAGGTCGAAAAGAGCAAGTAAGCTGTGTGGTAAGTGCGGTCTGTCCCACACTTGACGAAATTGCCCTGCATTTCGAGACCTGTGCAAGGTGCGCGGTGTAAAAGGACACACGGCCCGCCAATGCAGGAACCCTGGCTCCAAAGACGCAGTCAGAAGTCATGGCAGGACACAGGCAAACAGAAAACAGGGCAACAGCAGCAAGGAACATGCCAGAGACCTATGTAAACGCAAGCCGATACACGAGGTCCACAGCGAAGCAGACCTGAGACAAGACTCAGAGCTAAATATTTCTCAGACAGAAGATGAACAGGTATTCCACATTGTGAACCTGACACATCATGTTGATGAAGTCCAACAAATGGAAGCTTTCGCCACTATCAACATCACATGCCCAAAGAAAGCTGGCAAACATTCATTCAAGGTCAAGATTGACACTGGCACTAGTGCAAATATCCTACTAGTACGAATACTCAAAGATATTTACCGGAGTCGTTGGAAGTCTATGATACAATCAACAACTGCCAAGTTATCTGCATACATTGGGTCTCCCATCCCTTGCAGTGGCACATTAACAATGCAATGCAATGCAGATACGGCAAGTTGGCATGGAAACCACAAACATTCTACCTAGTAGACATGAGCAGACTAGCAGTGGCAAAACTACCAGCGTGTAAGGACCTCAACCTCATAACTATCCATGAAAGGATGACCAAAGGGAAATCTCCACGTACCAGAAATTGCTCGCAGATTCTGACCAGCATCAAACAGTGCAGTCTGGAAATCCAGCAACAGCACAACTATGCCGTGCCATCACTTCGGCTCTCTAGAGAACCGCCAGCACTACAACAAGCCAGGACAGGTACCACCACAAGGCCAAGCACTCCTTCCCCATCAAGTCCTCGACCCTGAGCCCCAAGCCTTCAGAAGCGGAGGATCAGGAGAGGCGAAGGACATGCAATATCCTGGAGAGGCAGAGGAGGAATGGGTTGAAGCATTGCCTGTTAATTCTTCGAGATGAGGTGCCGGAACCTTCCAAGAATATAAGGCCTTAAAAGAGGTAATCTTGAGAAAAGCAACAGAGTATGTTAGCAGGCTGAAGGCAGAGCAACAGAAACTGAATGCGGAGAGGGAGAAACTTCAGAAAAAAACAGCAACAGATGAAATTCCTCGAGCAAGAGTTGTCAAACCACTGAGGGACTTTTGAGCCTCTAGATTTGTAAAGTTCATAATCTTTATAAGTGTGTAAATAATTGTTATCTAATTTCATATGTTTGTGCTTTTAGCATAGGAGATTTATCTTTGGAAAGAAGGGGGAAGTTCTGCGATTGTCTTTTAAGAGTAATGTACCTTTACGATCTTAGTATGCTAATGACTAAGTGCCAAGATGTAGTCATGTGATGACATGCCAACCTCACTCTGTAACTGGTCTTGTAAATAATAGCTCTCTACTGCACATAGTTGTTAGCTGTCTAATAAACCTGTCTGAGATCTTCAATCACCTGGACTCCACACATCTCATTTATGTTAAGCTTCTCTTTACAGAAACCAGTCCAGGAGATTACATGGAGCAATTATTATCTATAAAGATACATATATTTAAATATTGTGATCTTTGCCCCAGTCAGGAACTGCTCCATCTTGAAGACATGTAGAGAGTCATCACTCACCACAACAGTTGGCAATGTAATGAAGCTCACTCCTGTCTTGGAGAATAACTGTCTAGCGTCCGGTCTACTTCTACTCTTGCATATTATTTAATTGGATTTCTTTTTGTTATTGTATTAATGGGGCCCCAAGGTAGTTGCCATATTGATTTCATGTTCCCGAACTCGTCCCAATCTGTTAAACCGCAATAATAAAAAATACAGCTGAATTGAGTATATCTGCTGCTTGACTTACAAAGCCCATGTAACTTTGTTTACGCAGGTCATAAGGGTCATTCTTGAGTTGTTAGCTTTTTGGAGTTGAGATACTGTTTTTGTTTTAGCTTGCGCTAATGCAAACGCATAGGACCCAAAATTTCTTGTAAATGAGGTGTATTCTGCGATTACATTTTCAGTAGCTCCGGGAACTAAACCCCCAAACTGCTTGACATAAAGGCAAGCGACGAGAAAAATGTAACTCTCTCAGTCAGTGAGCGGAACTGTGCTGCGGCACCGGAGCGCTGGCGGAAGGTTTCCTGTGTTGCACTTTTAGCGTCGCTAACGGCGGAGAAGGGACGTTTGCAGGCGAAGTGAGGGAGGTTCTGAGGCCGTTTACTTGCCGAAATAACTCTTTTTCATCTTTCGAGAGGAGGATGTCGCGGGGTAAAGGCAGCAACATTTTCAGCGGATACCGGGCGCTCGCAATTTATTGTAACCAGGTCCCGCACGTGGTCCGGTTCCACCAGCGGCACCGGGAGTTTTACCTGGTAACGGCCGTAGGGGCAGCTTTCCACACCTATAATGTGAGTAACATCATTCCGAGCATTAATGACTGCTTTCCACACCTACAATGTGAGTAATATCACTCCCTCAGTGTTAACGACAGCTTTCCACTCCTACAATGTGCGTAACATCACTCCCTCAGTGTTAAAGACAGCTTTCCACACCTATAATGTGAGTAACATCACTCCCTCAGTGTTAACGACAGCTTTCCACTCCTACAATGTGCGTAACATCACTCCCTCAGTGTTAAAGACAGCTTTCCACTCCTACAATGTGCGTAACATCACTCCCTCAGTGTTAAAGACAGCTTTCCACACCTATAATGTGAGTAACATCACTCCCTCAGTGTTAACGACAGCTTTCCACACCTACAATGTGAGTAACATCATTCCGAGCATTAATGACAGTTTTCCACACCTACAATGTGAGTAACCTCATTCTGAGCGTTAATGACAGCTTTCCACACCTACAATGTGAGTAACATCACTTCCTCAGTGTTTATAACAGCATTCTTCACCTACAACGTGAGTAACATAACTCCCTCTGTATTTAATTACAGTTTTCAACACCTATAATGAGTAACATTACTCCTTGTGTATTAATAACAGCTTCCACACTGTTACGACCGATGTGGGAGGAGTGCATTGTTAATTCAGTCCCACTTCTCCACGGGTCACAGCAAATCAATACATTTTTCCCCACCGACCGAAAAACAGTCAATTACGCTCTCTATTTGTCCCCCAGAATAAAGTACACTAACCAGGTTTCTTTAAGCAATAACAAAGTTAACTATTTATTATAGAAACAAGTCTTAACCAATAATGAGATAACTCTATATATGAAAAGCTCTTTATATCCCTAGCCCTCATGCACACACACATTCAAAAAAAAATTTACTGGGGAAGAGGATTTTTGGTTTACAGCCATTTCATAGGAATGAAAGAAATATTAAAATAACTTGGGAAGTTCTTCGGTTTGGTGAGGTGACCCAGAGTCGAATAGTCAGATGCCACTCAAAGTCTGTCCAGGCGAAGTTGATGAACAGTCTATGATGGATAGGCGTTCACAGCAATTTAATTGCAGTAGGCGTCACATAGGCTTTGCATCAGGGGTGTAGCAACAGGTCTGCTTAGGTCCGAAGCAGTCTAGCAGTAGAAGAATTCTTTAGATTTCAGGATTTCTTAGCACACAGGAGGCAGCAGGAACCACTTTGGATGTAGGAATTCTTCAGAGATAGGAGGCAGTAGGAATTGGCCACCTTTCAAATCATGGTTTCTTCTCAAGAGATGTCTGATTCCTTTACAGAGAGCGGTAAAACTTTTTCAGGGTCTTCTGCTCTTGCTCGAGGCAGGTCAAAGCAAAGATTTCAAATGCCTGCTCTTTGTCCAACTCACTGGCTTTTTAAAGGGTCCAAAGTGGGAAGAAAACTTTCCTCAACATGGACACATGTCCAGACATAGAATCTCCCTTGTCGTTCAAAATGTTGATCTGAGGAAGGTCAAACCCCTGTGCTTGCTTTCCTATCCTTATACAAGTTCAACTTCCTTTCAAAGTACCCTTAAAATTCAATTTTTGGTCTGAACTTCCTTTCAAAACATTGCAAAAATTTCAACTATTTGCAGGTGTCTTAAGTGTCCACTAAACATACTTTTTCAGTTTTTTGTTTTGAACACACAGAATTCTAAGTTTTTAATACAAAAACAAAAATCTTCTAATAAGACCTCCAATTGGAATTTTCAGGACAGGTACAACACTGGCATCTACCCAGGAATGCGGAAAATTGCCCAGGTATGTCTGTGCATAAGAAGCAGGACAAGTCCAACCTGGTCAATTACCGCCCCATCAGTCTACTCTCAATTATCAGTAAAATGATGGAAGGTGTCATCAACAGTGCCATCAAGCGGCACTTGCTTAGCAATAACCTGCTTACTGAAGCTCAGTTTGGATTCTGCCAAAGCCAGTCAGCTCCTGACCTCATTACAGCCTTGGTTCAAACATGGACAAAAGAACTGAACTCAAGAGGTGAGGTGAGAGTGACTGCCCTTGACATCAAGGCAGTGTTTGACTGAGTATGGTGTCAAGGAGTCCTAGCAAAATTGAAGTCAATGGGAATCGGGGAAAACTCTCCACTGGTTGGAGTCATACAGCGTAAAGGAAGATAGTTTTGGTTGTTGGAGGTCAATCAAATCAGCTCCAGGTCATTACTGCAGGAGTTCCTCAGGGTAGTGTCCTAGGCCTAACCATCTTCAGCTGCTTCATCAATGACCTTCCTTCAATCATAAGGTCAGAAGTGGGGATTTTCGCTAATGATTGTGCAATGCTCAGTGCCATTTGCAACTCCTCAGATACTGAAGCAGTCTCTGTAGAAATGCAGCAAGACCTGGACAATATCCAGGCTTGGGCTGAATGTTACGAATGTTACTTGCCACTTAAGTGCCAGGCAATGACCATCTCCAACAAGAGAGAATCTAACCATCTCCTCATGACATTCAATGGCATTACGATTGCTGAATCCCCCACTGTCAACATCCTAGGGGCTACCATTGACCAGAAACTGAACTGGATTAGCCAAATAAATACTGTAGCTATAAGAGCAGGTCAGAGGCTAGGAATCCTGCAGCGAATAATTCACCTCCTGACTCTCCAAAGCCTGTCCACCATCTACAAGGCACAAGTCAGGAATATGATGGAATACTCTCCATTTGCCTGGATGGGTGCAGCTCCGACAACACTCAAGAAGCTCGACACCATCCAGGACAAAGCAGCCCGCTTGATTGGCACCCCATGCGTAAACATTCAGTCCCTCCACCGCCAACGCACAGTGGCAGCAGTGTGTACCATCTACAAGATGCAATGCAGCAACGTACCAAGGCTCTTTAGACAGCACCTTCCAAACACGTGACCTCTACCAACTCGAAGGACAAGGGCAGCAAATGCATGGGAACACTGCCACCTGCAAGTTCCCCTCCAAATCACAAACCATCCTGACTGGGAACTATACCACCGTTCCTTCACTGTCGCTGGATCAAAATCCTGGAACTCCCTTCCTAACAGCACTGTGGATGTAACTACCTCACATGGACTGCAGCGGTTCAAGAAGGCAGCTCACTACCACCTTCTCGAGGGCAATTAGAGATGGGCAATAAATGCTGGCCTGGCCAGCGAAACCCACATCCCATGAATGAAAAAAAAAGGTAGATTTTCATTTAGGTAAGGGTATCTGGGGATATGGAGCAAAGGCAGGTAATTGGAGTTGAAGTGCATATCAACCATGATCGTAGTTGAATGGTGGAGCAAGCCTACTCCTGTTCCCACATTTCCTAGGATGCATGTGATATGCTGCTTGTTTAAAATTCCATGTCATTTTAAAACTGATATTGAAGAAATAAATGCAAGTTCATTTTATAGCACCTTTGATAACCTCAGGACATCCCAAAGCACTTTACAGGCAGTACTGTTGAAATGTCACAGTTGTAGGGACTGTGGCAGGAAGTTTGCTCACCACAATTAAATAAATGACCAGAATATCATTTTAAGTGCCATTTGAGAGACAAATGTTCTACAAAGCACAAGATGAACTTCCCTGCTGTTCGAATGGTACCTTAGGAACTTTTTCAATTGAGGGTAGATGGGGCGTTGGTTTAACATCTCAATCAAAAGTTGAAATGGATTGGTTGTTGAAGCACAGTGCCCTGGAGAACATTCCAGAGCTGAAGTTATGTGTAACTGTGCAAACTGGATACAGTTAAACTGCAGGAGATTAATAGTCAAGCAAATTTAACTGGAAGAGTCTCATGCGATCATGCATGTTAGAATTAAGCAGGCCACCATCAGTCTGAGAATTATGAGATACAGATAAGCATTAATTTTTGATGCTCTTTAAGAGTAAATATAAGCTACTAAAGGATTTCAAAAAGATCTTGAGGCATGAGTGGTACAGAGATAGACATTCATAAGCAACAGCATGTGCTTTGGCTTTAGTTTGGATATCTCGTAATTTGATAAACCTGTGCCGTTGGATTGTAGTGAGAACCTGCTGGACTACCTGAAAAAGATCTTGCCCAAGTTCTCTTACAAACTGACTGAGAACGAAGATGCAATGTCTTCTGATATATGCCTTAATCATATGCATTTCATGAATCCCTTGGGACCTGAGGAGGTGCCAAATGTGGGAAAGCCTCATATTGATAATTGTAACCCTGAGGTTGAACTGTAAGCAACTTTGACAGTTCATTGTGGTGCTGAGAAAGTATAGATTTGAGTTTGTGTGAGAGTAGTCTTAATGACTGAGTAACAGCTTGTATTTATATAGGGCCTAAATTAGTAAAATGTCCTAATGTGCTTCACAGGAGTATTAAACAAAATTTGACACTGAGTTACATAAGGAGATATTAGGGCAGGCCCAAAAGCTTGGTCAAATAGGTAGGTTTTAAGGAGGATCTTAAAGGAGAAAAGAGAGGTGGAGCGGTTTAGGGAGGGAATTCCAGAGCTTGGGGCCTTGGCAGCTGAAGGCACAGTCACCAATGGTGGAGTGATTGAAATTGGGGATGCTGAAGAGGCCAGAATTAGAGGAGTGTAGATATCGCTGTTGTGGGGCCGGAGGAGATGACCGAGATAGGGAGGGTGAGGCCATGGAGGGATTTGAAAACAAGGATGAGAATTTTAAAATCAAGGCATTGATTGGCAAGTGGAGCATGAAGTTAAACCTCGTGATGCTGTTGGCGTAAAATTATACTTGAGTTAAACTACTAAACTGTTGTGTTTGATTTTCTTAATTTTTGTGAGGTTTATTATGGGATGGGGTTGAACAGATGGCTGAAACTTGGATTCCTGCATGACTCAGGAGATCCGAAATCTTGTGTGCCATGATGCCCACAAATTTGGTAGGTTTCCTGACTGCTGCAGTTTGAAGTAACAAAGGATGTTCTATCGCATATGAGACATTGGAGAATTACTGTAATGCGTATACCAGTAAATGGTCACTCTGTGACAGTTAAAGAAAAAGAAAGTTATTCTTCACAACCATTGAATTGCTGTTATGTAGACAAATGCAGCAGTCAATTTGAACACAGCAAAATTCCACAAACAATCATACAAGTAATTGATTCCTTTTGTTGTTGATGGTTGAAGGGTAAATGTTGGCCAGGGCACGACTCAACTTTGAATTGTTCCATAGGACTTTCTGTTAAACAGGTAGATGGGGTCTTGATTTAATATTTCATCCAAAAAAAGGCACCAATGCCAATGCAGCACTCCATCGGTACTGTATTGAGGTATCAGGTTAGATTCTATGCTCAAATTAGGGAGGCGGGAATTGGTTAACCATCGGGTTTGGACAAAAAGAGATGGGAAGCAGTGCTGGGAATCCTGAGAACATTGATAGGCAAACACATATTCCATGGACCGCAATTGTTGACAACGCGATCGGTAGGTGGCGCTGTTTTGGCACATGCGCAAATACAGCATGTGCCACGAAAACGTCACAGCTTGCGACTGTAGCAGCTGCCAGGACTAAAGATGGCGCTGCTCAAAGAATCAGAGATGAAACCTGACAAACACGTGGCAGAATACAATGGCCGGAGTGAGAGATCAGCGCGGGGGCCGGGGAGATCAGCGCGGGGGCCGGGGAGATCAGCGCGGGGAGACCAGCGGTAGCGGTGCCGGGGGGCGAGGTGGGGGAGGCAGAGGGAGGGGGGAGGAGAAAGAGGGAGGGGGGAGGAGAAAGAGGGAGGGGGGAGGAGAAAGAGGGAGGGGTAAGGAAGGGGGGAGAGGGAGGAAGGGGAGAGAGTGGGGGGGGAGCAGCGGAACGGAAGAGGAGCGCCTTTTTCTGTGCATGCGCCATAAACACAACAGCAAAAGACTTACTGGCCAGTCCCTGGACCCGGTGACACCAAGGTCTTCGCACGCTCGCTCCCCGCGGCTCTCTACGGCCTCTCGCTTCCGGCCCTCTCCATTCAGCCGTTCCCTCCAGCTGCGGATGCCCAATCCAGTTGCTTTCTCTACTTCGCCACAGTACTTCAGGCATTGCAACTGTTTGGTCCCTGCATTTTGCATGCTCCCTCTCCCCACCTCTCCCCACCCCTCCCCGCACTCTTCACCCACCCCTCCCTCTACCCCCCCACCATAGTTGAATATCTGAAGTGCAGTTGCAAAGTCGGGGAAATAACATGCAAAACAAAACCTCAACAATTCTGGGTTTAATTATTGAAAAGTTTTATTAAGTTCATTAAGTATCCGAGGAACTGCTGTGCATGGATACATGAGTGTTGTGTCCAGCATTCCCGTTAGACAGACAGGCCGAGTCTCTGCTATGCACAGCTAAAGAGATTATTCCTGGAGAGCCTTGTGGTGAATAAACGCTTGACTCTCTATTCCACTACTGTATTGTCCATGTGAAGAAGGCAAAGTCACAAGAGTCTGAGCTCAGTCTATTCTTGGTGAATGTTCCCCAAGCGCATCCCAATGTGCATTCCCACTTCATCCATAAATACAATGTTCCTTTCCACATCGTGATGAGCTCCGCAGCATGATCTAGTTGCCTTCGTTGCTTGAATGCTGACCTTAAGTCTCAAGGATTGTTTTCTCGACGGCATGTTTTACATGAAAAGAAATAAAGCAAATCAGAGTCAGAGCTTGCCTCCCTCCATCCACTGAAATTACTGTTGTGCACACCTTTTTAAGTTCTGCAGTGAAGGCACCAATTGATAACGTCGCCAATGAAGCACTTATTACCCACCTCAGATGCAGGAATCAGCACATCCTTGCGTCCTCTCCTGCACTGCCTCCTTTGCTTGAATGCCATCCTTAAGTGTCAAGGATTGTTTTCTCAAGGGCACGTTTTACATGAAAGAAAATAAGGAAAGAACATCAGTGTCAGAGCTTCCCTCCCTCCAATGAAATTACTGTTGAGAATGCTTTGTGTTCTGCGGTAAAGGCATGTACTGATAACACCGCCAATGAATCACTTAGTACCCACCTCAGCTGTAGGAGGCAGGATGATGTTACTGCCCCTATCTCGTGATGGTTCAATGCTGCTCTCAGGGAAAACATGAATGATGTGAGGGTGCTGGAAAAGAAGCACATTTCTTTTGGGCTATGAACATAAAGCTGGCCATTTAGCCCAGCAGTTCCCTGCCAGTGGTTATGTTACTCGTGCGTCTTTCCATCCATTCCCATTTAATCCTGCCTACTACTATCCCCAGTTGTGTTCACAGCAAGAGCATTCACATTTCTGCTACCACTGGACACGGCATGCTTGTTTCTTTTAGTGCTTAGTCTCTTCTTGCTGAATGTTCCCCAAGTGCTTGACCCCTTTGGACGCCCTCTCTGCTTGACAGGCAGCAACTGGCAATTGCGGAGTCTCACAAGGCTCTGCATGGTTGTTTCAACGTCGGATGGGGAAACAGGTGGCTGTGTGTCCGTGAGCACTGCCCTGATGGGTGTAGGAGCAGGTGACTGTGTAACTGAGCAGCAAGGAGAGGGTACCGCAGGTAGGGGAAGTGGAGATTTGAACAGGCAGGCATATGTATGGTCCATCAGATCATTAGGTCAGGGGGTGAGACGCTCAGGATCCAGGGTTTGTGACACGTGACTGATGTCCAGCGTGCGGCCACCTCCATCCGAAGGCGCTTCCGGGCAATTGTTGGGCATAGTAAATGGCTCCATCTCATCAGCCAGTCCTTGCTGCCAGCGGAGAGTCTGTTGCCGCAGCCAGTCCAGTCTCCTCATGAATGCTGCCGTTCCACTCTGCAGAACGGCCTGTTGTAGCTGGTACAATTGATCTGAAAGCAAGCGGTATTTTTCATTGTGGCTGAGGGGCCTTGGCTGTTCCTCTGTAATCACAATGGCAGCAGCCATGCCTGTCGTCGTTGGTGTCTGAGATGCACGCCAGCGACAATTGGGGGCGAGCCTGTCCAAAGGCAGACCCAGATGCCTCTGCACAACAACAGCATGTTTGCAGGGCAACAAAGTCTGAATGGAGAAGATGCAGCTGCAGGTAGCCTGGCCATCATGTATCTGCAGTGTGTACTGTTTGGCGCCAGAAATCACAGTCACTGTGCCTTCATCCTGCTACATGCGGTGGCCCAGACAATGGAAATGTTTTCAGAGCAACTCACAACAGGGACTGGAGAACATGCGGTGGCCCAGCCAATGGAAATGTTTTCAGAGCAACTTACAACAGGGGCTGGAGAACATGCGGTGGCCCAGCCAATGGAAATGTTTTCAGAGCAACTTACAACAGGGGCTGGAGAACATGCGGTGGCCCAGCCAATGGAAATGTTTTCAGAGCAACTTGCAAAGGCAGAGCAACTTACCTTGGAACAATCGCCTGTGTCAAATAAAAATGAAGCAAGTCTCCTAAACGAATAAATAATTCAGATAAAATGCCCGACGAAACCTCCCCTCCTTCCACTTTCAAAAAGTCGCGCCGAAGCTTTGACGCATGCGCAGAGGCCAAACTGGCGCGTCGGCGAGGAAGACGAAATAACGCGATGACGTCATCTGCGCATGCGCACAGCGGTACCGGCAGAACGGACCGCAGCGCATGCGCAGAGATGAGGAGACTGCATGCGCGTACCGCGTCGTCTGCGTATGCGCAAAGCGGTCCTGGTAAGCCGGACCGCAGCGCATGCGCAGGGGGCATGAGACCGTCTGCGCATGTGCGCACCGCGGCGCATCCTGATGACGTGCCCGATGAAGTAGCGTTGTCATGAATTACTTTGTATTCCATAATGCCTCTAACACTGACGGCAACTAAGAAAGGCAACCATGAACAATGTCGCTGTATTGGGGATTTCATAGTTGGGAATAGACAATAAGTTAAATTATTATAGCACTACTAGAAAAATTGGAGGAGTGCAGAATTTGGTGAGAATTATAGAGCTGTAAGATTTTGGAGAGATTGCATAGGGAAAGGCTGTGAAGGGATTTATAGGCAAGGATTTTAAATGTGCATGCATTCGAGGGAATGGGAACAGTTCGAGATTGAGGGGAATGATAGTATGAGCAGCAAGAATTTTTTAATTTTGTTTTTGGAATGTGGATGATGTTGGCAGGGTTGCATTTATTGCCTATCCAAAGTTGTTAGGCTGCTGCCTTGAACCACTGCAGTTGTTGTGCTGATGGTGCTTCGTAGGGAATCTAGGACCCCCAACAATGAAAAAGGGGACAATGAGGTGTCCAAGTCAGATAAAAGCAAAATACTGCAGATGCTGGAAAACTGAAATAAAAACAGGAAGTGCTGGAAATACACAGCAGGTCTGGCAGCATCTGTGGAGAGAGAAGCAGAGTTAACGTTTCGGGTCAGTGACCCTTCATCAGAACTGACAAATAATAGAAATGTAAAAGGTTTTAAGCAAGTAAAGTGGGGGTGGGGCAAGAGATAACAAAAGAGGTGTTGATAGGACAAGGTCACAGAGAATAACTGATCAGAAGGTCGTGAAACAAAGGCAAATGGTATGGTGAAAGACAAAGCATTAGTACAGAGAGGGTGTCAATTGACTGTAAAATGAACAGCCCTGGCTCCAAGCACAAACATTTAAAAAAAACAGTGGGTAGGCACAGTAGAAACAAACTAAACAAACTGAAATAAAATAAACAAATAGAAAAGAAAAAGTAACTAAAAATAAAAAGGGGGGACCCGTTATGCTCTGAAATGATTGAACTCCATGCTCAGTCCGGCAGGCTGTAGCATGCCCAATCGGTAAATGAGGTGCTCTTCCTCGACCTTGCATTGATGTTTGCTGGAACACTGCAGCAATCCCAAGTCAGGTAGTATGTTACTTGTGATATGTGTCACAACACCACTGGTGGGCCAGATCAGTACAATTACTGTGTGATAAATGTTGACACGTGTTTGCAGTTGTAAAATGTTGAACGTTCCAGTGGGTTATTTGCATGAGAAGTGTTGTCATAAAAGGGTGATAAAATGATTTCAGCTAATGAGATTTGTGATCAAAAAATGTGTACAGCATACACAGTCGGGCAGCGGCTATGTTGCAGGACTACGGATGCAGAGAATGTGAGTTCACATCTCTGGCTGTTTCAGAATTTGAATTCAGTTTAAAAGAACCAGGCAATTAAAAAGTTGGTAGCAGTACCATCATCAAATAAGAGTAGAGGTTGTGAACTAACAGATTGGGGGGAGGGTTCGGGAGAGGTGGGATTAGAAATCCAAAGAGAAAGACCAAGGCATCGGAACAATATAGCGTTATGGGTAAAGACAAGTAGAATGGGACAGGAAGGGGCAGAGAGTTTAGCAGAAATTGTACGTCGGCAAATGAGGTCATTGAAGGGAATAGAAGCAAAAAAATGAAATTGAAGGTTCTATATCCAAATGCACGAAGCATCTGCAATAAGATAGATGACTAATGGCATAAATAGAGGCACATGATTTCGATCTAATTGCCATTACAGAGACATGGTTACGTGGTGATCAAGGTTGGGAAATAAATATTTCAGAAAGACAGAATAGCAAAGGAGGAGGGGTAGCACTGATGGTAAAGGATGACATAAGGGCATTAGTGAGACAGGATCTGGTCTCAAGATCATTAAGTAAAATCAGTATTGGTGGAAATAAAGAATAGCAAGAATCAGAAAACACTGTTGGGAATAGTTTATAGGCCTCCTAACAGTAGTTATACCGTTGGATAGAGCATTAAGCAAGAAATTATTGGAGCTTATAACAAAGGCAATGTAAAAATTGTGGGGTCTTTATTCTTTGTATAAGCTGGGACAATGAAATTGGCAAGAGTGGTCTAGAAGATGAGCTTGTAGAATGTTTTTGGGACAGTTTCTTAACATCTTAGCTTAACATCTGTCTTTAGGGAAAATGTTAGCTATTATTAAAGACGTTATAGCAGGGCATTTCGAAAAATTCAAGGTAATCAGGCAGGGTCAACATGGTTTTGTGAAGGGGAAATCCTGTTTAACCAATTTATTGGAGTTCTTTGAGGGAGTTATATGTGCTGTGGATGAAAGGGAACCGGTGGATCTATTGTAGTTAGATTTCCAGAAGGCATTTGATAAGGTGCCACATCAAAGGTTATTGCAGAAAATAAAACCTCATGGTGTAGGGGGTTAACATAATGGCATGGATAGAAGATCGGCTAGCTAACAGGAAACAGAGAGTAGGCATAAATGGGTCATTTTCTGGTTGTCGAGATGTAACGAGTGGTGTGCCACAGGAATCTGGGGCCTCAACTTTTTACAATTTATATAAATGGCTTGGATGAAGGGACTGAAGGTATGGTTGCTAAATTTGCTGATGATAGAAAGATAGTTAAGAAAGTAACTTGTGAAGAGGACATAAGGGGGCTACAAAGGGATATAGATAGGTTAAGTGAGTGGGCAAAGACCTGGCAAATGGAGTATAATGTAGGTGAGTGTGAAATTGTCCACTTTGACAGGAAGAATAAAAAAGCATATTATCTAAATGGTGAGAGATTGTGGAACTCTGAGATGCAGAGGGATCTGGGTGTCCTAGTGCATGAATTGTAAAATGTTAGTATATAGGTACAGCAAGTAATTAGGAAAGCTGATAGAATGTTATTGTTTATCGCAAGGGGAATTGAATGCAAAAGTAGGTTATGCTTTAACTATACAGGGCATTGGTGAGACCACATCTGGAGTACTGTGTACAGTACTGGTCTCCTTATTTAAGGAAGGATGTAAATGTGTTGGAAGCAGTACAGAGAAGGATTACTGGACGAATACGTGGAATGGGCAGGCTGTCTTACGAAAAAAGATTGAACAGGCTCGGCTTGTAGCCGCTGGAATTTAGAAGAGTAAGAGGCGACTTGATTGAAACATACAAGATCCTGAGGGGTCTTGATGGGGTGGATGTGGAAAGGATGTTTCCAGTTGTGGGAGAATCGAGAACTAGGGGTCAGTGTTTATAAATAAGTGGTTGCCCATTTAAGACCGAGATGAGGAGAAATTTTTTCTGAGGGTTGTGAGTCTTTGGAATTCTCTTCCTCAAAAGGTGGTGGAAGCAGAGTCTTTGAATATTTTTAAGGCAAAAGTAGATAGATTCTTGATAAGCAAGGGCGTGGAAGGTTATCGGAGGTAGGTGGAAATGTGGAGTAATCAATTCAGCCATGAACTTATTGAATGGCGGAGCAGGCTCAAGGGGCCCAGTGGCCTACTCCTACTCCTAAATCGTATGTTCTTGGAGTAATATGTGGTGGAACCAACTTGGGATAAAGCCATCTTAGATCTAGTATTATGTAATGAAGCAGGATTCATTAGTAAAGTCATAGCAAAAGATCTACTGGGCAACAGTGATCATAATAAGGGTTACTGACCTGAAACATTAACTCTGCTTCTCTCTCCACAGATGCTGCCAGACCTGCTGAGTGTTTCCAGCATTTCTTGTTTTTATTTCAGATTTCCAGCATCTGCAGTATTTTGCTTTTAATTTAGTGATCATATTACCATTGAATTCCATGTTAAGTTTGAAAGTGGCATGCTCCAATCACAAACAAGAATCTTAAGCTTAAACAAAGCCAATTACGTAGGTGTGAGGGGAGAATTAGCCAAGGTAAATTGGGTAAATAGACTAAAAGGTATGGCGGTAAATGAACAGTGGGAAACCTTTAAAGAATCAGTTCAAAATGTTCAACAAAAATGCATTCATTTGGAAAAACAAAAATTCAGCCAGAAAGACCCATCCATGGCTCACTCAGGAAATTAAAGATAGTGTTAGATTTAAAGAAAAAGCTTACAATGTTGCAAAAAAGAGTAGCAAGTCTGAGGACGGAGTATTTTAGAAACCAGCAAAGGGCCACCAAAAGTTGATGAGGAAAAAATAGAATGAGAGTAAACTAGTCAGTAACATAAAACAGGTTGTAAGACCTTTTATAGTATAACAAAAAGAGTAGCTAAAGTAAACAGTCCCTTGGAAGCAGAGACAGGAGAAATTATCATGTGGAATGAGGAAATGGCAGAGGCATTGAACAAATATTTTGTGTCTGTCTTCACAGAAGACATAAGTTCCATGCCAGAAATAGACAGTAACCTCGGAGCTAAAAAGTGAGGAAATTAAGAAATTCATAGCAGAGAAAAAGTATTGTAGAAACTTAAGGGACTAAAATCTGACAATGCTCCATGACCTGATAGCCTACATCCTAGGGTTCTAAAAGAGATAGCTGCAGATATAATGGATGCGCTAATTATGATTTACCAAAATTTCTTAGATTTGGGAACGATTGGAAGTTGGCAAATGTTACACTGCTTTTCAAGAAAGGAGGGAGAGAAAAACAGAGATCTACAGACCAGTTAGCCTAACATCAGTCGTTGGGAAAATGCTGGAATCTATTATTAAGGAAGTCAAAACAATGCACTTAGAAAAGCACGGTGTGATTAGAACAAATCAACATGGGAAATCCTGTTTGACAAATTTATTACAGTTTCTTGAGGATGTAACTAGTAGGGTAGATAAAAGGGGAACCAGTCGATGTAATATCCCTGGATTTCCAAAAGGTATTCGATAAGGTGCCACACAAAAGGTTAACTGACAAGATAAGGGTTCATGGAGTTGGGGGTAATATATTAGCATGGATAGATGATTGGTTAACAGACAGGAAGCAAAGAGTGGGCATAAACAGGGCATTTTCATGTTGGCAGACATTAAATAATGGAATGCCTCAAGGATCAGTGCTGGGCGTCAGCTGTTTACAATCTATATTAATGACTTTGATGAGACAGAGTAATGTATCTGTTTGCTGATGATACAAAGGGAGGTGGAAAGATAAGCTGTGGGGAGGACACAGAGAGGCTGCAAAGAGATAGAGAAAGGTTAAGTGAGTAGGCAACAAGAGTATAATGTAGGGAAGTGTGAAGTTATTCTCCTTGGTCGTAAGAAAGGAAAAGCAGAATATTTTTTAAAACGTGTGAAACTTGTAAGTTTTGATATTCAAAGAGACTTGGTTGTGCTTGTACAAGGAATGCAGGTACAACCAGCACTTAGGAAGGCAAATAGCGTGTTGGCCTTTATTGCAAGAGGATTGGAGTAAGGGAATATGCAGTGACTCCTGACAACGCAGAGCATGCGCAGAGTGATCGTGGACGTCACCAGTGCGTGCGAACATTTGCCAGTGAGATTGCACGTGCTGATATCAGCATGCAATGACGTCCTAATCCCACAATCACCGCCTCCATTCCCCATGAACAGTACCCTGCTCCCTTCTGCCGTCCCTGCTTCAATCGCCACTTTCAATTTCCCGCTTCCCTCGGCTCCACCCACCACCAATGCCGCTTGTTCTTGGCTTCGTCGCTTCGGGTGCTCACTCTTTGCTTCCCCCTCCCCGGCCGTTCACTCCAGGCCTCGCCGCTGCCACTTCCCCCTCCCCGGCTGCTTGCTTAGGCCTCGTCGCTTCCCCCTCCCCAGCCGCTTGCACCCCGCCGCCCAAAGAAGTGGTGGGGGTTGTGGGGCGGGTGGGGAACAAGCCTCTGAAGCGGCAAGGTGGGGAACGAGCGGCCGAGGGGTGACTGGGCAACACAGGAGCAAGTGGCTGAGAGAGGGGGTAGAGGTGAGACCTGGAGCAAGCGGCCAGGGGTAGGGGGGAAAGTGGGGAGTGAGTGGCTGAAGCGGCAGGGCGGGGATGAAGCAATGAGGGCAGGAGCGAGTGGCTGAGGGAAGGCAGCAGCGAATGGGAGCGAGTGGTGAGCAGACAGGCGTGGGAGGGAGTGGCGAAGAGAAACGTGAAGGTAGGAGGGAGCGAGGTACAGGTGGGGTGGAGGTGGTGATCGCAACCATTGAGGGATTTTGGTTTAATTTGTTTTTTTGTGATAAATCGAGCAGCGCCATCTTTATTACTGGCAGCTGCCTGAGATGTCGCAGACAGTGACGCTTCAGTGGATGAGGTTGCGTTTGCCAATGCTGCACCGCTAAGTGGTTGTGTTGTCAGCAACCCCACAGCTGCAGGAATAAGGAAGTATTGCTACAGATGTACAGGGTTCTGGTGAGACCACATCTGGAATACTGTGTGCAGTTTTGGTGTCCACATTTAAGAAAGGATATACTTGTATTGGAGGCGTTGCAGTGAATGTTCACTAGATTAGCCCCTGGCATGAGGAGGCTGCCCTATGCGGAGAGACTAAGTAAATTGGCCTGTATTCTCTGGAGTTTAGAAGAATGAGAGGTGATCTGATTGAAACATAAAAGATTCTGAAGGGGCTGGATAGGGTAGACACTGCGAAATTATTTTCCCTGGTCGGGGAATCTAAAACACAGGGCACAGTTTAAGAATAAGGGGCTATCGTATAGGATTGCGATGAGGAGAAATTACTTCACTCAAATCGTTGTGAATCTTTGGAATTCTGTACCCTAGAGAGTTGTGGATGCTTCATTGCTGAATACATTTAAGGCTGGGATCGACAGACAGTCTCTCGGAATTAAGGGGCATGGCGAGCGGGCGGGCAAGTGGAGTTGAATCCTATGATCAGCCATGATCGTTTTGAATGGCAGAGCAGGCTCGATGGGCCAAATCGTCTACTCCTCCTATCGTGTCCTTGTGCTACCATTAACATCCTGGGAGTCACCATTTCCCAAAAACAGAGCTGGGCTCACCATATAAACGCCGTAGCTAGTAGAGCAAATCAGAATGGGTATTGAGTGATGAGTGGTTCACCTCGTGACTTAACAAAGCTTCTGCACCACCTGCAAGGCACAAGTCAGGAGAGTGGTGGACTACCCTTCACTTGACTTGGGTGCAACTCCAACAACACTGGAAGATCAACAGCATCCCGGACAAAGCACTCTGCTTGATTGGCAGTCCATCATATTCACGTGATGCACTTCAGTAACTTGGCAAGGCTTCTTCGGCAAAGGCGCAAAAGCGCAACCTCCACTACCTTGAAAGACAAAAACAGCAGATGCATGGGAACACCATCACTGCCAAATTCCTCTTCATGTCACTGTATTTGGACTTGTATTACTGTTCGTTCACCGTTGCTAGGTCAAAATTCTGGAACACCCTACCCGACAGCATTGTGGGAGCACCTTCACCAAAGGGACTGCAGCAGTTCAAGAAGGCAGCTCACCATCAGCAGCTTAAGGGCAACTAAGTGGCCAATAAATGCCAGCCTTGCCAGTGACACCCATATTCTGAAAATGAATAAAAAATGTCCTTTTGTTTCTATTTATATTAACAGATTTATTTATGCAGCTAGCTGTGGTTGCTTACCTCTCTTTGAACAGCAGTCTTAGAAACATCTTTCAAATTCTTACACTTTGTACCAAGTTAGAACAGCATAACCTGTATTTGAGTCTTACACTGCTTTAAATTACTCATGTAATCATTGAGACACCTGTAACCACCCATATGTCACCACATTTTCTCTAGATTTAACCCAAGTTTGGAAGGACAAAATTTGTTATTGTGCTAATGGCTTTCACTATTCAAGTCAGTTAACTATTACACGTCCTTCTTCACCACAGTTTCTCCAGACTTAATTCAAGTTTGGAAAGTCTTTGGTGAAAGAATAACCAGACATGCTGTATGTAAAGAAGTTCTGTTGTAATAAAGACCTAATTTCACTGCAAATGTTTTGTGGATCTCTGCTAGTATAAATATTATAAATCGTGCAGTTTTTGTAATTCCTCTATTTTGAGGAGAAAACTGTATATGAAGTAGTTACAATTGAATTTCCTTAAGTAATTTTGTTATGCACATCTAGCCCCTTGGTTTTTGTACTGCATAAGTTAGTTTTCCATTTTGAAATCTTTCGACAAGTGTCAGCATGTATCATATAACTTGTCAATTACTATGTGAACAGTGATATACAATACGCTAATCATAATGTAAATATTTGTATTTAACAGGTGAAAAGACTTGGAATAGTTGCAGTTAGTAAGTATGCCAATTTCTATCTATTCGTATTAGAGTCAGAGAGATACAGCACTGAAACAGGTCCTTCGGCTCACTGAGTCCGTGTCGACCGTCAACCACCCATTTATACTAACCCTACATTAATCCCATTTTTCCCTCTCTCATTACCACCTACCTACACGAAGGGCAATTTTTTACAATACCCAATTTACCTATCAACCCACAAGTCTTTGGCATGTGGGAGGAAACCAAAGCACCCGGAGGAAACCCACGTGGTCACAGGGAAAACTTGCAAACTCCGCACGGGCTGTACCCAGAACCAAACCCGGGTCGCTGGAGCTGTGAGGCTGCGGTTAGTTAAATTAAAGTTTAAATTTTATTTGCACTCTTTTTACAAAAGACAGCTCTCCTGATTCATTTTGATGATTAGTGCAATCTATGGTAAATTACAAAGCAAGCTCATTTTGCACCATAATTGAGAATGTAAGTAATTTGTTGCACTTGTAAGGTGAGAGTTATCCCTGGACGCCTAGGAGCAGTTAGTAATATAAAATTGAAGAATATTTAAAAGAAATGCATAATCTAAAACAGATTTTACTGGTTATTCATCTCATTTATTGTTTGTTGGAACTAGCTTTGTGCAAATTGTCTGCTTTGTTTGCTCTTCAAAATAATTAATTACTTGTGAAGCACTTGGATGTCAAGAGTTTGTGCTGACAGTTTATAACTGCAAATATGAATTAGGAGATTTGTATGTTACTAATATATTGAGGAACTGGTGCGGAATGCGCTTATCAATAGTTGTCATCCTACCACCATTAGTCAGGGGAATTCCACAGGGATTGTTTGTTTGGACTGTTGCTCTTCGTTAATTGAATGAAGGCATCAGTGAAAGTGTCAGCAAGTTTGCAGTTGGTGCAGCCGGAGGGTGAGGTGTCGACTGATCGTAGTTTCCTGGAACTTGTTTGCCTTTGGTGGGTTTCACCATGTTACTGAGAACCTCTGTTTTGTTTCATGAGCTTGTCCAGTTTTTGTGGTTGATTGTATTTTGCATATATTAGCTTAGATTTACAGAACCTTCTTACTCATGACTTTTTCTTCTTGACGGTTTAATATCTGAATCACTTCATCGTGTATACCTTCTGTGCGCTTAAACAGGGCAGTGAAAATCATAAGGATGATTCTGTAAGGGTTCACTTGCTGGAAAGAAGTATGAGGAAAAAGAACTACTTGTGCTTATAGTGCCTTTCCTGACCTCCTAGACATCCCATTCCATTTTATGCCAAATATGTGTTATTGAAGTGTAGTCACTATTGTAGGGAAATGTGGCCAGCAAAGATCCATAAACAGCAATGAGATAAATAAGTAGATGATCTGTTTTGGTGGTGTTTGACAGATTAAATATTATCTTGGGCACCGAGAGAACTCCCTTGCTCTGAATAGTGCCATGGGATCTTCTGCGTTCACCTGAGAGCAAAAACAGGGCCTCTGCTTAAAGCCTCATTTGAAAGGTGGCACCTCTAAAAGTGCATCACTCCCTCATTACTAGACCGAACTCTCAAGCGCTGGAGTAAGGCTTAAACAACCTTCTGACTCTGAGGTAGGAGTGCTACTGCTGAGTCAAGGGTGACACCTAAAGTGTTGGTTGAGGCTTTGGCGCAGATGTGAAATAAAACTTTTAAACAAATTGAAGCTATACAGCAAACTGTTGAAAGCCTCAATCTTCTTGACAAATGCATATAAATCAGTCCCATGCCAAATCTTTTAATGGAAGCTTCCTGTCTGATAGAATTGTTCACACACGTTAAGTGAAGATGACTGGATTTCCTAATCTTTTAGGAGCTGGCTTCTTAAAGGTGTATATTTTTAGTGTTGGTTGTAAAATTAGCCTTTTTGTTCTATCAACTTTATCTGCATTTTTTATTTCTGCATATGTGCATGGTGTGCATTACATTTACCATGCATTTTCATGTAGGAATCTTTCAGCTGTTTTTTTCACTTTTATCAATCCAAGTGCCCAGGGTGGGAATCCCTTTGGTGCTCTCAAAGATTTGTAGGAAGAAAATCAAGGGGCGGCGCAGTGGTTAGCACCGCAGCCTCACAGCTCCAGCAACCCGGGTTCAATTCTGGGTATTGCCTGTGTGGAGTTTGCAAGTTCTCCCTGTGTCTGCGTGGGTTTCCTCCGGGTGCTCCGGTTTCCTCCCACAGCCCAAAAGACTTGCAGGTTGTTAGGTAAATTGGCCATTATAAATTGCCCCTAGTATAGGTAGGTGGTAGGGGAATATAGGGACAGGTGAGGATGTGGTAGGAATATGGGATTAGTGTAGGATTAGTATATATGGGTGGTTAATGGTCGGCACAGACTCGGTGGGCCGAAGGGCCTGTTCCAGTGCTGTGTATCTAAATCTAAAAAAATCTAAATATAACTCATGATGTGATACAAACATATGATTTAGGAGCAGGTGTAGGCCACTCGAGCCTGCTCCGTCATTCAATATGTTCATGGCTGAACTGATTTCTCCACATTACCAACTACTCCCGATAACCTTTTACCCCCTTGCTTATCAAGAATCTATCGATCTCTGCCTTAAACACATTCAAAGACTCTGCTTCCACTGCCTTTTGAGGAAGAGAGTTCCAAAGACTCACGACCCTCAGAGAGACACAATTTCTCCTCATCTCTGTCTTAAATGGGCGACCCCTTATTTTTGAACATTGACCCCTGGTTCTCGATTCTCCCACAAGGGGAGACATCCTTTCCACATCCAGCCTGCCAAGACCCCTCAGGATCTTGTATGTTTCAATCAAGTCGCCTCTTACTCTTCTAAATTTCAGTGGATGCAAGCCGAGCCTGTCCAATCTTTTCTCATAAGATAGCCTGCCCATTCCAGGTATCAGTCTAGTAAACCTCCTTTGAACTGCTTCCAATGCATTTACATCCATCCTTAAATAAGGAGACCGATACTGTACACAGTACTGCAGATGTGGTCTCACCAATGCCCTATATAACTGAAGCATAACCTCCCTACCTTTGTATTCAATTCCCCTCACGATAAATGATAACATTCTATTACCTCTCCTAATTACTTGCTGTACCTGCATGCTAACCTTTTGCAATTCATGCACTAGGACACCCAGATCCCTCTGCATCTCAGAGCTCTGCAATCTCTCACCATTTAGATAATATGCTTCTTTGTTATTCTTCCTGTCAAAATGGACAAGTTCACATTTTCCCACATTATACTCCATTTGCCAGATTTTTGCCCACTCACTTAACCTATCTATATCCCTTTGTAGCCTCCTTATGTCCTCTTCATAACCTACTTTCCTACCTATCTTTGTGTCATCAGCAAATTTAGCAATCATACCTTCGGTCCCTTCATCTAAGTCATTTATATAAATTGTAAAAAGTTGAGGCCCTGTGGCACACCTCTTGTTACATCTTGCCAACCAGTAAGATAGGTGCAGTTACTACTGGTTGTTATGTACCAGTCCATACTACTTTAGAAACTACATGCAGATGGATCCTTCCAAGGCATTTCAGAAGAGTTAGCTATGCTGCCTCCTTATCTCAAGGAAGGGTGTCACAAAACTGTCATCACATGGCAAACTTATAATTATCATAGGGATGGCTGTTTTGTGGTTGTACGTGCGTCAGCAGAACCTTCCAATTCACCATTTGTCTCCATCACCGACTTTCATTACATTCCCTGTGGAAATGAGGAGGTGCTTGTTGGATAGGGTATAGAACTTTTACGAGGTGGTGGGGTTCCCAAGAGTGCAGAGCGTTGCAGATGACACCTATTTGGTCATCCAGATCACAAACACGTACACCATACTATAAGGAATTAAAGGGCTTCCAATCCATTGATGTCTAGTTTCTATCAAATGCTACAAACCTCATACAAGTCTAGGACTGATTTTAAAAAAAAATAGAAGATTCTGGAAACACTGAGCAGGTCAGGCAGCATCGGTGGAGGGAGCAGATTAAGATGTTCTGGTAAAGTGGGTGTGGGGCAAGAGATAACAAAGGAGGTGTAGATAGGACAAGGTCACAGAGAATAGCCGACCAGAAGGTCATGGAGCAAAGGCAAACAATATGTTAATAGTGTGTTGAAAGACAAAGCATTAGAACAGATAGGGTGTTAACAGACTGAAAATTGAACAGTCGCAAGTACAATCATGAAAAAAAAAGTGGGTAAGATAAAGTAAACACAAAAAAAAAGAAAAAATAACTAAAAATAAAAGTAAAACGGAAAACCCATCATGCTCTGAAATTATTGAACTCAATGTTCAGTCTGGCAGGCTGTAGTGTGCCTAAGTGGTAAATGAGATGTTGTTCCTCGAGCTTGCGTTGATGTTCACTGGAACACTGCAGCAATTCCAGGACAGAGATGTGAGAATGAGAGCGGGGTTGCGGAGAGTGTTGAAATGGCCAGCAACCGGAAGCTCCGGGTCATGCTTTCGGACTGAGCGGAGGTGTTCCGCAAAACGGTCACCCACTCTGCGTTTGGTCTCCCCAATGTGAGCGGTGAATACAGTATACTACATTGAAAGAAATACAAGTAACTTGCAGCTGTTCAGTTTTTAGTCCGTTAACACCCTATCTGTTCTAATGCTTTGTCTTTCAACACACCATTAACATATTGTTTGCCTTTGCTCCGTGACCTTCTGGTTGGTTATTCTCTGTGACCTTGTCCTATCTACACCTTCTCGTTCGTTATCTCTTGCCGCACCCCCGCTTTACTTGCTTAAAACCTTTCGCATTTCTAATATTTGCCAGTTCTGAAGAAGGGTCACTGACTTGAAACGTTAACTCTACTTCTCCCTCCACAGATGCTGCCAGACCTGCTGAGTATTTCCAGCATTTCTTGTTTTTATTTCAGATTTCCAGCATCCGCAGTATTTTGCTTTTAAGATGTTCTAGGCCTAGATCCTTCAGCAAAATTGGAAGATATTTCAGATGAGTAGCATGTAAAAAGGAACAACCGAAGGAAAGGGTGGTGTTTGGTTTTTTTTCCTGCTCTGTGTTCTTATGCAATTCACCACCCTGTAAAGCATTCTGAAAGCTTTCATTTTACACGATGAGCACTGCATAAATACAAACTATTGTTTTGATGGTGTTTGTTTTTCTCAGTCGTTTTTTGTATTTGGGAAATATAATTTGTACAAATTTAAACTAATATTGTTGAACTATTTTATCATAAGGAAGTTTGGCCTTTGCATGTGCAACAAAGTAAATCTGACCTAATTTTAAACAATTATCAATTCTGATGAAGTTCCAGTTTTAATGTAACCTATCCTCTTAGGTAATGCACTTTCTGAAGACATCACTTGTCTGGCAGCAGACCGAATGCTTGTGTTTGCAGCTCATGGCAACTCTGTAAAAGCATTTGCCAGGAACAAAGAGGTGAGTTTAAATTTTGTTCAGTAAATTGAACTATATCTTTTAAGAAGTTACAAAGCTCCAGAGCCTCATTTGTGACTCTTGAACTTTGAAATTAAAATTAACTTGCATTGCTTTTTTCCTGATTATATATTTGCAGAGGGTATTAATCGTGCATAAAACAATTAAAATATCTTCAATGATAAAGGATAAAAATAGATAGAAAGGAGGTAGTAAAATAGGTTGGCAACCCTCAAAGTTTAAAAAGTCACCTGGTTCAGATGGGATACAGTCTAGGTTGCTGATGGAAGTTGGGTGGAGATAGTAGAAGCTCAGACCACAATATTTCAATCCTCCTTGGATGTGGGAGTGGTGCCAGAGGACTAGGGGAATTGCAGATGTTATACCCTGTTCAAAAAGGAGAAATATAGCTACAGGCCAACAGTCTAATGTCACTAGTGGGAAACCTGCTGAATACCACTGTCCAGGACAAAATTAATTCTCACTTGGAGAAACATGAGTTAATACTGGACAACCAGCTCTGATTTGCTAGAAGCAAATCGTGTCTGATTAACCTAATTGAGTTCTTTGATGAAGTAATGAGAGGGCTGATAAAAGCTGTTTTATATATGAACTTTCAAAAGGCATTTGATAAAGTACCAAACGACGGACTTACTTGGAAAACCAAAGTGCATGGTATTAAAGGGAGAGCAAAGATAATTGGCTAAGGGATAGGAGGCAAAGAGTAGTGGTGAATGGATGTTTTTCTGACTGGTGAGAAGTATATTTAGGTATAAAAGTAAAGAAGTCTTACTACAGTTATATAGGGCCTTGGTGAGACCACATTTGAGTACTGTGTACAGTTTTGGTCTCCTTACCTAAGGAAGGAGATACTTGCCTTGAATGCAATGAAGATTTATTATATCTGGGATGGGGAGATTGTCCTATATGGAAAGATATAGTAGACCTGGCCTATAGTCCCTCAAGTTTAGAAGAATGAGGGATGATCTCAATGAAACATAAAATTCTTAAGGAGTTTGACAGGGTAGTTGCCAGGAGGAAGTTTTCTCCGGCTGTGGAGTCTAGAACTAAGGGTCACAGTCTCCGAATGAAAGGTCGACCATTTAGGACTGAGATAAGAAATCTCTTCACTCAAAAGGTGGTGAATCTTTGGAATTACCCGTCCTCAGTTATTGAGTAGAGTCAAGACAGGTCAATAGATTTTTGGATATCTATGGAATAATGTGGGAAGGTGGAGTTGAGGTAGAAGACCAGCCATGATCTTGTTGAATGGCTCTTATGTTAAGTGTTCAGTGGGATTCCCAGGGGTCGCTGTTAGGACCTTTTTTTTTGTTATCTGATTTAATTGAATGGTGGCGTAGGTGCAAGGGACTAAACAGTCTGCTGCTGTTCATTTATTTAATTGTGAAAACAGCTGACTGCAGTTTCTTCATGAGGTGGTGATCTTGCAAATGAAGGTTCTATTTGATAGCTTATGTCTATTGGTAATGCAGAATCACAGAATTGTTACAGCATAGAAGGAGGCCATTCAGCCTATCGTGTCTGTGCCGATTCTCCGAATGAGCAATTCACTTAGTGCCATTCCCACGCCTTCTCCCCGTAACCCTGCATATTCTTCCATTTCAGATAACTATCTAATTCCTTTTTGAATGCCTCAATTGAACTTGCATCCACCACACACACTGGCAGTGCATTTCAGCTCTTAACCACTTGCTGCGTGAAAGAGTTTTACCTCATGTCGCTATTGATTCTTTTGCCAATTATCTTAAATCTGTGCCCTCTCGTTCTTGATCCATTCACAAGTGGGAACAGTTTTTTCCTATCTACTCTGTCCAGACCCCTCATGATTTTGAACACCTCTATCAAATCTCCTTTCAGTCTTCTCCTCCAAGGAAAACAATCCCAACTTCTCCAATGTATCTTCATAACTGAAGTTCCTCATCCCTCGTACCATTCTCGTGAATCTTTTCTGCACTCTCTCCAATGCCCTCATGTCTTTCCTAAAGTGCAGCACCCACAACTGGACGCTGTATTCCAGCTGAGGCCGAACTAGTGTCTTATACAGGTTCAACATAGCTTCCTTGCTCTTGTACAGTATGCCCCTATTAACAAAGCCTAAGGTACTGAATGCTTTATTAACCACTCTCTCAATCTGTCCTGTCACCTTCAATGACGTAGGCACATGTACACTCAGATCCTTCTGAACCTGCACCCGCTTTAGAATTGTATCCTTTATTCTATATTGTCTCTCCATGTTCTTCTTACCAAAATGAAGCACTTCACATTTCTCTGCATTGAACTTCATCTGCCACCTGTCTGCCCATTCCACCAACTTGTCTATGTCCTTTTGGAGTTCTACACTATCCTCCTCACAGTTCACAATGCTTCCAAGTTTTGTATTATCTGCCAACTTTGAAATTGTGCCTTATACACCAAGGTCTAGGTCATTAATATATATAAAGAAAAGCAAGGGTCCCAACACTGATCCCTTGGGAACTCCACTACAAACCTTCCTCTAGCCTGGAAAACATCCATTAACCTTGTCGTTTCCTGTTACTCAGCCAATTCCGTATCCATGTTGCAACCGTCCTTTTTATTCCATGAGCTATAACTTTGCTTTCAAGTCTGTTGTGTGGCACTGTACCAAACGCTTTTTGAAAGTGCATGTACTCCACATCAATAGCATTGCCGTCACCAACTCTCTCTGTTACCTCCTCAAAAAAACTCCAGCAATGGGGGAGGCCTTTGCTAGGGTCATACTTAAAAGATTCCATTTACTTGCAGACCATGTGTACCCGGAAGCACAGTGTGGTTTCTGTGCCAGCAGAGCTATTGTGGACATAATCATCTTCATATGCCAGCTACAGGAGAAGTGTAGGGAACAGACTATACCCCTTTACCTTACTTTCGTAGATCTCAGTAAGGCATTTGACACTGTCAGCAGAGCAGGGCTCTACAAGATTTTGGAAAACAATTGGCTGTACATCAAAGGTCTTCAGTCTCATCTGCTCTTTCCATGACAACATGCACTGTACAGTTTGATGGCTGTACTTCTGACAATTTTGGAGTGAAGAATGGAGTCAGACAAGGTTGTGTCCTAGCCCCCACTCTATTTGGCATCTTCTCTGTGCTCCTAACCTTCGTTTTCTCTGCAGATATGGCAGGGGTGACTAAAACTAAAGGGCATAGATTTAAGGTGAGAGGGAGGAGGTTTAAAGGAGATCAAAGGGGAAAATTTTTCCTGTGGGTATCTGGAATGAGCCGCCTGCGGAGGTGGTGAAGGCAGGAACAGTAGCAACATTTAAGAGGCATCTGGACAGGTACTTGAATGAACAATGCTTAGAGGGGTATGGAATTAATGCAGGCAGGTGGGATTAGTATAGATAGGCATTATGGTCAGTATAGACACGATGTGCCGAAGGGCCTGTTTCTATGCTGTACGACTTTGACTCTATATGGGAAGAGTCTACTTGCGCACTAGGTCAGATGGCAAGCTCTACAATCTATCAAGGCTGAAAGCGCAGACAAAAACATATCACGTCCTGAACAGAGAGCTCCTCCTATGCTGAAGCTGCGCTAGTCACTCACACAGAATCTCAGCTACAAAGACTCATGGAGTGTCTCTCCCATGCCTGTAACTTGTTCTTCTTGACTATAAGCGTCAAGAAAACTGTGGTCATGGGACAAGGTGTTGCATCTCCGCTCCTCATCACACTAAATAACACCCCACTGCAATTGGTTAGCAAAATCTGCTACCTTGGGTCCACGGTGACAGACAACCTGTCTCTTGATGCAGAGCTCGGCACGCATAGGGAACGCAGCTACCACCTTTGGCCGACTCGCAAAACGCGCATAGAATAAAACCAAGCTGACTCTTAAGACCAAGTTGATGATTTATAAGGCCTGTGTTCTCAGCACCTTGCTGTATGACTGTGAAACATGGGTGACTTACAGCTATCAGGGAAAGAAGCAATAATTTCCATATTTGCTGTCTGCTGCACATTATGGGTATATCCTGACAGGGCAAAATCACAAATATGGCAGTCCTCTCAAAGGCAGTACTCCCAAGTGTGTTGGCACTAATCAAACAGAGGTGGCTTTGGTGGATCGGACATGTCTGCAGGATGGAAGACAGTCGCGTACCCAAGGACCTTCTGTATGTTGAGGTAGCCGGGACCAGATGACCAGTGGAATGCCCAAAGCTCAGCATCAAGGATGTTTGCAAGTGTGACATGAAGGCCCTAGATGTCAACTATTGCACTTGGGTGTCACTAGCTGGCAAAAGAGGGAAATGACAACACATCCTGTGTACTGGTGTGCACCATCACGATGACCAGTGGCTACAGCAGCTTGGCAGCAAGCGCCAACTCACAGCGTCATTTGGCAGTTTCACGTGTGGCACTTGTGGCGCAACCTGCCTCTCAAGGATTGGCCTTCACAGCCATCAGCAAAGGTGTACCAAGAGAAGACACCCCACCTAAATGGATTTGTTTGCTGTGTGTCCATAATCTTTCATAGATGGCAGGATATCAACCAAGATGAGCAGAGTCTCCCCCTCCCGCTCCCGCTGTCTCCCCCCGCTCTTTCGCCTCCCCCCGCTCAACTGCAGGACCAGAAAATGGACTTGTGATAATAAAAACCTATAAAATTGTATATGATAATATACAGCATGAGTTGGTACTGGTAAAATTAAATATCTCAGATATCCAGCTACCTGGCTGGTGCCCTGAGAAGACCCAAGAGTTGTACAAGGTACTACTGCAACAACACACCCATGTCTTTTAGGTAGTACACTTGTGCAATTACAAATTTCATTTTCAAAGCAAAAGTATAAGCAGTGTAATGTTAAAGAAAGCACAATTTAAACATCGCTATTACATAATCAATTGTGCAAACATAATACAGCCGCAATTTCATTCTTAGAGTACGTTGATCCTTCATTAATTCATTTTCAGTATGTACAAATAGGTTGTACAATTACCTTCGTGATACATAACTAATTGTCTATCTTTTATAGAGTGAGATCGAATACTGATTGCCTTTAAGGTAGCTGTCCAACCTGCATTCATACATCCTCTCACATTACCTAATTAATTTCTTAAGTTTCCAAATTAAGTATGTCACATATATCACCATGATACCCAAAACCACTATCAGGACATGGGAGATAATTCTAAACCAGGGGTATATCTGCACGTTTGACCCCCAGTTCCATCAGTCCTCCCACCAGGAAGAATCGTTTATCTCATCAATCTCATCTTGTAGTTCTTCGACTGTTGTTCCAGATTGTAGTACACTACAGCAATGGCTTCTAGCTACTGTCTCTCTTTACCCAAGCGCATGGGCAATGGCTGAATAGTATATTCATATTCCCAGAGGTAATTTGTCAAATCCTCCTTTAATTTTTTCTGCCACAGTTATCGTTTCTGTCTTTCGTTTATGTATGTCTACCAACTCCATCTTCCCTACTCTGGTTGGTATTTGTGGGTTGAAACAAAATGTACTGTTTCTCACCAGAGAAGTCTGGTTATGTCCATACTGGTACTCTGCTGAGGTGGTTAAACAATATCTCCCCTTTCCCATATAGGCCACAGGGTTAGCTCTGACAATGCTTTCCTCGTTTCCATGGTGCAATTTACAGTGACATTAAATCCACATATTGATTCTGCTGTTTTATATATAGGATGAGGACATATGACCACCTGGTTTTCCAGACTATACTCAGACAATGTTGTTCCAACTACCTCTTTTCCAATTTCCACAACATAGGGTAAAATATCATGGTATTTTATGTAATCTTTTCCCCTTTATCACCCCGATTTTTTTGACTTTGTATAATTGCATCCCTAACTTATCTCTCGGAATTACAGGTATTCCCAATACTACTCCAATACTCATAGATCTTGTACTTACACACTCCTGACCCTTCCATACCTTAACAGGTTTTCTGAGTTCTAACCTGGTCCACATTTTCCAAACCTATTGTACTAACAATTGAAGTTCTTGTATTATAGACTGTGGCTATGTCATTCACTAAACTACGTTTGCGTCTCTTTCCCTTTATTATTCCCTCATCACCAAATTCTTGTCTCAGCAATTGTTGCAGTAGTACCTTGTACAACTTGTAAGGGCGGCACAGTGGCGCAGTGGTTAGCACTGCAGCCTCACAGCTCCAGGGACCCGGGTTCAATTCCGGGTACTGCCTGTGTGGAGTTTGCAAGTTCTCCCTGTGTCTGCGTGGGTTTTCTCCGGGTGCTCCGGTTTCCTCCCACAAGCCAAAAGACTTGCAGGTTGATGGGTAAATTGGCCATTATAAATTGTCACTAGTATAGGTAGGTGGTAGGGAAATACAGGGACAGGTGGGGATGTTTGGTAGGAAAATGGGATTAGTGTAGGATTAGTATAAGTGGGTGGTTGATGTTCGGCACAGACTCGGTGGGCCGAAGGGCCTGTTTCAGTGCTGTATCTCTAATCTAATCTAAGTCTTGGGTCTTCTCAGGGCACCGGTCAGGTAGCTGGATATCTGAGATATTTAATATTACTGGTACCAACTCATGCTGTATATTATCATATACAATTTTGTAAGTTTTTATTATCGCAAGTCCACTTTCTGGTCCTGCAGTTAAGGCAGGGCAAGGGAGGTCAGTCACTTGTGGCTGCTGGATTGTAACCCTACTCGTTAGTAATTCGGATATGTGGTTAACCGTGGTGTTTGACGCTTCTAGTCCGATTACACTCACGACCTGGAGTGAGAACTGTCCTTTTTTATTTTTCCCAACACTTTTGAGCCAATAGACCCTATCACTGTGTGGCTTCACACACACTGATCAGTTCTTACAGTCTTTATCATCGCATTCCCATACAGGAAATTTGGGGCCCCCTGGTGGGTCCTGTAAGGTGGTTCCCTTTGGGCATTCGACACATACCCACTGTCAGATAGTAACATTTACAAAAGAAGCCCACTGCTCCCACCGTTAGTCCCCAGTTGCAACTTTCCATAGCCCCTGGTAGTTGCCATGTACTTCTGCTGGTCGGACGATGTCATCTGAATGTCCTCCCCGAACCAGTTCCCGTTATAGCACTTGATGTTATACGGTCTGTCATCCTCCTTCAACGCATTGATGGCTACAGCCGCAGCAATCATCACGAGCGATAGATGCCAAGCCTTCATTCTGTTAATTGTAAGATCAAGATAACACCTGCTCTTGTTTACAGTTCTTATAGTGTACCCCAGCTGGGTCAAACTCATCACTTATGCAGATTAATCGACCCCGTACCCCTTGTTCTGACGGACCACTACCCTCTGTTTTCCCCATTTGCCTCCACTCTGTCTGAAGGTGTGGTTTAAGCTGCTTCCTTTTTGAACGGATAGCTGGTTCCACATTTAATTTCTCTTTTGATGCTACCTTTCTCAACTTCTGTGGCTCCAGAGGAAGTGGCTTCTCCTGGGTCCTCTAGAAACATTCTCTGGAATGCAAAACTTAAGTTTTCCATAATCATCCTCTAAGAACTGAGGACTCTGATCCTGTCTGTTTTCTCCACGGGCGGGAGCGTTTCCCACTTGCCCCATCTCTACCGCTCCTAGTGCGTCTAACTGTACATGGTGTTGATGCCTATTCTGTTTTCCGAATAGTTTTAAGTTGGTTTGCATGGTACTGGCGTGCCCTATACTTCTCCATCATTACCTTGTACACCGACGGGCTGGCTTTAGCCATGATACGGTATGGCCCAACGTATTTTGGGGATAAGAAAGTTCCTGTCTGTTGGATTCAGACCATAACTTGTTGCCCCACATATAGTTCTACCATCTTTATCTTTCCATCAAAATATGCCTTACTCTGTTTTCGTTTCCGTCCCATTTGTACCATTGCTATCTTCTAAGTTGCCCGTAAGTGCTCCAATAACTGGTCCATAAATTTCTCACGGGTTAAGGCAGTTATCTCAGGTTCAGAAAGATCTAACCCTAACAGTGTTTCTATCCCTCGCATTTGTCGTCCCATCATTAGGGCATGGGGGGGTAAATCAAGTCGAGCTGGATACCGTGTTTCTGATTACCATCAGGACGTAGGGTAGGACCTTCTACCAGGTTGAATTATTCTGCTGCACTGTCTTTCTCAACATTCCCTTTAATGTCCTGTTCATTCTTTCTACTATCCCACTTGACTGAGGGCGATAGGCTATATGGAATTCCTGATCAATCCCCAACATAGTCATCACACTCTGCATCATCTCAGCATTGAAGTGAGGCCCTTGATCTGATTCTGTGCTTCGAGGCAACCCCCATCTAGTAAAAACATGCTGCACTAAAATATCAGCAGTTACCCGTGTTATGTTTGTCTTTGTGGGGAAAGCCTCTACCCATTTAGTAAAAGTATCAATATTCACCAATACATATTCAAATCCTCCCCTGCATGGAGGCAATGGCCCCACATAATCAATCTGCAGATTCCTCCACGGCCCTTCTACCGGACGTGTGTCGTAATTCTCCTTTCTGTGCATACTGGTCTGGATTATTTTGAGCACAAATCAAACTGTTTTCCACATAATGCTTTACATCTCCACCCACCCCCCCCCATTCCTGGCCACCAACACAATTCCTTTATTCGACCTTCTGTAACTTCCATCCCTTGGTGTCCTTGTACATCATGACACTGATAAATTATTTGGTTTCTATCCTGCATCGGCACTACATATTTTCCTTTCTTCAGTACCACTCCTGTCTCTGTCTATATCTTTGACTTCCATCTAGAATACTCTTCTGGCCATTTCTCTCCCTTCTGTATCTGTTTTAGTATGGGATGTTGGCTTTGTGCCTCTACCAGATCTTCAATCTTAAGCTGGGAGACTATCACTGCATTTAAGGGGTTCGTGTCATCTCCCCTCAGATTCCAATATTTCCCTGCTTTCGCTCCCGTCTTTGCTAACTCATCGGCCCTCTTTATTTCCTTCAGGACTCTCTTTGCTATGAGCCTTTACTTTAATGATCTCGTACTGACCTTCCACTTTTCTTGCTGCATTTACTATCCTCTGCAGTAAGAGGGCAGACGGCAAAGGTTTTCCATCTGCCGACACAAAACCTCGCGCTTCCCACAGAGGTAGGTACTCGGTTAAACTGTTACACACATACATACTATCAGAATAAAGGTCAACTGGTGGGGGAAACATGTGTGGTTGTGTCACCACAAAAGCGACCGCAGCTAGTTCTGCACCCTGCATGCTTAGACTCGCGGGTAACTGTAAGGCAATATCTTTAATAGGTGTTCCATTATGATCCTGTACATGTAATCCACATCCTGTCTGCCTAATCCCATCCTCCACTGTAGAGGAACTGTCAACAAAAATTTTTAGTGCTGGCTTGATTTCTGGTTCTTTCCCATGTACACCCCCCAATGATTTTGACACAAAAGGTCCCTTGAGGGCCTTTGCTGTCAAAACCCGACACTCATGGGGTTCACCCTGGTAGATTAAATTATCCGCCAGGCACGTAGTAGTTCTTGCCTTTTTTACTGAAATGTCTCTGCCTTGTAAGAGTAAGGCCCACCGAGCAATATGATTCTGACTAACATTACCGTCCTTCAGCCGTCCATCCAGTAACAACTGGATAGGCGTGTGTTCAGTTAGACTAGTTATGGGGCTGAGGCCGACAATATAAGTAAAATGTTGAACTGCCCAGAAGACGGCCAGCAAATGCTTTTCACACACTGTGAAAGCTTGTTCTACTGACGTTAACAAATGAGACGCGTACGCCACTGGACAAAATCGGCCATGTTTTTCCTGAAGCAATGCTGCTGATAAGGTAGTATCTGTGGTAGCAACCTCGAGAGCAAAGGGTAGGGATGGGTCCGGCACCTGTAGCGCTGGGGCTGTGGCTAGTGCCTGTTTTAATTCTGCAACTGCTGACGTACACTCTGGTGTCCATACCCACTCGGAGTTCTTTTTCAGGAGATCATATAAAGGGGCTGCCTTTAAGGCAAATCCATCAATATGGTTCCTGCAATACCCAACAAGGCCCAAAAATGATCTCGGAGCTTAAATATCTTGCGGTCGAGGCAGTTCGAGGATTGTCTGTACACGCATTTGCTCTATCTCATGCTTTCCCTGTGTTACCACTATTCCCAAATAAGAAACCTTTTCTATCAATATCTGTGCCTTTTTCGGGTTAACTTTCACTCCGACCTTCCAAAAGAGTTGAAGGAGTTCCTCCAGTAGCTCTAATTGCTCTTCCTTACTCTCTGTTTGGAGTAATAGGTCATCCACATATTGGATCAAACATTCTGATTGGGAGAAAGGACTTAACCCTCTTGCCAACTGCTGGTGGAATATTGACGGACTATTATGAAATCCCTGGGGGAGACATGTCCAGGTGTACTGTTGTCCCTGGAATGTAAATGCAAATTTATATTGACACTCTTGCGCCAGTGGTATGGACCAGAACCCGTTACTAATATCCAACACGGTAAACCACTTAGACTGTGGGAACTGCTTCATTATCGTTGCAGGGCTTGTAGCTGTCAAGGGTGTGACCTTATTTAATTCTGAATAGTCAATAGTCAATCGCCACGATCCATCTCGTTTATGGACGGGCCAAAAAGGAGAGTTATTGGTGGATGCCACTGGTCTTAATACCCCCTGTTGTAGGAGACGGACAATGACCTTCCTTACCTCTATCTCTGCCTGTTTGGGGAACCCATACTGTTTTTAGGGTCGATGATTTGGCCCCTCAACTAGGATGTCCCCGGTCATCCGTCCGCAATCATGCTTGTGAGTTGCAAACACCGAACGGTGTTTGTCAATAATTTGCTGCACTGCCGCGTCAGCAGTCACGTCCTCTGGGTTTAACCACAATTCTGCCATCGCGCAGATTCTGTCTGTGTATTGACCCGTTTGGATCATACCAGAGAAACCCTGCACGTTTGGCATCTTCCAGATGCAACAATTCATCGGATCAAAAGACAAACCTTGTTTCCTCATTATGTCTGATCCCAAAATGTTCTCCATCGATCGTCCCAACTTGACGATCACACATGTATGGTTAAAACAATAGTTTCCAAATCTGAATAGTAATGGTTTAGTTTCAATCCCTGTTTGAACATGGCCTGTAAAGCCACTTAACATCACTTTATTCTGGGTATGCCGAGAGGGGTCCGTTCCTTTAGATTGGCTCAGGACCGTCTAGGGGCCACCGGTATCCCACAAAAACATAGTGAGGCAGCCTTCTACCTCACTGTTGACCACTGGTCGCCCAAACGGATCCCACCTCCCTTTGCAAACCCACTTCACCGAGGCCTGACACCATCAATCTTCCCAGCTGGTATCTAGATCAGAATTCCAGATAACCAACTTGGTTGACCCTTCCTTATTTTTATTTAGAGATACAGCACTGAAACAGGCTCTTCGGCCCACCGAGTCTGTGCCGACCATCAACCACCCATTTTTATACTAATCCCATATTCCTACCACATACCCACCTTCCCTCAATTCCCCTACCACCTACCTATATTAGGGGCAATTTACAATGGCCAATTTACCTATCAACCTGCAAGTCTTTGGCTGTGGGAGGAAACTGGAGCACCTGGCAGAAACCCACGCGGTCACAGGGAGAACTTGCAAACTCCGCACAGGCAGTACCCAGAATCGAACCCGGGTCGCTGGAGCTGTGAGGCTGTGGTGCTAACCACTGCGCCTTCTCTTGGTTTCACTAACAGGAGCCATATACGAAGGTATCAACCACCCTCGCGCTCCTGCTGCTGAGCCACTGGTCTCCTGGCCCCTTCCAAAGGCAATGGAGGCTACAGGGACAGTACTCCTGGTTTTCCTTCCCTTATATGTTACCGGGGTGCATTACAATCACGAACGAAATGTCCTTGTTTCCCGCAATTAAAACCTCTGCCGATAATTGGCAGGGAGGAATTGTTTCTGACTGTCGCTCTACCTTGCTCTACTTGTTCTTCATCAGGGGGTGGTGGTGGTACCCTAGCTGTGCTACCTCGACCTTTCCCGGGCCCCTCATTTCTGCATACTGTTCCAGGGCCCCCCGGGTGAAAGGTGCTGATTTTGCCCTTTCCCTTGCCTTTATCTTTTTCCCGTTTTCCCAGGCCTCTTTCCCATTCACAGATCATATGTCAGAGAGCCCACTGTTCAGTGTGGGTTTGGTCCTCCGGATCATAACTCTCACATGCATTCTGACTACTCTCATTAGAATGAGCTATCAACGTGTGCACCCATCTAGATGTGTTATTCCCAAGATTAGTTCTGTCTAGTCCAGACCCATAAACTCCATTGAAATTATTCCATAATCGATTGGCAAACGCCATCGGATGTTCATTCGACCCCTGCCGGCACTTATGCAAGCCTTCTGTGGGATCTCCTTTATTACACCCTGATGCTGCTAATATTGCTGCCTTCATTTCATCTGGGGTACTCTCGCCCCCTTGCTGTGCTCGTGGCAATGCAGAGAAGAGTATGGGATCTAAACACATTCCCAATAGTTTAACCTCTTCCCTATTGTCCAATCTCTGTAGAGCCCGTAAATGGGCTATAGCTGCACAGGTAACATACGGTCCCCTTCTCCGTTATACTTAGGGACCTCCTTCTGCATTTCCGCCAATTGAGTGATCGTATATGGAGTAGTATATGTTAGTGTCTGCCCCCCTTGGATCCAGTCTGTTCGCCTAGTTATCAGTGGTGCCATAGGTGAGGCCAGGGTTGGGGCCGACGGCTCAATTGGGGGTTCAAGCGGTTCGGGAGGTGGCTCATCCCATGAACCGTTTTCATTGTTATGGTACCTACTGGCCTGGTCTGCTAAGTCTGTCCACTTAATGCCGTCATTATCCGCAAAGTTGCATATTATACCCCTTTTCGCTGAGAGTTGAGACTGTAGTTTACTTATCTCCTGCTGACATTTGGTATGATCCGCTGACTGGTACGCCCGCTCCATCTGGGAGCGGTGCATAACTGTCATTGTGGTCTGTAAGTCAGAGCATTTCTGATACGCTCTTGTGAGCTGTTCCTTTGCCTTGGTCGCTTCCCTCTCAGCCTTACTGCGACTGTACTCATCCTTTTCAGCCTGAGACTGCAATTGACTTAAATGCACCACCTGTGCTTCACTCTGCCTTCAGGGCCCTATCACGCCACTCATTCCTTTCTTTTTCTGACTTTTGCAACTCCTGCTTCAATCTTTCAACTTCACTCTCTCTTTTTCATCTAATTCCCTCGTACAAGATGCTATAGCAGTGGCTTTCACTAACTTAGGTGCCCTTTTGGCTCAGTGGGTACGCGCATCTTCCCAATGCTGCACCCCAACGGACCCCTGGCCCGTGTACTGTTTAACTGCAAACTCTATCCACGAGGGCCACTTGCCCTTCAAATATTTCCGGAGCTCCAACTCCCACTCTGGCCTGGCCAGGGCCATAATTACTCAAAGGTTCACCAATCCAATCCTTTAGACTCGTAACTTTGTTTATAATTTAGTTCAAACTCAGCGAGACTATTAAAATTAACTTGAAATAGCACTACAATCTAGTCCCTGTTCGGGCGCCAATTATGTTGTGCCTAATATGCATTTACTCTTAAAGAATCCGCGGAATCCAATTGGTGAAAGGTATATAACTTTTATTCACACACTAAATCATCAAATACAAGCTGTTACTACTTGTACAGTATACTACCCGTCAAGGCACGAGGTGATCAGTCTCAGACTTACGGCTGCTCTTCTGTTCTCTGAGCCCCTGGCTCGGTATCTTCTCGAGTGTTCTTCCCCGTGGTTCTTGTACCTCCCTCAGTTTCCGTCAGGGGTTAAATCTTGTTTCCAAGACCCTCCCCTCTTACTCATAGGGGTCTGGTATAATGACATAATGATAATTCTTTATTTGGCTTAGTGAGAACCTGTTCAAAACTTCACAGTTTCCTGTTATCTACTATGAGTCATATCTTATCTGGTATCCATGACGACTCCCTTCATCTGCTACATGCAAAGACAGGGTCTGGTATCATCAATATGTCTTATCTATATTGTTTACAATTCCTCTGCCATCTGTGTGCTGTGGCCCCTTTGTTTTAACTAAGTTTTTATATGTTTTTGTTTTGTGTGTTTTTACTGGGTCCACAACACAAAGGGTGGTATAAGTTTGGAACTCTCTTCTGCAAATGGTAACTGATGCTAGATCAGTTGTTGATGCCACTGTCATTGATAGATTTTTGATAACCAAAGGTATTCAGGGATATGAGGCAAAGGCAGTTATGTGGAGTTGGGTCACAGACCAGTCGTCATCTCGTTGAATGGTGGAATAGGCTCGAGGGGCTAAATGGCCTACTCCTGTACCTGTGTATAGATACTAAATTTCCCCATTGATTATCCAGGGTAATCTTTTCAGTGTAATTCATTAATTTAATGCAACACTTGATTATTTTCAGTTCAGCAACAAATGCTTGTTTTCTCTAATAATCTGACCAATTTTCGTATTCATTTTAGATTGTGCATACATATAAAGGACATAATGCAGAGGTCCACCTTCTGTTGCCCTTTGGTGATCATGTGATCTCAGTGGATCGAGATAATAGACTTATCATTTGGGATGTGCAATCAGAGGGTGAGTTGATAAAATTATGTAATGTACTCAAAGAACAGTACAGCACAGGAACAGGCCATTCGGCCCTCCAAGCCTGCGCTGATCTTGATGCCTGCCTAAACTAAAACCTTCTGCATTTCCGGGGACCGTCTCCCTCTATTCCCATCCTATTCATGTATTTGTCAAGATGCCTGTTAAACATCATTATCTTACCTACTTCCACCACCTCCCCCGGCAGCAAGTTCCAGGCACTCACCACCCTCTGTGTAAAGAACTTGCCTCGCACATCCCCTCTAAACATTGCCCCTCTCACCTTAAACCTATGTCCCCTAGTAACTGACTCTTCCACCCTGGGAAAAAGCTTCTGACTATCCACTCTGTCCATGCCGCTCATAACTTTGTAAACCTCTATCATGTCACCCCTCCACCTCCGTCGTTCCAGTGAAAACAATCCGAGTTTATCCAACCTCTCCTCATAGCTAATGCCCTCCAGACCAGGCAACATCCTGGTAAACCTCTTCTGTACCCTCTCCAAAGCCTCCACGTCCTTCTGGTAGTGTGGCGACCAGAGTTGCATGCAATATTCTAAGTGTGGCCTAACTAAAGTTCTGTACAGCTGCAGCATGACTTTCCAATTTTTATACTCTATGCCCCGACCGATGAAGGCAAGCATGCCGTATGCCTTCTTGACTACCTTATCCACCTGTGTTGCCACTTTCAGTGACCTGTGGACCTGTACGCCCAGATCTTTCTGCCTGTCAATACTCCGAAGGGTTCTGCCATTTACTGTATACTTCCCACCTGTAATTAGATCTTCCAAAATGCATTACCTCACATTTGTCCGGATTAAACTCCATCTGCCATTTCTCCGCCCAAGTCTCCAACCGATCTATATCCTGCTGTATCCTCTGACAGTCCTCATCACAATCCGCAACTCCGCCAACCTTTGTGTCGTCCGCAAACTTACTAATCAGACCAGCTACATTTTCCTCCAAATCATTTATATATACTACAAACAGCAAAGGTCCCAGCACTGATCCCTGCGGAACACCACTAGTCACAGCCCTCCATTCAGAAAAGCACTTAACCTATCTCTTTGCAATGGTATGCTTCCATCTACACTGCTTACAATACCACATATTTTATGTCATGGGCAAATTTGGATATGTGGCTTTCTTTCCCATCATCTAAGTCATTAATGAATACAGTGAATAGTTGAGGCCTCAACACAGATCCTAGTCACATTCTGCCAATTAGAGTATCTGCCATTATTTCTACTCTCTGTCTTCTGCCACTCAGCTAATTTCCTGAACAGGTCAATAATTTTCCTTTAATTCCATGAGCTTCAACTTTAGCTAACAATCTTATATGCAGGACTTTATCGAATGCCTTCTGGAAGTCTATATAAATTTAATCCATAGACGTTCCCCTATCCACTACTTTTCTCATCTTTTCAAACAAAAATCAATCAGATTTGTCAACCATGACCTCTTTCCAAATCCATGCTGGGACCCGTTGCAGTACTACTACTAGAATTCTTTAAATCTTCCTTTCCTACATTTTCAGGAATGTCATATGGAAGTATTGAGATTAACAATTTAATCTTAACATAAGGTAACACTATCAGGTGCATCATACCATGTATCATGATGTACAGCACCTATTAGTTTGTATTTTCAATGCTTTTTGCTTCTTTAATTTTAACCCCTGTCTGAAATTGGTGCCACATTCTGGGTTCCATGTTAACTAACCTTCAGAAACCTGATTCAAATGACCATTCTTTGTTTGTACCAAGACATTAGGTGCACTATTCTACTATGGGATATTGTGACCAAGTCTGATCTTAGTTATTTACGACATAGAAGGAGGCCATTTGACCCATCAGTTCTGACTCTCTGTGGAGCAATCCAGTCAGTCCTACTCCCTCGCTCGATCCCCATAGCCCTGCAAGTTTATTTCCCTCAAATACCCATCCCATTTCCTTTTGAAATAATTGATTGTCTCCCCTTCCACCATCCTCGTGGGCAGCAAGTTCCAGGTCATTACCACTCACTGCGTAAAAAGATTCTTCACATTCCCCCTGCATCTCTTGCTTAAACTCTTCAATCTGTGTTCCGTAGTCCTTGTACCATCAATTAATTGGAACAGTTTTTCCTTGTCTAATTTATCTCATCCTATCATAATCTTGTACACCTCCATCAAATCTCCCCTCAATCTCCTTTGTCCCAGGGGAAACAATCCCAGCTTTTTCAACCTAACCTTGTAACTAAAATCCCCCATCCCTGGAACCATTCTGATAAATCTCCTCTGGATCCTCTCGAGGACCCTCACATCCTTCCTTAAGTGTGGCAGCCAGAACTGGGCGCAGTACCCTCATTGGGCCTAACTAGAACTTTATAAAGGTTCAGCACAACTTCCCTGATTTTGGACTCTATGCCTCTATTTATGAAGCCCAAGATCTCATATGCTTTGCTAAGTACTCTCTCAATATGTCCTGCCACCTTTGAAGGTCCCTCTGTTCCTGCACATTCTTTAGAACTGTATCATTAAGTCTATATTGCCTCACCCTATCCCTTTTGCCAAAATGCATCACCTCTCTATTAAATTCCATCTGCACCCCTTTGCCCATTCTGCTAACTTATACTGTTGCGGGCGGTTCGTATCATCCCACTGTTTGCCACTCCTTTCAAGTTTGGTATCACAGGAAAAAAGCAGTGGTCCTAGCACTGACCTTTGGAGAACGCTACTGCCTACCATCCTCCACTCTGGAAAAACAACGTTTGCCACGACTTGCTGTTTTCTGTCCTTAGCCAGTTTTTTTTTTTAATCCTCTGACCCTCCTATTCCATGAGCATCAATTTTGTTAACCAGCCTTTTATATGGTACTTTGTCAAATTCTTTCTTAAAATCCATATAGACAACATCCACAGCATTCCCTTCAACCTTTCCTGTTACTTCACAAAAAAATTCAATTAGGTTAATCGAGCACAAATCTGCCTTTTACAAATCCGTGCTGGCTATCCTTAATTTACTCAGACCTCTCCAAGTGCCTGTTGATTTTTCGACCCCTGATTATTGTTTCTAAAACCTTATCCCCACTGATATTAAACTAACAGGCCTATAGTTGTTTGGACTGTCCTTACACCCTATCTTGAATAAGGGTGTCACATTTGCCACTCTCCAATCCTCTTGCACCTTCTCCGTATCTCGGGAAGATTGAAAGATTATGGTAAGTCCTTCTGCTATCTCCACCCCTACTTCCTTTAGTAACCTGGGATGCAAGCCATCTGGACCAGGTGACTGTATCTACCCTAAGCATAGATGCTTTTCCAGTACCACCTCCCTCTCCATTTTTTACCTATCCATTGCCTCTACTCTGTCCACTTCTACCAATTATTTTGTCAGATTCCTCTTCCTTAATAAACACTGATACAAAGTACTCATTATTCTAGCCTTGCCCTGTACCATAAAGTCTATATTACTCTCTTTGTCCCTAATAGGCCCCACTCCACCTCTTACTACTTGCTTACTATTTACATGCCGGTAGAAGATTTTTGGGTTCCCTTTTATGTTGGCTGCCACTCTATTCTCATATTCTCTCTTTGCCAGTCTGGTTTTCTTCTTCATATTCCCCCTCAATTTATTGTTTTTGGCCTGGTTCTCACTTGAAGAATTCACCTGACATGCATCATACCCCTCTTTTTTTTGGTTTCATCATAATCTCTATCTCCCTTGTCATCCAAGGAGCTCTGTTGTTAGTTCCCCTACTCTTTTGCCCTTGTTTGAATGTACCTAGCCTATACCACAAGCATCTTGTCCTTAAAGATAACCTATTGTTCCATTACAGTTTTCACTGTTTGTCTTTGGTTCCATTTTATCCTGCCTAGAGCCCTTCTCATCGCATTAAAATTGGTCCTCTTCCATTGGAGCCATTTTACCTTATATAATTCCTTGCTTTTCTGCATTACTCATCTAAACCTTATGATCACTCTTACCCAGGTACTTCCTTGCAGACACTTGGTCCACTGGCCCACCTTATTTCCCAGCACCAGAACCAACAATGCCGCTTTCCTAGTTGGTCAAGAACGTACTGATCAAGGAAGTTCTCTTGAACACAATCTAGAAATTCCTCCCCGTTTACTCCTAAAGTTATCTCAGTCGATATTTGGGTAATTAAAATCCCCCAGTATCACCACTGTATCGTTGCACATCTCTGTGATTTCCCTGCAAGTTTGCTGTGTGCCCTCGCGCCCCCTCTCAGGAGGGCTATAGAATACCCCAAACAGTAGCATGATCATATCATAGGAACATAGGACTTAGAAGCAAGAGTATCCATTTTCCTGTCTGCCCCCCATAACCCTTGATTCCCTTGTCCATCAAAAATCTAACTAACTTGAATAAATTTAATGATCCAGCTTCCACTGTCTTCTGGGAAGAGAATGCCAGAGGCTAATGACCCTCAGAGAATTTTTTTTTCCTTATCTTGGTCTTAAAAGGGACACCACCTTATTTTTAAACTGTGTCTCCTAGTTCTAGTCTCCCCCACAAGAGGAAACATCCTCCCGGTATCCAATCTATCAAGTGCCCTCAGGATCTTGTATGTTTCAATAAGATCATCTCTCATTCTTCTTAATGCCAGTGGGTATAGGCTCAACCTGTTCAACCTTTCTTCATAAGATAAGCCTTTCATCCCCATACCCTTTTTGCTTCTCAACTCTAACCCAATAGATTCTGTCCTTGCCCCCTCAAGGACATCCCCTCTTTCCAACGCTACAGTGTTTCCCCTAATCAGTGCTGCCACCCCACCTCCCTTTACCATTCTCTAATTTTTCTGAACGCTTTATATCCTTGTATATTAAGCAGCCAGTCCTCATCATTTTTAAGCCACGCTTCTGTTATTGCCACTATATCGTATTTCCATACTGCTATTTGTGCTTGTAGTTCACTGACCTTATTCACTACACTTTGTGCATTTACATACATGCATTGTAATTCTGTCGCATTCCTCGTAGCCCTTCACAGTCTGCTCCTATCTAATATGGAGCTACTGCCTTCTCGAGTACTGTCAAAAACTCTCATGATACACCTTATTCCTCTTTTCTGCTTCTATATGCTGGTGCCCATCTCCCTACCAATTTAGTTTAAACCCTTCCGAACCACACTAGTGAACCTCCCCGCAAGGACATTAGTCCCAGTTCTGTTGAGGGGCAATGCATCCATTTTGAATTGGTATCTTCTATCCTAGAACTGGTCCCAATGCCCCAAGAATCTGAAGCCCTCCTTCCAGCATCATGCTTCACACCATGCATTGATCTTCCCTATCTTCCTACTTCTACTCTTGCTAGTGCATGGCACTGGGAATAATCCAGAGATTGCTGCCTTCGAGGTCTAATTCTTTAACCTCCTCCCTAGCTTCTGAAAATCTGACCATAGGACCTCAATACCTGCCTTTACTATTTCGTTGGTACCAATGTGTGCCACAAATTCTGGCTCACTCCCTTCCCCCTGCAGAATATCATGCACCCTCTTTGTGATATTCTTACCCTGGCACCAGGGAGGCAACACACCATGCAGGACTCACTATGGTGGTTACAGAAATGTCTGTCTATCCTGCTGACGATGGGTTCTCTGCTGACAACTGCATTTCTACACTTTGCTGCTCCCTCCTGTAGTGTCCCTTGCCCATTGGTGCCATGGTCTGGACTGCATTCCTTCAGGGTATCATCACCCCTAGCAGCCTCCAATGCTGAGTACCTGTTTGAGAGGTACACACCCCAAAGACTCCTTCACCTCCAGCCTCTTCCTAGTCTTCCAGTTGGCCACCCACCTAGTATCCTGAACTCTCTCTGCCTGTGGGGTGACACCTCCTGGAAAGTCTGATCCCACAAACTCTCCTGCTCGCTGAAGCTCCACAGTGACTTCAGCTGTTCCTTAAACTCAAATCCTGAGCTCAAGCTGAAGCAGCTGGAAATGCTTCATACGCATGGTCACTCTAGACAAGTGAAGTGTCCTGGAGTTCCCATGTGGTGCAGGAATTGCAAGCAACAAGTCGCAGCTGCCCATCCATGATCTTGTCCTACATATACATACTGGATAAAAATTGGAAGTGGGAATACTGGTTGATTTTTTTTTTCTCTCTATCTCCACCCATAGCCCAAGAACACTGACATCAATTGTAGTGCCCTACTGCTGCATCAGATGTGATAATTGGATTTATCCCAATGAATGTTTGAACCTTGAACTAAAGGTGTGCAAAGGAAATCCGATTAGAGCCCGAATGCCGGACCCGGAAGTCTGATCCAACCCAACCCGAACCTGACACATGTCTTCGGGACCCATCGGGGTCGGGTCGGGTGGCAGGCCTTTACATCAGTACATGGGTAAAGGCCTGCCACCCGACCCAACCCCGACGGGTCCCGATGACATGTCGGGGTCGGGCTTCTGAGTCCGTTATTCAGGTTGGGTTTCCTTCGCACACCTTTTACCTTGAACCTTCTCGCTCTGTTAGGTTCAGTACTATTTCATGTGGTGCTTTTAAGCTCTGAGTCACCTGGCATTCAGTATTTAAAGTGTCACCTCCTTAAAGGTTCTGTACATTGTAACATTTTACCACACGCTAGTGCGATGTGTATCACTGCTGGAATGCACAACAGGCATAAAACAATCCTAGAATATATTGAAAAAAATAAACTTGACAGTTTTATGATATAATGGTAACTTCAGTTCTGGATTTGATATGATAGACTTGGCAAGAAAATGTAACTACCTCTGTAGTCTTTAAAATATATTTTGTTACAAAGTAATTTGCCATTGTAAAAATGCCAGTAATTAACAATCTGAAATATTCATTTAATTTATTTGTTATTACCTAACGCTTGATTATTTATTTGCAGAAGAGTATCTACAGCTGAACTTTGATAAAATCGTGTTTTCAGTTTCTGCCCTTTTGCACCCAAGTACCTATATCAACAAAATTCTTCTTGGCAGCCAGCAAGGGAGTCTTCAGCTATGGAATATCAAGTCCAAGTCAGTTCAACTTCTTTCATAGCTTTTTATAAAATGGTTAAGTATTAAGGTTACTACTTAAAGTTGTTGCTCCCATTATTATTTTTATGTAATTCAGTTAAAGCTTAAACCCATTTAAAACCAGAAAGAGAAATTTCATCCAACCTTATTACCTTCTTTATTGATGATGGCCAGTGAAAATTGGGATCTCACTGTCTAAAGAATCATGCTATAGCTCCAGTATACTCCATTATATCCTGTTTTATTTGTCATAGTGCAGGATTTGCATTTTATTGTACTGACTTCTCTTTGCTCCTGTTCCCTGCTGGTTACTAAGAAAATTGTGGCGCTCTGCAACTTTAATGTACTTGATAGTTTGTTATTTGTAAAAGTACCACCAAATCTCATGGGATTATGTACTAGGTTATTTATGAATGACTGTATTGTAGGTGTATGTAGTTTTTATTTTAAATAGGAGGGAAATCTTGAGCTATGAATCTCATTTTGCTTTTGTTAACTTTTTGTCCCATTGTGATAGGACTCGAGTTAGAAGTTGAAGGTATGCCGAGTCATTTGCTTAGGTGCAAATGTCAGTCTCTTCCTCCAGAGGGATTGAAAGTTAGAGGTGAAGAGTTGCTTGTGAGCAACACCTACCCATCGTTGCCCCAAATGAGCTACCTTTACTTCCTTCCCATTTCTTAATCTGCATTTCTAATTTGTTCTCGGGACATGAATGACATTGTCACCATTTCCAGTTTGCCCTGCTTAAGTGCTGGGCTTTCTGTTTAAACCGCTTCATTTTTTAGGGTGATAGTGCTCCTACAATGCCTGCTTGGCAACGTTATCCACAGGCATTTTGCTGATTTTTACATGAACAGTGATACCTCGATCTGTCCACTGCCTCTATGCTTTTAGATGTGTCCCAAGTTCCTCTAGCTCAACAAAAGAAAGACCAAAGCTGTCATTTTTCAGCCCCGACCACCAGTTTGACTTCTTTACCACTGACTCCATGTCCCACTCCCTCCTATTTGCAGTCCTGGTGTCCTGTTTGACCTGCAGCTGAGCTTTAAGTCCAGCACGTGTGGTTGGAAGGATGGTGTAGCAGAGATGGTTTCAGAGTACTGAGACACTGTGACCATTTTTTGGGTCACGGAAGGCTATACAGATAGGCTGGTCTTCACCTAAAGTGGAGCAACTTAATGGATTTTAATACTAGTAAGGGAAAAAATGATAATGGAGAAAATGCAGTCATTCTTTATGTTAGAGATTTTATAAATCGCAGTTGTTTGTTTCACTTCTCTTTTGTAAAGTGGCATTACATAGATGTGTGCCAGAAAAGACCTGTTGGTTCAATTGGAAAAAGTAGAGATTGGCAGTAGCAAATTAATTTGCTTGATATTCCAAATGTTCTGGATTTAAAACTGTCACTTTTTCACAAGTCTTGTTATACAGTTTGTTTGGCTACACAGGTTTCATAAGTTTTTTTTAAAATAACGTATAAAATCAACTGAGAAAACATTACATCATGACAGTAAAGTTTACAGTGAATTTGATGACCAGTTTATCTTGTATAAAAAGTATATGTTCCCCGGGTGCTTGTACCAGTGCCACTGCTTTTTTGATATGTCAATGACTTGGACTTGGTGTACAGGGCACAGTTTCAGAATTTGCAGGTGACACAAAACTTAGAAGTGTAGTGAACTGTGAGGAGGATAGTGATAAACTCCATGAGGACATCGACAGGCTGATGGGACGGGCAGACATGCAGCAGATGAAATATAATGCAGAGAAGTGTGAAGTGATACATTTTAGTAGGAAAAATAAGCGGGGGGGGGGGGGGAGGGAACAGAGTGGGAGTGTGAGGGAAGGACAGCACGGGAGGGAGGGGTTGGAGGAGGGGATGGCGGGGGGGCAGGGGTGGGGACGGCGTGAGGGAATGGAGTGGGAGATGGGATGGGTATAACAGAACGGTCAAGAGTCAGAGGACATGGTTTTAATGTTATTGGCAAAAGAACACATGGCAACATGATGAATCTTTTTACGCAGCAAGTAGTTACAACCTGAAATGCATTGCCTGAAAGGGTGGTGGAGTAGGAAGTGCACTTGTGGCTTTCAAAAGGGAATTGGATAAGCACCTGAAGGGGGAATGTATTGCAGGGCTATGGGGAAAGGGCAGGTAGTGGAACTAGCCAACTTGTTTTTGCAGAGAACTGGTGTGGGCTCAATGGGCCGAATAGCCTCCTGTGCTGTAACCATTTAATGATTCTACGTAACAGTTTTGAGGGTAACCTTTTCTAAGAAAAGTAAGCTGTTCGGCCAGAAATATGTGGCAACAAATGTTATATCTGACTGAACTTTACACTGTTAACCCTTATTTTTACAAGTGGGCGGCGCAGTGGTTAGCACCGCAGCTTCACAGCTCCAGGGACCCGGGTTCAATTCTGGGTACTGCCTGTGCGGAGTTTGCAAGTTCTCCCTGTGACCGCGTGGGTTTTCACCGGGTGCTTCGGTTTCCTCCCACTGCCAAAGACTTGCAGGTGATAGGTAAATTGGCCATTGTAAATTGCCCCTAATGTAGGTAGGTGGTAGGGAATATGGGATTACTGTAGGGTTAGCATAAATGGGTGGTTCTTGGTCGGCACAGACTTGGTGGGCCGAAGAGCCTGTTTCAGTGCTGTATCTATAAATAAATAAAATAAATAAATTTGAGTATTGTTGAAAACAGACATTTTGCCGATGCTTTTTGTCTTGCACTCATCAGGACAACTCACAAGAATACCAATGTAAGGGAAAGCAACAAATTTATAAGTGTATGAGAAGAGCGTGCTGTTTGGCTGGCAAGTGGACTCTGGTAGAGGCATTGCCATGGAGAACGCACCAGTTTATGGTGACTGACCAGTTAACTGCCAAGCTTTGTTTGAAATTTGAACCAGGCAGCTTGACTCTGGTCAAGGCATTGTCCTGAGGAATGAACCACTTATTTTGTTTAGCTGAAACAGGGGCAATGTGTGTACATGTTCTTTCTGTCTGTAAAGAACAGGGCCCTGAGTATTAATATATGTAGCTTCCAGTAGGTACAAATGCGCCACACTGCCAGCCCGGCTGGCAATCTTAAATTGGTTGTTAGCGTAATTCTTAGCACACTGAGGTTTGTTTAGCAAATGTTGTCCAATCGCGGAATCGCAACTAATGTTGCGTTTTGCAAGCACGGACTGGTTGAGTACGGCCTGTAACTTACCCGTTGAGAAAAGCGGAAGAGACGTGTTTGATATGATCCGCCAGTCTTTGGGATGTACAGCCTATGTACCTAGTAGGACACTGGCATTGAAATTCATATATCACATTACTCATTTGTGTGATGGGCAGAACGTCTTTTTGGCTTGACATCACCATCCTGTTCGCCACTAACAGGAGCCAGCTAAACAACATTAGTGACAGCCATTTGCTGGTTCGTTTCTCAGGGCAATGCCTTGACCAATCAGAGTCAAGCTGCCTGGTTTAAATTTCAAACAAAACTTGGCAGTTAACTGTCAGTCACCATAAACTGGTGCATTCTCCATGGCAACGCCTCTACCAATCAGAGTCTACTTGCCAACCAATCAACACTCTTATACAGTATAAATTTGTTGCTTTCCCTTACATTGGTATTCTTGCGATTGTCCTGATGAGTACAAGATGAAAAGCTTTGACAAAATATCTCTATTTTCAGCAACACTTAACTTTTATTGGACTTGACAAATAGCTACTTCAAATATTCTGTTGAAGCTAGCAGAGATCCACAAAGCATTTGCAGTGAAATTAGTATATTGAATGGTTCGCCAATTCTTTAAATCATCATCCCATACTACTCCATCCTTCCCATTGCCATCCCTCTCATGACATTCCATTTCTTTCAGCCCTCTCATGTTGTCCCCATCTCATTGCACATTTCACCCATTCTTTACCGTGGCATCAAAAGCTGTTGGTGGGAGGCTGGGGCCCAGTAGTCCAGGCCAGGAGTAAAGAGCACCGGAGGTGGGAGTCCAACAACCAAAGCTGGGAGCAGCGAGACCCGGAGCCCTGTAACCGAGGCGCATGCGCCAGGCTCCGCCACTAAACCAACCCACCAACCATTTAGAAAATATGGACAGATTAAAACTGTAATATTATAATAGATGGATGTGGTTTCCAGAAATGTTTTTGATTTACTTTCCTCCATTGTGGTAAATGTTAATTTGGAACTGTTTTGTCATACTTAGTGTATAAGAGATAGAAATGATTCATGTGGGAGCTATTTGTCAGGCAAGCCCCCCACCTGCCAAGGATGAGGAAAATTAATTTTGCCACATGAACATTGATTTCAAGCTGTTGTTGGTGGTGAAAGAACTTGCTTTAAAAACAATTGGAGACTTTGGCTGGAGACATTAGCATGCCAAGTACAGACAGTACTTCAATTCCCTGTTCCAATTTAATCCACAATGGAATTTTGATTACCAGATATTGAAGCATTCCAGGTAAACTGCTAAGATGGCCAAATACACAAATCGACTTGGTCAGACCAGTTTAGTCACACGATTGGCTGACTGTTGGAGTTTTTTGAATTTGAACTGGCCGCAGGTTTAAAACTCAGAAGGCTGTTTGCTCCTGGACTGGAAAAGACCTCTCTCCTGTCTGCTCTCATCTCTCTGTCACCAGCTTCGGAAACCATTGAAGACATATGAACCCCGAGGGAGAAAAGTCTCCTGGAGTGAACAGGGTTTAAAAATAATACTGGGCCCCAACGAAAAACAAGACGACCTACAATCGAGGACCTGACAGCGATCTCGAAGCACAGTTTTTTAAAAAAAAAACTTCTTCAGAGATTGCCTCAAACCTCCTCCATTTTCTTTTTTCTTCTGTCTCTATTTGCATGTGCATATCGCGTGGCATGCTAGCGTGGGGGCGTCGTATATCCGTAGGCCTTAAACTCTAATACGGTTATGTTTAAGGTTTAATAGGTTTAAAGCAGCAAAGTGAAATTTAAGAAAATCTGGTGTGCTCATTTCTTTGACTTTATAACTGGAAAGCTGTGAACAAGGATTCACCAAAAGGGGGAGCTCAGAATACAGTGCGTTTAAAATTAAACCCTGTTACAACAAGACCAGGTGAAGACAGTAAAAGTCCCCCAGACACCTTTCTCTCCTGGTCATAACATATTGTTAATTATTAGCACGCTTGATAGTGGCAGTTAATCATGTCTGAAAAATGTAGCTGAGTCATTTCCTTATCTGAACAACAGTGAGAATTCAACTGTTAAAATTGACAACTTTTTATCTCTCCAATGTGATTGATTTTTCTTTTGTTCTTATTCTAGCAAACTTTTATATACGTTTCAAGGTTGGGGCTCAGGAGTATCTGTGCTTCAGCAGGTCAGTGCCATGTTTTGTTGTAATGTGCTGCTGGTCAGTTTAAATATTATAGTTTAATTATCTATTTGAAAGTCTTATGGTCTTACTTTCCCAGGGAAAATATGTTGGACTTCTGTATAAACAGTAATTAGCATTTAAATGACTCACTACAATCTTTTCAAAAATGCTATGAAAGCATTGGCACTGTAAATTTCAAAATCCTTGATATATACAGCACAGGAAGAGACCATTTAGCCAATTATGCTTGTCCTGGTTCTTTGAATAGCTGTTTCAATCAGTCCCAATCATTCCCCTACATTTTTCCATTGGCCTGCATATTTTCCTTTTTCAATTATTCATCCAATTTCCTTTTGAAGTGCTATTGAATTAGCTTTCATCACCCTTTCAGATAGTGCATTACAGGTCATATAACAACTCCCTGCCTTTTAAAAAAGAGTCCTCATCTCTCTGCTTGTTCTTTTACCAATTATCTTAAATTTGTGTCTTCTGGTTACTGATCACTCTGCGAGTGGAAACTATATTTCTCCTTATTTGCTCTATCAAAACCCTTCAGAATGTTGAACACCTCTATTAGATCTCCCCTTAATCGCCTCTGCTGTAAGGAGAACAGTTCCAGCTTCTCTCGTCTCCCCACCTAACTGAAATCCCTCATCCCTGGTATCATTCTGGTAAATCTCCTTTGCACCCTCTCCAAGGTATTGATATCCTTCCTAAATATGATACCTATAATTGGGCTTAATACTCCAACTGACATCTAACCAGTGAGTTATAAAGGTTTTGCATACCTTCTTTGGTTTTGTATTCTATGACATTATGTATAAGCCAAGTATCCCATTTTTTTAAATAGCTATATCAACTTGTTGTGATTTGTGTATGTGAATCCCACCCCACTACCCCACTCTCTTCTCTTTTCCCCCCCCCCCCCCCCCCTTTTCTGGCCAGGTTCCTGTTCCTTCACTCCTTTTAAAATTGTACCATTTAGTTTTTATTGCTGCTCTTCTTTCTTCCAAAATTGCATCACTCTTTCTCTCCATGCTCTTTTTTATATATAAATGTTCAATGCATGGCCGTTTTTGAATTATTTAACTTTTATGGGAGTGATCATATTATTCAACACTGAATTGCTGCTGGCATGATGATCTAAACCATCTTTTAGGGTGCTATAAGTCTGCCATTCCCCTTCTGAAACTCTGTTTAATCTAATGCAGAGCTGGCAGATCAAAGATTTGTCAGAGCTGTACTCACTTCTGTCTAAATATTATTTACATTTTAAAGTTGGGATTGAGGCAGTCACTGTATGATTGCCCTATCATGAATTCTACATCTACCTCACACACCTGTCTATTTCATTTATGGAGCACGACATTCCTCCTCCTCCTTGCCTGAAAAATATCAAGTTGTGTTAATATCACAATAACCCACAATGTGAATGTAATGCAAATGCAGTGTTGTAGCTTGGAGGTAATTGCACAATGGAATGAAGGTGTAGCTACTATATGCTATTTAAATAGAATCTGACCCAGTTTCACAGCACTTTCATTTTACATTATTAAAGGCATTTCACACATCCTTTAAAATGCTAAGTTCTTGATCAATACTGTTTATAGTAATGGAAAAGCAGTGAATTTCCTCATTCCTTTTTCCCCACATTTTGCAAGGTAAACTTCTTGCGTATTCAACCAAGTTTGTAGCTACAGTGAGTCCAAATTAACTTCTTGGTGTGAGCATACAGGAAATTAGTCAATGATTTAATGGTTTTTGATCTGCATTTTACAGCAACATATGTGGTTCCTTAATTTAATGTATAATTTAAAAGAAAACACCATTAGTTTGGGAAAGTGAGCTTAAAAGCAAAGTACTGCCTACTAAAACACTGGCACTTCATCTGTTACTGTGTTAGTACTTGTGAAATAGAATTCTATAATCAAGGCCACTGATTTGCAGCTTTCAAGAGAAACACAGAATTGTGGAGTATGATCCTCAAAACACAAATTAAAAATTTCATGTAATAAAGGAATTTTATTTACTCGATTACTGTAAATCAGTAGTCATGTTTATAATCCTGTTAAAAGATTTCAAATATTTTAGTGGTAAAGATATGATGGTTGTTGCACAAAGGTTTTGATTTCCATGTTTTTATTGGGTTTTATTCAACTGTTAGGCCCCAGCTGTGGATGTAGTTGCTGTAGGCCTCGCATCTGGTCAGATAATTATTCATAATCTGAAATATGATGAAATGTTGATGAAATTTCAGCAAGACTGGGGACCAATCACAGCAATATCATTTCGCACAGGTAATTGATTGATTATATCAATGTCTGTTATTTAAAAGGAATTTGAGATGGGTATGAGAGTTTTAATCATATTCTGTATTAAGATTTAGGAATCTTTAAAATCTTTGAACTGTAGCTGTTGTATCATTGTTTAAATATAAGATTTTATGATTTTGGTACCACAACAACCAATCCTATACCACCTTATTGACTGGTTTGAGTAGTTTCGTTGCATGAAGTAAAAGTTTGGTCATTATACAAGCTGCTGTTGACAGTTTAAAAAATCTAAGCCTATTATGTTCATACAATTGTTGAGGTATTGCAAAACAGGATTTTTGCAATAGTTTTAGAACACTCGGATTATAATGTTTTATTTATCAAACTACACTCCTTTATAAATTACTTTGCACATAGTTGTTAGAACAGTCCTTGTACGAATACAACATTGTTTCACATTTACTTTCTAAGATGGTTTTCCAGTGATGGCTGCTGGGAGTCCTGTGGGTCATGTTGGACTATGGGATTTGGAGGCGAAGAAGCTGATTGGTCAAATGAGGGAAACTCATACAACAGCGGTTTCAGGACTAACATTTGTTCATGGAGAACCACTTCTCATTACCACTGGTGAAGACAATGCAATCCGGGTATGATCCATGTGCTGTGAATGGCATCAGATTAGTGCATGTTTAGAAAATATTGTTTCATAAGGAAACTGGATTAAAAATCTGTAAATAGCTAATACTGTGGTGATTATAATATGTATGTTATTAGTGTGCTGTGCAGTAATTACTCATGTTGTTTATATTTGTGCTGCAGTGTTACTTTCTGTTAGTAAGCCTAAGAATTGGGAGCATTTTAGAATTCTGCAAAGGAGGACCAAGAAAAAGATTAATAAGGGAAAATAGAGTGAGTAAACTAGGGGGAAACATAAAAACGGACTGTAAAAGCTTCCATAGGTATTTAAAAAGGAAAAGATTAGCAAAAACAAATGTGGGTCCATTATAAGCGGAGGCAGGAAAATTTATAGTGGGGAATAAGGAAATGGCAGAGAAACTAAAAAAATTCTTTGTCTGTCTTCATGGAGGGAAATACGAAAAGCCTGCTAGAAATAATGGAGAATCAAGGGACTAGTGTAAACAAGGAACTGCAAGATATTACTTTTTTTTTTAAAAAGTACTGGAGAGATTAATGGGACTTATAAAGTAGATAAATTCCCTGGACCTGATCTACATCCCAGAGCATTGAAAGCGGTGGCTGTAGAGATAGTAGATGCATTGGTGGTCATCTTTCAAAATTGTATAGACTCGAGTGGTTCCTGCAAATTGGAAGGTGGCAATTGTAACCCCACTATTTAAGAAAGGAGAGAGAGGAAGAAAACGGGGAACTACAGACCTGCTAGACTAACATCGGTCGTAGGAAGAATGCTAGAATCTATGTGATACCAGGACATTTGGAAAATAATGGTAGGATTGGGGAGATTAATGAAAGGGAAATCCTATTTAACATACCTGTTGGAGTGTTTTTGAGGATGTAACTAGCAGAATAGATAAGGGGGTACTGGTGAGTGTTGTATATTTAGATTTTCAGAAAGCTCTTGATAAAGTCCCTCACAAGAGGTTAGTAAACAAAATTAGAGCACACAGGATTGGGGGGGATATACTGGCATGGATTGAAAACTGGGTAACGGACAGAAAACGGAGAGTAGGAATAAATGGATTATTTTCAGGTTGGCAGGCTGTGACTGGTGGGATACCGCAAGGATCAGTGCTTGGACCCCAGCTATTCACAATCTATATCAATGATGTGGATGTGGGGATTAAATGTAATATTTTCAGATTTGCAGATGACACAAAACTAGGTGGAAGTGTGAATTGTGAGGAGGATGCAAAGGTGCTTCAAGGGGATTTGGAGAGGCTAAGCGAATGGGCAAAGATTTGACAGATGGAAGACAATGTGGAGAAATGTGAGATTATCCACTTTGGTAGGAAAAACAGAAAGAGTATTAAATGGTGAGAGGCTGGGAAGTGTTGAACTTCAATGGTGCTTGGGTGTCCTTGTTCATGAGTCACTGAAAGTTAACATGCAGGTACAGCAAGCAATTAAGAAGACAAATGGTATGTTAGCCTTTATTACTACAGGATTTGAGCATAGGAGTAAAAATGTTTTGCTGCAATTATATAAAACCTTGGTGAGACCGTACCTGGAGTATTGTGTGCAGTTTTGGTCTCCTTACCTAAGGAAAGATATACTTGCCATCGAGGGAGCGCAATGAAAGTTCACCAGACTAATTCCTGGGCTGGAGGGATTGTCCTATGAGGAAAGATTAAATAGACTGGGCCTTTATTCTCTGGAGTTTAGAAGAATGAGAGGTGATCACATTCAAACGTACAAAATTCTAACAGGGTTCGACAGAGTAGGTGCAGGAAGGATGTATTCCCTGGCTGGGGAGTCTAGAACCAGGGGGTGTAGTCTCAGAATAAGGGGCAGGCCATTTAGGACAGAGATGTGGAGGAATTTCTTCATTCAGAGGGTGGTGAATCTTTGGAATTCTCTGCCCCAGAGGGCTGTGGAGGCTAGGTCGTTGAGTATGTTTATGATTGAGATCGATAAATTTCTACATATTAAAAACATGAATGGATATGGGGATAGTGCAGGACAATGGTGTTGAAGTAGAAGATCAGCCATGATCTCATTCAGTGGCGGAGCAGGCTCGAAGGGCTGAATGGCCTATTCCTGCTCCTATTTATGTTAATCATGTTCGTTGTTTGCAGGATCTGTCTGTTATGGATTCCCTTCAAAGGAAAAAAAATTAAAATTCCAATAAGTAAATAACATTATGATTGTAGTACAAAGAAAATTTGGTCAGGGCAGTAAAACTTTAGAGTTAAGATGACACTTCATTGTTGTGTCTCAACCTTTTGGCGTTACGATCTTGTACTGCCTACTGAAAGTTTTTGAAATGTGATTCTGCAGACAGTCTTTCTGCTCCTGACTCTAAGGCCTTCCTAAAAGCCAACCGAACTGACTCGTGCCAAGCTAAGTGAGGACTGCATTTTTAGATTGTCAGTTTTGCGTTATTAGTGGTATGTTTGTGCAGTGTATAACTGTAATCGGACTAATAAGTTCTCAATGCAGTGAGCCTCTGGTTTCAACCATGCTATTTCAACCACACTGCATGGTGTCCAGATAGTTTCTAAGAGGGCATAATGCACACGTCTAATGCATATTGTCTACTACCTACCTGTTGGCTATTAATTTAACGAGTCCACTTGGGTATGAAAGGTCAATCATGGTAAGACAATCTGACCCCAAGTAAAATTTAAGGTATTATACTTTGAATAAATGAACAAGGTAAAGTATTTACAACCAAGCAAGCTCAGTCAGGGCAATAATAAATCCAAGGTTGTTCCAGTGTTCTGCCTGATACACCCTAGTTACTTACAAATTTCTAAAATGTCCATTTTTTGAATGCCTAGCATGACATGATTGTCTTGTTTGCATGCAACCTGATGTACACTTCTTAGCTAGTCCATTGATATGGGTGAAGCTGCCCTTCAATCATCCTGTGGTCCACTCTCCTTGCTAAAGTAAGTATGTTCCTCTTTTTCAAGGTCTTCAGGCCATTAATTAAGTTCTCACAAGGTTTGTAACGGGCAGTACCATGTATGGCTATTTTCAGGGCTCAGAAAATGATGAGAATGGCAGCAAACTCTCACAAACAGCAATGTCATAATGACCAGATAATCTGTTTTTGTGATGTTGATTGAAGATAAATATTGATCAGGACACCGGTAATAACTTCCCTGCTCTTCTTTGAAATGGTGCCGTGGGATATTCTCCATCCACCAGAGCAGGCAGATGGGGCCTTAGTTAAATGTCTCATCTGAAAGACAGCACACTCCCTCAGTACTGCATTGGAGAGTCAGTCTTGATTTTTGTGCTTAAGTCCTGGAGTGTGACTTGAACCGAGAACCTTTATGACTCCGAGGAGAGTGCTACCAACTGAGCCACAGCTTACACACTAAACCCCCTCTTTCCTCCCCCCACCCCTCCAATTCTAGCATCACTTCCAAAAACAATTGTGAAGAGCTCGTGGGCTTCTTTGCCATTAAGATTGAAACCGTAGTTCAGCTGCCTCTGCTGTTTCTCCTTTCCCCTTCACCAAGACGAATTTACTTTTCTTGCTAGTTTCTCTCCCATCTTGTCCCTGAGACCTACCTCCTGCTCTGTCAGCCCTCATTCCTACTAAACTGACTGCCCAACTTCCCTATATGGCCCCCATGATAATTGACATTGTAAATGGCTCTTTCTCCAGTAGTATTCAATTTCCTTTCAAAACTGCTATTATTGTGCTTCCTCAAAAAATCCTCCAACTCCTGCTTTATCTCCAAGCGTCCTTTTCCTTTTGTTGAATATGCTTATTTCACACCCCACCAAATTTTGCTACTCTATCCTTGTTTGTCTTTCTCCTGTTTTCCACCCTACCACAGCATTGAAATAGCCTTAAACAAAATCACGAATTGCATCTTCTGCGATTGTTACCATGCTGCATTGTCCCTCCTCATCACCTTTGCAGACTTTGACTTGGTGGACAACAACATCCTCATCTAACCCCTTTCTCCATTGCCCAGCTTGGGACTGCCCTTGCTTGGTTCCAGTCTTGCCTATCTGATTGTAGCCAGAGCATCTCCAAAACGTGCCCTCTTTTCCCACTCCTGTAGCTCTGGAATCCTCTGGGTGGGGAAGTGGGAGTTTCATGCTACTCTTTTATGACATTATCCATGTCATGCAGTCAGCATCCACATAATGCTGATGACATCCAGCTCTCTTGGCTTTCCACTACTTCTGTTTTGTCAGACTTTTTGTCTGATGTAAGTCTCCGTTTTCTCCAGTTAAACATTCTGAAGACTGATTTAAAAAAAAAGACATTGTCTTTGCCATTAATTCAAAATCCCGTCCATGGATAATGTCCAAGGCTGAACCAGACAGTAAATGGAAAAGTCCTGGGGAAAATTGATGTACAGAGAGATTTGTGTGTTCAGGTCCATTGTTCCCTGAAGGTGGCAACGCAGGTCAATAGAGTGGTCAAGAAGGCATATGGCATGCTTTCCTTCATCGGACGGGGTATTGAGTACAAGAGTTGGCAGGTCATGTTACAGTTGTATAGGACTTTGGTTCGGCCACATTTGGAATACTGCGTGCAGTTCTGGTCGCCACATTACCAAAAGGATGTGGATGCTTTGGAGAGGGTGCAGAGGAGGTTCACCAGGATGTTGCCTGGTATGGAGGGCGCTAGCTATGAAGAGAGGTTGAGCAGATTAGGATTATTTTCATTAGAAAGACGGAGGTTGAGGGGGGACCTGATTGAGGTGTACAAAATCATGAGAGGTATAGACAGGGTGGATAGCAAGAAGCTTTTTCCCAGAGTGTGGGATTCAATTACAAGGGGACACGAGTTCAAAGTGAAAGGGGAAAAGTTTAGGAGGGATATGCGTGGAAAGTTCTTTACGCAGAGGGTGGTGGGTGCCTGGAACGCATTGCCAGCGGAGGTGGTAGACGCGGGCATGATAGCGTCTTTTAAGATGTATCTAGACAGATACATGAATGGGCAGGAAGTAAAGAGATACAGACCCTTAGAAAATAGGCGACAGGTTTAGATTGAGGATTTGGATCGGCGTAGGCTTGGAGGGCCGAAGGGCCTGTTCCTGTGCTGTAATTTTCTTTGTTCTTTCTTTGTTAGCAACTTTTGTGTTCTATTCAACTGAGCTTAACTTCTGACCCCATATCCTGTTGATCTTTAAAAAAAAACTGCCTACTTCCACCTCCATAGCATCACCCTCCTCTATCTCTGCCTCAGTGCATCTGCTGCTGAAATATTTAACATTTCTCTCACCTCCATCCTTACGAATTCAAAATTCCCTGGTCGGCCACCTGTTTCCCACGCTCCGCATACACTAGCTCATCTGGTACTATGTTGCCTGTATTCTGTCTCATTCACCCTTCACCCATGCCCTTGTTAGCCTACATCAGATCAAATTTAAAATTCTCATTCTTGTATATGGCCTCCGCTCTTATCTCTGTAACCGATCCCGAGCCTCCATTCCTCCCCTTTGAACTCTCTGCTCCTCGGATGTTTCTTGTGCAATCCTACTCCTTTTGCCCCACCATTGGTCTTCAGTTTCCAATGCCGCATACTATGGAATTGCCTCTTCCCCTCTTTTTGAAACCCTCCTTAAAACTCACTCTTTTATCAAGCTTCTGGCCACGCATCCTAAGTTCTCATTCTTTAGCTTGCCATCCAACTTTATTGATTACGCCTCTGTGAAGCATCTGGGACTATCCTTCGTGTTAAATACACTATATTAATACAAGTAGTCTTGGTGAAAGGCAATCTGTTCTTTGATGCAGAGCTTGATACATGCATAGGGATACCAGCCACCACCTTTGGTGACTTGTAAAATGCACATGGGGTAACACCAAGCTGACCCTTAGGACCAAGCTGATGGTTTATAAGGCCTGTGCTCTGAGGACCTTGCTGTATGGCTGTGAAACATGGGTGATTTACAGCTACCAGGAAAAGAAGCTCAATAATTTCCATCTTCGCTGTCTGTGGATGATTATTGGTATATCCTGACAGGACAAAATCACAAATGTGGCAGTCCTCTCAAAGGCAGAGCTCCCAAGTGCGTTGGCACTAATCAAACAGAGACAACTTTGGTGGATCGGACACATCCGCAGGATGGAAGATGGTCACATACCCAAGGACATTCTGTGTGGTGAGGTTGCTGGGGCCAGACGACCAGTGGAGCGCCCAAAGCAGCACTTCAAGGATGCTTACAAGCGTGACATGAAGGCCCTAATTGTCGGCTATCGCACATGGGTGTCACTAGCTGGTGAAAGAGGGAAATAGCGATATATCCCATGGACTGGTGTGCACTACCACGACGACCAGTTGCAACAGCAGCTTGACAACCAGTGCCAACGTTAAAAACAACAACATACATCGTCACTTGGCCTTCACAGCCATCAGCAAAGGTGCACCAAGAGAAGACATCCCACCTAAATTGTTTGCTGTGGTGTCCATCTTTCGTAGCTGGTAGGATGTCAACCAACCAGTCTTTGTTTTAGCAGGATCGTTTAAGGTTGCATTGAGGAAGTCCTGAGAAGAGGTCATCTGTCTCGTCCTTGCCCAGAATATGAGGGTATCTAAAGTAGGGGAAATTGTAAAAACAATTTTGAAAAATATAATTAAATAATTTGATCTGGACACACTTTTACCACCATCATATTGACGTGACAGATGGCAGATACATTGATAACTCATTCACTGTTGTGCCGATGACAACTTGTGCAGCATGGAGGGATTCACTGACATCAATTTTAAAATTAAAGCTAAACTCTACCCAACTGTTTCACTTCCTTCAGTTACCACTGCTTCTTTGGCAAATATCCACAAGTACTGTCATAAGGCACAATAATTGCACTGTTTTGAAAAAAAGAATCTGATAAATAGATGCCAACATTTACATTGGGCTGACTAATAGCTTTATTTAAATTTTAGTATGATTTAGTAAATCTAGTGGAGTGATTCATGAATTCAGTAGGCAGTCATATCATATATTCAGATTTTAAATGATTCATTACCAAATACCAAAATTAAAGAGTAATTATCTGGAATCCTGTCACATTAGTCAGTCTTATGTGGGGGTGCACGTAGGAAGCATAAATATCAGTCTTCAAGTGAAGCCTGGTCGAATAATTTGACCAAGGCATACAGACGTAAGATTTTTAATAAGATAAGAATCACTTGGCTGTGGTATGTGCACACGATAAGTCAGACTGTTCTTTGTCTCTCATGTCTTGGTCCCTTGGGCCTGCCATTAGTAAGAGTATGGCAGATTTTCAATCTCAACTCCACTTTCCTGCCTAATCCTCATATCCCTTGATTCCTTTGGAATGGAGAAATCTTATCGATCGCAGTCTTGAATATAGTGAACAACTGAGCACCCACAGCCCTCTGGGGTAGAGAATTCCCAAGGATAATAACCCTCTGTGTGAAGAGATTTCTCCATGTCTCAGTCCTAAATGACCGACCTTTTATCCTAAGGCTGTACTTCCTCGTTTAAGACTCTCCAGTTAGGGGAAACAAATTGTAAGCATTCTACCCTGTCAAACCCGCTCAGAACCTTGTACTTCAATGAGGTCTACAACTGCTATTTTTATAGCACAATAAAATGTCCCAAGGTGCTTCATAGGAGCATTATAAACCACGTGATATTGGGGCAATTAGCCAAAAGCTTGGTCAAAGAGGTAGGTTCTAAGGAGCATCTTGAAGGAGGAAAGAGGCTTAGGGAGGGAATTTTTTTTTGTTCATTCATGGGATGTGGGCATCACTGGCTAGGCCAGCATTTATTGCCCATCCCTAATTGCCCTTGGGAAGGTGGTGGTGAACTGCCCTCTTGAACTGCTGTAGACCATGTGAGGTAGGTACACACACAGTGCTGTTAGGAAGGGAATTCCAGAGCTTAGGGCTGAAGCAGCTGAAGGCATAGCCGCCAGTGGTGGAGCAATTAAAATCTGGTATGTTCAAGAAGCCAGAATTAGATGAGTGCTGTTATGTCAGGATTGTGGGCCCAGAGGAGATTACAGCGATGGGGAGGGAGGGGCGAAGCCATGGATGGATTTGTAGACAAGGATGAAAATTTTAAAATTGATGCATTGCTAGACTGGGAACCATTGTAGTTCAGGGAGCACAGGGGTGATGGGTAAATGGGACTTGGTGTGAGTGAGGTGATGAGCAGCAAAGTTTTGGATGGCCTCAAGTTTCCAGAGGGAAGAATGTGAGAGGCCACCCAGGAGTGCATTGGAGTAGCCAAGTCTAGAGGTAACAAAGGCATGGTTGAGGTAGATGAGTAGATAAGTTGAGGCATGGGCAGAGTTGAGCAGTATTACAGAGGTGAAAATAGGCAGTCATCACCTCTAATTCTGCTTAAATCCCAAGTTTATAGGGCCGTTCTGCTCAATTTCTCCTCATAGGCCAACCCTCTCATCCCAGGAATTCTAGTCAGCCCTCACTGCACTGCCTCTAAGGCAAGTGTATACTTCCTGAGGTACGGAGACCAAAGCTGTATACAGTACTTCAGGTGTGGTCTCACCAAAACTCTGTACGATTGCAGTAAAATTCCTTATTCCTGCAGTCCAACCTTGCAATAAAGGCTAACGTTCCATTTGCGTTCCTAACTGCTTGTTGTAAATGTACGGTAACTTGGTATTACCTGCAAAAGGACACTAAAATCCCTCTGAACATCATTTCATAGTTTCTCAACATTTTTTTAAAAATTGTTTTTTTTCCCTACCGAAATGAATATCCTCATGTTTCCCCGCTATATGCTTGACCTGTGGCCTTTCCCGCTCACTTAATCCGTCCACATTCCTTTTCAGATTCTGTCGGCCTTGCGGCTTGCTATGGCACCTAGCTTTGTATCGTTAGCAAACTTGGATTCATTCCACTCGGTCCTGTCGTCTGAGTCATTTGATACAAGATTGTAAATGGCTGTGACCCCAGCACAGATCTTTGCGGACTCTCCCGAGCAATAGCCTGCCAACCTGAAAATGACCTGTTTGTTCCTACTGTCTGTTTTTAATCCTTTAACCAATCCTCTATTCATGCTAATATGTTGCCCCCAACCCTGTGAGGCCCTAGTTGTATAACAACCTTACATGTGGCATCTTGCTGAATTTGCAAATCCAAATATACTACATCCACTGGTTCCCCTTTGGCTACCCTCCTGATTATATCCTCATTTTTTTTTTAAATACCTCCAAGTGATGAGGTGAATACTAAAGTGTTTTTTTTTAAATTAGTGTAATTTATTAAGGACTTTAGATTGTAGTGGTAGTGTTTGGAGTAGAACAAGACCCTAGTGTAATTAGCGTTTTTTTAAAGGGAGTATCTAATTAATCTAAAGGTAAGTCATGGCAGGAGAGCTTGCACCCGTGGTATGCTCCTCCTGAGCTATGTGGGAAATCAGGGATGCTTCCAGTGTCCCTGATGACCATGTGTGCAGGAAGTGTATCCAGCTGCAGCTACTGGCTACCCGCATTACGGAGCTGGAGCAGTGGGTGGATTCACTGTGGACGTCGTGGTTTAGCGAGGTGGTCACGCCGCAGGTAATGGCTGCACAGGCAGAAAAGGGAAGGGTGACCAACAGGAGGAGTAGTAGGCGCAGGCAGGTAGTGCAGGAGTCCTCTTCTCAAATAAATATACTGCTTTGGATACTGTTGGGGGAATGGCCTCCTAGGGGAAAGCAGCAACTGCCAAGTTCATGGCATGACGGATGGCTCTGCTGCACAGGAGGGTTTGGGGGGGGTGGCGGGGGGAGAAAAAGACTGGGAGAGCAATTGTGATAGGAGATTTAATTGTAAGGGGAACAGACAGGCGTTTCCGTGGCCGCATGCCAAGGATGGTATGTTGCCTCCCTGGTGCTAGGGTCAAGTATGTCTCGGAGCAGCTGCAGGACGTTCTGAAGGGGGTGGGCGAACAACCAGTGGTCGTGGTACATGTCGGTACCAACGACAGAGGTAGAAAAAGGGATGAGGTCCTGCACGATGAATTTATGGAGTTAGGAGCTAAATTTAAAAGCAGGACCTCCAAGGTAGTAATCTCAGGATTATTTCCTGTGCCATGTGTCAGTGAGTATAGGAACAGGAGAATAGACCAGATGAATGCGTGGCTGGAGAAATGGTGCAGGAGGGAGGGATTTTAGATTCCTGGGACATTGGGACCGGTTCTGGGGAAGGTGGGACCTGTACAAGCGGGACGGGTTACACCCAGGCAGTACCGGAACCGATGTCCTCACGGGCGTTTGCTAGTGCTGTTGGGGAGGATTTAAACCAAAATGGCAGGGGGATGGGAACCTGAGTGGGGAGACTGAGGAGGAGGAAAGAAGGATAGAAACGAAAGACGGGAAACAAAAAGGCAAAAGTGGAAGGCATAGAAATCAAGGGCAAGAAACAAGTAGGGCCATAGTGTGAAATAATGCTAAGATGTCTAAGAATGTTAAAAAGACAAGCCTAAAGGCATTGTGTCTCAATGCACGAAGTATTCGCAATAAGGTAGGTGAATTAACTGTACAAATAGATATAAGTGGTACGATATAGCTGCGATTACGGCGACATGGCTGTAGGGTGACCAAGGATGGGAACTGAACATCCAGGGGTATTCAGTATTTAGGAAGGACAGGCAAAAAAGGAAAGGAGGTAGAGTAGCATTGTTAGTAAAAGAGGAACTCAGTACAATAGTGAGGAAGGATATTCGCTGAGAGAATTCTGATGTGGAATCTGTATGGGTGGAGCTAAGAAACACCAATGGGCAGAAAATGTTGGTGGGGGTTGTATATAGATCCCCAAACAGCAGTGGTGATGTAGCGGATGGCATTAAACAAGAAATTAGAGATGCATGCAATAAGGGTGCAACTGTAATTATGGGTGACTTTAATCTACATATAGATTTGGAAAACCAAATTAGCAATAATGCTGTAGAGAAGGAATTCCTGGAGTGCGTACTGGTTTTTTGGACCAATACATTGAGGAGCCAACTAAAGAACAGGCCATCCTAGACTGGGTATTGTGTAACTTTTTTTTAATTCATTCGTGGGGTGTGGGCGTCATTGGCCAGGCCAGCATTTATTGCCCATCCCGAATTGCCCTTGAGAAGGTGGTGGTGAGCTGCCTTCTTGAACCGCTGCAGTCCATGTGGGGTAGGTACACCCACAGTGCTGTTAGGAAGGGAGTTCCAGTATTTTGACCCAGCGACTGTGAAGGAACGGCGATATAGTTCCAAGTCAGGATGGTGTGTGACTTAGAGGGGAACTTGCAGATGGTGCTGTTCACATTTATGTGCTGCCCTTGTCCTTCTAGTTGGTAGAGGTCGCAGGTTTGGAAGGTGCTGTCTAAGGAGCTTTGGTGCATTGCTGCAGTGCATCTTGTAGATGGTACACACTGCTGCCACTGTGCGTCGGTGGTGGAGGGAGTGAATGTTTGTAGATGGGGTGCCAATCAAGCGGGTTGCTTTGTCCTGAATGGTGCCAAACTTCGAGTGTTGTTGGAGCTGCACCCATCCAGGCAAGTGGAAAGTATTCCATCACACTCCTGACTTGTGCCTTGTAGATGATGGACAGGCTTTGGGGCATCAGGAGGAGAATTACTGCGACAGAATTCCGAGCCTCTGACCTGTTCTTGTAGCCTCGGTATTTATATAGCTACTCCAGTTCAGTTTCTGGTCAATGGTAGCCCCTAGGATGTTGATAGTGGGGGATTCAGCGATGGTAATGCCGTTGAATGTCAAGGGAAGATGGTTAGATTCTCACTTGTTGGAGATGGTGATTGCTTGGCACTTGTGTGGCGCGAATGTTACTTGCCACTTATCAGCCCAAGCCTGGATATTGTCCAGGTCTTGCTGCATTTCTACACGGACTGCTTCAGTATCTGAGGAGTCACGAATGGTGCTGAACATCGTGCAATCATCAGCGAACATCCCCACTTCTGACCTTATGATTAAAGGATGGTCATTGATGAAGCAGTTGAAGATGGTTGGGCCTAGGACACTACCTTGAGGAACTCCTGCAGTGATGTCCTGGAGCTCAGATGATTGACCTCCAATAACCACAACCATCTTCCTTTGTGCTAAGTATGACTCCAGCCAGCAGAAGGTTTTCCCCTGATTCCCATTGACCTCAGTTTTGCTAGGGCTCCTTGATGCCATACTCTGTCAAATGCTGCCTTGATGTCCAGGGCAGTCACTCTCACCTCTCCTTGAGTTCAGCTCTTTTGTCCATGTTTGAACCAAGGCTGTAATGTGGTCAGGAACTGAGTGGCCCTGGCGGAACCCAAACTGAGCGTCACTGAGCAGGTTGTTGCTAAGCAAGTGCCGCTTGATGGCACTGTTGATGACACCTTCCATCACTTTACTGATGATTGAGAGTAGGCTAATAGGGCAGTAGATGGCCGGGTTGGATTTGTCCTGCTTTTTATGTACAGCACATACCTGGGCAATTTTCCACATTGCAGGGTAGATGTCAGTGTTGTAGCTATACTGGAACAGCTTGGCTAGGGGCGCGGCAAGTTCTGGAGCACAGATCTTCAGGACTGTTGCCGGAATATTGTCAGGGCCCATAGCTTTTGCAGTATCCAGTGCCTTCAGCTGAGAAAGGATTAGTTAACAATTTTGTTGTGCAGGATCACTTGGGGAAGAGCGACCATAACATGATAGAATTCTTCATTTAAGATGGAGAGTAAGAGAATTGATTGCGAGACTGGGGTCCTGAATCTAAATAGAGGAAACTATGAAGATATGAGACGCGAGTTGGCTATGAAAGATTGGGGAGCGTTACTTAAAGGGTTGACAGTGGATAGGCAATGGCTAGTATTTAAAGAGCGCATGGATGAATTACAACAATTGTTCATTCCTGTCTGGCTCAAAAATAAACCAGAAGGGTGGCTCAACCATGGCTTACAAAAGTAATTAGTATTAGATCCAAGGAGGAGAAATATAAAATGGCCAGAGCAAGCAGCAAACCTGAGGATTGGAGCAGTTTAGAATTCAGCAAAGGGGGACAAAGGGATTGATTAAGAAGGGGAGAATAGAGTATGATGGTAAGCTTGCAGAGAACATAAAAACTGACTGTAAAAGCTTCTATAGATATGTGAAGAGAAAAAGATTGGTGAAGACAAATGTAGGTCCCTTACAGTCAGAAACGGGGGAATTTATAATGGGGAACAAAGGAATGGCAGATCAGTTAAATACATACTTTGGTTCTGTCTTCACAAAGGAGGACACAAATTACCTCCCAGAAACGTTGGGAACATAGGGTCTAGTGAGAAGGGGGAGCTGTATGAAATCAGTGTTCGTAGGGAAATGTTGTTTGGGAAATTGGTGGGATTGAAGGCTGATAAATCCCCAGGGCCTGATAATCTACGTCCCAGAGTATTGAAGGAAGTGGCCCTTGAACTAGTAGATGCATTGCTAGTCATTTTTCAAAATTCTATAGACTCTGGAACAGTTCCAATGGATTGGAGGGTAGCTAATGCAACCCAACTTCTTAAAAAAGGAGGCAGAGAGAAAACAGGGAATTATTGACCGGTTAGCCTGACGTCAGTAGTGGGGAAAATGCTAGAGTCCATTATAAAAGATATAATAGAGCACTTGGAAAACAATGACATGATCGGACAAAGTCAACATGGATTTATGGAAGGGAAATCATGCTTGACAAATCTACTGGAACTTTAGAACATTTTGTGAGCATGTAACTAATAGAATAGATAAGGGAGAACCAGTGGATGTGTATCTGGTGGTGTTTCAGAAGGCTTTCGATAAGGTACCGCATAAGAGATTAGTGTGCAAAATTAAAGCATATGGGATTGGGGGTAAGGTACTGACATGGATAGAGAACTGGTTGGCAGACAGGAAACAAAGAGTAGGAATAAAAGCAAAATACTGCAGATGCTGGAAATCTGAAATAAAAACAAGAAATGCTGGAACCACTCAGCAGGTCTGGCAGCATCTGTGGAAAGAGAAGCAGAGTTGACGTTTCGGGTCAGTGACCCTCCTTCGGAACTGACAAATATTAAAAATGTCACAGGTTATAAGCAAGTGAGGTGGGGGTGGGGCAAGAGATAACAAAGGAGAAGGTGCAGATTGGACAAGGCCACATAGCTGACCAAAAGGTCATGGAGCAAAGGCAAACAATATGTTAATGGTGTGTTGAAATACGAAGCATTAGTACAGGATAGGTGTTAACGGACTGAATATTGAACAGCAGCAAGTGCAAACGTGAAAAAAATCAGTGGGTAAGCAAACTGAACAAACTAGAATGAAATAAATGCAAAAAAAGGTTGTAAAAAAGAAAAAAACAACTAAAAATTAAAGTAAAATGGGGGGCTGTCATGTTCTGGAATTATTGAACTCAATGTTCAGTCCGGCAGGCTGTAGTGTGCCTAATCGGTAGATGAGATGCTGTTCCTCGAGCTTGCGTTGATGTTCACTGGAACACTGCAGCAATCCCAGGACAGAGATGTGAGCATGAGAGCAGGGGGGAGTGTTGAAATGGCAAGCAACCGGAAGCTCAGGGTCCTGCTTGCGGACCGAGTGGAGATGTTCCGCAAAACGGTCACCCAGTCTGCTTGGTCTCCCCAATGTCAAGGAGACCACATTGTGAGCAGCGAATACAGTATACTACATTGAAAGAAGTACAAGTAAATCGCTGCTTCACCTGAAAGGAGTGTTTGGGGCCTGGGATAGTGAGGAGAGGGGAGGTAAATGGGCAGGTATTACACCTCCTGCGATTGCAGGGGAAGGTGCCATGGGATGGGGACGAGGTAATGGAGGAGTGGACCAGGGTGTCGCGGAGGGAACGATAGGAATAAATGGGTCTTTTCCCAAGTGGCAGGCAGTGACTAGTGGGGTACTGCAGGGATCAGTGCTAGGTCCCCAGCTATTCATAATATATATTAATGATATAGATGAGGGAATTAAATGTAATATATCCAAGTTTTCAAATGACACAAAGCTGGGTGGGAGTGGGAGCTGTGAGGAGGATGCAGAGAAGCTCCAGTGTGATTTGGACAGATTGAGTGAGTGGGCAAATACATGGCAGATGCAGTATAATGTGGATAAATGTGAGGTTATCCACTTTGGCAGCAAAAACAGGCAGATTATTATCTGAACGGCGATAGATTGAGAAAGGGGGAGGTGCAGCGAGACCTGGGTGTCCTTGCGCACCAGTGGCTGAAAGTAAGCATGCAGGTGCAGCAGGCAGTTAAGAAGGCAAATGGTATGTTGGCCTTCATAGCAAGAGGATTCAAATACAGGAGCAAGGATGTCTTCTGCAATTATACAAGGCCTTGGTGAGACCTCGTCTGCAGTTTTGTCTGCAGATTTGGTCTCCTTATCTGAAGAAGGATGTTCTTGCTATGGAGGGAGTGTAGCAAAGGTTCACCAGACTGATTCCTGGGATGGCAGGACTGACGTATGAATAGAAATTGGGTTGATTTGGCTTGTATTCGCTAGAGTTTAAAAGAATGAGAGGAGATCTCTTAGAAACCTACAAAATTCTAACAGGACTGGACAGACTAGATGCAGGAAGGATGTTTCCGATGGGGGAGTCGAGGACGAGGGGGTCACAATCTAAGGATAAAGGGGTAAGCCATTTAGGACTGAGATGAGGAGGGATTTCTTCACCCAGAGAGTGGCGAACCTGTGGAATTCTTTACCACGGAAAGCAGTTGAGGCCAAATCATTAAATATATTCAAGAAGGAGCTAGATATAGTTCTTAGCGCTAAAGGAATCAAGGGATACGGGGAGAAAGCAGGAACAGAGTACTGAGTTTGGACGATCAGCCATGATCATATTGAATGTCGGTGCAGGCTCGAAGAGCTGAATGGCCTACTTCTCATATTTTCTATGTTTCAAACAACATTTCCCTTTCATAAAACCATGTTGACTCTGCTAGTCATATTATGATTATCTATGTGCCCTGTTACCACTTTCTTAATAATGGATTGCAGCATTTTTCTGATGACTGATGTTAGGCTAGTTGGCCTGTAGTTCCATTTTTCTCTCTTTTTTTTGAATAAATGTTGCATTTGCTACCTTCCAATCCATTGGGACTATTCCAGAATTTAGTGAATTTTGGAACATTACAACCAATGCCAGTGTTATCTCTGCAGCCACTTGGAATTCGCTGCCCACAAGTGTAATTGAAGTGGAGATGACTTCAAGAGGAAGTTGAATGGCCACCCGAGAAAAATAGACTTGCAGGGCTACAGGGATTGAACTGGGGAGCGGGACTGACAGCATAGCTCTGTGAAGAGCCGGCATGGACTCAAATGGCCGCCTTCTGTGCCGTAAATGACTCTTTTAGAACTTTAGGATGTAGGTCATCAGGTCCAGGGGATTTGTCAGCTTTTAGTCCTATTAATTGCTCCAGTACTTTGTATTTGTATCTCAGCGGCGCTTGAGATGGCTTGGCCATATGAGCCGCATGGAAGATGGCAGGATCCCCAAAGACACATTGTACAGCGAGCTCGCCACTGGTATCAGACCCACCGGCCGTCCATGTCTCCGCTATAAAGACGTCTGCAAACGCGACATGAAATCGTGTGACATTGATCACAAGTCGTGGGAGTCAGTTGCCAGCATTCGCCAGAGCTGGCGGGCAGCCATAAAGACAGGGCTAAATTGTGGCGAGTCGAAGAGACTTAGTAGTTGGCAGGAAAAAAGACAGAGGCGCAAGGGGAGAGCCAACTGTGCAACAGCCCCGACAAACAAATTTCTCTGCAGCACCTGTGGAAGAGCCTGTCACTCCAGAATTGGCCTTTATAGCCACTCCAGGCGCTGCTTCACAAACCACTGACCACCTCCAGGCGCGTATCCATTGTCTCTCGAGATAAGGAGGCCCAAAAGAAAAGAAAGAACTTTGTATTTATATTTGTATTTACTTTCATTAGCTCCTTGGTTTCCTACTGTTTCTGTTATTTTTTTTGTATCATCTACTGTGAAGACATAACAAATATTTGTTTAATGTATCTGCCATTTTCTTCTTTTCCATTATAATTTCTCCTGTCATCTTTAAGGGACCCAGGTTTACTTTTATTACTCTCTTTTTGCATACTTGAGGAAGCTCTTACAATCTATTTTATATAGTTTTTTCTGGTTTGCTCCCGTTCTGTTGTCTGTCTCTTCAGTGTTTTAGTGATCCTTTGCTGGTTTCTCATGCTCTTCCGATCCTCAGATGTACGACTGCCTTTGGCAACGTTAACAACCTCATCTCTTCTTCTAATACTGTCCTCAACAATTTTAGATAGCTTAAGAGAGATCACATTTCCCACGGTGCTTTTATTTGGCAACAGAATATATGATCATTGAGAATTATGAAATATTTCTTTCAATGTTCGCCATTACTTATCTACTGTCATACCTTATGATCTAATTTCTCAATCTACCTTAGCCAACTCACCCCTTTGTGTTGCTGCCTCCCATTTTAGTTCTGTCTCTCATCAGCTTCTCTTCTCAATTCTTTTTGCATTTCTCCCTTTTCTTGAGATGTGGGCAATACCACCAAGGCTGCATTTATTGCCCATTCCTGGTTGCTTTTGAAAAGGTAGTGGTGGACCTCTTCCTTAAGCTGCTGTTATGACCAGGTGAGAAAGGTGTCTTGGGATCCCTGTCAGCCTTCACCTGGTCTTACTGTAACAGGGTTTAATTTTAAACACACCGTGTTTTTAGCTCCCTCTTGGTGAATCCTTGTTCACCACTTTCCAATTATAAGGCAAAGAAACTAGCACAAACAGGTTTTCTTAGGTTTAAAGAAGAAAAATTTAAATTTATTAAACTTGAACTTAAACTCTAATTCAGTTGATGCCTACAGATACACGATGCGCCCACACTAGCATGCATACGTGATATGCACATGCAAATAGAGGAAAGAAAAGAGCAGAAGAAAAATAAAGTGGAAAAGTTTGAGGCAATATCTGAAGTTATAGTTATGGTCCTTTTGAGCTCACTGTAGAGTCCTTGATTGTAGGTAGATCTTGCTTTTCATTGGGGCCCAATATTCTTCTTTGCTGTAGGAGACTTTTCTCTCTTGGGGTTCATGTGTCTTCAGTGGATTCAGAGGCTTGTGAGAAAGAGAATGGGAGCAGACAGGAGGGATCTTCTCAGTTTGGGAGCAAACAGACTTTTTGCCCAAAGTGTTTGTACAAATTCAAAGAACTCTGGTTGCCCAGCAGGTTAGAAATGTGACTAGCTGGTTTGACCATGTCTATTTGTGTATTCGGCCATCTTAGCAGTTAACCTGGAATGCGAGCTCTCCCACCTTCAATGTCTGGTGATCAAAAGTCCATTCTGGGTTCAATGTGTCAGGGAATGGCTGCTTCGACCTTCCAAACACTCTCTGTTAATATGCAAATGTCTTTCCAGCCAAGATCTGGCAATTTTTTTTAAAGCAAGTCCTTTCTTCACTTCAACAGCAGTTTGAAATGTAAGGTCCGTGTGGCAAAATTAATATGCCTCATGCTTGGTAGGTGGGGGCCTGCATGACACTGCTATAGTTCCTCAATGGTGTTAGGTAAGAAATTCCAAGATTATGCCCATTCTGGACATTACAACTCTTAGCTACTGAGGATAAATTGGATGAAAAGAATGTTGCATGTGCCATTTTGAGAGAATTGTGCAATCTGCCCACTGAATGCACACAGTCAGTCATGATCTTCCATTGTTTTTTCCATTGTAAATATGTAGTTAGGAATTTATAATGAAAATGATGGACACAAAAGGTACTATAGGGAACTGCCGTGTAATGGTTATGTTACTGGAGTATAATCCAGAGAATGAGAGTTCAAATGCCACCATGACAGTGTATCCATTTTCATTCAGGTTAAAAGAGAAAATCTGGCTTTTTTTTTTAAAAGCTAGTATTAATAAGTGACAAAGCTGTTTGGAATTTTTAGGGGAAATGAAGTGAAGCAGATTTCAGTAGGAGAGGATTTGGGGATCACTGATCATAATATCAACTGATTTAGAATAGTTTTGGAAAAGGACAAGGTACAATTGAGTTTAAAAATACTTAACTAGTGAATGGCTAATTTCAGTGAGTTAAAGGGATCTGGCCTAGGTGGATTTGAATCAAAAATTGGTAAGCTAAACAATAACTGTACAATGGGAGGCCTTTAAAGAGGAGATGGTTTGGGTACAGAGTAGAGACATTTCTGTGAGGGGGAAGGAAGGGCATCCAAAGGTCCCTGGATGACTAAAAATATAAAGGTTAAATTGAGGTAGTAAAATGACACATGGCAATTGTAAAGTTCATAGTACAATAGAGAATGAAGCTGAATATACAAAGGGCAGGGGAAATATTAAAATGCAAAGAGTATGAGAAGAGATTGGCGGCTAACATTAAAGGGAATCCAAATGTCTTTTATAAACACACAAATTGTAAAAGAGCATAAACAAAATAGGAGCTGGAGTAGGCCCTTCGAGCCAGCTTCACCTTTCAACAAGATCACTGCTGATTTTCTACCTCAACTCCATCTTCCCGCACTATCCCCATAATCCTTTAATTCCCTTCTTGCCCAAAGATCCATCAACCTTTGTCTTGAATATACTCTCTGGAGTAGAGAATTCCAAAGATTCTCGGAACCCTTGGAGTAAGAAATTGTTTCTCATCACAGTCCTAAATGGCCAACCCCTCATTCTGAGACTGTGACCGCATGTTCTAGATTCCCTAGCTGGGGAAACATTTTCTTAGCATCTATCCTGTCCGTCTCCTTAAGACCTCTATGTATGTTTCAGTTGGATCACCTCTCATGCTTGACTCCAGGGAATATAGTCCTAATCTACTCAATCTCTCTTTATGGGACAATCCCCTTATTCCAGAAACCATTCTAGAGGATGTTCATTACACTCCCTCTAAGGCAAGTATGTCCTTCCTTTAGTTAAGGAGACCAAAACTTCACACAGTACTCCAGGTCTGACCTCACTAATGCCCTGTAATATTGTAGTAAGACTTCTTTACTGTTATACTTCAAACTCTTTGTAACAAAAGCCAACATACCATTTGCCGCCTTAATTGCATGCTGTACTTGATTGAATGTTAACTTTGTGATTCATGTACAAGGGCACCCAGGTCCCTTTGCATACATTTACCAATCTCACCATTCCAAAAATATTTTTTTATTTTTCCGACCAAAGTGGATAATTTCACACGTCGCCACGTTGTATTCCATGTTCTTGCCCACTCATGCAACCTGTCTGTCGTCTTCTGCTGCCTCTTTGCCTCCCCCTCACTGCTTGCTTCCATCTAACTTTGTATCGTCAGCAAACTTGGATACTTTGCACTCAATCGCTTCATCTAAAAGAAAGGCTTGCATTTATGTAGCACCTTTCAGGACCACCAGGCATTTCAAAGTGCTTTACAGCCTCTGAGGTACTTTTGAAGTGTAGTCACTGTTGTAATGTAGGCAATGTTGCAGCCAACTTGCACACAGCAAGGTCCCACAAGCAGCATTGTGATAATGAGCAGATAACCTACTTTTGCGATGTTAATGGAGGATGAATATTGGCCAGGACACCGGGGATAACTCCCCTACTCCTCTTTGAAATAGTGCTGTGGGATCTATTGCGTCCACCTGAGAGGGCAGAAAGGGCCACAGTTTAAACCCTCATCTGAAAGACGGCACCTCCGACAGTGCAGCACTCCCTCAGTACTGCACTGGAGTGTCAACCTGGATTTTTGTGCTTAAATCCTGGAGTGCAATTTGAACCCAGAGGCGAGAGTGCCTACCAACTTAGCCACGGCTGACACGCAAAACGTCCAAGGTATTACTATAGATTGTATAGCTGAGTTCCAAGTATTGATCCTTGCTTTGCCCTGCTAGTTAAGGCTTGCCAACCTGAAAATGTCCTGTTTATTTCTACTGTTTTCTGTCTGTTAACCAATCCTTGATCCATGCTAATGTGTTATCCCCAATCCCATGAGTCTTAGTTTTATGTAATAACCTCTTGTATGGTACCTTATCACATGTTTTTTGAAAATTCAATACACTACATCCACTTGTTCCCCATTGGGTGTTCTTTCAAAGTTTGCAGATGATACTTGGAAATGTAGTAACCAAACAGGCAAATCGTAATGGATTTCAGGAGGACATACACTGGTGAAATGGGCAGATGCATGGCAGGTGAAATGTAAAGCAGAGATATGTGAAGTGATACATTTTGTTAGGAAGAATGAGGAGAGGCAATATAAACTAAAAGGTACGATTTTAAAGGGGTTGAAGGAACAGAGAGACATGGGTTTGCATATGCACAAATCTTTGAAGGTGGCAGGACAAGTTGAGAAGGTTGTTTAAAAATGCATCTGGAATCCTGGGCCTTGTTAATAGTGGAATAAAGTACAAAAGTAAGGAAGTTATGCTAAACCTTTACAAAATACTGGTTAGACCTCAGCTGGAGTATTGTGTTCAATTCTGGGTACCATACTTTAAGAGGGAAGTCGAGGCCTTGAAGAGGGTGCAGAAGAGATTTACTGGAATGGTACCAGGAAGGGGGTACAAAGACTAAAAGCAGAAATTTTAAACTTAGTTGCTTTGGATGACAGGGAGACAGCAGTAGGGTGAGTTTTCATTCGAAGCTGGGTACTGGGATCAGGTTCTCTGCACCAGCACCTAGTGGTGAGAGATCTGCAGCTGTACCACAATGACAACTGTTCACACAGGAATTCATATTATAGATGTGGGAACATATGAACATACAAATTCGGAGCAGGACTAGGCCATTGACCTAAGAGGATTATTCAAAAATTGTGACAACAGTAAGGCGTGCACACAGGAGGTGTGTATGGCACATGCACAAGATGATATATAGACATATATTAAGAGCAGTGGTCCTAACATTGATCCCTGGGGTGGCACCACTAATTATGTTCCTTAGGTTTTTAAAAGCTTCCATTAACTGCTGCTACTCTTGTGTCCTTAAGCCAACTTTCTCTGTTCCCACTTTTTCTTTAACACAGTTGTTCCTTAATTTTATCAAGGGTCCTTTGAAAGAAAGTTGCATTTATATAGCACCTTTCATGACCTCTGGATGTCCCAAAGTACATGACAGCTAATTAAGTACGTTTGAAGTGTAGTCACTTTAATATAGAGAAATCATACCTAGCATTCTTAAATTTCCTTTTATTAATTATTTCTTCAAAAAACTTGAATAAAATTGTATGATAAACTTATCTTTTATATATCCCTTCTGGCTGTCCTTTAATAATCTTTGTCATTCTAAGTGACTATCAATTCTATCTCATATTGTAGCCTCTAGAATCTTTACTCACTGTTGGTGTTAGGTTGACTAACCTATAGTTACCTGGTTTGTGCGTTTTTCTAGTTTTTTTTTTTATCAGCTGTTTTCATATATCTTGCTGTTTCATATCTTTTTGTTGCCTCACCTAAGATGATCATATTTTAAAGTCATAGTCATACAGCACCGAAAAAGGCCCATCGTGTCTGCTGGCCATCAAGCACCTACCTATTCTAATCCCATTTTCCAGCACTTGGCATGTAGTCTTGTATGCTATGGCATTTCAAGTGCTCATCTAAATACTACTTCAGTGTTGTGATGGTTCCTGCCTTGTCGTCAGATCCCTTAAATGTTGCCTCACTGTATCTCTGCAACCTCCTCCAGGCCTGCATCTCCTCCAGCAATCCTCCACCTCCACCCCCCCCCCGCGCCCACTCAGTTGCTTTACAAATGGTGGCAGAGTCTGAAGCCACCTCAGCCCTACTAGTTAGAACTCTGTTTGCCTATCTGACCACTCTCGATGACTTCAAAAATATGTATCTTTGACCAAGATTTCAGTCCATTCTCTTAATTTACACCTCTGTGCAATTGGTCTTCTATCTTTTTTTGCCCCTTTCGGTCACCTGTCTAACATGTATTGAGACTTAAAAGAACAAAAGGAACAGGAATAAACTATCTGCCCCTTTGAGTTTGCTCCATAATTCAGTGTGTTTGTCACTGATCATCTGCCTTAACTCCACTTTTCTGTCTGTTCCCATATCCCTCAATTCTATGAGAGACCAAAAATCTGTCTATCTCAATCTTGAATAGACTCAATGATGGAGCATCCACAACCCTCTGGGGTAGACAATTCCAAAGATGTGCAACCCTCTGAGTGAAGACATTTCTCCTCCTCTCTGCCCTAAATGATCAACCTTTTATCCTGAGACTGTGCCCAAGTGTGAAATAAAAGCAAACTGCTGGAAATACTTAGTAGATCTGGCAGCATCTGTGGAGAGAGAAGCAGAGTTAACTTTTCAGGTCTGTGACCTTTCATCAGAAATGGCAAAGGTTAGAAATGTAAAAGGTTTTAAGCAAGTGAAGCGGGGCGGGGAGTGTTGGGGGAAGAGAACAAAAGGGAAGGTATGTGATAGGGAAAGAGAGATTAAATGACAAAGATGTCATGCGATAAAAGGCAAAGGAAGTGCTATTGCTTGAGGTGAAAGACAAAGCATTAGTCCAGAGAGAGTGTTAATGGTAGAATAATGAACAGTTCTGTCCAAAAGCACAATAATGAAAAAACAAGTTTAAGGCAGGCACATGGTTAAAATATAAAACAAAATAATAATTAAAAAAATGGCAAGTCATGCTCTGAAATTGTTGAAGTCAGTGTTGAGTCCGTAAGGCTGTAAAGTGCCTAATTGAAAGATGAGGTGCTGTTTGTCGAGCTTGCATTGATGTTCACAGGAACACTACAGCAGGCCAAAGACAGAAACGTGGGCACGAGAGCAAGGTGGTGAATTGAAATGGCAAGCAACCAGAAGCTCTGTCATGCTTGTGGACGGAGTGGAGGTGTTCCGCAAAGCGGTCACCCAATCTGCGCTTGGTCTACCCAATGTAGAGGCGACTGCATTGTGAGCAGTGAATACAGTATAAATAAATCCCTGCTTCATCTGGAAGGAGTGTTTGGGGCCTTGGATGTTGAGGGCTGGTATTACACCTCCTGCGATTGCATGGGAGGGTGCCTTGGGAAGGGTTGAGGTGTCTGGGGTAATGAAAGATGAGGGTGTTGTGGAGGAAACCATCCTTTCAAAATGCTGACGGGAGAGAAGATGTTTTTGGTGGTGGCATCACGCTGGAGGTGGCAGAAATAGCAGAGGATGATCCTTCAGATGTGGAGGGGTGGAAAGTGAGAACAAGGGGAATCCTGTTGCAGTTCTGGGAGGGAGGGGAAGGGGTGAGGGAAGACGTGTGGGAAATGGGTTGGACATGGTTGAGGGCCCTGTCAACCACAGTGGGGGGAATCCTCGGTTGAGGGTGAAGGAAGACATATCAGAAGCGCTGTTGTGGAAGGTTGCATCATCAGAAAAGATCGTCAGAGATTGAGAAACTGGGAGAATGGAATGGAGTCCTTACAGGAAACAAGGTGTAAGGAAGTGTAGTCAAGGTAGCCATGGGCGTCAGTGGGCTTATAATGAATATTGGTGGACAGTCTATCCCCAGAGATGGGGACAGAGAAGTCGAGGAAAGGAAGTGTCGGAGATAGACCATGTGAAGGTGAGAGAAGGGTGGAAATTGGAAGCAAAGTTGAAGTTTTCCAGTTCGGGACGAGAGCAGGAAAATGCACTGATAGTCATCAATAAACCGGAAAAAGAGTTGCGGGAGGGGGCCTGAGTAGGAGTGGAACAAGGAATGTTCGACATACCCGACAGAAAGACAGGTGTAACTAGGATCTCTGCGGGTACCCATAGTAACACTTTTTATTTGAAGGAAGTGAGTGGAGTTGAAGGAGAAGTTGTTCAATGTGAGAACAAGTTCAGGCAGGCGGAGGAGAGTGGTGGTGGATGGGGACTGGTTGGGCCTCTGTTCAAGGAAGAAGCAGTGAGCCCTCAGACTGTCCTGGTGGGGGATGGCGATGTCGAGAAATTGGATTTCCATAGTGAAGAGGAGGCAGTTAGGGCTGGGAAACTGGAAATTGTCCAAATGACGTAGGGCATCTGAAGAGTAACGGATATAGGTGGGAGGAAACTGGACCAGGGGAAAAAAGGTAGAGTCAAGATAGGAAGAAGGTGAAGCAGGAACGGGCTGAAACGATGGGTCTACCAGGACAGTCCTGTTTGTGGATTTTGGGAAGGAGGTACAAGCGGGCTGTTTGGGGTTGTGGGTCTATGAGGTGGGAAGATTTCCAGAGGAGATGAGGTCAGTGACCGTCCTGTGGACAGTAGCTTGATGTTCAGTGGTGGGGTCATGGTCCAGGTGGAAGTAGGAAGAAGTGACTGAGAGTTGGTGCTCAGCAATGTAGAAGTTGGTTTGCCAAACAACAACAGCACCACCCTTGTCATGAATGTTGGGTTAGATCTGAGAGAATAGAGTGCAGCAAGGTTGGAGGGAGACAGGTTAGAGTGAGTGAGGGGAGCGGAGAATTTGAGATGCCAATGTCACGCCATCAGTTTTCAATGAAAAGATCGAGTGGGTAACAGATCAGAGGGAGGGGTCCAGGTGGAAGGAGAATACTGGAGGTGGGTGAAAGGGTTCACTGGTCGGAGGGGAGGATTCCTGGTCAAAGAAGTGAGCCCAGAGGCGAAGGTGACAGAAGAAAAGCTCATCATGCCAAGCGTGAAATTCATTGAGGTGGGGAAATAAGGGGATAAAACTGTGTCCTTTGTCAAGTACAGATCGTTCACTGTCAGAGATGGGAAGTTTAGAGGTTATTGGGAAGACACGGCAAGGGGTCAGATTAGAAGAAGGGATGCAGTCCCAAGTGTTCTAGATTTCCCCAGCCAGGGGAAACAACTTCTCTCAGTCTACCCTGTCAAGCCCCTTCAGATTCTTGGACATTTCAATTAGATCACTACTCATTCTTCTAACTTCAGAGTTTATAGGCCCAGTTATAGGTGGCATAGTGGCGCAGTGGTTAGCACCGCAGCCTCTCAGCTCCAGCGACCTGGGTTCAGTTTTGGGTATTGCCTGTGCGGAGTTTGCAAGTTCTCCCTGTGACCGCGTGGGTTTCCGCCGGGTGCTACGGTTTCCTCCCAGAGCCAAAGACTTGCAGGTTGATAGGTAAATTGGCCATTGTAAATTGCCCCTAGTATTGGTAGGTGGTAAGAGAATGGTGGGGATGTGGTAGGGAATATGGGGTTAATGTAGGATTAGTATAAATGGGTGGTTGTTGGTCGGCACAGACTTGGTGGGCCGAAGGGCCTGTTTCAGTGCTGTATCTCTAAATAAATAAATAAATTTACTCAGCCTCTCATCACAGGACAACCCTCTCTTCCCAGGAACCAAACTAGTGAACCTTTACTGTACTGCCTTTAATGCAAGACTATCCTTCCTTAGGTATGGAGACCATAATCGAACACCATACTCCCTGGTGTGATCTCAGCAAAGCTCTATACAATTGTATCAAGACTTAGTTACTCTTGTACTCCAATTTCCCTTGCAATAAAGGCCAACATGCTATTTACCTTCCTAATTGCTTGCTGTACCTCCTTGCTAACTTACTATGTTCCTTGCACGAGTACACTCAAATCTGTCTGATCATCATTTAGAAGTTTCACACATTTTAAAAAATATTCTGCTTTTCTGTTCTTGCCATCAAAGTGAATAACCTCACACTTCCCCACATTATACTCCACCTGCCACCTTGTTGCCCACTCACTTAACCTGTCTATATCATAAGGTCAGAAGTGGGGATGCTTGCTGATGATTGCACAATGTTCAGCACATTCACGACTCCTCAGACACTGAAGCAGTTCGTGTAGAAATGCAGCAAGACCTGGACAATATCCAGGTTTGGGCTGATAAGTGGCAAGTAACATTCACGCCACACAAGTACCAGGCAATGACCATCTTCAACGAGAGAGAATCTAACCATCTCCCCTTGACATTCAATGGCATTATGATCGCTGAATCACCCACCATCAACATCCTGGTGGTTAGAATTGACCAGAAGCTGAACTGGAGTAGCTATATAAATACCATAGCTACAAGAGCAGGTCAGAGGCTAGGAATCCTGCGGTGAGTAACTCCCCTCCTAACTCCCCAAAGCCTATTCACCATCTACAAGGCACAAGTCAGGAGTGTGATGGAATACTCTCCACTTGCCTGGAAGGGTACAGCTCCAACAACACTCAAGAAGCTTGGCACCATCCAGGACAAAAAAGCCCACTTGTTTGGCACCCCATGCACAAACATTAACTCCCTCCACCACTGACGCACCGTGGCAGCAGTGTGTACCAACTACAAGATGCACTGCAGCAACGCACCAAGACTCCTGAGACAGCACCTTACAAACCCGTGACTTCTACCACCTAGAAGGGCAAGGGCAGCAGTTGCGTGAAACACCACCATCTGCAAGTTCCCCTCCAAGCCACGCACCATTCTGACTTGGAACTATATTGCCGTTCCTTCACTGTCGCTGGGTCAAAATCCTGGAACTTCCTTCCTAACAGCACTGTGGGTGTACCTACCCCACGTGTACTGTGGAGGTTCAAGGAGGCGGCTCACCACCACCTTCTCAAGGGCAATTTGCGATGGGCAATAAATGCTGTCCTAGCCAGCGATACCCACATCCCATGAATGAATTAAGAAAAAGTTATATGATTTGCCAGGAATCTGATCTGAACCTGATTTAAGTGGAGCCCATCCAAACAGAAGAGCTCCCTCTTTCCCCAGTACTGGTGCCAGTGTCCCGTGAATAGAAAGCCCTTCTTCCCACACTAAGCCACAGGTTTAATTCTTTAATCTGCTGGACCCTATGCTAATTTGCATGTGACTCAGCTCGTAATCCAGAAATTATTTCCCTTCATCTCATTAATTTAGAACCCAGTTCTTCAAACTCCCTCTAAGGATCTCATTCTTCCACCTATGTTGTTGGCGCCTATGTGGACTACAACAACTAAGTCCTCCCACACACACTCCTTGTTTTTCTTCAGCTGGAAAGAAATGACCTGAACCCTAGCATAAGGCAGCTAACATAACCTTTGGAACTGACAGTCTTGGCTGCAGAGAACAGTCTCTGTTCACTACATTTCTTTTCACTTCCTTACTTGAATGGGCTTCTGCACCATGGTACTGTGGTCAGTTTGCTCAACCACCCTGCAGTCCTTGTTCTCCTTCACATAGGCAGAAATTACCTCATACCAAAGACAAGGGCCGAGGCTCTTCCATCACTAAATCCTGGATTGCCATACCTGCCTGACTCTCCTGTCCATTACACCCTCCTGTCCATGACCACTAACGAATTCTGGAGTTCTGCTTAATCTGAGGGGTGTGACTGCCTCCCCGAACAAAGTATCCAGGGATCTCATTGCTGTCTAGAAACTCGCATGTGCTGCAGTTATCGCACACCACTTGTCCTGCCATGTTTATCTAAACTGAATAATTTTAACTAAATAAGTAATCATTTATTTTAGTTCTCTAGATTACTAGACATAGGCATACTCACGAAATCATACCTTACAGACAATGTCCCACTACTGACCGAGCTGAACGAGTACTAAAGGACATAGCTGCTAGACTGGGTCTGCGGCAGGTGTTGGGGGAACCAACACGAGGGAAAAACATACTTGACCTCATCCTCACCAATCTGCCTGGCACAGATGCTTCTGTCCATGACTGTATTGGTAGGAGTGACCACCGCACAGTCCTTGTGGAGACGAAGTCCTGCCTTCACATTGAGGATACCGTCCATCGTGTTGTGTGGCGCTATCACCGTGTTAAATGGGATGGATTTCGAACAGATCTAGCAATGAAAAACTGGGCATCCATCAGGTGCTGTGGGCCATCAGCAGCAGCAGAATTGTACTCTAGCATAATCTGTAACCTCATGGCCCGGCATATCCCCCCACTCTACGATTACCATCAAGCCAGGAGACCAACCCTGGTTCAATGAAGAGTGCAGGAGGGCATGCCAGGAGCAGCACCAGGCATACCTAAAAAGAGGTGTCAACCTGGTGAAGCTACAACACAGGACTACTTGCATACCAAACTGCATAAGCAGTATGCAATAGACAGAGCTAAGCGATCCCATACCCAACAGATCAGATCTAAGCTCTGCAGTCCTGCCACATCCAGTCGTGAATGGTGGTGGACAATTAAACAACCAACTGGAGGAGGTGGCTCCACAAATATCCCCATCCTCAATGATGGGGGATCCCAGCACATCAGTGTGAAAAATAAGGCAAAAACATTTGCAACAATCTTCAGCCAGAAGTGACGGGTTGATGATCCATCTCGGCCTCCTCCTGAAGTCCCCAGCATTACAGATGCCAGACTTCAGCCAATTCGATTCACTCCGCGCGGTATCAAGAAACAACTAAAGGCACTGGATACTGCAAAGGCTATGGGTCCTGACAATATTCCGGCAATAGTACTGAACACCTGTGCTCCAGAACTTGCTGCGCCCCTAGCCAAGCTGTTCCAGTATAGCTACGACACACTGGTATCTACCCGACAATGTGGAAAATTGCCCAGGTATGTCCTGTACACAAAAAGCAGGACAAGTCCAATCCGGCCAATTACCACCCCATCAGTCTACTCTCAATCATCAGTAAAGTGATGGAAGGTGTCATCAACAGTACCATCAAGCAGCACTTGCTTAGCAATAACCTGCTCAGTGATACCCAGTTTGGGTTCTGCCAGGGCCACTCAGCTCCTGACCTCATTCCAGCCTTGGCTCAAACATGGACAAAAGAGCTAAACTCAAGAGGTGAGGTGAGAGTGACTGCCCTTGATATCAAGGCAGCATTTGACCGAGTATGGCATCAAGGAGCCCCAGCAAAACTGGAGTCAATGGGAATTGGGGAAAACTCCCCGCTGGTTGGAGTCATACCTAGTACAAAGGAAGATGGTTGTGGTTGTTGGAGGTCAATCATTTCAGCTCCAGTACATCACTGCAGGAGTTCTTCAGGGTAGTGTTTTAGGCCCAACCATCTTCAGCTGCTTCATCAATGACCTTCCTTCAATCATAAGGTCAGAAGTGGGGATGTTCGCTGATTGTGCAATCATGTTCAGCACCATTCGCGACTCCTCAGATACTGAAGCAGTCCGTGTAGAAATGCAGAAAGACCTGGACAATATCCAGGCTTGGGCTGATAAGTGGCAAGTAACATTTGCGCCACACAAGTGCCAGGCAATGACCATCTCCAACAAGAGAGAATCTAACCATCTTCCCTTGACATTCAATGGCATTACCATTGCTGAATCCCCCACTATCAACATCCTACTGGCTATCATTGACCAGAAACTGAACTGGAGTAGCCATATAAATACCGTGGCTACAACAGCAGGTCAGAGGCTTGGAATCCTGCGGCGAGTAACTCACCTCCTGACTCCCCAAAGCCTGTCCACCATTTACAAGGCACAAGTCAGGAGTGTGATGGGATACTCTCCACTTGCATGGAAGGGTGCAGCTCCAACAACACTCGAGAAGCTTGACACCATCCAGAACAAAGCAGCCCGCTTGATTGGCACACCATCCACAAGCATCAACTCCCTCCACCATCGATGCACAGTGGCAGCAGTGTGTACCATCTACAAGATGCACTGCAGCAGCGCACCAAGGCTCCTTAGACAGCACCTTCCAAACCCACGACCTATACCACCTCGAAGGACAAGAGCAGCAAATGCATGGGAACATCACCACCTGCAAGTTCCTGTCCAAGTCACACACCATCCTGACTTGGAACTATATTGCCGTTCCTTCACTGTCGCTAGGTCAAAAATCCTGGAACTCCCTTCCTAACAGCACTGTGGGTGTACCTACCTCACATGGACTGCAGCGGTTCAAGAAGGCAGCTCAGAACAGCTTTCTCAAGGGAAATTAGTGATGGGCAATAAATGCTGGCCTGGCCAGTGACACCCACATCCCATGAATGAATAAAAAAAAATTAGTTTCTCTAGTTTATTACATAAATTAATAGTAAGTTACAAATTCTTAACTCAGAACGTGACACATTTCCCTAGCTTAAAGAGCAGAAATAAAACTCCAGTATTCACCAACCAATCACCTTCCTGCTGTCCTGTGATGTCACTCCTTAATTTTTTTTTTTGGATTTTTGAGCACCTGCTCCCGACTCTGCTCCCACGGGCCGGCTGTCAGGCCTTGCTTTATCTCCAGCTGTTCCGCCTGCTGTCCCATGGTCCCACTCTCAGGCCTTGCTTTATCTCCAGCTGTTCCACCCACTCTCCCTCGGGCCTGCTCTCAGGCCTTGCTTTATCTCCAGCTGTTCCGCCTGCTGTCCCATGGTCCCGCTCTCAGGCCTTGCTTTATCTCCAGCTGTTCTGCCTGCTCTCCCAGGGGCCCGCTCTCAGGCCTTGCTTTATCTCCAGCTGTTCTGCCTGCTCTCCCAGGGGCCCGCTCTTGGGCCTTGCTTTATCTCCAACTGTTCCGCCCACTCTCAGGCCTTGCTTTATCACCAGCCACACTTCTTGCTCTCTTTTTGCATTAAAGCATTAAAATTGAAATTGTTGTTATAACTCCGTAGAAAGGTTTGCTATGGTGTTGTAAGACTCTACTTTGGCCATTAGGTGGTACTGTAATTTTCTTTTACTCATCTCTAACTTGTGGGTGGCACTGTGCAGGAAAAGACAGTATGTTGCAGTATTTAGTCATAGAGTTATCCAGCACAGAAACAGGCCCTTCGGCCCATCGTTTCTGTGCCGGCCATCAAGCACCTATCTTAATCCCATTTTCCAGCACTTGGCCTGTAGCCTTGTATGCTGTGGCGTTTCAAGTGCTCTTCTTAAATGTTATGAGGGTTCCTGCCTCTACCACCCCTTCAGGCAGTGCGTTCCTGATTCCAACCACCCTCTGGGTGAAAAAATTTCCTCAAATCCCCTCTAAACCTCCTGCCCCTTACCTTAAATCTATGCCCTCTGGTTATTGAACCCCTCTGCTAAGGGAAAACGTTTCTTCCTATCTAACCTATCGATGCCCCTCATAATTTTGTATACCTCAATCATGTCCCCCCTTAACCTTCTCTGCTCTAAGGAAAACAACCCTAGCCTATCTAGTCTCTCTTCAAAGCCTCAGCCCAGGCAACATCCTGGTGAATCTCCTCTGCACACTCTCCAGTGCAGTCACATCCTTCCTTTAGTGTGGTGCCCAAAACTGTACACAGTCCTCCAGCTGTGGCCTAGCTAGCGTTTTATACAGCTCTATCATAACCTCCCCGCTCTTATATTCTATGCCTCAGCTAATAAAGTCAAATATCCCATATGCCTTCCTAACCACATTCTCTACCTGTGCTGCTGCCTTCAGTGATCAATGGACAAGTACACCAAGGTCCCTCTGTACTTCCTGGGGTCCTACCATCCATTGTATATTCCCTTGCCTTGTTAGTCCTCCCAAAATACATCACCTCACACTTCTCAAGTTTAAATTCCATTTGCCACTGCTCTGCCCATCTTACCAGCCCATGTATATCGTCCTGGAATCTAAGGCTTTCCTCCTCACTATTTACGCCACCACCAATTTTCGTGTCATCTGCGAACTTACTGATCATACCTCCTATATTCATGTCTAAATCATTAATGTACACTGCAAACAGCAAGGGTCCAGGCACCGATCCCTGCGGTACACCACTGGTCACAGGTTTCCACTCGCAAAAACAACCCTCGACCATTACCCTCTGCCTCCTGCCACGAAGCCAATTTTGGATCCAGTTTGCCAAATTGCACTGGATCCCATGGGCTCTTACCACCTTAACCAATCTTCCACACGGGACCTTATCAAAAGCCTTACTGAAATCCATGTAGACTACATCAACTGCTTTACCCTCATCTACGCATCTAGTCACCTCCTCAAAAAATTCAGTCAAGTTTGAATCAACACTGCAGGAACAAACTTTGAAAAAAGAATGATCAAGTGTTGCGTAACCTACTTTTCCTTCTTCAATTTTCTTTCCTTTCAATGCTTCATAGTACAATAGAATTTTACAGCACCGAATAAGGCCATTTTACCCATCTGCTGGCTCTGAATAATCCAGTTAGCCTCATTTCCCTGTCCTTTCATGATGCTGTTTAATTACTTACATTTTTCAAGTATTTATCCACTTCCCTTTTAAAAGCTGTTATTGGTTTTGCTTTCACAAGGGCATTCTGTGTTCTAACATTCCTCTACTTTTTAAAACAAAACTCCTAAATTCTCCCTTCATTTGTTTGCTGTCGATCTTAAATTTAAGGCCTTTAGGTACCCTGCAGTGAACCATAGTCAGTAGTTTTTCCCCATTTACCTCGTCAAAGCTGCTCCTAAATTTTGAATACTTCTCGCCGATCTCTTCCTAACCTTCTTTGCCTGATTTGAAAATCAGCCCACTTTCTCTAACTTATCTTCATAGCTAATGCCCCTTAATATTGGTATCATATTGAACCTCTTCTTACCATCTCATGGACTTAGCAGTCATCCTAACGTAGGGTGGCAAAGTGGGTACTGTATTCCAACTGTAACCTGACTAATGATTTGTAGACGTTTAGATCACCTCTTTGCTTTTGTACTCTGTTCCCATATTTATTAAACCTAGGATCTCATTTGATTTGTTTGCAGCTTGATCAGTAGGCACTTAAACATTTAAAGATTTGGATACCTAAACCTTTTTTAAAAAGCTGTGCATATAACTTCTGACCCAAATTTATTGATTTTTCTTTTGCCTGGGATATGGTTCCACAATTGCTAGACACTCCAGTACCTTGTGGAAGTATCCTTTATTATGTCTGATTCCTGGCGATGGGTGCCGATAGGTTATTTGACTGTGGGGGGGATCACAACCAAGTTCCCTAAAGTTGCAATATGTAGGGACCAATGACTTAGGGAAAAATAGAATGCAGTTCTTACAGAGACACTTTTAGGAGTAAGTTTTGGATTGAAATGCAAGACCTCAAGGGTGGTAGTCTCATGATTACTTTTGGTGCCTTATGCTGAAGAAGTCAGTGAGGAACAGATTAAGTATGCTGATTCATGACTAGAGAAATTATTTAGTTTTAGTTTTAGAGATACAGCACTGAAACAGGCCCTTCGGCTCACCGAGTTTGTGCATACCATCAACCACCCATTTATACTAATCCTACGCTAATTCCATATTCCTACCACATCCCCATCTGTCCCTATATTTCCCTACCACCTACCTATACTAGGGGCAATTTATAATGGCCAATTAACCTATCAACCAGCAAGTCTTTAGCATGTGGGAGGAAACCCACGCAGACACAGGGAGAACTTGCAAACTCCACACAGGCAGTACCCAGAATTGAACCCGGGTCGCTGGAGCTGCGAGGCTGTGGTGCTAACCACTGCGCCACTATGCCACAGGAAGAGTTTCTGATTCCTAGGACATTGGTACAAATTCTAGAAACAGTGGAAGGACTGGCTTTGCTATGAATTAAGACTGCTACCACTGTCTATACAGAATGTATAAGTAAGGCAGTGGGGGAGAATTAAAACTAATAAAGCAGGGAAGGGACAAATAGACAACAATAGACAATAGAAAAAAAGAGGAGATTAAAGAAAGGACTTCCATTTGTATCATATCTTTACACATCTAGAGGTTTAAAAGCACATCACAACCAATTAAGTATCTTTGAAGTGTAGTCACGATTGTAGACAGATGCAGCAGTTAATTTGTGCAGAGCAAGGTCCTGCCAACAGTGAGATAAATTACCACTTGATCTGGGATGAAATGTTGACCAAGAACTGGTGAGAACTCCCCTGCTCTTAATTCAGAGAGTACTATGGAAACTTTTATATTCATCTGAGAAGATAGATAGGGCCTGGTTTAACATTTATCAGAAAGACAGCACTCCTGGCAGTGAAGCAGCCTGACACTAAATGTCAGCCTAGGTTATGTGCTGAAGTCTCTGGAGTAAACCCACAACTGTTTGACTCGCAGGCTGACTCCCTATAGTTAGGTCAGTATCTGGTCTGAGTGTGGATGAGGTGAAACCTGTGGGCAAGGATGAGAGACCATTAGGTGAACAAAACAAATTGAACCAAGAGCCAAGAACTTTGTAGTCAAAAAAAGGAAATGTGTACATTGACAAATGCAGTTGTTAAGGATGGTCTCAATTTACCAAGGAGAAATTAGAAAATCTATAATGCGTGCAGTAGGTGTGAAAATATGATCCTAGCCGCAATATTAGAATGTATTATACAGGAAGCTATTAATCGCAAGAACCCACATGACCTGGACACTCTTTGACCTGAGTAATAGCCAGGAGATGATAGAACAGGTCCGAGTTGGAAAATACTTTTGGTGGGGGAAAGCCGTGCTTAAGAGTAATTCACCTTTTTTTTAAAATGACTATAACTGTATTCTGTTTCATGTCCAGGTCTGGATTTTTGATGCTCCAGAAGGTGGAGGTCGCCTTTTACGATGCCGTATGGGACACAGTGCCCCTCCAACCAAAATAAAATATCATGGATCTGATGGACAAAATATTCTTAGCTCTGGTAAGAACAGATTTTTCTTGCATGTGTTATTGCTTGGTCTTAGGTTATCTGATTGCATGGAAATAAATTTCTACTTTGTAGAAAGATACCTTGGTTTCATGCCTTGATGAGACCACACCTGGAGTTTTGTGTACAGTTTTGATCTCCTTACCAAAGGAAGGATATACTTGCCATAGAGGGAGTGCAACAAAGGTTCACTAGACTAATCCTTGGGATGGCGCGATTGACCTATGAGGAGGGATTGAGGAGACTGGGCCTATGTTCTCTGAGAGGTGATCTGGTTGAAGCACACAAAATTCTTAAGGCCTCGACAGGGCAGATGCAGAAGGGGTGTTTCCCTGGCTGGAGGTTCGAGAACCAGGGGACACAGTCTCAAAATAAGAGGTAGACCATTTAGGACTGAGATGAGGAGGAATTCCTTCACTTAGAGGGTGGAGTATCTTTTGGAATTATGTACCCCAGAGGACTGTGGAGGCTGAGTCATTCAGTATATTCAAGACAGAGATCGATAGATTTCTAGATATTAAAAATAGGCTGCGTTTGCTGACAACGGAACTACTAGGTAGCGCAGTACTGGCACAAAAGCAAATGCAGCCTCATAGACTGTCACGTCACTGTCTGTGACGTCTCAGGTAGCTGCCAGTAATAAAGATGACTATGCTCAATTTAACACAAAAACGAATTGAACCCACACCCTCTCAACCCTCAATGGTCACCATCTCCATCTCTGCAACAGTACCCCATTCCCTCCTGCGATCGCTGCTTTTGTTTCCCACTTTCGTCATTTCATCCGGTCGTGCCCGTCTGCTTACCCTTCCCTCCTGTTGCTCGTTCCCCACCTCTACACCTAGAGAAGCTGCTGGGAGGATTAGTGAGTGGGGTGCTAACGGTGAGGCAGGAAATGAGCGGTGTGCAGTCGGGAGAGACAAAATGGTGCATTAAGTGGGCGGGAGTGGGGAAGAGAAGTGACACAATTGAGGTGGCAATTACGGGAGGGAGCAGGGTATTGTTGGAAGGGATGGAGGTGGTGATCACGACCATTGAGGGGTGAAGCAATACTCTGATGTCATTATGTGGTGATGTTGCGGTGTATGCACGGACCCATTCTGGCAAACATGCAAATGTTCAGACGCAATGATGCTGTCTTCAATCGCTCTGCGCATGCTCTGCGTTGTCAGGATACACTCCGTTTAAAAATAGGAAGGGATATGGGCATAAGTGTGGAAAAATGGTGTTGTGGTAGAAGATCAGCTATGATCTACTTGAATGGTCGAGCAGGCTAGAGGGGCTGAATGGCCTACTCCTGCTCCTATTTCCTATGTTCCTATGAGATTAAACCTCACTTAAATGTAATAATAGTATGAGCCAATGGTATTTTCTTTCATGACATAATGTTCATTACCCCCCACGCTGATGTAAGCTATTCTGTATACATCTACATTATCTGTCTGGTAAATTGCAAACTCATTATAAAAGATCATTCATCATTTGTTTCTCTGGTGGCAATGGTAAACTAGGCAATCTTCTGACAGTGCATTCTTTCCTTTTCCAATACATATGGTGAACAATATTCAACAAATGAACACAAAAGAACTAAGGAGTGTTCAAAATATTGTCTAGCCAAAGTGGCAAAATGTATATAAAACTTGAATTCTGAACCAACGATCACCACTATAACAAGTCAAATATATAGTGATGTATGTCCATTTTTCACTAGGATCCTTTGCAATACTCACGTTTCGATCTCAAGATTCTCCAACATCAGTATTAAAGAAATGTGATTGCTGTTTAAAAAAAAAATCAGGTTGTTCTTGGTGGGGAGGGATTTCTTTTGCCTCTGATTCAACATTTCTGGATTTCTTTTCTCCCAAAGTCTCTCTGAAAGAAAAAAATGCTCTGAAGGAAATTCCAAGTGAGCTGCAGCATTTTCTAAAGTCCCGAAGAATAAAGAAACAAACTGGATATAGAAACGAAATAGTGACATATGTTATACTTGTCAGTAGTGCTGTTTGGATCTTAAGATGCAGTTGAGGCTTTGAGTACTGATTCTTGCAATTTAAGTCCCTGTTGTGCTTGCAATAGTATACCTTCTAAAAGCATTACAATATATGAGAGTATTAATTGAGATGAAAGTTACTGAAGAGTCACAACAGCAGCAGTTTCAAAATCCAGTGCTCATCTGGGCGTTGTTTTATAAGTTTTACAGTACACAAGGACACAACCAATTCCAATTTTATGGATTCTACTTTTGCCACTGTTTATGGTAGCATATTTCATGTGTTAACAATGCTCTGCATTAATAAAAAATTCTCCTAATCTTTGTGTTCTTTTGTTGGTCTTTAAATTTCTGGCCTCAGTGTTAATAGTTTTTCCATATTCGTTATAAAAAGCTTTCTCTCTTTTCACACGTCAGCCGTGGCTCGGTTGGTAACAATCTTGCCTCTGGGTTCAATTCCCACTTTGTGCTTGAGCACAAAAATCAAGGCTAACACTCCAGTGCAGTACTCCAGAGGGTGCACTGCACTGTTGGAGGTGCTGTTTTTCGATGAGACATTAAACTGAGGTTCCAGCTGCCTGCTTGGGTGGATGGAAAAGATTTCATGGCACTATTTCGAAGAAGAGCAGGGGAGTTATTCCTGGTATCCTGGCCGATATTTATCTTTCAATCAGCATCAGAAAAACATCATCTGGTCATTGTCACATCGCTGTTTGTGGGCATTTGCAGTGCACATATTGGCTGCCACATTTCCTACATTACAACAGTGACGACTTTTCTTCAAAAAGTACTTCACCAGCTGTAAAGCACTTGGAGAAGTTCGGTGGTCATGAAAGGCACTATGTAAATGCAAGTCTTTTCTTTTTATCCTTTCGTGGGATGTGGGTGTTACCGGCAAGGCCAGCATTTATTGCTCATCCCAAATTGCCCTTGAGAAGGTGGTGGTGGCCTTGAATTATTACAGTCTGTGGTGTAACTACACCAACAGTAGTGTTAGGCAACAGTTTCAGGATTTTGACTCAGTGAGAGTGAAGGAAAAATTATGTATTTCTAAGTCAGGATGGTGTATGACTAAGAGGGGAACTTGCAGGTGGTGTTCCCGTGCGCCTGCTGCCCTAATTCTTATAGGCTTTGGAGGTCTCGGCTGTGGAAGGTGCTGTTGACGGAGCCTTGGTGCGTTGCTGCACTGCATCTTGCACTTGGTACACACTGCTGCCACTGTGGGTCAGTAGTGGAGGGAATTAATGTTTGTGGATGGGGTGCCAATCAAGCGGGATGCTTTGTCTTGGATGGTGTCGAGCTTCTTGAGTGTTGTTGGAGCTGCATCAATCCAGGCAAGTGGAGAGTATTCCATCACACTCCTAACTTATGCCTTGTAGATGGTGGACAGGCTTTGGGGAGTCAGGAGGTGAGTTACTCACTGCAGGATTCCTAGTCTCTGACCTGCTCTTGTAGCCACGGTATTTATATGGCTACTGCAGTTCAGTTCTGGTCAATGGTAACTACTAGGACGTTGATAGCAGGGGATTCAGCGATCGTAATGCTGCTGAATGTCGAGAGGAGATGGTTGGAATCTCTCTTGTTGGAGATGGTCATTGCCTAGCATTTGTGTGGCGTGAATCTTACTTGTCACTTATCAGCCCAAGCCTGGATATTGTCCAGGTCTTGCTGCATTTCTACACAGACTGCTTCAGTATCTGAGGAGTTGCGAATGGTGCTGAACATTGTGTAATCATCAGCGAGCATCCGCATTTCTTACCTTATGATTGAAGGATTGTCATTGATGAAGCAGCTGAAGATGGTTGGGCCTAGGACACTACCGTGAAGAACTCCTGCAGTGATGTCCTGGAGCTGAGATGATTGACCTCCAACAACCCAACCATCTTCCTTTGGTGGCGATTGAGAGTATACTGATGGATTGGTTATTGGCCGGATTGGCTTTTTCCTGCTTTTTGTGGACAAGACCCATATTGGCAATTTTCCGCTTTTGGCCACTTATAAGATGTCCTATTGATCTCTTTTAGGGAAATGAGACACAGTTTGTCTAGTCTCATTTGGTTACAGCTTTATCAACTTGCCCACTTAGTTTTAAATGTATCTGAACTGCTGAGTCTCTCTGCTGTCTACTTTTAAAGTTCTATTATTTTGTGTATTTCTTTTTATTCTGCTCTGAAAGTGGATTATCTGTTGCTTCTTCACATTACATTTCCCTCTGACATTTATCTGCCTGAGTTATTAATCTGTCTATATTCTGCGTGGGGAGGCGGACTGGTAAGGGGCGTTGGGGAGCAGAAGTAACTTGTTTTATATGGTGCATCATTGACCAGGGAGGGAGTCTGTGTCACAGCCCTCCAGCTGGCTGTGGACATAGACAAACTGGATGGTGTGACATGTGGCACAGTTTAAGAAACTCTTATTTGAGTGTTCACCCAAGTTCTGGAGTTGAAAGCTAAAAATATAGGAGGTCAGTTTTTGCAGTTAGAAGTCTTAGAGGTAATGCCAACAAGAAATAAGTCAATACACAAAAGTGAGAGGGTGAATAATTATTTTTTTCTAGGAGAGAAATGGGATTTAATTAAAATGGAATTTGTTTTGACTGTTATATGTTCACATGCTAATGTTCACTTGCCATCTGTGCAATAAAACAGCTTAATGATTTATATCAGGAATTTTCCAGTCAACTTAACAATAGAAAAATTACAGCACGGAAGGAAGCCATTCAGCCTATCGTGTCCGTGCTGACCGAAAAAACTAGCCGCTCAATCTAATCCCACCTTCCAGCACCTGTCCATAGCCTTGCAGGTTACAGCACTTCAGGTGCATGTCCAGGTACCTTTTAAAAGAATTAAGGGTTCTGCCTCCACCACCATTTCTGGCAGTGAATTCCAGACACCCACCACCCTCCTGAGTGAAAACGTTTTTCCTAATGTCCCCTCTAATCCTTCTACCAATCACCTTAAATCTATGCCCCTTGGCAATTGACCTCTCCGCTAGGGGGAACAGGTCCTTCCTGTCTACTCTATCTTGGCCCCTCATACTTTTGTACACCTCAATTAAGTCACCTCTCAGCCTCCTCTGTTCTAAGGAAAACAGCCCTAGCCTATCCAATCTTTCCTCATAGCTGCAACTTTCAAGCCCTGGCAACATTCTTGTAAATCTCCTCTGCTCTCTCCAGAGCAATTATGTTCTTCTTGTAATGTGCTGACCAGAACTGTACACAATACTCCAGCTGTGGCCTAACCAGCATTTTATACAGTTCCAGCATTACATCCCTGCTTTTGTATTCTATACCTCGGCCAATAAAGGAAAACATTCCAAATGCCTTCTTCACCACTCTATCTACCTGCCCTGCCACCTTCAGGGACCTGTGGACATGTACTCCAAGGTCTGTCACTTCTAGCCCTCTCAATATCCTCCTGTTTTATTGTGTAGTCCCTCGCTTTATTTGCCCTCCCCAAATGCATTACCCCTCATTTCTCTAGATTGAGTTCCATTTGCCACTTTTCTGCCCACTCAACCAAACCATTGATTTCATTCTGGAGTCTAAAGCTATCCTTTTCACTATCAACTACACAGCCAATTTTTGTGTCATCAGCAAATTTCCCAATCATGCCTCCCACATTTAAGTCCAAGTCATTACTATATACCACAAACAGCAAGGGGCCCAACACTGAGCCCTGTGGAACACCACTGGAAACAGCTTTCCATTCGCAAAAACATCTTTCGATCACTACCCTTTGTTTCCTGTCACTGAGCCGATTTTGGATCCATCCTGCCACATTCCCCTGTATCCCATGGGCTTTCATTGTACTGACCAGTCTGCCATGCGGGACCTTGTTAAATGCCTTACTAAAATCCATGTAGACCACATCCACTGCACTACCCTCATCAATCTTCTTTGTTACTTACTCAAAAAACTCAAGTTAATAAGACATTACCTTCCCTGAACAAATCCATGCTGACGATCCCTGATTAATCTGTGCCTTTCTAAGTGGCAGTTTATCCTGTCCCTCAGAATTGATTCTAATAATTTCTAATAATACAACGGGCAACTTCTCGCTTGGGTTGGTGGATTTAAAAAGAATATTGCATGTTTTTCCTCAGTTAATGCAGTGCATCCCCCCAGTTGATGGGACAAGACAGTTGATGATATCAGTTGTGGCATTCCACACACTAGCCTATCTGACTCTAATATGGATCTCAGTGCCTGCAACTTGTGGCTTTTTGAAAAATACACCTGTTCCAATTCACTGTTTTAAAACACAACATTTAATTGTAACTCAAACCAAAAATCCTTCCATAAGGAAAAATGATAAAGTGGCTGTCAAATTTTGGGACATTTATCAGCTACTTTTCAAAAATCTTCATATTTAACATCCACTGCACTTTCTTTAACAGCAAAGAACCCTAAATTTTCCAAACATGCTAATCTCTTATGGAACTCTGCTGGCTATCCTTGACTAATCCAAATGTTTCTAAGCGAGTATTAATTTTGTCCTGTATTGTGATCTCTACAAACTTACCCACTTCCACTGTTAAGCTGGTTGGTCTATAGTTCCCCAGTTTATTCCGTTTTCCCATCTTGGATATAGTTGTTACATTGGCGAATCTCCAGCCCTCTGGCATAGCTTGTTATATTCAAGGATGTTATCGGGACCAGATGCCATTTCTACTTCTGGGTCCCCCTATTCTTTTCCGTACTTTCTTTCTTTGGCCTCCTTGTCTCGAGAGACAATGGGTAAGTGCCTGGAGGTGGTCAGTGGTTTGTGAAGCAGCGCCTGGAGTGGCTATAAAGGCCAATTCTAGAGTGGCAGACTCTTCCACAGGTGCTGCAGATAAAATTGGTTGACAGGGCTGTTAAGCAATTGGCTCTCTCCTTGCGCTTCTGACTTTTTTCCTGCCAACTGCTAAGTCTCTTCGACTCGCCACGCTTTAGCCCCGCCTTTGTTTGCCCGCCAGCTCTGGCGATCACTGGCAACTGACTCCCACGACTTGTGATCAATGTCACAGGACTTCATGTTGCGTTTGCAGACATCTTTAAAGCGGAGACAAGGACGGCCAGTGGGTCTGATAACAGTGATGAGCTCGCTATACAATGTGTCCTTGGGGATCCTCCCATCTTCCATGCGGCTCACATGGCCAAGGCATCTCGGGCGCCACTGGCTTAGTAGGGTGTATATGCTGGGGATGTTGACCGCCTCGAGGACTTCAGTGTTGGAGATACGGTCCTGCCACCTGATGCCAAGGATTCTCCGGAGGCAGTGAAGATGGAATGAATTGAGACGTCACTCTTGGCTGACGTACGTTGTCCAGGCCTCGCTGCCGTAGAGCAAGGTACTGAGGACACAGGCTTGATACACTCGGACTTTTGTGTTCCGTGTCAGTGCGCCATTTTCCCACACTCTTGGCCAGTCTGGACATAGCAGTACTACTCATATGTTTATAGCTATATTGACTAATTTATTTATCTCTTCTTCTTGTACTCTTTCATTTCTAGTACCATACTCTTTTTTGCAAAACTTGTTCATGATTTTTCTGTAATTTATTTACCTATTTTATCCTCTCGGGACTGTTCTAACTGTATATCATGAACTTAGAGACTGTTGCAAAATAGTTCATCAAAGGAAAAATAAAGGAACAAAATAAAACACTTTCAATCACTAGTGAAGCATAATCATAAAGCAGTCTTCTTGATGGGTATGAGCATGTCAGGTTATTGGTTTACATCACTAACCTGCCTTTAATTTTAAGGGTAATCTCTGGTCTCTGATGGCTTCAGGCAATTTTACAGTCATATATCATTTAGTAGGAAGTACTTCAAATTGACTAGAGATGAGTGGTTTGCTCTCCTTTTCTGTTGTAGAAGAGGTAGGCTTCTGCTTGATATCTTCTCGGGACATAGCTGAGAATTGGACTCCATGAATTTGGTAAGAAACTGAACTTGCATTGACCATGGACCCATGCATTGGTATGTTGGATACTTGAACTATTTAAAAAAAAAACTAGCTTATGCTACATATGTTTTATAAATACATAAGAGAATAACTAAGGAAAGAGTATGGCCTGCTCGAGACCAAAAAAGGAACCTGTTTGTGGAGGTGGAAGATCTGGGTATGGCTCTTAATGAATAATTGGCACCTGCCTTCACAAAAGAGGGTGATGAAGCAGACATTGTAGTTAAGGAGGAGGATGGAATAAACATAGTGAGAGAGGAAATATTAAGGAGTTTAGCATCTTTGAAAGCCGATAAATTGCCACGCCTGGATGAAATCTATCCCAGACTGTTATGAGAAGTAAGAGAGGAAATAGCAGAGGACCTGACCACCATTTACCAATCCTCCCTGGCTACAGGCGTAGTGCCAGAGAACTGGAGGACTGCTAACGTATCATTGTTTAAAAAGGGGGAAAGGAATAGACTGAATAATTACAGGTCAGTCAGCCTAATCTAGGTGGAAAAATCCTTAGGGGCAGTTTTAATCACTATTTTGAAAGACTGTCAGCATGGATTTGTTAAGGGAAAGTTTTGTCTTATTTTTTGAGGAGATGGCAATGAAGGTCAGTGAGGGGATTGCATTTGACATGGGAATGGATAAGAAATTGCTGATTAGTAGAAAATAATGGTTACTTGTTGGACATGTTGGAAGGGTGGTGGGCAGCAGGGGTTATCCTTTTTCATTGACATGAATGATTTGCATTTAGAAACTTCATGAAAATGAATCAAATTTGCAGATGATCCCAAACCAGGTGGGGAATTGGAGTCAGCACTAAAATTACAAAAGGAGTTAAACAAATTGAAATGGCTAGAAAATGGCAGATGAAATTTAATATGGAACAGTGTAAAATACCGAACAAAAGGTGGAACAATTGGCAATATATGCTGCTTGAATAGTCCTGCAAAAGCTAAGCATGACTATAAAACACAATCAATGCAGCGTATCAATCACAAGGCAAATAGAACAGGCAAAATACTCCGGATGCTGAAAATGCTGGAAATATTCAGTAGGCTAGGCAGCATTTGTAGAGAGGGAAACCGAGTTAATACTTGCGGGGGTTAGGGGGGAATTTTCCCAGCCAAGAGGAGGCAGGTGTTGGTGCGTGTGAGTTAAATCCCCTGAAATTAATGTTGGGTTGGGATCTGGACTCTCTTTCTGGTTTTCCCTGGGGTGGGTTATGGGGCCAGCGGGGAAGCCGCTTAAAAAGACAATTGAGAGCCTCTTTAACCCTGGATTTGTTCTTTCCTATCCAGTGCATGGATCCCATGTTCTGCACCTTGCCAGGTTGGAGAAGGCAAGTACATTTTTCAGTGAAACTGACCTAATAGCAGTAGTATAAAAGGCTGAAATTGGCAGGCCTGTGGTTAGCCATAGTGAAAGGCTAGTGCTGACAGGAGCAGTTCTTCTGGCCTAAATTCACTGATTTCTTTGTGATCAGCAACTTTGTCAGCTACTATCAAATAACTTGGATTCCACTGAAGTCATTCTCAACTTCTTGCCTGTGAAATCTCCTTGCATCATGGGGGGCTACATAGTCTGCAGTTGCTTGGATCTCTGAGGAGGAGTTGCACTTTGTTCCTGCCCAGCAGCCACAGCAACAAGGGCAGCAACTCCAGCAGCAGCTACCTGCTCCACAGCCACTTACAGCTGCATGAACAGTGGGGTGGGCACAGGGCTGCATCAAGAAGGAGGCGATACCTTCAGCATAGGGTCTGTAGTGTAAAGCTTCGCTCCTGAGACATCACCTCATTAAATCCGAACCTGAAAATTATGAGATCTTGATGAATCACTGTCACGAGTTCCAATTAGAGGTAAGTTTACTTAAGCAGATTCAAAATCAGAGTTTACATGCACAGAATCTCACACCAATACTTTCACAATAACGTCACAAAGGATGCATATGATCCAACTGAGACAAATGACTTGGTTGTTTCTTGGCGAACTTCAGTTCTGGGTGAGTGGCCAGGCCACTTGATTCCATCTGGTGCTGATGTCTTTTAGCCGCTGTCTTTTATACCCCTTTTTCAGTGGTAGACCTGAGTGTTATATTGACAGGACCTTATTTTTTTTTTTTATTATCCTGTAAAGGTTCCCCTTAATACAAAATATCCAATGAAATGTTGAGTTCTTTGTCTTAACCATAGATTAAAAGTCTGCCTTTAAGTTACTTTCCACCTTTCATAGTCTGCTATAGCCTTTGCAAGTATCGCATGCTCAGGACTGCTTTCCTTATTTCTTCTGTTTCCCATAACCAGTTCCATAACTCCCTTGAATACCATCTTCCACTTTCAAACCTACTTGCAGTGACTTTATTGTTCGTATTTGCCTGTTAGCAGTTATTTATGCCTACAGCATAAATGCCTAGATTCATCTAGGTACATAGGAAATAGGAGGAGGAGTAGGCCATTGGGCCCCTTGAGCTTGCTGTGCCATTCAGCAAGACCATGGCTGATCGTCTACCTCAATGCCATTTTCCTGCAGTATCCCCATATCCCTTGATATCTCTTTAATATCTAGAAACCTGTCGATCTCTGTCTTGAACTTACTCAATGGCTGAGCCTCCACAGCCCTCTGGGGTAGAGAATTCCACAGATTCGCCACCCGCTAAGTGAAGAAATTCCTCCTCATCTCAGTCATAATGTCTATCTAGTATCAGACTGTTGAAACAAAGTGTTTCATTCAAGTCTATACACTGATTAGCTTTCACATTCCAGGGAGCATTTTAGAGCTCAGAGCATTCAGCAGCTTTTACTTTGCAAAAATCGCTTGGCCTCACCAAAGCATGCTGGTCAAAAATTTAGTCAAACAACAGCACAAATCTTTATTCATACAAAGGCCAAGGGTCAGCTTCCTTGACTTTTCTGAACAACTGTGCTTCAGAAGGCTTGGGTTCTCATGACAGATAGTCGCAGACATCTGCAACCTTTTGGAAGCAGACCTCTGTCCAAGAGGAGTAGGTGGCCACGGGTTGCCTGTGGCTGTCAAGGTGACCATAGTCTTTAATTCTTTTTGCATTTGGGTCCTTCTAGGAATCAGCTGGTGACATCTGCAGGATTGTGCAATCTGCAGGCTACAACTGCATCACACTGGTCAGCAATGCCTTCTATGCCTGTATTCACTTGAGACGGATTAGTCTAGTCAAACCCAGCGGGCTGTCAGCTTTGCTTCTCTTATAGGATTTCCGCAGGTCCAGGGTGTCGTAGACTGCATGTAGCAATCGAGGCACCATCATAATAGCCAGGTGCCTTTGTTAATTGAAAGACTTCCACTCCCTTAACATGCAGCTGGTCTGTGACCACCGCAAGAACATAATGCAAGACTGCACCAGGTATCCAGAGAAGCCTGCGATGTACTCATCCACGCACATTTCACTTGGAAAGCTTTCCATCAAGACCCCTGTGCAACCATGCCTCTGTCCCCTCCACCAAGCCTCCTCTCTATAGTCACCCAGCCTTTCCTCCTCATCAAGGCTGCTCATTCTATTCACCCAAATGAAACTGACCAATGTCAATGGGGGCTGTAACAAAGTAGAGGCTATGACAATGAGTAGTTCACATTAACTCGTTCTTTCATTCGAATAAAGAGGATCAGTGGAATGGTAATACTATAATAAGTACCCAAGTAAATCCCTTTGTGCAACTAAGATGATTTTCTTGCAGCTTTCTATTGTAATATTACTTCCCTGTGGCTTTGACAGAGCTAGAGGCAGGCTGATCGTTCTCCTGCTCTGAGTCTGTGGCAGACTTCTTCTGGGTTTTGAAGGCTGCGAGGGCCCAGCCAGTGACTGTCCCACCTGCATCTGTGCAGGGGCGGTCATTGGGGTAGGGTGCAGTGTGTGTGCCTTTTGGTGCAGCAAGGATGGCAGTGAGAGGTGTGTCAAGGGCAGAGAAGTAGGAGGTTGGTGGTGGGGGTGGGGCAAGGGCTGAGAAGTGGGGGTGCCTTGAGAAGAGCCCCCACTGCCAAGTGCCCTTTCTCCATCTTTCTGCTGAGGCCTCAGTTGCACTTTCCTACTAATCAGGAGCAGGAGAGCACTTGGCTGCATGTCAGTGTGGCATTCAGCCACCCAGGTGAGGCTTTGATTGACGGCTATCAGTTTATGCAACGTAGTGTTCAGGCGTTAGGTGTGGGCCAGGATGCACTTGCTGGCCTGCCGCATCTGATTCTCATGATGTCTATGATGTTTGGTGTAGGTAGGTGGTAGGAGAGTTGAGGAAAGATGGGGATGTGAGAGGGAAAAATGGGATTAATGTAGGATTAATATAAATGGGTGGTTGTTGGTCGGCACGGACTCGGTGGGCCGATGGGCCTGTTTCAGTGCTGTATCACTCTATGACTATGACCACTCTGCCAATGGAGATGATCATCAGTGCAAATGCTTGAGACCTTGTGGCACTCATGCTGGAGACGGACTCCTCCATTTTCTGTCCAAGGCTGCACACTGCCTCTGGAAACGCACATTTTCTGTTGCTGCTCCACAAGTACCATTTTAGTGGATGACCTCCAAGGCTCAGCATCTGTGTCCAGCTGAGCTTGGAGTGTCCTGCACCCTCCAGTAGGGACTGTCCACTGCTGTCCCTTTCTCCAGCACTGACTCCTGCACACATGTGATGAGTACCTCACCATGTGCCATCCTATCTAAGATGCTGGACCCACCAAGGGGTGTGTATCTGCGCTGGTGGAAGGTATGCATGAATCATGTGATGGTGCATCCTCAGAGTGCTAGTTCTCCTCTGAGGACTCCTTGGGCTCTTCCCTCATCTCCATTGGAACTGTCAATGCACCTACGGGAGATGAAAGACATGAGTTAGTGATGTACATAGGTGAAATAGCATTCTAAGTTAGCAAAGGGCAGATCATGAGATTTAATGTGTTATTGATTCAACATGAGTGACAGGTAAGTACCAAGTGGCAGTGTGATATCTTATGTCATCAGGTCTCTTGGCCGCCCAGTCTCTCCATCAACAATGGCCTTTACTGGTGCCACCCTGCCGATCTCCAAGGCTTCCTCCTTTATCGCAGTCAGGATGGCCATGGCTGCAGCTCCATCCATGATTCTCTGCCTTTCCCTGGAGTTTGGGCACTATGTTTCTGCAATGAGAAAACCAAAAACGCATAGAGTTAGGAGTGTGGGAAGTGAATAGCTTGCTGAGGATGGAAGATGAACATTTGAGAAGTGCGACTGTGAGGGATAGGTACGGGTGGGCAGTAAGTTGTGAGTGAGTTTGAGTGTTGATGAGATGGAGATTTGAGGATGATGCTGGAAAGAAAGTAATGTGTGTGACAGCATGGTGTGTCAGTCAGAGAAGTACTGTGCAGGAGAATGCTAGGGAGGTGAGAGAGTGATGGCTGCCAGCTGAGAGATGCAGGATGCTCATTTTGCCTGACCTCATGACATCATAAAACCTTTTCCGGCACTGGATCCAGGTCCTCAGTACCACACTTCAGCTGCTGACAGCCTCTGCGGCTTTCAGCCATCCCTGCTTGATGATGCTGACTGGCTGTCTTCTGCTGTCCTGAGGAGGGAAGAGGGTCTCTTTGTGCCCTCAGTGCATCAATTCAGGGATGCATCTGAGAAATTGAGGGATGTAGAGGGTGGTGGTGGTAGCCTTGTCACATGCTTCATCATTCTGCAGGTCTTTTCTCCTTCCCACAGATATCCTGAATGCTGCAATCGCTGTGGCCATTGTGATTGATGCTGGGCTCCCTTTAAATAGAGATCATTAATTGATTTTTTAGGTGTGCCATTCCGGCTCCCCCCACGATCGCTTGGGCAACCTGGAGGCAGGCTGATAATTACATTGCTCTGGGAAAAAGCCACAACAAATTAAATGGATTCCCGATCCAAAAATGGTCCCACCGTTCCTACAGGGACTTAGTTCTTTCATCAGAACTGGAAATATTACAGATGTAACTGGCTTTAACCAAGTACGGGTGCGGGAACGAGGTGATGAGAGGAGGGAACTAAAAGGGGAAGGTCTGTGATGGGATGGAAAGCAGGAATGATTTAATACTGTCCAAAAATCACAGGATTTGAAATCGTTGAACCCTGTTGAGTCCGGAAGGCTGCAAAGTGGCCTAATCAAAGCTATGCTGTGTTCTGATCAGACCACATCTTGAGTACTGCATTCAGTTTTGATCACTTGACTGCTGCACGCAGTGGAGACAACACTCACAAGGTTGATCGAGTGTTAGGGCTCTGAGTTACGAAGAAAGGTTGGAGAAGCTTGTCAGCCTTGAAAGGGGGTATCTAACAGATGATATAAAAGTATGTAATATTGTTAATGAGGAATGTGTAAATCCAAGCAAATTAAATTGCATGAGTGGGGCATGGGGACCACAAGCATAAGCTAATAAACAGATATCGTCAGGAAGTTCTTCACTTATACAGTGATTCTTACAAGGAATGGACTTCCAGTAGTGAAGGCCAAAATACAGGAATCATTTAAGAAACAATTGGATGCTGCAGAAAGGCCCTCTTTAGGATGAATGAAGGTAGGCAATTATTTTGTGAAATAGGTCAGGTCTGCCATCTTGGGGCCCCAATACAGGTTGATTTGTCGGTCTTTCCATTTAGAACAGCAGAGTTTTTTTTCAAGCTTATCTGGACATTTCCCTGAATAGACTGACTAAATCACAAAAGTCTGTTGAAGTTAAGTTTATGACTAGGAGAAGCTGTGCATGCACTGTTCCCCACTATTGCCAAATTCACCCCACGTAGTTGAGATTGGGACAAGTTAAGCTCAAGACTATCCGGTGAATTTTACTAATCTTTCAATGGAAACAACTCAGTACTATAAAGGAGTTTAAAAGAGCGGCGTCAGAGAGAGAGACCAGTAGGGAGCTGAAGAGAGGGAGACCAGCAGGCAGTTTAAAAGAGCTGCAGCAGAGAGAGTGAGGCCAGTGGGGAGTTGAAAAGAGCTGCAGCAGAGAGAGAGAGAGCATGCAAGACCGGGGGGGTATTGGTTCAAATTAGGAGCCTGGAAATCAAAAATATTCAGTCGGTAGTGTAACAGTAAGTGTTGTAATAAGTGTATAAGCACAGAGCAGGACTAGAGTTACTAATTAAAATTGATAGTTTAAACAGGGTACTAAATAGATTGATTAAAAAGCGAATAGAGGGTTTTTTAAGATCATGGATGGGGAGCTGCGACCTGTTGCTTGCAATTCTTGCACCATGCAGGAACTTTAGGGCATTTCATGTATCTTGGGTGACCACTTTCGGAAGTGTTTGTAGCTACTTCAGCTCAAGATCAGGATTTCTGAGCTTGAAGGGCAGCTGGAATCACTGTGGAACATCAGGGAGCAGGAGAGTTTCTTGGACCGTACATTCCAGGAGGTGATCACCCCACGGGCAGTAGGAGTTCAGGATATAGATGGGTGACCATCCAGAAGAGGCAGGAAGTACAGGGGTCTTTGGGGTGTGTACTACTCAAAAACCAATACTCAGCTTTGGAGACTGTTGGGAGTGATGACACCTTGAAGGAATGGAGTCTGGACCATGGCACCAATGGGCATGGGACTGTACAAGATGGAGCAGCAAAGAGCAGAAATGCAGTTGTTATAGGAGATTCCACAGTCAGGCATTTCTGTAACTGTTAACATGAGTCCCGCATGGTGTGTTGCCTTCCTGGTGCCAGGGTATTCTTCAGAGAGAAGGGAGTGAGCCAGAAGTTGTGGGACACATTAGTGCCAATGACATAGCAAGGGCAGGTTTTGAGATCTTACGGATAGATTTTTCAGGAGCTAGGGAGGAAGTTAAAGAGTAGCGCCTTGAAGGTAGTAATCTCTGGATTACCCCCAGTGCCATGCGCTAGCGGGAGAAGAAATAGGAAGATAGGGAGGATCAGTGCATGGCTTGAAGCATGGTGCAGGAGAGAGGGTTTCAGATTTTAGGGGCATTGGGACCAGTTCTAGGGCAGAAGGACCAGGACCAATGTCCTCGTGGGGCGATTCACTTAGTGTGATTGGGGAGGGTTTAAACTAAATTGGCAGGAGGATGGGCACCGGCATATAGAAGTAGAAAAGAGGAATAAGGTGCATAATGTGAGAGTGTTAGTACTAGAGAAGGGAGTTGTTCAGTATTAGATGGGAGTGGATTGAGAACAACTACATGTAACGCAAAGACATGATTACAATACATGTATGTAAATGCAAAAACTGTGGTAAACCAGGTTGGTGAGCTACAAACACAAATAACAGTCTGAGAATATGATGTAGTGGCAATAACGGATATGTGGCTTAAAAATGACGAGGACTGGGCTTAATATACAAGGATATAAAATGTGTTCAGAAAATATAGAGGAGAAAAAAGGAAGGTGGCATAGCAGTACTGTTAGGGAAGACGGTGTTGTGTTGGAAAGGCAGAATGCCCTTGAGGGGGCAAGGACAGAGTCCATTTGGTTGGAGTGGAGAAGCAAAAAGGGTATGATCACACTACTAGGGTAATTCTATAGGCCTTCAAATAATGAGACAGAGCTAGAGGAGCAATCTGCAGGGAAATCGGAGATGTGCAAGAACTATAGAGTTGTGATACTGGGGGACTTTTTAATTACCCAAATATTGATTGGGATAATTTTAGAGTAAAGGGTAAGGAAGGGGAGGAATTCTTGAAATGTGTTCAGGAGAACTTTCTTGATCAGTATATGTTCTCAGCCCAACTATAAGTGAGGCATTGCTGGATCTGGTGCTGAGAAATTAGGTGGGCCAAGTGGATCAAGTATCTGTTGGGGAGCACTTTGATAAGAGTGATCATTGTATCATAAGGTTTAGACTCGTAATGCAGAAAAACAAGGAATGACATAAGGTGGAATGGCTACATTGGAAGAGGACTAATTTCAACGCCACGCAAAGAGATCTAGCCAGGATAAAATGGAACCAAAGACTGACAGGAAGAGCTTTATCGGAACAATAGGTTATCTTATAGGAAGAGATTCTTCAGGTACTGGGTAGGTACATTCCCACATGGGCGAAAGGTAAGGGAACCAAAACCGGGCTTCTGGATGGCGAGGGAGATAGAGATTATGATGAAACAAACAAAAAGAGGGTACACGATGCATGTCAGTGAATTCTTCAAGTGAGAACAGGCCATATACAATAAGTTGAGAGGGAATGTGAAGAAAATAAGATTAGCAAAGAGAGAATGTGAGAATAGAATGACAGTTAACATAAAAGGGAACTCAAAAATCTTCTATCGGCATGTAAATAGTAAGTGAGTAGTAAGAGGTGGAGTAGAGCCTGTTAGGGACAAAGAGGGTAATACATGCTTAGAGGTGCAGGGCAAGGCTAATTTACTTATTGAGTACTTTGTATCAGTGTTCACTAAGGAAGAGGAATCTGACAAAATATTGGTAGAGCGGAGAGAATAGAGACTATGGGTGGATAAAAATTGAGACGGGGGAGGTACTAAAAAGGCTGGGTATGCTTAGGGTAGATAAGTCATCTGGTCCGGATGGCGTGCATCCCAGGTTGCTAAAGGAAGGGAGGGGATGGAGATAGTGGAAGAGCTTGCCGTAAACTTCCAATCTTCCCTGGATACATGGGATATTCCAGAGGATTGGAAAGTGACAAATGTGACACCCTTATTCAAGAAAGGGTGTAAGGACAGTCCTACCAACTACAGGCCAGTTAATTTAACATGAGTGGTGGGTAAGGTTTTAGAAACAAGAATTGGAAAAACAAATCAACAGACACTTGGAGAGGTTCGTGTTATTTAAGGCTAGCCAGCATAGATTTGTAAGAGGCAGATCATGCTTGACTAATCTAATTGAGCTTTTTGATGAAGTAACAGAGAAGGTTGAAGAAGGGAATGTAGTGGATGTTGTTTGTATATTTGAATTCTTTCATGGGGTATGAGCGTCGCTGGCTAGGCCAGCATTTATTGCCCATCCCTAATTACCCTTGAGAAAGTGGTCATGAGCTGCCTTTTTGAGCTGCTGCAGTCCATATGGTTAGGTACACCCACAGTGCTGTTAGGAAGGGAGTTCCAGGATTTTAACCCAGAGACAGTGAAGGAACGGTGATATAGTTCCAAGTCAGGATGGTGTGTGGCTTGGAGAGGAACTTGCAGGTGGTGGTGTTCCCATGCATCTGCTGCCTTTGTCCTTCTAGTTGGTAGAGGTTGTGGGTTTGGAAGGTGCTGTCGAAGGAGCCTTGGTGCGTTGCTACATTGCATCTTGTAGATGGTACACTTTGCTGCTGTAAACCGTAGCGCGGAGTCAACTCCCCCTTGGCCCTTTATTCCCTTCACCCACTTGATCCTGGCCGTCACGTGGGACTAAGTCCTCTTAATTCAGGCTCAGGCTGGGTGTTTGGGATATCGGGTTACAGGAGAGCCACCCTCCACCTAATCCATTGGCGACAGTTAATGGCTTAGTACAAAGAGGAGGAAACTCAGTTCTTTCTTTAACTATCAATTTACTTTATTCACGTTGTTGTAGAATGTAAGAATAAGGCTTATACACTTGGTTAGACAAAAGCATGCAACTCAAACTGGGTTCTAACAAAGCTAGCTAGATTTGATAAGCACACCCACTAGGTTCTTCTGACCTTTCCCTGACCTAGTCACAGAAAGCAAAGGACAATACCCGAAAAAGGGGAGAGCTGACGCTGGCCAGGCGTTCCGTTCTCTCTCTTTTACGTCGTCGCCGCGTTGCTCACGCAGGGTCTTCCACTTCCGCGATGGTTGGTCTCTGGATTTTCTCGCTGGCTCTATGCCTGAGATTCTCTATACTTATTCTCTTTCTTATCTCTTCAAACTTTACTGTCTCCCGTTGGCTTAGGCCTGCTCACCTCGTTCGTATCTTCTTATTGGCCCAGGCCCAAAGACCCCGGTATCACACCGTGTCCAAATAAGGCTCTATTCCGGTGATCTCGCTCCTTGTCTTGTCACATAAATTAATTAGTTCAAACTGATTTTTACCAGCACAGGGCAGTGTCTGAGCACCGGTTACTTTTAGTTCATGAACTATCCAGCAGTTTGTAACAGACTCTGTACTTCTTGCAGCCCCTGGCCAACACTGCCTCTGTGCGTCGGTGGTGGAGGGAGTGAATGTTTGTAGATGGGGTGCCAATCAAGCGAGCTGCTATGTCCTGGATGTTGTCAAGCTTCTTGAGTGTTGCTGGAGCTGCACTCATCCAGGAAAGTGGAGAGTATTCTATCACACTCCTGACTTGTGTCTTGTGGACAGGCTTTGGGGAGTCAGGAGGTGAGTTAGTCGCCACAGAATTCCCAGTCTCTGACCTGCTGCTGCGACCGCAGTATTTATATGGCTGGTCCAGTTCAGTTTCTGGTCAATGATAACCCCCAGGATGTTGATAGCAGGGGATTCAGCGAGGATGATGGCATTGAATGTCAAGGGGAGATTCTCTCTTATTGGAGATGGTCGTTGCCTGGCACTTGTATTTGGATTTCAAGAAAGCGTTGGTTTGGAAAAGCTGAGGGTGTTCTCCTGAGAACAAAGGGGATTGAGGGGAGATTTGGGACTTGCAGGATAGCTCCATGGAGAGCCGGCATGGACTTGATGGATGGAATGGCTGCCTTCTGTGCCATAAATGACTATAACCCTAGTTATTCTGCTGTGCTTGCTGACTGGTTTAAAATGTTCATTCTTTTCAAATCATCCATACCCCCTCCCTATCACAGCCTTCCGAGATATCTGCACTCCTTTAATTCTCGCTGCTTGAGAATCTCAGGTTTTAGTCGTCTTCAGCTGCCGTGGCCCTAAGCTCTGGAATTCCCTCCTCAAACTTCTCTGTCTCTTTGCCTCCTTTCACCTTTAAGATGCTCCTTAACCTTGCCTCTTTGACGAAGCTTTTGGTTATTTGCCCTGATATCTCCTTACGTGGCTCGGTGTCAAATTTTACTTTATAATGCTTCTGTGAAGCACATTGGGGCGTTTTATTTTGTTAAAGGTGCTATATAAATACAAATTGTTGTTTGTGTTGTTGCGGTGTGGTGGCCTGCAGGAATAATTTGCTTATTTTCACAAAGCAGTTTGATTTAAAGTACAGCTGCATATCCACATTTTGTGCTGTTTCTTCACTTTTGTTAAAAACTGAGTTTTATTATTAAGACTTCATTCTTGTTTTTAAACTGTAGGACAGGATGGAACTTTGCAGTCATTTTCCACTATTCATGAGCGTTTTAATAAGAGTTTGGGACGTGGTAAGTTTACTTGAAAAGTATGATGAATATATTTTCTTTTTCAGTGTAATTAAAGTGTATTACACTCTCTGTATAATTTAAATGTTTTACATTTTAAAAAATGTGCTATCAGTTCAGTAAGTAGCGATAAAAATATTTCATGATTTTGTTTGACTATCTGGCAGCATTTTTCTGAAAGTATTTTTAACATTTGTTTTGAGAATAACAACATTCAAGAGCCGCATTGAGTTTCTCCCTGCTCTTCCTCCTTCTCCACTTCACACTTGACTATTTTGTTCAGGATGAGAAGGTATCACAGAGGCTTAGTTCACAGAGAAGAGTAGAATAAAATGCAATATGCCGCCCATTGTTTCAAATGTCTTATCGTCTAGTTCAAAAGGTGTATATATAAATGGGACACAAATCCTCAGATGGATGGTATTTATTCAGTGCTATGCTTTGTGAAGTGCCACTGGGATTTCTCGATTGGAATGATATAGCACAGTTGATCAAACAAGCATCCATCAGTGCAGAATCAAAGAATAAAATCGATTATCAGGAGTAATCTTGAGGATTGCTTCCATAAAGACTAATATATAGTAGCCAACATTAATTCAGGGAGAAGGAATTCTGCCTGGCTAACCACCTTGTCTTCAGTAAGTGACGCACCACGTGGACTCTTAAAGTCCTAGAATTTATTGGACTTGAACTCTGCAAAAACACTTCGTTCCTTCAGTTCTGCCCCTTGTGCATTCCTGATTTCCCACCATTGGCAGTCGTGCCTTCAGTCATGTAGGCCTCAATGCTGGAATTCCCTTCCTAAATCTCTGCAGTTCTCCTCCTTTACGACATGCCGTAGCAAAAACCACTTTGAACAAACTTTTGATCACCTGTTCTAACCTCCCCTTATATGCTTCTGTGTCAAATTTGGTTTAATAATGCTCCTGTGAAACACCTTAGGACATTTTACTGTGCCAAAGATGATGTATAAATGCTAACTTTCCTTAGACAATATTTTATGTAAAAGATACAATTTAAGCTTAAAAATAAATTAACTTTGCTCCTTCGATTTAGGATTTTTTCAAACAAAATTGTGTGCCAACCCCTATAGCGTAAAACTTGTGACTTGTTATTTGATGCCGAGTTGAAGGAAATTCTAAATGGGAGTGCCCAAGGAACAATGCTGCGATGACTTGGGGGCATAGAGTATAAAAATTGGCAAGTCATGTTGCAGCTGTACAGAACCTTAGTTAGGCCACACTTAGAATATTGTGTGCAATTCTGGTCGCCACGCTACCAGAAGGACGTGGAGGCTTTGGAGAGGGTACAGAGGAGGTTTACCAGGATGTTGCCTGGTCTGGAGGGCATTAGCTATGAGGAGAGGTTGGATAAACTTGGATTGTTTTCACTGGAACGACGGAGGTGGAGGGGTGACATGATAGAGGTTTACAAAGTTATGAGCGGCATGGACAGAGTGGATAGTCAGAAGCTTTTTCCCAGGGTGGAAGAGTCAGTTACTAGGGGACCTAGGTTTAAGGTGCGAGGGGCAAAGTTTAGAGGGGATAGAACAAAGAACAAAGGGAACAAAGAAAATTACAGCACAGGAACAGGCCCTTCGGCCCTCCAAGCCTGCGCCGATCCAGATCCTCTATCTAAACCTGTCGCCTATTTTCTAAGGGTCTGTATCTCTTTGCTTCCTGCCCATTCATGTATCTGTCTAGATACATCTTGAAAGACGCTATTGTGCCCGCGTCTACCACCTCCGCTGGCAACGCGTTCCAGGCACCCACCACCCTCTGCGTAAAGAACTTTCCACGCATATCCCCCCTAAACTTTTCCCCTCTCACTTTGAACTCGTGACCCCTAGTAATTGAATCCCCCACTCTGGGAAAAAGCTTCTTGCTATCCACCCTGTCTATACCCCTCATGATTTTGTACACCTCAATCAGGTCCCCCCTCAACCTCCGTCTTTCTAATGAAAATAATCCTAATCTACTCAACCTCTCTTCATAGCTAGCGCCCTCCATACCAGGCAACATCCTGGTGAACCTCCTCTGCACCCTCTCCAAAGCGTCTACATCCTTTTGGTAATGTGACGACCAGAATTGCACGCAGTATTCCAAATGTGGCCGAACCAAAGTCTTATACAACTGTAACATGACCTGCCAACTCTTGTACTCAATACCCCGTCCGATGAAGGAAAGCATGCCGTATGCCTTCTTGACCACTCTATTGACCTGCGTTGCCACCTTCAGGGAACAATGGACCTGAACACCCAAATCTCTCTGTACATCAATTTTCCCCAGGACTTTTCCATTTATTGTATAGTTTCTCTCTTGTATTGGATCTTCCAAAATGCATCACCTCGCATTTGCCCGGATTGAACTCCATCTGCCATTTCTCTGCCCAACTCTCCAATCTATCTATATTCTGCTGTATTCTCTGACAGTCCCCTTCACTATCTGCTACTCCACCAATCTTAGTGTCGTCTGCAAACTTGCTAATCAGACCACCTATACTTTCCTCCAAATCATTTATGTATATCACAAACAACAGTGATCCCAGCACGGATCCCTGTGGAACACCACTGGTCACACGTCTCCATTTTGAGAAACTCCCTTCTACTGCTACTCTCTGTCTCCTGTTGCCCAGCCAGTTCTTTATCCATCTAGCTAGTACACCCTGGACCCCATGCGACTTCACTTTCTCCATCAACCTACCATGGGGAACCTTATCAAACGCCTTACTGAAGTCCATGTATATGACATCTACAGCCCTTCCCTCATCAATCAACTTTGTCACTTCCTCAAAGAATTCTATTAAGTTGGTAAGACATGACCTTGGGATGTGTGAGGCAAGTTTTTTACACAGAGGGTGGTGAGTGCCTGGAACTTGCTGCCAGGGGAGGTGGTGGAAGCAGATACGATAGCGACGTTTAAGAGACATCTTGACAAATAAATGAATAGGAAGGGAATAGAGGGATATGGGCCCCGGAAGTGCAGAAGGTGTTAATTTAGGCAGGCATCAAGATGGGCGCAGGCTTGGCGGGCCGAATGGCCTGTTCCTATGCTGTACTGTTCTTTGTTCTTTGACAGCTGTTTCTAATGTACTGCGATAACAACTTGCATTTATAGTATTTTTAATGTAGTAAAATGTCCAAAGGCATTTCCCATAATCAAACAAAAATCAGGAGTGGGGATGGGTAATTGAATTTGAGGAGGTAGTCAAAGACCTATAATATGGGAAGAGTACACCTAACTGACTTAAAATAAAACAATTTTACTCCAGGATAGTATGATTTTGTTTAATTTATCGAAATAATTATAGAGAAAGGAGGCTATTCAACCCATTTTGATTTATCCATCCAGAAAATGTTATCACCGAACCCAGTAATTTCTTAAATGCACTCCAGATTTTTGCCTTCCCTTATTTAGGCTTCCACTTTTTTTTTTATTCATGGGATGTGAACATCACCGGTAAGGCCAGGTATTACCTGTCCCTAATTACCCTTCAGAATGGGTGGTGGTGAGCCCCCAGCTTGAACTTGTAGTCCATCTGGTGTAGGTACGCCCACAGTGCTGTTGGGAAGGGAGTTCCAGGATTTTGACCCAATACTGACAGTGAAGGCGCATCCATATATTTCCAAGTCAGGATGGTGTGTGACTTGGAGAACTTGCAGGTGGTGGTGTTCCCATGCATCTGCTGCCCTTGTTCTTCTAGGTGGTAGAGAAGGTGGGTTTGGAAGGTGCTGTCGGAGGACCCTTGCTGAGTTGCTGCAGTGCATCTTGTAGATGGTATCCACTGCTGCCACTGTGTGCTGGTGGTGGATGGGGTGCTGATCAAGCGGGTTGCTCTGTCTTGGTTGGTGTCAGGCTTCTTGAGTGCTGTTGCAGCTGCATTCATCCAGGCAAGCGGAGAGCATTCCATCACACTCCAGACTTGAGCCTTGCAGATGGTGAACAGGTTTTGGGGAGTCAGAAGCTGAGTTACTCACCGCTGAATTCCCAGCCTCTGACCTCCCCTTGTACCCACAGTATTTATATCACTGAGCCAGTTAAGTTTCTGGTCAGTGATAACACCCAGGATGTTAATGTGGGGACTCAGAGGTGGAAATGTTGTTGAACATCAAGGGAGGTGGTTAGATTATCTCTTTTTGGAGACGATCATTGCCTGGTATTTGTGTGGCACAAATGTTATTTGCTACTTATTAGCCCAAGCCTAAATGTTGTCCAGGTCTTGCTGCATGCAGGCATAGACTGCTTCAATATCTGAGGAGTTGCAAATGGTAGTGAACATCCCTGCTTCTGACCTCATAATGGCAGAAATTCATTGATGAAACAGCTGAAGATGGTTGGGCCTAGGATACTTCATTGAGGAACTCCTGCAGTGATGTCCTGCGGCTACATATCCATCGTTATTTTTTATTTTTATTTATTTTATTTATAGATACAGCACTGAAGCAGGCCCTTCGGCCCACCGAGTCTGTGCCGACCATCAACCATCCATTTATACTAATCCTACACTAATCCCATATTCCTACCACATCCCCATCTGTCCCTATATTCCCCTACCACCTACCTATACCAGGGGCAATTTATAATGGCCAATTTACCTATCAGCCTGCAAGTCTTTGGCTGTGGGAGGAAACCGGAGCACCCGGCAAAAACCCACGCAGACACAGGGAGAACTTGCAAACTCCGCACAGGCAGTACCCAGAATTGAACCCGGGTCGCTGGAGCTGTGAGGCTGCGGTGCTAACCACTGCGCCACTGTGCCGCCGTATTTTGTATAAAGGACTTCCTGATGGCTATCGGTCTGAAATTTTTCTGAAAATTGAGCACTCCCAAAAAAAAAAAGGAAATTTGTGGCAATATCTCTAACCCTTGAAATATGTAATGGATGAAATTTAATGCTATTAAATCTCATGATGAAATGTAAAATACTACACCATGGGAAGGGCCTGCATAAGTACCGATAAAATAGCAACAGGTTCAAGACTTAAAAGATCATGGTCTGCAACTGAAACTCTGTAGTATATTTCATATGTAATGTGAG